>NC_040908.2:100076368-101331158 GCF_004126475.2 Phyllostomus discolor | reverse complement strand
TCAATGCTCTGAATCCAGGGAATGGGAGCTCACAGACAGGGGGAACTCCGGTGGTGCTGCGCCCTCCCCAAGAGGTGGGGGCCGCATTAACTCGCCAGCCCTTGCAGGTGGGAGAAGTCTCCACCACGGATTCGAGAGTTGGCTCCTTTAGCTATCCTCACCAGCATATGGGAGGGGACCCCTTGGCTCTGGAAAGCAGAGCCGGCTGGCAGGCGCCGTCTTTACAGGTGGGCACATCCTGCGTTCTGCCGCCACCTTCACAGGTGGGAGGGCCCTGGGCACTGCCTGCCTGTGGGGCACCCCAGCCCCAATGGGTGGGGGTCGGCTCTGGGGTCCCGGTGGCCCAGCAGCTGGGAGGAGTCTGCGCTTTGCCTCCCTCCAGCCCCCTGTGGGTGGCGGGGGGGCCCCGCCAGGCACCAGCCTCTGCCGGTGGGAGGGGCCTGGCCCCCTCTGCAGGGAGAGGCCTTGGGGCACCACCCTGTGCAGGTGGGAGGGGCCTGGCCCCCTCTGCAGGGGGAGGCCTTGGGGCACCACCCTCTGCAGGTGGGAGGGGCCTGGCCCCCTCTGCAGGGCGAGGCCTTGGGGGCACCACCCTCTGCAGGTGGGAGGGGCCTCCGAGAGGGCACCACCTTCACAGTTGGTGGAGGTTTCTACACCTCTAGCCTCACACGGGATGAATACTACCACTGCTGGGGTACCTCCCCCTGCACAGCCAGGGGGAGCCACCTCAGTACCGTCTCCTCCCGTAAAGCCAACTGCTCCGCCTCCACCTGCTGAGCAATGTGTCTCACCGTCCATAACTCGCCAGGGCACCTCCTATGACCGGGGAGCCTCCAAAGGTGTAGCCAGCCAGTACCCTTGGAGGCAATACCCGATAGGCGGAATAAATGGAGAAGGCCAGCCCGCTGGCTACTATTGGGCTCGTACCCCGTTCTCCACTTCCGACTTGCTGACCTGGAGGAATGCCAATCCCTCATATAGGAGTGATCCTCAGGTGATGGCAGATCTTACTGCCTCTATTTTTGCCACTCCCCACCCAAACTGGGCAGACATACAGGCCCTCCTGAGCATTCTGCTAACAGCAGCTGAAAGACGTTTGGTTCTAAGTAGGGCTGGTCAGGAGGCCCAGCGTCTCCGTGATGAGAACACCCAGGGAATTCTTAACCCAGTGGAGGCTATTCCTCGGGTAGACCCTAAGTGGGACCCGAATAGCAGAGATGGCTTAACCTCTTTAAGACACTATGGAAAGTGCATATTGGAAGGACTTAGGAAAGGAGTGCCCAAGCAGAGGAGTCTGAATATGATACAGACTCTGCAGCAGAAGCCAGATGAGGATGCTTCTGAGTTTCTAGACAGGATCTATCAGGCATATAGGAAATACACGGTCGTTGATCCAGAGGCACCAGAGAACGTGAGAATGGTAAACATGGTTTTTATTGGGCAGAGTGCTCCGGATATCAGGAACAAACTTCAGCGTGTAGACGGAGTACTGGGAATGGGCTCCTCCCAGCTAGTGGACATAGCCTTTAAAGTCTACAATGCCCGGGAAGCAGGGAAGGCAAAAAGGGCCACAGTGTTTTTGGCCAGAGATAGCCCAGGGAAACCGAAAGAAGTGGGGCCCCAGGGCAGAAAAGGGAAGCTCATCGGGTGCCTGCCACTGGGCCAGAGGCAAAAGGGGCCCTACGGAGAAGAAAGGCGCACTAGGCCCTAATCAAGGTGCCTATTGCAAGGAGGAGGGGCACTGGAAGAGTGAGTGCCCCCATCGCAAACGGGGAAAGGAACCAGGGTTAAAAGAGAATGATGGTTGAATCTGGATGCGAAAATTATGTGTAAAGGGTGTGAAAGTTTTCAACCTGGAGTAGAGGAAACCTGAACTACTTGTTTTATGGTTTCATGAAAAAAAAAGAGCAAATTTCTCACATTGGTTTTGTTTCTGATCAGAGACCTGTACCTGAAGACCTAGGAAAGGTCACCTGTAACCGGTTGGGGAGCATGCCTTTGCCACTCGGGACCCAGGAAGGGTCATTTGGGGCTGAGGAGTGCTTCAGCCAGAGGCAAAGGGGGCATGTCTCTGCCAAGAGACCGGACCTGAAGGAGCATGTCTCTGTGAGGCAGCAATGGACGCATTGGTGCAAGAGGATGCTTCTACCTGTGTATTATTCTGGAACTCTATATGTTTTGGATTTCGCTCTGTATCTGCTCTGAAAAGGAAATTGAGGATTCCAGGGAAGGCTGAAACTAAACACTCTGTAGGAAAGTTTTGAGAAGCCTGGTGGATATCAGAAGGAAAAGGATTTTCCTTCACGCTTTGTATTTTTCTCCCTACCTGATCCCTCCAGAATTTGGCATTCTGAAGGAGTGAGCGATACTATACGGTTTCTTTGCATAAAACCAATAAGACCAGTCCTTAGTAGTGGTTTTGTTAACCGAGACTTTGACTGGAATGTCACGCCTGAAGGAGGCATGTAGGGGTTCTGGTGGTCACCGGAAAGCCCTGAGGAACTGGGATTGACTTGTGAAGCGAGCGTATGCCCACGAAAAAAGCCTGGTACTTTGGTTGGCTGTGTGGTTCATGGTAGTCTTTCCAGGGAAGGAACGAAGGTTGCTTTCCTGAAAGATGGCCAAAAGGAACCTGTAAGCACAACAAAGCCTCAAGGATTTGAGTGAAACAACTGGTACAGGCGAAGCCAGATGGCGGATGTGTGGCTCTGCTTCTGTGCCCCAAGCGGGGGGCGGGCTGAGAAGTCAATCTAAAGGCTGCCTGTGTGAGTTCCAGCAAAGTAGACTCAGGGATCATAAGTGATCCAGGCTGCTCTTGGTGTGTTTATGCAAAGGAACAATCAAAATTAAAAGCGGGACTCAAAGTAGTCCCTTTAATAACAGTGAGGGTGATCTTAAGGAGAAAAATCAAGGTTTGAGGAAAATACAATACTCAGCATTGAACATCAGAAATGGCGCAACTAACTGTCTTGAAAATTTGCTTTTCAATTTACAGGCACAAAGGATCTGTCAATTTGCCACTGTTAAATATCATTGTAGCAAGGGCCCTGTAACAAGATGTCCTCCCAAAAGACAGTCTCACAGGCACAGAGACCGGCTTGGGAATTTTGGTGTAAATTAGCCTGTGTGTTCTTCTGTTTTTGTAGGGCATATGCCTAGAACCTCATTACCTGAGTGACTGACGGTAATACAGGCCTCACTTCAGGAGCCCATTTTCATCATCGCCCCCTGAGATTCAATGGCTTGGCTGAACTAAGTGGTTGGGTTGGTGAATGGTTTGGGCGGTCTGTGGGCTTCATTCACTTGAGAACTAATTTTGCCTTTTCTGTCTTGATGGCTTGGACAGAAAGGGCCCCAGATATCTGAAAGGGGGGAAATCAATCCTAACATATTCCCCTCGGCCCGAGTGAAGTATAGTGGGCCACAAGAGTTTCGGATAGGTGTAGCGTGCCTTGTACACCTTCCTCCTGATAAGCCATTCTTTACTTAAGCCCGTGCCTTTGTCATTTAGTGGTTATAATTTACTTGTGCCTTCCAACTTTTTCCAAATCTGTCACCCCCAGAATATGACCAGGATGCCAACGGTCCGGTAATGCCAGCCTTTGGACACCGAGCCTGAGACTTCCTGGTGACAGCCAACTGACCAGGATTCTGTAAGGTCCTTCCCCTTACTGGAAGGACTCCCTCCATGCTGCATCCCCCACCCCCTTTCAGGACACCCCTGACCCATGGGTGGGTAGAACAACGTCCATTTCCAGCCTGAAGCAGTTACAAGAAGATGAGACCTTCGTCCTTTGTCCTTTATGAGATTATAAAGTGGGTGTGAATCTGAAAGGAGGGACTGTGGGGTGCAGCAAAGAGGGGAGCCTAATTGGCTCCACACCACAGGGCCACACCTGCCCAGAATCTGGCAGCTGTCGCCAATTGTGAGAGTGTAACAGGGTGCAGCCAAGAGGGGAGCCTCAAATAGGGATCTGTAATAAGATCCAGAAGAGCCTGGAGATAATTGGCTCCAGACCACAAGGCCACACGTGCCCAGAATCTGGCAGCTGTAGCCAATTGTGAGAGGAGCCGGAAATAGGGCTTTAGAGGGAGATTGGCGCTGGGATTTAAACCGAGACTCGGCAGCCATCGGAGGGGGGGCGCCATGCCCAGCCCTGCAAGAGAGAACCACACAGCTTTAGCAGAGTGAAGGCTCTCTCGGCCCTGAGGGAGAGAGCCACACGGCCTTGATGGAGTGGAGACTCCCGCAGCCCTGAGAGGGAGAACCACGCGGCTCTGGCAGAGTGGGGACTCCCGTGGTCCGGGAAGAGAGGACCACGTGCCTTTGCCAGAGTAGGGACCCCCCCGCAGCTTTAGGAGATACGGTACTCTGGACTGGGCAAAGGGGGAAGGAAGGAAGGAAGGACTGTGTCTGTTTGTGGGTGCTTTAAGGGGCTTTAGGGGTTCTGGTGAAGACATTAGGTCCCTACTTTAAGTTTGTACATAGCATTAAATAAACGTTTCCTTTCCTTTTCACAAATCTCTGGCATTGAGAGACGTCTTTCCTCTGGTGGAGGACATAACCGACCTGAGGGCTTCTTTCAGGAATAGTATATCGTCCCAGGCCCCGCTTATTTGTTCCGTAACAGTTTCTGGTGACCCAGATGGGTCGATAATTGTCCGTGGCAGACCGGCCCCCTCAGGTGCCAGAGAGTGAGACTTAATGTCTCCGCACTCCTCCTGAGGGCATCGGCCGCCTACCACGCCTGGAAAGGTGAAAAGGAAATGAAATGGAGAGAGAGCAGAGGCGTGACAGTGTTTTGGTTGAAAACTTGGTTTCTGAGTGCTTTTTTTTTTTTTTTTTTTTTTTTGGAATAATGGAGCGGGAATTTTGGATAATGGATCTGGAAATACCTGGTCTTTACGCCATCTGTAACCTTTGCTTGCTTTGTTTGAACTTTTGCTTGCTTTGTGGGAACGGTAAGAGTAGTTCTGAGCCAGTCCCTAAGTGGAGCCCATTGGGTAGAATCCGAAGGGATTGGGAGAACTACTGTGCTAAGTCGACATACAAGATTCCCTTGACTAAGCAGTTAATGGTTTATTATTGTAACACGGTGTGGCCTACTTATGTTTTGGGTGATGAGCTGAGATGGCGAGTGAATGGTTCTTTGAGTGACTGCATCATTGCTAGATTGAAACAGTATTGCAGGCGCTATGAACTATCGGAAGAGTTACGCCATCTTAATGCATTTATAATATGGCACAACAGCTTTGTGCCAGAGACAGAGAAGCGTGTGATGGTCCAGAAGGAAAAAGTGGTCTCAGAACCCGTCCCTGATAGTCGAACACAGGAAGAGAGAGAGAATGAGGAGATAAACCTCATTAATGCTCTGAACCCAGGGAATGGGAGCTCGCAGACAGGGGGACCACCAGGGGTGCTGCGACCTCCCCAAGAGGTGGGGGCCGCCAGCACTCCCCAGCCCCAATGGGTGGGGGTCGGCTCTGGAGCACTGCCGCTACCTTCACGGGTGGGAGGGGTCCGCGCACCGCCTGCCTTTGGGGCACCCCAGCCCCAATGGGTGGGGATCGGCTCTGGAGTCCCGGTGCCCCAGAAGGTGGGAGGAGTCTGCGCTTTGCCTCCCTCCAGCCCCCTGTGGGTGGCGGGGGGCCCCGCCAGGCACCAGCCTCTGCCGGTGGGAGGGGCCTGGCCCCCTCTGCAGGGAGAGGCCTTGGGGCACCACCCTGTGCAGGTGGGAGGGGCCTGGCCCCCACTGCAGGGAGAGGCCTTGGGGCACCACCCTGTGCAGGTGGGAGGGGCCTGGCCCCCTCTGCAGGGCGAGGCCTTGGGGGCACCACCCTCTGCAGGTGGGAGGGGCCTCCGAGAGGGCACCACCTTCACAGTTGGTGGAGGTTTCTACACCTCTAGCCTCACACGGGATGAATACTACCACTGCTGGGGTACCTCCCCCTGCACAGCCAGGGGGAGCCACCTCAGTACCGTCTCCTCCCGTAAAGCCAACTGCTCCGCCTCCACCTGCTGAGCAATGTGTCTCACCGTCCATAACTCGCCAGGGCACCTCCTATGACCGGGGAGCCTCCAAAGGTGTAGCCAGCCAGTACCCTTGGAGGCAATACCCGATAGGCGGAATAAATGGAGAAGGCCAGCCCGCTGGCTACTATTGGGCTCGTACCCCGTTCTCCACTTCCGACTTGCTGACCTGGAGGAATGCCAATCCCTCATATAGGAGTGATCCTCAGGTGATGGCAGATCTTACTGCCTCTATTTTTGCCACTCCCCACCCAAACTGGGCAGACATACAGGCCCTCCTGAGCATTCTGCTAACAGCAGCTGAAAGACGTTTGGTTCTAAGTAGGGCTGGTCAGGAGGCCCAGCGTCTCCGTGATGAGAACACCCAGGGAATTCTTAACCCAGTGGAGGCTATTCCTCGGGTAGACCCTAAGTGGGACCCGAATAGCAGAGATGGCTTAACCTCTTTAAGACACTATGGAAAGTGCATATTGGAAGGACTTAGGAAAGGAGTGCCCAAGCAGAGGAGTCTGAATATGATACAGACTCTGCAGCAGAAGCCAGATGAGGATGCTTCTGAGTTTCTAGACAGGATCTATCAGGCATATAGGAAATACACGGTCGTTGATCCAGAGGCACCAGAGAACGTGAGAATGGTAAACATGGTTTTTATTGGGCAGAGTGCTCCGGATATCAGGAACAAACTTCAGCGTGTAGACGGAGTACTGGGAATGGGCTCCTCCCAGCTAGTGGACATAGCCTTTAAAGTCTACAATGCCCGGGAAGCAGGGAAGGCAAAAAGGGCCACAGTGTTTTTGGCCAGAGATAGCCCAGGGAAACCGAAAGAAGTGGGGCCCCAGGGCAGAAAAGGGAAGCTCATCGGGTGCCTGCCACTGGGCCAGAGGCAAAAGGGGCCCTACGGAGAAGAAAGGCGCACTAGGCCCTAATCAAGGTGCCTATTGCAAGGAGGAGGGGCACTGGAAGAGTGAGTGCCCCCATCGCAAACGGGGAAAGGAACCAGGGTTAAAAGAGAATGATGGTTGAATCTGGATGCGAAAATTATGTGTAAAGGGTGTGAAAGTTTTCAACCTGGAGTAGAGGAAACCTGAACTACTTGTTTTATGGTTTCATGAAAAAAAAGAGCAAATTTCTCACATTGGTTTTGTTTCTGATCAGAGACCTGTACCTGAAGACCTAGGAAAGGTCACCTGTAACCGGTTGGGGAGCATGCCTTTGCCACTCGGGACCCAGGAAGGGTCATTTGGGGCTGAGGAGTGCTTCAGCCAGAGGCAAAGGGGGCATGTCTCTGCCAAGAGACCGGACCTGAAGGAGCATGTCTCTGTGAGGCAGCAATGGACGCATTGGTGCAAGAGGATGCTTCTACCTGTGTATTATTCTGGAACTCTATATGTTTTGGATTTCGCTCTGTATCTGCTCTGAAAAGGAAATTGAGGATTCCAGGGAAGGCTGAAACTAAACACTCTGTAGGAAAGTTTTGAGAAGCCTGGTGGATATCAGAAGGAAAAGGATTTTCCTTCACGCTTTGTATTTTTCTCCCTACCTGATCCCTCCAGAATTTGGCATTCTGAAGGAGTGAGCGATACTATACGGTTTCTTTGCATAAAACCAATAAGACCAGTCCTTAGTAGTGGTTTTGTTAACCGAGACTTTGACTGGAATGTCACGCCTGAAGGAGGCATGTAGGGGTTCTGGTGGTCACCGGAAAGCCCTGAGGAACTGGGATTGACTTGTGAAGCGAGCGTATGCCCACGAAAAAAGCCTGGTACTTTGGTTGGCTGTGTGGTTCATGGTAGTCTTTCCAGGGAAGGAACGAAGGTTGCTTTCCTGAAAGATGGCCAAAAGGAACCTGTAAGCACAACAAAGCCTCAAGGATTTGAGTGAAACAACTGGTACAGGCGAAGCCAGATGGCGGATGTGTGGCTCTGCTTCTGTGCCCCAAGCGGGGGGGCGGGCTGAGAAGTCAATCTAAAGGCTGCCTGTGTGAGTTCCAGCAAAGTAGACTCAGGGATCATAAGTGATCCAGGCTGCTCTTGGTGTGTTTATGCAAAGGAACAATCAAAATTAAAAGCGGGACTCAAAGTAGTCCCTTTAATAACAGTGAGGGTGATCTTAAGGAGAAAAATCAAGGTTTGAGGAAAATACAATACTCAGCATTGAACATCAGAAATGGCGCAACTAACTGTCTTGAAAATTTGCTTTTCAATTTACAGGCACAAAGGATCTGTCAATTGCCACTGTTAAATATCATTGTAGCAAGGGCCCTGTAACAAGATGTCCTCCCAAAAGACAGTCTCACAGGCACAGAGACCGGCTTGGGAATTTTGGTGTAAATTAGCCTGTGTGTTCTTCTGTTTTTGTAGGGCATATGCCTAGAACCTCATTACCTGAGTGACTGACGGTAATACAGGCCTCACTTCAGGAGCCCATTTTCATCATCGCCCCCTGAGATTCAATGGCTTGGCTGAACTAAGTGGTTGGGTTGGTGAATGGTTTGGGCGGTCTGTGGGCTTCATTCACTTGAGAACTAATTTTGCCTTTTCTGTCTTGATGGCTTGGACAGAAAGGGCCCCAGATATCTGAAAGGGGGGAAATCAATCCTAACATATTCCCCTCGGCCCGAGTGAAGTATAGTGGGCCACAAGAGTTTCGGATAGGTGTAGCGTGCCTTGTACACCTTCCTCCTGATAAGCCATTCTTTACTTAAGCCCGTGCCTTTGTCATTTAGTGGTTATAATTTACTTGTGCCTTCCAACTTTTTCCAAATCTGTCACCCCCAGAATATGACCAGGATGCCAACGGTCCGGTAATGCCAGCCTTTGGACACCGAGCCTGAGACTTCCTGGTGACAGCCAACTGACCAGGATTCTGTAAGGTCCTTCCCCTTACTGGAAGGACTCCCTCCATGCTGCATCCCCCACCCCCTTTCAGGACACCCCTGACCCATGGGTGGGTAGAACAACGTCCATTTCCAGCCTGAAGCAGTTACAAGAAGATGAGACCTTCGTCCTTTGTCCTTTATGAGATTATAAAGTGGGTGTGAATCTGAAAGGAGGGACTGTGGGGTGCAGCAAAGAGGGGAGCCTAATTGGCTCCACACCACAGGGCCACACCTGCCCAGAATCTGGCAGCTGTCGCCAATTGTGAGAGTGTAACAGGGTGCAGCCAAGAGGGGAGCCTCAAATAGGGATCTGTAATAAGATCCAGAAGAGCCTGGAGATAATTGGCTCCAGACCACAAGGCCACACGTGCCCAGAATCTGGCAGCTGTAGCCAATTGTGAGAGGAGCCGGAAATAGGGCTTTAGAGGGAGATTGGCGCTGGGATTTAAACCGAGACTCGGCAGCCATCGGAGGGGGGCGGGTGCGTGTGGGGCCAACATGCACAGCCCTGAAGGAGGAGGGCCATGCTCAGCCCTGCAAGAGGGAACCACACAGGTTTTGCCAAGTGATGACTCTCACGGCCCTGAGGGAGAGAACCACGAGGCCTTGATGGAGTGGGGACTCCTTTGGTCCGTGGAGAGAGGACCACGTGCCTTTGCCAGAGTAGGGACCCCCGGAAGCTTTAGGAGATGCAGTACTCTGGACTGGGCAAAGGGGGAAGGAAGGACTGTGTCTGTCTGTGCGTGCTTTGAGTGACTTTAGGGTTTTTAGTGAAGACATTTGGCCCCTACCTTGAGTTTGTATATCATTTAATAAACGTTGCCTTTCGTTTTCACAAATCTCTGGCATTGAGAGCCGTCTTTCCTCTGGTGGTGGACATAATGGACTTGCGGGCTTCTTTCAATAATAGTATATCGTCCCAGGCCCCCCTTGTTTGCTCTGTAACAGTGGAATATACAAGAGCTCACCCACCCTGGAATCAGCACCAGAAATGCCCAGTTTGCTTGTGTGAAGTGGCAGAGGGGATTGAAATCTGACAGAGTGGAGAAAGCTCCATTGTTCTCTTTCTGACCCCTTCCCCACATACAGTGTCACAACCCAGTAACTGGGTTGCTCCTCCCGGTTGAACACCTAAGGGTCTGCCTCTTAATATGTAACAGGTGTGTGAGACCAGAGAAAAAATGGCCCAAATGAAAGAACAGATCAAAGCTCCAGTAAAAAATACAACTACGCGATGAAAAGATAGCCAACCTATCAGATGCACAGTTCAAAGCACTGGTGATCAGGATGCTCACAGATTTGGTTGATTTTGGTTGGAAATTAGATGGAAAAATGAAGGCTACACTAAATGAAATGAAGAGAAATGCTCAGGGAACCAATAGTGATGGAAAGAAAACTGGGTCTCAGATCAATGTAGTGGACCAGAAGGAGGAAAACACATACAATCAGAAAAGGATGAAGAAATAAGAATTCAAAAAAATGAGGAGAGGTTTAGGAACCTCCAGGACATCTTGAAACATTCCAACATCTGAATTATAGGGGTACCAGAAGGGGAAGAGGAAGAGCAACAAGTGGAAAAAGTTATTTGAACAAATAATAAAGGAGAACTTCCCCAATCTGGCAAAGGAAATAGACTTCCAGGAAGTCCAGGAAGCTCAGAGAGTCCCAAAGAATTTGGATCCAAGGGGGAACACACCAAGGCACATCATAATTACATCAGCCAAGATTAAAATGAAGGAAAGAATTCTAGAAGGAGCAAGAGATAAGGAGACAGTAACCTACAAAGCAGTTCTCATCAGACTGTCAGCTGATTTCTCAAAAGAGATCTTGCAGGCAAGAAGGGGCTGGAAAGAAGTATTCCAAGTCATGAAAGGCAAGGACCTACATCCAAGATTGTTCTATCCAGCAAAGCTTTCATTTAGAATGGAAGGAAAGATAAAGTGCTTCTCAGATAAGGTCAAGTTAAAGGAGCTCATCATCACCAAGCCCTTAGTATGTGAAATGTTAAAGGGACTTATCTAAGAAAAAGAAGATAAAACATATGAACAGTAAAAAGACAGCAAACTCACAGTTGTTAAGAGCCACACATAATACAAAAGCAAACTAAGCAAACAACTAGGACAGGAACAGAACTACAGAATGGAGATCATGTGGACGGAGTGGGAGGAGAGACAGGGAAAAGATACAGAGAATGATAGGTACAGTAGCATAGATGATAGGTAGAAAATAGATACAGAGAGGGCAAGAATAGTATGGGAAATGTAGAAGCTAAGGAACTTATGACACCTAGACATGAACTAAAAGGGGGGAATGTGGGTGGGAGGGGGGTGCGGGGGGGAGGGGAGTGAAGGGAGGAAATGGGACAACTGTAATAGCATAATCAATAAAATATATTTAAATATTTAAAGAAAGAAAGAAAATGAGAGATCCAGAACCCCACCCTTGGTTGGGTTATGATGAGAATAAAGCCTACTCTAAACATCTGTGGAGGGAATTTCATGTAATAAAATATGAAAGAATGTCTGGTATAGTTCTGGGCCTGTGCAGGTCTTGGAAAACACTTGTTGAATCTGAATGTTGATATAGGATGGCTTTGGAAAGATGTATAATCTTTCAAAAACTAACTGGCAACACAAGAAATGATTTTAGCAAGTTCAGCTGTTTTACTGGTGCTTTTCATATTCTAATATTTCTAGTTTCCATCCTTGAATCTTTGCTCCAGTGTCCCAGTTGCTGCATGTAACTAACCCATGTGGAAACCACAGCACGTCTATCAGTGCACCTGGGGAAACCCCCCGCATACAGTGAGGAAGAGATGCCTGCCAGCAGTGTAAGCATTTCATTATAGCTCACAGTGTCTGCAATCATATGACTGCATCAACATGTGAAAATTGTTCCTTAAGTTTCCTCTTGGAAATAACATAAGACCACTGTAACTGACTTCATCTTTAGAACAATTTCCAAAGGAAGTATTATATTTATATCAACACAGATGGCCTGTTTTTATTGTTTGGGATCCTCTCCCTTTTTTATCTTGTATGACCATTTAAAAAAAATAGAATGTTAGATTTAATTATTTTTTAAAGATTTTATTTATTTATTTTTAGACAAGGGAAGGGAGGGAGAAGAGTGGGAGAGAACCATCAATATGTGGTTACCTCTCACACACCCCATATTGGGAACCCGGCCTGCAGCCCAAGCATGTGCCCTAACTGAGTATTGAACCAGTGACCTTTGGTTTGTTGGTTGGCACTCAATCCACTGAGCCATATGAGGTGGGCCCTTAATTATTTTTAATGGTATTGTTCTTTTTTGGTCAAATTTTAATTTAGGCATTAACTTATTAAATTTATTTTGATGTAAATGAAACTGCTTTATCACCAAAGTTAACATATGACAAAATCATTAATTAAAACTAAATACACTATATCTTTGGCTATCTTTAGTTTTGACTTTGACATGAAAAGGGAATAAAGGAGAGGAATTAAACTTATGTTTGTGGACAAGTTATTGAATAAGATAGTGAATTATTAACCAAAGGAACACTGTCCTTTAAATTTCATCTTTCAAAAATCTGTGTCTGTCTCATCTCTAAATGTTTGCATTAATCAAATTTAAAACAGAGAAGCTGTAAATAATACATAAGTATGCAACATGGCATTTTTCTAGAAACCTGAATGTGAACTATTTTTTCAAACTGGATATATAGCTGAAGTGGCAGATTCTGCTGCCTTTGCTGACCCAGGCTTCAACATGAAAGGTCACGGTGTCCTGCAGAACAGGTCTCCATGGCCTTGGGTGTACTTGCGTTTTGCTGTGGGAGAAAAAAAGAATCAAGAATTTTTCTCCCTTGCTTTCAGACTGGGGCAGCTCATCTCTTGGCAAGCCTGCTGCATTTTTCCCCTGGTTTTAGAAGCAGCCCACACAGACTCCTGGAAGCCTTACCACCCTGGGACTTCTCTGAGCCTGAGAGGCTTTAAGATCACACTTGAGATAGGAGCTATCCATAGGTTCAAAGGAATTGCCCACCCCTGCACAAGTATCTGAGTGTTCAGGTCTTGACTTTCTACCCCATTTTTGCCAGCCCTCCACCCCTCTCACCTTGGTGCAGATGTCTTAAAAATGTCTCTTTCTTCCTTTCTCCTGGCTGCCTGGGGGACCTTGTACCAGCTTGAGCTCTTGCCAGCTCCACCACTGCTCCAGATGCTGCTTTTTTTTTCTGGTCCCTGCTGTCTGCCTGCCCCATGACCGTGATCTTTTGCTTCTCACGAAGCCCTTATAGAGAAGCCTGGTTTTCTTTTTCTGTATGCAAGGGGAACACAATTGTCTGTGTTTGAAAATTTGCTACTTTGGAATGGGGCATAGGTAAGAATTGTGTTATGCAAAGAGGCCTTGCATGCTGAAGAAATATACCTTAGCAGTCAGTAAGAACCTAACACCTTGCTTTTATGGTCATAAGCCTGGAAGTTGTGTTCACATTGATCTAAGCTTAAAGAAAGAGTCAAACACCATTCTCATTTGAGATGTCATTTTGGAGAAAAATAGTGCTGTCCCTTGTAATGTGTTCTGTAGTACCAATACAGATGTCTGCACCGGACACCAGAGAGATGGCAAAATGTTCTCTTGCCAGCAGCTGGATTATTGAAGCTACTTATTGCTACAAAACTATTCACTCTCAGCTGAAATGAAACCAGGAAGAAAGAGAACTCAGAGACAGACTAGCAATAATAATAATTCCATAGATAATGTCTTTTAAAATTCTCACATAATCTTTTAAATAAGTACAGCTATTATCCCCTATTTCAGCCAAAACATAAATTAGTGGAGAAACTTGCTGGGTGTCTGACAAAGGATGAATAATGGAGGCATGATTAACACAGAGCTCTGCCCGATTCCAGCAACTGTGTTCACCACTAGGCTCTGATGCTCCAGGCTTCTGAGGTTTATATAAGTCCAGGCCCTAGAATTTAGCTGTTACTTCACTTTTCTTTGCCTCATTTAAAGAATATGTGGCAACACTTACCAAAAGAGTACTTTAATGGTAATGAGAGGGATAGTGGATGCAGTGGTGAAAATGCTTAGATCTAAAAACATTCTATTACTGTGATGACAGGATGTGGTGCAGTGTTGAGTTTATGGTGATGCTGTAGAGTGGATTTCAAGATATGCCTTTAAAACTGAATTTAAGAGAGTGTCTTCTATTTTTGTGCTTTGATCGTTTGCAACTCAATTTGGGTCACGTTATTTTGTGACAGAGTTGAGTTTTGAACAAAACACTTGACACAGGCTTGCCAGCCTGGATTAATAGTCAGTTTGTCACTCTGATCCTTAAAGATGGAACAGCAAAGATTGAAATAACACCAGGCATGTTTATCATGGGCAGTTTTATAGTCAAAGCAAACTGGGAGCTCTAGTCAAGGTTTGTTTTTGCAGAAAGGACTTAAACTAATGCTACTTATTAACTTTTCAAGGTATTAGATACTAATGCTTTTTGAATTCTGCTGTGATTTTGCAAAACCACTAGGCATTGGATAGATTTAATGACCAACCCCCAAGGGAAATAAGAATTGAAATAAGAATGAAAAGAAGTAATGAAGCTCAAGACCTGGCTTATGTAAAAATCATCTGATGACTGTCATTTCATAGGCAGAAAAAGACCCTCCTCTCAAAACTGACCAGTGCAGTTATTACGATGGCTGGGATTCTATGTTAGAGAGCACTTCCTTGGTCTAAGTATCACTCTCTTAACTACGTTTCCCTTTTATTTCATTTGTTTATTTTTTATTGAATTTCTTGGGGTGAGACCTGTTAATAAAACCACACAGGTGTCAAGTGAACAGCTCTGTAACAGATTGTCTGCACATTGCATCATGTGTTTGCCACCCAAAGTCAAGTCTCCTTCCATCCCCATTTATCTGTCCCCTCTAGGCCCACTTCCACCTTCCCCCCACCACCCCTTTCCTCTGGCTGTTACCATACTGCTATCTGTGTCTATATGTATATGTGTCTATCAATTTAAATATAGTCTGTCCAGAAGGTGCCCAGTCACATAATATGAGAAAATGGAGACATTTATTGAAGAAGACACAAGAAACATTGTACATAGGACAATGACACATCAGTCCCCTTCAAACTAGGTGCCTTGGAACCTCACACAGTTCTCCTAGTTGTCAATGACTGTCCTGTTGTATTTTCCTGAATGTTATCAGCAGTCTGAAATCTCTTCCCTTTCAAAGGTGATTTTAGTTTGGGAAAAGCCAGCAATTGCAGGGCACCAAATCTGGGCTGCAGGGGAGCTGAGTCACGTGGGTGATTTGATGTTTTGCCAAAACATTCTGCATGTGACATGATGCATGAGGGGGCACATTGTCCTGATGAAGCTGCCAATCACCAATTGCTCATAGCTGCAGCCTTCTGAATCATCTGAATATTTTCCATGGGAAAATGTTAAACTTAACACAACGTTTGATGTAGATTCATTGCTCTATTTGCTAAGTCATTTTGAATGTGAGAGCCACACAGTGCATGTTCTCACTCAATGGTGTCTGCCATCCCCACCAACTAGCACAGTGAAGTCATCATTGTTCACACATACACATTCCAGTCCACTCTCCTTGGCTGCCAGGTTACATTGATGTCATGCAAACTGTTCTCATTATACTAACAATAGTTTGGCTTTTTCCAGACAGATATCTATATCTATATCTATATCTATATCTATTTCTATATCTATATCTATATATCCATCTATCTTAACCCCTTCACCATTTTTCATACAGCCCCTCAACCCTTCTTCCTTCTGACATCTGTCAGTCTGTCCTATGTAACTATGCTTCTGTTACTATTTTGTTTCTTTATTTTGATCATTAGATTCTACATATAAGTGAAATCATATAGTATTTGTCTTTTTCTGACTGGTTATTTCACTTAACATAATAATTTCCAGGTTCATCCACACTGTCACAAAGGTAAGGTTTTCTTCTTTTTTATAACTGAGTGGTATTTCATTGTGTAAATGTACCACAGCTTTTTTATCCACTCATCTCCTGATAGGCACTTGGGCTGTTTCCAGATCTTGTGTATTGTATATAACGCTGCTATGAACATAGGAGTGCATATATTCTGTCAGTTAATGTTTAGGTTTCTTCAGCTATGGTCCCAGAAGAGAGATTACTGGGTCAAAAGGTAGTTTCATTTTTAATTATTTTGAGGAAACGCCATAATGTTTTTCATAGTGGCTGCACCAGTCTGCATTCCCATCCACAGTGCACAAGAGTTCCCTTTTCTCCACATCCTCGCAGGCACTTTTTCTTTGTTGATTTTCACTTTTTAAAATTTTATTTATTTATTTATTTTTAGAGAGGGGAAGGGAAGGAGAAAGAGAGAGAGAAACTTCAATGTGTGGTTGCCTCTCACATGGCCCCCACTGGGGACCTGGCCTGCAACCCAGGCATGTATCCTGGCTGAGAATCGAACCAGCAACCCTTTGGGTTGCAATCAGTGCTCAATCCACTGAGCTACACCAGCCAGGCCAATTTTCTCCTTTAAAAGATACATCTTTATAAAGGGGAATCCCAGGAATCTACTAGATTTATGGTGATTTCTTCTGTCTCTCAGATTATTTTACTAAAGTTATCATGTAATGGAAATAGAGCTTATTTCTAAGTCAAAATAGCTGACTTCATTTCAAATTTCAGCCTTGTCACTTACTTTCTAGGTTTGTGATTATAAGCACTCTATACCTCAGTGTATTTCTTTAAGAACAATAAAACAATAACTACATTGTAGCTGATGTCATGTAATTTTTGCAACACGCTTGAGGGAACACTTGTAGATCTGGGTTTCCTACATAAGAAGCACTTGGTAAACTGCTCCTGGCTTCCCCTGCTCCACGTTAGGTCCCCATGTTCATTCAACTTAAATATCAAGGAGGCTGAAGGAACAGAAAAATAGGGAGCTAGAAATGGCTCTCACTTAGGAATAATCACGTCAGTTATACCCAAATTTAATCAACATCACCTTTCTTGGTTTAGCTGGAATACTCCAAGAGTATTCTTGGCAGCCTTCTCATGCTGAAGGAAACAATTAGTACTGAGTTAATGTAAATATTTAATTAATTTAGTATTAGCAGTTAATATGCAGGAACAGTTAGCAGTTTTTAAACAATGGATCACCTCCACCACCCCAGCCACCTAACCTCTAGCTTTATGCTATGGAGATGAATAAGGCAGAGCACATTCCCTCAAGGAGACTACAGTCTTTAGATAGCAATTCTTAACATTTTAGGTTTTACATAGGCTAGGCAAAATTTCTTGTTTGTTGTTTCAGTAGGTAATATCAGATCAACCCATGTTTGCATTTTTGAGGCTGAAGTTCCTTACTTCATATAGTGTAAAATTCTGGAGCCCTGGTGAAGGAGCCAGTGTTGGAAAAGAGAAACACCCTTCCCAAGGACAATGTTGGTTGGTTCCTTCTGTGTCCAGCTTCCCTCCTCCTCATGCTGTGGTGAGGCATCCTGCCTTTTCTCAGGGAAGTCTACCCATTATGCTCTCAGTCTTGCACAGCATTGCGGCAGCCTGGCCCCTTTCAGAGCTTAGAACTACACCACCTAACTCTTGGTGAAAGCAGCATATTTTCTGTGCTTTAAGAAATTCAATCATTGGTAGGTATGACAGAAATAGTAGTAAGGAAGACATAGTGTGTCATACAGGTAGCTTACATTCTAGTTAGAGAAGGTCAGAGAATAAACAAGAAAATATTAAAACCTGGAATTATTTCCTTTAGGGCACTTAAATAATTAAAAAGGGGCTGAGAAAGAACATAAACAGAAGACATTTTCTCAATAGGGCTATCAGGAAAATTATTTCAGCTTAAGAAGAGCAAGTCATACAAAGGGCTAAAGAAGGAGCAGCCCAGGTGGAGGAGCCAGCAGATTAAAGGCCCTGAGGAAGAAAAGCTTGGTGCATTTACAGAAGACCCAAGGGGCTGGTGGGTAATCTGGGAATCTGGGAGAACAGCATTTGGGGAAAGAGGCTGAGAGTTGGTTTGGGGATGGAAGCTAGGGGAGAGAAAAATGTACATTGTTGCCATCTTCCCCTTAATTGAACAAAGTAAGTGAGTATGTCTTCACATAAACCTCAGATCAGGACATCTGGTTCTTATTTTGGGGTTGGGTTTCAGAGGGTAAAAGTCACCGGTGCCATCTGCCACATCAGTTTCTCTTAAAGATGCCAGAGGGCAGGTAGGATGAAATAGGCTGCCATGAGCCTCTGCACAATTCCTTGAATGAATCTCTCTACCTGCCAGACCTGGCTGGACTCCTTCAAGATACTTCTGTTCAGCCCAGCAGAGCTTTGCCACAGCTAATATTGAGTGATGGAAATAAGCGATGAAACTGGAATGCTTTGGTGTTGGGCAGCTATTCATCAGTATAGCTTAGAGAAATATTGGAATCTTGTTTATTGAAGTGAGGGTATTAAGGACTATTTCTGCAGTCCCTAGGAGACAGAACTGTCTCTCTCCTCTTCCTGAAGTTCTTTATTTCCAAGTGCCCCAAATTCCAGCCCCCCCGCCCCCAACCAAACTACTGTGATTGACTGCTCTTTGCTACTAGCTCACATCTGCCATCACTGGGCAATTTTCAGTAATCTACAATCATCCATCCCTACTGATCATATTCCTATGAAATCTCTTTTCCCAAAAGAAATAATTGTAGCTTATGGTTGATATTAAGGGTGGGACTGGGGAGGTGGCTCATTAAAACGTATCACACTAAGACATAAATAACTGAGACTCCACTTCATGCCTCCCAATGACATTTCCACTTTTGGAGAATTGTCTAATACCTCACAAAATAATTCTCTAATGGTAAACATCTAGGAAAGGTAAGTTTAACTATGTGTGTGTTAAACTTAGTTGGGTTCAAGAAAAGATTAAAAACTACTGATGAGATTCCAAGAACTCACCTAAGTTTTGATCCTATTTTCTCACCTTGTAATCACCTGATTCAAATCAGATAAAACATTAATTTTAGGTAAAGACAGACTTAATGAAAGAAAGTTGTCCACAGCTAAATGTCCAGTTTCCTACTAGGAAATAACCACACATATTTGGGAAACCAGTGTAAACTTCACTTTGAATAGGTTGTGAAGCATTAGAAAATATGGACCATTGATTCACTGTATGACCCTGTTTGCATATTTTTTTAATTCTCTGGGTCTTTGCCCCAATTAGTAAAATGCTGGAGTTGAATTAGATATAGAATTTGGGGGACAATTATAATGTCTGATCTGTATTACTATGAGTCAATGAAATACATGAATTTTATAAAATGTACTAGCTAAGTCATATAGCCTGTTTTTGATACAGAGTTATTTAATAGATATTCACCTTAATCAAAGCATTCTTCCTATAGTCAATTGAAAATGTTATTAATCTAAAATGTATAATTTTTCTACTAAAGAATGCCTGAATGTTATGCCAACAATGAAAATAATTTTGAAAGCCTAGCAGTAAAACATCACTTATAGTCATAAACTTGTTTACCAAATACGTTTTCTAACTCTTGTATTTTTATATTTGTGTTCTATTTGAAAGACAAGACACTTAATTGGTTTCCTTCATTTTGTACAGTGAGGTTTTTTTGATGGTCACTGTGCAAAGCATAAAGAAAAACATTTGGCAGAGGCTGGACGGAGTTTATGTGGGACCATGCTCACAGCCAGGCAGCAGCAGGGCTCCATGACGATGCTAATGTAATTAGAAAATTTTTATAGGGTTGGCTAAGTGCCATGACCCAAGAGTTAAATTGAGTCAAGATTTTGACCAGATTAGATTTCTGATGATGATGAAAAAAAAAAAGGTTGGGAACAATACTGAAAGAAAGAAGATTACTCCTTAAATATGCCACTTTCATCTTTTCTTTTAACAGTTTGCCACTAGCCTTCATTCCAGACTTTTCTGTTCATGAAACTTTGCTTTATTTTCACTTGGAACACAGTTATATCCCTTCTTGAAAAATTTATCATGTAGCCTAATTCCTAGTAACAGTATTTAGATTTAAACATCTTTTCTTACCTCAAATAATATTTTATTTTATATTTCTTATGTGCCCTAACATCCTTCCAAATTGTACACTTTTGCCATTTTCTCCTAGAGAAAATTATGTTTCATTTTCCCAGGGGAGTCTCATCTTTCTATCTCTGAATTATCAAAATCTAGACATCTTTTTAGCATGTGGGACATTAATCACTATGAGGTAACTAACTCCTTAATTCCTGAAATTGCAGGCTGTTAGTCTCAAAAAAGAAGCCAAAAGTAAAGCTGAAATTTTTCCTGCATGAAATTATTCTGCTTACTGAAATTTATTTTTCTTGTATAAATAGTGGAAATCTGAAGTTCCCTGTGGAAATTCTACACTGAATAGATGATCTTATATTTAAGCTACTTATAATTTTTAAAGAAAGAAGAAGATAGCTTATGTGCCCTCTTCTGGGGACTAAGTCTGTTTAGACATAGTTCTGGGCACCAGATTTTATCTGGAACGACTCTAGTGCAGCCACCACTGCCAAAACACGGCTCATCTCTCCATATTTAAGTATTCAACAAATGGATATTCCTACCAGTGCTGTTGTGATTACTATGATGTATCAAGTACTATATTAAATGCTTATTATATCTCTTCTAATATTCACAGCAGAGTAGGTAGTATTTTTTATGCACCAGTTAAGGAAAATGGGGCTCAGAGAGGTTAAGTAACATGTCTGGTAAAAAACAATACAGTTAAAGCATGTCAGTGACCCTCTGCCCCCCACAAATAACTGGCACTTAGAATTATGCCATATGCTAGTCCTGGAAGATGGTATTCTAAGAGTACTTAAAAAAAAAACAACTAAGCAAACAACTAGAACAGGAACAGAATCACAGAAATGGAGATCACCTGGAAGGTTATCAGCAGGGGACTGGGATGTGGAGAGAGGAGGAAATAGTACAGAGAATAAGTAGCATAAATGGTAGGTAGAAATTAGACAGGGGGAGGTTAATAATAGTATAGGAAATGTAGAAGCTGAAGGACATACGTATGACCCATGGACATAAACTAAAGGGCAGGGTGAATGTGGGTGGGAGCAGGTGTGCAGGGCAGAGGGGAATAAAGGGCGGGAGGGACAACTGTAATAGCATAATCAATAAAATATATATTTTTAAAAAAGAACACAGAAAAGTAAAGCCATACTGGCTCTAGGGACCTAGAATTAAATGATTTCAGTTTCCCCATTGTTTTTAATGCCCCATCATAGTCCTAGAACTCCATCCATCTAACTACAATCAATTTTGACTTAGTAAGTTCAAATCACATTCAAATCAGACTCTTCAGTCTGTTTTCATTCAGATGAAATTGCCCAAGCTCAAGATATAATTAAGTCTGCTTTCAACAAGTTGAGTATTTGCTCCATGAATACTCTTGTTTTTTGATCCATAGTTTGCACATCTTTTTGATGAATAAGCCTCATTCAAATTGGCAAAATGAAAAAAATGTATTATGTCACATAACAATAAACTCAGTAGTATTTCCTCCAAGGTTGGTGTTTCATCCTTAAAACTCTAATCAAGCACATAGGTTCAATGCCTTTCCCTCTCAGTAGCAAAATGCTATAGCAGTGTCAAGAGTCACTCCAGAAATAACAGGGTCTAGTGGCAGAAGAGAAACAATCTCTCTTTATTGACTTCTCTTAAAAGCAATAAAACTAGTAGGTGGGGGAGGGATTTCTCATAATTGGTTTGTTGGGGTATAATGGATGTTGGACAATCAAGAACATTATCTACTTCAACTTGTAGACTTCAGTATACATAGGAAATGTATACATAGGAAATTTACACTCAACTTGAGTATACATAGGAAATAATTTATACTTAACCATAGTTCTCACATATATAATTTTATAACAATGCTGTTATATGGATATTACTAGATCCCAGTTCTACAGATGCAGAAACTGAGCCCAGAGTGGATGTCTGTTCATAATGAAATTGCTGAACACAAGGAATGGAGCCTGAAGTTCAGGTTCTTAAAAAAAAAGCATGGAATAGTAGCTAATTCTTAAGACATTCCCCTTACTTTCAGACATGACCCCTGAATCCAAATTTTCTCTTCAGCTCTATGGCCAGAATAAACTGTTTAAGACAAACTTGTGAATGTGTTTTCTTTCCTACTTTTTATTGAGAAACCAACTTCTAAACCAGTGCTTCCCATTAAAACAAAACAAACAAATAAAACACAGAGCTTTATAAAAGTACCGATGCCCATGCTGTATCTCATACAAACTAAATAAAAATCTTTGAAAATGACATACAGAATTTTTAAAAAATTCCCCTAGGTGATTAATAAGAATTTCAAATATTAATATTGAATCATAGTCCTAAAAATAAAACCCAAGCTTCTATCTTGAAACATGAGACTCATCATGACCTGACCCTTTCTTCTCGTGTCACCAGTGAACTTCTTGTCTCTCCAACCTGGCCTCCTGGAGTGTCCATATTCTAGCAGGACCAACCTGCTTCTGGCCTCCTAAGTGCACTAGGCTTTCTCATGACTCTGAGATTTTATACATATCTACATTTTTGCCTGAAATCCTCATTCAACCATTATCTATCACCCACTGTAGCACCTTGATGAACTTCAATTCAGCCTTTCTATTGTAGCTCAGATATAAAATTTTATGGAAAATATTTCTGGATTACACCTTACTTAATAAATAAGGATGATCACTCTTTCTGCTGTGTTTCCTCATTTTTCATTTACATGTTCAAGTGCAATAACAAATTCACATACCACCTGTAGTAAAATTAGTGTCATGTCTTCTCTAATGAGCCAAGGGCTTTTTAAGAACAGAGACTGAATTTTATTATCTTGTATTTTTACCATTTAGCATGATGCCTAACACTAAGGAAGCACTTAATAAATGTCTGTTGAATTCATTTTTTACTGTTTTTTTCAATTTCAAGAAAAAAATTTCCTTTATTATTATTTCATTTGCAAGAGGCATCCCGTCTTCTAGGCATTTCTCTTACAAAAAAGAAAAACAGAGCAGAGAATTTTTAAAAAATTTTATAATCCACCTGTATATAGTTCAAATGTTTTTCTTGCCATATATCATTCAACCTTAGCAAAAGAATGGTGTGCTAGCTTACTCTGAGAGCTAACTCCACTAAAGCAAATGGAAAAGAAATCACAAAATCATGCCACCAGTATAGCAATTAGATAAAAGCCCACTGTGTTCTCATCAATCACTTTTGAAGTTTGGGGCAGTCTGGGAAATCTGAAAGTGCGGGAATAAAGCAGGTTGTCTGGGTACCATCAATGATTTTTTGTAATATACCATTGAAAGTGTAATCTGATTTGTGACTATTCTGTAAAGACAAGTGAATATTGTTACAGACATTTAAATGCAAACTATATATTGAGAGCTAAGTGGAGTTTTTATAGTCTTCCAGCCTAGCTTTTATGGGAAGATTCTACCAATCAAGGAGAAAAATCAGTCAGCAATCCAAATTGAGAGGACTTGCAAAACCCTGAATCCAGAGGAAAGAAAAACTACCCAGAATGGCAAAACAATTAATGACAGGGCCTGAATTCCTCTGAAACGTAGGTTTAATTATTTATAAAGGAAGACTGAAGACTATTTTTGTTCTTGGCAGTAATTACTTGGCAGTGACACCAAAAGCAAAGGCAACAAAAGCAAAAGTAAACAATTAGGACTACATCAAAAGGTCAAGCTCCTGCACAGCAAAAGCAGCCATTTAAAAAAGAAAAAAAGAAAGGAAGAAAGAAAGAAAGAAAGAAAGGGCAACCTACAGAATGGAAGAAAATATTTGCAAACTATGTATTTAATAAGAGGTTAATATCTGAAATATATAAGAAACTCATACAACTAAATAGCAAAAAATATAAAAAATGCAAATAATCTAAAATAAAATCAGGCCAAAGACATGAATAGATATTTTCCCAAATAAGACATACAAATGGCCACAGTTATGTACAAAAGTTGTGCAACATCACTAATAATTAGGAAAGTGCAAATCAAAACCACAGGGTATAACCTGACATCTGTTAGGATGGCTGTTATTAAAAATACAAGAGATAAAATGTGTTGGCAAATAGTGGGTGGAATGGTAGCCCTTGTGTTCTGTTGTTGGGCATGTGAAATGTTGTGTCTGTTATGGAGAAAAGTATAGAGCTTCCTTAAAAACTTAAAAATAAAACTACCATATGATCCAGCAATCTCACCTCTTGATAAATATCTGAAGAGAATGAACTCCACAAAATGCACTCTCATATTAATTTCAGCATTATTCACAATAAATAAGATACAGAAACAGTGTGTGTCAACACATGGATGGATAAAGAAAATGTGACATATACAGTGTAAGGCAAAAGTAGGTTTACAGTTGTTTGTATAAAAAATACAAAAATTAATAAGTAATACTACAAGAATAACCTGTATTGTTCATACTGACAACTGTAAACCTACTTTTACCCCACCCTTGTTTATACAATGTAATATTATTCATCCATAAAAAGAAGGAACTCCTGATATTCATGACAACATAGATGAACCTTGAGGACATTATGCTGAGTGAAATAAGCCAGACACAAAAAAATGAATTCTGTATGATATCATTCATACATGAAATCTAAAAATCTCTAACACATAGAACGAAATCACAAGTGTCTGATGGGTGGAGGAAATGAAAAGACCTTGGTCAAACACTACAAATTTTCAGTTGTAAGATAAACAAGATCTGGGGATCTAATGTAGAGCACAGGGACTATAGTTAATAATACAGCATTTTAAGTGTGAAATTTGCTAAGAGTAAATCTTGAGCATTTTCTCATGGACGCAAATGTCATTATGTGAGATGATGAATGTGTTAATTAACTTGATTGTGGTAATCAGTTCACAATGAATAGATAAACCAAAATAATCATGATGTATACTTTAAGTATATGCAATTTTATTAGTTAATACAAAGAACAAAATTATAAAAATGTATAAAACAAGAAGGGATGCCAAGTGGGATAACAGATGAAGTCAAGGTCCTCCAGACAAATGTAACCACACATACAAAGAGAAAGATTTATTACAAGAGATTGCTTCTTGTGATTGTTGAGGCTGGCAAGTCCAAAATCTGCAGTGTAGGCCTATAGTCTAGAGACCCAGGGAGAACTGATGCTGCAGTTCAAGCTTGAAGGCAGTCTGCTGGTTCAATTCCCTCTTCTTTGGAAAATATCAATCTTTTTTTCCATCACGGCCTTTAACTGGTTGGATGAATCCTGTTCATGTTATAGAGAGTAATCATCTTTACTCATTTTTTCATCTAAAAATACCTTAAAAAACTTAAAGTAATGTTTAACCAAATATCTGTGTACCATTACATAGACAAGTTAACACATAAAATTAACCATCACAGATGATATTTTAGGAATTCCTAGGAAAAAAATGAAAGCAATCATATTCACTCAGAAAATAGAGAATGATGGTCTAAAACAAAAGAGGGAAAACAGCGAGATTGGGGTTTTTCCAGAAAACACTTTCTTCTCCCCAAATCACCAAAAGATTCAATGAACAGAAGGAATTCCTCCTGCAATAGCTATGGTTATTAACTTGGTCACTGCATTCAAAGTATGTGGACCAATGGCTCCTTGCCCTTCCTGAACTGAGCTAAGCAATGGGCAGCAGCAACATTAGCTCATAGGTTATAGCTCTGCATGGGCACAGAAGTAAGAAGGGCAACACTGAGAGTTTTCATGAGAAGATGGCATCAGAGTAGGAAGGAGCACATTTGGCTTCCCTCTGCACAGGGGAGAAAATCGTGGCTAATCTATGGAGTAGAGGAACAAGCAGGCAACATACGTCAGCATATGTGAAAATAGGGGACCAAGGATTGTGGCAGAACTGAAAAACAGGACCCTAAAAAGAGTGCTGAAACACGGCAGGGTCCCAGGAACAAGCGCAGGGTCTGGGAGCTGCAGCCCCAGGCCCAGCGCCCGCTGCTGAGTTTGCCACAGAGTCCTTAGGAAAGAGCAGGGACAACTGCTCCCTCCCCAGCCAAACAAGGTCTGAGTGGCACTGGGAGGGACCCAGTTGCTAGCAAACACACAAGGGTTGTGGGCACCCTTGGAGGCTGTGGACACCAGCTGGGTTGGGTTGCACAATGGGCCCCAATGCCCACAGTCACCAGTCGGGCTGGAGAGTTGGGCTGCAGGAGAAGTCAGGCCACTGTGTGGAGCAGCAAGCTTGAATAGGAGGAATTTCTCAGGAGGAAGGAGTAAAAAGACAGACACCATTTGGGAAATTCTCCTAAAGTGCTCAATCGCTCTAGCCTCCCTGCCACCCAGCCAAGGGTACGCAGGTGGGCCCACGGAAGAGCATCCCAGCACCCCAGGCCACAGCAGTAACCCTGGGGAAAGGCCAGATTCCCACACCCAGGGTGCAGGGCTGAGGAGCCACGGTGGCTTCCCAGACAATGCAGGAGCCAGTGCGCACACTGCTGACCCAGGTAGAAAAGCCATACCAATCACCCCTCAGCCTGCCACAGCCAGCAAGAGCAGAAAAACTGGTTTGGCCACTTTGAAACCAAGAGACTTTTTAATTTAATTCTATTTTTTAACAATTCTTAATTTTTTAATTTTTATTGTTTTTATTCCCTTTTGATTTCTTTTTACTCTCTTTCCTGCTTTCTTGCTTTACTCCTTCCTCCTTCCTTTCCTCCAATTTTATCTCTTTTTCCTTCCTTCATTTGCCTTTTTTATTTTATTTTTTAAAAATTTTTTCTAAATACCTACAAGTGAGACAAAATTCTGGATCTGTGAAAAGACCAAAGTTGAACTCAAAGAAGGGGCATCACAACAGCTAGGACAGTGAGACAAATTTCACTCTGCTATTAGAGAACATGCAAGTTATTGCATATTTGTATTATTATTACTTTTCCAGTATTCTTACAACTTTTTAAATAGTATTTTTGTATCCCTCTTCTTTTTGTATAGCCTGCTTTGCTAGGCTGGTTATATTGTACGACCTGACAGCTTTCCTCTGATGTCTCTTTCCATACCGTATTGCTAATCTACTGTCCTTTAACTCACCTGTGTACCATTAGCACACTACTCGAGGTTCTGCACTCCCTATTCTTGTTACGTAGATCTTATACATTCTGTCATATGATTGTTGCCCTAATATTATTGTAAATAATTGCTGTTCCATGCAATTGTAATTACTTCACAACACCCCTCCCAGATCTTAGCCCGTTTCAAAGTTTCCTGAACTCTATTACTGTAGTGGTTAACTCTATTCTCTCACACACTACACCTATTTACTATCCTTTACTCTCACCTTACCTCAGAATCTGACCTCCCACAACCTCCCTGCTTTATAGATCCAACTCACAATCCTTCCTTCCCCAACAAGAGTCTTATCTTCTCTCCATCCTTTCTGAAAATCAGCTAGCTGGGTGGAGGATCATGGTTAACACTATACATAGTCAAAGGATCTCCTATCTCTTCTCTATTGGCTGCTACTGTAAATATCATAGAATACTCTCTTGCTGTCTGAAACCACTTTGCCTCCCCCTCCAAATGATCACAAAAAAGAGTAGGTGGAGGCAGAGAACACCAGGATACCCAATAGAAGAGGAAACCCAACAACAAAGGAACCACTAACAGATAAAAACAGAAGAAGGTGAAGCAGGGAGTGGTAACCACACAAACTTCAATCCAGGACCTATCTGGAAATACAACTGAACAGTAGAGACAGTACCCAGTACAAACAACTGAACAAGAGCAGGAGATAACCCTTAAAACCTTATACACATGGAAGAACCAGCTTCAACACAACCTGCCCTCACCAGCACAACAAAATACAAGAGGTGGTGGACAAAGTGACCCTCATTTAACCAGCTGGTGGGAAGGAACCACCAAAGAAAGACCCAACAACAATCAAAACCCAAAGGCAAACACAAAGCCAACTTAAAGGACAGCCCAAGACCAGTGAGCTTGGGAGATCAAGGAAACTGCACCACTGAAACTCACTGCTATTCTACTAAAGAAGTTCACACCACAAACCCAGGGAGCCAGAACAGATCAATTTTAGACAATGAGGTGAACAAGAAGAGTCTCACAAACAATGGGAATACAAACAAACAATCCCCAAATGAAAGGAAAGGAGGAAGCCTCAGAAAGAATTCTAAATGAAATAGAGGCAACTCAACTGTCTGAATTCATCAGACAGTGAATTCAAAGCAATGGTAATCAGGAAGCTCAATGAACTCACAATGAGCTACCAGAAACTACAGGGAAGCTACAATGAGCTCACTGCAAACTATATCAACATGAAAAAGGAAATAGAAACTCTCAACAAGGGCCAAGAGGAAATGAAGAATACAATTTCTGAACTGAAGAACACAGTAGAAGGAATAAAAAGCAGGATCGATGAAGCAGAAGATTGGATCAGTGAGCTAGAGGACAAAGTAGAAGAAATTACCCAGGAGCAACAAAAGGAAAAGAGGCTCAAAAAGAATGAAGAGGGATTAAGAGAAATGAAAAACAATATGAAACATAATAATGTCTGTATAATAGGGATACCAGAAGGAGAAGAGGAAGAGCAAGGGATAGAAAACCTATCTGAAAAAGTAATGATGGAAAACGTCCCTATTTTGATGAGAGAAAAAGTCACACAAATCCAGGAAACACAGAGAGTTCCAATCAAGAGGAACCCAAAGAGTCCCACCTCAAGACACATAATTAAAATGGCAAAATACCAAGACAAAGAAAGAATCTTAAAAGCAGCAAGGGAGAAACAGGACGTAACATACAAGGGAGCCCCAATAAAGTTAGCAGCTGACTTCTCAATGGAAACACTCCAAGCCAGAAGAGAATGGCAAGAAATATTCCAAGTAATGAAACCAGAGGTCTGCAACCAAGGCTACTTTGCCCAGCAAGGCTCTCAATCAAGATAGAAGGCCAAATAAGAAGCTTTCCAGACAAAAGAAGTCTAAAAGAATACACCTCCACCAACCCAGCTCTTCAAGAGATGCTAAAGGGCCTGCTTTAAGGAAAAGAGAGAGAGAGAGGAACACAGGTACGAAAATGGCAATGAATAAGTACCGATCAGTAATAATCTTAAACGTAAATGTATTAAATGCTCCAATAAAAAGACATAGAATAGCTGAATGGATAAGAAAGCACGACCCACACATATGTTGCCTACAAGAGACCCACCTCAGGACAAAAGATATACACAGGCTAAAACTGAAGAGCTGGAAACAAATTTTCCAAGCAAATGGACAGGGAAAAAAAGCTGGGGTAGCAATACTCATATCAGACAAAATGGACTTCCAAAAAAGGGCCAGAAAGAGAGACCCACAAGGATACTTCAAAATACTCAAGGGAAGAATCCACCAAGAAGACATAAACATTGTAAATATAGATGCACCAAACATAGGAGCACCCAAATACATAAAGAATATCTTAGAGGACTTTAAGAAGGATATTGACAGCAACACAATTATAGTAGGGAATTTTAATGCCCCACTGTCAAAAATGGACAGATCTTCCAAACAAAATATCAACAAAGGTATTGTGGCAATGAACAATACCCTAGAGGATATGAATTTAAGTAATATATATTGAGCCCTTCATCCCAAAGAAGCAAAATACACATTCTTTTCAAATGTACATGGAACATTTTCAAATATAGACCACACAATAGGACACAAAGCAAGCCTCAACAAATTTAAGAAAATTGAAATTATACCAAGCATTTTCTCTGACCACAAGGGACTGAAACTAGAAACCAACCCCTAGGGAAAAAAACCCCAAACACTCAAAATCATGAAGATTAAATAGGATGCGATTAAACCATGAAAGGGTCAAGAATGAAATAAGGGAGGAAATCAAAAAGTTTCTGGAAACAAATGAAAATGAACTCACAACAACCCAAAATTTATGGGACACAGTCAAGGCAGTCCTGAGAGGGAAGTTCATAGCGATACAGGCCCACCTAAAAAAGTTAAAAACATTCCAAACAAACAACCTAACCCTACATCCACAAGAACTCGAGGAACAACAACAAAGACAGCCCAGAGCAAGCAGAAGAAAGGAAATAACCAAGATCAGAGCAGAATTAAATGACATAGAGACTAAAACCACAGTTCTAAGGTTCAATGAATCCAGGAGCTGGTTCTTTGAAAAGATAAACAAAATGGACAAGCCTTTAAGCAGGCTCATCAAGAGAAAAAGAGAAAGGATCCAAATAAATAATCTGAAATGAAAGAGGAGAGATTACAACAGATACCACAGAAATACAAAGGATTGTAAAAAATTACTATGAAGAACTGTATGACAAGAAATTTGAAAACCTAGGTGAAATGGACAAATTTCTAGAAAAATATAGTCTTCCAAAACTCAATGAAAAAGAAGCAGAAAGCCTGAACATTCCAATAACAGCAGATGAAATTGAAGCAGTAATGAAAAAACTCCCGACACACAAATGTCCGGGTCCAGATGATTTCACAGGAGAATTCTACAAAGCATTTAAGGAAGATCTAATGCCTATCCTTCACAGATGATTCCAAAAAATTCAGGATGATGAAAGACTTCCAAACTCTTTTTATGAAGCCAGCATCATCCTAATCCCAAATCAGATAAAGACTCAACAAAGAAAGAAAACTTCAGGCCAATATCACTGATGAACATAGATGCTAAAATCCTCAACAGAATATTGTCAAACACCGTCCAACAACACATTAAAAAGATCATACACCATGACCAAATGGGATTCATCCCAGGGATGCAAGGATGGTTCAATATTTACAAATCAGTAAATGTAATACATCACATAAACAAAAGCAAAGACAAAAATCACATGATCATATGAATAGATGCAGAAAAAGCATTTGATAAGGTACAGCACGCATTCATGATAAAAACTCTCAGCAAAGTGGGAGTAGGGGGAACATTCCTCAACATAATAAAGGCCATATATGAGAGACCTAAGGGCAACATCATACTCAATGGGCAAAAACTAAAATCTTTTCCACTAAGATCAAGAACAAGACAAGGATGTTCACTTTCACCACTTCAATTCAATATAGTACTGGGAGTTTTAGCCACAGCGATCAGACAAGAAAAGGAAATAAAAGGCATCCAAATCGGAAAGGAGGAAACAAAACTGTCATTGTTTGCAGATAACAAACAAACATAGCAAAAAGAAAAATAAAATACCTAGGAATAAATCTAACCAAGGAAGTAAAAGACCTGTATAAAGAAAACTACACAACACTGAAGAAAGAAATTAAGGAAGACACAAACAAATGGAAACATATACCATGTTCATGGGTTGGAAGAATTAACATCAAAATGTCCATACTACCCAAAGCAATGTACAGATTCAATGCAATACCTATTAAAGTACCAATGGCATATTTCACAGACATAGAAGAAACACTTCAAAAATTTATATGGAACCATAAATGACCCCAAATAGCTGCTGCAATTTTGAGAAAGAAAAGCAAAGTCGGAGGGATCACAATACCTGATACCAAAATGTATTACAAGGCCACTGTAATCAAAACAGTCTGGTACTGGCATAAAAACAGGCACATGGACCAATGGAACAGAACAGAGAGCCCAGAAATAAACCCAAGTCTCTATGGTCAATTAATATTTGACAAAGGGGGCAGCAACATAAAATGGAGTAAAAACAGTCTCTTCAACAAATGGTGTTGAGAAAACTGGACAGCTACATGCAAGAAAAAGAAACTCAAGCACCAACTTACACCATACACAAAAATAAATTCAAGGTGGATAAAAGACTTAAATATAAGCCATGTCACCATTAAAGTCCTAGAGGAGAACATAGGCAGGAAAATCTCAGATATTTCACACAGAAACTTTTTTACTGATACATCCCCCAGACAAAGGGAAATAAAGGGATGAATAAACAAATGGAATCTCTTCAAAATAAAAAGCTTCTGCACAGCTAAAGAAAACAATATTAAAATAAAAAGAGAACCAACTAATGGGAAAACATATTTGCCAATGATACCTCAGAGAAGGGTTTAATCTCCAAAATATATAAAGAACTTACATGACTCCACTCTAAGAAGACAAGAAACCTAATTAAAAAATGGGCAAAGGACTTGAACATACACTTCTCCAAGGAGGACATACAGAGGATCCAGAGACATGTGAAAAGATGCTCAATATCGCTAGCTATGAGAAAGATGCAAATTAAAACCACAATGAGATACCACTTTACACCAGTCAGAATGGCCATCATAAACAAAGCAACAAACAAGTGTTGGAGAGGTTGTGGAGAAAAGGGGACCCTAGTGCACTGTTGGTGGGATTGCAGACTGGTACAACCACTATGTAAAACAGTATGGAATTTTATAAAAAATCTAAAAATGGATCTACCTTTTGACCCAGCAATTCCACTGCTAGGATTATATCCTAAGAACCCTAAAACACCAGTCCAAAAGAACCTATGCACCCCAATGTTCACAGCAGCACAATTTACAATAACCAAGTGTTGGAAGCAACCTAGATGTCCATCAGTAAATGAATGGATCAAAAAACTATGGTACATTTACACAATGGGATTCTATGCAGCAGAAAGAAAGAAGGAGCTCCTACCCTTTGCAACAACATGGATGCAACTGGAAAGTATGCTAAGCGAAATAAGCCTGGCAGTGAAAGAGAAGTACCATATGGTCTCATCTTTAACAGGAACCTAAACAACAAAACAAAGAAACAAGCAAAATATAACCAAAGACACTGAAATAAAGAACAGATTGACAGAGTTCAGAAGGGAGAGGAGAGGGAATTTCAGGGGAATTACAGGGGAAAAGGGGGAGGGTTTACAGGAATGAGTATAAAGGACACATAGATAAAACCTAGGGGCGGGTGGAAATGGGAGGGAGGAGGGGAGGACTGGGTGGGTGGGTTGGGATGGGAATAAAAGATAGAAAATTGTACTGCAACAACAATTAAAATAAAATTTTAAAAAATGAAAAAAAATTTTAAAAAATTAAGGGCAACACTGAAACCCTTGGTAAATTTTGACCTTGGCACGCTAGGAATCACATAATCCTAGAAGTCAAACTGAGGGACTCCACATTTAGTGGCCCATTTCACACTTGACCACAATCACATAACCAGTAGCTACCAAAAGGAAAAAAATATTCTGAAATTCAGACATAAAATCACAATCAAATTCACCAGTCTTTTGAACAAGGTATGCAAGGAACTGTAGAAAAATAAGTTTGACTAAAAACAGAATATGAAGGGAAAATGTGGCATGAGATGACATTCAACGTTAGGAAAGTAGGTCATGTAGGCTTTGTAAGCCAAGTAAACATTTTAAAAAATAATTCCCTTTCTTATTAATTTCTTTTTATTTTATCTTTTTCTATTTAAAAACATAAACTTTAATTCTCTAAATTGATCTTCAGTGGTGAGGGTTACATATTCATCTTTCTTAAGAGTTTACTCCCACCCTGGCTGCCATAGCTCAGTGGATTGAGCGCGGGCTGCAAACCAAAGTGTCACAGGTTTGATTCCCAGTCAGGGTACATGCCTGGGTTGCAGGCCATGACCCCCAGCAACCGCACATTGATGTCTCTCTCTCTCTCTCTCTCTCTCTCTCTCTCTCTCTCTCTCCCCCTCTCTCTCTCCCTCCCTTCCCTCTCTAAAAATAAATAAATAAAATCTTAAAAAAAGAGTTTACTCCCTTTTGAACTTTTAAAAAATTATTCATTCTATTAAACTTGCCCCAATTTTTTCCCTTCGCCCCCCTTCATTCAGCCTACCCCTCCCTCCCTCAGTCAATCCCTACTTTGTTGTCCATGTTTATGCGTCCTTCATACATGCTGTTTGACTAATCCCTTCCCCTTCCTTCTGCCATTACCCTCTCCCCTCCTCCCCTCCTATGGCTGTCAGTCTGTCCCATGTTTCCATGTCTCTGGTTCTATTTTGCTTGTTAGTTTATTTTGCTCATTAGATTCCAGTTACAAGTAGGGTCATATGATGTTTGTCTTTCACCCACTGGCTTATTTCACTTAGCATAATGTTTTCCAGGTCCATCCATGCTGTTGCAAAGGGTAAAATTTTCTTCTTTTTTATGGCCCTGTAGTATTCCATTGTATAAATGCCCCATAGTTGTTTTATCCACTCATCTACTGATCGATGCTTGGGCTGCTTCCTTATCTCAGTAATTGTAAATAATACTACAATAAGTTTATGTTCTTTTGAATTAGTGTCTCAAGTTTCTTTGGATAAATTTCCAGAAGTAGAATTGCTGGATAATAAAGCAGTTCCATTTTTAATTTTTTGAGGTATCTCCTACTGCCTTCCAGAGTGGCTGCACCAATCTGCATTCCCACAAACAGTGCAAAAGTGTATGCCTTTCTCCACATCCACTTCAGCACTTTTGTTTGTTGATTTAATGATGATAGCCATTTCAACCAGTGAGAAATGTAACCTCATTGTGGTTTTAACTTGAATTTTCCTGATGATTAGTGATGTTGAGCACCTTTTCACATGTCTATTGGTTATCTGTATGTCCTCTTTAGAGAAGTGTCTATGTTTTTTGCCCATTGTTTGATTGAGTTGTTTGTTTGGTGTTGAGTTTTGTAAGTTCTTTATAAATTTTTGACATTAACCCCTTATCAAATATATTGGCAAATATGTTCTCCCATTCAGTGGGTTGTCTTTTCATTTTGTTGATGGTTTCCTTTATGGTGCAAAAAACTTTTTAGTTTCATGTAGTTCCATTTGTTTATTTTTTTGTTTCCCTTTCCTGAGGAGATATATCAGAAAAAATATTGCTATGAGCAATGTCCTAGATTTTACTGCCTATGTTTCCTTCTAGGATTTTTATGGTTTCAGATCTAATATTTAAGTCTTTAATCCATTTTGAATTTATTCTTGTCTGTGGTGTGAGAAGGTGGTTTATTTCCATTTCTGTCCAATTTTTCCAGCATCATTTATTGGATAAATTATTTTTAGCCCAACAAAAAGCAAAGCCCAAAGTGAGTAGGAGGAAGAAGTAATAAAGATCAGAGCAGAAATAAATGAAATAGAGTCTAGAAAACAATACAAAAGATCAATGAATCCAAGAGCTGTTTTCTTAAAGATAAATGAGATTGACAAAGCTTTAACCAGACTAATCAAGAAAAAAAGAGAAAGGGTCCAAATAAATAAAATTAGAAGTGAAAGAGGAGAAACAATAATTGACACCAAAGAGATACAAAAAATTATAAGAAAATATTATGAAAAACTATATGCCAACAAATTGGAAAACCTAGATGAAATGGAAAAATTCCTAGAAACATACAATCTTCCAAAACTAAATCGGGAAGAATCAGAGACTATGAATAGACAGATTACACCTAATGAAATTGAAGCAGTAATCAAAAAACTCCCAATAAACACCCTGGACTAGGTGGCTTCATAGGTGAATTTTACCAAACATTCAGAGAAGAATTAACACCTCTCCTTCTCAAACTATTTCAAACATTTTATCTTTATCCTAAGAGAAACAGAAATCTGTTAATGGGTACCTGTAACATGACAAATTAAAAGAAAGCAAAACAAAACAAACCAGATCACATGTTTGCTAATAGAAACTAGTCTGGGGGATTTTCTATTTCCAGTCACCACTGACTTAGGAATGAAACCAGACTGACCACTAAAAACAACGAAAAGTACCACATAAAATATAAACTTCATTAGTAAACTGGAAGGAATATTTGAAACTTGAGGTCAAATCCACATGGAGTCAGGAAGACATATAGATAAAGGAACACAGAAACTAGATTTTGGCCAGAGTTCAGCTAAATGTGCAGAGCTTGAGCTTTGTTTTTCATTATTTTTGGGTACAAGCAAAAAGAGACACAGTGTAAGGCCAATACACTCTTTGTGCTTTTCAAAGTAAGGAAGAGCACAAGAGACTCTACCCTTAAAGCTGGTACCTGAAAAGGCACACTGTCAGTATTAGAGGAAATTAGAAATAAATTCATCACCTTCTAATCCTTCTCTTACAAAAGAAAATTGTCTCTTCCAACCACAGCACTAAGTGCAAAAGGAAAACACTCCTGTGTAGTGTGACATAAATTAGTTCCCTCATGGATTTGCACCTCAAATTCACCTTGCCTGGTAAAGCAAAATACCATAAGTGGTGATTTTAGTTAATGTGGTCCCATACACATAGTGCCTCTAGCAGCCAGAGAAGTAAAGCAAGACTGCAGGGATGGAAATTACCTTTATTCTAGGCATCAAAGAATTCTCAGGGAAGGCTCTGCCTCTGGACCCTACAGGACACCTACTACATTAGGCCATGCTACCAGGGAGCCATGGCAAACACAGGGAGGCTGTCAAAAGGAAGAAACAAAGAAACATGGCTTAAATGAAAAAACAGATCAAAACTCCAGAAAAAGGACTAAACAAAATGGAGAAAAGCAATCTAACAAATGCAGAGTTCAAAACAGTGTTTATAATGATGCTCAAGGAACTTAATGAGGACCTCAACAGCAAAAAAAAAAAAAAACCCAGTCAGAAATGAAAGGTACATTATGAAATAAAATACAATTTACAGGAAACAACTATAGAGTGGATGAAGCTGAGAATCAAATGTTATTTGGAACATAAGGAAGCAAAAAACAACCAATCAGAACAACAAGAAGAAAAAAGAATACAAAAATTCAAAGATAGTATAAGTAGACTTAGGGGGCAACTTCAAGTGTTCCAACATTTGCATCATAGGGATGCCAAAATAGAAGAGAAAGAGGAAGAAATTGGAAATCTATTTGAAAAAATAATGAAGGAGAACTTCTCCAATCTGGCAAAGGAAATAGACATGCAATTATAGGAAGCACAGAGAGTCCCAAGCAAGATGCATACAAAGAGGACCACTCCAAGACACATCATAACTAAAATGCCAAAGATTAAAAATAAAGAGAGAATCTTAAAAGCACCAAGAGAAAAGCAGTCAGTTACCTACAAGAGAATTCCCATATGACTGTCAGCTGATTTCTCAAAAGAAACTATGCTGAAATATTAAAGGAACTTAATTGACAAAAAGAAAAAAAATCAAAAATATGAAAAACAAAATGACAATAAACTTGTATCTACCAACAATTGAATCTAAAAAACAAGCTGAGTAAACAATAAGAACAGAGACAGAATCATGGATATGGGCAGCATTTTGATGGTTGCCAGATGGGAGGGAGGTGTAGGGGAATGGGTGAAGAGGTGAGGGGATTAAGAAGTACAAATAAATAGAGAATAGCCATGGGGATGTAAAGTACAGCATAAGAAATGGAGTAGCCAAAGAACTTATATGCATGACCAATGGACATGAACAACAGTGTGGGTATTGCCTGAGAGAGTTGGGAATGTTTGGTGGTGGGAGGCAAAGGGGGAAAATTGGGTCAACTATAACAGCATAATCAATACAATATAATTTAAAAATAAAGAAATCTCACAAATGAACCTACAAGGAAAACCAGCAGCTAACACTGGAAATACAATAAAAACAAGTCACTAAACACTAGATGAAAACCAGTAAAATGTTGAACATAGGCCAGCAGCAAATAAAAAATAATGTTTACATTACTTAAGGTAATGAAAACAAACAAATATCAATGAAGGGAACAGGAAACTAAAATGACCTAGAATAAAAGCATCAGGTAGAAATTTTATAAAAATCAATACCTAATATTTAAAACAATCAGCAGGTGGTTTTAACAACTTAGACAAAACTAAATAATATGTGAACTGAAAAATATATCACAGAAATAAATATATAATATAGCAAAAACATCAAATTTATGAAAAATATACATAGGAGATTTAACATACATAGAGGCTAGATTAAGGAAGCCCTGATATATCTTAATCAGGAACTCAGAAAAAGAATAGGACAGAGGCAATTTGAAGCAATATTTGAAGCAATAATTGCTGAAAAATTTCCAAAATCTAACAAAAGACACCAATCACAAATTCAAGATGTTCAATAATTCCCAAGCAGGATGAAAACAAGTTCATATTTAGGCACTCATAATGAAAGTACTCAACCAAACATGATGATATATATTAACAGCATAAAAACATAGAGCTTATCAAAGGATAATACTTATATTGGGTAGGACTTATCAACAGCAACACAATGGAAGTAAAAATTCAGTAAAATATCTTCAACAGATTGAAAGAAAATAACAATCTAAAATACCCAGTAATTTCAAATCAGATTGTTGTAAGTCAATATTTCTTCCAAAATCAACTAGAAAAGCTGAACAAAATACAAAGGAAAACAAAAATCTATTTGAAGATATCAGAGACCTGCCCACACAGCAAGGAACTGAGAGGCCCAGCTCAGCAGAGTGATCTCGGCCTCCACTGTCACATTTCTCATTGAGGCATTTGCTGACTTGGATGCAGATGCTTAGAGGCTGAGAAACTGAGCAGAGCTTTCAGTGGGCTTATAGAGCGGGGAGAACAGTAGAGCTCAGGGGCAGAAGAAATTAGGGGCTTATTAATCACCCAAGGCTGTCAGCTGGAACTCCTACTCTCTAGGAATAAGGATTAATTAGAAATAAACACAAACCTTGAAGCTCTGTTTGTAAATGGTTTTAATCTCTGATTAAATTGAAGCTATCTGTCCCATCCTTAACTGCTTGACAGAAGCAAAATAACCCTTCTATATAGGGATTTTTTTCAAAAAAAGGAGGAAGATTAGTCATCAGAGATATATAAATTAAGATCACAGTGCAATACCAGTACATACCAATCAGAATACTAAAAATAAGGGACTGATGATTCTAAGTTTTGGCAAAGATGTGAAACTGCCATATTTTATTACTGGGAGTACAGACTAGTGCAAACACTGAAAAACTGTTTGGCAGAATCTATAAGAATATGCACCAACTCAATGCCTAAGCAATGCCACTCCTTGATATATAACCAACAGACCAGTACATGTACACAAAAGGATATGTACAACATGTCACAGAATACTATGTGGAACCACCCCACACTAGAACAATTCAAATATCTATCAATCATATACAGGATAAATAATTTCTGGTATATTCATACAATGGAATCTGTAAACAAAGAAAATGACCAAACTATTGCTACACACATAGTTGAATTCCACCTACATAATATTGAACAAAAAACCATAGAATACATAAGATTACTTATATAAAATTTGAAAACAGGTGACACTAATCCATAGTATGAGATATCAGGATATATGGCATCTCTGGAAAGAAGGGAGAAGGAAAGATCAAAAGGAGACGCCAGTGTGTTCTCTGTCTTAATTTGGATAGTGGATACTTAGAAGTAATCAGTTTGCGATAGTTCACCAAACTGAATTCTCACAAATTATTAGTTATCTGCATATTTCAACAAATTATTTTATTTTAAAAAATTATCCACAGTGAAAATATCTTTAAAAAATGATGGCAAAGTAAAGATAGTTTCAGACAAATGTAACATAGCATGGAGCTCATTACAGCAAACTTTGACCAAAGAAAGTTCTAAAGGATGTACTTCACTTAGAAGGAACTGATCCTGAATGGATCAGAAGGAACTGAATGGATCAGAAGAAATAATGAACTACTAAGCTTTAAGTATATAGATAAATATAAACAAATATTGAGTGTTAAAATAAAAATAAATACTATTCAGTTTTTTAAAGGAGGAGAAGAAATGTATTAAACAATAATATGTTTAGGGAATGGGTTTAAATGAAAGGTATTTTTTCCTATTTTTGTATTGTTCAGAAAGCAAGTAGGACCTTGATTAATTTTAGATTTTGAAAAATTAAGATGCATGAAATAATTTCTAGGCTAGTCTTTCACAGAGTAAGAAAGGTATAAAACTTTTAAACAAAGAGAAAGAAATAGGAAAAAATAATATTCAATCAGACAAACAGGAAACTAGTGAGGAAATTAAATAAAACATGAAAAAGGCAGAACAAATAGAAAGCATAAAATATGATATCTACAGATAACAATAATCAATCATCACAATAAATATAAATAACTCAAGTTTCTCAGTTTAAAAACAAAACAAAAATAGAAATTAAATAATATAAAAACCAAACCTAAGTATAAACTCTACACAGAAAAAACGATTTAAAAGATAAGGATACAGAAAAGTAAAATAATAAAAATTATATTTTAGTCAAATATTATCTAAAAGAAAATTGCTGAAAACCTATGTAAACTTAGAGTTGGAGCAAAAGTATTTATAGAAGAGAAGACAATAACTTGATTAAAAACTGCAAGTTCAATTCACCAAGAATTAACTAATTAAAAATGTAGTTATTGGGGATTTCTAGCCAAGATAGAGTCATAGATAGATAAACTGTGCCTCATTGAACAACCAAAATAAGGACAACGACAAATTTTTAAAAACAACAACCCGAACTGCCAGGAAATCAAACTGTATGGAAATCCAACCACCCAGGAGTTAAAGAAATATTCATCCAGTCTGGTAGGAGGGGCAGAGACACGTAGCTGGTGCGGAGAGGACTCGGCCAAGTGGTGGCTGGAGGACCTGGACAGGCAAGGCAGTGGCTGGTGGATAGGGCAAGGAGGCAGCTGGTGGACTGGTCGGTCCTACTTTTGTGTGCGGATAAACCAGGACGAAAAACTGGGGAGACAGACAGTTCGAGCAATGCGTGGTTCCAGTGTGGAAGAAATAAAGCCTCAAAACCTCTGACTAAAAAAATCTGTAGCAGTTGAGGCAGTGGGAGAAACTCCCAGCCTCACAGGAGAGTTCATCAGAGGAACCCATGGGGTTCTAGAATGTACACAAAATCACCCACCCAGGAATCATCACCAGAAGGGCCCAATTTGCTTGTGGGTAGTGGAGGAAGTGACTGAAAGTCTGCGGAGAGCTGAGCGAGTGGCATTGCTCCCTCTCAGACCCCTCCCCCACATACAACCCACAACACAGGGTGGGTTGTCCCACCCTGGTGAATACCTAAGGTTCCACCCCTTACTACCTAACAGGGTTGCAGAGACAAAAAAAAAATGTGGCCCAAATGAAAGAACAGATTAAAGCTCCAGAAATAATACAACTAAGTGATGAAGAGATAGCCACCCTACCCTGGCTGGTGTGGCTCAGTGGATTGAGTGCCCACCTGCAAACCAAAGGGTGGCCAGTTTGATTCCCAGTCAGGGCACTTGTCTGGGTTGCAGGCCAGGTCCCCTGTTGGGAGTACACAAGAAGCAACCACACATTGATGTTTGCTTCCCTCTCTTTCTCCCTCCTTTCCCTTCTCTCTAAAAATAAATAAATAGAATCTTTAAAAAGAGAGAGAGAAAAAAAGCTAACCTATCAGATGCAGAGTTCAAAACAGTGGTAATCAGGATGCTCACAGAAATGCTTGAGGATGGTAGCAAAATAGAGGAAAAGGTGAAAGCTATGAAAAGTGAAATAAAGGAAAATGTACAGGGAACCAACAGTGATGGGAAGGAAACAGGGACTCAAATCAATGGTTTGGACCAGAAGGAACAAATAAACAGTCAACCAGAACAGAATGAAGAAACAAGAATTCGAAAACATGAGAAGAGGCTTAGGAATCTCTGGGACAACTTCAAACATTCCAATCTCTGAATCATAGGCATTGATTCCTCTTCTCCAGAAGGAGAAGAGGAAGATCAAGAAATTAAAAAGTTATTTGAAAACATAATGAAGGAGAACTTCCCCAATCTGGCAAAGGAAATAGACTTCCAGGAAGTACAGGAAGCTCAGAGAGTCCCAAAAAAGTTGGACCCAAGGAAGCACACACCAAAGCACATCATAATTACATTACCCAAGGTTAAAGATAAGGAGAGAATCTTCAAAGAGGCAACAGGAAAGGAGACAGTTACCTACAGAGGAGTTCCCAGAAGACTATCAGCTTATTTCTCAAAAGAAATCTTACAGGCAAGAAGGGGCTGGAAAGAAGTATTCCAAGTCATGAAAGGCAAGGACCTACATCCAAGATTACTCTCTCCAGCAAAGCTATCGTTTAGAATGGAAGGGCAGAAAAAGTGCCTCTGAGATAAGATCAAGTTAAAGGAAGGAGTTCATCACCACCGAGCCCTTATTATGTGAATGTTAAAGGGACTTATCTAAGAAAAAGAAGAAAATAAAACTATGAACAGTAAAATGAAAACAAACTCACAACTATGAACAACCAAACCTAAAAAAACAAAAACAAACTAAGCAAACAACTAGAACAGGATCAGATTCACAGAAATGGAGATCACATGGAGGGTTATCAGCAGGGAAGGGGGTAAGGGAAATGGGGGAAAAGGTACAGGGAATAAGAAGCATAATTGGCAGATACAAAATAGATAGTAGGAGTTTAAGAGTAGTACAAGAAATGTAGAAGCCATAGAACTTATATGTATGTCCCATGGACATGAACTAAGGTGCAGGAATGCAGGTGGGAGGGGAGTGTAGGGTAGAGGGGAGAAAAAAATGGGACAACTGTAAGAGCATAATTAATAACATATATTAAAAATAAAAATGTTACTTATAAGAGTAGATGTGTGCACACCTTTATTTCCTCTCTTCTGTGAATTTTCATTCTATTTTTGTTGACAATATAATTGTATATTTTTCTACAAAACTGATATATTACACAGATAAAAATCAGTGAGGTACAGAAGATCTAATAAAATAATAAACTAAATTTGATGTACACAGCATACAGAACACTGAACTACAAATAAACAGGATATATTTTTGTTTTGTCTAGGCTACACAGAACATTTACAAAAACAGACTGCAGACTGGACAATAAAATAAGACATACTTGAAAACAAAAGACCATAGAGGTTTTTCCCTGACATCAAAAACATTAAACTAGAAATTATGATAAAAGATAGCTACACAAATATGTATGTTTGGAAATTAGGAAACATACATCCAAATAATTCATATGTCTAACAGAAATCATGCTCTGACTGTGTGGGTTGATTGGGTGTAGGCCTGTAAAGGACAAGGTTGCAGGTTCAATTCCCAGTCAGGGCACTTGCCTAGGTTGAGGGTTAGATCTCAAATGGGGCATGTACAAGAGGCAACAGATCAATATTTTGTTTCACGTTGATGTTTCTCTTCCTCTCCTCCCCCCTTTCCATCTCTCTAAATAAAATCTTAAAAAAAAGAATATCACAATGAAAATTAGAAAGTATTGTATTTTTTGGACTATAAGACACACACCCTCCAATTTGGCAGGAATACTGGTTGTTAATGCTGCTGTTGAATCTGTTTACATTTACATTGGTGAAATAATATGTTGTTAATGTTATTAAATATTTTACCACATTTTTGCTTTAATTTTTTTCCCTATTTTCCTCCTCTAAAACCTAGGTACGTCTTATGGTCCAAAAAATACATTATTTAGGATTCAATAAACACTTTATATCAAAATGTCATGATGTGGTTAAAACAATAAGAGGTAATTTTATAGCCTTAAAGCTTATATTAGAAAAGAAAAATGATTAATATTTATTGAGCTAAACCTCCATCTTTAGAAGTTAGGAAAGTAACAGCAAAACAAGCCCCCAAAGTGGTTAGGGGTCTTATTAAAATTCTAATGACAGACCATTGAACTGCATCTGTTAATAATATATTTGAGTTAAGGCTTTAGATCTATTAACTAATTCAAAACTGGCTTATGTATAAATAAGTGAAAACTCAATTGGGTCTTATATTTTATAAACACACACACACACACACACACACACACACACATATTACTAGATTACTTCAAACACTCTTAATTTGAGTTGTCAGAAAACTACCTAAGAAATCTGGGCAAAGTTTGCATATGACCTATTTTTTAAAAAGGCAAATATAGGGTAAAGAAGTATTTGAAATCAGCAGCTTCATCAGCATGTTACTGAATTGAATCTGATGCCTTTTTTTTCTAATAATTCAATCATTTTCTTTCCCAACAATGACTATGATGCAGCCAAAAAGCAGGAACTTGGGAAATGCCAATCTTATAACCTACAACCCTGGTTTCAATGTGTTCTGCTTAACTTATGAATCACTCATAGCATTCATTACAAGTCCAAGTAAACTGAAATAAATGATTCAAATCTAAAGACAATGTCCTCAAAGTCCCTCCAAATCAAAGCAGGCAGGCAGTCTTTTGACCTGTAGATTAGAGTGATTTATCTGGGGTAACACAAGGCTGAACAGAGAGTAGTCTCTATAATTTTAACCAAATAATCTTGAAAGATAATCCTTATCAGAAGAGGAAAACCGAAATTGTTCAAGGGAATTTCCTGTGAATAACTTTAAATGAATATTTGTTTTTCTTGCATGAACCTTTTCATGCCTATCTAATCATACACAATGAAGAAATAAGTAAATAGAAACACATTATTCTGCCACATTAATTTTGGACAGCAAAATTGTCCAGTGTATCATGAAGAATATGTATCCACACATGGCTGCCTCTTCCTGGTGAAGCCACAATGGTTACTAGAGTAAAACTTAAAATGAAAAGAGCTCAGGAGGAAGCTAATTTTTACAGTGATTTATAGGAAAATAGGTCCATTGTCAGAATATAGAAGATAAAGATATACAAACTTCACTTCTTACAGTTGACTCTCAAATATTTAGAACAAAGCCAATGCCAGTTTAAGATGGCTACACAAGAGGGTCATGAATTCACCTCTGAGGGACATACAAAATCTATAGCTACATATGGAGCAATTTCCTCTGCGGAAGAAAAAACCTCGAACTACCGGTGAATCAGGCGAATGAGGAAAACACCACATCAAGACAGGTAGGGGAGGTTGAGACAGACACCTTTTCACATTCTTGCCACAATCTCCCTGACCCCCACATAGTAAACCGTAATTGGAAGGGAACTCACAATCCCCACATGTATCAAACAGAGAAAGAATTCTTAACCAGCTACCACTCCCAGGGCCCAACAGAAAAGCAAAAGACTGAGGATGTCCTGTCTTTTGGTGAAAGAGGTCCATGAGCTTATTTTCATAGCTATAGTCTGAGGTGCAGGCTTCTAATTAAATGCACATGTAAGGGCCAACTGTAATCCTCTCCAGAGACATTAGAGGGCAGGCACTATCTTCTTGCTCTGCTCTGCAGCTCTCAGAGAGTCAGGCTCCCAGACTGAAGATTGTACATGCTCCTGATTACCTGGTTTTTATGTCTGGGGATAATGATAAAAAGATAGCAAAATATATTCTGTACACTTGGAAATTAAGAAACACCCATCAAATAATTCATGTGTCTAGAGGAAATCATAATAAAAATTTAAAAATTATTTCATTACCTGTTTTTGTAGCCACACTCAGGGAACACTTCTTTATTGCCTGGCTCTGGTAGCCAGCGGGGATTGCTTTCGTGGTTCACATGAAACTGTAACAAATAAAGAGACATTTCTTGGCAGGCTGCCCATACCAGGGCACAGTGCAGAAACAGCAGACTGAAACACAACCCCAGTCTTTCTGTGAAAGAGAACTATTTGCTAAGTTGAAGCTTTAGTCTGTGGGGCAGGCTTCTGGTTTGGCACACATCTGGGGGATACTAAGATGCTCCTCTGGGGATGGAGACTGGTAGGCATTATTTCAATTCTCTCCCTCTGCCTCATTCCAGGTTACCAGTATCTCATGGTGGGGGGATTTGTGTACTTACCTGGATCTACAGTTTTTGTGGTTGCTGCCCAGTGGATGTCTCTTGATCATCTCACTCTGGTGGATAGCAGAGTTTGAACTTGCAGGTCCTGCAACACATTTTTAACCAGCTACTCCCCCAAAAGCAGATTAAAATGTACCCTTAGTCTTACTGTGAAAAAGAAAGAGATCTATTCATTTTCCCTTATAACTATGGCCTGAAGGGCAGGCTTATAACTGAACACGCATGTAGAGCCAAGCTACAATCTTTTCTACAGAGTGGGGAGGCTGGCAAGTGCCGTCTTCGTGCTCTCCTTCTGCCCCACCCAGGTCATCAGTGTCTTTGAGAAAGGAGGTTATGTATACCAATGATGCCCTGGCTTTTGTGTAGCTTGGCTCTGGTGGCCAGCAGAGTTTGTGTTCATGGTTTGTTACTGTACTGTTCAACAGGGCAGTAACAAACAAAGAAATAGTCCTTAAGTGGCTATTACTCTGGAACTCAGTGCAGAGGGAACAGACAGAAATGGTAATCTCTCAGTCTTCCCCTGAAATAGGTATGTTCCCATACTTTAAAAGCTGCTGACTGTGAATCTAACTACCAATCTGTCTGAATCCAGGTGGTGACTAAGGTCCTCCCATTTGGGGCACTGACAGGACTTGGCACACCTTTAACTACTGTGAGCTGCTAAAAATAAAGTAAGCTGTCCACACAATCACTAATGTTTGAGGGACAACCAAGAGGTGGAGCAGGGTTGAACATAAGATTTATCTCCTACACAAGGCCACTCCTTTAGGACCGGGAACAGTGGCCATTCTATCTTGTGCATAAAAACCAATACAGAGAGGCAAGGAAAGTGAAGGAAGAAAGGAGTATGTTTCACACAAAAAGACCAAGATAAAACCTCAAAAAAAGGTTTTTATGAAATGTAGACAAGTGATTTACCTGATAAAGTGTAAAAACTAACAACTCTAAAGATACTGAGCACAGAAGAAGAAAGCATGAGCAAAGTAAGAACTTCAGTCAAAAACATAGAAAATATAAGAAATGACCAAATGGAAGTCATAGTGCTGAAGCATATAACAACTAAAATAAAAAATACACTATAGGGGTTAAAAACTAGACTAGATAAAGTGGCAGAAAGAATAAGTGAACTTTAACACCAGGCATTTAAAACTCATCCAATCGGAGCCTCAAAAAGAAAAAAAAAGAATAAAAAATAGTGAGGATACATTAAGAGCCTTATGAAACAACATAAAGTAGACCAACACTTGCATTATAAGGGTCCCAGAAAGAAAAGACAAAAAGGGATGGAAAATTTATTTGAAAAAAAAAAAAAGAATGGCTGAAAACTTTCCTAACCTGGGGAAGAAAACAATATCCAAATACAGGAAGCTAGAAAGTCATCAGTAAAGTGAACTGAAAGGACCCATACCAGACATAGTAATAATTAAAGTGCGAAAAGTTAAAGACAGGGAGAGAATCTTAAAAACAGCAAGAAAAAACAACTTGCTACTAGGGAACTCCCTTTACAATATCAGCAGATTTTTCAGGAGAAACTCTGCAGACTAGCAAATAGTGGAATATACTCCAAATGCTGGAAGAAAAAAAAAACTGCCAACTGAAAACACTTTACTAAGTTAAATTGTCTTTCAGAATTGGAGGACAGAGAGTTTTCCCTGATAAGCAAAATAAAGGAGTCTATCACCACTAGACCAGCCTTACCAGAAATGTTAAAGAAACATCTTTGAGCTGAAATGAAGGGTCCTAATTAGTAATAGGAAAAATATATGAAAGTATAAATCTCATGGGTAATGATAAATATAGGAAGATTTAGAATAAAGCATTGTAAAGGTGATGGATTGATTACTATAAAGCTAGTATAAAGGATAAAAATGGAAGTAGTAAAAATAACTCTACATTTTAAAATATGTTAAGTATGACATCAAATAAAAAATAGATAAAAATGTACCAAATATGACATCTAAAACATAAAATGTGACAGGAGCATAAAAATGCAGAGCTTTAGAATGTAATCAAATTTAAGTTATCAACTTAAACTAGACTGTTAAAAATACAAGTTGGTTTTATGTAAGCCTCATGGTAACCACAAAGGAAAAACCTATAGTAGATAAACAAAAGATAAAAAAAATCTAAGCGTACCATTACAGAATACATGAACCCCATATTTATTGTAGCATTATGTATAATAGCCAAGATATGGAATCAGTTTGTGTCCATTGATAGATGAATAACTTAAAAATATATACACACATACACATATAAAACATATCTATGTCATATAACATGTATAATTCATATATGTTAATCTTATCCTTATTTTTGGTAAAGTGATGTATCACATTATTTAATTTTATATGTTAAATCATCCTTGCCTCCTAGGGAAAAATTCTACTTAATTATGATTTACAACCCTTTTGATGTGCCATTGAATTTGGTTTGTTAATATTTTTTTGCATTATGATTTTATTTTTTATTTTCTTTCTTTTTAAAAATAGTTTATTTTGTATTGTATTTTTTCCATTATCATTTATCCCTTTCATACTCTCTTCCACCTCCACATACTCTCTCCTACCCCAAACAATCACCAGACTATTGTCTGTGTCCATGAGTTCTTTTTCATTGTTGCTCCATCCCTCCACCCAACAACACCCCTCTCCAGAGCTGTCAGCCAGCTCTCCATCTATGAGTCTGCCTGTATTTTGCTTGTTAGTTCAGTTTACTAGTATTTTGTGGAGGTGGACTGATTATTTTTGAATAAACTCCATTTCCCCCCTGGTCAGTAAAGACTTTTTTTAATAGGCAAAGACTTCTTGTACATGTTTCATTAATGCCCTTTATAGTCTTAACATGTAGCATAATATGAAAGTTGAATACACTATTTCCTTGGTTTGTTGTGATAGAAAGCCTTACACAGTGAAGGAAGAAACAAATGATTCTCATTTCTATGTTAGTATTTATTTCAGGAAGAATTCTTTTGATGATTCAAGCAAAAATGCAGACTAGTAATGCAGAAATCCTCCCTATAAGCACCTAGAGAGACTGAATTTTTTTATTCATATGATATACACATAGTTTATACAGTTTTATGAATTGTTTGTGTGTGTGTGTGTATACTTTATATTCTTAGGTAAACTCTCTAGATAAATAGAAAATCTATAGGTATAAACAACACCGACAACAAAACTTGAAATATGATGCTGATGTAAACCCCAGTAGTAAGGAAATGGGAGTTTATCATACAGACTTGATTTTGTCTTTTATGAAGTATGGCATTGGAACCAAGACTTTTGCATAAGGCAGGATCCTCTATTGATTAGCCCTTAGCAGAAAGATGAGAGACATCCACTCATGGAGACATCACAGAGTTCATTCTTGCTGACCCTGATGCATTTTCTTAATGTCATTTTCTGATCATTCATGAGAGGGGCTGGGGCTTTATGATTCTAGCTTCACAACTCACAATAAGGTTGTAAAAGTCCCATCTTTACTATCATCCTTTCTTAAAGAAGGACATTAGAAATATTATATCATCCTATCCTTCTAGCTTTTTCTTTGTTAGGCACAAATCAATATTAATGTGTTGGATCAAATAGTTAACAGTAAAGAAAATCTGTGGCTCTGGACTTTAAGAGCTCATCTCTGTTGAGTAAAAGGGCATATTAGAATAGGATACACGGAACTCTGTGAATGAAAAAAGGAACAGCATAGTATACCAATTAACGCAGAATGGTTGGCAGGTGAGGGAACACTGAAATTCAGGAGGCAGATTAAAGCAGAGTTCAGAGTAGAATATGGAAAGTCATGACTCGCCAACTATACATGGAACAATAGTTTGTATTGTTAATAGTAATACTAATAATAAGTTGATTAATTACACACTATGTGCCAGGTGTTTGCTTTTGGTATTTTGTTTTATCCTGATGAGAATAGATAACATCGTTGATATCATTGTGCTCATTTTACAGATTCTAAAATTGAAACTTGTCAGATTAATGTGTCTTCCCATGTTTCAAAACCAGTAAGTGGAGGAGGAACTAACCCTGAAGACCAGACCTGTAAAACTCCAATGTCCGCACTCTTTTTATTACTGTTTTGCCTAACAGCCTTAGGGTGATTTGGCTAAGACTGCCATTCAAAATATAAAAGAAATGAGCAAAAATGTCAAATTTAATGTGTTGAAGTGGAGCTGCAAATCACCATTCCCTCCACACACACATAACACACACATGCATACACTGCTTCACTTGTAACCTTTCTAGCTCAGTTGATAATTTTAGCTGCCGAGGCCATAAACTTTGGAAGTATCTTTGGCTCCTTTTTTGCCCTTGTCCTGCAGACAATCTGACAAGGACATCTAGTTGACCCCACTTTCGGACTATATCCAGAATCTGAACATTTCTCACCATGTTTCCTGCCACTACTTGAGTCTGAGGTAGAGGCAGGAAATTTCCTATCATCTTTCACTTGACACTTTTGCAATAGCTTTCAAACATAGCAGAGTGAGTCAGCTCCCTGAGTCTGCTTTTTTAAAAATAAGTTAAATCTTGTAATTTCTAGGCTTAAAAACCTTCAAAGGCTCTTCAAACCTTGTATAAACTGTCCACCAACACTTTATATGTGTACATTGCAAACCCTGGAAAATAAGAAATTAAATGACTTGTCTAAAGTCACAGAGCCTATAGTTATGTAGATGAGGATAGAACCCAACTCACTGCAATAAGATGAGAATAGTAAATTCAGGTTCATCAGTTACATTTAAACACTGATAACTTATTCAATTTAATTAATAGTCGAGAAAAATGTGGGAGAGGACTGTTTTTCCTACCAAAATGGAAGTTGGTCAAAAGCAATGTTTAGGTCTTGTAATTCTAGAATCCTCCAAGGACTTTCTTATGAAATACCCCTTCTTCCTCAAAATGACCAAGTGTGTAACACAATGACTGACTTTCAGAGTATAAGCTCTATTCTAGGTAATGTAGCCATCTATAAATAACTTATATCACAAGTATTCTCCTAGTATTCACTACTGTGCTGTATACAGATGGTATACTATTTATAAACAAAAAGTGGTTAACAATTACATGTATAATAAATTGTAAAAGCATTAGTTCAATAATATCTTTATACTCCTCAAACTACAACTCCCTTTCTGCTAAGGTCTATTACTCTCTAAAAATGTTCCCTTCCACTAATCCTCTCTTCTATTCCCACATACATGTAAAATAAATGGTGTCAACTTGAATTCCCTTCTTAAGAAAAAAAATATTAAAACCCATTTTGCTGTAGGTATGTTATTGATTCATAAATGGTGGGTGCTGAAAAAAGAAATTCTCCAAGTATCACTGAGTAACATGGAACTCCCCTTTCCAGATGTAGAAGGCCCTATTTGTGTCCTTTCCATAAAATTGAGGAGGTAGGTACAAATTGAATAGGTAAGGTAAAGGTCTGTGCTCTTAGGCATTGTTCCAACCCTGTTTATCTGTCTGCTTCATTCCAGGGAAAGAGATTCAGTTGATATTTATCATTCTGATTTACAATATTTTTACTAGCAGCTCTCATCAACACAATACCTTGGTAGTAGCTAGAGATAGCTGTGAATAGACCAACATATTAAATATTGAATTAAAACATTTACATGTTAATAACCCCAAGAAATGCATATTAAAAAATGACATTTTTAAACCAATTTTAAATAAAGGTAATGAAAAGTAATATAACAAGTACTGTTTTGAGTTTGATTCTCTGAGTTAAAAATTGTTTCACCCTTTAAGTCATGTCATACAAGAGAGCTATGTTTCTAAACCACTCACTCATTCTTTATCATTTCATAGATGGGTAAAAAAGGAGATCAAATCATTTGTTCAAAGGCACAACACAAACAATGCTGGCACCCTGCCCTATGATTCCACCACCCAACATGGAAGCATGAGGCCATTCATGATGTTGTGATGAGCAAGGTATCAGTGGAGAGAAGTGAAACCAGAGTCTTTAAAAGTTTTCCTTGCTCTAATTTTTTTGATTGAAAGCAGCAGCAGAATTGTGCCCCATTTTGAGGTGAAAAATACTGCTCTTGAAGCAAGTATTCTTAAAAGATTATACAATGGACACTGTCTGAGAAACAAACATTTCCCAGATTGCTCTGCTTCTAACAATTACTTACATTCAAAAGGGTAGTTTGTTTTTCATTTCACTTTAGGGATTTTGTCAGAAATTAGAAAATAGAATATCCTCCACTGAGAGCTCCTTTCATCTTTTAAAAGGTAAGCTAGAAAAGAAAATCAGCAAAAAAACTTTCAATAGCATTGGGGTAGTACATGGGGAAGTTATTTAAATGAAGGACACAATGTTTCCTGATAGTTTGACTGAGACTCGCCACAAACAAAATGACCTAAGTAATAAACTTTAGTCATTGTTGTTCATTCCTTTGATGGTATTTTAAAAACACACACAAAAAACTGACCACAAAGTGATAAACTAAGACCTAAAAGACCCAATTTTTTTCCAGAGCATTTCACCCCCAAAGCAGCAGAATATACATTCTTTTCAAGTACACATGGAACATTTTTCAGGATAGGTCACATGTTAGGCAAAACATGAATTCAATAAATTTTAAAAAACTGTAATTATATCAAGCATCTCTGTCCACAATGCTATGAAACTAAAAATATTACCAAATAAAAATTAAAAAAAAACACAAAGTCATAGAGGCTAAATAACATGGTACTAAGAAATGCATGGGTTAACAATGGCATCAAGAAATAAGTCAAAAGTTGTCTAGACACAAGTAAAAATAAAACACAACCACTGAAAATCTATGGGATGCAGAGAAATCAGTACTAACAGAGAAATAGCATCACAGGTCTACTTCAAGAAGCAAGAAAAATCTCAAATGAAAAACCTAACCTTACAAATAAATGAACTAGAAAAAGAACAAATATGTTCCAAAGTGAGTAGAAGGAAGGAAGTAATAAAGATCACAGTGGAAATAAATGAGATAGAGTCTACAAAAACAATATAAAAGATCAACAAAACAAAAACTGGTTCTCTGAAAAGGTAGGCAAGATTAATAAGCCCTTAACCAGACACATCAAGAAAAAAGAGAGAAGACCCTGAAAAATGAAAGCAGAAATGAAAGAGGAGAAGTGATGATTATCACCACAGAAATACATAGAATTACAAGAAAATATTACAAACAACTATATGCCAAAATATTGAACCATCTGGAAGGAATGAATAATTTTCTAGAAACATACAGTTTTTTTGTAACTGAATTAAGAAGAAACACAAAATCTGAGTAGACTGGTTACAACCAATAAAACAGAAGCAGAAATTAAAAAAAAAAAAACTCCCAGCAAACAAAAGCCCTAGACCAGATGAAAACATAGGTGAATTTTACCAAACATTCAAAGAAAAACTAACACTACCCTTCTCAAACTATTCCAAAACATTCAAGACCCCCAAGCTTATTTTATGAGGCAAATATCATCCTAATTCCCAAACCAAAAATAGACAATACAAAGAAAGAAAACTATAGGCCAATATCCCTGATGAACATAGATGCAAAAATCCTCAACAAAATATTAGAAAACCAAATTCAGCAAAACATTAAAAAGATAATATGCCACGATAAAGTGAAATGGGAGGTTGGTACAATAGCCGTGAAAAATCAATGTGATACACCACATAAACAAAATGAAGGATAGAAGTCATTTGATCATATCAATAAATGCAGAAAAAGCATTTCATAAAACCCAGCCCCAATTTATGATAGAAACTCTCAGTAAAGCAGTAGTAGAAGGAACATACCTCAACAAAATTAAAATTGTATATGATAACCCCACAGCTAATATTATGCTCAATGGAGAAAAATGAAAGCATTTTTCTTAAGATCAGGGACAAGACAGGGATGTCCACTTTCACCACTCTTATTCAACACAGTACTGGAAGGCCAAGCAACAGCAATCAGACAAAATGAAGAAATAACAGGCATCCAGACTGGAAAAGAAAAATAAAAGTGTTATTGTCTGCAGATGGCATCATACTGTATATAGATAACCCTAAAGATTCTTCCAAAAAACTACTAGAAGTGGTAAGTGAATTTGGTAAAGTAACAGGATACAAAATAAACATGCAGAAATCAGTTGCATTTTTATACACCAAAAATAAACTATCAGAAAGGGAAACTAAATAAACAATTTCACTTACAATTGCATACAAAATACCTAGGAATAAAGTTAATTAAAGAAGTGAAAGACCTGTATTCAAAAAATTATAAGACTGAGAAGAAAGAAATTAAAGAAGATACAAATGAATTAAAGCATATACTGTGCTTATTGATAGAAAGAATTACCATTATTAAAGTGTCCATACACTTCCCAAAGCAATCTATAGAGTCAACTCAATTCCTGTCAAAATACCAATGGTGTATTTCACAGAATTAGAATAAACCAAAAATTTATATGGAACCATAAGAGACCCTGAATAGCCTCAGCAATCTTGAAAAAGAAGAACAAAGTTGGAGGTATCACACTACCTGATATCAAACTGTATACAAAGCTATAGTCAATCAAAATAGGTTAGTACTGGCATAAAAACAGACATATAGATCAATGGAACAAAATACAAAGCCCAGGAAGAAACCTACACCTATATGGCCAATTAATATTTGACAAAAAGGCAAGCACATAAATGGGGTAAAACAGTCTATTCTACAAGTGGTGTTGGGAAAATTGGACAGATACATGCAAAAAAGAAACTAGACCATATTATAACAATAAACTTAAGATGGATTACAGACTGAAATGTTAGACTTGAAACTGGAAAACTCCTAGAAGTATACATAAGCAGTAAAATTTCTGACATTTTTCTTAGCAATAATTTTTTAAATTTATCTTCTTTGGCAAGAGAAAAGAAAAATAAATAAATGAGGCTACATCAAACAAAAGTTTTTATACAGCAAAGGCAATCATTAACAAATTGGAAAGGCAACATACTGAATGGGAGAAGATATTCTCAATGATATGTCTGACAAAGTGTTAATACTCAAACTTTATAAAGGACTCATACAACTCAACACCAAAAAAGCAAACAATTCAATTTTAAAAATGGCCAGAGGACCTCAATATATACTTATGCAAAGAGGACATACAGATGGTTAACAGACATATGAAAATATGCTTACTTGGCCAGGTAACTCAGTTGGCATAGGATTGTCCTGCTATGCCAAGGTTGTGGGTTCAAACCCTGGTCAGAGCACATACAAGATTCAACCAATGATATATCAATAAGTGAAACAAGAATCAATGTCTCTTTCTCTCTCTTCATTTCTCTTTCTAAAATCAATTAAAAAATAATAGTAAAATAAATAAAAGATGCCTAATGTCACTAATCATCAGAGAGATACAAATTAAAGCCATAATGAGATATATCATTTCACACCTGTCAGAATAACTATCACCAAGAAATCAACAAACAACAAGTGTTGGTGAGGGTATGGAGAAAAGTGAAGCTTTTTGCACTGTTGATGGGAATGCAAACTGGTGCAGCCACTATGGAAAACAGTATGGAAGGTAGTCAAAAACTAAAAATAGAGCTACCTTATGACCCAGAAATTCTACTTCTGGATATATATCCAAAAATCCCCACAAAACATTAATTCAAAAGAATATATGCACCCTTATGTTCATGGCAGCATCATTTATAATAGCCAAGTTAAAAAGGCGACTGAAGTGCTGCCCATCAGTAAATGAGTCAATAAAAAGTGGTGGTACATATGTACAATGGGATATTACTCAGCTGTAAACAAGAATGAAATCTTACCATTTGTTACAGTGTGAATGGACCTAGAAAATATTATGCTAAGTGAAATATGTCAGTCAGAGGAAGATAACTACCATATAATTTCACTTATATGTAGAGTCTAGTAAATAATAAAATAAATGGAAACAGATTCATATACACACTGAACAGAATGATGGGTGCTAGAGGGGAGGTGTTTGGGGGGACTGGGTGAAAAAGGTGAAGAATTAAGAAGTAAAAATTGGTAGTTAGGAAATAATCACAGGGCTGTAAAATATAGCATAAGGATTATAGCCTGATAAGTATGTACTAATTAAGTACAAATGGCACCAGGTGTGTACTAGAAATATCAGGGGGGATACTTTGTAAAATATATGATTGTCTAACCACTATGCTGTACACCTAAAACTAATATAAAATTATGTTGAATGTAAACTTTAATTGAGAAAAAGATGGGTGGGTGGGCTGGAATGGGAGTAAAAGGCATAAAACTGTACTTGAACAATGATTAAAATAAAATTTAAAAAATGGAAACACTAAAAAAAAAAGAACCCCCACAGAAGGACCCACTGTTTACCTCCAAATCTGCCATCCACTAGCTGTGGGACTTTGAGGAAGTTATGTAACCTCTTTAAGCCTCAGTTTATTTATATGTTAAATGAGAATATTAAAGCTAAATGATCATATAAGTTTCTCTCTACATATAGACCTATATCTCTGAGATATAGAGATAGATCTCTATAGATCTAGATATCTCTATATAGATATCTATATATCTTTATATAGATCTATATCGATATATATCTATATATCTATATATAAGTATATATAGATATATCTATAGATATGGATATAAATATATATATATAGAGAGAGAGAGAGAAGTGCTGCTCCTCACAAGATATTAAAGATATGATGGTGACTTGTGCACCATCAGTAGATGAGTAGATAAAATGGTTATGAGACATTTACATGATAAAGTACTACTTGGCTGTAAAAAAAAAAAGAAGAAAATTTTACCCTTTGTGACAGCATGGATGGAACTGAAGAACATTATGCTAAGTGAAACAAGCCAGAGAAAGACAACCACTATATGATTTCACTTATATGTAGAATCTAATGAACAAACTGAATTAACAAACAAAATAGAGACAGACTCATTATCTGTTGTGTGGGGTGGAGTTAGGGGGTGGAGGAATCAAGCAAACAAGAAAGGACTCACGGACATGAACAATAGGGTGGTGACTGCACTGGGGTCAGCAGCTGGTTGGAGATGGAAGAGGGCATTTAAGGGTGATAAATGGTAATGGAAATGATACAATAAAAATGCACTATTAAATATAAAATGAAATAAAATAAAATGACCTGTTTGTCTTTCTGTTTTCCTCTATTGTAATCTTTTTGAGGGTGGAAAGTATATATTATTGGAACCTAATGTGTTTACACTCAATATTGATAAATTAATCAAAGAAGAAAGTGTGGTTTGCTTTCTTCCTCTTCCCATCTGACATTCCTAATATTGTCATGTTGATTGTGAGAAAACCTAGTGAATTCCATAGTGCTCCAAATCAATTATTTTGTGTTTTTCATTCCCCATTAAAATACAGTCATTCTATGATGTTGTTCTATGATTTCGTCTAACAAACTCTTCATCTGCTTGCCCACTTGCCCTGTAGTGGCTCACATCTCCCTACCAGCTTTCCAATAGAGTAACTCCAAGCAGTCTGGGAACTGAGGTAGACGAACCATTTCTGGTCGAGTCCTTCACCAAATGGCCTGCTGGTTTTGTCAACACATACAGCCCCTGTTGCAGCATTATGCACTTTTGACTTTAAAAAATATGTGAACTTTGATGTCTTAACCGTGAGGATGATTACTGTTGTTCCTGGGATGGTATAGAAAAATATCTCTAAATTTTAGAGAAGTTGTTTTATTAATTATAAACATTTGTCTGACATTTTCAGATTTCTGAAAACAGTTCTGAGATTGTCATTTGTTGTTGGACTCTGAAATTTGTATATGGATGTTTTTTATAAAGATATAGCTTTGACTAATACCATCTAGAGAAAACAAGAAAAAGATTAGGTATCAGAAAACTAAATTGGTTTTCCCCATGGGAGAAAGTGTAAGAAATGGTGAAAAGACGATTCTTCACGTCACAGTGGGTACCATGCCCGTTGGAAAGCCAGGGCTTTGTGACACTTTGCACCTCTACTGTTGACTGTCTTACACAGTTTCTTGGTTTAAGGTTTGAGAATTTTGGACTATAAAGACAGGATGAGGACAGAATGTGACTGTAGCACCTAATAATGTTTGCTGTGAATTTGAACCATTCTCAGGCTTCATAAGCCTTCAAATACTGTTTGCAAGAGACCACAGAAAACAGGTTGCCAACGAGGAGCAGGAAGCAGTATATTGCTAGTCTGGAGAAGTCTCTACAAGTCAGGCAACTCTGCAAATTGATTGGAGGTGTGTTCTGTGTGGAGCAATAACATAAAAAAATCCTTGTGGATTTGGTGGTGTTAAAGTGGCTTCTGAAATATCTAGATTTAGGCTGAGCATCCAAGGTTTAGTCCTGCATGAGACGGTAACTTTTTCGGCAGCATCAAGAATATAAGAACCTTGCAGAAACTATTGTTTATGACAAACAAACTTCTTTTCCCATGTCACATAAACATAAGTAAGTTCAACCTTTAAATCCCATGGAATCATCCCCTTTGGAGTTTAGATGATTTTGACTTGTAGCACTTTCTAAACCATTTAAATTTAAAAGCTTGGAGGAGAGAATGAGTCTCCTGCAACACCACTTCTCATTTGACCCTGTTTAGAAGTGAATTCTGAGTGCACCAAGAAATTCCCTCTCTTATGCTCATTCATCTGGTGAATAATAACAAATTATTATCAATAGCATTTGGAATTTCATGCAGAACATTTACAAATGCATTATCTTTTTCCCATCAATATCCCTGATGTCAGGCAGGGTGGTTGTTACTATGCCTGTTTAGGGGATAAGGAAACTGACTACCAAAATTTGAATGACTTAACCAAATTCATGAAGCTAAAGGATAGTGAAACTAAGATGACAAGCCTACCTTTCTGTCTCTAGAACCAGAGATTGTTCTACCAGCTTGTGTGATTTTTCTTATTCCATTTATGAGATCTTTATATGTGTATTGATCTATATGGTAACAAGCACATGTTAGGCTCTCAATGGATACTTGTGGAATGAACCAATGACTGTTAGGCGGATGGAGGAGGGAACTTACCACATGTCTGGAAAATAGAGAGGTGTGTAACCCAGCAAACCTCATTTAACCCTCATAGCTACTCCACAGGAGAGCTACTATCACCTTCTCACAGTGGAAAAAAATGAATTTTTGAGATATTATGAGACAGGCATTGTGTAAACTTTTATATAAATGTCCCATTTAATCTTCACAAATTTTATGTAGCTGGTAGTATCACAATTTTGCCCATTTTACAGAAAACTGAAGATTTGAAAAGTTAAGCAGTTGGCTGGGGGGCCAGAGTGCTGAGTTAGATTCAACTCAGGTCAGATGCTCTTCTGGTGTCTCTCCTGCTGAACAAGCTTTGGCTCACAAGCCCTGTGAGGGCTGGAGTCAGGATTTATGCTCACATTTCATGGCCCACTCCTTCAGCATACTGCCTCCTGGGAAACTATGCACACCTTGAAGGAACGAAGTATGACAACAATGGAACATTGTTAAAATCTTTGTTCTCCTATTAAATGTTCTATAGACATCATGTATGCAATATAAATAAAATAAATTCAAAATTGGTCTTGTAGAAATTCTTTAAGTGAAAAAAACCCTTAAGTTTTGCTTTTCTGGACTTATGTCTGTTTGTATTATAATGGTCAATATCACAAACTTACAGAGACTCCAAATCCCCTGTTAACATCAAAGTAGCTGCTGATATACATTAAATTTATTTTGACATAAGCAAAAATTACCCAGACTATGTTTATTTTGTAGAGAAGACTGAGAAAAAGTCAGGGTCCCTACAAATAAGATTATGATTTCAAGATACATACATAAGTTACAAATTTGTTCCTTCTTCCAGCTGACAGGAACACCTAAAACTGTGATATACAAACACTTTGGAGTTGTGAGATTCTGCAGTACAATTTTTTAGATTGCAAAACACCTGTACCTCCTTTCTCTCAAAAGCAAAAATGGAAATGTGTGCAAGTTTTCTAAATTTAGAGGAAATTTTCTGTTACAATCTTTTTGAAAATTTAATGACACTGCCTGAGACAGTTGTGCCGTGTTGCAAAACAAAAATTTGGAATCACTTGTTGAGCATTACCCAAAATGCTAACCATGTAATTCCAATAATATGACCATGGGAAAATTGATTTTTGGAAGCAACATGCCAAAATATCATTTCTCAGGCAAAGACTATTTCATTAGTACTTAGTTAATTAAAAAAGATAAGATGTATTAATAAAACACAATAACTTAATTCAATTCTGCAGCTATTTATTAAGAATCTATTTCATGCCCATAACTATATAGGTTCTAATCTTTGATACAATGATAAATAATACATGATTTTTGTCTTCTTTGAATTTATATTTCAGTGGAGGAAATGAAATACACACATATTAGAAAAAGTAGAGTGGGATATAATGGTTTAAATAGCATGATGTAAGAGTATTGAAGCTGAAAGAGATCAACCTGGGAGAAGAATCTGGAATGGATCCTTGGAGAAGATACTAGAGATGTACCTCCCACTCACTCACAAAACAAGAAGGAAAATCTTTAAACACATCATTCAGCATGCCAATCCAGTGGAATCGACCTTAATCCTAATTTACGATTCTGAAGCATTTGATGCTTTTAGCCACTCTGTCCTTCCCTTAGTTTCTCTTCTAGCTTTTAAAAATCTCTCTCCTCTTTCTCAACAACCCCCCTCCCCAATTTCCTCCTCCTTTTCTTACTGGTATGTGTCCTATTATCATTCTATAATCTTCTCTCTCTTATTATGCCAGGTACTTCCCCTGGTCACAACATTCTTCGTATGTCCACCATATGCTAAAGTCTCCAAATTTATATCCCCTGTTCTGGCTATTACCTGAATCCTGAACCTGTATGATAACCATGTGTTGTACATCTCTACTTGATTATTTCATTGAAATCTACACTCAATATGTTCAAAACCATATTTGGTTCCTTTCAAATGTACTTCTCTTCTTACAATCCTTAGCCCATGTGTGCTACTGAAGCATTAAATAATATACCCTAACCTCATCTCACTCATCCTCTTTTCTGTAAGTTAGCTCTAAGGATTCTGTTTTATCAGTACAGCCCTTGGTTTCACCCTCTTCATAACCTCAGTAATAACTTCATTTCAGCTTTACTCCTTTTTGCCTGGCAGTAGTTTTCTTTTTCAGTGGAGGAAATGAAATACACACATATTAGAATGGATCTGGAATGGATCCTTGGAGAAGAAGATACTTCTTCTTTTCTTTTCTTTTCTTTTCTTTTCTTTTCTTTTCTTTTCTTTTCTTTTTAGTTTGTTTGTTTGTATTCAGCTTGTCTTGGTCTATCTTCTTGCTGCAAATTTCAGATTTTAAATCCATTGTCTTTACTGAATATTTGTTTTAAATAGGTGTAAAGTAACAAAAGGATTTCTAAATCTGTTGTCTTAGCACATAAGGCCTCTGTTTATGCTTAATACTCAAACACCAGAGACATGGAAACATGGAAGAGACTGACAGCTGCCAGAGGAAAGGGGGCAGGGAGAGTGGTGGAGAGAAGGGGAAAGGACTAGTCAAAGAACATGTATGAATGGCCTGTGGACATGGACAACAGTGTGGGGATGGACTGTGGGAGTGGGAGGTGGGCTGGGTGGAGGAAGACAAAAGGCAAAAAATTGTAATAGAATAACAAAAACTGTAATAGAATAAATAAGAATTTAAAAAATAATTCAGAAAAAAGGGGGAAAGAAAGGTTTTTTTGACCTTCCAATTAAAGACAAACCAAAACCTACTCTTTAGGTCACTTACTTTCGTGCCACCCTGTTTTCTTCCCAGTAGTTGTCACAATCTGGAAATGAATGTATCTATGTGGTAACCATTTGTATCCCCCAAGTAGAATGTTAGTTCTATAAAATAGAGGTCTGTGTGTCTCAATAATTGTTGGACACACAGCAGGTGCTCAACAAATTTTGTTGATGAATAAATGGGTGGCATATGATACTTAAAAAATACTCAAGCCTCCTTCTTCATGCCCTGCTTCTTCATCCACTGCCCTCACCCCCAAGCCAGATATAGCAAATTACCTTCAGAGACCCCAAATCATTGTGCTGTTAAGTGCCCTGTGCCTACCAGCACATTTTGCCTAGGGTTTCCTTCTGTCTTATCGCATACTTTTTCAGTCCTCAAAATTGAGTTCAGTTATAATCTAATTCCACAATTTCATTTACATGACCTTTCTCTTCTGTAGAAAAACGCACACTTTATCAAAATCATTTTTCATTTACATGCCTTTCCCATTTAGAACAATTTTTAGTCATTTGGGGGAGTCATTTACACTTAGATTTTTGAGGTTCTAATAAACGCTTTAGATCTACTTTCTAGAAACATGTAGAGCCACACAAATTTAGCTTACAATTTTAAGTGACATTCAGGTACCTATTCAAAGATTCAGAGATGAATCCCAGGGCCACCAGACCAAGTGCCCCTGCTTAGACGGTAAGCTCCTTAAAGATAGAAGCCATATTTTCCCCTTCAATTGACTTTGTTTTCCCAGTATCTAACACAATGCCTAGCATAAAGCAGCCAGTCATTATTAATAAATAAATGTATATTAAATGAGTGAAAGACTTTGACATTGGGGTATGGCAGATGGTCAAAGGAAAGAAAGAGGTATTTTAAAACAGATGAACCAGTTTGGTGGATTGCAAATTCCATAAGGAAAAGCTCTAGTTTTAACTGTGTGGATAATGTGTAGTTATTTCTCTTTATAAGGAGTTAAAATGGTAAAGGTAAAATTTAGGGCTCAGTTAATGTTTCCTCGTAAAGTTGAAAATTTTAACCTTCAACTTTATGAAGGCCTCATGAGCCTAACTGTTTACCTAAAAATTATTAAATGAATAAATCTATTTATCAATCTATTTAATCTTTTTGCTACTTGCCTCCAATCTGCTTGCCTTCAGTGCCTTCAACTGAAAGAGAAGGGAGCTAGTCTATGTAATTAAGTAATAATGAAATTAAGGATTTATCACAGTTTAAACATTATGTATAATGTATTGCATCATCCTAAATCTGATTCAAAGAGATTGTGAGTTTTTATGTGCTTCACGAGTCACCTGTAATTGTGTAGTTTCTCTGAAAATTCATTCTTACTTCTCCAAAAGACAAGTAAAAATTTAGATTACAGTAACTGCTACAGTAGCATTTACCAAGCAGTTGTATATAGTAGTATAAGAATTAATTCCAATAAATACACCCAAACAAGTTTTGCTGCTACCTCCAGACCTTAAATTGTTGTTCTAAAGTTATCCCTGCTCAAGAACAATAAACAATCAAAATGTTTCATTCCCATTGTTAAATATACATTAACACCTCCTTCCCTTTGATAGTCTAAAATACACTCAATAACATATATTTAAAGCACACTGTGTTGATAGTGTTTGACCACCTAGACTTTGGAATTAGATAAACTACAATTCAAACCTTTGCTGCCAATTTTAGCTGTTGTATTTTGTACACAGTATTTTATAGATGAAAAAGTTGGAGTTTTCCTGGCTGGTGTGGCTCAGAAGACTGAGTGCCCACCTGTGAACTGAAAGGTCGCTAGTTTGATTCCCTGTCAGGGCACATGCCTGGGTTGCAAGCCAGGTCCCCATTTGGGGACATGCAAAAGGGAACTGATTGTTTCTCTTGCACATCAATGTTTTTCTCCCTTTCTCTTTTCCTAATTTTTTCTCTTTCTAAAAATAAATAAATAAAATCTGGGGGGAAAAAAAAGCTCTGGTTGGTGTGGCTCAGTGAATTGAGTGTCAGCCTGTGAACAAAAGGGTCACCAGTTTGTTTCCACTCAGGGCACACGCCTGGGTTGTGGGCCAGGTCCCCAGTAGGTGGTGCATGAGAGGCAATGACACATTGATGTTTCCCTCTCTTTTCTCTCTCCCTTCTCCTCTCTCTAGAAATAAATACATAAAATCTTTTAAAAGATTTTAAAAGGAGGAAGAAAGGGAGCGAGAGAGAGAAACATCAGTGTGCAGTTGCTGGGGGCCGTGGCCTGCAACCCAGGCATGTGCCCTGACTGGGAATCGAACCTGCGACACTTTGGTTCACAGCCCCCGCTCAATCCACTGAGCTATGCCAGCCAGGGCGCAATAAAATATTTTTAAAAAATACAAAAAAGTTGGGGTTTTGAGAGGTTAAATAAAAAAATTTAGATTTACAAAATGGAGCCCTCTAAATTAATATTATTTTAGTAAGTACATTTTGCACATTAAATCAGAAAGTAATTATGTAGAGAGTTAGATTTGACTTTGCAAGAAGAATTTTCTTTTGTGGTATCTAATTAGAAAGTCATGAGTGCAATCGTGTGGTAGTTCAGTTCAGATATTGGAATTCCCAGTAACCACTTAAAATGATATGAATTGCAAATGCACAGTCCACTGATTAAAGGCCCTTAATGAATATTTACTGGATGAATGGTAGAATTTAAAAGGAACATGTTATAAATTTATAAAGACATAGTGAATATAGACAGCCTTTCCAAAGATATTTGCACACAATTTCACAAATATGAAAGATGTGTTACCAAAAAGTTTCCTGCTGTCACAAAGCTAATAGAAGTAGATGTGTGAATAGAACATGGGTAGCACAATCTACCAATCACCTTGAAAGGGGATCGAAATTGTGTAACAACCAACATTTGTTCAACTTTGTCTGTACTTAGAACTTTAAAAAAATTATATATTGCATGAAATTGATAATGAATGGAGAGAGGGATTACATTACAGTAAATGTTTGCTAATTTCAAAGCAGGGTGCCAAAGAAGAAGGCTGGTATGTTTACATTTTAATTGTTATTTCTAAATGCAAACCTTAATTTTGGAGAAGCAACTCCTGCCAAGAAAATTGTGTACTGATTTTGGACCTACTTAGGTTTCCTAGAACATACCTGTCAGCCTGAAGCTTGGACTATCCCATACACATTAGAAAAATTATTTATATTTAACCCTCTTGTGTTAATACATTTCCTCTTCATCTAACCTAGTGTCCATTCTTGATCTCTAGTATCTATGAGAACTCATCAGCCCATGGATGGCTAAATGGGCTAAATTTTCTAACACTTGGCCCAGATTTCCCCCTCTGCAACTGACTGAATCAAGATTAGGTACCTAACTAAAGAAAGGAATGTGTTCTGGTGTAAAACGAGATAAGACGTTACTGATAAGATTGAGTACTTTCATACATGTCATTCAGAAGTCATTATCATAAACTATAGTTAGTATAAATTATGCTGTAGCATGTCATCAAACCTATTAAATTTGAGACAGCAAATTTAATGACAAAGTAATGATTAGCAGATGTCCAGAATAAAAATAATAGTAAAAATCCAGAATATTATTGCTAGAATTATACTTATAAATGGCCTTCTCATTTTAGAAATGAGGAAACTATAGTCAGAGAAGTTTAAGTGACTTCTCTCAAGTCACACAGTCAGTTTTTGGCAAAGCCTGGGTAGAATTAAGGTCCCCCCAAATAACAATACTGTGCTTTTTACATCACAATATTGATCCTGACCAATGACATCGACATTCTGTCCACCTGACAGTTTTGGCACACAGAACAAAAAGTGAATCATCAGACCTAACAGCTTGATTAAAAGTATCCACAAGGGCTCCAAGTTGGTGTTCTCTGTTCTCCCACATTTTTGGGGGGGTTGTTAATTAGTTTATACAACAGCTTTCATCCCAGAAAGGGGCAGTCATCGTTATTGCTCATAAATATTCAGTCAACCTAATAAGCTACATATCCAATTGTAAATTATTTTGAATAAGTTCCCCAGAGTGCAATATCTGTAAGTAAATGAGCAAATAAATATCTGTGTCTTGAATTGGAGAGTTAGAGGACAAAACTTCAGAGCATGTAACTATAGCAACATTTGAGTGTCTGCTCAAAACAGAAGCCAGACTCCAACCCATATGGCTTTCTCTTCCTCTTTGGTTTCAATCCATAAATGAAAATTTGCTCCAAAATTCATATCAGTTTAATTCAACAAACGTCTGTTGAGGATCCACCATATGCAAGGAGCTGAGATAATAAAAATTCAGCCATCTCTTCAAGAATCTGCTCAATTCCTTTCTTTTCCTCAAAAATCTATAGCTCTCTCTCCTTGAGTGACAATAGCACTTAACCAAACCATATGTAATAATGGTAAAATCAGTGTGGCTTAATCAGTATTACTCTTTTATCCTTTCAAGAAATGGTTTTAAACTCTACAAGGACAGGAATTCAATAGGTGCCTGTTTTGTTCACTGCTGTAATCCCTAGTGTCTGGCACACTGTATAGCATCTATTAGGTATTTATTAAATACTTGTTTAACTATTTAATAATTGTTGCATCAGTCTTGCTCCTCATCCTGTAAGGTACCCAACTTGTCCCAATTTTCTGGAAACTATCTTAATTTTGTACTAAAAGTCCTGCATCCCAGGATACCTTTATGTCCTAGGAAAATAGGGAAAGTTGGGTTACCCTATCATAGGGTAGTCAAGCTGGTCAACTTGTGAAAACTGTGTTTCTTAAGAGTACATACCCTGAGATTCTGCTGGGTATGTAATGAATGGTAAATATGCATTTATTCCATTTTTCCCTTAGAGATTTTCTACCTACAATTCTTTCAAAAGATACTGTCTTCCCAGACTATTCCTAAAAATCTACTAGCGGTGTTTTCATAGACTAGAATAACCTTAGAGAAACTTTTTTTTTTCTGGTAAGAAATACATTTCTGGGTAATTAAAGTCTAATTCACAGAGATGGTCAGGTGACCTAGGATCAGGGCAACTGAGAGGCAAGAGGAGAGGATAGTGATCCAGCAAGTCCCTGTGAAGGACCATGCAGGTCTCAGAAAACATCAAAGGTAAGGAGAGTCATGAGAAGCAATTTCCCTTAGCTATTAGTGACTACATCTTGCAACCATTTTTGGAGGCAGCAGAACTGGCAGTCCCATTTTTGTCCCAAATCCTGAAGGTGTGGTAAAAATTGTGGAAGGTGTTCTTCATTAGCTTATAGTTTTATACTAACTTCTTTGATTCAACTCCCCTTTTATCTTATGTCTCAGATCATGTAATGTATACATGCTAATTGTATTAAAAATAGGAAAGCACATAAAAGTAACGATTTCAAGTACAGTTCCCACTCCACACCCAAACCTGACCAAACTTTTCTCTCCCCTAGAAAAACCACTGTAAATGGTTTTGTGTGTATTATTCTTGAGCTTTATTTGTGGAATTTATGAATATAGATGAACAAAATTTATTCAGAAATGGAATCACTCCTCTGCATTTTTCATTTCACATATCTCTAAAAAATTTCTATTACTATTGATATAGAAATACCTGATTATTTTAAAAGTTTAATTATATGGATGTAGTAACTTAACTACTTTCCCTTTGATGCATATTTAATTTGCCTCTGAGTTTTTGTTATCACTGTTACAGTTACAAAACAAAAATCTGTCCTTGCTTCATTGCTATATTGAAAGGTATGTGGATTTTTAATATGATATATTTAATTAAAAGGTTTATAATTAGTGTCATGTTTTAGAGGGAAATTTGGCAGTATCTAGGAGTACCTACTTCACTCTACTGACCATAAATATTATTAATCTTTTAAAAGTTGCCTTAATGAGCCCTGGCTAGTATGGCTCAACAGACTGAGCACTGGCCTGTGAACCAAAGGGTTGCTGGTTCAATTCCTAGTCAGGGCACATGCCTGGGTTGTAGGCCAGGTCCCCAGTAGAGGGCATGGGAGAGGCAACCACACATTGATGTCTCTCTCCCTTTCTTTCTCCCTCCCTTCCCCTCTCAAAAAATAAATTTGTATTTTGGACTACTTACAATATGCAAGGCCTCTCCTAGGTGCTCTTATTAGATGGGGATATAGTGGTTAGACAGACAGGGTCCCCATGTGGGCATGGAAGGTATTTCTGACAAGAAGTCATTAAAACAGAGACCTGAAGGAAGTGAGAGGATGAGCCATGTGGTTATCTACAGGTGATAGAGTTTCAAGTAGAGGAAAGAGCAAGTGAAAAATAATTAGGCAGAAATAAGCTTGGCACATTTAATTTCTCAGCCAATTGTTATTTCTTCTGTGAGTTACCTGTTCATACATTCTCTCTATGTCTCCACAAGGTTATTACTTTTCCCTTATTAATAAACAGGAACTCATATTATTGCTACTTATTCTTTATCATTCATGTATGTTGTAAATATTTTCTCCCTATTTTTTACAAGAATCCCATGTATGCTATTTCTTTTATTGTTTTTATTAACATAAGTTTTAAAGTTTTGTGTCTTGTGGAAGATTTTCCTGAACAAATCATATTCATTTTTCCTATAAAAATAGAGGTCATAAGCATTCCAGATCAGTTACCTTCAACTGCCTTATTTCTGACTGTTCACCTAGCTCTTCTTAAAGGATCCTTTGACTTACTGCCATGTTCTAGGGAAGCTACAGGACTCAGAAGTAACACCAGGAGCTGTCATTCCTTCCAAGATGTGGGTCTGCCCCATGAACCCTACAGCTATATGCCAAATATAATTTTTTCCTCTATTCAACAAAGAAATGTTATTTGGATTGATTTATTGGGGTTCAGAAATAACCTCAGAATCTATGTATTTCTAGGCTTCCCTCTGGGTGGTTCTAGAAATGGTATGGTGAATGGGAAAGTCATGAATCCTCCTTGTTTATGTATTCCAAAGACTCCCAGAAAGTATATAACAAGAGAATTCAGTGTATAATAAAAAAATGATCCCTCAAACCTTTTGGAGGACAGACAGTTCAGAAGCCTGAGTTGAATATAAACTCCCTAGGTATATAGGTATATTCTAGATCTGGATACATCAGTTTTGAAAGAAACCCCTAGGGCACGGTTCTCAGGTCTAGCCGAACATCAGAATCATCCATAGCACTTTCTGAAAATGAAAACCTTGAACCAAGAAATCAAAATTCACTAGGTCTTGGATAAGCCCTGAAAACTGTATTTTTAAAGCCAACTGGTCAATTCTCATGCTCATGATACTTGGGAAACTGAATTGCAAATATTAGGCTCAGATAATACTAACCATTTTGCCAGTTGTCTATATACTTCCATCACATCCGTTTTATTTCCAAAATAACTTCAGAATACTTGGATATTATGGGCTATTTAATCATATTTTGTAAGAGTGTTGAATGGCAAATGTTAGTCATTAAGTTTTGTGAAATAAAACACTAAGATTTGTCCCTCAAAGAATTGAGTGCCTCTTGAGACAACACCACAAATTTGTAAATTTTGTTCTTTAATGTGGAGTATTTTAACTTGTTCTTATTTTATTTCTTTTCACTAGTTTTTTATTTTCTCAGAAACAAGACTCTTTTCAATTTTTTTCTACCATAACCTCCAAAAGGGTCAAGAACATTACTGAAAGCAGAATGGTGGCTTATAAACATATACTAATTTACCACATGCTCCAGGAATCAGGAAACTGACTAAATCATTATTATATTTTAAGAGTTGTTGTCTAAACAGAATAATTAAGTTCTGTATGTACTATCCATAAAAGAAGACTTCTTATTAATTCACAATCATAATAAGCATAACATCCGAAGTACTTAAATTCTAAGGACAAGTAAAAGAAATTCTTTATCTTGGATATAAAGTTCTAAACCATAAACGGGATACCAGCTAATGTGGTTAGAAAATAAAACATACATGGTAATTCAAATACCAGAATACATAAAAAGTGATTTGTTTTGGAAAGATCAGATTTGTGGGGGTGGGGGCGACATGGGAGACATGTAGAGGATGCAGTTCCAGGCAGATTTCGCTATTTTTATGGTCCTGAAAAATCATTGTAGGAGTATGTTATTCCAACCCCAATCACAAGACAGAAAAATACTTGCCCTAACTTCTAGACAATAGCAAAACTAAGTTTATGATTCTTTCAGGAATCCATGAGTCACTTTGGAAGAATCAGAGGCCATCACACACTGTCAAGGTTGCTGAGCCACACTGGGACACAGCCGTCCACATTTTTAGACCTTCATCTGACAGACTCTGTTATATTAAATTTATCCTGAGTCCAGTTGGACACATTTCTGTTTCCCATCACCCAGCTTCTTACTGACCTCTTCAGTCTTAGTTTCTGATCAGGTTCCACTTTTCTCACTCAGCAGCCCAGCAAGGCTGGCAAAAACATCACAGCATAAGCATGCTTGTTTTCTTCCCGTCTCCACTTTCTAAGAAAGGACCTGTATTTGTAGTACTGAGATTTTGTATTTCTTAGCCCTGGACATCATTATGTGGTCAAGATAATGGAGACAAAGGAAGAAGCTCAAAAGGGTAAAATGATATAAAACAAAACAAGGAAATTATGTCCCCAATATTAAACCTTCTGTCCGTGGCTGGTTATTGTGGCTATAAAAGAATAGGCCTCTTTCCTCAGCTCTGGGTGGGGATGTCTCTGGTGTGGTTGATGCTACAGAGCCTTTTCCTGACATACCAGGCCATGGTTAGACCTTACCGGAAATCCCATCCTTGCTCGGCTCTATCTCCTTTGTTTTTCTGTTTTCCTCTACTGGTTCTTCCTGAAGAATACTCCCTGAATGAATGACATGCACCCCATTTCTGTCTCAGATAACCTGCTTTTAAAGGATCCAGATAGAGACAATGTCTAAAAAGGACTTGTAGGAATTTGCTATGGGTTATATGACTTACTACTACAATCCCAAGTTTTTTGTTATTAGCATTTGTTTATTTTGAGTATATCACTACATGGAGATGACCTTTTGGGCAAAATCAAAAAGGTCTAGATTATTCATATTAAAATAAGCTTCTCTGAATTTCATCAAATGTACCTTATCTTCTCTCCAGATCTTCTTACATGCTGTTCCCTAGGTCTGGGACAATTTTCTTTTTTTTTTTTTTGTCTAGAAAACTCTAACTTATCTTCAGTTTTCCTTCTTCCAAGAAACCCTCCCAGATCTCTTCCTACTCTGTTTTTCTAAATTTATGTTAAATATATCTATCATTCTGTACATCTTCTAGACATGATACATTATAAATTCAAGAAGGATATAGAATGAATTTATCAGTCATTTCTGAATCCCCATAATGTAACATGGTGCCTAATACACAATGAGATGAAATTTGAAATTAAAAATAAGTGAATATGTGAGTGCTAACAAAAAGGGAAATCGGTTGGTATTGTTTATTTCTTGATACCTGGAAAGAGCTTGTGCTTGGTATAGATTTGGGATAATTTTTTTCAACTAACTTGTACTCTACACCTTATGTAGTTTCCTCCAAGTGGTTCCCTGCCATCTTTCCAAACTAGTGTTGCAGATGAGGAGAAGGGTGCTGCATGTTGCATTCGAAAAGAACTTGAATTATAATCACTTGACTATAAGGTACTTAATTAAAGGGACTGTGACTTATTTACTTCTTTATTCCAGAACTCCAGCACAGTGTTTGGCAAAGAGAAGTGTTCAGGAAACACTCACTAGGCAAATGAGTTTAGTTTTCTGGAGCATAGTCTCATGCCATATAAATTCATTAAGAATAAAATTTTGAATCTGACTTTTGTACCTACCTTTTTCATTGCTAATTTTTCATACTGTGCTTACTTTCCTCTGGAGTCAACTTTCTTCTGTTGCCAGCTACATTCCTAAGTCCCCATATATGCTATTCTTTTTATCTAGAACTCCTTCCTTATCTCCTTTGGGCATCCAAATCCTACGGAGTGCACAGTAGTCCTCAGTTGATCATGAAGCTTTTTTTCCCAGACTGTTCCAATTCTTGTTGACCTCCTTCTTCATTGGATTTCATAAAACTAGAAACCACAGTAATGTTGTAATTTCCTCTAGAGCAGAAGCTATCTGTCTTAGACACTGGGGATGCAAAGATAAATAACACAGTGCTGAGAGCATAATTAGCATTCAATAAATGTATTTTTTAAATAAGTGAGTGTAGTAGATTGGAGTTAGCTAAAAATTCTTTCATCACTTTCTGTAGTCCAGAGATAAATTTAAGATTAAAAAAAGACAGCTTGAACCCAAGTGCTTTCTTGGTAGTTAATATAAGGAAATTTACAAATATGCCTGTTGCATATGGTTAATGTATTTTTAACACTAAAAGACTAGAATTATTTCCTCCCCTAAAGGGGTGTCACTATTATATTACTTTGAAAAAATATGAGTTTATATAGAATCAATGGGAAATTCTGAAAGGAAATAATTCATGTTTTGGTGAAGTGTGTTTGATTTTAGATATTGAAGGAAAAATACAGTTGAAGACCTGAATTGAAGCCATTTCACAGATTCATGCCCCTCCCTACTCACTGTAGGACCCCCCTTTGCTCCTCAAACTAGAAAGCACTGAGACCAGAGCCCACCCTTTTCCTCAGAAGCATTTACATTCTGTAATTGTCTGAGTCATCACATTTTTAGAATCTGGTAGAGAAAGGAAGCAGCACATAGCACAAAGAGGAATGGTGCTTGCTGAGAAAAGTGGGTAAGAATAGGAATACTGACATTGGAAGGGGAAATAAGAGATGCTGCATGTAAAGGAGAGTGTCTGGAGATGAAGATGTGCTTGTGGGGAACACTTTTGTGCTCTATGTCAGAGACCACAACACAGATGACTTCAAGAGGCAGAAAAATCAGGGGTGCTAAAGTCTCCAGCAGACCAAAGGAGGATTACATAACCTACAGGCATTTAAATTAAAAAAAATTTGACCACGAGTTTGAAAAACAAAGCCCAGGTAGTGAAGCCTTGTGCTTTGTGCTCTTCAGGGAAATACACTTTATAATCAAACATGCCCCAAACCTTAAATTTCTTTGCAACTTCAAGAAAATTGCCTAAATCTCCTCAGCGAATACCACTGAAGCTCAGGTTGCATTTCAGCTGGGAAGACAGACAAGGTACCGCCTGGCATGAGGCACTACGACCAGTCAATGGGCACCTCCACTTGATATTATTGACTGGTGAGAAAATAACTCCTCAGAAGGAAAAACAATACTATCTATACTTTGACTTTCCTCTTACCAGAGAGTGGCTTGAAACATACTTGGCACCAAAAAAATATGTGTTCAAATCTCAACTATGCTACACACTAACTGTTCCTTTGAACAATGCATAAAACCTCCCTCTTACCCTCAATTTTTCAGCTAAACTATGAACATTTGAACTAAAATGTTTTTGGTTTTCTTTCTGATCTAAAAGTTACTAATTTTAGGGAAATTTTAATTATTATAAAGTTGTTTATAATGATAAAAAAATCTTGATATATGTTCTTCAAGTAGCCTATGTAGCTTTTACAGGTAGAAAATATAGTAACTCCTTTGCCCTCCAAATATTATTAGGTTCTCCTTGTTGAACATGTCTCACAAATGGTGTCATCAATACCCTTATGAGGAGATCTGTGAAGACTGTGTCAAGGAGCTTTATTGTCATCCAAACATATCTATGAGTAAGCAATCTAAAGACTTTCAAAAAAATTTAAAATAGGTTTGTAAAGTATAATTTATTCTTTTATAGATATCCACTGATGATAATCACTTTCTTTTAAGTGTTAGTAATGTAATAATAGTAATAATAATAAATAATAATCTTATTGAGTATTTACTATGTGGCTACAATCTTTGACATGCCTTAAAGAATTTAATCCTCACAGCATCTTTAGAAGATGGGTACTAAAACTATCCCAATTTTACAGCTGAGGAAACTGAGGGACAGAGAAGTTATACAACTTACTGAAAATCATAGCTGGAAAATGGTAATGCCAGCATTGATCCTGTTGGTCTGAATTTGCCTAATAATTCATTCTAAAATTCTGCTGAAAATCATCCCATTTCGTTTCTAGAACTCACTTCATCCTAGTAATCATTCAATGTTTTCACACTTCCAGAAGTCTGGCACTTCTGTTTTCTGTGATTATTCAAGCACATCAACATCTGTACCATTTTCCAAGACTTCTCAATAAGTGAAATGTTCTCACGTTAGGTCTCTACTTCTAAGAGATTGTTTTTCTCTTTCCAATTATAAGGTCCTGATAGATTAATGCAGCAAAAGGGAGAAGTAGTTGTCATTCTGTCATTTGTGAACCCAAGCATTGGTCTGCCCCTCTGTGCCTGTCCCCTCATCTCCAAGTACTTTTACAAGCCTTTTGACTTTCATTAAAAATTTTATTAAGCTTCAGTTCTTTCAGGTCTCTGTCACTTTTTATATTTAGTGTCACTAAATACTTATTGAGCATCTATTCCAGGCTAGCCATTATAATCACCCTTGTGTGATCAAAGATGAAAATTGCATAGCATTTGTCCTTGAGGAGCATTCATTTTAGTAATAAAAAATAAAGTTATTTAGAAAATAATGGCAAGGGTATTCTTTTCTCCACATCTTTGCCAGCAATTGTTTTTTGTTGTTTTATTGATGATGGTCACTCTAACAGGTGTGAGGTGATAAAATTGTGGTTTTAATTTGCACCTCTTTGATGGCTAGTGATGTTGAGCATTTTTTCATACATGCATGGGCCATCTGTATGTCCTCCTTGGAGAAGTATTTATTCAGGTATTTTGTTTATTTTTTTTAAATTAGATTGTTTTGAGTCTAATGAGTTCTTTATATATTTTGGAGATTAAACCTTTGTCTGATGTATCATTGGCAAATATGGTTCCCATAAAGTCAGTTCCTTTTTCATTTTGATGGTGTTTTTAAGCCATGCAGAAGCTTTTTAATATGATATAGTCCCACTTGTTTATTTTTTCCTTTACTTCCCTTGCCCTACAAGATTTATTAGCAAAAAATATTGCTACGTGTGATATCTGAAATTTCCCTATGTTTTTCTCTAGGATTTTTATGGTGTCATGACTTATGTTTAAGTCTTTTATCCATGTTGAGTTTATTCTGGTGTACTGTGTAAGTTAGTTTCACATTTTTTCTTGTATGTACCAGTCTAGTTTTCCTAACCCTATTTGTTGAAGAGGCTATTTTTACTCCATTTTATGCTGCTGTCCCCTCTGTCAAATATTAATTGACCATAGAGGGATGTGTTTATTTCTGGACTCTCTATTCTGTTCCATTGATCTATGTGTCTGTTCTTATGCCAGTACTAGACTGTTTTGCTTATAGCGGTCTTATAATATAGTTTGATATCAGGCATTGTGATGCTTCCTGCTTTGTTCTTCTTTCTCAAGATTGCTGAGGCTATTTTGGGTATTTTTTGGTTCCATATAAATTTTTGAAATATTTTCTCTAGATCTGTGAAACATGCCATTGTTATTTTAATAGGAATTGCATTGAATCTATAGATTGCTTTAGGTAATATGGCAATTTTAATGATGTTAATTCTTCCAGTATAAATACATTATATGCTTTCATTTATTTGTATCTTCCTTAATTTCTTTTTTTCAGTGTTCTATGGCTTTCTGAGTAAAGGTCTTTTACCTCCTTGGTTAAATTTATTCTTAGGTCTTTTATTTGTCTTGTTGCTGTAGTAAATGAAATTTTTTCCTAGTTTCTCTTACTGTTGGTGGGAATTCAGACTGATACCTCCACTGTGGAAAACAGTGTGATATTTCTTCACAAAATTAAAAATCAAACTGCCTTTTGACTCAGTATTTCCACTGCTGACAATATACCCTAAGTATCCCAAAACACCAAATCAAAAGAACATATGCACCCCTATGGTCACAGCAGCACTATTTACAATAGCAAGTGCTGGAAACAGCATAAGTGCCTATCAGTAAATGAGTGGATCAAAGAATGTGGTACATTTACCCAATGGAATACTATGAAGCAGAGAGAAAGAAGGAACTCCTACCTTTTGGGACAGCATGAACAGAAGTGGAGTATCTTATGCTAAGTGAAATCAGCCAAGTGGTGAAAGACAAATACCATATGTTTTTACCTATAAGAGGAATCTAATGAACAAAATGAACTAATGAGCAAAATAGAACCAGAGGCACAGAAACATGGAACAGACCAACAGCAAGCAGAGAGGAAGGGGAGAGAGATAATAGTGGGAAGAAAGGGAAAGCACTAGTCAAAAGCCATGTATGAATGACCCGTGAACATGGACAACAATGTGAAGATTTATTATGGGTGCAGTGGGTGGGCTGGGAGGAGGAAGGAAAAGGGGGATAATTTGGGACAACTGTTATGGAATAATAAAAACAGTTTAAAAATAAAGTTTACATAAAAATATAAATATCCAAGAAAAATAAGAAGAAAAATAAAATAATGACGAGGATGCAGGTAGCGTGACTCCAGTCTTACAGTGTAAATAGAAGCCCTTCTGTCCTACCTGGAACTTTCACTTTCAGATTCATCCTGACTTTTGAAAGAATGGCTAGTCCTCTTCCCTCTAAGGCTTATTCTTTCATCACTGGGAAGTAATATGTCAAAAGGTGAAGAGCAGTTAGCTCTCTATATTTGACATTACATAAGACTTTTACTTTTTAATAATTATATGGAATTTACCCATTTTTTATATTAAGTCGAGATCCCATAAAATGTCTAGAACTTGTCTTGGACTAGTAAACATTCTCTCCTTCATGCCCCATTTAGTGTGAAGAAGCAGTGTTGAACCTGCTGCTCTCTTGGTGTATTTCTGCCTAAGGCCAAAACCATGCCATTCAAGTTCTCCTTGGGCTGAAACCAAATATGTTGAGGATGTTTTCCAATTTTTTAGAGCTTGTTCTGCCACTTGTTGACAGCCTCCATTAGGCCATTTACTTTTACAAGCTCATATTTGTTCATGTTTTATGTGAGCATTGCTCACAGCTTTCTGATAGACTAGACTATATTCATAGCATCATTGACAGGCCACAACAGGTATTTTTCCCTTATCTTTTATCCTCATTACAGTCCTTCAAAAATTTAACTTCTGGAGGCAGTAACCAATGTTTCTAGGGCCAATGAAATAGAAATATCAAAATGAAACAAATAAAGCATGTAAATTGTATTTTGAAACTGAGCATTGTGACTTCAGAAGTCCCAGGCTAAATTTATACCTGTATCTTTCTTTATGGATCATGGGATTTTAACATATGGACCCATTCATGGGACTACTGGTTTACTATTAGGCAATTCATATTCAGTTGCCTAAAATCCCTGGGTGAGGAAATGCACTCTTATCCATATCTCAGTCTCAATTATTATTTCTGATGTGAAAAAGAAACATCATGTTGCAAAAATGATAATTACTCCTTTTGACTTCCATGTGTTTTTGTTGTGAAAGGTCTGTCAATTTTCCTTTATAGTCTGCTTTATCATATACCCTTAAATTAGCAGTCTGTTTTGGAAAAATCTTCAAGGAATTTATACCTTTATAAAATCTGATTTTCTTGTTTTACTTTTACCATAAACCAGTATTTCTACTCAGAAAGTGAATCATAGAATGTTAGAGTTCAAAGGAATTTTGCAGATCCTCTTGTCCAAACGCCTGAGGAAAACCGATGGGGTCAAAAATAGAACTGCCTCCTACAAAACCTCCAGCCACTTCACAGAGCAGACAGCACATATTCAGGAGCCTGAGTGTCTGCCCTCAGACTCCACATTGATTAGAAGAACAGAGTTCATTAAATGAAAGGAAAGACAGTTTGTCTATTACTATTTTTTGTAAGTCAATTTATGATACAGTGTCACACATACATTCAGGCACCCATATACATGTACAAGGTGGGGCAAAAGTAGGTTTACAGTTGTGAGTGCATGAAACAGAGTTTATCCTTGTATTATTATTTATTAATTATTATATTATTTTCCAGGCAAACAACTATAAACCAACTTTTGGCCCACCCTGTGTATACACACACACATATAAACATATATTTTATAGATTTATTCAGCTTCAATGCCAGTAAAATGTCACATATCCATTGATGAACCAGGAGGAGAAAATAAAACAGAAGCTTGGGGTAAGGTGTAGGAAAAGCCAAAATCATTGGAAAATATACAATAGCAAGAGGAAATAAAAAAATGGTTATGAAGTAAATAGACTATAAGAGTAAAGGAGGGATGATAGCTTCCAAAGCTTTTGTACTTTTCTCAGAAAATGCTATTAGACACCGTACATGGAAAGGGAGTAGCTTATCACAAAGAAAATTTAAGTGAAGTTAGTTTTTCTAGAGATCCATTTGATGTTCCATTTTGTAGCCTGGCATGATGGAAATAAAAATGACTTAAACTGCTCTTCAGTATGGAATATGGCTTAGTAATAGGAAATCACTATAGTATCACTATATATACTATTGTGTATATATATACAATAGTTATATATATATATATATATATATATATATCTCACATTTACTATATATATAATGCATCACTCATTTCCAGATATTGATTTTAGGAGAAAGTTTTTAGTGGGAGGCATGGTAGATTGTGTTCTGCAGAGATATGAGATAAAGATGAAATCAAGACCTTTTACAATATTGTTAAAGTCTTGGAAACTCAGAATATAAGCTGCCAACAATTTCTGCTATTGCAAGGAAAACCATGAAATAGTGACTAAGAATCTTTTGTTCATCACTTTGCCTCTGTCCAGCCTTTTCTTTCTACATACTTTCCTCTCAACCAATTATATAGAAGTAGCACCAGGGTCTCTAATACTATGATCTATGTAAAGTTTCTGTGGTCTCAAAGCTCTCACTACTTCTATGGACTATATAATTGCATTGGAACTTCTTAAATATTGTCTCATGCTTGTTGGTATCTACATTCAAGTCTGGAGAAGAAATAAGCAAGTTGAAAGTTTAATAAATAAATGTCAGCTAACTGCCAAATTAACATATATTTCTCAGATCTTTCTTTAAATTTTTATTATACCAAATCCAAATATTTTCTCTACATCTCCACATAAACATCCTAGAAACCCATTAGAGCTGAAACACAGCTTAAGGTCCTTCTCCGTCCCCATTACCCAAACATGCTCCTTTACCTGTGTTCCCAGAACCAGTAAATGGTCCTGTATCTATTTACTTATGACAGAAAACTTAGAAATCATTCCTGACTTTTACCTGCCACTACCACGGACCATATCTACTCCATTTCCAAGCCCTATTCCTTCAATTCCTGAAACATTTCTTCAATTATCTCTTTGCATTGCCAGCACCCTAGAGCTATCATCTCTCTTCTAGGATCCTGCAATGGCCCCCTTCCTTGAAAGATTTTCTCATCTATTCTTGCTAGACTCCCTACCTCAGTCTTATTCTTCAGGCACTGATCAGAGATATCCAGTTAAAATTAAAAATTGATGAAGGTATTCCTCTGCTTAAAACCATTCTATAAATTCCTATTCCTCTTAGGACAAAATTTTAAATATTTCGCATGGCTTTTCATTTTCTTGATATGTTCCCTGCGCTCATATTAAAACTCTGTCTCTTAGTATCTCTCCTCTTAGTACCTCTGCCTAATTTAATCTCTCTACCAGGATTTTCCATCTGTCACCTCCTTCTCTGTTACCCCCACTCATTTTAGGGGCCCAATTTTAAAAAGGAAGCTTTCATTGACACCCTTCCCTCAAGAGTAAATTAAGTCCCTGTACTATATACTTTATAGTATTTTCTACTTCTCATTTATAGGACTTAATGCAATTCTATTTATTTGTGTGGTTTCCTCCTTGATACTCATGTACCTAACTAATCTGGAAGCCCCAGTGTGTCCACACTATGATTATGTTTGTGCTGTTTATGTTTGAATCCCAGCTTTTATCACAGTATCTAGAACATGGTACGTTCCCAATAAATATTTAGTAAATGAAGAAATGAATGAATGAATTGAAAATTCATACCCCAGCTCTACATCTGTGTCCACAATCCTGTTCCCCTCATTTCATAGATACCTCGGAACCAAATGACAGTGCAATTTTGTCACCTTTTGAAAGGCAGATAGATGTCCAAAGCTGAGCTTTAGACATTTAGTCTGAGTGGCTTTGAGCAATATGAGTACTTAACTGTGTCTGAGTCAATATTTAGTGTTATTTTCCACAAAGTTCTTTCTCAAAGGTGTCACAAAAGTGATGAATTCCCAGCCCAGTGATAAATTATTTCCTATGTCGTAAAGAGGCAGGCTTGTCTTAGGGACTTCAACGGACAAAACCTCCTTTTCACACGTGGGGTCTTAGAACAGCAGGCAGAGGAAGTGATCGCTGCAGCTGTAAAGGTATGAGGGAAACTGGGCTCCGGTCCTGTAGACCAGCGAGAAAAGTTCATTTTCCTTTTAACTATTTTAGAATGAAAAAAAAAATCTGTTTCCAAGGGAACTGTGCAGTTAAATTACAACCACTGGAGGGATTAAAACATACTTCCAGCAATGCCCGAAAAAAGTATCTATTCATTTGTACACTTATTCTTCTGTTCTGAAACATCTTAGCCTTGGATTGGGTGATTTATAAAGAGATCAGCTTGACTGTGAGGCAAGCACTCTCTTTGTAGCAAGCTAGGGATATAACCACATTTGTGGAAACAGGGTGTCTTGACATTGTGGGGTAAATTACCTCCTCTTGGATACCAAGTGGTACTAGGAAAAAGTAATTTACCTTCTTCAGGTTACACACCCCCAGAGGATAAAGCACTCACCTAGATGAGCAAATTGCTTTTTCCTTATTATTATGAAATGCCATCCTGACACTGTGTTCTCTTTGCTCTGGCCCAGCAGACGGCTGGCTTTTATCATTCATTTTTATGCTCTTTTCCCCATTCAGTGCACAGCTAGGCAAAGAACTCAGTGACAAATTGAAGAGTGCTGTTTCCACTAGAAATCAAAGGCCACAACCCAATGAAGTAATACTGGCTTGATTCTTCCTCAGATATGTGTCCCTGGAACACAGATGGGATCTACACTAAGGGTAAAAAAAAATTCCGAAGCAGAACAGCAAGGTACAAACATGTTCAGCCAGGCTGATTTGCAACCACAGAGAAGCAGAATGAGAATAAACATTCTGAATGGTATTTCTTACAACTATTTGTTACAAATACTTTACAAAACTCTACAGCATTAGCTCCAGAGTTTAATTTGGCATATAATGGTCCTGCAGCCCCTCAGTGAAAATGAGCAGATGACCTCTTTCAGGAGATGCATGAGTTCTTTTAAGTCATGAGGGCATCATGTTATGTCCTCAAAAACCCAATTTTATAAATTATCCTTTGAGTCTTCTTCCAAGAGTTAGTATGACCGCCCTCTTCCCAAATGACTCACTCTCTTTTCATCCACAGAGACAGGTGTGCCATGGATTTGATTGCATCAAAAATAAGCACTAACTAAGGATTGAATGTTTACAGAGTTAAAGACAGAAGAAAATATTAGACGTATATCAAGATGGGCAGGGATAAAAATACACAAGGGTGTTCTGACCCGTCATGGTTTTCATGGAAAAATTCACTTCAAAAAGGCAATGATTTTTGTGGTTTGTTTTATTTTGCTTTCTGGGAACATTGCTATTTTAATTGAGAGAAATGAAACATAAGACCACAGACTTCATAGGTACAGCTGTTATTTTGTTAATGTGATTGTGCCCCTAACTTTATTTATTTTTAAATAAGGCCTCAATATGCACACAGACTGGCTAGTGTGGCTCAGTGGATTAAGTGTTGGCCTGAGAACCAGAGGGTTGAGGGGTCAACTTCCAGTCAGGGCGCATGCCTGGGTTGTAGGCCAGGTCCCCTGTAGGGGGTACTGGAGAGGCAACCACACATTGATGTTTCTCTCCCTCTCTTTCTCCCTCCCTTCCCCTCTCTAAAGATAAATAAATAAAATCTTTAAAAAATATGCAACCATGGAAAATTAACATTTAAAAAGTAACAAATATAGTGTTTAAAGTATAAAATGCTTCTTAACAAATGACATCTTCAATTACTTTCAACATTTCAAAGTAATTCTTTGAAGGAATACCAGATTAAGAGAAAACTAGTGTTAAATTAAGTTGTTATAAATAGAAAGTAGTAAATGAAACAGAGCACCATTGAGGCAATCCAGGGACTGCTTCTCCCCTTGGATCCTCCAAGTAAAGAGAAACACAGAGCTGGAAGGACTTCAGCAGTAATCTTGTCTGATTTTTCAGTTATAGGTTGCACCCTCTCTTCTTCCTAGATTTGTGCTTGGACTCTCAAGTGCCTACCAAGCCCTACCAACACAATTATTTGGGGAAAGAGTTTTAGGTTCCCTAAATATAGCACATACAATGTCATACAGGGGGAGGCAGTGGAAGAGGAAGAGAGAAGTAGAATGTATCTAAGGTAAAAATGAAAAAAAAATATGTGAACTTGAAAGTATGGCACCCCACCCCCTTGAGACTGGCAATGGGCAGTGTCCAGGAGGTGAAGTTCTGTTTATTTTTAGGAAGCCCAGGTTCCAAATCTCACTTCTTAGTAATAGCTAATCACTTCTGCAAGTCTTTCTTGCATGTCCTTTCTACATTGCCTTTTTTAACTTCTACTTCAATGTTATTATGAAAGGAAGTTTCAAAGTATTCCAATAATATGTATTATATAAACATGCTATTAATCTCCTTCACCAGTACAGCTTGGATTTTGCATATTAGTCCATTTATTCATTTATTCAATCAATGTAAAATAAATATTATCTGCTAGCCATTGTACTAGGCAGTGGGATAGCTACATTGGATAGGGCATAGCTGTTCTTGCTCCAACATACAAAATTCTACAGACAGAAAGGTATGTTGAGAATATATAAGTTAGCAAAGGGCAAAAAAGGTGGGTATTTTTCTTTGTCTTTTTAAAGATTCTGAGTTGACAAAAATGAGCAATAAAAGGGTAAAAGACTTCTGCTTTTGGATAAAATGGAGTAAAAGAAATCTAAATTTACCCTTCTGTGTGAAATAACCAAAAACTGGACAAAATCTATGAAACAGGGATGTCAAGCATTGAACATCAGGCAACAAAGAACAGGTACTGGGAACAAATGAGGTGAACCCTACACAAGTTCTTCAGCTTACTGCTTGGAGATAGTTTTTAAGCTTCATAAAGGGAGGAGGTCATAGGCAGAGGCTGGAAGACTGTCATATGGACCTGAGTGTCCAAAGATGTCAAAGGAGCTGGAATTGTCAGGACAGAGTACCGAAGAGAAAGCTGCACAGAGAAAGAACTCTAGATGTCTCTGCAGTGTACCCAAGAGCATAAAGCAGAGCATTAATAAACTCATGTATGTTAGAAAACTACCCAAAACCAAAAGGGAAACATCCAAAAGATTTAGAAGTTATAGTGCTGAGCACTCACACAAGGGCAGCAATAAGGCTTCTTCCTACAGATTAGAAAACCTCCTAATTCATGTGCATGAGGTAGAGTATCTCAATAGTGGGAAATAATTTGGTTAGATAAATCACTTTTCTCATCCTACCTAACACATTTTGAAAGCAAGACCAAGAAAGATCATTCTGTTTTCAAGTAACTCAACTGCATCCCAGAGCAAAGCTGAAGAATATATTAGCAATATGAAAATATGCAGCACCCCAAAAAGGTAAAATATACAACGTTAGGCATCCAAATCAAAACTGGACTGGTAGGAAAAAATAAGAAGATACAGATCATTAAGAAGAGAAAAATCAAAAACTGATTTTTGATTAACATAAAACTGACACAGATGTTAAAGTTGAAGAAATGGATATTAGTAGGTGCTTATAAATGTATTTCATATGCTTAAAAAGTTAAGTAGTAATATGGAAAATATAAAAATGACAAACTCAAGTTGCTAGAGGTAAAAAAAAGTCTACAATATCTGAAATGAAAAATACACTGGATGCAAATAATAGTGGTTAGACATTTGCAGAGAAACATTACTGAACATGAACACATAGAAGGAGAAATGATCAAAAATTAAACACAAAGATAAAAAAGAATTAAAAAAATAAAAATCATCAGTGAGGTATAGGGATACTTCTGGCATCCTAACATCATGTAATTGCTATTGCTGAAGGAGAGAGAAGGGCAAACAAAAAATATTTAAGGAAATCATGGTAAAAATCTTCTGTATTGGATGCAAACTATAAAAGTTCAATGAACCCCAAGAACAAGAAATATAAGAAAAACTACACCAAGGCATGTCATAATCAAATTTCTCAAAACTAGTTAGTTATAAAGAGAAAAACCTTAAAAGCAGCCAGAGATAAAAGACTTGTTATGCACAAAGAAATAAATAAATTGATGAAGCCGATTTCTTGTTGGGAATAACGTAAGTGAGAAGATACTGGAATAACATATTTTGAAAAGAGAAAAAAAAACCTTTCAAATCAGAATTCTACAGCAATTTTAAAAATGTTAAAAATAGAGGTAAATGAAGAGACTTATTAACATGGAAAGCCAAAATAATTCATCTAAGCAGATCTACAGTACAAGAAATGTTAAAGGAAGTCCTTTAGGAAGAAGAAAAATGAACCACATGAAAATATTTATTTATATTTTAATATAAATGTTAAAATACTTAATATTTTAAATGCTAAAATGCCTGTATATATGAATGTATCGGACAGATAAAGGACTCAAGATTTCACTATTAGTTTGGAAATTCTTTATTACATCAAAATCTTGGGGGAACAAAAACTTTTCTGGTTTTTGACCATGACCTGTATTTCTGGGTCAAGGGATTATATTGATTTTTATTTTCTATTTTGTACATTATATTTTTAATATACTTTTATAGTACACAGGTATTGACTTTTATGATCTAAAAATGTAGTAAGTAAGAAGAAACTGAGTTTTATTGGCCAACAATTTCTTAAAACTCTGTCTCTGTAATGTAGGCATGGACAAAATCTGCTCTTTCTGATATAACACCCAGGGAGTTCTGAATCAGTAAGTATATGCACTGACTGAGTTCATGAGACTTTCTCAAGAAAATGGCTTCTGTCCTGGGCTAAGGCATACTGTCTTGTCCTGTATTCGACACCGACATTTTTTTTTTTTGCTCTAGAGCACTTTCCTATTTGAAATGTTTTAATAGGCATTTTCAATATTTTATCTGCTTGTTCTTCTTCTGTTGCTTAATTCTGACTTACCATACAAAAATATTTTAAAATTAGTTTTTGCCTCTCTTTATATGCTTTACTGCTGATGGCAAACTGGTGCTTCTCGGAAGTATGTTGAGTCTGTTAACATTTCCCATCTGCAGGCTAAAGATCATAAATGTGAAAAATGATTTCTCATTGTATCTTTCAAGTTCAAAATGACTTCACATTTTGACTTTGGTTAAAGTCGGTGTTTTAAAGATGGTGGCCAAGTAGGTGGAAGCTGAGTCCACTTGCTCTTGCCTTCAACTCAGATATTTGGCGGGTCTTCTGACAATTAACCTGAAAAAATCAACAGAACCCTGGATGATATGAAGGTTTGAAGTCAAGGAGTACAGATGCACCATATCATGCGGTAAGGAGAGTTTATAGGTTGAAGGGGAAATACCACATGCACAGTGCCTGCAGCAGCAAAGAGACCAGACAGAAATTGCAGCTTCGGAGCTCCCTCCCTTTTTGGAGCAAGGAGTCCCAATCCTGCACACAGAGCTTCAGCCCTAATCAGGAATGACTTGGGAGGATATATGGGGTCTTGGAGACCCAAGCTATATACACACACAATAAGCAGCATGTCCATAGCTGGAGCACCAACGTGGAGAGTTCCAGATGGGTCTCAGTCTCCTAAAATGAGCAGGTTGGTGCACATGGGTCTGTCAGAGGCACTTGCAGACTGCAGCCAGCCATGACCTTGAAAGCCATTTTGCTTTTGGAGGAGGTGGTATGCACAGAGAATCAGACAGTGTCTCAGTATTGTGGTGTGGGTACCACACAGAGACTTTTTAAAAAGGATCTGAAATATGGCTGGGCAAGGACCCCACATGCAGCTGCTCTGCCAGCAAAGAGACCAGAGTGAAAGTGCAGTTACAGAGAGCAATCTAGCAGAAGGGGAAAATTGCTTCTCTTGGACCTGTTCTAAAACTCAGCCACATCAAGCCACACTGGATCTACAGGTTCTTTCCTACCGAGGCCAGCTGGGCCAAGAGATCAGAGGTTGGTGCAACACAGGGGAGAAGCCAGAACAGAGATATTTCTGAGCAGACTGGGGAAGAAAACTGGTTTCCCCAGGCTCAAATCTGCCACGGGCTCCTGCCCTTCAACACCCAGCACAAACTGATCAGCTGCTGCTGATGCAGCTTTAGAGAGAAACCTTGCAGAATGGGAAAATTGCTTTTTGACATGTTCTGAACTTTTCTCAGACACAACAAGCCATTCTAGGTCTCCGAGTCTGTTCTCACTGAATCCTGCTGGGCAGGGAGATCAGTTGTGTAATGAGAGGTTTTCTGGGCCCCACTCAGCTTGGCTAGCAAGCAAGCCAGGGACTGAACAGAACAGGGAGTCTGGACTGTGTCTTACGCAAAGGCACTGGGTTGGGAGTTAGATGGGCAAGAGTTGAGCACCTTAGATTCTTTGCAGCCAGGCAGAGTCCCTCCACCCCAGAGTGCAAACCTCTGGGAAGGGAAATGTGTGCCCATCATCCTCCTGCAGTATTGCAGACACCACATCCAATGCGAAACTGCAGAACAGCCCTGCCAGGGTAAGTATCTCCCTGCTGGGTGCATTTCCACAGGGTACAGAAAAAGAAACTCCAAAAGGGGCTTTCTGAACTTTTTTTCAGCCCACCAAGCCATGCTGGTTCCCTGGGTACTATTCCACTGAAACCAGTTGGCAGAGAGATCCGAAATTGGCGCAACAAGTGGTATTCAGGGCCCCACCCAGCCTCAGCTCCTACACAGATCTGCCATCAGTGCCAGGCAGGAAAGAGCTGACCCTTTTAAATAGATTGGCTACTCACATGAAATGAACAGCTAACCCATCAGAAATTATACATTCTTGTAAGTAATCTGGAACAGACCAAGATGTGTGGTGCAGGGGCAGGGTAAACACCATCCTTCCTGAAGTCTGAACAGCATCTTCCAGGGGAGATCCAGGGACTCATTCCCCCAAATGCATCAGAAGCCCTCTCAGAAACAGATGGGCCAATGGCAAGGCTAAGACTAATGGTAGAACTGCAGATAGAGGCAGGTGGAAGTGGTACCTGGTGTTTTTGTAAGTTAGATGACCCACCCCTGGGTCTTGTGCTGATAAAAAGCCAGTGTGCAGAGCATCAGTGTCCATCCTGGATGCAGCCAAGCCTGAAGGAGACAGCCACAGGCTGTGGATCATTTGTAGCCTAGAACAGGCTGCCTAGAGCTAGATGGGGATAGCATCTGACATTATCAGAAACATATCCAGAAGGAAAAGCCAGTAGACAAGCACTAAACTCTGTTGAGACAAATCCCACCTTGTTTTTTTTTTCATTATTTGCATTATTTTTCTTTTGCATAGCTTCTAAACATGTTTTCTTTTTCTTCAATTTTGATCCTATTTCTTATGTTTTTTTTAAATTTCAAATCCCATATTTTACTCTTTTCTTTCCTTACTCCATTTTGCCTTCTTCCTTCCCCTTCTTATTTTTGTTTCAAATTTTATTTTTCCCTTTCTTTGCCTTGCTTCTAATTATTTCTCCTCCCTCTGTCCTCTAAAATAATTTTTCTTTCCTTTAGTCATCTCATACTCTTTTTCATTTCTTATAATATTTGTGTGTTCTCTTTCCATCTTTATTAATCTTTGCTCATTTGTCACTCATACTGTTATTGTTGCTGGAGGGTATTTTTGGTGGTGTGGGTTTTTTTTTCTGTATTGTTTCATTTTGTTCTGTCAGCACAAATGAGATAAAAAAAGAAATCATAAAGTTTCTGGAAGTGATTGAAAATGAACACACAGGAACCCAAAGCCTATGGGACACAGAAAAGACAGTCCTGAGAGGAAAGTTCATAGGAATATGAACTCTACCTATGAAAGAGAGAAAAATCTCAAATAAACGATCTAAGTCTATATCTAAAAGAACTAAAGAAATAACAAAGCACAGAGTGGGTAGAAGGAAGGAAATAATCAAGATCAGATTAGAATTAAATGACATGGAGACTAAAAAAATAATTCAAAGGATCAATGAATCAGGAGCTGGTTCTTTGAAAAGATAAACAAAATTTACTAACATTTAACCTGATTAATCAACAAAAAGAGAGAGAACTCAAATTAATAAAATGAGAAGTAAAGAGAAGTAACAACTGATACCACAGAAATACAAATGATTTTAAGAAATTACTAAGCGTAACTAAATGCCAAAAAATCGGACAATCTGGGCAAAACGGATAAATTTTAGAAACATACAATCTTCCAAAACTGAGTCAGGAAGAAGCAGAAAACCTGAATAGACCAATTACAACTAGCAAGATTGAAGCAGTAATCAAAAAGCTCCTGGAACACAAAAGCCCTGGACTGGATGGCTTCACAGGCAAATTATACCAACCATTCAAAGAAGAACTAACACCTACCCTTCTCAAACTATTCCAAAAAATTTTTAAAAAGGGAAGACTCCTAAGCTCTTTTTGTTAGGCCAGTATTATCCTAATACCAAAACCAGGTAAAAATACAACAAAAAAAGAAAATTCCAGGCCAATATCTCTGATTAACAACATAGATGCTAAAATCCTCAACAAATATCAGCAAGCCAGATCCAAAAATACATTAAAAAATCATATGTCATGATCACTGGGATTTATTCCAGGAATGCAAGGAATATTTGCAAATCAATAAAATAATACCTCACATAAACAAGATGAAAGACAAAAATCACATGATCATATCAAAAGATGCTGATAAATCATCTAATAAAGTCTAACATCCATTCATGAAAAAAAATTCAGCAAAGTAGGAATACAGGGAGCATACCTCTATTAAAAGCTGTATATGAAAGGCCTACAGCTAACATCGTACTCAATAGGCAAAAACTAACAATGTTTTCCTTAGGATCAGGAATAAGACAAAAGTGTCACCTTCCACCACTCTTATTAAACATAGTATTGGAAGATCTAGCCACAGCAATCAGAAAACAAGAAGGGAAAAAAGGCATCCAAATTGAAAAGGAGGAAGTAAATCTGTCATTATCTGCAGAGAACATGATAGTGCAAATAGAAAACCCTAGAGACTCCACCAAAAAACTAATTGACCTAGTTAGTGAATTCAGCAAAGTTGCAGGATACAAAGTCAATATTCAGAAATCAATGGTGTTTGTGCACACCATTAATTTACTATCAGAAAGAAACTAAGAAAAAATCCCACTTATTATAGCAACAACAACAACAACAACAACAAAGTACCTAGGTATAATTTTTACCAAGGAGGCAAAAGACCTTTACTCAGAAAAGATACAGAACCCTGAAGAAATAAATTTGGGGAAGATACAAATAAATAGAAGCATATATTGTGTTCATAGTTTGGAAGAATTAACATCACTGAATTGTCTGTACTACCCAAAGAAATCCATAGATTCAATGAAATTCCTATTAAAATACCAATGACATATTTCACAGAACTGGGGCAAATAGTCCAAAAATTTATATGGAACCAAAAAAGACTTCAAATAGCCTCAGTAATTTTGAGAAACAGAATAAGTTGGAGGGGTCAAAATATGTAAAACCAAACTATATTACGATGCCACTGTAATCAAAATAGTCTGGTACTGGCTTTAAGAACAGACACAGAGATCAATGGAACAGAATAGAAAGCTCAGATATACCCATGTCTCTGTAGCCAATTAATATTTGACAAAGGTGGCACAAGCATATACCATGTAGTAAAGTTATCCTCTTCAATAAATGGTTTTAGAAGAACTGGACTGGTACCTGAAAAAAAAAATGAAACTAGACCATCAACTTGTACCATATACCAGAATAACTCCAAATAGATAGAAAAATTAAATATAAGTCATGACACCATAAAAGTCCTAGAGGAAGCCCTGGCTGGCTCAGTGGATTGAGCATGCCCTGCAAACCAAAAGGTCACCAGGGTGATTCCCAGTCAGGGCACATGCCTTGGTTGTAGGTCAGGTCCCCACTGGGGGCCACGTGAGAGTCAACCACACATTGATGTTTCTCTCCCTTTCTTTTTCCATTCCTTTCCCTCTCTCCAAAAATAAACAAAATCTTAAAAATTAAAAATAAAAGTGCTAGACGAAAGCATAGGCAAGAAAATTTCAGATATCACACGTAGCAATATTTTTTGCCCATATATCTCCTAGGGCAAGGGAAATAAAGGAAAAAATAAACAAACTGTACTACATCAGACTATCATGACTTCTGCATAGCTAAGGAAACCATCATCAAAATGAAAAGGAAACTGACTGTATGGGAGAACATATTTGCCAATGATACATCAAACAAAGTATATATTGTTTACAAAACAAAATATAAATCATATATTTTATCTCCAAAATATATGAAGAATTCATATGACTCAACCTCAGGGAGACAAACAATCCAATTAAAATATACACAAAGACCCTGAATAGACACCTCTCTAAGGGGGACATACAGATGACTCATAGACATATGAAAAGATGCTCAATGTCACTGGCCATCAGAGACATGCAAATAAAAACCTAAACAAGATATCACCACACCTGCCAAAATGTCTATCATTAATAAATCAACAAACAAGTGCTGGTGAGGATGTGGAGAAGAGGGAACCTCTTAGTGCATTGTTGGTAGGCAGGCTGACTGATGATGCCATTGTGAAAAACAGTATAGCATTTCCTGAAAAAAATAAAAAATGGAAATAGCTTTTGACCCAACAATTCCACTGCTGGGGTTATACCCTAAGAACCTTGAAACCCCAATTCAAAAGAACTCACACATTCCTATGTTTATAGCAGCACTATTTACAATAGCCAAGTGCTGGAAACAGCCTAAATGCCCATGAGTAGATGAATGGATTAAAAACTGTGGTACATGTACACAATGGAATATTATGCAGCAGAAAGAAAGAAGGAGCTCCTACCCTTTGCGACAACACGGGTGGAACTGGAGACTATTATGCTAAATGAAATAAGCCAGTTGGTGAAAGACAAATACTATATGATCTCTCTTATAAGAAGAATCTAATGAACAAAATAAACTAGTGAGCAAAATAGAACCAGAGGCATAGAATCATGGAATAGACTGATAGTAGTAAGAAGGGAGGGGAGCCATGAGCACTGCAGAAAGAATTTGAAGGAATTAGTCAAAGAACATATATGAAACCCCATATATGGACAACGGTATGGAGATAGACTATGGAAATGTGGGCAGCCTGGGTGAAATAAGGGAAAGGGGAAATAATTGGGACAACTGTAACAATATAAAAATAATAAAATTAAATAAAATTAAATTAACATACATTCACATAGAAAAAAATAATTCAGTAGTTTGAGATTTAGCAATGATAACTCACACATATCTAATATATAATATCAGAATTCCAGCCAAGATGGATGTGTAGGTAGATACACTTTGCTTCCTTGCACAAACAAAAGAAGGGCAACAACAAATTTAAAATTAAAAAATAACCAGAACTGCCAGAAAATTGAAGTGTGTGGAAGTCCAACAACCAAGGAGTTAAAGAAGAAACATTCATCCAGACTGGAAGGAGGGGTGGAGAGGACACACAGCAGGGCCATGGCTGGAGAACCTGGGTGAGTGAGGCAGAAGCTGGTGGACTGTGCAAGGCAGTGGTTGGAGGAGTGGGTGGTTCCACATTTGTATGTGTATAAACCAGGAGGAAAAACTGGGGAGTGAGACAGATGGGAGTGAGACAGGAGAGTTCATTGGAGAGACCCACAGGGTCCTAGAATGTACACAAAACCACCCACCTGGGAATTAGCACCAAAAGGGCTCAATTTACTTGTGGGTAGAGGAGGAAGTTGAAAAATGGCTGAGAGCTGAGCAAGAGGCATTGTTTCCTCTCACACCCCTCCTCCACATACAGTGCCAAAATACAGCAAAGTGGCTTGCCCCACCATTGCACATATCTAAGTCTCTACCCCTTATTATGTAAGAGGAGCACTGAGACAAAAAAAATATGGCCCAAATGAAAGATCAGATTAAAGCTTCAGGAAAAATACAACTAAGCAATGAAGAGATATCTAACCTATCAGAGAGAGTTCAAAACAGTGGTAATTAGGGTGCTCACAGAAATGGTTGAGTATGGTTGCAATGGTTGCAAGACAGAGGAAAAAGTGAAGGCTATGAAAAGTGAAATGAAGGAAAATGTACAGGGAGCCAACAGTGAAGGGAAGGAAACCAAGACTCAAATCAGTTTGGAGCAGAAGGAAGAAATAAACATTCAACTGGAACAGAATGAAGAAATAAGAATTCAAAAAAATGAGGAGAGACTTAGGAACCTTTGGGGCAACTTCCAACATTCCAACATCCAAACCATAGGGGTGCCAGGAGAAAAGGAAGAGCAAGAAATTGAAAACTTACTTGAACACATAATGAAGGAGAACTTCCTCAATCTGGCAAAGGAAATAGACTTACAGGAAGTCCAGGATGCCCAGAGAGTCCCAAAAAAGTTGGACGGGAGGAAGCTCACACCAAGGCACTACATAATTAAATTACTCAAGATTAAAGATAAGGAGAGAATCTTAAAAGCAGCAAGAGAAAAGGAGACAGTTATCTATAAAGGAGTTCCCATCAGACTGTCAGCTGATTTCTCAAAAGAAACTTTGCAGGCAAGAAGGGGCTGGAAAGAACTATCTGAAGTGATGAAAGGCAAAGACCTACATCCAAGATTACTCTATCCAGCAAAGCTATCATTTAGAATAGAAGGGCAGAAAAAATGCTTCCCAGATAATGTCAAGTTAAAGGAGTTCATCATCACCAAGCCCTTATTATGTGAAATGTTAAAGGGACTGACTTATCTAAGAAAAAGATAAAAAATATGAAGAGTAAAATGACAACAAACTCACAAACATCAAGAACTGAACCTAAAAAAGCAAAAACAGGAACAAAAATGAACTAAGGAAACAAGGAGAACAGGAACAGAATCACAGAAATGGGAATTACATGGAGGGCTATCAGCAGGGATGGGGAGGGAGGAGAATGTGGGGAAAGGTACAGAGAATAAGAAGTGTAAATGGTAGGTACAAAATAGACAGGGGAGGTTAAGAATAGTATGGGACATGAAGAAACCAAAGAACTTGTATGTACAATCTATGGACGTGAAGTAAGGTGACAGAATGATGGTGGGAGTGGGGTACAGGGCTGAGGGATATAAATGGGAGAAAAAATGGAACAACTGTAATAACATAATCAATGAAATATATTTTAAAATAATATATAATATCATACAGATTTTATTCATTTCATCAAAGCAATTAGTTAAATGCATAATCAAATGTGGCTTAAAGTCTGTGCTTGTCAGAATTCTCTAGTAAACAAATTCACATCAGAAAACTTCTGTTGTCTGTCAATTTGTCTCAGTTTGAAGTTTGGAAGATAAACCACCACTGGGCATACCTGTCTCCCAACTTTCCTTCACATGATTCCCAGGCTCCAGGCAATCGTAAAATCCTGAAGCACCATTTTTCTCTTTTGCTTTCCTTGTTCTTCCATTTTCTTGAATATACACTCCTCTGCTTTTCTCTTCTTCCTGTTGAAGAAATTTCAAGGCTGAGTTCTTTTCATCTCTCTCTCACCTTACAATTATAATTATTAAAGGTTTAAAAGTTTTAAATTTATCTTTAAATATATTACCTTTTAATACCATTAGAATAGTTGATTTATGAAGATCTCAAGTATATATGTGTACATATATATGTATACACACACACACACACACACACACACACACATAATGAATGGGGGGGATTGTCCCTGTATTATACAAGAGGTTAAAATTTCTACCTCATGCATAAATTTCTCTCTCATGCATAAAATCTCTACCTCATGCATAAAACAATGTCTCTCAAATGATTTACATATGTATATGTAAAAAACATAAATGTTAAATAGTGAATACTTTAAATAAAATTGTTTAATTAAATGTGAAAATAGAAAAACTTTTAAAATAATACATTATATAAATTTTAAACAAAAATTCAAATTGAGTTGATAAATGCAAATATTATAGGAAGATACTTTGACTATTATATTTACACTGTTAAAAGTTTATATATTCAGGTCATTTAGAAAATAGGGTTGTCTAAGTTCAAATATAATATATGACTAGAGAATTTATTTTCCCACAAGGTCCCTCTTAAGAGTATAAGTGAAGCTATAAGTAAGTAAACATGAAAACAGTTATAAATTGTCAGTGACTCAAGCAAACCAAGATATAATTGCCATTTATAGTGTATACAGTATTATGTATTTATTTTTTCTTCTTGATGGTGAAAACCATATATTATGAAGGTACATATCCTCTCTCTAATAAAGTATCTGAAATGTAGTAGATAAGTAAATTATTAAACTAATAAAGGAATAAAATAATTAATTAAACTATATTATAGAGATATACATTACAACCAAAGAAGGAAGCACAAGAATTTTATCCATTAATACCAGTTCTCTAAAAGTAGTCAAAATATCAAGAGAATATGTTTTACTGACCTGTTGTCCCATAAAGAATATTTATGTATTTGAGTAAACAGTTATTAAGAAGAGATTGATTGAAAATAATAATAAGTACACCAAGTATAAGGCATTTTAAATAACCATTTACAAATGTGAAACACATTTAAGGGCTTTAAAATTATTTAGTTTACTGGGAATAAATAACACTGGAATCCATCACATGTGGTAGATTGATTTAGAAGGTTGGGCTAAATAATCTATGTCACTTATCTACTTAAACGCTACAGAATATCCCTACAGAATATAGATTGCAGATACCATAGTTTCTTCAAAAGATAGGAAAGATAGCTTAGACTGAACAAAAGTAAGGGTGGAAGCATTTAAAATTCAGAATAATAAGAAAATATTAATAAAGTAATTAAAGCTCAGAAAATATGAAATAGGACCTATGCTATGAAAATGGCAGAGGACAGTTGACAGAGAAAAGATATACTAATGTTTAGAAAAGTAGATACTAAGTTCATGAAATGATACTTAGTTGGCAATTAAGAGTCTTTAATCTTTGCTCTAAATTATGTATTTTTTGTAGAAGTAGAAAATAGGAAGCATACTAAGAAATATTCTGGGTGTGTGTGTAATTATACTGAACAATTCCTTACTCCTTTAATTTCCATTCTTAAAGTCAGTAAATCCATAGGGTCATTGGTAAATCACTTAGGCAACATTACTAACCTGGTAGCTATGTGGAATCTAGAAGGAATTTTATTTTTCTGTACAAATTTTCAGCAAGCTCAATTTCTTATGAGCACTATGCACTGTTCTACACCATTTTTATATAAGGGATTTTTGATATCTGCAAGAGATCCTGGAACCAATCCACATGATACCAAGAGATAATTTTAACTAAGTTTTGGGGGAAGTCAAAAGTTATATAAGGATTTTTACCCTGATTGGTGTGGCTCAGTTGGTTGAGCACTGTACTGCAAAGTGAAAGGTCACTGGTTCCATTTCTGGTCAGGGCACATGCCTGGGTTGTAGGTTCCATCCCCATTTGGGGTGTGTCTGAGAGGCAACTGTTGTTTTCTTTTTGCATCAATGTTTCTTTTCCTGTCTTTCTCCTTTCTTTGCCCTCGCTCTATAAATAAATAAATACAATCTTTTAAAAAATTATACATGAATTTTCAACTGTATAAGGGGTCCACACTCCAAACCACCATGCTATCCAAGGGCCGACTGTATACAATTTGAATAATATGTAGAGACCACAATTTAAAGATACTGGGGAGCCACTAAAAACAGGAGGAAAATATAGGGGAGTTATATCTTGAAAGAGAGCAATTGCACTAAAAAGAAGTATACAATATTTATGCAGTTTTCACATGAAAGTAATATCCAGTCTGCCTGATTTAGAGCAGCTAGAACTTAAGCAGAGCAATGCAGTCTTAACATGTTAACAAGTAAAAAGATGTATTTCAGGTCTCCTAAATAGGCATAAAATGGTGGATCACAAAAAGGAGGTTGCTATAGAGGGGGAGTCCTAAAATCTGAGCAAAGATATTGCCAATTGCCTTGGCTGACCCCCAATCTTTGCATTGACAATGAACAAGAAGAAGGCAACAAATAAAAGGCTAAAAGGACTGAGAAGAGGTTTCAGGACTAAAGAAGTGAGTGAGTTTAGACTGTGAGATCAAGCAAGTAAGATTTATGCTAGAACAAAACCAACAATCTTCAGACTGGTGCAACCATTATGGAAAAATAGTATGGAAGTTCCTCAAAAAATTAAAAATAGAGTGGCATTATGACCCAAAGATTCTACTCCTGGGTATATATCTGAAGGAACCCAAAATATTAATTTGAAAGAATATATGCACCTCTATGCTCATTACAGCATTATTTACAATAGCCAAGATATAGAAGCAATCCAAGTGCCCATCAATAAATGACTGGATAAAAAAAATGTTGGTACATATATACAATAGAATATTACTTAGCCATAAAAAATGAAGTCTTACCATTTGACAGCATGTATGGATATCAAGAGTAATATGCTAAGTGAAATAAGTCAGTCAGAGAAAGACAAACACCATATCATTTTACTTATATGTGCAGTCTAAAGAACAATATAAATAAATTAAAAAAAAAACAGACTCAGATACTGAAATAGACTTATGGTTGCCAGATAAGAAAGGAGGTGGCAGACTGGGTGAAAATGGTGAAGGGATTGAGAGGCAGAAGTTTGTAGCTTTGATATACTACATCCCATGGGGCTCTCCTGACCACCACTGATGAGAATAAGTCATCCCAGACACAATCTGTTGTTCTGGTGGGAAAGGGGGTGGCGATTCCCTCTAGTGGAGAATGCCTCAAGCTCTTCTTCAAAATGGCTTTTATTAAGAACAGAATGTGCAGGGGAATACAGCATACATGCTTAGCTTATCAGTCAATGTCCAAAAGGCTACACTCATAAAAATCTGACATTATCTATAGATGACAATTGAAGAAACACAGAGATTGTCTCAGGTCAGGGTCTGTGAGACACACTGATGCCAGATGGTTATGAAGGCATATTTCATGAAGCAAGGAGTCCACTCCTTATGCTTTGAACTTAAACATCTTGTTTATATCAACAGGGTTATAGCAAAGCAAAGCAAAGCAAGCTTCAAAGGGTACAATGTATTTATCAGGCCTGATTTCTCACAGGAACCCTCAGTGTTAGTGTCAGGGTATGCCTGCCACCTGCATTCCTGGCTTTTCAGTCAAGACTTGCTGGCCTCTTTCAAGGCCTGCTGATGTGGGGCTACAGTCTATGAAACCACACAGAGTAGTCCCCAACATGTAGTTATAAAAAGTAACAGAGATATAAAGTATAGCATAGGGAATACAGTCAACAATGTGTAATAATTATGTATAATGCCATGTGGGTACTGGAAATATCAGAGGAATCACTGTATAAAGTATCTAGTTATCTAACCACTATGCTGTACTCCTGAAACTAATAAAAATAATATTGAATGTAAACTATAATTGAAAGGAACAGCCAAACGATCTTCAAACACAAATAACAGAATCTACAATATACCATTCACAATGTCCAAGAGTCAATGAAAAATTACTAGATATGAAAAAAAGCAGGAAAATGGTAATAAAGATAAAGGAAAAAAGCAGTCAATAGAAAACAAAGTCAAAGTAACCACAATTTTGGAGTTAGCAAGGAAAAAACTGTCAGATTTATGTTAAAGAAATAAAGAAAAATATGCTCATAGAAATGAAGAAATAATATATATAATACAGAAATAAAAATATATAAAAGAATCAAATGGAAATTATAAAACTGAGAACTAGAGTATCTGAATTTTTTAAAAAATTAACTGAATGAAGTTGATAGAATATTGGAGATGCAATAGGAAAGAAGAAATATATAAAAGCCACATTGACAGAAATTATTCAGTCCAGTGTATAGAAAAAAATGACTAGAACTTCAATGACTTGTGGAATAAAATAAATAATTTTAACACATGCAATTATATTTCCAATATGAGGAATAATTTTCAGAGCAAAAAAGTACTTGAAGAAAAAAATGGCCAAATATATCCCCAATTTTGGTGACAAAACAAACTTACAAAGATGTCAGCAAACCACATTTAGTAAAATGCAAAAGTAGAAAAATTGACCTTACCACCAAAGACAGAGAGAGAGAGAAAGAGAGAGAGATTCTTGAGTCTAGCTAGGTAAAAAGGATATAGCATATTTGGAATACTGGTATCATATATAGCTAACCTCTCATCAAAAATTCCAAACACCAAAAGACAACAGAAAACCTGTAATTCCAGAGTTACCCATATTCTGTAAAAATATCCCCTAATTTTTTAAGGCAAATAAATACACTTTTAGGTTAACTAGAAGTGAATTTGTCAGCAGTAGACCTGTCTTATAAGAAATGTTAAAGGAAGAAAATCTACAGGAAGGAAAATAAGACACTGGAATTGATAAATATGCTAGTAAATATAAATGCTTATTTTTAAATGATCATTTTTCTCCCCATAATTATTTTAAAAGATGTATGAATTAAAAAGAAAATTTATAATAGTGTATTCTAGAGTTTACAGTGAGTATTGATGTATTATATACAACAAAAATAAAAACAAAAATGTAATAAAAAGTAAAATGATCTCTACTATTGTAAGTTTCTTACATTTTGAGAGAACCAGTGCATATATTATTACATACAACCCTAATTAATTGTATGTCTTCCTTGGAGAAGTGTCTACTCAGGTCCTTTGCCCATTTTTAAATTGGACTGTTTATCTTCCTGGTGTCGAGTCGTATGAGTTCTTTATGTATTTTCGAGATCAAACCTTTGTCTGAAGTATCACTGGCAAAAATGTCCTCTCATATGTTGGTTCTCTTTTCATTTTTTTTATTATTGTTGTTCAAGTACAGTAGTCTCCATTCTTCACCCCACCACACCCCCCACACCACCAATCTCCACCTTGCACCCTTGAACCTATCCACTTTGGTTTTATCTATGTATGTGTCCTTCACACATGTTCCTTGGTGGACTTTCCCCTGTTTTCCCCCATTAACCTTCCTGTCCCTCCCCTCTGGTTACTGTCCGTTTGTCCTTTATTTCAGTCTTTCTGGTTATATTTTGCTTGCTTGTTTGTTTTGTTATTTTTCTTTAGCCTTACAGAAGCTAAAGTTTGATATAGTCCCATTTGTTTATTTTTTTTTCCTTTTTTCCTCTTGCCCTAGGAGATAGATCAGCAAAAATATTGCTATGTGTGATATCTGAAATTTTCCTGCCTAAGTGACCATCAGTAGATGAGTGGATTAAAAAAGTGTAGTACATAGCCCTGGCTGGCGTAGCTCAGTGGATTGAGTGCAGGCTGGGAACCAAAGTGTCCCAGGTTCGATTCCCAGCCAGGGTACATTCCTGGGTTGCAGGCTAGAACCCCCAGCAACCGCACATTGATGTTTCTCTTTCTCTCTCTCTCTCTCTCTCTCCCCCCTCCCTTCTCTCTCTAAAAAAATAAATAAATAAAATCTTAAAAAAAAAAGGAAAAAAAAGTGTAGTACATTTAGATAATAGAATACTACACAGCACAAAGAAAGAAGGAATTTCTATACTTTGCTATGGCATGGGTGAAACTGGAGACTACTATGTGAAGAGTAAAAAGACAAATATTGTATGGTGTCACTTACAAAAGGAATCTAATGAACAAAATAACTAACAAGCAAAACAAACCAGAGGCATGGAAACAGGGAATAGACTGAGAGCTGCAGGAGGAATGGAGGGAGGGAGAATGGTAGAAAGAAGAGGAAGGGATTAGTCAAAAAACATGTCTGAGTGATCCATGGACAGGGACACCTGTGTGGGGATGGACTGTGGGAATGGGGTGTGGGTGGGCAGATGAGGGCAAACAGGGAAAAATTGGGACAACTGTAACAGAATAAACAAAAATAAAAATAAAATAAAAATTTTTAAAAGAATTTTTGGTCTTGCCCTGGCTGGTGTAGCTCAGTGGATTGAGCTCAGGCTGTGAACCAAAGTGTCACAGGTTCGATTCCCAGTCAGGGTACATGCCTGGGTTGCAGGCCATGACCCCCAGCAACCGCACATTGATGTTTCTCTCTCTCTCTCTTTCTCCCTCCCTTCCCTCTCTAAAAATAAATAAATAAAATATTTAAAAAAAATATGGAGTTTGTGACTCCTGTGCATATTTTTTTTAAAAAAAGAATTTTTGGTCTTAATTTCAGGAAAAAGAAAAAAGAAAAAAAGGAGTGAAAATAGTAACTATCAATTCTTGAGAATAAAAAAATGGCTATCACTAGAAATTCTACAGACATCAAAGTATAATGAAGGAACATTATTAACAATTTTATGCTAACAAATTCATTTTGTGTCAAATTTATTCAAAGATAAAACTTACCAAAAAAATGAAACATAAGATCTTCATAGTTCTATATCTGTTTAAAAAACTAAATTGGGAGCCAGGCCTCCAACTCCACGAAGACAGACGCACCTTTGTTCAGTACACTGTTCCATGCCTCTTCATCTGGCTATCGAGATGTGAGAGAGAAACATCGACTGTGTGACTCCCATACATGCCTGTACCCGGGATCAAACCCCCAACCTAGATGGAGAGGAAGGGAGAGAGAGAATCATCATTGGTTGCCCTTCTTCACAACCAGACTGGGGATCCTATGCGTGCAGACCAGGGGTTGCACACACTCATGCCTGCACCCAGAACACAGATTGAACCCACAACCTAGAGATCTCAGACCTGGACTCCGAAATACTTTCAACTGAGTGCAAGACAAGTCCATTCCTCTTTCGCTAATGAGTGCCCTAATTAGCTGGTAGCAGCCAGAAAATTGCCTGTTTTACCTCAAGAATGAGGAATGCATGAAAGAATGGGGACAACCAAGGGTCCTATTTAATGTATAATTTTGATTTAATATGTGATCCCAGCACCCTATTCAGTTTCTTCACAGCTTGCCCTTTAAGATTCAGCCCTTCCACTCACTAATCTTTAACACCCTGAGGCAGCAAGAAACAATGACAATATTCTGACTGAGGATCACAAAGTGCAGGCTCCATTAAGCTAAAGATAATGTGGCCTTGAGACTTCCAGCAAGATGGAGGAATAGGTGGACGCACCGTACCTCCTCACACAACCAAGAATAGAACAACAATAATTTACAGATATAATATCACTCAGAACTGTCAGAGGATTTATCTGAATGGAAGTTGGACAGCCAAGAAGTTGAAGAAGACCCGTACATCCAGACTGGTAGGGGACGACGAGCCGGGCAGGCGTGGGGCTAGTGCGGGTCGGCGGCATGCAGAGGTCGGGGGAAATTTGGCACAAAATTGGCGCGACAGCCATCTGGGGCGCAAGAATGCAGCGGTGATCCCTGAGTACGAAAGCAGCGGCTGGGGGAACCAGTGGGGCAGCAATTGTGGACCAGGGCAGAGCTCGCAGCTCAGGATCCCAGGGACGTGTCTGACCCCAGGAGAACGGAACTGCCACCATTGTTCACCCCCGCCCCCGCCCCCATGTATAACGTCACAATCTAGTGACTGGGGTGCCCAGCCCCGGTGAACACCTAAGGCTCCGCCCCCCCACCATAACCAGAGCAACCAGACCGGAAAAGAAAAAAAAAAAAAATGATAATAGGAGAGACAGGGAAAGACATAAGACATGTTTCCAGCAGAACAGATCAGTCCCCCAGGACTCATCCTTTTGAGCAACCAAGAAATAGCCAATCTATCAAATGCACAGTTCAAAACACTGGTGATCAGAAAGCTCACGGAATTGGTTGACTTTGGGCACAATTTTGATGAAAGGATGCAGGTGACCATAAAAGAGATGCAGGAAGATATACGGAGGAGAGCCAATAGTGAAAGGAAGGAATCTGAGTCTCAAAACAATACAGTGGACCAGAAGGAAGGTAGAATCAACCAAGCAGGAAAGCATGATGAAAGAAGAATTCAAAAAATCGAGGGAAAGCTTAAGAACATCCAGGACACCTTTAAACGTTCCAACATCTGAATTATAGGGGTACCAGAAGGGGAGGACCAACAAGTGGAAAAGTTATTTGAACAAATAATAAAGGAGAACTTCCCCAATCTGGCAAAGGGAACAGTCTTCCAAGAAATCCAAGAAGCTCAGAGAGCCCCAAAGAAGTTGGACCCAAGAAGAAACACACCAAGGCACATCATAATTACATTAGCCAAGGTAAAAATGAAGGAGAGAATCCTAGAAGCAGCAAGAGATAAGGGGACACTAACCTACAAAGGAGTTCCCATCAGACTGTCAGCTGATTTCTCAAAAGAGACCTTACAGGCAAGAAGGGGCTGGAAAGAAATATTCCAAGTCATGAAAGACAAGGACCTACATCCCAGATTGCTCTATCCAGCAAAGCTCTCATTTAGAATGGAAGGGAAGATAAAGTGCTTTTCAGATAAGGTCAAATTAAAGGAGTTCATCATCACCAAGCCCTTATTTTATGAAATGCTAAAGGGACTTATCTAAGAAAAGAAGATAAAGAAAAGACATGTATAGTAAAAGGACAGCAAACTCACAATTATTAACAACCACACCTAAAGCAAAACCAAAAGAAACTAAGTAAACAACTAGAACAGGAACAGAACCACAGAAATGGAGGGCACATGGAGGACTAGCAGTAGGGGGGTGGGAGGAGGAGAGAGGGGGAAAAGGTATAGAGAATAAGAGAATAGAGAATCTTATAGAGAATAAGTAGCATAGAATGTAGGTTGAAAATAGATAGGGGGAGGGCAAGAATAGTACGGGAAATGTAGAAGCTAAAGAACTCACAAGTATGACACATGGACATGAACTAAAGAGGGGGAACTAAAGAGGGGGAATGTGGGTGGGAGAGGGGATACAGGGTGGAGGGGAGTGAAGGGGGAAATGGGACAACTGTAATAGCATAATCAATAAAATATATTTTAAAAAAACTAAATTGAATTTCTATCAGGAAAACTCCCACAAATAAATTTTCAGGCCCAGATTATACAAAAAAATTAAATAAATTATTTTTTTAAAAAGGAATAATACAAATTTTATACAAAATCCTTCCAAAAAAATAGAAAGGGGAACACTTTCTGACTCATTTTATGAGTTAGGGTTATTCATTTTATAACCCTAATACTAAATCTTGATAAAGACATTACAAGAGAAATATTGCATAATAAATTGTATTTATGAATACATATGAAATAAATCCTTAACAAAATATTATCAAATAAAATTCAATAATATTTAGAAAAGTAATATATAATTATCAGGAAGATAAAGTTGTTTTAACATTCAAAAAATCAATTTAACTTACCATATAAGTAGAATAAAGAGAAAACCATATGATGATCTCAACAAAGTTCAAAAGCATTTGACAAAATTTAAAAACCATTCATAATACCCTTACTGGCGTGGCTCAGTTGTTTGGGCATCATCCCACAAACTGAGGGGTTGCTGGTTGGATTCCCAGGCAGTGTACATGCCTGAGTTGCACGTTTGGTCCTTTGGTGCACAAACAGAAGGCACCAGTGAATGTTTCTCTATCACATTGATGTTTCTTGGCTTCTCATTCTCCCTCCTTTCCTCTCTCTCTAAAAATGAAAAATAAATTAAATTAAATAAAAACCATTCATGATAAGCACACTCAGAAAACTAAGGAGATAAATTCTTTAACTAATCAAAAATATTTTAAAAATTCTACAGATATTATAATACATGACTGTGCAATATTCAATATAACGTCAGATCAGGATAAATGCACAAATGCCACACTTACCACTTTCATTTGATATTTAGGCATTGCAATAACAAGGATAAAGGCCATCATAATTGAAAAAGAATTGGTAAAAATTTATATATACAGATGACTTCACTGTTTTTAGTTTAAAAATCCTAAGAGATATACAAAAATAATAAAAATAATACCTAAGCTTAGCAAGAACTCACACTACAAGGTTAATACATAAAAAACTCATGGTACATTTACATACTATCATTAAACAATTAGACAAAAATGTGGTGATTTCGGAGGGAGGTGTGGGTGGAGGTGGAGGAGGGTATAAGAGAAATAAATGGTAATGGAAAAAATACAATAAAGATAAATAAATAGATAGATAAATAAATAAAATTATTTTATCTACTACAATGTCACCATACAATAGAAATACATTTTTAAAAACGTATGCAAAATGTTTGCATTGGCTATTACAATAATTTGCTGTTATAAAGTTAAAAACACTTAAGTAAATGGCTATATATATAGCTATATATGGCTATATATAGTAAATGGCTAGATATATATATGCCATGTTTATACATGGGAAGACAATGTTCTCTGATGTCAGAGTCATTTCTACCAAGTTGATATATAGATATATAGATATATAGATATATATATAGATATATATATATTCAATGCAACCACAATCAAAACCCACATAGATGTTTTTGTAGAAATCAACAAGCTAATTTTAAAATTTTATGAAAGTTCAAAAGACTTGGACTATCCTAAACACTTATGAAAATGTTGGATGACTACCTGACTATAATACTAACTGTAAGCTGCACTAATCAAAACAATGTGATAAGTAGCATCAGAACCAACACATACATTAACGCAACACAACAGAGCACCCAAAAGTAGATCTGTATTTATATAATCATGGATTGCTGACAAAATGCTTCAAAGCCACAATCCAATGAGAAAAGCCTTTTTAACAAATGATGTTGGGTTCAACTGAAAAGCCATATAGAAAAAGATAAATCTTTACCCCTCAGTCATAGTTTACAAAGATTAATTTGAGATGGACCATGGATCTAAACATAAATGCTAAAAGTATAAAGCTTAGAAGAAAACGTAGGAGAATATCTTTGTGACCAGAGGGTAGACAAAGATTTTTTAGACTGGACACAGAGAGAAATAATCTTGAAAAAAATGAAAATTAGACTTCATCAAAATTTAAAACTTGTATTCATCAAAGAATACTATAAGAAACTAAAAAAAATCAAACCACAGGCTGGGAGCATATATGTACAGTACATATATTCAATAAAAGTGACAAAAGATTGGTATCTAAAAGACATAAAAAACCCAGCACAGTTCAATAATAAAGGTGCAAACAACACAATAAAGAGTGACACAAAAAATTTGAAGAGACTCTTCAGAAAAGAAGATATACAAATAATAGTAGAAAAACATTAAAAAGTTTTCAGGAACAACTATAAAGGACACATGGACAAAACCAAGAAAGGGTGGGATCAGGGCAGGAAGGTGGGGATAGTTGGGGTCGGGGGAGTGGTGGAGGGATAATGTAGACAGCTGTACTTGAACGATAAAAAAAACTAACTTTCTCCCATTTATAGATACCATTTAAGATGCTATAAATGTAAAAAAAATTCTCAAAGTAATTGTTCATCAGGGAGATTAAAAATGAAGACCACAATGAGAAAACACAACACACTGAAAGGAATGGTTAAAATTAAAAGCATAACAGCACCAGATATTGATGAGCATGTAGAGGAACAGGACTTTCAAATATGTTGGTGGGAATGCAAAATGGTACAATAAAAGGGGGTGTTAAACTCTAACAAAACTGAGCCTGCACTTACTATGACCTATTCCTAAGTAATTTACCCAAGAGAAACAATATAAACATATCCAAATAAAAGACTTTCACAAGAATGTTCATATCAACTTTAGTAATAATAGCTCAAATCTGTAAATGAATTAGGCGTTCATCAACAGAATAGATAAATTATTGTGCAGGGTGGGGCAAAAGTAGATTTACAGTTGTGAATACAGGAAATGTAAAATTATTTTTGTATTATTGTTTATTAATTATTACATTATTTTCCATACAAACAACTGTAAACCTACAGTTGCTCCACCCTATATATTTATACAAAGGGCTAAACCTCTGCAACTCAATAAAGCAAGAAAACTATAGATACAAATAACAGCAAAAGTAAATCTTAAAAACATCCACTGAGTTCAAGAAGTCTTAAACATAAAAGTGTCATGTAACATGATTCCACTTGGAACAGGTGAATTCTAGTTGTTGCCTCAGGGAGCTGAGGGCAGTGATTGATTGAGAAAAGGGATGAAGGGACTTTCTGGGCTGATGTTTGTGTTTTAAAGGTGTATGCATTTGTCCAAACTTGGCTTCATTTAAGAGCTATGCATTTCCTGGCTGGCATAGCTCAGTGGATTGAGCGCGGGCTGCGAACCAAAGCATAGCAGGTTTGATTCCCAGTCAGGGCACATGCCTGGGTTGCAGGCCACGGCCCCCAGCAACTGCACATTGACATTTCTCTGTCTCTCTTTCTCCCTCCCTTCCCTCTCTAAAAATAAATAAAATCTTTTAAAAAAATTTTAAAAAGGCCTATGCATTTGATTAGATATAAATTTTACTTCAAAAGAAAAAAGCTGTAAACAAATATTGTACTAAGTGATAGGGATGAGTCTCCTAAAGGCAATTTAACTTGAAATGCACTTAAAATTAAGGTGGACTAATGGGTGGTAAAAATAAATGAAGAGATGAATAGTTATGATACATGGCAAATATAGTAAAATATTGATGGTAGAATTTGAGTGGTGGATAGATGGGTGTCCGTGATAAACTTTTTCAAATTTTCTGTATATTGGCACATTTCCACAGTAAAATGTCAAGAAACTACTTGTACATTTGTATACTTAAAATAAATGCATTTCACCATATATTTACCTCAAAAAAGCAAACTTTATTAAAGTGAAACTCCATACCACTTATTCCTTGTGAATTTGACTTTGCATCTTTATACTGCTTTGTATGTCTTTCTCCTCTATGCCACCATCGCACTGCCCTCTCTGTGTAACCTCCTACCTGCTCGTATTCTCAAAAATGAAACAGGTAAAAGTGTGTGTGGGGAGGGTGTGATTCATAAATACATATTTGAATCATCTTCACTATGATGAAAACCATGAGAAATCAATAGCCATTCTTCTTAAATGAAGTCTCATTGTTATAACATAAAGACATATGTCATCTGTCCAGAAGGTATCAAGCCATGTAGTATGAAAAAGAGACATTTATTGAAGAAGGTACAAGATACAAGAAACATTGTACATAGGAAAATGATGCTTTAGTCCCCTTCAAAGTAGACATCTTGGGACCTCACACAGTTTTCCCAATGACCATCAGCTGCCCCATTGTATTTTCCTGAATCTCATTGATGGTCTGAAATCTCTTCCCTTTTAAAGGTGATTTTAGTTTTGGGAAAAGCCAAAGATGCAGGGCAACAAATCGGGGCTATAGTGGGGCTGAGTCACCTGGGATATTTGATGTTTCACCAAAAATCTCTGCATGAGCTGTGATGCATGAGCATTGTCATGATAAAGCTGCCAATCACCAATTGCTCACATCTGTGGCCTTCTGAATCATCGAAAATAGTTTCCATGGAGGAATGTTCAAGCTTAATGCAAAGTCTGATGCAGATTTGTTGGTCTACTCAATCATTTTGAATGTGGCAGCCACACTCAACAGTGCTCACTCAACAGTGTCTACTGCCCCCACTGACTAGTACAGCGAAGTCATCATTATTCATGCACGTGCATTCCAGTCCATCTCCTTGGCTGCCAGATTACATAGATGTCTCTCAAACCATTTTCATCATATTAATGGCTGGACTTTTTCCAGAAACACCTGATAGCATTCTTTTTTTAAATTTTATTAAACGTATTAGGGTGACATTGGTTAATAAAATTATATAGGTTTTAAGTGTATAATTTTATAATACATCATCTGTATTCTATTGTTTTCTATTTTCACCACCCCAAGTCAAATTTCCTTCCTTCACCTTTATTTCCCTTTTACCCTCTTCTATCTACTTTAAACCCTCCTTCCCTCTGGTGATTACCATATTATTGTGTGTCTATGAGGTTTTTTCTCCCATTATTCCCTTCACCTTTATCACCCAGCCTCCCAAGAGCCCTGCTCCTCTGTATCATCTGTCAGTCTGTTCTATGTATCTATGATTCTGTTTCTATTTTGTTTACTTTCTTCATTAGATTCTACATGTAAGTGATATCATATGGTATTTGTCTTCCTCTGACTGGCTTATGTCACTTAGCATAATACTTGCTAGGTCCATCCATGCAGGTAAGATTTCCTGCTTTTTTTTAATTGCCAAGTAGTATTCTATTGTGTAAATGTACCACAGCTTTTTAAAAAAGATTTTGTTTATTTATTTATTCATTTATTTTAGAGGGGGAAGGGAGGGAGAAAGAGAGGGAGAGAAACATCAATGTATAGTTGCTTCTTACAACCCCCCTACTGGGGAAGCGGCCCACAACCCAGGCATGTGCCCTAGACCCTTTGTGCCCATGTGCCCTGGGCATCAAACCAGTGACCCTTTGGTTCATAGGCTGGTGCTCAATCCATTGAGTCACACAAGCCAGGGTAACCATAGCTGTTTTATCCTCTCACTTACTGATAGGCACTTGGGCTGCTTCCAAATCTTAGCTATTGTAAATAATGCTGCAATGAACATAGGTGTGCATATATTCTCTTGAATCAATGTTTCTGAGTTCTTCAGATATATTTTAAAAAGTGGAATTGATGACTCATAAGGTAGTTCATTTTAATATTTTCAGGTAAGTCCATACTGTTTTCCACAGTGGCTGCACCAGTCTGCATCCCCACCAACAGTGCACAAGAGTAGATTTTTCTTCACATCCTTGCCAACACTTGTTATTACTTATTGATGATAGCCATTCTGACAGGTGTCAGGCGATGTATCATTGTGATTTTAATTTGTATTTCTCTGATGATTAACAACATTGAGCATCTTTTCATATGTCTGTTTGCCATCTGCATGTCCTCTCTGCACAAGGATCTATTCAGAACTTTTGCTTATTTTTAAAATGGATTATTTGTTTTCTTGGTGTTGAGTTGTAGGTTTTTTTTTAATTGAATTTGTCCTATTCCCATTATTCCCTTTGTATCATCTTCCACTTACCACCATCTCACTGCTATCACCACATTGGTTACCATGTTCTTGAGTCCTTTTTCTTTTTTGCTTGATCCCTCCACCCCACAAACCCACTTCAGAACTCTCTTTCTCTGAGCCTGTCTCTGTTTTGTTAGTTAGTTCAACTGGTTCATTAAACTCCACATGTGAGTGAAATCATATGGTATTTGTCTTTCTATGACTGGCTCACTTAGCATAATGTTCACCAGGTCCATCCATACTGCCACAAAGGGTAAAATTTTCTTTTTATGGACAAGTAGTATTCCATTATGTAAATGTACCATAGTTGTTTTATCCACTCATCTACTGATGGATACTTGGGCTGCTTCCAAATCTTGGCAATTGTGAATAACACTGTGATGAACATAGGGGTGCTTATATTCTTAGGGGTGCAGAATTAGTGTTTCATATTTCTTTGGTTAAATTCCCAGAAGTGGAATTGCTGAGTCATAAGACAGTCCCATTAAATCCTTATCAGATATATCACTGAGAAATATGTTCTCCCAATCAATAGATTGTCTATTCATTTTGTTCATGGTTTCTTATTTTGTACAAAAACTTTTTATTTTGATGTAGCCCAATTTATTTAACTTTTCTTTTGTTTCCCTTTCCCAAGAAGATATATCAGAAAAAAATATTGCTTAGAGAAATGTCTGTGATTTTACTGCCTAGGTTTTCTTCTATAATATTTATGGTTTTGTGACATATTTAAGTTTTTCATCCATTTTGATATTATTCTTGTGTATGGTGTAAGATGCTGGTCTACTTTCATTTTCTGCACGTATGTGTCCAATTTTTCCAACATCATTTATTGAGTAGACTAAATTTACCCCATTGTATACTTTTGCTCCTTTGTCAAATATTAATTGACCTTAAAGGTATGGGTTCATTTCTGGGCTCTTTATTCTGTTTCATTGATCTATATATACATATATTTTTTATGGCAGGACAGTACTGTTTTGATTACAATGACCCTGTGTAAATGTTTGATATTAGGTAGTGTGATTCCTTCAAGTTTGTTCTTCTTTTTCAAGATTGCTATGGCTATTCTTGGTCTTTTGTGATTCCATATAAATTTTTTAAATATTTGTTCTAGTTCTGTGAAATACACCATTGGTATCTTAATAGGGATTTCATTGAATCTATAGATTACTTTGGGTAGTATGGACATTTTAATGATGTTAATTCTTCCTGTCCATGAACACAGTATATGCTTCCACTTATTTGTATCTTCTTTAATTTTTTTCTTCACTGTCTCATAATTTTTTGAGTATAGATCTTTTTACCTCCTTAATAAAATTTATTTCTAGATATTTTTATGTAATTTTAAATAAGATTACTTTTTTAAAAGATTTTATTATTTATTTTTAGAGAGGGAAGAGAGGGAGAAAGAGAGAGAGAGAAACATCAATGTGTAGTTGCTGGGGGCCGTGGCCTGCAACCCAGACATGTGCCCTGACTGGGAATCAAACCTGCAATGCTTTGGTTCACAGCCCGCACTCAATCCACTGAGCTACACCAGCCAGGGCAAGATTGCTTTCTTAGTTTTCCTTTCTGATAGTTCATTACTGGTGCATGAAAATGCAACAGATTCCTGGATATTTACTTTGTATCCTGCCACTTTACTGAATTCATTGATCAGTTATAGTAGCTTTTCTGTGTAATATTTAGGGTTCTTTATATGCTAAATATAATGTATATATATTAAATCTGCAAATAATGACAGTTTTACCTCATTCTTTCCAATTTGAACACCTTTTATTTATTCTTTTCTCTGAAATACTGAAATAGGAACTTCAGTACTATTTGAATAAGGGTGGTGAAAGCAGATGTCTCTGTCTTAGTCCTGATCTTCAGGAATATACTTTTAGTTTTTTTCCCATTGAGTATATTGTTGGGTGTGGGTTTGTCATATATGACCTTTATTATGTTTAGTTTTGTTTCCTCTATTCTCACTTTGCTGAGTGTTTTCATCATAAATGGGTGCTTGAATTTATCAAATTTTTTGCATCTATTGATATGATCATGTTATTTTTTAAACATTTTTTATTGTTGTTCAAGTACAGTTTTCTGCCTTTTCTCCTCAGCCCTCCCCACCTCCTTCCTCTGTTTCCACCCCCACCTTGTTATTGTCCATGTGTCCTTTATAATTGTTCCTGTAAGCTCTTCACCTTTTCCCCCCATTATCCCCTCCCCTCTCCCTTCTGGTCACTGTCTTGTTATTTTTATCCTTCATTTTGTTTATGTGGTGTACCGCATCTATTGATTTACAAATATTGTACCAACCTTGTATTCCTAGAAAAAATGCCACTTGCTCATGGTGTATGACCTTTTAAATGTGCTGCTTGATCCATTTTTCTAATATTTTGTTGAGGATTTTAGTATCTATGTTCATCAGGGATATTGCCTTATAATTTTCTTTCTTTGTAGTGTTTTAATCTCATTTAAGAATTAGGATAATGCTGGCCTTATAAAAAGTTTGGTATTCTTCCCTCCTCTTCAATTTTTTAGAGTATTTTGAGTTGAATAGGTGTAAGTTCTCCTTTTAATATTTGCTAAAATTCACTTGTGAAATGATCCAGCCCATAAGTTTTATTTGCTAGAAATGTTTGATTACTGCTTCAACTGCATTAGTTATAATTGGTCTATTCAGATTTTCTTATTCTTCCAGATTCAGTTTTGGAAGATTGTTGTGTTTCTAGAAATTTATTATTTAATCCAGATTGTCCAATTTGTTGGTATATAGTTATTTGTAATATTTTCTTATAATCCTTTGATTTTCTGTGGTGTTAGTTGTTAATTCTTTCTTTCATTTCTGAGTTTATTTGTATCCTATCCCTTGTTTTATTGATGACTCTGGTTCAATATTTGTCAATCTTGTTTATCTTTTCAAAGAACCAGCTCTTGGTTTCATTGTTTTTTTTTTTTTATTGTTTTTTAGACTTTATTTCTTTAGCTTCTGCTCTGATATTTATTATTTCCTTTCTTATCCTAACTCTGGGCTTTGTTTGTTGTTTTTTATTCTAGTTCCTTTGAGTATAAAGTTAGATTGTTTAAGATTTTTCTTCTTTCTTGCATTAAGCCTCTAATGCTATGAATTTCCCTCTTAGGGCTGCTTTCACTGTGTCCCATAGATTTGGGGCTGTTGTGTTCTCATTCTCATTTGTTTCAGGATATCTTTTATTTCTTCCTTGATCTCATTGTTAACCCATTCAATGTTTAGTAGTATGTAATTTAGCCTCTATGTCTTTGTGTGATTTTGTGTGTTCACCCTTTAGGAGGGTGCCTGTGTTTCTAGTAGACTCCCTTCTCTCCCTGGAAGACAAATTACTACTGATTTTCACAGCTAGGTGTTATGTGGGCTCCTTTTCCTGTCTCTGGTGCTCTAGGATAGGGAGCCCAGCATGGGATTGAGACCTCATACTCCTCAAAGGGAACCTTTGCACCTGAGATATCCCTTTAGAATCTTAGCCACCTCCTGTGAAAGCTGGCCCACCCCTTTCCATGTCTTCTTCGTTCTTGCCAGTCTCAATGTGGATTTTACTGGAGGTCCTTGGTTATAAGACTTCTTCTTGCCTAGACTTCAGTTGGTTATTCAGGTCAATTGTTCTATATTTTAGTTGTAACTCCAGTTTGGTCCTGGGAGCAGGTGAGTGTACCTTCCACATATCTGGCCTCCATCTTGATCTCCCCTCATTCACTTTTTTAATTAAAGGAGTAAAACCATTAGCAACTGGTCTACAGAACATATTCTGAGTTCTATAGGCCCAGAGGACAGATACTGTTGAGGATTTTATTTCTTTCTCTATTAAATTTTACATCTTAAGTGGCTGGAACAGGGTCCAATACATTATAAGTAAGTATTCAGTTAACATTTATTGAACTGCATTAGTGACAGTATGCATGTGTGTGTATGTGTATACAGGTATACTGTTAAATTAATTAAGCCAGGAGGCATTATATTGAGGTGGTGCTCAATATAATGCTTTGACAGCATAGGTAAGCAAACCAAAACCCAAGTCTATAAATGCTTCAAGGTTAATAAGTTCAAACCTTAAGGTAACCAATGACAAACAACCAATTAGGCTTTAACCTATAAGTAATCAAATAAATCCCTTCCTTTGCTTCCACATTTTCTCTGTATAACTTTGCCCTGGCTTCTGTGTGACCACTCCTAACCAGTTCCAGTTTGGTGCTGCCTGATCGGAATCAGATTTTGCTCTCAAATGCTCAAATAAACTAAAATTTTTAATATACCTCAGTTTATCTTTTAACAGTTTACATGTGTTTATATGCATATGTGGAGAGAGAGAGATACAGAGGAAAAGATAGAGGGTAGGGAGAGAGAGGAAGGGGGGGAGTTCAAAAAGTAGGGGGTAAAAGAGTGGCTGGAAATACTCTAACTTTCTTCACGTTATTTTCCCAAGTAAGCTCTATCATTGACAACCAAATAATGTTGGAAAGTATACAAATCATTCTAATCTGAACATGAGGTCAAGCTTGTATATGTGGAGGGCTCTACCTAGCTCAGTGGCTGTGTATCCTCTCCAACACCAAAAGATTTCCTCATCATAAATAGGGTTGTGTGATGACTTTTGTGGGCTCTAGATATCTTTGCCTTTGTCAGCCCCTTCCTCAATAAAACATACCAGTAATTATATTTTGTGGCCATAATGGTATAAAGACAGATATATTCCTGCCTAAATATATGATATATGTTTATTATTTTTATTTTCTTCACATTTAAGAGATATAAAATCATTTTCATTTCCATGGATGGCTATAAGTATCATAGGCTTCATGCACTGTTCCTTTTGTGACCAATAGATAAGTTAGCCTTGACTGTTTCCTTTTGAATTTGCTTCATCTTTCAATATTTCCCTTCCCTTTCTTGACTTTCCAATCATCTCTAGCCATCTTTTCAGTGGTGACAATGTGTACTTTGGCCTCTACACACAGATTTTAAATCTGTTTTATAATTTTCTAAGAAAAATTCCCTTTCTTCATCAGGCAATCTTTTAATTTCTCTCTCTTACAGTAGATAGCCTGTTGTACACTTATCTTCTCAGAGCCTAACTTGACCAGAGAGCTTCTGTTGAATTAAGAGAGTATAGTTTAATATGCTATGGGCTTTTCAATGAGAGCAGTGCTAATATGCTCCTCATCCTGTTACAGAGAACAAATGAAAAGCCCTCTTTCATTTTATTTGGGAGCTCTTTCTCCCAAAGTCCTGAAATAAATTTTAAAATACATATGAGTAGTAATCTTTTATTATATTAAAAAGGCATATCAGGGAGTCTAGTAACTTTGGAAACTATTAACTTGCATTGCCTTTTTCCACTTCTAATATCAAAGAACACAGGAGCTGATCACTATTACATGAAAAGTATAGACCAGTCAGTGCAACATGTCTATTTTAAGAACTTGTATATGATGTGCTTTGTCCTGGGCACTAGGAATATACAAATCATGAATAAAGCACTGTTCCTACTCTTGAGGAACCTGAAGTCTACACAAGGAAATAAATATGGCAATAAATAATATAAATGAAATTTGTTAAATTATATGATAGAAAACACATAAGGAATAAATATAATGAAAGCAAAGAAAGTTTTGGGGACTATTCCCAACTATGTTTTCACATCACATGAGGGTTATCATATACTCACATTCACATGAAGGTAACTTGAGGTATACATAAGGTAACTTATGGCAAACCAGTATTATGGAATTTTATGAAACACTGAAGTTGTTCTTATGAAAACACTATATAGCAATGGGACAGAGGTTTATAAAATATTACTAAGTGGAAAGAACAGACTGAGTTGGAATATATACTACAGAATGGGGCACAAGCAAGTTCATAGTTGTAAGTGTGCAAAACAGTTTATTCTTGTATTATTATTCAGTAGTTGCTATATTACTTTCCATATGAATAACTGTAAACATACTTTTGTTCTACCTTATATAATTATAATTCTGTAAAATATGTAAGCATTAAATTAAAATGAACATTGAAAGGAGTCCTTGATATCCCATCACCCTAATGCAACTATTTTGAATACTTTTTCTTGATGTGTCTAAGACAGAACTAAAAAAGACAAAACCAACTACTTTCAAAAACAGGCAACATTCTGTACCAGCAGTCCTCCTATAATCATGTTTAGTCTCTTATGCCAAACAGTTTCCAAAGTTTCAGTTGCGAATCTGTGTCTGATGTACAAAATCGGCTTTGCTTATTACAATTAGAAGCCTAGTCCAGAGTATTTTTGAACTGGCATTATATTTTGAAAGATAGAGAACCAAACTAGAAACTATAATATATTTGATACAATTAAAGTAATTAATAATATTTAGCCTGGAGAAGAGAGTTAAAAAGGTGAAAGGTTATTCTATTAGTAAATGAAAACTAATTATTCTATGTGAAAGAATAGGCAGAAATATAAACAACAGGTTAAATTAGAAAATAACCTATCAAAATCATACTATGGAAAGGCTAAAGAATTGTTTCAGGCTGAAACAAAATAAAAGGAAATGCAATGTTTTATCCTGGAATAGATCCTGGGCCAGAAAGAAAAAAGACTGTTGATACAGGGAGCAAAATTACAGTGGAGTCTGTGGATTAGATAGTACTGTTGCACTGATGGTTGTTTCCTTTTTTGAATAATTGTATGATGGTAACATTGGAGAGAGTCCTCATTCTTGGGAAATATACAAGAGTCCTTGTTCTTGGGAGAATTTGTGGGTGATGGCACAGCATGTCTGAAGCTTGTTCTCAAATTGTTCTGAAAATGATTAATAAGATAGATGTATAGATCAATAGATAGATAACAAATGTGGTAAAATGTTAAGAATTCAGAAAATTTTATGAAAGATATAGATCACAGTTGTCCAAACTTTTGGCGTCTCTAGGCCCCACTAGAAAAGAAGAAGAGCTGTCTTGGGCCACACACTAAATACACAAATGCTAACAAAAACTAATGAGCAAAAAAAAGATCCATGCTTAATTTTTGTGATATCCACCACCACAGATAAGCAAAAATGTTTTCACATAATAACCCCAATTACACAGTGGCCCTTTTGATAATCTTTTAAAATCATTGAGCAGGCCCCAAGTTTGAAATCATTCATATAGAAAATGTACATATCTAAATAATAAAACTTAGTATAAAACTTAGTAATAAAGTTAAGTAATGTTGTAAGTGAATTTATGAATTTGTGTTGGGCCACATTCATAGCCACCCTGGGCTGCATGCAGCCCATGAGCCGTGAGTTAGACACCCCTGATATACATGTTGCAAGTTTTATGTAATCTTGAAATTATTATAACATAAATTATATACAATTAAACCTCAGAAAAATTCAATATGAGAAATTAAACTTATGCTGTCCCAGTTTGGTAGTCCCCCTTTGCCTCTGGCAGAACCAATCAAATCCTCTCTTGATAAAAGAATCTTCCTCTAAGTTTCTAAAGAGTCCCAATGATCAAGTTCAAATAATTATGATCTTGCAATAAAAATTAATGAAATACACGAAGAAATAATTTACTAAGAGTCAGAAGAAATAAAAAACAACACATGTAGAACTCTGAAGACTTTAGATACTGAGATTTTTGGATGAAAAACGTAAAAGTATATTTAACTCATTTAAAGAAATAAAGGCTAAAATCCAAAAAAAAAAAAGAGCAAATAATGTGCTATCAAAAATAACCAGTCATATTTGACAATGTAGCAAGATATCTTCCAGAAATAAAAATATAATTAGTGGAATTTAAACTCAGTTGTTTGTAGGATAACCAATGTAAAGTTATTTAACTGGAAAATAGATCTAAAAATCTGTTACTCAGATACAACCCACAGACATGAAAAGATAAAAGCATATGAGTCATAAGCAACCCAAAAGACACAATAAATTCTAACACATATCCTGTTGCAATTCTAGAAGAGACAAAAACAAAGAATGAGAGAAAGTCAAGATCAGAGGAGATAACAGCTGAGAGTAAATTCACTGGCATAAAATTGGTCAGGAAGGATAAAACAATACCTAGATACACCAAAATCAAATTTCAGAGCAATTAAGACAAAAAGATCAGAAAAGCATACAAAGTGCAAATCTAAAAGATAATTAGGCTTTCTTTCTCAATCACAGTGATAGAAGTCAAAAATAGACATGCTGAAAGAAGGTAAATATTGGGTTGACCAAAAAGATCATTTAGTTTTTCCTGTAAAATAAAAGACACATTTTTCATTTTCACCAATAAGTTTATTGATTGGATATTTTCAGTATGTCAGCTATCTCCTGTGTGGTATAATGTTGATTATTCTCAATTAATGTCTCAATCTGATAGGTGTCAAGTTCAACTGGTCTACCTGACTGTGGAGCATCATCCAGGGCAAGATCTCCAGCAGGAAACTTAGCAAACCACTTTTGAAACGTTGGATCAGTCACAGCACCTTCTCCATACACTGCTCAAAACTGGTTTGGGTTTGTTTTTGTTTTTGTTTTTGTTTTTGCATTTCAGTTGCATTTTTACCTTTCTTGAAATAATAAAGAACAATCAGCCAAAAATTTAGTGCATTTTCTTCAATCTTCAATATTAAAATGGTTACACAAAAATTCACCAATTTCAATAAATTTTTAAAATGCATGTTGATATGGCAGCTGTCACAATATAATCTAACCAAATTGTTTCAAATGAAGTTAAAGACAACTAAGCACCACCTTATAGAAAAAAACCTAATGAACTTTTTGGCCAATCCAATATTAACCTAGAAGTAAACAATTTACAAGATTCCACACAGTTATGCTTTAAGTTACCTTAATGTTGTATATATTGACCAGATCCTTAATTTGACCATTGCTGAAAGGCCATATTTTTGTCAGATTTTGTTTATTTGAGTATTTTTAATTTTGTCTTTTAGTATTTGAGATTGAGTAGCAGTTGTATCTTCTAATTTCATGACTCCAAGAACTATGGGACCTCTCTATTCCTCTTCATTCCTGCTTGTAAACTGGCTATTAGGTGCCTGAATGTGTCTTTCTTTTAATAACTTACTAAAGACAGACATAACAAGCAACGCAAACCACAAAAGATTGTTTTCTGATTCCCCTTTTTATAGCAAGAATTTTGTTGGGAGATCCTCATTCCAAAAAACTGAAGGCACTATTTTCACTGAATGTTTTGCCACAACACAAAATGAATTGCCATTTTGCAATTCATTTCAGTCTCTGACGGCAATTTTCTCACTATCCACACTCTGATCATTTAGTTGAAGTCAATAGCTTTATATATTTTAGGTTGCTGTTAGGCATCCAACTTTGAGTACAAACTTCTCTTTAGGTCAAGATGGCCTTGGTAATAAGCAGTCCCAAAGAGCTCAGGTTCTGAAAACAATAAAAGTTTATTTCTCACCAAATATGTTGGCTAAAGGATCTATTTTACATTATACTTACTTAGTGATGCTACATGAGAAATGATCTACAATTGAGAATGTCACTTCTTACGGCAGATATCAAGATGAGTGTCCAGAGCTCTCTTGGACTCTTGGAGGAAGGACTTTCTGCATAGGTGCAGGAACAGTTTCCCAGCTGACAGGGCCAGGATTGGGTTGAGGTAAATTAGGTAAGTGAGGCACCCCCCAAAATCAGGCAAGGTGTAAAATTAAAAGGGCACAAAAAAACCTTTAATCATAATAAATCCTATTTTAATGAAATATTGTAAAATAAAATTTATTTAAAAACCAATATCAAATTTAACTAAAGACTGGCTGTCAGCTCCTTCAGTGTCATCATCTTCAGCCACAGAAACCCCTTTGACCCAGGTCACCATCTTTGTAACTAAACACCTATAGAACAATATTCACGATCTATCCTTTATTAGAGTAAAATATTTTATATGTGTAATTCTAGAAAAATGCATGCAGAAATACACAAAATATTTATACTTGTTTCTTTTAACATTTTAAGCCTTCTGGCTCCCTAATTTTTAAACAAATGTTATAAAATTTGTTAAATAATTCTTGTTTTTAAAAATTGTGAATATAAGTGTATCTCTATAATGCTATGACCTAATGGTATACTTCTGTTGGTTAAATATAACTTGACAAATAGTCAAACTTTAAGTCCATATAAAAATGCCAAATAACCCATTCCTTTTGTTTCCCAATGCTTGAAGTTCAATGTCAAAATTTTAATGTTGTAAAATAGTTTATGGCCTCAAATAAATGAGTGAAGAAAGCTAAAACATTGCTCCTTTCTCTCAAACTAGTAAATAGGCTCTTGGCATAATACACTTTTAATCTTTATAGCATGTAAAGCAATCGATTAGATGCTTTATAGGTCATACTGGCTTTTTTTATTTTATTTTTTTTACAATTGCTTCTTTTGAATTTTATTTTTTTATTGTTGTTCAGTTATGGTGGCCCCCATTTTTCCCCATTACTCTCGCCTGCCCTACCCACCCCTACCTCCCACAGTCAATTCCCCCTCCAGTTGTTTTGATTCATTTTTGTTTACACACCTTGACCTGATGTGTGGTGATAAAAGTGGGTTTTGATGATCTATTATGCCCTGAATCAAACATGAGAAGTTGAATTTGAGAAGAAAATATTTCTTAGGAATTTCTATTACACTAGATTGTAACACTCCTTGAATTGTACCAACACTGGGTTTCATACGCAGAATGACTTCTCAGACCTACTCAATGCACAGGCTTCTGTGAAAGTCCCTGGGAAATAGAGGCGGGTTGGGGTAGGCTAGGTGTCATTTTTACAGCTAAAGTAGGTATTATGAGTGCTGCTTATATGGCATTGAAGCTACAGGTCAGGCTAATCAACTCAGAGAAAAAGTCTGTTCACAGATTAATGTCATTATGACCCAGTCACCACCTGTAGCAGGTAAATGCAACAATACTGTAGAAAAGGCCAACACAGTGAAAACCTCAACAGCCACAGCTTTCCTTAAGCATCCTCTAACCTTTCTGGCATCTGTTTTCCACCTGGTATTGTCTCTCTGCCAAAGCAAAGACTCTTAGTGCCATTATGCTCTCCCTCTCCTCCTCTCACTTTCTAAACTTTTTTCAGAAAGTTGTTCCTTTGGAAAGAATCAGAAAAGTAAAGTCACACTGATATATGTGACTGAACTAATATATTAACTATTTCTAATGAGTCTTTCTAGCATAACTTTTATAACATGACATAAGAACCTACCTTGAGTGTTTTATTACCTGTTTTCCTCCAGTAGAGTGCAAGCTTCATGAGAGCAAAGATCTTGTTTGTCTAATTTATTTTTGAATCTCTAGAAATCCTAGGATATAACACTGTGCAACTCAAAAGTGCTGAACAACCTCTCTTGATGCTGATGGAGGTAAAGCACTGATATACTTTAGAAAAGTCAACTTAAAGAGGTAGCTATAACTACAAAAATGAACAACCATCTGTTTTTGTCTGTACACCCACCATCCTGCAATTTCTTCTCTCGTAACTGTTCATATCTCTTCTCTCCAAGTTTTCATTAGCTGAAGAACATCATCTCTTTCTGTCTGAACCAATAAAAAATGTCAAAACTTTTCTCATTTGTGATCTCACTTATTTCATGATTTTTGTAAGTCTGATTGGGTTAATTTCTTCCCTGTTTGGACAAATGTCCTATACGTTGTGGAACAATTAGTATAGTACATTAGGATACTTTAAGATTTAAAAATTGCCAAGGTAGACAAGACTCAGGGATAGGTATGTGAATTTACTGAGATGTGCTAGTAGTTTTTGTCATTTTTCAGAAGTTTAATACTATTGCCCAAAGTTAGAACCTCTGGAACACTGGATCTACAAGTTAACATTAAATAATGCATGTGATCTCTTGCCAAGGTCTTAAAGTCTAGCTTAATTTAAATGTTAAGCATTATTTTGAGAACATGTCCCTACTGATTAAAAAAAAATCTCATCTTTCATGAGAGCAAAAACATTCTCTAAACACATTTCAAAGGCATTTCACCAATTGTGTATCTTTCAGCAATGCTACTGAATTCAACTTTCTTCCTTAGGTCAATTTTTAAGCCTTAACTAAAGAAAGGCAGTCAAATCAGACTTCTGTTTTCTTCCTCTTAAGATTTACTTATCCCCTCTAATACTTCAATTTACTACCTACTTGCAGTTCCTATATCATCTTCATATTCATAAGAAAGAAGCCTTCCTAGATGAATCCTCCTGATTTGCTGCCTTTATAGTAACTCTTGTAACACTTCACTGCTTAAGGGTATTACCCTCTATCCCTGATGTGAATTATATGCCAGTATTGTTTTTGCTGAAATCCACATAGCTGAGAAGCAGGGACTTTGGAATCAGAAAAGAGGGTTTGGTTCCTACTCTTACATAAGAACTTAAATGTGCTATTTCAACTCTCTAAGCTTTTATTTTCATATGAATATGAAAATAATACCTATTATCATATATTTGCTATGAATATCAGGATTAATGTATATAAACTACTTAATGCAGGACAGCTAAAAATTATATGCTTCCTTCCCTTTCAAGTGGAAGAAAGTGAGCTTTTCTGTGAATGTTAAATTCATGGTGAAAAACTGTGTTCCAAAGAGAAGTCTGCTCTTAAGATGCATTGTGGTAACTTCTAAAACTTAAATAGTAATTAAATTCATGGGAATAAATGAAACCACAAAAAATATACAGAAAATAGAGAAGAGAGACTAAGAAAGGACTAAGGAGCAACAATGTTTAAGAATTTACTATACTGGTACAACCACTATGGAAAACAGTATGGAATTTTCTCAGAAAACTAAACATGGATCTGTCTTTTGACCCAGCAATTCCACTGCTAGGATTATATCCTAAGAACCCTGAAAACCAATCCAAAAGAACCTATGCACCCCAATGTTCATAACACCACAATTTACAATAGACAAATGTTGGAAGCAACCTAGGTGCCCATCAGTAAATAAATGGATCAAAAAACTATGGTATGTTTACACAATGGAATTCTGTGCAGGTGAAAGAGAGAAGGAGCTCCTACCCTTTGTGATAGCATGGATGGAACTGGAAAGCATTATGCTAAGTGAAGTAAGCCAGGAGGTAAAAGACAAACACCATATGATCTCACCTTTAACAGGAACCTAAACAATAAAACAAACAAATGAGTAAAATATAACCAAAGACACTGAAATAGAGAACAGGCTGACAGTAATCAGAGGGGAGAGGGGAAGGAATTTCAGGGGAAAAGGGGAAGGGTTTGCAGGAACAAGTATAAAAGACACATGGAAGAAAACAAGAGGGGGTGAAAACTGGAGGGAGGTGGGGAAGGCTGGTGGGGAATGGACTGGGATGGGAGTAAAAGGCAGAAAACTGTACTTGAACAACAATTAAAATTAAAAAATGTGTAAAAAAAAGAATTTACTGTTCCAAATTCCCTTTCTTTTCTTGTTCACTTTTGTTGACATCTCCCAAGGCTCAACAATGGGCATATTGCCTTTCTCTTCACCAGTAATTCATTCATTCATTTAACTGTAGATTACCTAGTAATTATAAACATGCAAAATCTGTTGTATGCTCTAGCGATAAAGAAACAGAAAAATTCCTACTTTCAGAAAGCCTACAATATTGTGGATTAGCCAAGCACTTAACCAACCAACCAACAAAATATCAAAATAACAAAGAAAGAAAATATATCTGAAAGCAATAACTGCTTTGACTATAATAAAAAATGATGATGAAATAGTAACTGGGCACCAGACTACTTTAGACTGTTTATTCAAGGAAGGCTTCCTTTTGGATGTAATTTAAATGAGATCTAAATGCCAAGAGGGCAGTAGCACTGAGGGAAGAAAGTTTGGGAAGGGAGAACAACAAATACATAGAATGTAAGTAAGTGATCATAATCAATTATGATTATGATCATAATCAATCAATAACCTATCAAGGATTAGAAAGACTAACATATTTAATGTATATAACTTGATGAGCTTAAAGAAAAGTATACATTCATGAAAATATCACCACAATCTATGTCACAAATATATCCATCATCTACAAAAAGTTCCTTCTATTTTATTTATTATAATTACTATTGATAAAACAACATAACACCTCAATAAAGTGGTTAAAGAAACAAAAAAAGAAAGGCTAGCATAGCTTAACGTAGTGAGTAAGGAAAAGATTCAGAAAAGGTTAACTAGAGATTCATTCAGGAGTCAGAACATATTGGACCTTGTAGACAGTAAATTTTATTATGCTTTATAGAAGTGTAAATTTTATTCTAATGCAATGGGAACTCACTGAAGGGTCAAATGTCCTAATCTGGTTAAAAATATCCTTCCTCACCTTTATGATTGAATGGATTGTATAGAATTTAAAGCAGAAAGATCAGTTATGAGATTGATAAAGTAGTTCAAGTCAGAGATTGTGGTATCTGGGAATAGTAGAGATGGAGATAAGTTGATAGATTCAAGGTGCATTCTGGTGTAAGGACTGGTTAGATATTTTGGAGTGAGAAAAAGGAGAAATCAATCATGATGGCAGGGTGACAAGAGGAACCTAGATATTGGGCTTGAGCACCTGGATAGATAGCAGTGCTATTACTCAAATGGTAAAGATTTCAACATTAGTCTTGGAGTGTGGTAGCAATCAAAAGTTTTACATTAGCTGTGATAAGTTTAAGACACCTATTAGCATCTGATTTCATCAGGTAGGAAGCTGTATATATAAGACTGGAGTTCAGGGAGGAGGTCTGGGCTAGAGACATAACTATAAGGGTATAAACATAAGTGACAATAAAAGGCACAATACAGGAAGAGATAACCTAGGAAGAACATACCTAAAGAAGAGACCATATAACTAGTCATAGAGTATTCCAACATCTACAACTCATGCAGAATGGAATCAAGAATAATCAGTGAGATGACAAACAAACAAACAAACAAAAATCAGATATCAGGTCTGTGGACTGCCATGGAGACCAGAAATAATTTCAAAGAAAGTGTTGAAGTTGCTGTGAGATTGAATTAGATGAGGATACATACCACTACTCTACTGCTAGTCCATGACCTTGACAAAAGCAGTTTAAATTGGGTAGAGAGGATGAGACCCCAAATAGAGTAGATTGTGGAGGGCTCATGGGGATATTAGGCAATGAGCACAGATGCTATTTCAAAAGTTCTGCCAAAATAAATTAAATAGAGAAAAAGGGTTATTAGCTGAAGATAGATATAAGATCAAGGGAAGAGATGCTACAATAGGTCATTTCTGTATACTATTCAGGAGACAGAGGAGGAAGGGATGATAACAGCTGGAATAAAGCCCTTAGATACATTAGAGGAAATGGAATTCAGAGTACAAATGAAGAACTGACCTTTCACAGGAGCAGTGACACTCTATATACTGTAAGAAGTAGGAAGGTCAACACCATGGGTACAGATGCAGGAAGATCAGTAGTAGGAGGATGGAGTTCAGTTGGGTTGTTTTGATTTCTCAAAAAAAAAAAAAAAACACCACAGGAGCAAGCAAGAGTAGGTTTAAAGTTGCATTGTGACATTCTTCTGAGTTAATAAAGCCATTGTAATAATCATAATCTGCATGTCTTTTTCTATATGAACAACTGTAAACCTCTTTTGCCAACCCATGTAAATATAATGGAAGATAATCAGCTGAAAGTGATGGGAAAGAGGAGGTGTGAGAAGTCTAAAGTGAGAAAAGATTTTAATAGTCATTTTAGACTCTTGGAAAACAAATACATTAGGAAAGTTTAGTAAAATTACGAAGTAATAATAAGTGCCCATTTGAGAACATGAATTTTTAAAAGGCCATAGTTATTTTTTTCCTTAGTTATATCTTTGGCAACAAGTATGCAGGAATTAGGTAGATAGTAGGGTTCAACTAAGGTTGAGCTTGCCCTTTGTGCTGCAGGGGGAAACAGGACATAATAAGAAAATTGTGTTACCCCACACCCCGAAGCCCACACTACTGATCTTACTGCCAGAACTGCTATCAACACTATTTCTGGAACCACTTCTGACACTGGGCAGAAGTCCAGGTGTCCATACTACTAAAGACAGTGCTGCCAAAAACAGAAAACTGAACAGAATCGATTTCATTTCTTTGTCTAACCTAACTGGAACCCAGCTGGCAAATTTCTAGCACTAGCAGTACAGGAGAGTGAGAAAGGGCAAGTGTGGGCTTGAGAGCCAATACATAATGTACAGTCCTGTCCATCCCTTTGATTATTCAGTCTCTGTATATAGTCTTCTACCCATATTTAAACTTCCAAGCAACAACTATAACAACATCATGATTTTGTCCCTTATATCTAAGAAGATGTGTTCACAGCAATCTCCCAAATGGTCCCCCATCAAAAGTTCTATTGTCTCTATAGCAATCTCTGAGTGCTGTTAATTTCTCTCTTAGTTTGATCACAATCTGTTCTGGATATTCTATAATCTATAGACTTAATCACAATTTTATATGTTTTATTGATTATGCTATTACAGTTGTCCCATTTTTTCTCCCCTTCATTCTCCTCTGACCTGTACTCCCCCTTCCACTATCGTTCCCCCAACTTAGTTCATGTCCCTGGGTCATACATTTAAGTTCTTTGCCTTTTCCATTTCCCATATTATCCTTAACCTTTCCCTGTCTATTTTCTACCTACCATTTATGTTTCTTATCCCCTGTACCTTCTTCCCATTCTCCCTCTGCCCTCTCCCCACTGATAACCCTCCATATGATCTCTATTTTTGTGAATCTGTTCCTGTTCTCATTGTTTGCTTAACTTTTTTTTTTTTAGGTTTGGTTGTTGATAGTTGTGAGTTTGTTGTCTTTTTACTGTTCATAGTTTGATTTTCTTCTTTTTCTTAGATAAGTTCCTTTAACATTTCACATAATAAGGGCTTGGTGACGTTGAACTCCTTTAACTTGACCTTATCTGGGAAGTACTTTATCTGCCCTTCCATTCTAAATGATAGCTTTGCTGGATAGAGCAATCTTGGATGTAGGTCTTTGGCTTTCATGACTTGGAATACTTCTTTCCAGTCCCTTCTTGCTGGCAAGGTTTCTTTTGAGAAATCAGCTGATAGTCTTATGGGCACTCTTTGTAGGTAACTGTCTCCTTTTCTCTTCTTGTTTTTAAGATTATCTCCTTATCTTCAATCTTGGATAATGTAAATATGATGTGCCTTGGTATATACTTCCTTGGGTCCACCTTTTCGGGACTCTCCGAGGTTTCTGGACTTCCTGGAAGTCTATTTCCTTTGCCAATTGAGGAAGTTCTCTTTCATTATTTGTTCAAATAAGTTTTCAATTTCTTTCTCTTCCTCTTCTCCTTCTGGCATCCCAGTGATTCAGATGTTGGAATGTTTAAAGTTGTCTCAGAAGTTCCTAAGCCTCTCCTCATTTTTCTGAATTCTTGTTTCTTCATTCTGTTCTGGTTGAATGTTTACTTCTTCCTTCTTGTCCAAACTGTTGATTTGAGTCCCAGTTTCCTTCCTGTCACTGTTGGTTCCCTGTACATTTTCATTTATTTCATTTTTCATAGCCTTCACCTTTTTCTCTTTTGCGATCATACTCAACCATTTCTGTGAGCATCCTGATTACCAGTATTTTGAACTCTGTATCTGATAAATTGGCTGTCTTTATTGCTTAGTTATATTTTTTTCTGGAGCTTTGATCTTTTCTTTCATTTGGGCCACATATTTTTGTCTCAGTGGGCCTCTTAAGTAGTGAGGCGTGGAGCCTTAGGTATTTGCCAGGGTGGGGCAACCCAGGTCACTGTGTTGTGATGCTGTATGTAGGGGAGGGTTCTGAGAGGGAACAATGCCTCTCGTTCAGCTCTCAGCCAGCTTTCAGTTACTTCCTCCACTACCCACAAGCAAATTGGAACCTTCTGGTGCTGATTCCCCAGTGGTTGGGTTTGTGTACATTCTAGGACCCTGTGGGTCTCTCCAATGAACTCTCTTGTGAGGCTGGGGATTTCTCCTGATGCCTCAACCCCCAAAGATTTTTTCAGTCAGAGGTTTTGAGGCTTTACTTCTTGGCACTGGAACCTGGGTTGCTTGGTCTTTCTCGCTCCCCAGTTGTTCCTTCTGGTTTGTCCGCATGCAAATGTAGGACTGCCAGCTCAAGCGGCCCCTGCCTTTACAGGTCCACTAACTGCTGCATGGCCTGCCCCAGTCCTCCAGCTGCCATATTGCCTTGGGTCCTCTTGACCCCAGCTGCCTATCTCTGCCCCTGCTACCAGTCTGGGTCAATGTTTCTTCTTAAATCCTTGGTTGTAGGCCTTCCACACAGTTCCATTTTCTGGCAGTTCTGGTTATTTTCTGTTTTTAAATTTGTTGTTGTCCTTCTTTTGGTTGTGTGAGAAGGTGAAGTGTCTCTACCTATGCCTCCATCTTGGCTGGAAGTTAATTACAAAATTAATTATAACAGCACTTTATATAACAGGAAAGAAAAGAGAGAAGGAAAAACACATTACTGAGTAACATAAATAGATATGTCACAAACAAGAAAGAAAGTATTCATTTCAGCCACGGGCCTCATTTCTGTAACTATTATGAAGACAGAGCTTACATTTCCAACTTTTTCTTCCATTGTACGTTCCATAGTCCCCTGCCCTCAGCTGACCAGAGTTCTTGCCTTGATTGGTTTATATTTAAATGTGGTAATGGGTACCCCCAGGGAATCCCATGGGTTCCAGATATAGATATTTTTATTTGTTGGTTTGTGAAACTTAGAAGCCTGTAATGATCAGGTGATTCTGCTAATGAAGATTTTTTCCCTCATAGATTTGAAGACTTTAAAATCAGCAGAACACAAAGTTGTTGAGATGGGAAGCCAGTGACTCTTATTTCAACTTCTTGATACCCAGACTCAATTATTCTGTGAGTGAAACAATACCATATCTTGATTTGTGGTCCCAAGCAACCAAACTTCATCAAGAGCTATCTCCATGACAGTGCCCTAAATGAGCCCTCAACATGCCATTCTGTAAGGTCAACAATAGGACACATGGTAATGGGGAGAAGTCAATTCCATTTCTCTTACTGTTGTTGCCTTTGTTGTCAGAAGCCATATTAAATTGAATACTCTGACAGTGAGTAAGCTCATGGGTAGTGGTAGTAGGAGAAGCACTGAGGTCCAAAAAAGAGATTCACATCTATATAAGTGCTGAAGAGATTTATCACTTAGCCCTCTATCATGGAAGGGTTGCACTATAATTACCCTTAACTCAAGTGGCTGGCACTTTTCATCAGGGACAGCATGATAATATAACTCTATATCAGGGGCTGTTTGCTTCTGTGTTTGGCAGGTTGGTGACTAGCAGCAAAAGCAAGTTTTGTCTTTCTAATTCTTTTTCTTTTCTATTCTATTTTTCAAATTGTTGTTCTATTATAGTTGACCCAATTTTCCCCCATTGCTTACCCCTGCCCCACCCACCCCAACTTCCACAGTCAATCCTCACTTTGTTGTGCACATCCATAGGTTATTTATATTTGTTCTTTAACTAGGTCCTTCCCTTTTTTTCTTAACTTATCCCCTTCCCCTCTCCACTCTTGCTCCTGTCAGTTTGTTCTTGTTTTCATGCCTCTGGTTCTATTTTCCTCATTTGTTTGTTTTGTTCATTAGGTTCCTGTTATAGGTGAGATCATATGGTATTTTCCTTTTGCTGCCTGGCATATTTTGCTTAGCATAATACTCTCTAGTTCCATCCATACTGTTGCGAAAGGTAGGAGTTCCTTCTTTCTTTCTGCTGGGTAGTATTCTACTGTGTCAATGTACTACAGTTTTTGATCCACTCATTTACTGATGGGCACTTAGGCTTTTTCCAGCACTTGCCTATTATAAATAATGCTGCTATGAACATAGGGGTGCATAGGTTCTTTTGGATTGGTGTTTCAGGATTCTTAGCTTTTAGAATCTTGAATTTAGAAGTAGTTATTGAAAAGTCAATATATTACCATATCTTCCATCATGGCCACTTTGTTTATGAGCCCATTGAGCAAGCACAGGGTGATAAGAAATTCACTGACATCCACAAGATGGAGTCATCTTGTCTACCTTATTATTGAGAGGCTCCTATAGCAAGTGCTTTTTGATGGCATGTATTCACATAGGCCCATTATTCTCACACTCTACCCATTCTGAGACGTCTACCCATACTTCTCTCTCAGATAGACATCTTTGTCACCAGTACTCCAAATTAATGTGTCATAGTCCCTGAGAAGCTAAACAAGCCATTAACCTCTTCTCATAGGTTGTATGCATCTTCATATCTCTGACAATACCTTGGAAAAACAGTAGAGAAAGTTTTGTTCACTAAAAAAATTTCCCTTCCCTACTCTCTTTTAGATCACCTCGGAGGAGGGCTATACTGTTTTTCACTTTGGACTGGTCCTGGGATATAGTACAGAACAATCCATAATCTTGGACCAAAATTTTTCTTTTTCATTAATTAGTATAAGAAACATGCCATGAAGCAATAGGTGCTGGTTGAGAAAGTGGTGATAATTCCATAATAGATGTCATGATATTTTCAGCCCCCTGTACACATATCTTACCTGTGTAATTGGCAGTGTTCAAGCTCAAACTCATATATTTCACTCTCTGTTGTGAATGCCTCTGCTGTGCATATCCAATGTTATGACTTTGTGGATGAGATAATACTTAGTTTATACTGGGCAGCTATAGTAACATGGTCTTTGGGAACACGGTCTCTGCTTGCATCCACCAAGTCATGTACTCTTTTTTTATTAATCTCATCTGAGGATGTGTTTGATCATGTAGTTTTTAGTGGAGTTTAATAGTAAGCTAAGAGCTATTTCTCAAAAGGAGAATGGTCATTTTTGAACTATGGCATTGCTTTATTCTTAACCCCTGGGAGCCATAATTCTGGCAGTTTTCAAGAGACCCACCATGGACTCCCACCTTCCTAAATTTTTCAATTTAATCAACCAATCAACCAATTCTATTTGTGCTCATTCATGGATGAAGTTGCTTTTGATATAAATTAGCAAAGTGTTTACAATTTCTTTCATATGTTATATGTCTCCTCCTGTACCAGATTTTGCACATGTTCTGCTGGCATGTCATGGATCTGACTCTAGTTAGGGATCTGGGGGCCATGAAGCAGGGGAGGGGGAGTGATCCTAAGGAAAATTGGCAAACCAATATAAAAAAAGACTAGTTTCCTCAGAAAAGAAAGTGAACATGTTTATACTGATTGAGGAGACTCAGGGGGATCTGAGGTTCCAGGTTTTCAGATATTTTTGTATCTATTCAAATGCTGCCATTCCAATTCTCTTAATCCTACTCTGTCCAAAGCAATATCCTGATATTCACATGAGATTTGAAAAGACTTAAAGTTAACTTACATTGTAATTATGCAACCAGAAGATAAATTTTATATTATATTTATGACTATAGTAGCCTTGAGACTAGTAGCAATAAAGATTATTTATTGCCATCATATAAAAATTCTTGTTCTTTTAACCATGCCTTAACTTAAGGGTTTAGCCCTAAGCTTTCATTTTTATTTCCAAAGGTTCTCTAGTACAGAAGCATCCATGCCACTCCTTGGTCCTTATAGATATCATTCCCACCCCAAAGCACATCCTAACATTACCATTTGCCTATTTTTTCAGCTCACTATTTTATTTATTTTGAAAATGGAAATATATTAAAGACCTACTTATTAATCAGTGGCCAGTTGTAACTATAGAATCTATTCTAGGCATTTAATGCAAAGAGGGATTTATCATAGGGAATTGGTCCAATAATTGATTGGTAGCACAGGCAGAGCAATGGTGGTAAGGTCATGTTCTTCACAGATCAGTAAATTTAGAAAGACAACACCTCCCTTAGGGCTGGCATAGAAAAAGAGAAAAAGTGGTGTTACCCAAAGTCCTGCTGTTACTATGAGAAAAATGAAAGAAAGATGGTTTCTCTCTTCTCCCTGCCTTCTAACATTACATGTGTCTACCTGGAACCTACCTGGAACCTTGCTGGCAGAAGAGTCTGGGAAAAACATTTTTCAACTTCCAGCTCCAGCCCTACAGGAATGTGTGAGAATAGGAAAGTCAGCATAAACACTAGTACAATAAATTTTATCAGATACAGCTTGAGATTTACATGTTCAGTATATAAAAAAAAGATTTTTTTAAAAGATACTTTCTCTTGCTACAATAAGTTTCCCCAGAAGCAAACTCTGAAATGAGGATTATTTACAAGTGATTTATTTAAAAAGTACTCCAGGAGAAATTGGTAAGGGAGTGAGTAGGGGAAAAACAGGGCAAAGAATGGAAGAAAGACAAGAAAGGATGAATTTCAGGCAAAGTTCTCCAGAGGAGAGTTTCATTCTGTTCTTGTTGGGGAACCCAAGAGAATATAAATTGCATGTTGTCTTGACAGAAGTCAAAGACACTGGGGTTTTCAGGTTCTCTTTTGATGAAAGGTCACCAGATACATTTTCAGGCACTTTTCACTTTCTGTTTGAAGAATGGGCAAACAACAGAAAGATATCCAAGATCTAATGAGATCTGGAAGAGTGTTGAGATAAAACATTATATTCTTTAATTTTTTCCTGCATAAACTAACATAGTTTTGAAACTTAAATTGTCACCTGTGTAGTCTTGTCTCTCAACTTTTAAGACCTGACCTTCCTACAATCTCAAGTCCTCTACCTGCATTTAGAACAGTACCACCAAACATTTGCACTTGGTTAGCTACCACTACCTCAAAGTAAAAATATTAATGAAAAATGTAATAGGAATCTCCACATAGCAAAGAGATACATGGAGCAGGATTAGAAAATAAGAAGTAGACATTGTCCTGGGATTCCTTTCCTACTTTATGTTCTCAGAAATATTTTCTTATAGAGAATGCTGGAAAAATTCACAATACATGGTGTCCTCAGCTTGATTCACATCTGAAACTTGGCTCTAAATTCATGGTGAAATTAGAAGTCAGAAAACAAGCAAGCAACTAACCAAATAACCACAACAACAACATCAACATCAACAACAAGAACAGCAACAAAACCCTAGAAAATTTCAATTTCAAATATGCTTATGAAGCACAGTTTTTCTTTCTTCAAGTTTATTGGGGTGACATTGGTGAATGAGATTGTTTCAAGAGTTCAATTCTATCATACATCGTCTGTATATTGCATTTTGTGCCCACCACACAAAATCCAATTTTCCATCACCATATATTTGACCCCCTTTACCCTTTACTATCTGCTGCCCCTCTTTCCTATGATAATCACCATACTGTTGTCTATAATTTTTGTTTGTTTTTCTTATTTGTTCTTTTGCTGCTTTCAGTTTTATATTCCACATATGAGTGAAACCATGCTTCTAAATATTTTATGCATGAATTATTTAGCTGAGAATGATATTCTCAAGATCCATCCATGCTGTCATAAATGAAAGTATTTCATTTTTTCTTATGACTAAATACTATTCCATTGTATATATGTACCACATCTTTATCCAATTATCTGTTGAGGTACACTTCAGTTGTTTCCATGTCTTGGACACTGTGGATAATGCTGCAATGATCATAGGGGTGTATATATATTTGTGAATAAATGTTTTTTAATTTTTCAGGTACATACCCAGAACAGGTGTTGCTGGGTCATATGATAACTCTATTCTTAATTTTTTGAGAAGCTGTCATACTGTTTTCCCCAGTGGCTATACCAGTTTACATTTCCACCAGCAATGAATGAGGGTTTTTTTCTCCACTACCTCTCTACTACTATTACTTATCTTGTAGATAATGGCCATTCTAACAGGTGTGAAGTGGTGTTTCATTGTAGTTTTTATTTGCATTTCCCTAATAGCTAGGGAAGTTGAGCATTTTTCATATATCTGTTGGCCATTTGTATGCCTTCTTGGGAGAAGTATCTGTTCAGGTCCTCTGTCCCCCCCCCCCATTTTTTAAAGATTTTATTTATTTATTTATTTAGAGAGAGGAGAAGGAAAGGAGGAAGAGAGGGAAACATCAATGTGTGGTTGCCTGTCATGTGCCCCTAACTGGGGACCTGGCCTGCAACCCAGGTATGTGCCCTGACTGGGGACTGAACCGGTGACCCTTTGGTTCACAGCCCACACTCAATCCACTGAGCTACACCAGCCAGGGCAATTTTTTAAATTAGATTGTTTGTTTGGTGTTGAGCTGTAATAGTTCTTTATATATTTTGCATATTGACCCTGTTGTAGGTGTTGTTTATAAATATCTTCTGTTTGATTGGTTGTCTTTTTGTTTTATTGGTGGTTTCTTTGGATGGGCAGAAGTTTTTACTTCAAAATATGAGATCTGTCCAGAAAAAGTCCAGCCATTGTTAATATAATGAGAATGATTTGCATGACATCGATGTAACCCAGCAGCCAAGGACAGTGGACTGGAATGCACATGTGTGAACAATGATGACTTCACTGTACTAGTCAGTGGGGATAGTAACCACCATTGAGTGCACATGTGTGCTGAGTGGCCATCACATTCAAAATGACTGAGCAAGTAGAGCAATGAATCTGCATCAGATATTCCATTAAGCTTGAACATTCCTCCATGGAAACTATTCAGATTATTCAGAAGGCCCCTGCTATGGCCACCCAGTGATTGGCAGCTTCATCAGAACAATGCACCTGCTCATGCATCACATCTCCTGCAGAGTTTTTTGGTGAAACATCGAATCACCCAGATGACTCAGCTCCCCTACAGCCCAGATTTAGTGCCCTCCATCTCTTGGCGTTTTCCAAAACTAAAATCACCTTTGAAAGGGAAGAGATTTCAGACCATTAGTGTGATTCAGGAAATACAAGGGGGTAGCTGATGGTGATTGAGAGAATTGTGTGAGGTACCAAGGTGACTACTTTGAAGGGGACTGAGGCATCATTGTCCTGTGCACAATGTTTCTTGTATCTTGTATCTTCTTCAATAAATGTCTCTAATTTTCACATTGCATGACTGGATACCTTCTGGACAGACTTTGTAGTCCCTCTCATCCATTTATTTTTGCCCTTACTTCCTGTGTCTTTAGGGTCAAATTCATAAAATCCTTTCTAAGACCATGATCCATAAGTTTAGTACCTGTGTTTTCTTCTACATAATTTATTGTTTCAGGTCTTATATTTAGGTCTTTGATTCATTCTGAGTTAATTTTTGTGTATGGGGATAAATGGGAGTGAAATGGAAAGATCGTCCATGTTCATAGATTGGCAAAATCAACATAGTTAAAATATCCATAGTACCCAAAGCAACAAACACATTTAATACAATTCCAATCAAAATATCAATGTCATTTTTAAAGAAATAGAATAAAAAATTCATCAGATTAGTGGAACCACAAAAGACCCCAAATAACCAAAGAAATCCTGAGAAAAAAAGAACCAAACCAGTGGTATCACACTCCCTGACTTCAAATTATACTACAAAGCAACAATAATCAAAATGGCATGGATTTTGGCAGCAAAATAGACACACAGAACAATGGAACAATATTTGAGAGCCCATAAATAAACCCACATGTATACAGGCAAATAATTTTTAACACAGGAACTAAGAACATACAATAGAGAAAAGAAGACCTCTTTAATAAATGATTATGAGAAAATTGGAAAACCACATACAAAGGAATGATACTATACTGAAGCACATTTTTATAACTGTAATGTGGACGAACTCATAGAACACATGAATTCCCTGTTCTTACAAAGGTGTCTGAATCATCCAATTAGTTGTAAAAATTTAAAACAGAAACATGTGTTCTTGAAGCTACCTACCTTCTGTTATAATGTGAGAGTGTGGAGAAAGTTATATGTAAAAGGTCATTCACAGCAACATTAAAATGGAAAACCAACTAATTTTTTAATGGGTATAGCTGGATAATAATACTGCATGCATTTGAATAATTTTATGCCATCATTGAAAACAATGGTCTAGATCTAAAATTAGTAATCTGGAAGGATGTCTTTGAAAAATAAAGTAACAAATTGCAAATGTCAAATTTAAAAGATGATTTTATTCCATCAAAAAGTGTTTCTGTATAAATAAAGGGAAAATTAAGAAAAGATATACAGCAAATAGTTAATACCAGTTATCACTGAGAAGAGAGATTTGCAAGAACAGAGGAGGTGATCCTCTCTTTAGGTTATTTCAAGGAGGTAGGATTATGAGTGATTTTTATGTTGTGTATGTTTGTGTTTCTAGGTATTAAAAATAAGATAAAAACAACTAACATCACCTCATTTTTTATTCACTAACTTGTAAGTTTGTCAATATTTTATTTTTAAAAATGTAATCATTTAGCCCTGGCTGGTGTAGCTCAGTGGATTGAGCACGGGCTGGGAACCAAAGTGTCGCAGGTTCGATTCCCAGTCAGGCCACATACCTGGGTTGCAGGCCACGGCCCCCAGCAACCACACATTGATGTTTCTCTCTCTCTCTTTCTCCCTCCCTTCCCTCTCTAAAAATAAATAAATAAAACCTTTAAAAAATGTAATCATTGAAAACAAAATAAAAATATTCAGTTTAACACAGTGACTGACTATATAATGCTCCTCTTAAAATTCTCTTTAAGTAGTCAAAAAGAGACTATTGTATATAACGCTGCAATGAACATAAGGGTACTTATATTCTCTCAAATACGTGTTTTGGGTTTCTTTGGATAAATTCCCAGAAGTGGGATCTCTGGTATGTTCATTGTAGCATCATTTACAATAGCCAAGATTTAGAAGCAGTCCAGGTGTCCACTGATAGATGAGTGGATAAAACAACTATGGGGCATTTACACAATGGAATACTGCTTGGCCATTAAAAAGAAGAAATTTTTACCCTGTGCAACAACATGGATGGACCTGGAGAGCATTATGCTAAGTGAAATGAGCCAGTCATAGAAAAACAAAAACCATATGATTTCACTCATATGTGGAATCTAATGAAAAAAACTGAACTAAAAGCAAAACAGAGACAGATTCATGAATGGAGACCATATCACAGCTAGTGGGGGTGGGTGGAAGTTAGGGCAGAGAGGGATTTAGTAAAAAGGAAAAAGGACTCATGGACATGGATAACAGTGTGGTGATTGCTGGGAGGGGTGGAGGGCATGTGGGGACTAAATGGTAATAGAAAAAATATAACAAAGATATAAAAAGAAGCTATTGCACAGTTCAATTATATGTATACAGGTTGGGGCAAAAGTAGGTTAGCAGTTATTGTAATTGAAAATAATACAATAATTAATAAATAACAATAGAAGAATTAACTGTTGCCCTGCTGGCTGGTGTGGCTCAGCAGACTGAGTGCCGGCCTGCAAACCAAAAAGGTACAGGTTCAATTCCCAGTCAGGGCACAATCCTGGGTTGTGGACCAGGTCTCCAGTTGGGGGTGAGAGGCAACCACACATTGATGTTTCTCTTCCTTTCTTTCTTCTTCCCTTCCCTTCTCTCTAAAATTAAATAAATAAATAAATCTTTTTAAAAATAAACTGTTTTCTATACTCAAAACTGTTAACGTACTTTTGTCCCACTTTGGTTATATACATACATCCATTCATCTCTTATTCCTTGCCAACAACTTTCAGTTTTGCTTATCACAGCAATTTATTCAGCTAAAACTTCTTTTTCAGGTGAATTTGTAATTAGGATTGGCCTTGTGACCTCATTCTGGCCAATAACGTGATCAGGGACTACATGGGTAGCATTCCCCATAAAGAACATTTTACAGGGCAAATCCTCCTTAAGATTGTGTGTGTTTATCCCCTCATTTGCCCTTTTCCCTTCTTCCTGATGGTCTAAACATGTGGCTCTTAACCTGTGAGCCTAAGGAAAAAAAAACCTCATGGTAAGGATGGCAAAACAGATAAACAGAAATCGAGTCCTGATAACATCATTGTACCCTCAGACTAACCCCAACTGCCTATGCCTGCGAGTGGCCTTTTTGTTACAAGAAAACAATAAAAAAACATGTAAAACGTGCCAATGTGTATAAAGCCACTGACAGTTGTTTTTCTGATACTTAAAAGTGAACTTTTTGTAAATTATGTATTCAGGGCCCTCTCCTCACTGGAAACTGAAGCATTATCCTTCTACCATGTGAAGGCTACTTCCTGGGCAGACGGAGGACCTCTGTCTCTCCACATTGCTGCCACTTCGACAACCACTGCCCTTAGAATGCTGTTCGGACTCCTTAGCCTACATTCAAAGCTCTGTATAATCAAACATACTCCACCTCTTTAGTCTTTGTCTGGATGTTCCTTTCAGCTAATCCACCTAAGTGTTTCTTACTCCACCATTCAGCTAAGTGTTTCTTAATCCACCATTCAGCTAAGTGTTTCTGCCAAGAAAATTTCTTGGGTTCTCAAGCCAAAGACACTCCTGATCACAAATCTTTGCTCTCAGAGGCAGTAAGATTTCCCAGACTGTCTTGCTCATATCAATTATCCCTTTTTATGAACTTTCTTTGTACTTACTAGCAATATCATTTACTTATTAATTATATACTCTTGTACAATGTTATTTACTTTATATGTACATATCCTTTATTTTCAAGCAGATTAAATTTTTCTGTAAACACTCCCTTCAACACCCAGTACAGTGCAATAGGCAGGACATGTCTAATATTATTGAATAAATAAATGGAAAAAAATGATGAATAATAAATCTTTTCACATTTTTTATTATAATGATGTTGCAAGACTCTCTTCGAAAAGCTTAACCTCCATGTTTCATATGTTGCCTATTTTTACCTACTCCAAAAGAATATGAGGCATAACGTGATAATACATCCTAGTGAGTCACCTAGGCAACCCCACAATGACATCCTTCAGAATATTGGATACCTGTTGTTTCTCATCCTCTCCTATGAAGTATCGTATAAAAACAAAGAGAAAGGTATTACCTTGTGGCAGCTTTCTTTATTTTTATCCATGTGAAATTTTGTAAAATTAAAATTATTCTAGAAGTTTATATAATAAAAATATTATTAAATTGGTTGTATGTTACATATTGAAGTGCCATAAAATAATTTGCCATATTTCTGTAAATACAATAATGAGAAAAATCATTGTAATTCCTAATTTTATATTTTTAAACAATGTATAATTATACCAATTGCAATTAACATCTGTGAAGCATTTATAAGGTGCTTTCACACCTATTTCTTCATTTATACATCTTAACAATGTAGGGATTATTTCCATTTGTATGTGAAGAAATTCTGGTATGTTAAGTGACTTATAGGAAATGCCAAAACAGGAAAATTTTTACAGGTCTTATGATTTCAAATCCAAAGGGCATTTCATTATTTCCTTTGGGCTTCAAAGGAAGAACTTCTATTGAATGTTAAATTTAAGATCAGAAGTAATAAAATCTTTCTATGGGTTAAAGATCCTTATATAATCTAACCCCTTTTGTATTTTTTTTGCGTGTGCGAAAGAAGAAGTCACTACTATCTGGCATGGTATGTATGTATATATTATTTATAATGTTTTATTTTTTATTTTTCAATTGCAGTTTACATTCAATATTATTCTGTATTCATTTCAGTGTACAGCATAGTGATTAGACAATTATATACTTTACAAAGTGTCCCACCTGATATTTCAAGTACCCACCTGGCATCATACATCATTATTACAATATTACAGACTATATTCCCTATGCTGTGTTTTCCATCCCTGTGACTATTTTGTAACTACCAATTTGTACTTCTTAATCCCTTCACCTTTTTTACCAAGTTCCCTAACCCTCACTCCTTTCTGGCAACCATCAGTCTGTTCTCTGTATCTATGAGTTCATTTCTTTTTGTTGTTGTTGTTTATTTTGTTCTTTAGATTTCACATATAAGTGAAACCATATGGTATTTGTCTGTCTGACTTATTTCACTTATTGTAGTATTTAATAGCATAAACTCTATTCTATAGGTAGAATACCTGGGTTTGAAGGTTTATTAGCTATAGGGCATCAGGAAAGTTACTTCACTTCTCTGTGCCTCAAATTCATAGTTGATGAAATTGATGTGATAATAATAATTACCTCATGGAAGTTATGTGAATTGTAAAGTGCTCACCACAATATCTAACACAGTCAACTTTCAAAATGTTGTAACTGTTCTTCTTATTTTCTTAAAAATGACTACCCCTTCATTCTGAATAATATTTATTTTCTGTATAGTATGCACTGTGCTTGGCATATTATCTTTGTGTCTCATTTACTTTTCTAAGTATTCACATTTTACAAATAAAGATACTGAAGTTGAGATTGCATCAGTAGCAAGTCCAAGGTTTCACCACTAGGTATTGTTGCTAGACTCATCTAACCTTAACCCTTGTTATTTTCTGTTTCTGCTGCTGCTTTGACTGGAGAAATGGGATAAGTTTTACATCGACCTAAGTCTTAAAGATGATGTATACAGTATTTTCAGAGGAGAGAAAGCTGTACTCTTTCAGCATGAGATCAGAGAACTTTTGTTTTCAGCCAACACACAGACTGAATCAGGACTGCATGTGCTGGCCAAGTATTGTCCCAGGAGAAAGGCTGCTATTCACCCCACATTCTCTGACCAATTTATGCAACTCCAATAAGCTACTGCTTTGGACAGTGGTTCTTTTACTCTAGTTAAAAGGAAGATCAGTCTGGAAGATAAATTATACCAAAAGGATAATGAGTTTAATCTCTCCCTCCAGCTATTACCTCCATCTAACACAAACAATGCACGTTTGCAAGATAAGTCCCTTTCTTTTTAATCAAATTAAATCTGATCTTGTCAAATCATTCATTTGATAATAAAATCAATTTCAGTCTTAACCGTAATTCCCAAGGGAGTATGAATCTAAGAAGCGCCTGGTCCAATGTGCTTGGAAGGTAGAAGAAGGACCTTTAGCCTTTGTCTATTATTCCCCCACCATCTTCATTGTCAAAGTCCACAGTGTCTAAAATGCCAGAGGGGCTTTGCTGGACTGCAGGTATAAAATTGGAACCTTTGCCAAGGTTAAAAATGGTACAGCCAGTGTGTATCTCTAGATACATCATGTAGGCCATCCCCTTCCATGTCTTGCCTCCTCAAGGCATAAACATTAAGTGGCAGGTCATCCTTGGTTGTCCCACTCCAATCCTTACCTGTTTTCCAACTTGTCATATAGTCTTAAAATATCTTTCCTTCTCCCTTTGAATTACCCTTTCAAAGTTAATTCCTTCTACTCAAAGACAATCATTACAACATCTTCAATAAACTCAAATTTTGCATGCAAAAAATATTTTAACAAAAATTTTCAGTGTCTAATGTTAAGTGAAAATTAGCATGGCACAAAACTGTGACTGTCAGATGAAGAAGTTTCATGTGAAACTTTTATATAAATTTAAATGTAGAAAATAAAATTTAGTAAACAATACATCAAAATTCAAAGACCCAGAAAAAATCAAAACACTAACAATAGTTATTTTCATCTTTATACGGATTTTTCCCCCACATTTGCTAGAGTGTTGCTGTAGGTACAGTAACAAAGGAAACTAGAAATTATAACAGGAGACCAAAAGAAGTAGCACATACTCCTACCTGAGGAAGTTATGGGATGGCCCAGTTGTGGTCTCCCTACCATACTCAGTCACTGGAGGAAAGCATCAAGGGGGAGTGTACGGCTCAGCTTTAACACTGAAGATAGAAAGGCATGGCCAACAGAGACTGCCATATAAAAATTGTGCTTGCTGTAGGCTCTTCTGGACATAGCAATGCACCTTCACTGGATTTCATAGTCCACCCCTTACACTGCAAGTACTCACACATCTATACATGTTCAGGAGCAGCTCCTTATGGTTCTTCTGGACCTCTCCAAATGAGGGAAAATGTGGAAGGGGGAAGTTGGTGGGATGTCCCCTTCCTCCACTACCTATTCTAAATTCCCTTGTATCAACTATCATCTCTGCAGGTCTTGGGGATTTACCAAGTGGTGTGACCAAACCCTCATTCTTGAATGGTCTGGGCCCTTAGTAGTAATACCCTTATTAGGTCAGGGTTGCTTCATGTGTTACAACTGCTGTCAGAAGTAAAATTGGCATGAGTAGTTATAGTTGGTGTGGGAGAACCAAGGGATGTCCAGTGGATTATCTGGGCCCCACATGTACTATAACCTACCCTCATTATATATAAGCAGCCTATTTCCTCCTGTTCATCAGAAGCAATCATTTCTGCCAAAATAGTGAGGCCTCCTAATCTGTGATCATATGAAGCCACGCAAGGAATCCAAAGTGAAGTCATAGCTGTACTTCAATGGGATCCTTGTGTCCCTTTGTGAGCATGTGCTCCCTTAGCTAATCAGCTTCGCTAAACCTGAAAAGCTTCGAGTTGTCAGGACAGGAAACACAAAACCTCCCTTGTGGCAGCACTATTTTATTTCACTGCTATTATGGACTGATGCTGGGTCCAACTAATTATTATGATTTAATTTTAGCAAAACTCTGCTAATAGTTAATAGCTCTGGACACACAGTTCAAAATTATTGTTTTTGTTTCTATATACTAAGAGAGATGCTATGACTCTCTGGCTTGAAAGAGCGGCCTAGTGTTGTAACTGTCCTGTAGGGTCCAATGGCACTGCCTTCCCTATTACCCAAGTTGGGTACTCAAGGTGTGACATCTGTGTAGGATATGTATACCCTCCTCTTGTAGTTCAACCTTAATTGCTGCTGGCAGGTCAATGGGAGAGATCTACCCAGGTCAATCAATTGCAAGAACTGGCTATGACCACTGACCACCACTGTGGAGAATCAGCTGTGCAGGGGCCCACTTGACAGAATAAGACTTACTTCAGGGGGCCTCTGGTGCCCTCTGAGTCTACCACCTGAGTGTTTTTCTTGTGGGGTGGTTGGGTGGTAATATTCCAATGTGGCTTGTAGCTGTCCACTGGGTGTACAGGCTCTGGAGGCTCTTGTGAGGTGCAAGCCAAGGTCAGCTACTACCCGTGTTCTGTCCAGAGCCATCTAGCATAAGCTACAAAGACATCTGCAGTTAGTTACTACCTATGCTGGGCTTGGAAGTGTCTTGGCATATCTAAGGCCAGCTGTTGCTAGTGCTGGGCACAGGGCCACTTAGCAATAGGCACAAAGCACACTGAAGCCAGATGCTACTTGTTTCAGAGAATTTAGGAAAATCTAAAGCATGAGACAAGACAAGATATTCCTATAGAAAAGCCACTGGGAACAGCTTGAATGGGCCAGGAAGTTGGGTGGGGTGAAGCCTCAGGGAATCACCAGGATGGGGCAAACAGTGTTAGCCAGGTTGATGAAGTCTCAGATATGGTGCCCCCTCCACCTGCTCTGTGAGGGGAGGGCTCAGAAAAGGAACAATGGCCTTTGCCAGCACTTCTGTCTGGGGGAAAGCTGCCCCCCAGCTCACTCTCTGATGCCACACTCAATTCCTCCCTGTATGTCTGCAGTGCCTTTCAGTCTGGTGCTCCCACACCTGAGGTCAGACGGAGTGAGTCCAAGTAAGTGTGTGCACAGGCCCTTTAACAGGAACTGTCTGGAACTCTTCCACTGCCCCAGTCCCCAGTGGTTTTAGAGCCAGAAATTATGGGGACTTATCTTCCTGGCACTGGAACCCTGGGCTGGGAAGGCCTAGTGTGGGGCTGTGACCTCCTGCTTCTGAGATAACCTTCCCAATTTTTATCCACCACCATCAGTGTGAGATCAGCTTATTCTGTGTCTCTGCTCCTTCTACCAGTCTTGATGTGGTTTCTTCTTTAATTCCATAGTTGTAGGATTTCTATTCAGCCCTAATTCTGGCAGTTCTGAATAATGGTTGTTCTGTACTTTAGCTGTATTTTTGATGTTGTGCAAGGAGGCAATTTGTATTTACCTATGCAGCCATCTTGAATGGAAGTGTCATCTTCCCTTTCTTTTCAGATTTATCTCATCTCCAACCAGGTTATGCTGAGATTCAATCCTAAATATAGTCCTGGCAGCCAGGAAAAGACCTGGGGGCAAGTGCTCTGAGGAGTCACTTTTGACTTCCAGGGAAGAGAAATCTGTATGGTATTTCCATGCTGGGTAAGTTCAAGCTTATTAGGGAGGCATTGAACACCACATTAAGCTTTGGGTTCTAAGTTAAATTTCTTAGGGTGGCAGCCTCCAGTTTCAGTGGTTCCAGATTGTTCCAACCAGTTCTCTGGCTTTAGCACAACAGAATTTTCTAGGGTGAGCATTTCAAGTTCTCTGGAGCTCTGCAGTTTAACTACTAAGGTCTGAGCTTGCTCCTCAGGTGTGCTCATTCTTCTGCTGGACAAAATAAGGGCCTACAGACCTGCCCATTCTCACACATGATATTGTTCTAGCCACATCTTTCAAATGCCTGAATCATCTCACCAACAAGGCTATTTCAATCTATCAGGACTTCTTCCCAGATCAACATCAGTGAAAATTTTAGTCATTGGCCTCCCACCTTGTGCCAGGGGTTCCCCATGGCCCACAGTCTACAGGGACGGGGTCGTTTTTGCCAGCTGTGCAGTGAGTGAGCCAGTCCTCAAGCCCCATCTTATAACCCACTTCCTCAGACCATTGTTGATATCTTTGATTTAGTTTTCCAGGAAGATGCCAAAATTGAATTAGGCATGCAAAAGATTTAGTAGGAGAAAATTCCTGTGAGAAATAAAAAAAAGAGGTTGCAGGAGGAGTAGGTGGAGAAAGCAATGATACACTCATTTTGGGACAGGCACTGTGAGGGCCTCTGCCCTGGCTGTGGAGGAAGTTCTCTGGTTTCTCTGAAGAGCTCCTTCACCCATTGATTTCCATGGACATTGACCTGATTCTATGATAGAGTTTTTTTTTTTACTATTACCTCCCATATCACATCTGAAATGACTACTAGGGATGATGCCTTTCCTGAGCAATATTCAGCTTTTGTGCAAATTTGGTAGCCCAAAATTTTTTACAAACTGTCACAAACACTTTCATAATAGGCTCATTATTTCTTTGGCAAGATAATTTCCTCAAAAACTTAGTAAGTTCCAGAAATATTTGTATTGTTATCCATAAGTTCTTTTCTGAACATAAATATATATATATGTATATTGTTTCCTTGCTCTCTTGCTCCTATGCCTCTCTTTTACCTTAGCTGGCCTCCACTGAGGCCAGCTGAACACAGGCTTCACCGAGAAGTCCCTATTTCAATCCACTCTTCTGCAGCAGGACCCTTTGTTTGACTGAAAAGTCTCCATGGTAAAAACTTAAGTGACAAAAGTTTTCTCTCCTACTACTTGAGGTAGAGAAGCTTTTCCAAACCTTCAAGGACCACAATTATTTTAAATTTCAGCTAGAAAACCTATCAGTTCTTGACAAAGTTCTTTTTTTTTTCTTCCTATACCTTGACAAAATCATTAAGGAACAGCCAACACAGGAAATTTTTACTTTTTTCATATTCCTCCCTTAAAGCTTTAGGCCTAGTAAGAACTCACCCTCCCTTCCAATTGACCATGACAATTGACTTACCAAGTTTTACCACAACATCCAAGGATTCTGGGTCTCAAGCTTAATTGCTAACCCAATGCCACATAGTTTGAGTTTCTTTTATGGGCAGAATCTGACTTCAAGGTACCAATTCAAGGTAATAGTAAGGATGGGCTAAATTGTTGACAAAAGAATAAAAACAATTAAGTGGCTTAAGGACAATGGAAGCTTTTTTCTCATGAAAAATTCTAAGGCAGGCATTTCAGGTAGATTGGTGATTGATATTAGCTCTACCATGCTCAACATCTGACTTCCAGCATGGCTCTGATTATCACCATTTTAAGCCCAAAGAGCATGAAGACACACACAGAAAAGTCTGAAAGAGGCATGCATTACTTTGTTCACATCACAGTTGGGTGAATTTAGTCATGTGAGATAAGTCTAAGGGACTTGGGGAAAGTATTGTTATAATCATAGCCTAGCTACAATGCTATTAGTGTGACAGAAGGTGAGAATGTATTCTAATTGATAGCTTACCCTAACCTTTCTTCTAAGTGTCAGGCATTTCAAATTATTTCTTCTCAAATTCATCATGTCTAGAATGGAACTCATTATTACCTCTCACATTCAGCTTTTCATCTTGCCTTTTCTACATCTCTCAATGGCATTATTCTTTTAGTTATTCCTTCTCAACTTAATGGAGTGATTGTTGGCTCTTCCCTCTCTCTTATTAACCATAACTAACTGGATGCCAAAAATTACTTGTTCTCCTTGGTTGGTGCCCTCCTTATCTGTCTCTGTCCTGTCTTCCCATCACCAATTTATGTCAATCTTTACTGCTACTTACCTCAATTAGTGCGATGACTCTTGCTGAGTTGTCTGCACAGCCTCAAACATTTCCCCACTTTCTATGTAACCTGATGAATTAATCTTTCCAAAGCATATCTCTGAACTCTCACTTTTATGTTCAATGGTTCCTCAGACCTTATATAAAAATAAATACAAATTAGCCTGCTATCCAATCTGAATAGTCTTGTCCTCCATGACTTTGGCTTTCACACCAAACTTTCCAAAAAAAGATTGGTGGCCAATCCCCAAATACATCCCCTGATTTCTCACTTCTGAGATTATACTAACTCAATTCTGCAGTTTGAAATTCACTTCTCTCCTATTTCTAGGAATAGCATAAGGTTAAACACAGGCTCTAAATACCTGATTTCTAATCTCAGCACCCCCGCTAGCTTGTTGGCCTTAAGTCATTTAATATCCCTAAGCCTGTTTCATCATTTCTAAAACAAGGATACAAACACCCACTTCAGCCCTTGCTGGTGGCTCATTTGGTTGGAGTACTGTCCTATACCTCAAAAGGTTGTGGGTTCAATCCCTGGTCAGGGCGCATACCTAGGTTGTGGTTTCCATTCCCAGTTGGAGCATGTATGGCAGGCAACTGATTGATTTTATCTCTCACATCAATGTTTCCCTCTCTCCCCCGTGTTCTCCCTTCCTCTTTCTCCAAAATCAATAAAACATTCTGGGCTGAGGATTTTTAAAAACATTTTAAAAACCACCCACTCAGGGTATTTATCAGAAATAAATATAATAACTTCAGTAAAGGATATATATATACAGGCCTGGGCTAAAGTAGGTTAAATTATCAGCCATGCTTACTTAAAAGATAAATCATAAGCAAGGATACAAAGTAATAGCAATAATAAGAAAATAAATAATACAAATAAATAATGCAATAATTAATAAATAAATAACAATACAAGAATAAATTCTCTCATGTACTCACAACTGTAAACCTACTTTTTCTCATCCCTATACAATTAGTGTTCATAAAGGTCAATTTGCTTTTTCCTTCTTTATTGAATTTTTGCCTATTTCAAGTATCATTTCTTCCATTAAACCAGTGTACTAGTTATCATGCTGCTAATCCTGTCATGGATAAATTCTCAAGTGTCAATGTGCTTCTGTGGTTGGGCTTGGTCTCTTGTACCTTTGCTATTGCCAGAAGATAGGCATGTCCTGTGTGGCTCATTGACTAACACACAAGAAGCTGATATGAACAGAATCTACAAACACAATCTCATATACCTTAGAACCAAACCAAGCAGGTGTGAGAATAAATAATTTGTTACAGCACTACTGTAGAAGAACTAAGAGATGCACATTGTAATGCTATATGCAGTACAGTCAACAGACACTCAACACTTTGTACAATGTTTGATTTTGATAAATCATAAGCACAACCACAATAGTGGTAATATGTTCCTTCTAAGATTTTCTTTTCTTTTTGATGAGAAAATGATATCAGCAAAAAATAAAAATAAAAACATTCATAAGATCCTCAGGGTTTTTTTATGTAAGAAAATGGCACCTCAATGCAGCTGTTCTGCATCAATAAGTCAGCCATTCTGAAAATGGCAATAACTAATAAATGACATTACAGAGCACATGGAGTTTATAAGGTACTTTGCCTTTAACATTACTCACATGAAACAAAATGGGGATTCAATTTTAACTGCATTTTTAAAGTTGTGTGAAATCCTCACAGCAAAAATAATATTATCACAGCCCTGGCTGGCATAGCTCAGTGGATTGAGTGCGGGCTGGGAACCAAAGTGTCCCAGGTTCGATTCCCAGCCAGGGTACATTCCTGGGTTGCAGGCCATAACCCCCAGCAACCACACATTGATGTTTCTCTCTCTCTCTCTCCCTCCCTTCCTTCTCTCTCTAAAAATAAATAAATAAAATCTTTTAAAAAAAGAGTCAATAGATTACCTTATAAAAAAATAATAATATTATTATCACAAAACAGATGCAATGATAGGTAATTGTAACACGCTGTCCTTTCAAATTAAAATTATGAATTAGACCTAAGAAATATGTATTCTTTCCCCCACAGAGTTTAAATTTTGCCCTAAGTCACAGACTTAGCACAGGTCAGAGGCAGGGTACAAACACAGATACGTATGCCTGACTCCAAAAACCATCCTTTTTCCACTGTGCCACACTGAGAAGAAAATTGAATTTGTTTAGATTTAGGAAAAATGGTGTCAAAACTAACTTCACTTATAACTTTTTAAAAAGTAAATTGTGTCAATAGTGAATATTTTACTTTGGTTAAACCTGCACTGAATATCTACAGCACACTTTTTCAGCAATCTCTGAGATTCTTATGAATTCATTCATCTACATGTTTATTAATCAGAAGGTCACAATCCTGAATATCTTCCACACACTGTTCCAGAAACCTGGGAGATAAAAATAAGAGCCCATGATCCCAACTGCAGGGAATTTATAGTCTAATTGGGGCAGAAACATACAAACAAATAATAACACAAACTCAACAGTAATTAGAAAAATGCTAATTAAACAAGATTTGTAACAATCAGATTGGCAAAAATTACAATTCTGCATAATGCTAAATCTGGCAGGGATGTGGAGAGCTCAAAAGTGGGGATCATGATTTGTCTGGTGATGAGTTTTGTTTTAGATAAGTGAGATTTGGAATGTCTGTGTGAAACCCAAGTGAAGACATCAGGAAATCAGATATAACAAGTTCAGAGCAGGAAGAGAGCTCACCAATGGAAGGATAATTCTAGGAGTTTTCCATAGTTTTAGCCATAGAAGCCAAAACAAAACAAAACATAGGCAAAAAAAGCACCTAAAGTAAAAGTTCTCTGAGCAGAGAAGTTTCAAAGTCTGTGCAGAGTTCCATGCTTGTAGTGAAGACTGGGTGAGACACATTTATTATTAGTTACTACTCTGCAAACCTAAAGAAGGGAAGGTGGTTAATGAAGCAAAGTACTAGATTGGAACTTAAAATGAGGGATGAAGCTTCAGTCAGTTGACCCAAGTTCCCAGGCTTCCCTTCGACTATGGGCTTTTCCTTTCTTTTCATTATGAACTGCTATGAGAACTTCATGAAAGCTATAAAAATCCTTCCCCAAAGCAAAGCAGATGCATTTCAGTATTATGTTATCCTCTGATGGACCTGAGGTTAAAAATACCTGGAAAGACTAATTATTATTATGACTCTCAATTTTTTCCTTTTCATCTAATCAGGTTTTTCCATAATATATCAACGAATCTTCACTTGTTAGATGTTGTTGGGCTTCACTGTAGAGGCTAGGAAAGGTGAGCTCAGCATAGAAGTTAATTTCATTATGGCATAAGTTCACAGCTATCCTAGACTGTCTCATTAGGTTTGGAGTAAAATGGGAGAACTAATCAATCCTCTTCCTGTTCCTGGAAATTGATGTAAAAGAGTCCTAAATTCTCTTTTTTTCACTTTCTTGTCTTTGTGTTTGTATGATGTGTTAGGCTTCCAGACTCTGTTTCAGAGGTCAAGTGGCATATCAGTAGTGGCAAAGAAACTGAACTTGTTTCTCCTGGATAAGAGAGCTAAATACTTCTTGAGACATAGTAATTAGTAGATTTAACAGAGTGGACAGAGTGATTGCCATCCCAAGTAATGAGATAATAAAAAAAATCTGAAGCTTTGGTAATACATGGTAAAACTCTAGATTATAAGTACTTTCCTCCTTCATAAAATTATGAAAATTGATCATAGGAAAAAACATTTAATCCATTGAACTTGTTGATTGTCAACCATTTATTATTATTCAAACTATGTTATTTTCCAGTTCAATTTTAAGTCTAAAATAGTGACTTTCCCATTCTTCCTCTTGGAGTTGGGAGGATTTATTTCTGGTTATTAGTTTAAAAATACATCAAGCACACATTTTACCTTTGTCTAGCTATGAAAAGCTTGTCACAAGAGACTGGAACTGGTACTAGACAGAAGTTAAGAGTATCTGGGATCGAATGCTACTCCAGCTGTGGATCTTGGAGCAAATCCCTGTACCTCTCTTACTTTCTGATTTGTAAACCAAAAACAATACTTTCACTCCCTACATGCCAAGGTCATTACAATAATCAAATGAGGTAAATTACATGCTGAGCATTTTTGTCAAGTTTTAGGCTCAGTTTTTAAGTAAAGAAACTGATGGTCAGCCAGTTGCCTTGAGCAAATACACAGCCTTGTGATACAACTTGGGCTCTTGACTGACTCAAGATTCACAATGGGAGTATCTGAGCTTCTTTGATACAGTGATAAGTACTTGGATAAATTGCTTGAAGGGTATGTGAGCAAGAGTGGAATGAGAGGTACTGCCTGAATTCCCAAGAGACCAGCTGGATTAAGATTAGCTAGCTGTTGAACAATTTTATAAAAAGGGAGGACCCTAATAATTATAGGGCTTTTGTTTTGCAAAGCATTGTTTACAAATTTGTGGCTGGGTTGTTTGACACAGCAGCAGAGATATGAAAGGTAGGGAGAAGGAGAGAAAGAAACCCATTGTTTGACGATTAAATAAGGAACTTTGAATGAAACAAAAAATATTAAATGGGAAATTGTATTAAATTTCTTGCTCTCCTCTGTGTACAAAATGTAAACTTTTTTTTCTCAGTTCCACGTGAAATCTTTATTACAACCTCTCTTACTCACTATTTCGTGAAGGGCATTTGCTTTGAGGGGAAAAGCTGTGAGTTGTACATCAAAGCTGAGGCATAAGGAAACTGGAGGCTGCCCCCTGGAGGGCAGCCAGATTTTAAAAAAAGAGAGGAAGAGAGAGTTACATGAGAATTAACAGTAAAACAAACTGAATACATAGGTCCATAAATATTAGTTATTATTGTTGTTGTAACCAGCCCACTCCTGAGTCTGAGAGAAAACAAATGATTTAGCTTCTCAGAAAAGGGAGGAGTGGCTGTGTTACAATATACGTGTTCTTTTAACTCCTCACCATAGTTACAATGACTGTTTAGCTCTATAAAGCTAATGGAAAAAAAGGAACACATTTAATGTGTTCTAATCTCATCATTGAACTTTATTTTCCTCTGTATCCTCTCTCAATTAAAGTATATTTCAGCCATACCTTGGAATTAACCTTATAGAAACCATTCTCTCCCCTCATTACAATTAGTTAATCATTCTAACACACTTCCACAGTAAACACATTTCTTTGATAAGAAAAGCAGTGTGTATCTGTGGAATCAGTTTAAAATAAACAACTTAGACATGTATCTAAAAGATTTATATGTTGAACTCCATAAAATTTTGTGAATTTTATTTGACAAGAAATTTAAATTCATTTTTGGTTATTCACTGCATTGTCCACAGAATATTCAGCTTTACTATTATATATCCAGAGTTGATGCTTGCTTTTACCTCATTATTCCTGATTTAAAGAAGTCTTTTAAAGAAGTCTTTTGGCCAGGTATGATATCACTTCTTCAAGAGACATCTTCCACCTAATTTTAAGAATGTAGTTATTGACATAATACAGTACCTTCTTTTTATTATGCCTACAACCTTAATATGGAAGTCAGTGAACTTTTGGATTTTTACAGGGACTGAGACACTACTGGATTCAGAGAGGATGAGGCCTGATAGAGCCTAAACATACTGTAATGTGAGGGGCGGTTCTGCACAGCAAGTAATTGTCTTCTCTGAATGCCAGGATGCCCTCATTGAGAGACACCCTGTATTCTACTTAAAAGCTTACAAATATATGGGAAGAGATTTCCAATTTACCAACTTTTGATTCATCTATATGAAGGACTGCAAAGATTAAACTACTGTAGTTATTTTGCAACCTTGTTTCGCTCTATAGGTGATGAGTAAGGAATGATGCGGGGCATGATCACCAATGTACCACAACAACCATAGCATCATAGACTTATAATGCTGGTTCACTTATCAAAGCAACCAAATATGCTGAGAACTACATCCACCATTACTACCACATGAATCAGAAACCAACTATTATTAACTTTAGTTTTTAAAAAGTTAATTGAGTTCCTACTTTCTACTATTAAACCATTCAATATCAGATAAAGGAAATAATCATTTTATGTTGAAAGATTAAAGATAGTTAAAGACAGCCCTGGCTAGTGTGGCTCAGTGAATTGAGCACTGGCTCACAAACTGAAGGATTGCTGGTTCGATTCCCACTCAGGGCACATGCCTGGGTTGCAGGCTAGAACCCCAGTAGGGGACATGTGAGTGGCAACCACACATTGATGTTTCTGTCCCTCTCTTTCTCTCCTTCCCTCTGTCTAAAAATAAATAAAATCTTTTAAAAAAAGATAGTTAAAGACAATATTGTATGTCTCTTGATTACTGAAGAAGGAATACTAAAGGCAAGTAAGTCAGTGTTTGACAACCATTCTTTGGCGATATTCAGGCTCATCAGAAAAGTGTTCTCTGATCAATTATCAGTAACCACTACAGATGTAAAAGGAACACTAGTGTCACATATTTGCCATTTGATTTTCTTAAAAAGTTCCTAAATTTCTTACCGTATGCATTATAATTTTAATTATAGTGAATTAATAAATACAATATCTATAATACCACCAGATATTATATATTTTGGTGATAATAGCTGATGATTCGATTATTAAAGCAATTTTAATCACTAATTTAAGTATATGCTTTAATAGTGAAAATAAGGATTAATTAGGATCTAGAAAGAGAGAGAGAAGGGAGAGAGTTTGATTGAGATTCTTGATTAATTTAAGTATTGTGATTTGAGGAGCACAATGCCCCAGAAATAAAGAGTATTATTCTTAATCTATGATCCATGATTCCTCTTTAGGAAAAAAATTCTTTGTCCACAATATACATTTTCACTGATGCTTATCCTCCCATTATTGAAGTTGAGGCTTTAAAAGTAATCACTTTAATGTTTTTTTAAATTCTGGTTTAAAAATACAGGATGAGCTAAAGATTTTTGGTTTACTGTATTATTTCTAGATTTCAGGGATCTGGAAACCTGATATTTCTGACTCTGCCAGAAATATATTCCAGACTCTTCAAAGCCTGAAATTACACTAACTTTACACTTAAGCATGTTTAAGTAAATGCCCAATTAGACTCAAGATCTTTATATTAAATACAATGAAGTTTCTCAATGGATTGCTTCAATACCCAATGAATTTATTAGTTTTACTGATGGTTAATAGATAGTGAAGAAATGCATAATGCATAGAAAACTTAATGAACAATGCATATGAGCAGTTATACTAAAAAATACTGAATTTGTTGGCAGTTGTACATTGAGATCTAGAAGTAGATTAGATAGCAGGAATTGAAAGATGAATATTCTAAAATTAAAATATATCTGCCAGTGGAAAACTCAGCATTGTGGTCAAGTTTACTAAGTGTTATTTAGGAGTTGTTACCATTCATTGTTATTCTCGTGAACATCTATTACCCAACTAGTGAGATGAAAATGCTATTACTCTTATTTATTAACATTTGACGGTTAGCCACTTACTTGCCATACCTCTGAACCTTTTGATTCTTGAACCTCCCCTTTTGAATTCATAATCTGTTGTAGCTAATCCAATTCTGTAAAAACACTGGAATTTAAAAAAAAAAGATTTTATTAGGTGATTATCATAGCATAAATAATAAGTCAGAGTCTTACAAAATTATCTATCTAGATATGAGTAATTTTTTTAATTTTTAAAAAATATGTAATATATCTTGGGAACTATTTCAGAGTATAACAAGAAAAATTGAATAAGGTTTCCAAAGATTTCTTTAATAATTTAAAAAACCATAAAATCTCAAAGATCATATTGGAAGATTTTTAACTAAAGAAATCTTTAAAAATGCAACCTGAAATATTTTAACCATGAACCAAAATCTGGAATATACTGCACTAATTTCCTGGACTCTAGGTTCAACTTTTTTTTTTACTGATCTGTAAAATTGATCAGATCACTTTGGGGAAAAGAAAGAATATATTAATTAAATATTAGTAAAATGAACCAAATCCAATCCATGGGTGTCATATTGTAATATTCTTCAGTCAGGTGGAAATCATATTTAATCCTGACCCCTACATGAAACTTTTTAGAATGTTGTTGGGCACAATTGATTGGACTGGTCATAATACAGATTTCCCAATATCCAATCACTTAAGCCTTTGCTAAGTAGTATTAGCAAAATACTACTACTAAGGTGCATTTTAATAATGTCTTTCAATTTACAAAATACTTCCCCATACCTCCCTAATTACTCATAACAACATCCCTATGAGACTATAGGTAGGATATATCATATTATGAACTTGGAAAATAAGGATCCATGTTGTTAAGTGATTTGACCAAGATGGCAAAGGTACTATGGAGCAGTAGATAGAGTTAAAAATGGAAAACCTGCCTGCAGTTACCAGTCTCCCCACCTCATCACTGTCATCTTTGGCACTCCCTATTAGCTGAGGATGCCCTCATGAGAATATTGCAGTTTTTCAGCATAATTAAACAAAGCACTGAAGGAAAAATATTCTGACCTCAGGATTCATATTCATATATATGCATATTCATTAATTCAGCACATACTTAATAAATGCCTACTATTTACCAGGTCCTGTGCTTGACATTAAGTCAACAGCAAACAAAACAGACACAAACCTCAGTCCTCATTTTAGTATGGAAAATAGATACGCAATGAAAATAAAAGTATAAATATGCAGGAAGTTAAAAGAAGTTCCGTAGTGGAAAATTAAAAAGCAAAGAAGGAAGTAGGGAGGTGCAAGAAAGGTGAAAGGTTGGGAGAAGTGTAAAACAGGAGGTAGGATGCTTGAAGATATCTTGGGAATGGAGTTTAAGGAAAAGCAAATATAAAGTGCAAAGACTCCAAGGGAAGAATATATACGGTGGAGTTAAAGAATGGCAAAGCGCTCATGCACACACTCACACACACACACACACACACCCAGGAACCCAAAAACAAACAAACAGAACAGGACCATGAGATATAAAAGTCATAGCAATAGTGAGGGATCAGATGGAGTGGGGCATTGTGGGTCATTTTTAAAACTTTGGCAGTTACTATAAATGAAGATCCTCAGAAGGAGAAAAGTTATTTTACTATCAGTGGTTAGATAGACATACATTTTAGTACTGTTTCAAAACTCTAAAATAATAGTATGCCTTTATTCTTCCATATTCCCTAAACTTTATTTTTTAATATACTTTATTGATTATGCTATTACAGTTGTCCCATTACCTCCCTTCATTCCCCTCCACCCTGCACACCCTCTCCCACCCACATTCCCCCACTTTAGTTCATGTCCTTGTGTCATAAGTTCTTTAGCTTCTACATTTCCCATACTATTCTTGCCCTCCCCCTGTCTCTTTTCTACTTACCATCTCTGCTACTTATTCTCTGTACCTTTACCTGCTCTCTCCTCCCCCCACTCCCCTGTTGCTAGCCCTCCATGTAATCTCCATTTCTGTGGTTCTGTTCCTGTTCCAGTTGTTTGCTTAATTTGCTTTTGTTTTTGCTTTAGGTGTGATTGTTAATAATTGCGAGTTTGCTGTCACTTTATTATACATGTTTTTTATCTTCTTTTTCTTAGATAAGTCCCTTTAACATTTCATAAAATAAGGGCTTGGTGATGATGAACTCCTTTAACTTGACCTTATCTGGGAAGCACTGTATCTGCCCTTCCATTCTAAATGATAACTTTGCTGGATAGAGCAATCTTGGATGTAGGTCCTTGCCTTTCATGACTTGGAATACTTCTTTCCAGCCCCTTCTTGCCTGCAAGATCTCTTTTGAGAAATCAGCTGACAGTCTGATGAGAACTGCTTTGTAGGTTACTGTCTCCTTATCTCTTGTTGCTTCTAGAGTTCTTTCCTTCATTTTAATCTTAGCTAATGTAATTATGATGTGCCTTGGTGTGTTCCCCCTTGTATCCAAATTCTTTGGGACTCTCTGAGCTTCCTGGACTTCCTGGAAGTCTATTTCCTTTGCCAGATTGGGGAAGTTCTCCTTTATTATTTGTTCAAATAACTTTTCCACTTGATGCTCTTCCTCTTCCCCTTCTGGTACCCCTATAATTCAGATGTTGGAATGTTTCAAGATGTCCTGGAGGTTCCTAAGACTCTCCTTATTTTTTTGAATTCTTATTTCTTCATTCTTTTCTGATTGTATGTTTTTTTCTTCCTTCTGGTCCACTCCATTGATGTGAGACCCAGCTTTCATTCCATCACTGTGCATTTTTCTTCATTTCATTTAGTGTAGCCTTCATTTTTTCATGTAATTTGTGGCCAAAATCAACCAATTCTGTGAGCATCCTGATCACCAGTGCTTTGAACTGTGCATCTGACAGGTTGGCTATCTCTCAGTCACTTAAAAGTACTGAATGCAGAGCTTTCATTCTGTTTGAGCCATATTTTTTTTCTTTTTCTCTCTGATCTGGTTGCACCTGTTATGTTTGAGGGGCAGAGCCTTAGGTGTTCACCAGGGTGGGGCAACCCAGTTGCTGGGTTGTGACACTGTATGTGGGGGCAGGGTCTGAGAGGGAACAATGGCGCTTGCTTAGCTCTCCGTGGGGTCTCAGTCCCTCCCGCTGCTTCCCCCGGGGCCCCTCTGGTGCTGATTCCCATGTGGGTGGGCTTGTGCACACTGTGGGACTTTCCAATGACCTCTCCTGTGAGGCTAGGAGTCTCTCCCTGTGCCTCAATCCCCACAGGTGTTTTCAATCAGTGCCCCAAGGCTCTATTTCCCAGCGCTGTGATCCTGAGTTGCTCGCAGTGCTTTGCTTCACAATTGCTGCCTTTCTGGGTCTGCCAGCTGCCACCTCTTGGCCAGGTTCTGCCAGCTGCTGCTTTGGTGCTCAGAGTCCACCCACTGTGGTCTTGTGTGCCCTGGATGCCTTATGCACCTGGTCCCAACTCTCTCTGCTCTCTGAGCCTCGACCCAAGCCCAGCTGCCCAACTCTGCCCCTCCTACCAGTCTGGGTAAATGTGTCTATTTTAACTCCCTGGTTGTCCGACTTCCATACAGTTCAATTTTCTGTCAGTTCTGGTTGTTATTCTGTTTCTAAATTGTTGTTGCCCCTATCTTGGTTGTGCAAGGAGGAACAGTGTGTCTATTTATGCCTCCATCTTGGCCGGAAGTCCCCTATTTCCTAAATTTTAAATAGGAATATTCTTGGAGTCTTTACTAATAAGATATTACTAATATAACTTCATTAAATGCTGATTATAATTTAGTGGTGGCTCTAAATAAGTCAACTTAGTAACTGTAAATTATTTCTTGAAAATTCCTCTCTTAGCTAAAATTTTATCCCTTGAAAAAGATGGGATGCCCAGCACCCAAGATGAATTACACGCTGCGTACGAGAAGCAACAAATAGAAAAGTTCCCTGAGATATAGGTAAGGTTCAGATGTGATGAAAGAGTACTAAAACTGAAATCAAAGATAAGGTTTGAGTCCAAGTTCAGACATATGTATGACTCTCAGCAACTCGAAAAACTTAATTAAATCTCAGTTCCTTCTCTCAGTTTTGTCTCTCTCCAAAGAGTATCATGAACATCCAATTAGACTGTGTGTGTAAGCACTATAAGCATTGTAGATATAGGATAAGCTATCATAAATAGTAATAACATAATTCAGAAATACTCAAATGACAGGAAATTAAACTTTCGTAAATAAATTTAAGTATTTGGGACTGTTTACTCTGGAGGACTCCTTCTGCCTATTTTTAAAGGAGGACATTGCCCAGAACCCCATCTAGAATTCCATCCAATCCTGTTCTCTTATTCTTTTACTCAGCCTACATATTTTCCCTGAGCTCCAGAGCCATATTGCCAGGAACTTGTAGAATACATCCATAAGTATATAACCTCAAAACTAATATTTACCAAACTAGGTTCATAATCTTACTCCTTCACTACCTCTCTCTATAAAGTCCCTCTTTCAGTACACAGAATTATCATCTACCCAGTTTCTCAAGTTCCATGTACTTCATGTATTCCTCCTTATCCCTTACATCCTCCGCCATTGGAAAGCATTGATTCTAGAGTCAGTGCCTAATGCTTGATTTAATCTTGGCTCTGCCACATACTAGCAGTGAGACCTCAGAAAAAATTATTGAACTTCTCTGTGCTTCAGTTTCCTTATTTATAAAACAGGTATCAAATAGGCCACTCCACAGGGTGCTCATGGAGGATTACATATACACACACACTCACACACCACAAATACCTTAGAATAATTGTATACTGTGTGCTATAAAACTGCTATTATAATTATTGTTATTATTGAACCTTACCTTAGGATGATCCATGAATAAGGTTTAGTAAGTTCTATCATATCACAGTGGTGGCTTAACTTGTATGCACCCACCTTTGGATAATGGGCTCTTTCAGTACAGAGGCTATCTTTTTTGCTCAGCTTCAGACACATAGTGGGCTCTCCATGGCTAATTTCAGGAAAGAGGGAGAAAAGGGAGGGAGGGAGGGAGAACAGAAGGAAGGGAGAAAAGCAGGTAGGCACTGACTTTTTTCACTGCATTTCTATAAAGAGAAGTAATTTCCAAATCTGAGTTTCTGGACAAGTGTGATATTGATTCCAAAAGCATCACTAGATAAGTAAATTAAAGGTTCTACTATCAAAGATTCTGAATCAATAGGCTTCAGGTGCAGCCAGTAATCTGTATTTTAACAAGCTTCCCAAGTAAGAATGCTTGTGACCTCTTTCCCTGCACAGATATGTCTAGCTAAAGATATTGGAACTGAAACCTGGCTCAGGCTCCATTCTGCAAGCCAATTTTGTGTGCTTTGGGAGAAGGGAGCACAGTTTCTAATATTCAGTTAGTCACTGTGAGTGGTAGTGTAGCCCTGCTCAGAAGACACTGAATTTAACTAGAAGTAAAAAGAGATATATCAATTATAAAAATGATTAACCTATGACAATATACAAAGGCAAGATATGGAGATACTTTTAAAAAGAAAACTAGGCAGTCATCAGTTGAGAATATTTTAAAACAACTTCTGGAGGATAAGTTTTAAAAAAAGATGTCTTTATCCATTCTGGCTTCCAATATATAATTGAGTATTATTTCCAAGAAATAATTATATTGATTTCTTGCTTAATATAATTCAGCTAAAATCCAGTTGTATCAGAACCCCAAAATTATTATAATAATTTTTAGCTTCAAAATGAAGGTGTGTCTCTGGCCATACCACCCTGAACACACCTGATCTCCTCAAAATGAAGGTAGTATGCAAGTTGTTTAAACTACTATCAATTAATCTTCTAGACTTCACATCAATTTCTTATAATGGGATTTTCCTCTATACTTGCTTTAAGTGATTCATCAAATTATTTTCCAGAATTCATACAATAATATAGTAGTAATTTTACTACTCAGCACACAATAGTACAGTAGTAATTTTTCCTACTGTTAAATAAATAAATTTTCTAGAACAAACTCTGAGGAAATTCAGAAACTAAGAATGAAAGTTTTTTGGTAAACAATTTTTAAAACAAAATATGACTATCCCAGAATATGTAGCCAACAATTATCCTACCTTCTCTTACTGAACTCCAACTGGTACAAGACTGCTATACTGATAGGAAAGGTACCCAAAACACCTGTGGCTGAGGATAGCCCAGGACAGGTAGAAAAGGACTAGCAGAACCTGAATAACAAGAACAAAATAAAAATATAAACCCAAATAATATAACCAGAGTGGAAGAGTGGATCCATCTATGCTTTTAATGAAAACAGATACAAACACTTCAGGTGGATCTAGCTTGTCTCATGGTTATGGAAAAGAACTGGAAATTAACACTGGAACAGATCATTATATAAAATTTGCCTTTTAATTGTCTGGTATAGTTCTTCTCAATCCTTAATTTCCTTTCCCACAAAATTTAGAGTGTAAAAATCTCTCTAATTATTGTTATATATTGTTCTTTGAACTAAATGTTCACTACTTATCCATCGCAGCAACATTTCTGGTGTCCAGAATAGGTATACAGCTAAGTAATATACAGTTGGAGAATATAGTTGGGGAAAGAAATTTTCATACTAGCACATTGGTAAAGGTCTTTACAGTAATTTGGGAAAAATTACATTATCAAGGAATATTAATTAGGCTTATTCCTTAACCTCTTTCTATTTGTCTATTATTGTAGAGCATATATTTTACCCAAATTCCTAACATTTTTATGGAGAGATAAATAATGCTTTCAGCACTAAGCTTTTAACATAGATAATATATAATTGACTAAATATTAATAAGTGTTTTTGCTAGAACCTAGGACCCAAAAAACAGTGGAAATGGAAAATATCAGATGTTGCCTGTAGCATGCCTGACCTCACTCAATAGAACACCATGACCCAGGGCACTGAGAGACAAAAATATTTTAGACAATTTCTGTGTTGTTTTTTTAAATCACCAGCCTGTTTAGTTTCAAGCAGTTGTTCCTCCAACCCTACGCCATACAAATAAATAGCATAAAAAACACTAAAGATTGCAAAGTAGTTTAGAAGAAACCTCAAATGACTTTTAATGGAATATTACATAGCCAAAACACAGAGGCTTAAATGAGTAGCTTAAAATGTTCCATTTACCACACATCACAGAAAGTGTGAGCCTTTTTTTTGGTTTCTCTTCAGTTACAGTCCTTCAACTCCTTGACCAGCTGAACTGTTTGTTCCAAGTCATCAAACCCCTTAATAACTTAGATTCCCAAATTCAGGCTTACAAAGGGTAGAGGTGGCTACATATTGCTGCCAGGTCACTTTAGCAGAAAAATAATGCTACACATACATACACACTAACATGTACACTCACACACACCAACCCTGCACACACACCATACCTTCAGAAGCATGAAGTAAATCCATATTACCACCAGGACAAGTACAGGTATAAAGGGAAATTTTACTATGTGAACCAACACATGAAAACTATGCCAAAACCTGATTTAACCTCCAAAGTTTACATTTTTAGTCTTCTAGCCAAGTTGTGTCACCTCCCTCACATCTCTGGTGGCATATGGCCCTACATCTCTGTTGGTTTTAGGTAAAATTAAGCTAGACTTTCTATATACTCAGTCTATAAACTTTGTCTATAAATTGTGAATTGTTGTATAGGGGAAAAGCACATCATGGGCATACTGATTAATGCCCAGTTAAATTATGCTAAATGGCTTTTCATTTTTTTTTGTTTGCTAATTGGTAGGGTTTCTCACAAATGTTAATGCACATTGTTCATAAAATCCTAGTGTACTTGTGAATTAGGAACTGGGTGGAGTCCATACTAAATGTGGGGTGTGGAATTTCCTGATATTATTTGAACATTTCATGGGAGTGCTGTATGAGGCAGACATGGTTGGAATATGTTACATGCTTCATCTCCAGGATCCTCAGTCTTTCCCTTTAGGATTCTGTAACCTGCCCCCTCACCTCCAGTTATCATTCCTCCCACAGCTCCAATGGGTCCCATGTGCCCTCCTGCTGCTCTGGGCCTTCTCACGAGTAAAAGCTAATTTTCCTCCAAATGTTGGCAATTATTAAATGTCATTGTCTGAAGATTTTTTCTTTATTTGTACCAATAGCAAAACCTAGAATTTCTTACTGTTTGTTAGCTGTTAGGCATGGGACATACACCATATTTTTTTTCAGGATTTCATTCCTTTTTATTGCATATATCATTCATTTATCATATTACTGCATAGCATTCCACCGTGTAATACCTTTTTGTTTATCCATTGATGATAGAAATCCGTTTTATTCATAGTTTTCTAATTTTATTGCTATGATAATAATACTACTACAAACATTTTAACATGAGGCTCTCTGTATTTTATGTACCTTATGTGTACTATGATGGCTGATGTTCTAGATTTGTTATACTTGCATATATATATATATATATATATATTACTTTTTACTCTTTTACTTCTACTTATCTTGTTTTTTAAATTCTTTTTTTACCTTTGTATTTTATTTTTATTAAATGATTTTGGATGTTATTCACGTTTTCTTTTGTGGTTACCCTAAAAATTATATGATTCATATTTACCATTAACAACCTAAGGTTATTCAGTATTATAAGTCCTCAAACTATAAAAGGACTCTAACATCTTACTACCTAAATAGTGTGGTCTAGGGACCTTCACCCCTGACCTTACCAGACAGTTTGTTTGAAATGCACATTCTCAAATCCAACCCTAGATCCATTATTGTTATTCTGCAGAAAAAGGATGTACCCCACCCAAAATTTAGTTTAGATATCATGTCTGATGATTTCACACAGTCCCGGAAGAAAGAATACAAATGTTTATTAATTACATAATGAGGCTTCCCGGGGAGAGTTGCATGTATTCCAAGCAGATCTGAAAATGGCTGCAAAGAGACAAGAAAGGAGATTGGCTTGGAGTTTTTATGGCAGGGTGGCCACACCAGCTGGTCGGCACTGTGAGCAGGATGTCTAGACTATGACTACTACCACAGACATCTTTCTTCACTACGTTAGCCTGGTAACTGGGTCTGCTGACTGCTGGTGATCTTTTGCCTTGAGCTGTGTCACTTTGTTCTGCATTTTCTTGAGTTATAAAGAGCACCTGTTACAGACTTAACTAACCTTAACTCAAAAGTTATAATTGGCATTTAGGATCAGGTGTATGTTAAAGTATCCCTGGTTCCTGTGTCTTGACCCAGGCCTATCTGTATGTCTTAATTCAAGCATAAGCCTTGTCTGATACAAAGCTCAGAAAAAAAGTGATTCTTTCTCTGGGAGCAATGATTGTGCACATCATCTAGGTGTTAGCTCCATTGCATAGAGCACAGGAAAAACAATGAGACTTTGTGCAATATACCAGTCCATCAGGTGATTGCTCACATAGAGGAGCAGGTACTATGAGGCATGCTGAGGTCACACTCCTAAAAGCAGTTGGCTCACTATAACCCCACAAAAATGCCTTTGCTGATGCTATTGCTTATGCCCCTGTCATCCAAAACAATCCAGACCCTCAAAGTTATAGGGAAAATACCCACAATACCCCTGGTGCACAGCCAAGGGCTTATTCAACCATTTGCTCTGAGAGAGGTCCCTAACTCTAACAATATAAACTTATAATAATGAGCAAGGTAAAGAGAACCCCCAATCTCTGTAATACTATAGTAAGAGAGAGAGAGAGAGAGAGAGAGGAAGGAAGGAAGAGAGAGATGGAGGAAGGAAGGAAAAGAAAGAAAGAGAGAGAAAAAAAGAAGAAAGGAAGGGGTAAAGGTAAAAAAACAGAAAGAAAAATATAAGAAAATATAAAGAAATTTTGATACATAGGAAGGAATCAACAACAACAAACTGATACAGATTCACAATTTAACACAATTAGAAATCCAAAATTTACCGAAAGCATTTACACAACAAAAAGATAGTCAGATATTGATTGGCTTTTGCATATCTACAACATAGATTCTGAATTAACTATAATATCTCTCTTTTTAATAGTTCATTTTTCATTGTTTTTTTCCATTACTATTATCCCCCCTATACTCTCTTCCACTGTAGTATCTCTTGACAAGCTTCAATTAGCAAACCTTCATGGCTTTAATCAGTACTGTGGCCCAAATTACAATTATTTATGCAGTGTCTACTAAATTTAAACAAGGTACTCCCTACAATCTCAGGAGAATTACTGAACATAAAGTGGGAGATAAAGAGATGTGCCTTATCTTATAACTGTTGAAACTATTACCTGTGGATTTTACAGTGGCTTTCCCAGTGGCTCACCTGGCTACTCTCAGTGCTGATTGTCCAACAAAATTCCACTCTAACAGTACCACAAGTTAAGCAGGCTGAGATGACTCTTACATACAGATTGGCACCGTCCATGAACATCCAAGTTCAGAAGATGCAGTCACACACAGTGAACAGTGTGGTAGCTCCAGACAGGGGGCCCAAGGTCAGTTACAAACAATATCTGACTTTAGCCTGTACCTGCATTGTGCCCAGGTGGACCCAGAAACAACAAAACCAGTGGTTGGCTTCAGACCACACCAAACCTTGATCCAACTAGCCACAAAAGTGGCACACCCAAAAGAAGATTCTAGAAGGCACAAGACACTTCTGGGAACAACTATGCCTTAGGGGGAAGCCCCTGCACAGTGTCTCATACATAGTAATTGAGGTTTATACTTATAGTCAGCTGGGCATGAAGGGTTAACTCCACTCACAAAAGAGCCAACAGCATTCAAGACTCCACTACAACAGGGGTGTGCACACAACCCACAAGAAACATTCCTGGAAAGCTGAGCTCAGGTGATCTGGAAGACTGTGCCACTGAGCTCAACAAGACACCTCTATCATAAAGCCATCATAACAAGTTTGGGAGTCATAGTAGATCTATGTAACACACAGAGACAAAGTGGGAAGAAAAAGAAATATGTCCCAAACAAAAGAACAAGGGAAATCCCCAGAAAAATAGAACTAAGTAACATGAAACAACCAAAATACCTGATACAGAAGTTAAAACAATGATTATAAGAATGCTCAAAGATCTTAGAAGAAAAATGGATGATCTCAGTAAGAACTTAAACAAAGAGATAGTAAGCATTGGAAATGGACATACAGACCATAAAAAAAATCAGAAATAAAGAATACAATACGTGGAATGAAAAATATTATAGCAGGAATCAGCAGCAGGTTAGATGAAGCAGAAAATTAAATCAATGATTTAGAGGACAAGATAACAACAAGCACCCAAGCAGAGTATCAAAAAGAAAAGAAAATTTTTTAAAAAGTGAAAAAAGTCAAAGGGACTTATGACTCTGTTACACTGATGGGACAACATCAAGAGTAACATTTGCATCACAGAAATATCAGAATGAGAACAGAGTGAACAAAAGATGGAGAGCATGTTTGAAGAAATAATGGCTGAAAACTTCCCTACTGTGGTGAAGGAAAAAGTCATACAAGTTCAGAAAGCACAGAGTCCCAATCAAGATGAACCCAAAGAGATCCACACCAAGACCCATCATAATTAAAATGACAAAGGTTAAAGATAAAGATGATGATATTATATCCTCTTCTGGAGAGATTTATTGTACACACTCATTAAGGACATACACATATGTACAAAATATCTCACGAAAAGGAGATAGGCCACTGTCCCACACATAGTGCAAGGTACTGCTATCTCATTTAAATTCCTAAAAATTATTTGTTAAACTGAGAACAGCTCTGCCTCTGACACTGTCAAGAAACAGCTATTGATCCTTTTGTCAACCACAACATTGAACAAGCCCAACATCTTTTCAGGTCTTTTCTGGGTTTTGAAGGCAACATATTCTTTATTTACAAAGTGTTAAATTGACCCACCTTGAATGGCCCACACTGTTGGGCTCTGGAATAAGTAAGGCTTTCAATGGAGCTTTTGCCTCCCTTACTGACCTCATAGAACATCATAGTGGCTCACTTAAGTTAAAAAATCAATTAAATGAAATATAACATATTTCGGTCATCAGTCATATGATGACTGGGGTGAACTGTAATAAAGTCAGACTTCATTTTTGTTGTTATGTTTGGCTCCTAACAGTTTTTAAGCCTCACCCCCTCCTTTTCCCCTTCTACTGTGCCACACATCTGAGCAAGCTGAATAAAAGAGCTCAAGTGCCCTCTCTTTTGCACCCTGGGGAAGTTCAAAACAACACACAAGAAACTTCATTCACCCCATCCCTTACTACAATGAAAATGCCAAGCCTGTTTCGCTTTCTGGCTCTCTCAAGCCATTTTTGGAATGGTTGACATCAGCTTCCCTACTCATTCCAGCAAGCCTCATAATGTAAGTACTATACCTTTCCATACTCTGTTGGTGTGTGTGTGCATGACTTCATCAGTACTGACATCTGAACCAAGTTTTGGATGGGAGTATGTCATATTTCTTCAAAGTAGCTGTAACATCTACTAAATGAGAATCTACTATTTTTAAACTATCCTCAAATAAATAACACATTAAGCACTGCTCTAGAACACTTTATTATCATTCTCTCCAAACTAACACGTTGTTTTTCTTTAGCTTTGTTCTTTTTTTAATCCATAAATGACAAGGTAATAAAAATTACCTTGATGATAAAAATCATTTCATGCAGACAATGCTTATCTACATGTTTACCAATTTACTGAGTGGCATTTCTTCTTCTTTAATTGTATTATTTTTATGGTATTTTATTGTTTATGCTATTACAGTTTATCAAAATTTTCCCCTCTTCCCCCTCTAACAAATCCCCCCAACTCCCTCAGGCAATCCCCACACCATTGTCCATATCCATCAGTAGTACATACATGTTCTTTGGTTACTATATTCCCTATGCTGTACTTTATATCCCCGTGACTATTCTGTAACTATCAATTTGTACTTTTTAATCTCTTCACCTTTTTCACCTATTCCCCTGACCCTTTCACCTCTGGTAACCAACAAAATCTTCTCTGTATCTGTGATTCCATTTCTGTTCTGCTCATTTTGTTTATTTTTTAATATTTAATTGTTTGTAGATATGTGTTTATTGCCATTTTATTGTTCATGTTTTTTATCTTCTTCTTAAAAACACCTTCTAACATTTCATATAATACTGGTTTGGTGATGATGAATACCTTTAGCTTTTTCTTGTCTGGGAAACTCCTTTTCTGTCCTTTGATTCTAAATGATAGCTTTGCTAGGTAGAGTAATATAGGTTATAAGTCCTTGCTTTTCATCACTTTGAATATTTCTTGCCAATCCCTTCTAGCCTGCAATGTTTCCTTAAGAAATCGGCTAGAAATCTCATGGGACCTTCCTCAGGAAACTAACTACTTTTCTCTTACTGCTTTTGAGATTCTCTCTTTGTATTTAACCTTTGGCATTACAATTATGATGTGCCTTGGAGTGGCCTCTTTGGTTCCATCTTGTTTGGAATTCTCTGTGTTCCCCAGACTTCTATGTCTATTTCCTTCACCAAGTGAAGTTTTCTTTCACAATTTTTGCAAGTAGATTTCCAATTTTTTGATCTTTCACTTTTCCTTCTGGCACTAGTATGATGTGAGTGTTGATGCACTTGAAGTTGTCCTAGAGGTTTCCTATACTACCCTCATTTTTTTTATTCTTCTTTCTTCTTGCTGTTCTGATTGGTTGTTTTTGCTTCCTTATGGTCCAAATCACTGGTTTGATTCTTGGCTTCATCTATTGTACTGTTGATACCCTGTAAATTATTGTTTGTTTCAATCACTTTATCCTTCATTTCTGACTGGATCTTTTTTATGCTGCTGAAGCCCTCACTAAGTTCTTTGATTAGGCTTTTAACCAGTATTTCAAACTCTGAATCTGATAGATTGTGGTTTTTTTTTCCACTTTGTTTAGTTCTTCTTCTGGAGTTTTGTTCTCTCTTTTCATATGGCCCATGTTTCTTTGTCTACTAATTTTGGCAGCCTCCCAGTGTTTGTTTTTATGTACAATATTAAATAGAGCTACTATGTCTCTTAAGCTTGATAGAGGGACTTAATGTAGTAGGTGTCCTGTAGGGTCCAGTAGCACAGCTTCCCCTATCACCTCAGCTGTGTACTCAAGGTGCACCCTCTGTGGGTTGTGTATACCCTCCTCCTGTTGTTGAGCTTTGATTGCTGTTGACACATTCAAGATGAGCCACTGCCTGTGTTCCATTTGAGGTCACACAGCATGAGCCACAAAGTGATCTGAAGATGGCTTCTACTTGTGCTGGACTTGGAGGTACCAAGGATAGGCCAAGGTGTGAACCAAGGCCAGCTACCAGTAATGCCAGGCCTGGGGCACCTTAATGAGCATTATAGGGCTCACTGAAGCCAGATGCTGATTGTTTGAGAGAATTTAGAGAAATCTGAAGGATGAACATTCATATATAAAAGACACTGAAAACAGCTTGGGTGGGCTTGAAAGTTGGGTGGGGCAGGACCTCAGGGAATCACCATGGTGGGGCAAATAGTAAACCAGGTTGATGGAGTCCTATATATGACACATGCCTGCTGGCTCTGTGACTCTGTGGAGGCAGGGCTCAGAAAAGAAACAGTGGTCTCTGCCAGCACTTCTGTCTGTGAGAAAGCTGCCCCCCAGCTCTTGTACTGATGCTGGACAATTCAGTTCCTCCCCAGATGTTTCTGATAACTTTCAAGCTGCTACCCCAGTACTAGAGCTCAAAGGAAGTGAGTCAGAATAAGTCTGTGCACAGGCACTTTAAGGGGAACTGCTTGGGATTCTAGAAGTTTGTGTCTTCCACAGCCTCAATGCGCACTGGTTTTTACAGCTAGAAGTTATGGAGACTCATCTTAATGGCAATGGAACCCTGGGCTGGGGGGCCTGGTGTGGGTCTGGGACCCCTCACTCCTGAGATATCTTTCCCAATTTTTATCTGCCACATGTGTATTTGGTAACAGCCCATTGTGCATCTCTGCCCCTCCTACCATTCTCAATGTGGTTTCTTCTTTAATTCTGTAGTTGTAGAACTTCCATTCAGCTCAATTTTTGATGGCTCTGAGTGATGGTTGTTCTATAGTTTAGTTGTAAATTTGATGTGGTTGTGTGAGGAGATGAATTGTATTTACCTATCCTCTGGCTTGACCAGAAGTCTCTAATTGCATGACTTTTCTTCTTCAATCTCCTACCTTCTGTCTATGGTCATTTTCTTTCCTTCTTTACTTTAGCAGTCCCTTATCTTATGACTTCCACTGTTGTCATTTCTTTGTAGATAACCCATCTTGCATTTGTGGCTAGCTTTAAGATCTTTTTTTTTTTTTTTGCTTTTCTGATATTTCACCACAAAGTGTGAAGACATTGTTGTTTTTTCTCCTATTTATCCTGCTTGGTATTTACTTTTCTTCCCTATATGGATTCCCTTTTTTCATGAAACTATTTTCAGCCATTATTGATATAAATGCTGCCTCTCATCTGCTTTCTCTATTCTTTTTTTCTGGCAGTTCCTTCAACTTATATTCCACCTATTGTTCCCTACTCATTTCTAAAACTATATTTATATTTCCATTTTTTTGTCTTTCTCTGTACTATATTCTGAAAAATTTATTCGGATCTATCCTTCAGTTCATTTATTCTTCCTTCAGCTGTGTCTGATCTACTGTTTATACAAGTAGATATTGATTTTTTTATTTTAACAGTTATATTCTTTTTATAAATATTTGTTTTATTTCTCTTTCAAATAATCCCAGTCATTTTTGTGGTCTCTCTTTGCTTTTGCATTTCTTACTCTGTTTTAAAAATATCAGCCCTGGCTGGCGTAGCTCAGTGGATTGAGCGCGGGCTGGGAACCAAAGTGTCCCAGGTTCGATTCCCAGTCAGGGCACATGCCTGGGTTGCAGGCCATGACCCCCAGCAACCGCACATTGATGTTTCTCTCTCTCTCTCTTTCTCCCTCCCTTCCCTCTCTAAAAATAAATAAATAAAATCTTAAAAAAAAATAAATAAAATAAAAAATAAAAAAAAAATAAAAATATCTTTAAACATTTCATTCATAGTCATATTCTCTTATAATTTCAATATCTGGAGTCCTTGGGAAAACCTCTTTGTTGGCTAAATTTCATTTATGCCAGCTTCTTTTTTAGTGTTTTGATCCATGCTGCAGGGTAACTTTGCTTGAACTTAATCTGTTAAAATCTTGTAGTCTAAATATAAGTTGCTGCTTCCAGAAAAAGGATTTAAATCAACTTCTAATAAGAGGTTATTGTCAACCTGGAATGCCTTGAATTCATGTAAAGATTCTAATAAGTGAATATCAGATTTCTCACCTTACAACTGGCAGACAATTAAGTCTCTTATTGCTTCATCAATATTAGTGTTTTGGGGTGGGTGGCAAGCTCATATTTCCAGATTGTTCTCTAATTACTGCTTATTGCTCCTACTCCAGCCTAAGCTCATACATTTATTTGAAAATGTGGTTATTTAGGAAGTGATTCTTGGAGATTTTCCTTAACCCCCTTGAGTCCAGCAATTAATCAGTAAAGTATGTTTTATTTAGGATCTGGTCAATTTGCAGCAGAAGGGCCTTTAGAATTTACCTTACTCATATAAGCAGAAGATTAATTATTATTATATAATTATTAATTATTCAGCTCCTTGCACTGGAGAGATATTCAGGCACTGGGTAAAGATGTGCCTCTTAACTTGCACCCCAGAAGCAATTGCCTTCTCAATCTACACATGATAGAGGCAGCCCTTCTTTGACATTTATATAGAAATAGAAAGCTCATTATTACACAGGGCTTCCAGATTTCCTTTTTTTTCCACTGTCTGGGATTATATTTGTATTAAAACTATCATTGTTACTTTTCATATGATTATCTCTTTTGATTTGTTTTGTTTTGTTTTGCCTTTTGTTTCATTTTTAGGGCATTTAGCACTACTTTTCAAAATACTTTGGTATGCTGATAATAATCACTAAAGAGATGCTTCCCCAAATTGTTTGCATTCTCATTCTGGTAACCTAAGAAACATTCTAAACTCTTGCCTGGTCTTGTCAATCTGGAGATTTGATTTATACCTTAAATAGAAACATAATTTTTACTCAGATTTTAGTAATTACTGTATTTTCATTTAACAGAACATCTTTCCTGAGCTACAGTTTCCAACTGGTATAATTATTGTACAGAATTTAGAGTAGCTGTGTGCCAATTTGAGTGTTTAGCATATAACTAACAGGTTATAATTATAACAGCAAAAAGTTTTGAAAAACAAAAATAGTTTAGTAGTAATTAAATTCAAAGAGCCTTTCCAAAGAAAGCTAGGTAATAACTTTAATTGAGTTGTATGTAAAATTGGAAAGCTTCAAAACATGTTCCCAAACATCTTACATAAAAGTAACATTGTACCTATGATTTTCTTGTTTTATCACTCTTTAGCTAAAGAGTTAAAATATTGTATATTCAAGTTTTACATAAAAAGATTATAAAATGTTAAACATCTCAAAAATTCCAAGGTGACTTTTATATATTAGTAAAGTCTCAAAACATAGTATTTCATATCTTTTAAGAGGGAAAATTAATTTCCACATTTTATTTATTGTGATTTTTCTGGACTGAAACAGTTGGAATAAAGTCTTATGTGATTAATATTACCAATGATTCTTTCTTGCAATCTCCTGTAATAATTAAAGGGATTCCATGGTATAATCATTTTCCTGCCCTGCAGGGGATTTCTGTCTTTGAATTTTATCTTCATCAATGTAAATGAATGTTTTATGAATTTGTCTTAATAAAAGCCCCACTTCATGTCACAAACAGAGTAACTTGATAGTGAACTGAACTTCCTGCAATACACTACAAAAAAAGTGCAGGGTTGTGATTTGTGAGAGAAGGGGAACACTATAAATACCACATTTGTCCAGGCAATCACCATGGAGGTTTATGGCAAGATTATGGCACTGGAAGGTTAAGCCAAGCAGAACCAAATGATCTGTCTGAGTCAAAAAGTAAAAGACTAGATTTTACAGTAATGAAGCAGTTGGAATCTTCAGGGTGTATCACTTTGCTCTTGAATCTGCAATTTGGTTAGCACTCAGTAGGGACACCTAATTTCTCTACCACTCAGTGGCCTGGGATTATCTTGAGTTTTTGTTCACTCGAGTGTTTGGTTGAGCTCCTCGTGTATCCCCATCTCTTTGTGACATGTACATGTATTCTCTGTAGCCAGAAATATTAGGGTAGCCAGAATTCTCAAATATCAACTCATAGCTCCCAAGACATGTGTCTCAAGAGAATAAAACAAACACCCGAACTGCCTTTTCTAACTTAAGCTTAGAAGTTGACCTCCCATTCAACACATCAGCAGTGAGTCATTAATACTGCCCAAATTCAAGGGGAAGGCAACTTTTGTGAGAGGGATGTCAAAACACTTGAAGACATGTTTGAGGCTCACCTGAAGATCCACAAGCACATGTAGATTATCCTTAAATGGAGACAAACACCAAATTTCATGCAGAATGGATAAATTGACAGATTGAGGGGGGGAGAGGAGGCAGGAAGATATGCTTGTTCTCAGAAATATATAATTGCTGGATTACAGAATGCAAATTTTAGACCAAATTCTGTACTGTCTACTTTGAAGAAGGGCAGTTTTAGCCAAATCTTGAAGAGCATCACAATTGGTCTGTGCCTGAAGGAAGAAGGATGTGGGCATCTTAAGAAAGAATAATCAAGATAAATAATAACATCAAATTAGGCCTTAGTTTAGTTGGAATGGTGGGAGGAAGGGAAGGGGGCAGGTAGCCAAAGGTATAGTGAGAAATTAAAGCTCATAAGTTAACTATAGAAACAGAGAGGTACAGACAAATTTTGAAAATGGAAATACCTGGTTTTGAGTGAGTTCAGCTAGAAGGATATTCTGAATAATGTCAGTAAAGTTGAATGACATATATTTTTAATTTCAAAAAATCCTTAAGGAAAATAATGCATTGAAAAATGAAACAAACAAACTGAGCACAAAAGGTCTCATTAATGTTCTGCATTGGTAAAGGAAACAAAAAGAACAATATAAAAATTAAGCATGAAAGCGCATAAGGAAGCACTGGAACAGGGAAAATGACAGAGAGGGGAAAAGTAAAGTACAATACTCATCGCCAATTTTAAAAAAATAGTGAATTATTAAGGAAAAGGAAGAAGAAAATTTATTACCAAAATGTAGCCCTGGCTGGCGTAGCTCAGTGGATTGAGCGCAGGCTGCAAACCAAAGCATTGCAAGTTCAATTCCCAGTCAGGGCACATGCTTGGGTTGCAGGCCACGGCCCCTAGAAACGACACATTGATATTTCTCTCTCTCTCCTTTTCTCCCTCCCTTCCCTCTCTAAAAATAAATAAAATCTTTTAAAAATTATTACCAAAATGTGCCATCTAAAGTATAAAAGGAATTATTTAACAGTAAAAAAGAATTAGGCAAGGTTGTGTTTTTTTTTAGTGAGCAAGGTTTTAAAGTTAACAAATTCATTAAATATATTTTAAAAACTACAGATTCTATCAGAAATCACTTGTGCTTGTGGAAAATACAAGGCCTTTTTTAGCATACAATAACAATATCCCAACACATGATAATATGCTAGGATTTCAGCATAGCTATTGACTAATAAGATTTGCTATCTTCTCTTTATAAATTACACTACACTTACATAAGCAATGGATTTTAAAGCTAGGTACAAGAGACCATCAACAGACATATAAGATATTGTAAACTGAACAGATTTCTGAAAGCACATTTTGAAATGAGATTTATATATTTTATTACATATTTATAATTATGATACACATATACATACATATATATATAAAGAACTAATAAATTCAGTGAAAAGATCGGTTTGGAGTCTGATCAGGAAAACGTATTGCTAGAAGTGGAAGCATCATGTTGGTATGGTGATACCAAATCTCAGCCAAAGCTCCTGAATCCAGGAAATTTCTTGAATCTTCACTCAATGCATATGACAGTGTTAGCTCAATCCATATGTTAAAATTCCATGTTATAGTAAAACTCTAATGTTCTTTGAAATTTGAAATTGTTAATTTATCTAGGTATCATAAAATATGTTGCACTTATGCAGGTTTATAATATCATAATACCAAAAAATTTAAAGAGGAAAGAAATCAAACTATTTTATTACTCTAATATATACACTATTAGGGAAACCAGAAGTAAAGTAGAAAGAAAACAGCCTTTGTATTGAAACAGATGGACTTCAAGTCCCACATTTGTCTGTAGCTATGAGACCTTGGTCATTGTCTCTGGGCTCTCATCTGTAAAATGGAATAATGCATACTTCATAAGACTGTTGAGAGGATCAGCAATGACTCAGATGAAGTTTCTAACATAATGAGTGTGCCAGAGAAGTACAGCTATTTAAATGGGGTGAAATAGAGCTTTTAGTTAAATTTACATTTTAAAACAAAACTTAATATATACAATGTCTCTGTGTGGATATATACACATTCATACATATGGATGCATATAAAACAATTGTAAGAAATATAATTATAATTATATTACTCAAAAATATATATTAAATATAATACAAACCATTATAAAATCTTTGGATTACATGTCATTTATATGTCATCCAGCCCAGCTCCCTACTCAATATAAAATCTGATATTCAACTTTCCTGAAATGAATTTATACAACTTTCTTGAACCTTTCCAATGACCAAACCTCAAAAGGCTGCATTTGTTTTCAAGGCAGGATTAACTGTGAGTTAAGTACATCGGCTTCCTAGTGGCCTTTCATTGGTCCCATTACTTACCTCCTTCCTCAGATATTTAAAGTCATTTTTGAATGAAATACACTCCTATTTGCCTACCAACAGAGCTGTTCAAGCTAAACAGTCTTGCTCTGAACCTAACTCCCAGGACTAAAGAGAACAACAGAGATGTGGTTTGAACCACATCATAGTTCAAGAAAATTATTAGTCCTCTCTTTTTTCCAAGCCTATTTCTTTTTTAAATCTTTTATAAAATCAAAAGGGTATTAGCATTTTGAGTTGGTTCATGTTAAGTTCTATCAACTAAAGTCCTTAGTTTGTACTTAACGGTGTCTTTACTAGAGTATCTGAACATACTAGGAAGCACAAAAGAGAGTCATAGTAACCTGAGATTCCTCGGCCTCATAATGCTTGGTATGCCTGATGTAATTCTTATTAATTGTACCTCCTTGAAAACAAAACAATAAAATTTTCCAGGCACAATTTGTAACAGAATGTAGTTAAATCTAGTCATAAATCCACTCTTTATGTCAGTGTAATTTACTCACATTGCCTCTATTTAGTTCAATCTTAAGGCCATTAAAATCTAAAATATGATTCAAAAGTTTGTTTTTAGTATAATTCATTATTCATTTATGTTTTTAAAGATGAAGGCAGCTATGTTATCTCCAACTGAAATGAGAACATTCAATAAGCAATACAATATTGAATATCTAAAGTTTTCCCATTACAACAAGGTCAAATGTGGTATTTTCTACTCTCTTGATTCACATTCATGACCCAAATGAGGTTACTGCTTATGCACAGAGTACAATTAAATCAAGGTTAGACAAAAAGACTTCTCTACTACAAGAGAGACAACCAAGAAATTATATAGTGTTGTGAAAATTTAGATTAGTATCATGCTTAATGATATCTAGTTTCCTAATATTAACAGAATAGATCTTTACCCCTACTACTGAGTCTAACCTCCTAAAATATATATTGATAATGTATAATTTTTCAGTTATACTTAACTGTAGCTATGTAATGATTCACTTATTAAAATGGAAAAAAGTTCCTTTATAGTATATTTAAATCAGATATGTAACAAATAAGTCCCATGGGAAAACTTGTAAATTTTCCTCTTAAAAGTAGTCAAGCCAAAATTCTGTTTAAGAATATACTGTCACATTAAAGTTCTCATAGCTTAAATTATTTAAATGAGTATATAATAAGCAATACCACTAAATGTTGTGTAGGAAAAGAAATAAACTGAATAGTGATCATGGATTTTAATAAATTTATATTTTGGGAAAATAGATATCTTACTATTTATATTAAGGTATAACAAAATACAAAAAATATGTCAGAGAAGGTAACTTGGTAATTGTGTCATAGTAAATCAAGGCTTTTTGTTGTTAGTTACTTGTGTGTACATTAAGAAATTATTTTGCCTCTTATTCTCCCTTTATTTTGAAGCATAACTATAAAAATTGCACAATTCGATTTGATGTTTAATGAATAAGAGTAGCTGATCTTCCTGAATCTATATTTTGTGTTACGGTGAGATAAGTATATTGCAGTGAGTTAATCTAATTACATTTACACTGACCTCATTTGTAAAAATAAAAAACAAAACAGCTATGGAAGCATATGATACACACTGAACAATTTCATTATTGTTTCCAAATTCTGGTTTTTCTGGACAGATATGTGTCAGAACTGCTATGATGCATGGTGCATGCAACTGCTTATCTTAGTGTCAGCTTTCACACGAAAAACTATTACACAAACTCTGTTATCAGAATGACTGTGTACCAATTCAAATACCAGGGGAATAATTTTGCTACAGATTTTGAAACAGTAAGGAGAATTTCCTTCAAGATATGCTGTCTTTTAACTCTCTATGTCCTCAGAAAATTTACCAGCATCTATAAAAATAATTCTCTAATCTATACATCACTATTAATCTTCTCCCTGAGCTCAAGGTCTGTTGCTTGGATATTGCCACTCTGATGTCCACTGTAAAGCCAAATTTCATTTATTTACACATAAAACTCCTGTGAAATGCTGTTTTCCTCAATCCTTCCCCCCTCTTTTTTTTTAACATGGTCAACACCTTTCTCCTAATCTTCCAGTTTCAAAAGTAATTGTTAATTTCCTGTATTTCCACAAGTATAGTCAAATGTATCACTTCCTCTTCATTTTCATGGCCACTTCCCTAGTCAAGGTCTTCATTAACAAATACACAATCATAAATGTTAAGTTGCATGGGAAAATTCCAAAGCTTTCTTTTAAAAATTAGATCTTGTTTCTGTTGAAGTTCTCACTCACAGTCTAAAAATCTTAATCTTTAAACTCAAGCATGTGATGAATGGTTCTTGAAAATCATAGTTAGTTCAAATTAAAGGATGTAGTGAAAATAGTCAAACAAATGAAGACAAATTAACCTATTTTTTTCAGGGACAATATTAGTTTACCTTTCTAACTGGTTTATTTGTATTAAAATGTCAACAGGCTGAACAACTGGAAAAAAGTATAATATAGAAGGTAGATGACAAGGTATTCACATTTTGAATTTTCTGGAAGAAGATAGAGTAAAAATAAAATAAATGAGGAAGAAAATTAGGGATAACTAACTTTTCTGAAGTGTTTATATACACTGCATGTAGTATTATAGTGTATGTGTATAACATAATATATGCAATATGGGATACTGCAATAGACTCCCAAAGGGACTTTCTACCTGTTGGCACTTCTCTTCTTCAATCTATCTTGCACATATATCTTCCAAAACAATGTCCTGCACACGCATGCTCAGCATCCTTCATTGGTTTTTCATTGGTTTCTCATTGTCTGCAAAATAAAATAGACAATCCTTGATTTAGAATTTAAGGCTCTTATAAACCTACCCTTAAACCATTTTCTTAAATTGGCCCTGAACTGAATTAATCTGGATCCATTAACCTTTTGCTCCATAACCATTCTTCTAATCATAAAGCCTGATACTTTTGCGTTATTTGATTCTTCTGTTTCCATTAGCTAGGTGTTCAATGGTGAACATATCACCTGAGTCTATTTTCTTATCTTTAGTTACACTGAAGAAAGCATGCATTATTTCCTATGTTAAGTAGCCTTTCCTAACTCCTGTCTCTTAATTTTCACCTTCCTGTACTGTTATATGATTAATTTTCCACTCTTGCCTAGACCTTTTCTTTCAGGAACATCTTTATATTCTCTAGTTATCTACCTCAAGCTCTTGGACTCATTGCTAGGTCAACCTCACAAAACTAGGAGTCTCTTATCTGTGTGAATTCATCCTAGTTGTCATGGTTGTTCTTTTTAAGATTTAATCTTTTCCTTTTTTCAGCCTGTATCACTACTTTGCTTCTCTTCACCTGTAAAAATTTAATGAATGAAACATCGGGCTCGCTTAACCCACAGTACATAACAGGTTCTCTCCAGACCACTTTCCTAGCTCTATTTTTTCTAATCTTCCTCATATTATTCCCCCTAAAGCCCATTATGAATATATGCAGAAGATCAATGCTTTAAGAGATTTAAAGCATCTACAAACACAATTCCTATACGTTATCAAGGAAAGTTTTATAATACATAAAATATGATCATTACTGGATTTCATTAGACCAGATAACCCTCAGCTAAATCCAACTACAAATATCATAAGTTTTACCAGCAAACTAAATTTTAAAAACTCACTCAAACTTGTCTCCTACTCCATCTCCAGGAAAGTGTGTTTAAACTTTACTGAATCGAGTAGATTTTACTTCATCCTAACTAGTTATAAAAGAATAAGAAAAATACCACTTCAAAGGATTCTAAGCTTTTTAAAAATGCTGAGACAGACTTGCTGGTTAATAGTACCAGATAGCTGGTCCTGAGGAGTGCTTTTGACATGTAAAGCGGGTAAACTAAACACCTGCATCAAAATCTAGGCATTACAATGTGTATATTACAATAAATGTACATCCTCAAAAGGACTTAAGTGGTGATAGTAGTGGTAGCACTACTGTTAGATATTGATTTGCCTGTAATTCCACTTTTATTTATTTTCTAAGCCATAATTCCATTCTAATTTCTATTTCCAAGTCATACATACGTATGTATATAGAGAGAGATTTGGCCAAAAAGTTCATTTGGTTTTTTGTAAGATGGTTCTAGTAGTGCTTAGATATCTTTAACTTCATTCAAAACAATATTGTTAATTATATTGTGACAGCTTTCATATTAGCATGCATTTAAAAAAACATCAAAATCAGTGAATTTTTGTTTAACCATTTTGATATTGAAGATGAAAGAGAATATGCAGCATTTTCAGTATATTATGCTTCGTTATTACAAAAATGGTAAAAACACAACAGAAATGCAGGCAAAAAAGATTTGTGTTGTGACTGATCAAACATGTCAAAGTGGCTTGCAAAACTCTGTGCTAAAGATTTCTCACTGGATGATGCTCCATGGTCAGGTTGTCCAGTTAAGTTGATAGCAATCTAATTGAGACATTAATTGAGAACAATCAACATTACACCACACAGGAGATAGCCTACATACTCAAAATATCCAAACCAATTAAGTTATTGGTGAAGAATGAAAAGTATGGGTTTTATTTTATGGCAAAAAACTAAACAGACTTTTTGGGCAAACCAGTATACACATACATACACACGTACCTATACATGTATACAAATAATATGTATATATACACATGTATATATACACATATATGTGTATATGGAAGTATTTTATATAAGATATAAAATGTGTGTGTGTGTGTGTGTGTGTGTGTATTTTACTAATATTTTCACACCATATTTTCCTAGTTGTGCCCGGATCTCGATGCCTTGCTTTTTCTTGGTTAAGGTCATTCAGTAACCTTGGTAACCATGGTTACACACCTTGCACTGGATTTGATTCTCCAGTTTCTAGACCTATTTTTCTTTCTCTGACATCCACTAACCAATTACTCTGTCTCTGTCTCTGTTTGGCCTCTGATATCTGCCGAGAACATGTATTGGTTTGAATTCACTTTCCTCCCCCATTTTATCTTTCTTTGACTGCTGGTTTCTTTCTAACAAAATATAGATCACCATACTTTTTTGTTATGTAGTGATGTGGCTATACATGATTAATTTCCATATGAAGAAAACTGACAAAAGTATTAAAAGATTTAGCATATTTCCCCAATGAATATATTAAAAGCATAAAAATACTAAAATAAAATTATAATTCAGCAAATACTAAACAGAAATTAAAATTCTGAAAGATTTTAGTAAAGAATTATTTTTAGATATTGCAGTTAGGAATTGAAACAATAAATTCATCATGTTAGATCTTATAATGAATACTTCCAGAAGAGCAGAAGAGACATTGTTTGCATGTATTCTTGGTATTCGTGAATCACCTTATAAATTTAGGATCTATCTTAAATGATTTTAACTAAATAGGAAAGCTTTAAACCTTATCTGTGTTGTTTACATGGATGGCACCTAAGGTTATCCATGAGCTCCGTGATAAATCAAAACCTGGGATTTTCAGGGCTAGCTTTGTGTCTCAATTTACCTTAAAGAGCCTTTCAGCATTGAACCTACATCATCTTGTATCCAGCAGAGCTTCTAAGATGGCAAGAGAGGTTGTTAAGGATGTGTTAAGCTTCTTACAGTGCTGCATTATTGCTTTTAGAGCACAGCAAATATCAATCTTTTCCAAAGAAGAACTGAGATAATATTGACATGAATTTAAAAAGCTTTTTAGATTTTTCTTCAAATGATCCCAAGCTTGAAGATAAAACTGTCAATTAGCTGGTATTACAATTACTCCTAAACAAGCTGATCTCTTGTAATTTATTGGCAAAAAGTTAAAAGTATCAGTTATTCTTACCACATCTACCAAGGAAGTAAATTTTTATCCATTCTTTATTTAATTAGCACAACAATCACCTAGATAAGAGGCTAAAGATACATCTTTGGAATTTTCAGTTTTATCTCTTGTGGTCCTCCAGTTAGTCATTTAAAGGACAACTGACTTACAACCTTGTCTATGTTCTGTGATAAGGGTGCATGCCTCATTTGCTCACTTCTATACCTTATTGTATAACACAGTCCTTGGCACATAAAAAGAACATAATGAATAACTGTTGGATAAATAAATGAATGAAGGCTGATGCAGCCAGCCACAATGACCTAATTCAAAAACCTTCATGAAGCATCTAACTTATACTTCAAACAATACTTTGCCATATTTGAAAATTTTTAACTAAGAATCAAACAGAGCTCTGCCTTCTTTCCCACTAACTCCTGCTAATCTGTTAAGACATCTCCAATGTGTCTTACTCTCTAGGAATCCTTCTGTGACTCCTTCTCCAGTCTAGGCTAAAAACTTATCTGCCGTATAAATATAACTCATAGTACATATGAGAAATTAAAATCTTCTCAGTAATTTTTTAATATAAGAGTGAGGGGGCATATGAGCTGAAGTGGGAGACTTAGGCAAGGGGCCAGCCCAGATGGCCTTGTCCCAGTACAACAGAACTTAAAGATCATCCTGTGGGTGATGTAGAACCATTAAAGGGACTTATCAAATACCACATTGATATATTTTAATTCAAGATGAATGATTTGGAAAAATGGTAAAGGTGAGTGTGGGGGAGATAAGACTAGATACAGATATCATTTCAAGAGTCTAGATAAGAGATAAGGGGTGTTCTAGATAACAGAACAGGGGTGAGAAGAGGCACATATTAAATAACTATTTTACTGGTGAAATCAAAAGAACTTGATAATGGTTTAGATATAAGGAGGAAAGATCACCCTCATTCATTAATTTAAGTATTTATTTACTGTCTCCTATATTCTAGGTACTGCACTAGGTAAGAGGACAGTGAACAAGCACCATCCTTCCTCAAGGGGGTTATAGTCTAGTAAGAGAGTTTTTAATGTTGAGATGGGCAAGAGGATGAGTCTTAATGACTTCTTATTTCCTGGCTTGGATCACTGAATAGTTGATAGTACCAATAACTGAAAAAAAATTGGGAGGAACAAGTAAGAAAACAAGAAATGAAATATTAAGAAATCAATTACAAAGCAAAACAGAAGTAAAATAATATAAATGACAATGATAGAATCTCATTTCTTTAAAATTAGTTTAATAATCTCTTAAAACTAAACTTCTATTAGTCTATATTCTTCATGTATAGGAAAAGTCAGAAACCATACCTTCAAATTAACAGAAAGAGAACTAGATATGCTTTTCATCTTCAAAAGGACCCCTTTAATTTCTTAAATAGAAAAATTTCTAGAAAGTTTATTTTAAAGGTTGAGCTCCTTCTAGTGAATTCAAACTGTTATTTACCTTGCTATTTTTTTATTTCAAAAATAGTTTATTTTTTAAATTATATTTTATTGATTATACTAATTAAAGTTGTCTCAAATTTTCTCCCTTTGCTCCCCTCCTCCCAGCATGCTCCACTCTCTCAGGAAATTCCCACACCTTTGTTTATGTCCATAGATCATGAATATAAGTGGCTATATATTCATGGCCACTCCACTTTGGCTACTCCATTTCCTGTACTGTACTTTATATCCTGATGGCTGGAACTACCTATTTGTACTTCTTAATCCCCTCATATCTTCACCCATTTCCCCACATCCCTCCTCTGATCTGAAAACCACCAAAGTGCCTTCAGTATCCATGATTTGTCTCAGTTCTTCTTGTTTGCTAAGTTGGTTTTCTAGATTCAATTGTTGATAGATATTTATTTAATGATATTTTATTGTTCATAGTTCTGAAATTCTTTTTCTTAAATAAGTCCATTTAACATTTTATATAATAATCATTTGGTGATGATGAACTCCTTTAGATTTTTTCTTGTCTGGGACACTTTTTATCTCTCCTATTCTAAATGATTGCTTTGCTGGGAAAATCAGTCTTGGCAATAGGTTCCTACTTTTCATGATTTTGAATATTTCTTGCCAATCCCTTCTAGCCTGCAAAGTTTCTTTTGAGAAATCAGCTGTCAGTCTTAAAGGAACTCCCCTGAAGGTAACTAACCACTTTTCTCTTGCTGCTTTTAAGATTCTCTCTTTACCTTTAACCTTTGACATTTTAATTATGATGTGTCTTAGAGTGATCCTCTTTGCATCCATCATGTTTGGAACTCTGTGTTTCCTGGGCTTGTATGTCTATTTCCTTCATCAAATTAGGGAAGTTTTCTTTTATTCTTTTTTCAAATAGTTTTCCAATTCCTTGCTCTTTCTCTTCTACTTCTGGCACCCTATGATGAAAATATTGGAATGTTTACAGTTGTTCCAGAGGCTGTTCACACTGTCTTCATTTTTTTTTAATTCTTTTTTCTTATTATTTAGATTGGTTGTTTTTTCTTCTTTATGTTTCCAATCAATGATTTGATTCTTGACTTCATCCACTCTACTGTTGTTTCACTGTAAATTATACTTATTTAAATTATCATATCCTTTGTTTCTGACTGTATGTTTTATGCTATTGAGGTTTTCACTAAGTTCCTTGAGTAGCCTTAAAATCAGTGTCTTGAACTCTGCATCTGATAGATTGCTTATCTACATTTTGTTCAGTTCTTTTTGTGGAGTTTTGTTCTGTTCTTTCATTCGGGTCATGTTTCTTTATCTTCTCATATTGTCAGCCTTCCTGTGTTTGTTTCTATGTACTAGGTAGAGCTGCTATGAATCCCTGTCTTGGTAAAGTGGCCTAATGTAGTAGGTGTCCTGTAAGGTCCCCTGGCACTGCCTCCCCTATCATCTGAGCTGGGTACTTGAGGTGTACCTTTTGTGTGGGCTGAGTACACCCTCCTCTTGTAGTTGAGCCTTGATTGCTGTTGGGCAGTCAACAGGAGGGATTTACCCAGGCCAGTCAGATGCAAGGACTGGCTATGATCACTGACCACCAACCTCTGCCCTCCATGGAGGAAGAGCTATGCAGGGGCTACTCCACAGAGCAGGACTTACTTCAGCAGGGCTCTGGAGCCCACTAGTCCACCTCTTGAATGTTTCACTTGTGGAGCTGGCATGAGCTACAAAGCAATCAGCAGATGGCTGCTACTGGTGCTGGGCTTGGAGGTTCTCAGGTGAAACCAAGCTGTGAACCAAGGCTGACTGCTACTAGTGCTGGGCAGGGCCACTTAGCAAGTGATATAGGGGTTGGGGGCTCACTAAGGCAAGCTGTTATGTTTTGAGAGGATTAAGAAAAGATCTGAAGCACGAGCCAAAACAAGCCATTCATTTGGAAAAGCCTCTGTTAACAGCTTGGGTGGGCCCATAATTTGGGTGGGACAGAGTCTCTAGCAATTACCAGGGTGGGGCAAACAGTGTGAGCCAGGTTGATGGAGTCTCAGATATGGCACTCACCTGCTGGCTCTGGCTCTATGAGGAGAGGGCTCAGAAAAGGAACAGTGGTCTCTGTCTCCAGTTCTGTGAGAAAGCTGTCCCCAGATCTCACCCTGATGCCAGGCACTTCTGTTCCTCTCCATATGCCAGTGATGCCAAGTTGCTACTCTTGTGCTAGAGTTCAGAAGTGAGTCTGGGTAAGGCCCTGTGTGAGGCTTTAAAGAGGAACTGCCTGGGACTCCTTAAGTTTCTCCCACTGACTCAATCCCTGCGGGCTTTTGCAGCCAGCAATTATGGGGACTAGTCTTGTTGGCACTGGAACCCTGGTCTGGAGGGCCTAGTGTGGGTCTGGGACCTCTTACTACCAAGATATCCCTACCAATTTTTACCTACTACATGTGGGTGTGAGACCGGCCCATTCAGCATCTCCATGTCTCTGCCCCTACTACTAGTCTGAACGGGTGTGGTTCCTTTACTTCTGTAATTGTCTGATCCATTCAACTTGATATCTGATGGTTTTTCTATAATTTAGTTGTAATTTTGACGTAGCTGTGTGAGAGGGCAAGCTGTGTTTACCTTCACCTCTATCTTAAGCAGAAGTCCTTTAGGATCAACTTTGTTCATTTTAACTTATTTATTTAATCCTCACCTGAGGATATGTTTATTGGTTTTAGAGAGAGAATAAGGGAGAATGAGAGAGTATGAGAGAAAGATTGATGTGAGAGAAAAGCATTAATCAGTTGCCTCCTATACATGCCCCAACCAGGTAGCCAACACACAACCTAGGTATGTGCCCTTACTGGGGATGAAACCTGCAAGCTTTTTGTATATGGGATAATGCTTCAACCAACTGAGCCACCAGGCTAGGGCTACCTTGCTGATTTTAGAGCCCGGCACATGTTTTTGGAAATTCAATTCTCCCTTAGCTACTACTAAACATTGAGGGAGCACAGGACAAGGGGGTGATTAAAATGGAATGCATGAGCATGACTGAGGGTATGGAAGGTGCAAATGAGTTTAAAAATGGGCAACAACAATGATGAAGTCAAATAGTCCTGAAGGAGCCCATTGGTAGAGAGTTATGCAGTGTAAACTGAGAAATTCAGATTTGGATTTAATATAAAAGAAGGCATCTCTACAATAGAGTTATCAAGAGAATAACTAAACATTATGCCTTTAAAAATTATCATGGAAGTTGTGTACAGGATGGAGTAAAAGTAGGAAGAGTTGAGGCAGGGGCAGCAATGCTGTGATGTAGGCCACTGGAGGAAAGGATCATGAAGTGACTGAACAGGATAGCAGAGACCAGTTCAGTGACTAATTCTACCCAGGACATATCATCTAGAAAAAATATATATATTCATGTAAGTTGTTCCAAAGTGTGCTTACATTTTGTAGGCTCCTATGAGGTTATTTGGAAAATGTCAGTCTTGATAGATGCTCCTCCACAAAGAAAACATAACAAAATTTGGGGATGTTAAAATTAACACGAATGATGTCAGAGATATCAGCCTTAGGAGGCAGCAGACTTTTAGAAGGGCAGAACAAGTGATAAATTTGATATCTGAAAGTACTGTGAGAGTATAAAATCCCTAGAAAGATCATCTGAAATGACATACCATTAGCTGCAGAAGTGTTGAGTAATCATCAGGAAAACAATGGTTACATTGTCAGTCCTTTATTGCATCAAGAAATACCAGGATTTCCAGATTGCTAAAAGGAAATATGAGCAAAAGCACAAAACATGCCCTGTAAACAATAATAGACTTCAATGGCAAAATATCAAGAGACAAGTTTATGAGGTTAAGCCATGCCAAGTTTCTCACTTAATTCAACTATGGTTGTTGAAAAAGAAATGGTGATCTGGCACATAGCATTTTAGAAAAACATACAATGTCAACTTTAACGTGATTTGGGTGCTCAATGTTAGAATTACTGTAGTATGAAAAACACCTACCTTTTAAAAAGGTTAAAACTTTCTTAATGGTGGAGAAGACAGTAGAGATGATTTATATGGTATCAATAGATACATGGATTCTAGTAAGTTTTTTTAGAACAAAAGTAAATAAAGCCATGTTTACATTAGCTGTATTGTTAATAACACAAATAAGGCAGAAGTAAAACAGTTCTGTTGGCCTCAGCCCAGATATGTTCTGTGTTGGCCAAATTTATAAAGTGTAAACAGATGGCAAGATAATACTGTTTTTATATTTTCTAAAATATTAATATGTACGTATAAAATGTATGTTGTACCAACAAGTAGAAAAATACCTGCTTCATGTGTATTTTTATACAAATTTAAATATTTCATTAAGCACCCAAAGTGTGGCATACAGCTCTCCTAAAATGTAAGGACTCCAACTAAGTTAATAAATTCAAGATGTGAGATAGTAAGAATACTCTCTGGTGATTATGGAGAAACATGTAATAATCACCCTGCTTGGTGTCTGGAATTATATAAAAAATATACAGATAATTACTTAAAATTTTTAATAAAATATAACATAACAAATACATTACATAAGTACAATATAAGTATAAGAACTACAAGCACACACTGGAAAAAAGAGTTGTATCAGACTGTGTTGATAAACTAGAGCAGTGGTTCCTAACTGCCAAGGCTGGGCTGACCACAGTCTTGCGGGAAACATTTTAAAAGTCCAGATAATTTGGCCCTGATCCAGAATCAATAGGTCTGAAGTAGGGCATGGAAGTCCATATTTTAAAAAAATCCCTCGTTCATGTTTATATTCACTTCTGTGTCTGGGAGTCAGAGAAGTAAAGAACAGGCTGAGTAAATCAAGGTTTATTAGAAGTGCGCTTTCAACAGTGGTTCACTTACACGATAGTTGATCAATATTACTTACTGAATAGTAACCACTAGCCAGGTATTAAGAGCATAAAACTAAAAGTAACCAACTATTAGGGCAGTCATTGTAAGTCACATAAAAGAGCTATGTATAAGGTGCCAGGGAGCCATTGAGAGAAACATTAATATCAAGCAGGAGGATCAGAATCATTTCCTGAAAGAAATGAGGCTGAAGACAAGAGGTCAATGGAATAGCAAGTGTGAGGAGAGAAACAGTGAAAGGAAAGCTTAGGGCAAAGACATTTATTAAAATTAATATTTCTAAATATTTAAAGTTTAAATACTCAAATGATTTAACAATTATTCAAGTACATTTCTGTGATGAAGTGAAATCACATCTATTTTCATAATGAAATATTCCCCCAATATGTTAATGTTACTTTTGTCTTTTCTATTTTTTGGAAAACATGGGAATGAAACAATACAATATCAAAATCTGAATACCAGCTTTACCATTTACTAACTGTGTGTCCTCAAGAAAAAACACACTTTCTAAGACTCAATTTCTGCTTTTATAAAATGAGCATAGTATTACCTCATTAAGTTTTTATTAAAATTTAAGTGCAAACTACATTTATTATTTTCCTCCTCACCACCACTTCTGTTCCCAGTCTCAGCAAATGGTGCTACCAATATTCCAATTGTCCAAACCAGAAACCTTGACATTATGGTTGACTATTCCCCAGAGCCACCAATAGCTCATACGGCACCTTTGTATGATTTTGGAAAGCTCCTTGTTCCTCCTGGAAGACATAGGCCATGCCAGAGCACACCATCAGGTGATCTGGGGTTAACATTACCTTTCAGCATCCACTCATCCACTGGCAGTCACTCTTGTGCAAGGCAAAACCTGCAGAACTGAGCACAGTATTCCTGTTCTTCCTTTGCCTTAATGGCACATACTACCATTCCACTGGTACTATTATTATGGTTTTCCAAATATGCCTTGAACCTGTACATTTCTTGCTATCCAAAAATTCCCCACGCCAAACTACTAACTCCCAGCTAACACACAGATGATTTTAACAGCGTCCTCCCTAACTCTGATCTTGTTTCCTCTCTAACCTACAATGCAGCCAGAATGAAATTTTTTGATGCAACTACAATCAATCACCTATATCTCTACTAAAAACCTGGCAATGGCTCCCTATTGCCCTAGTTCAAACTAGAGGGTAACCACTTCACAGGTATACAAGTTTCTTCTTGAGTGACTAGTTCTCACTGCTCTGGATTTCTTTATCACCACTCTCCGCTGATTACATTGCCTTCCAGCTTCCTAAAAAAATTTCTGGTTCTTCTTGGTGAATTTAATTCCTTCTCTAAAGCCTTCAATCTCTTAATGTAGACAACTCCTGCTTATATTTGACATTTCAGCTTAGATAAACTCCTAGAAACTTTCTGAAATGATAAAGTAGTTGTTGACTGCCTATCTTATTCCACCCCCACCTCCCCAGCAAACTGTTCAATTTAGCATCTTCACAATACTCTGTGGATCTCACCACTTTGGCTGCCACTCTCACTTATCTTTATGGTAATTGCATTCATCTGGCTTCTTAAACTCAAGTGCTACCACCTATCTTCTATTGTTTTTGTTTCCATCATCTTCACTGCTGTCAATGAACCTGGTTCTGTAATGGTCTCTCCTACCATCAGTCCTGGAACAGAGGAGAATCTTCTCTCACCTTCTTAGTGATCCTGGTGTCCCTCCATCAGTGTATTCCATATAGCCTTCTCTTAGGCTTCAAATAATTTCCACAAACAATTTGCTAAGGAAAATGAATCATTTACAATAGTTTGTAGTACCATAAAAATAAGACATAATGAGTAAGAACCAGCAGGATTACAAAGAAAAAACTTAGACTTTAAATACTGGAGAGTATCAGATGCATAGTATAAAATAAGCACCATATTATGTTTAAAGAAATAAATTATGAACTTGAAAATAGGGAACAGAAAATTATTTAAAAATTAGTTGTATATTTGAAAAAAACAAGTAGAACTTATAGAAACAAAAAAATCAAGAATAAAAAGCCTAATAATTTATAATCATGCTGATAAAAAAATCACAGGTTTAAACAACAAAACCTAATCATCTGATGAGTTTTCCAGGCTTTCATAGTCTATCCACTCCACATGTCCACTTGCCTGAATTTTTAAACCCTTTCTTCCACCATCTGCCATAGCAAATCTGGCATTTCAACCTCATTTAGCCTAGGCCATTGCTCTTCCCACGATTCTGGAAGTCACTCCAATAGGAATTCCTCACCATCTCCTAGGGTCCTGGTTAGGGTATAAATGCTGTGTCTTGGGAGAGAAGTAACGTGATCATTAAACTCTGTTTTTTCCATTTTCACATGCCTATCACTTTGATCAAGTACCCTCAGAATTCAGTTTCCTGTGTACTCCACTGGGTCCTGGTCACACAGGCTGGCTAAGTCATGCAGCTCCTTTGGAGTATAGTCCCTTTCTGCCATTTTCTATCTCAGTATTTACAGGTTGGATTGTGCTGTCATTTAATTCTAATTAACTATATTTGTAGTGATGCCACGGGATATGAGGACGGATCCCAAGAGACCACATGTTGCTTTGTAAAGAAAAGGACTTCTGCAATGTGTTTGAGCAAAAGTGAATGGCTGCTAGCTCTCAATAGAGAGAGCTGGCTGGTTAGGATCAGAGGTTTTGGAGAAATATAGGGACTTACGGTCTCTGGGGCAAAAAGCCAGATGTTCCCACTGTATACATCAGGTACCTATTCTTTCATAGCACTCTTGTCTTGACTGGGGGTTTAACCTTCTATGAAGTTCAGCTACTATTGTAATTAAGTACTATGTCCAATTCAGCTTTCTCCTACCTCCCTCCACAGGAAAAAATTTTCCTAAAACAAAAAGCTTATATATCATTTGATTTTTTCTATACTGTCTGTTTTATTTTTGTTTTTAATCCACACCCAGGGATATGTTTACTGATTTTTAGAGAGAAAGGAAGAGAAAGAGAAAGACACAGAGAGAGAGAGAGGAACATCAGTGTGAGAGAGAAACATCAACTGGTTGCCTCCCTGACTAGGAATCAAACCTGCAATCTTTAGTGTATGGGTTGACACTCCAACCAGCCAAGCCACTCGGCCAGGGCTCTTCTCTGTCATCTATCCTAATATCATTTATCCTATTCTGAAAATTTATAACTGTGCTCATGGGGTCATTTCCATAGTTTTCAGTGAAAATATCTGGATTTTTATTTAATCTATCACTTAGCTCAAATGCCAAATGTTAGATAATATTAACAAAGATAAAATGGATAAGAAGTGATGAACTTTCATGCAACACTCTTCAAAACTAAAAATAAGTACAGCTCAGCATTAATTTCCATGTACATCATGAACAATATGACTGTAACATTTTATTAAAAATAGAAAATTGGTTTCTGAGCATAATTAATCTGGCTTAATAGCAAAACAAGCAAGTATCCATTAAATATATTTACAAAGATGAAACAATATTTGCAATTTGAATTTTAACTTCTCTCATTGTCATTTATAGTCCACAGGAAGATGGCTACATCAACCTTTGTAAAGCCTGATTCTTTATTACACTCTTCCCTTTATGGTACCTATGCTGGCCCAATATGAAATACACTCACCAATTCCCTGAAGATGCCCCACAATTTCCTGGTTTTCTGTGTTTTTTGTCTTTTTGTTTCCTTCACCCTACTTTCTATCTCTATCCATCTTTGCCAGTTGAGCATACTTGTCCCTATATCAACTGAAATTTCATTTATCTTCAAAGTCTATCTTAAACCCCCACTCTTCCATGAAGTCTTTCCTTGACCCCACCTATCAAATCACAGATACCATAGGTTCACTGCCCCCAGTGAGCTAATTATTATTTGTTTACTCCTTAGATCAACCCTACAAGACTAGATTTATTTCCAATATATTTATGGAAAATACAGTCCTCACCTGCCTTGCCCAAAGTTACTTGGTTATAGAGTGACCAACCATTCTGGTTTTCCAAAGATGAACTGTGAACTTTCAGTGGTGAAACTGAGCTGAGAGGCTTCTCAGGGTATGGGACTTTCAGTGCTAGTGCTGAAACTAAGTGTTTCTCGGGATGCACAACTTTCATTGTTAAAACTAGGACATTCCTGGGCAACCCAGGACCATCATTCACCCTATTGACTGCTGGTAAACTGATGGCAGGGATTCAACCACAGGTCTATTTAACTTCAAAATCCATGTTCTACTACAACATGTTGTCTCCTCTGAGAATTCTGTTTTTAACTCCTTGGGTATCTTTTAAAAATTCCCTTAATGACAATTGTACCTAGCATGTGTCATAATTACCTGTATACTTGTTAATTTTCTACTAAACACCCCCTGAAGGATGGGGTTGTGTCTAGCCCATCTTTGGATCCCAGCACCTTACATGGGATTGTATACGTGGCCCCGGTACTTATCTGACCTCATTATTCCATTTTTATTTTTCTCAGGTGCTTATTCTGACCATCCTACTTAAATCTGCAACCCACCTTCCCACCCACACTCCCAACCCCCTAAGTGCTCTAATTTCCCCTTTTGACATAGTACTATCAACTTCTAACATTTATATCACACACTTACTTATTATTAGTGCTTATTATCTGACACCCTTCATGACATAAATTTCACAAGGGCAAAATCTCTCTCTTTTGTTCACTGATGTATTCCAAGAACCCAGAACAGTGTCACTTATAAAACACATTTTCTGTAAATACTTGGTAAATGAGTGAATGATTTTATCATGTGCATAAATGTACAGTGTAACAAAAACTGAAGTGGCCAGGAATGAACTAAAGTTGTGAATAGTGCAAGAGGCTTATAGATACGTATCAAGATGTGGGTTTCCTCTTAGCTGAAATTCAGTTCCTCAGAAATAAGCTGTCCACCTCCTCAGCTATAAAGGATGGATGTTCCCATCTACCTCTAGAACTGCACTATTCTATATACTGTAGCCACTACCTATGGAGCACTTGAAGTGTGGCTAGTCTGAATTGAAATGTGATGGGCATGCAAAATACACACCAGATCTCAAAGTCTTAGAATGAAAAAAGGTAAAATATCTTATTAATATTTTTATATTGAGTACATACTAAAATAGTGATTTTTGATATATTAGGTTGTCTTAGTTAATTTGAACTTCCAAAACAAATTACATAGATTTGGTGGCCAATAAGCAACAGAAATTTATTTCTCTTAGTTCTGGGGGTTGAGAAGTCCAAGATCCAGGTGCTGACAGATTTGATGTCTGGTGAGAGCCTACTTTGTTCTCCCTGTGTCCTCACATGGAGGAAGGGGACAAGAGAGCTCTATGGGGTCTCGTTTATAATGACACTGATCCCATTTATGAGGGCTAGGCCCTCATGACCTAATCAACTACAAAAGACCCCTTCCATCATATGAATTTATTTAAGAATGAGAAGTCACAATATATGCAACTTACTCTCAAATGGCTAACTAAAAATATACATAGAGTGCAAAAGATAAAGCAAAGTAGGTAAAATATTAACAAAGGTATAATATAAGATAAATTAATAATCATAGGCAACTAGACAAAATATTTAGAACAATGGCACTAGTAATTTTTCCAGGAATATAGTATTCACCCTCACCATAAAAGCTTTTGAAAATATGTAGTATCAGGGATATTTAATAATCCCTCAACAATAACAAAGAAACTTCTCTAAGTAAGTACAGTTTGTTTCATGCTGCTAAGATCAACAAGTACCTGCATTATAATAATCATTATCAATTATCAAATAACAACCTTTCAAAATTAAGCTAAGTACTCTACTTTAAGAAAGAGAAAGTATAGTGGATTGAGCTCAGGCTGCAAACCAAAGTGTCGCAGGTTCGATTCCCAGTCAGGGTACATGCCTGGGTTGCAGGCCATGACCACCAGCAATCACATTGATGTTTCTCTCTCTCTCTCTTTCTTCCTCCCTTCCCTCTCTAAAAATAAATAAATAAACTTTTTAAAAAAATTTTTTTAAAAAGAAGGAGAAAGTATAAAAAGGCATCTAAGCATCTAATAAGATCTAGCAAAACTTGGAAATTTTACTCTGAGAAGCACGTTTCAAATTCTTTTGTTTAAAAGTGTTTTAAATATAGTTCTAGCAAGCTTAATTATCTTGTTCTGAAATCCAGTGCATCCTGGATATGAAAAATTAAAAAGTAGAAGGGTAGAAACACAAACAATGGCGAATGATATATTAAAGGCAAAAAAAGGCCATTTAAAATAACCACAAGAGCAGTGGGTGGGCAGGGCAGGGGAGTGCAATGGGGGGAAAATGAGGACAACTGTAACTGAACAATAAACATAGTTTAAAATAAATAATAAAATAACATAAAATAACCACAAGAAAGCAGTAGACCACAGGAACTAGAAAATTTATGTCCTAATGCACAGGTCAGATATTAGCTGAACAAATATGTTGGAGTCAGCCTGACATACCACTATAATTTATTTATTTTACTTTTATTTTTTTTACTGTTGTTCAGTTACATTTGTCCTGCCTTTTTCCCCATTGCTCTCTCCAGCCCTACCCTCCGCTACTTCCACAGTCCATCCCCTCCCCATTGGCCATGTCCAAGAGTCCTCTGTTCATGTTCCTTGGCCTGCCCCTTCCTCTCTCCCCCCATTATCTCCTCCCACCTCTCCTCTGGTCGCTACCAGTTTGTTCTTATTTCCAACTCTCTGGTTCTATTTTGCTCATTTGTTTGTTTTCTTGGTTAGGTTCCACTTACAGGTGAGATTATATGGTATTTGTCTTTTACTGCCTGGTTTATTTCACTTAGCATAATACTCTCCAGTTCCATTCATGCTGTTGTGAAGGGTAGGAGTTCCTTCTTTCTGGTGCATAGTATTCTGTTGTGTAACGTACCACAGTATTTTGATCCACTCATTTACTGCTGGACACTTAGGCTGTTTCAAGTGTCTTGAACCTGACCTCTCATGGAAGTTTCTATTGCCGTACCTAAACTTCTACAGATTCTACTCTGCCCTTGCCACCACAAACATCACTTTAAGGGATTCTTTCTAAATTTAGAAGGTGTGTAATATTATTTACTGATGGGTACTTAGGCTGTTTCCAGCTCTTGGCCATTGTAAATGATGCTGCTATGAATATAGGGGTGCATGGGTTATTCTGAATTGGTGATTCAGGATCTTTAGGGTATAATCCCAGCAGTGGGATCACTGGATCAAAAGGCAATTCCATCTTTAGTCTCTTGAGGAAATTCCATACTGTTTTCCACAGGGGCTGCGCCAGTCTGCATTCCAACCAACAGTGTACTGGGGCTCCCTTTGCTCCACAACCTCACCTGCACTTGTTGTTCATTAGATTTATTAATGATGACCATTCTGACTGGTTTGAAGTGTTATCTTATTGTGGTTTTAATTTGCATTTCTCTAATGTCTAGTGATGTTAGGCATTTTTTCATGTGTCTAAGTATCTCCTCCTTGGAGAATGTCTGCTCAGGTCCTCTGCCCATTTTTTAGTTGGGTTGCTTGTCTTCCTGGTGTGGAGTCGTGTGATTTTTTAAAATATTTTGGAGATCAAACCCTTGTCCCAGGTATCAATGGCAAATATATTTTCCCATTCAGTTGGTTCCCTTTCTGTTTTTTTTTTTTGATGTTTTCTTTAGTCATACAGAAGCTTTTTAGTTTGATATAGTTCCATTTGCTTACTCTTTTCTTTATATCCCATGTGCTAGGAGATGTATCAGTAAAAATATTGCTGTTTGGGATATATGAAATTTTCCTATGTTTTCTTCTAGGACTTTTATGGTGTAACAACTTTTACTGGCAGCCCTGGCTGGTGTGGCTCAGTGGGTTGAGCACCAGACTGCAAACCGAAAGGTCACTGTTTTGATTCCCTCAGGGCATATAACTGGGTTGTGGGCCAGGTCCCCACTTGCGAACATTTGAGAGGCAACCAATGGATGTTTCTGTCATGCACTGATGTTTCTCTCCCTCTTTCTCTCTCCCATCTCATCTCTCTAGAAAATGAATAAAATATTTAAAAATAATTACAGCTGATATTCATGACAATGATTGAGTATACGGAACCATTTAATTGTGTTTAGCATGTATCAGTGATATTAACTTGGTATAGAGGTGTGGTTTCGGGACCAGTTACTATGGTTCCCAAACTGTACACATAGGCGCTCTAAGATAGTATAGCAAACTCACAGGGTAGCCTGGGATGTTGCAGGATATTTTAAACTTTTAGGGGATATGCAGCAGCATCTGTCAGACAACATGCCAACTTCTAGCATGAAACAATTCATAGTTTCAGCATTTGATCATTCCACATTCCTATCATAGATGTCTTATCTTTCTAGAGCTGAGTTTTCAGAGGTTTTATGATTAAAAGTGAGTGCCATACAAAAATCCACATGAACAGGAAATAAGAAGGCAGTATTCAATGTGATTCAAAATTTGAGAAGCTGTTCAACATCCAACAGGTGCATGAGAACTATTACTAATTACGTTTGTGTAGTAATATTATTTTTTCTTTCATTTTTGCATTATTTTTCCAGACAGTTACTAAATTATTAGGGCATAAACACTCATTAAACTGTTTAGACTTAAGTACTTAATACATGAAATGACTGGATATTTCTTTTTACCTAAAGCCTAGGCAAGAATTTGCAGGACAATAAGGGCACTGTGAAACAAGAAAGCCTGGGAATCCCTGCCCTACACAACCTCCTCTGCAGTTACCACTCTGGCTTCATTTTATGTTACTCTCTCCCTTCTTACTCTAGTCTCATTGGCCTGCTGGGTGTTCCTCTAACTCACCAAGCATGCTCCTGTCTCAGGCTCTTTTTGCAGGCTGTTTACTTAGCCTAGAACACTTTTCACTCACTATCTGTTTGTCTAATTCTTTAGCTTCTTTCAAATCTTTTCTCAAAAGCCACTTTCTTCTTCTTTTTTTCTTAATCCCTACAACCTTTTCACTCAGCTCCCCAACCCCGTTCTCTCTGACATATCACTATGTTCTCTGTTTCTATGAGTCGATAACTATTTTGTTTGTTAGTTTATTTTGGTTATTAGATTCCACATATAAGTGAAATCATATGGCACTTTTCTTTCTCCAACTAGCTTACTTTACTTATCACAATGCTTTCCAGGCCCATCCATGCTGTCACAAAGGGTAAGATTTCTCTCTTTTTTTATGACTAAGTAATATTCCATTGTGCAAATATACCACAGCATTTTTATCCACTCATCTAATGATGGACAGTTGAGCAGGTCCAAATCTTGGCTATTGTAAATAAGGCTACAATGAACATAGGGGTGCATATTTTCTTTTGAATCAGTGTTTTGGGTTTCTTTGGACATACTGCCAGAAGTAGAATTGCTGGGTCATAAGGAAGTTCTATCTTTAATTTTTTGAGGTAACTCCATATAGTTTTCCACAGTGGCTTCACCAATCTGCATTCCCACCAATGATGCACAAGGGTTCCCTTTTATCCACATCTTCACCAGCATTTGTTGTTTATTGATTTACTGATGATAGCCATTCTGGCAGGTGTAAGGCTATACCTTATTGTGGTTTTAATTTCCATCACTCTGATGATTCATGACATTGAGCAACTTTTCATATGTCTATTGGCCATTTGTATGTCCTCTTTGGAGAGGTGTCTAGTCAGGACTTTTGCTCATTTTGAATTGAATTGGTTCTTTTCTGGGGTGTTTAGTTGTAACAGTCCACTATAAATTATGGATATTAACCCCTTATCAGATGTATTATTGATGAATATGCTCTCCCATTCAGTGGGTTGTTCATTTTGTTGATGATTTCCTTTGCTATGAAAAAAAATTAGTTTGATGTAGTCCCATTTGTATATTTCTTCTCTTGTTTCCCTTGACTGAGTAGATATATCAGCAAAAATATTGCTACAAGAAATGTCTGAGATTTTACTGCCTATGTTTACTTCTAGAATGTTTGTTTCAAATTTTACATTTAAGCCTTTAATCCATTTTGAGTTTATTTTTGTGTATAGTGTAAGAAAGTAGTCTTAGTTTCCTTTTTTGCATGTATCTGTCCAATTTCTCCAATTCTATGTATTAAATAGACTATCTTTATCCCATTGTATATTCTTGCCTCCTTTATTAAATGTTAATTGACCATAAAAGCATGGGTTTATTTCTTGGCTCTCAATTCTGTTCCATTGATTTATGTGCCTGTTTTTATGCCAGTACCATGCTTCTTTGATTACTATGACCTTTTATAGTTTGATATTAGGTAGCATGATTTCTTCAACTTTGTTCTTCTTTGTCAAGGTTTCTGTGGCTCTTTGGGTTCTTTCATGGTTCCATATATATTTTGGGAACATTTGTTTTACTTCTGTGAAATATGCCATTGGTATCTTGACAGGAATTTCATTGAATCTATAGATTGCTTTAGGTAGTATGGACATTTTAATGATGTTAATTCTCCCTATCCCTGAATACACTATATACTTCCAGTTCTTTGTATCTCCTTCAACTTCTTTCTACAGTGTCTTACAATTTTTCAAGTACAGATTTTTTACCTCTTAGGTATTATTTATTTAATTGTAAAGGGGATTGTTTTCTTAGTTTCACTTTCAGAGTTCATTATTGGTGTATAAAAATGCAGCTGATTTCTGGATATTAATTTTGAACCCTGCTAATTTACTGAATTCATTTATCAGTTATAGTAGCTTTTTGGTGGAATCTTCAGGGTTTTCTATATACAGTATCACATCATTTGCAAATAACGACAGTTTTACTTTTCTTCTTTTCTTCTAGCCTGATTGCTGTGGCTAGGACTTCCAGTACTATGTTGAATAAGTAGTGAAAGTGGGCATCCCTGTCTTGGTCCTGATCTTAAAGGAAATGCTTGTACTTTGTATGGTATTGGTTTTGTGTTGTCATATATGGCCTTTATTATGTTGAGATATGTTCCTTCCATTTCCACTTTGCTGACAATTTTTATCATAAATTGCTACAGAATTTTATCAAATGCTTTTTTATGCATCTATTGATGTGGTCATGTGGTTTTCATTCATTTATTTTTTAATGTGGTATATCACATTTGATTTGTAAATATTGTAACAACCCTGTATCTCTGGAATAAATCTCCCTTGATGATGGTGTATAATCTTTTTAAGGTATTGCTGGATCTGGTTTGCTAATGTTCTGTTGAGAATTTTAGCAGCTACTTCAATATGTTCATCAGGGATATTGGCCTATAATGTTCTTTCTTTGAGTGTCTATATCTCATTTTGGATTTAGGGTAATGCTGGCCTTATAAAACTAGCTTGGGACTCTTCCTACCTCTTGAATTTTTTGGAATAATTTGAGAACACTAGCCCTGGCTGGCATAGCTCAGTGGATTGAGCACAGGCTGCAAACCAAAGAGTCACAGGTTCGATTCCCAGTCAGGGCACATACCTGGGTTGCAGGCCACAGCCCCCAGCAACCGAACATTGATGTTTCTCTCTCTCTCTTTCTCCCTCCCTTCCCTCTCTAAAAATAAATAAATGAAATCTTTAAAAAAAAAGAGAGAGAAGAATAGGTGTTAGTTCTTCCTTGAATGTTTGATAAAAACATGGCCACCTGTAAGGCCATCTGGTCCAGGACATTTGTTTGTTGGGAGTTTTTGTTTACTGCCTTAATTTAATTAGTTGTAATCTATCTATTTAGATTTTCTGATTCTTCCTGATTTAGTTCTGGAAGAATTGTATGTTTCTAGAAATTTATCCATTTCATCCAGGCTATCCAATTTGTTTGCATATAGTTATTCATAATATTTTCTTATAATCCTTTGTATTTCTGTGTTGTCAGTTCTTACATCTCCTCTTTCATTTCTGATTTTATTTATTTTGGCCCTCTTTCTTTTTTTCTTGATGAGTCTGGTTAAAGGTTTGTCAATCTTGTTTAACCTTTCAAGGAACCAGCTCTTGGTTTCACTGAACTTTTGCATTGTTTTTTTTTTTTCAGTGTAATATCAACTTTTTGATGAGGCCTATTCTAACCCTTCTACTTGAAATTGCAATGTGCTCTCTCCACCCCCACTCTACTGTTTCCCATTAATTTGTAATCTTCTAAAATGCTATATAATGCACATAGGCATTAAGTTGTTTTTGTTTTTAATTATCTAGACCCATCTTTTAGAATATAAATTCTACAAAATCAGGGGTTTTCTTTCTTGCCTGTATTAGAATGGTATGTGTCTAGAACATAGTATACGTTTGGTAAGAATATGTTGAATAAGTAAATTATTAAATTAAATGGATGAAATTAGATCAAATTTAAGAGAAGATAATGAGGTAAAGGAAAAACATTATGAAGCAGCAAAAATCTGCAGGCTGTTCACCAAACCTATAGTCCAAGGGTGTCAAGCTCATTTTCACCAGGGGCCACATCAACCCCGTGGTTGTCTTCAAAGGGCCAAATGTAATTTTAGGGCTTTATAAATGTTGTGGGCTGCCCTGCCTGGTCTCAGGAAGCTGTAACCCCCCGTGATTTAGGCTGAGTGAAAGACCTCCGGACCAGGAGCCAATGAAGGAGACAAAACTTATTTCCCTGGCTTGAACAGCAGTCAATGACAGGTAACAATTCTCTTGGATAGAGAATGAATCTAAGACAGACGAGTTCACGAAGGAATGACAGGGACAAGACTCACGGGACTGTGGAAATGAAGGGGTGATCAGACATCAACCCCTGCCCCCTTTGGTTTTGTCAAAGCATGAGTCTTTGCTCTTGGATGTGAGAAATTCAAGTCTCCTGGCTGCCTTTGTCTTCTCTGTTAACTCAGGCCTGCAGGGGCAAAACAGCCCAGACCAGAAATGGCAGACCCCTGGGGCAATCAGGCCTGGAACATAGAATATGCAAGATCCTGTGAAACCTGTTTGCTGGAGGATGTTATTATCTTGGAATTTAAAAGCATAGGCAGGAAGCTTTTGGAACCTGTACCTGTTTCATACGTTAAAAACCCCAAACCTTGCCCAGAATCTCAGCAAGAGTGCTGTCCCCACCTTTGCAAGTTGTTTACATCTTTTGATCTTTTCTGTCAGACTGTGAATCCACAAACTAAGTCTGTTTTCTCAATAAAAATCTGCTTGGTTATGGATAAGAGGCGTGCTCCCTACAAGAGGGAGTGGCCATGGTGCCCTCCAGGAGAGAGGGTGGCCAAGGCGCTCCCCATGTGAGAAGTGGCCCTTCTGTTCCTATTCCCCCACAGGACCTGATTGTCTCTGTGTATGTTTTTAGCATGTTTCGACGAGCATCTGTAGCCGAGATGGATACTGCTGGCCGGTATCCTCCACATATAAATGTAACTGCTCCTTAATAGTTAAGCAAGAGCTTGGTGCTGCCACTGGGTAGAAACAAGGTGCCAGGCCAGATAAAACAAGGTGGAGGTCTGGATTCAGCCCACAGGCCTTGTGTTTGCCACCTGTAATATAGCCTATATTCTTCCTGGACATTTGGCTAGACCTCATTTCCCAGCCTTCCCAGCAGTTATGTGTGGCCATGGACTAAGTTCTGAACAATGAAATGTGAGCATAAATGATGAGCACTTCTTATAAGCCTACCACCACAAACCCATGTAAAATTCTCTGTTTTCTTTTGACTTTGGGAAGCTAAATACATGAGACTCAGAGACCCTAGAGGATGCAGCACTGGGAAGATAAGTCCCCATGACTTCTGGCTATAAAAGCCCGTGGGGGTTGGGGTGGCAGAAGAATCAGTGGACTTTCAGGAGAGACCATTTAAAGGGTCAGCATGGAATTAGAATGTACACTAACCCACAAACTCTGAGATTTAGCACCAGGGCAACAGCTGGAAGGGTGCCAGTCACATACAGGAAGTGGGTGAAGTGACTGGAAATGGGGCAAGTGCTAGGTAAACATCCAGAAACCAGGCAATGGCACTTTCCCCTCTCTGAACCCTCCCCCCACACAGAGCCACAAAGCAGTGATGTGGGTTGCTCTGCCCTAGAGCTACCCCACACAATTTATAGGTGCCTTTTCTAAGGAAGTCAAAACAGCTCCACCTTATACACAGAAACAAACAAAGGGAGGCTGCAAAATTGAGGAGAAAAAGAAATATGGCCCAAATGAAAGAACAGAACAAAACCCCAGAAAAAGAACTAAATGAAACAGAGATAACCAACCTATCAGATGCAGAGTTCAAAACACTGGTGATCAGGATACTCAAAGAACTCATTGAGTATGGCAGAAACATAAGGGAAGAAATGAAGGTTACACTAAATGAAATAAAGAAAATTTTATAGGGAACCAACAGTGGAGAGGATGAAGGTGAGAATCATGTCAAGTATTTGGAGTAAAAGGAAGGAAAAAGCATGCAATCAGAACTGCAAGAAGAAAAAATAATTAAAAAAAAAATAAGGATAGGCTTAGGAACCTCTGGGACAACTTTAAACATTCCAGCATCTGAATCATATGGATGCCAGAAGGAGAATAGAAACATCAAGAAATTGAAAACCTATTTGAAAAAATAATAAAACTTTCTTAATTTGGTGAAGGAAATAGATGTGCAAGTCCAGGAAGCACGGAGAGTCCCAAATAAGATGGACCTAAAGAAACCCACACCAAGCCACATAATAATTAAAGTGCCAAAGGTTAAAGATAAAGTGAGAATCTTAAAAGCAGCAAGAGAAAAGCAATTAATTACCTACAAAAAGGTTCCCATAAGACTGTCGGCTGATTTCTGAAAAGAAATTTTACAGGCAAGAAGGGACTGACAGGAAGTATTCAAAGTGGTGAAAAGCAAGGTCCTACATTTAGCAAAGCCATCATTTATTCAATCAATTGAAGGGCAGATAAAGTGCTTCCCAGAAAAGGTAAAACTAAAGGAGTTCATCATCACCAAGCCATGAAATGTTAAAGGAACTTATTTAAGAAAAAGAAGATCAAAACTATGAACATTAAAAGGGCAACGAATTCACAGCTACCAACAACTGAATCTATAAAAAAACAAACTACACAAACAACCAGAATAGGGACAGAATCATAGATATGGAGATTATTCAGAGTTTATCATCTGGGAGGGGGAAGGGGATGATTGGGGAAAAAGGTGAAGGGATTAAGAAGCATAATTGGTTGGTACAAAATAGGGGGATGTCAAAAATAGTATAGGAAATGGAGAAGCCAAAGAACTTATATGCATGACTCATGGACATAAACTAAGGCATGGATTTCTGGAGGGACAGGGATACTGGTTGGGGCAGAGGCAAAGGAAAAATATGGAACAACTATAACAGCATAATCAATAAGATTATATTTTTCTAAAAGACAAGACATAGTTTCTCAAAAATAAGAATGAACCATTTCAAGTCAGTTTGTTTGAAATAGGAAAGGGAAAATTATTTAAGGTGAAATGAATTAATTGAAATTTCTTTAAAGTGATTGAAGTTTGCTAATGAAATACATTAAGCAGACTACTAAGTATTAGATTTTAATACCGTTAAGATCCACTAGTGATCAAAGAATCTGGCAAAACTTAAAGTGACATTTTTTTAAAGTAAAGGAGAAGTAGAAGAAATGTAGAACCCAGTTAATAAATGCCAAAATAAATTGTACAAATCAGTAACTATATACAATTCATTTAATTACGAGGCTTGAGGATTTTAAAATGTATTTCATATTCAACATATTTATTCAACTTTTCTATATTGCATAAGATTCTCAATAAAGCCCTTTTCTCATTAATCTTCCATACCTATAAATATGCATATATATAATTGGAAAACAAAAAGAATATACTTATATTAGCAGCAAATTGTAAGGTAAAATAAAGTACAGAAATACAATATCAGATTCACCAAATACAATTAATTGCAAAATCTTCAGACTCCATTGCTAAATCGATTATTTACAAAGATGTTTTCCATTTGTCTATTGTTATTTCTTTATAAAATTAGATTGTTTTTTAAAATTATAATGTTTGAGTTTAGATGGAGTCATTATCTCCTCACCATATTGATTATTATGAAAATCCAATTTAACCAATACAACCAACATTTAAAAATAGGAAACATAATAGTATTCCTTATTATAAATAGCTACCTACACATACCAATTTTCACAAAAGAAGTAAAAGTCACAGAGGAAGAAATAGCTCTAAGGTACGTCGGTTTTATTGCCATGGAGGAATCCATACAAACCTTCCTCCTTTTCTTGTTCTTTTATTTTCCCTTTCCCATTTACTCCTTCTCAATCTGGTTACTGCATTTTTTTGTTCCACACTAAAGCAGATTTTCTACTCTAGTCTCATAGATAATTGGTATATAATTGACAGTTTCACTCTTAGTATAAATAAGTTATCATCCTACCCAAATACTTCTCATTGTCCTATCCAAAATCTTGAGCTTTACTGATAAAGATTAAAACCAGCATAATAGCGAAATGGAAGGAATGAAAGAATAAAGAAAAAAAGTTAATTAGCAGGTAAGTCAGCAAACATCCCCCAGGAATTTAACCATGCTAGCAATATATACATACAATTTTTTGAATTGTGATTATTTAAAGTCACCCATAGACAAAAACACCTTGCAAAACAGGCCTGCAGTACCACACCCCTTGGTCTTGCACAAAGACCCATTAAGGGAAGGAAGATGGGAAGGCCCAATTGAACTATTAACTTGGGGAAGAGGGTATGCTTGTGTTTACTCTCCAAAAAGACCTTTAAAGCTGCCAGTGAAGAGGGCGGAGCCATATCATAGAAAAGGCTTTCTGGCCACAGACCCACCTCCACCCCATTGGACTCCCAATCCAAAATTCTCCAACCTGTGTGTCACCCTGCTCCAGTGAAACGCCAGCCAGCACTCAACATCACCTAAGAGGGACTTTTTCTACCAACTTAAAGGTACAGATTGATAAATTACAGCTAGAGCTACATCAGCAGTTACAGGACATTCAATGCTTAACCAAGCAGAAGGTTTTTCAAATCCTCCATGATAATCTCATCTAACTAAACTCTAAAAATTGGTTTGATGGACTTACCCTGAGAATGTGGGTCTTTGGAGCCACTGGTTGTTTACTGATTCTAATAGTGCTTTGTTTACTTCAATGCATTTGCAAATTATTTTCCCAGGGTCGTGTAAGACACCAGCAAGTAGCAAGCTTTGTGAAATCTATAGCAGTTCTAACTAAAAACAAGGCGGGGGGGGGGGGGGGGGGGAATATAGGGAACTTATCCATGTGGAATGGCAAATTCAGCCCAGCCCTATTGGAAAGCTCATAGGCATGTGTCAGCACATAGGACACCAAACCCATGGATCAGCTTTCCCATGGGAAACCAGGCCTGGATTATACCTAGGCTGCTTTGAGGCTTGTTCTTGCTAAAACTCCCTCACCCTGAGTTGAAGCAGCAAATGCTTACTGTATATCTTTAAAGTAACTTCTTGAAGTCTGTGCTAATTCTCCCAAGGATTGAAGTGTAACCCAACCAATTTCTCTTATTGTCGCCTTGGATTTGCAACATTTTTTCCTTGTTAATCTGTAGGAAGTAATCAGTAACATCCTTTCCTTTGTTATCTGTAAAAGGCAATTACCTAAAGCAAACCTAAGCATAACAAATGAGAACCTTCTTTGATATATGCTATTAGAAAGCCCATAAAAGCCTGTCAAGGCAAGCATTGAGAAGCTCTCCTTTTGAGAGAATGGCCATGCCATCTCTTTTTCTCCACAAAACTTCGGTAGTCCCTGTGAATTTGTTTTGTCTCATCTACAACACTGTGAACACTGCTGGCCAGAGTCTGCATTAGGTAAGCAGATAGCACAATTATTTAAAGAGGTGTGACATTAATAAACTGAAAAAAAATATGTTTGAGATTAAAATCTTTAAAGAATTCTGAAAAGGCTCTGAATACAGCTCAACTTTTCTTCTGAATATCTTTCTTATATAATATGGTAATTAAAATTAATAAATATTATAGGTAAAGTTCAAATTTAAAATTGAAAAACCTATGTTCCTACCAAGGACAATGAAATAGTTGGGAAATATGCTATAAAATAGAATATACTTTTTTTAAAACACTGCAAGTTATCCAAAACTCTGGCATATTATATGAGTAAAAATAAGGGTAGTAAGATTTAGTACATAATATTTGCAGTATTTGTCTTATAATTGTATGAACCAAGGTATGTAGAAGGAATGATAAAGGAAAAACTGTCAAATGATCTTGAGCTGGCTGATGTGACTGCCCAGGAATGTTGCTTTTCCTTTGCCATCATAAGGATGCTCTTCCAGAATGGAAAAGCATCTTTCTTGGCCTATGGGATATGAATAGTTATATTATTCTCTTAAAGTTTAATTAAATCTCAGAAATTAACAGTTTATTCAGAGAACTAGAAACACTGATAATGTTACAATACTAATATTTTTAAAAATAATTCTATGTTCTGGGTCCTAAAAAGGTTATTTATTTTTAATCATAACAATATCCTGTGTTAATTTCATAGATAATTTCTAATACCTATAGTTGAAAACATCCACCTCTAAATGCAAAGCTTTCCATATTACCATTTAAAGTTTAAATTGAATAAAATTAGTGCAAAATAATTCTTTTTACTTCTCCTGGCAGTAACTCACTTTTAATTCAAAATTAGATGGCAAAGGAAAACAGATATCTAGTGAGAGAGAATAATATAATATAATATTCTACATTATAAAGATAGAATATAATATGCTTTTAAAACCTAAAATGTGTTATTAAAATAAACATGTACAGGATATGTATGCTGTAAGCTATGTAATGAATGAAAGAAATCAAAGAAGACCTACATCAAGACAAACATACTGTCCTCATGGATTAGAAGGACACTCAATATCATAAAGATAATAATCCTCTTCAAATTAGTTTATAGACTTAATGCAACTTTAATCAAAATGACAGCAAGATTTTTGTGCATTTGGATCACCTGATTCTAAAATTTATATGAAAAGGCAAAGAACATAGAATGGCCAAAAAAAAAGAAAAAATGAAAAAGTGAAGGAATCATACTTCTTGATTTTCAGAAGTACTATAAACTATAATAATAAAAATAGTGTGCTATTGATAAAGAAATATGTACATAAAACAGTGAAACAGAATAGAATTCATAATTAGACTCAGACAAATATAACCAATTGATTTTTTTATAAAGATACAAAAACAATTGGAAGGAGAAAGGATAGTTTTTCTTTTTTCTTTTTTTTCAAAAATTTTATTTATTTATTTTTTAGAGAGGGAAGGGAGAGAGAAAGAGAAAGAGAAAAACATCAATGTACGGGGTTGCTGGGGGCTGTGGCCTGCAACCTAGGCATGTGCCCTGACTGGGAATCGAACCCGTGATGCCAGGTTCGCAGCCCGCACTCAAGCCACTGAGCTATGCCAGCCAGGGCTGGATAGTTTTTCAATAATGGGGGTTGGAACAATTGGACATCCAAAAATAACAAAATCAAGATGGACTAAAGCCTCACATCCTATGTAAAAATTAACTAAATAATAACTAGTTCTAAATTGTTCTTCAATACAACATTTTCTTTTGCAAGTTTTATAGTTTTAAGCTTGGACAAGGGTTTGATCTCCAAAATATATAAAGAACTCACACAACTCCAATCCACAAAGACAGTCCAATTAACAAATGGACAAAGGACCTGAACAGACACTTCTCCAAGAAGGACATAGAGAGGGCCCAGGGACAAATGAAAAGATGCTCAGCATCACTAGCCATCAGAGAGATGCAAATTAAAACCACAAGGAGATACCACTTCACACCAGTCAGAATGGCCATCATAAACAAATCAACAAACAAGTGTTGGAGAGGATGTGGAGAAAAGGGAACCCTAGTACAATGTTGGTGGGAATGCAGACTGGTGCAGCCACTGTGGAGAACAGTATAGAATTTCTTCAAAAAACTAAAAATTGAACAGCTTTTTTACCCAGCAATTCCACTTCTGGGATTATACCCTAAGAATCCTAAAATACCAATTCAGAAGAACCTGTGCACCCCAATGTTCATAGCAGCACAATTTACAATAGACAAGTGCTAGAAACAGCCTAAGTGTCCATCAGTAAATGAGTGGATCAAAAACCTATGGTACATTTACACAATGGAATTCTGTGCAGCACAAAGAAAGAACTCCTACCATTCATGACAATGCAGATGGAATCAGAGTGATATGCTACGTGAAATAAGCCAGGTGGTGAAAGACAAATACCATATGATCTCACCTATAAGGGGAACCTAATCAACAAAACAAATGAACAGCATAGAATCAGACATTGAAATAAAGAACAAACTGAAAATAACCAGAGGGGAGAGGGAAGGGGGATAATGTGGAAAGAAGGGGAAGGGTTGTTAAGGAACATGTATAAAGGACCCATGGACAAAACCAAAGGGGGTTAGGATTGAGGGTAGGAGGAAAATGGAGACAGCTGTACTTAAACAACAATAAAACATTAATTAATTAATTAAAAGTTTACCTCTATATCATTAAAATAATAAAATAATACAACTTTTACTCCATCAAAATATAACATTTGCTGTATAGCAGACACTTTTAAGGGAATGAAAAGACAAGTGGCAAATTGAAAGAAATTTCACAAATCACATATCCAACAAAGAAGAGAATATGTAAATGACTCTTAAAATTCAGCAAGAAAATGAAGAACCCAACTTAAAAAACCCTGCCAAAGACCTGAACAGATGCTTCATCAAGAGGGTATGGATTTCAAATAAGTACATTTAAAAATGTTCAATATTATTAGCCATTAGTGAAATACAAACTAAATCCAGAGTAGGAACCACTACAGACCTATTAGAATGACTAAAATAGAAAACTACTTACAACACCAAGCATGTGAAAAAACTGGAACTCCCATGCATTGTTGGTGGTTATAGAAAATGCTATAGACACTCTGGAAAAGAGAAGGGCAGTTTCTTATGAAGTTACCATGTTTTTCCATGTACAATGTGCTCCTGTGTATAATGTGCACTCAAGTTTTTGGCCCACACTTTCAGGAAATATAATCTTTCATTTTAATTCAAGTTTTTATTTACTTATATTTGGAAACAAAACTAATTATTGTATTCCAGGGTATTATTTTGTATACAGATATCATTATTGCTTTCTAGAGTTACACTTTTAATGCATAAGCATAAATAAAAGAATTAAAACATTTATATAGATACAGAACTAGTACTACCCACATATAATGTGCATCCTTATTTTTCCCTCAAAAATCTGGACAAAAATTTTGCATTATACACAGCAAAATACAGTAAAAATAAATTTACCATATAACCCAGTAATTCCATTCCTTGGTGTGTACTCCAGGGAAAAGGCTATAAGAAAGTTCATCTTCACACAAAAACTTGTACACAGACATTTACAGACACTCTACTCATAATCACCCAAACTTGGAAACAACCCAAATATACTTCATAGGTTAATGAATAAGCAATTTGTGGCACATAAGTAAAAGGAAATACTACTGAGGAAAAAAATGTAAGGAAGAATTATTGCTACATACAACAACTTGGATACATCTTAAAGGCATGCTGAGTGAAAAAAGCCTGCCTTAGAAAGTTACATACTATACAATTCCATTTCTGGGAAAAAGAAAATAATAATAACAGAGGACAATAGTGGTTGCCAAGGATAGGGCTGGGGAGGGAATGATTACAAAGTAGTAGCACTAGAAAAATTTGGGGATGATGGAATTGTACCCTGATTGTGGACTGACAATATGATCTATTTATGTGTTAAAATTCAAATATCTCTATGGCAAAAAGAAAGTCAATTTTGCTGTATATTAATTTAAATAAATAAAAATTAAAATACCTAGGAGACACCCTGACCAGGGAGCTCAGTTGTTTACAGAGTCATCCCAATATGCCAAGGTTGCAGATTCAATCCCCAGTCAGGGCACGTACAAGAAACAACCAATAAATACATAAATAGGTGGAACAACAAATCGATGTATCTGTTTGTCTCTCTCTCTTTCATAAATGAAAAATTAAAAAACTAAAATACCTAGAAGAGGAATTGCTGGATCACAGGGTAGGTGTATGTTAGTTTATTTTTAATTCCCACACTTTTTTCTAAAAGGGTTGATGTTGCATTTTATAACAACAATAAATAGAAGTTTCAGTTGTTACATATTCTTTTTTAATATATTTTATTGATTATGCTATTACAGTTGTCCCATTTCCCCCTTCTCTCCCCTCCACCCTGTACCCCCTCTCCCACCCATGTTCCCCCCCTTTAGTTCATGTCCATGTGTCATACTTATGAGTTCTTTAGCTTCTACATTTCCCGTACTATTCTTACCCTCCCCCTATCTATTTTCAACCTACATTCTATGCTACTTATTCTCTATACCTTTTCCCCCCTCTCTCCTCCTCCCACCCTCCTGCTGCTAACCCTCCATGTGCCCTCCATTTCTGTGGTTCTGTTCCTGTTCTAGTTGTTTACTTAGTTTCTTTTGGTTTTGCTTTAGGTGTGGTTGCTGTGAGTTTGCTGTCCTTTACTATACATGTCTTTTCTTTATCTTCTTTTCTTAGATAAGTCCCTTTAGCATTTCATAAAATAAGGGCTTGGTGATGATGAACTCCTTTAACTTGACCTTATCTGAAAAGCACTTTATCTTCCCTTCCATTCTAAATGAGAGCTTTGCTGGATAGAGCAATCTGGGATGTAGGTCCTTGTCTTTCATGACTTGGAATATTTCTTTCCAGCCCCTTCTTGCCTGTAAGGTCTCTTTTGAGAAATCAGCTGACAGTCTGATGGGAACTCCTTTGTAGGTTAGTGTCCCCTTATCTCTTGCTGCTTCTAGGATTCTCTCCTTCATTTTTACCTTGGCTAATGTAATTATGATGTTCCTTGGTGTGCTTCTTCTTGGGTCCAACTTCTTTGGGGCTCTCTGAGCTTCTTGGATTTCTTGGAAGACTGTTCCCTTTGCCAGATTGGGGAAGTTCTCCTTTATTATTTTTCAAATACATGCTCAATTTGTTGCTTTTCCCCTTCCCATTCTGGTACCCCTATAATTCGGATGTTGGAACGTTTAAAGGTGTCCTGGATGCTCTTATGCTTTTCCTCATTTTTCTGAATTCTTATTTCATCATGCTTTTCTACTTGGTTGATTCTATCTTCCTTCTGGTCCACTGTATTGTTTTGAGACTCAGATTCCTTCCTTTCACTATTGGCTCTCCTCCGTATATCTTCCTGCATCTCTTTTATGGTAACCTGCATCCTTTCATCTAATCTGTGCCCAAAGTCAACCAATTCCGTGAGCTTTCGGATCACCAGTGTTTTGAACTGTGCATCTGATAGATTGGCTATTTCTTGGTCGCTCAAAAGGATGAGTCCTGGGGGACTGATCTGTTCTGCTGGAAACATATCTTTCCCTGTCTCTTCTTCCCCACCCCCCCCCCCCGGTCTGGTCGCTCTTGTTATGGTGGGGGGCGGAGCCTTAGGTGTTCACCGGGTCTGGGCACCCCAATAGCTAGATTGTGACGTTATATGTGGGGGCGGGGGCGGGAGTGGGAACGGGAGGGAACAATGGTGGTAGTTCCGTTCTCCTGGGCTCAGACCCTTCTCTGGGATCCTGGGCTGCGAGCTCTGCCCTGGTCCACAATCACTGCCTCACTGGGTCTGCCAGCCGCAGCTTGCATACTCAGGGATCACCGCTGCGTTTTTGCACCCCGGATGGCTGTCGCACCGATTTCACGCCAAATTTTCCCCAACATCCGCGTGCCACCGATCCGCGCCAGCCCCGTGCCCGCCCGGTTCATCTTCTCCTACCAGTCTGGATGCATGGGTCTATTTCAACTTCTTGGCTGTCCGACTTCCATTCAGATAAATCCTCTGTCAGTTCTGAGTGTTATTCTATCTCTAAATTATTGTTGTTCTAATCTTGGTTGTGTGAGGAGGTACGGTGCATCCACCTATTCCTCCATCTTGCCAGAAGTCCCAGTTGTTACATATTCTTATCAAAATTTGCCATCGTTAGCCTTTTTGTAGTTAGCCATTTGAATGAATGTGACATATCTCATAATAGCTGCATAATACTCCATAGTTTGTTAGTCTCACAGTTCATTCAAACCATCCTCTAGTGAGTCCTTGACTCTCCCTTCCTTCCTACTCTTTTCCCTGGAATTCATTGCCTAAAGACACATAGATCATTTCAGTCAACACATGTGGGCTTATGTTGTTGTCATTTCAGAGAGAAGCTGGGAAAGAAACTAGGGTAGAAAACATGTGTTCACACCACTCTCTCCCATATGTTAAATTCTTAGGTGTCATACTTATAGAATTGTGGAGTGGTAAGTATCTTTAGAGATCCTATTTTCCAAACCTTTCATTTGACAAATGAGTACATGAAGCCATAGAGACTGCACTGCTTTATGTGGGTCATATAACAGGCTAGTTTTATAATGCTCTAGAGCAGAGAATCACATCTTCAATGTTATTGTGACATGTACCTGTAGAAATTTTAATGTTTCAAAACTTACTTTTAAGGGCATTTTCCAGGAATATATTCACTCATATGACAAATGTGTATTGAGTGCCTCTCAATGCCAAGCACTATGCTAGGTTCTGAGGATATGAAAGATACAGCCCACATTCCCAAGAAATATACAGAGTCTAACTGAAGGTTCAAAAGTATATCTCATTCAATTCTGCACTAGGAGCCATGTGCTGTGCACAAAATGCAGCACAATATGAAAAGTGACCAATAGAAAAATAATTTTTTCTAATTGTATTGGGTGAGTCCAGGCTTCACAGAGTAAGTGATATTTAATTTAGGCTTTGAGAAAAAGAAACAATAATTTTATTTAAGATGAGATACCAATGGAATTATGGAGAATTTCAGGTTTTTAAACTATAGTTACATATAAAAACAGAAAATACTCACAATCATTTCAAATATGAACTAACTTCCAAGTCTCTTGAGAGGTAGTCGGCAGGAGAGGAAAGAATAACTCAAAACAAGCTGGCAACTTTGAAAGCTTCAGTAAATACATATTTTAGCAAAAAGAAAATGGAGATTAAGTCATCCTAGTAAGGAAGAAAGCAATTTTCTTGGATCAGGTATCCAAATCATGATTTTTTTTAAAAATCATCATAAGAATAAGCACAGACATCTCATTGTTTTTGCATTTAATTCTAAAAAGGCATACATATCAAAATTAAAGTTGAGCCACATGATATAAACTGGTTTAGTACTATAATCAAATATATAATAAAATTAATTTGGTACTCTTAATAATATGTCTAATTGTTGTATTTCTGAATAGCTATTAAATGTCACAAATATTAAATAATCATATATATGATGATCTGTAGTATTACTTTTACCCAATCAAAACAAGTATATCTAGATGAAGCTAATGAAAGGAGAAAAGAGCAAGGCAGAAAGTTTATAATATCCCTCCTAAAAACTCCATATTAATTCAAACTAGGTCCTTCACTCTTCTATCAGTAAGCAGCCACAGAAAAACTTCCAGGATCATCATCATCATCATCATCAATTTATTATTATTATTATTATTATTAGCAGTTATAATATATTGAACACATACCACATATCAGATATTATACCAACTTTATTTTTATATTTCAATGTATCCTTACATGAACCTTACTAGATATTATCTAATCCACTTTGAAGATGAAGCAACAGCAGTAACAAAGAATTTAAATAACTGGCCTGGAGTTATATAACAAGTAAAACACAGGAAACATTGTAAAATAGGTTTTAACTTCCAGTGACTTGGTGGCAGCTCAGTTATGAATCACTCCACTTCTCCAGAAGGCCATAAGGAAACAAGAACCATAAGAAAAATGCCAATTCAATTTTCAACAATGGCGGAAGACAGAAAACATGGCCAAACTACAAATTTTGTGTATAAATGCTTCTTTACACAAAATTGGAAATGGAACCTAAAGAAAACTGTGATGAGATCTGATGAAAGTCAAGGGAAAAACAGAATGAGCAGTGGGAAAATAACTATCAGATCCAAAATGTTATAAAATCATTAAAAATGTGTCTTTTAAATGTAAAAAGGATCACCCAAAAGGCCAGTGATGTCCGTGATGGCAAGGGCACAGTAGAAGCTGTAGAAGTTTAGGTATGGCAATAGAAACCTCCCTGAGAAGATCAAGGTCAAGACACTTGAAATGGCCTAGGTGCCCATTAGTAAATGTGTGGATCAAAAAACTGGTACATTACACAATGGAATACTACGCAGCAGAAAGAAAGAAATCCTACTCTTTGCCACAGCGTGAATGGAATTGGAGAGCATTATGTTTACTGAAGTAAACCAGGCGGTGAAATACAAATACCATATGATCTGACCTATAAGTGGAAACAAATCAGCAAACCAAACAAATGAGCAACATACAACCAGAAACTTGGAAATGCAGAATAAACTGACAGTGACCAGGGGAAGAGGGAAGAGGGTTAGTGGGGGAAAGAAGGGGGAGGGGCAGGTCAAGGAACACAAACAGTGGACTCATGGGCACAGACAATGTAGGGCATATTGACTGTGGGAGTTGAGAGGGATGGAGAATTGGGAAGCAATGGGGGAAAAGGTGGGGCAGCTATAACTGAACAACAATTTTAAAAAGTGGTAGAGACATGATGGTTTCACAGAACTCAGTCACTATAACACGAGGTGGGAGGCTTTGAGTTGTAGAAGTGCCAGACTGCCCTAGACTTTCCCTTTCCTCAACATGAGCTTCTTATAAAAAGCTGGCTCATAAGATGGAGGTGTATGTAAACACTGCTTGCCCCCTTAACAACCACAGAAAAAATTAAAACTAGATTACAAACAGCTATCACCCAGAATCGTCAGAAAATCAAGCTGTATGGAAATCTGACAACCAACGAATTAAAGAAGTCACATTCATCCAGACAAGTAGGAGGGGCAGATGTGGAGGCATGTAGAGAAGCATGGAGGCTAAAACAAGGAATGGGTGGTCCCATACCCATGTGTGGTGGATAAAAATTGGGAGGCATACCTCTGGAGTGAGAGATCCCATGCCAGACCACCCAGCTTAGGATTCCAGTGCCACGAAGATAAGTACCCATAACTTTTGGCTATAAAAACCAGTAGGGGTTGGGGCAGTGGAAGAAAATGTAGGATTCTCAGGCATCTCTTTTTAAGGAGCCACAATGGACTCAGGACTTACTCAGATTCATTCCCTCTGGGATCCAGCACTGCAGCAGCAGCTAGAAAGGCACCAGTGGCATACAGGGAGAACTTGAAGTATCTGGCATCAGGATGAGTGCCAGACACAGCATCCTCCAGAACAAAATTCTAAAGGGCAGACAGCGGCATTGTTCCCTTTCTGAGCCCTCCCACACATACAGTGACAGAGAGTCCACACCATATCACAGAATCCATCAACCTGGTTCACACAATTTGCCCTGCCCAGGCAATTACCAAAGGTTCTGCCTCATCCTACTTAATGGTGCACTTTTCTACAATAAGCCACACTTCCAAGACAGGAGTCAAAGTAGCTCTATCTAATACATAGACACAAACACAGGGAGGCTGCCAAAAGGAGAAGACAAAGAAATATGGTTCAAATGAAAAAAAAAAAAAAACCCTTCAGAAAAAGAACTAAACAAAATGGAGATAAGTTATCTATCAGATGCAGAGTTCAAAACACTGGTTATTAGGATACTGGAGGAACTCATTGGGTACTTCAACAGCATGAAGAAGACCCAGGCAGAAATGGTTACATTAAGGGAAATAAAAAAATTTACAGGGAAACAACAGCGGGCTGGATGAAGCTGAGACTGAAATCAGTGATTTGGAACATTAGGAAGAAAAAAAACATTCAGTAAGAACAGCAAGAAGAAAAAAAGAATCCAAAAAACAAGGATAGGATAAGGAGCTCCTGCAACAACTTCAAACGTACCAACATTCGAATCATAGGGGTGCCAGAAAGAAGAAAATAAGCAAGAAATGGAAAACTTATTTGAAAAAATAATGAAACAAAACTTCCCTAATTTAGCAAAAGAAATAGACATACAAATCCAGGAAGCACAGTGAGTCCCAAACAAGAGGACCACACCAAGACACATCATAATTAAAATGACAAAGGTTAAAGATAAGGAAAGGTTTCTTAAAAGCAGGAAGAGAAAAGCAGATAATTACCTACAGGGGAGTGCCCACAAGACTATCAGCTGATTTCTGAAAAGAAACTGTAAGCAAGAAGGAGCTGGCAAGAAGTATTCAAAGTGATGCAAAGCAAGGACCTACAACCTAGATTACTCTATCCAGCAAAGCTATCATTTAGAACCAAAAGGCAGATAAAGTGCTTCCCAGATGAGGTAAAGCTAAGGTAAAGTTCATCATCACCAAGCCATTATTATATGAAATGTTAAAGGGACTTTTTTAAGAAAAAGAAGGTCAAAACTATGAACATTAAAATGGCAATAAATTCACAACTATCAACAACTGAATCTAAAAAAACAAACTAAGCAAATAAGCAGAACAGAAACAGAATCATAGATATAAAGATCATTTAGAGGGTTATCAGTTTGGAGGTGGAAGGGGGAGGATGGGGGGAAAGGGGCAGAGATTAAGAAATACAAATTAGTAGGTACAGAATAGATGGGGGATCTTAAAAACAGTATAGGAAATAAAGTAGATACAGAATTTATATGCATGACTCATAGACATGAACTAAGAAGGGGATTGCCAGAGGGAATGGAGGATACCAAGTGGAGGGGAGCAAAGGAGAGAAATTGGGACAATGGTAATAGCATAATCAATAAAATATATTAAAAGAGAAATTGAAGGCAAGACCCTCCACCAACAAAGTAGTTATGATTTGCTTTATTGTGATATCACAGTGGTCTAGAACCTAATACCAAGCAGAAATATCTGCTAGGTATGCCTGCAGGCTACTAAGTTCATTCAAACATTAGTGTAAATTTCTCAGTTTATATTAAGTGTCTTTTAAGATTCTGTGAGAAATGAGACTTTGATATATCAGATACTATTTGTTGAATTCCTATCTGCCATATCCTTACTTTCATTGCTTTTTAACAGAACCCCAAATTGTTTAGATATTGGTAGCAAACTACTCAGAGCTGTGGATTCAGCTGAGGAACATGAATCACAGTTCCTCTCACCAAAGTCCCCTCTGAGTAACCGGTTTAGTGGTGGGCAGGTGACCTAGTTCCAGACACTGTCTTGATAGGATATCTGTGGGGTCAGCTTCTGGATAAGGTTTTTTTCCTTGATTTATAAAAAGGAAAAAGACAAAACAATGGAGGAAAACTTTCTTTATTCCTAGTTTGGATGCACTTATGTGAGACTCTGATGCCTACAGCTTCAGTAGCCATGTTTGGACAATAATGAACAAGAAAAAAGTAAATCAAACAAGCAAGCAAAAAAAAAAAACAGCCTCTGACACTAATTGACTGGAAGGATGAACTACTTTTCTCCAGACTCCTTGTTTTGTGTGAGATAATAAATATCTGTTAAGTAAGCCACTTTTTGTTAAGTACCCTGTTACTTAGAGTCAAAATATATCCTACCTTATATAGATATAACATCCAGGTTCACATTTGTAGGTGGTCAGCATATCTTGGAGGGGCCTAAATAACCTGAGTTGTATGAGGTACTGGAATAATATTCCACAGGAGTGTGTCAGGAAGGTCAGAGAAGTGCCCTTTTTTGTATTCACACCAAGTGCCAACTTTCAACTACAACCATCGCCTTGGAAATACAGAAGAATTCTAGTTCTCAAAGTTATATAAACAATGAAAAAAATTCCAAGCTTAACCAAATCATAGGTCTGGGTGGCCCTCTATGACTTTCCAAATGTGCTTATATTTCTGTGGCCTCAGATCAAGTAAATGTTTCTACACAATACTAGCAACCTTGTCAACTATCAAACACCTTGAACTGTAAAAAAATAGAGAAACACAATGAATACAGTGAGAATAGCACTATATTTGAAATCAGAAGCCCTAGTAGTGATTTCTGGCTCTACTGATTACTAAGTCAAAGTCTTCCGGTTTTAATGTTCTCATTTGCAATATTGAGATAATGATACTTGTATCATGAAGTTTTCTAAGCATTAAATGTGATACGTAGAAAATGTTGTATGTATATTTAAAAGTAATGTATAAAGCAAACTGTTCAGTGACAACTTTAAGCACTTATTTGTAAAATGAATAATTCCTTCATTCACTATAAAAACTGGAGTAGACTTGACAAAAGTCTAATCTTTTCCAGTTTAAGGAAGCTTTTCATGTTACAGCCACAGTGGAGACGCAAAACCAAAGAATAACATACGCCAAAACACATGTACTAGTTGTGGAGTCCTTACATTTTATTTTACTTTATATTTTATTCTATTAATATAAAAATATGCCATTTATTTTTGGAATTTATGATATAAATAACTGTCAGTCATTATAAGAAAAAGAAAACAGGCCAATATTCTCCATGAAGGGAAATTTTAAAATTTTCAACATTTTATTTGTTGCTTTTAAGCCACAAATAAGAAGTAACATATAGGTGCACTCTTCCTACTGGAGCACATCTGCACCTTTCTCCTTCTCCCTTCCCCCATTCCCCAAAAGGCATGCAGCTCCTAATCCCTAAGGGTCCCCAGGAGACTCATAAGTAGAGGAGCAATGGGCAGTAACAGTTCTTCTCAGACTGACCTCCTGAACCTGTCCCCAAGGTGCCCTTTTCTCTGACTCCCCGGTGACCTGACAGCAGCCCCACCTTGGCTCAGTTCTTTCCTGTGATGTTTCTAGAGAGCCAAAGCAGCCCTGGTTAGTTTCTCCCCTGTTGCTTCTATTCTAACCCCTTCCTTGTGCCCAGCTTTAGTAAACATACTCTCAAAATTCAAAAAATAATATATATGCATATATATGTATTACATATATAATTAGGTCATGACTAAGCAGGGTTTATCTCAGGAATACAAGGCTAACATTCAAACTCAATTAATGTAATTTACCACATTAACGAATTAAAAGAGAAAAACCACATGATATTTCAGCAGGTCCAGAAAAATCATTTGACAAAAACTTGCATCTACTTGTCATCAACTGTTGAGCAAACTAGGAAAGAAGGATATTTTCTTAATCTAATAACATAGATTTACTTTCTTAATCTATGGAAAAAATGCAGCTAACATCATGTTTAATGATAAAAGACTAAATGCTTCCCCCACCATAAAACCAGGAAACCACCAATTAAAAATCAATTGTATTTCTTAACAGTAGAAATGTACAATATAAAACAAAAGTTGGATGATTATAAAATGATCTCCAAAATTGACTTGTATAATTTCCTTCCTTGGAATGTGGACATTATCAAAATGATGGATTTCACTCCCATGATTATGTTACATTTATGGCAAAAGATAAGTTGCATATGTAATTAACATCCCCAAATCACTTTCAGTTAATCAAATGGAACCTTTAAGAAGCATGAGTAAATTTCTCCTGCTGACCTCAAAGATGGAAGCAACCTTGAGTTCAAACGTTGCAAGTAACTGAATTCTGCCGCCCACCTGAACGAACCGGAAGAGCACCCTGGGCCTCAGATGAGAATGCAAGGCTGTCTGATCCACTGACTATAGCCACGTGAGCGCTGAGCAGTGGACCCAACTAACCCATGCCTAGACTCTGGACCCACGTAAACTGTGAGGTAATAACTAGGTGACATTTAAGCAACTACATTTGTGGTAAATTTATTTCTCAGCAATAGAAAACTTATCTAGATACTACCCCTTATAGCATCAAAAATATAAAATAATTGGAGATACATCTGACAAAAGATATGAAAGACCTATAGAGTGAAAGGTTCAAAATACTGCTGAGAGAATAAGCCTAAAGAAGTAGAGATATAGATCACCTTCATGGGAAGATGGGAGACTGACGGTTGATAAGACATCAATTCTTCAAATCAATCTATTTCAATTCAATAACAATCAATATTGCAGTAGTCTGATTCTAAAATTTATGTGGAAGTGAAAGGGACCTAGAATAAACAAAAACAATTTTGAGAAAGAAGGATAAAGATGAGCAGTAATACTTCAAGTATCCAAGACCACCTACCTATACAAGCTTATAACAATTACACAAAAAGACTGCTGAATGGACAATAAGACAAAGTAGAGAGCCCAGAAATACACCCCAAAATACACAAATAACTGATGTTTAACAAAGATACTAAAAGCAATGAAATGGAGAAAGGATATTCTTTTCAGCAAGCAGTGCTAGAACTTACGTGAAAAAGAAAACTTTGATCTATATACCTCATACTATGTTAAAAAGTAACTTAAAATGATTCAGATATGTAAATGTAAAACCCAAAACTATAAAACCAGAAAAAAGCACAGGGGTAAACTTTCATGACCTTGGGTTTGGCAAAGATTTTAAATGATGACACTAAAGGACAATGTTGAGAAGTTAAAGATAAGACATAGACTAAGACAAAATATTTTCAATCACATATGTGACTGTGGACTTGCTTTAGAATTCATAGCGAACTCTCAAATTTCAATAAAAAGGAAATAAGAATTCAATTTTTAAAAATCAAACAAAAATATGTGAACAGACAAGCCAAAGAAGATACAGAGATGGCAAATAAGCATGTGAAAAGATGATCAGCACCATTAGTCACTAAGGATATGCAATTAAAACCACAATAAAATACCACTACATACCAATTAAATTGATAAAATTAAAAATACTGATTATACCAATTATTATCCAGGATGTGGCAGAATTAGAATTAAAATAAACTACTGGTGGGAGTGTAAAGTGATAAAATCACTTTGGAAATTGTTTAGTAGGTAAATATACACCTACTAAACAATTTTCTAAAGTGGTTGTATCGTTCATATATAGGTATTTACCCAGGAGAAAGTAAAACATATGGTGACAAAAAACATTTGCATAGCAGCTTTATTTGTAATATCAAAAAACTGAAACTAATCCAAATGTTCAACATGTAAATGCATAAATAAATTATGGTATATCTATACAATGGATTACTACTCACCAATGAAAAGACCAAATTAATGACACATACTACAACACAGATAAATCTTAAAATAATTATGCTGAGTGAAATAAGCTATCTGAAAAAAGCATATGGACAACAGTGTGGTGAGTACAGGGGGAAAAAGTGGTATAAGGGGGCTAAAGGGTAATGAAAAAAACAATAAAATACAATAAAAATTTTTAAAAATATAAAAGCATATGCTGTATTATATGAAATTCTAAGAAATAAGAGTTACTAGCACCCAGATCTTCATTTCTCATATCATTTACCAATAAATGGATGATGATTCTAGGAGGGCAGGAAATAGACTGTCTGCATCTGGAGTATCTTGTAATGCAAGAGAGTAAGAAAGTGCACGTACACACAAACACACAAGAGCTCCCAATGCCCAAAGTTGAAACAGCTTGAACAACAAAATGAAGTGGCATTGGATTATAAGCTAAAGTATAAAATAAATATCCATGAGTCCACACTGATATAAATAAAAGACCGAATAAATTAGCAAATGGGGAGAAGAGGTAAATTTCTCATGCAGAATTACAAATCAATTATGTAGATACTCCACCCTAAAAGAGAAAGAGCGTAACTTCTTACTCCCTTGCACTCTCATAAGTGTGGGTTGCTCATAGTTAATTCTTCCCAAAGAGTGCAATATGGGAAGAGAGGGAAAAAAGGAACTGAGCAGCAGAGAAACCTGACAAATGCTACTTCATCCAGGTCATCAAAGAGATAAGTCATAGTGACAGTATGCATTCTTGATCCTGAATATGGTGCTTTACTGCTGTAATTTCCCTCTCCCAAAACCATAGCCCCAGCCTAATCATAAGGAAGACGTGGAATTCCAATGGTGGGGCATCCTGCAAATATGCCTCACCAGACTCCTCCAAGTCATCAAAAACAAGGAAAATCTGAGAACTGTCATAGCCAAAAGGAGCCTGAGGAGACATGATAACAATGTTTGTGGTGTCTTGGATGGGATCCTGAAAAGGGCAAAGAGCATTAGGTAAAGCTAAGAACATCTGAATAAACCATGTGTATTAGTTAATAATAATGTATTCATACTAGTTCACTAATTGTAATAACAATATCACATTAATATAAGATGTTAATAGAAAAAACTGTATGCATAGGATGTAGGGGGACGTCCTATATTATTACTTACTTTTTTTTTTATAAATCTAACACCTCTAAAAAGTAGTCTAGTCATACATTTTTTAAAAGCAGACAATCTGCATATATAACTTTGTATATTTAATAAAGCATGTATGACTTAAAAAAACTGATATATTGTGACAGAAAGCAGATTAGTGGTTTTCTGGGGTTAGATGGGGAGTGGCAGGGATGGGAGAGGATAGAAAAAGCATTAGGAAGGAATTAAACAGTGGCATGAGGTAACTTCTGGAAGAAAGGGGTACATTTACAATCTTGTTTGTGGTTATGGCTTCATGGGTATATACATATGTTTAAACTTAACAAAATGTGCATTGTAAATATATACAGCTTATTGTATACAGTTATACTTTAATAAACCTTTTTGCCAAGTATAAAAAAATCCAAATTTGAATTCTCTTCTCCCAAAATATATAGTTTTCAGGGACATTTGGAGTTAGCACTATTACACCTGAATTTAACCAGTGAGTTATTTTTCACTCATATTTAGTAGTGATGTTTAGTAGTAAATATCCATATACTACTTGGGAATTCCTGTACCAATGCTAATCACCCAGCATGAAATGTCACAGCATAATGGTGGTTTATGACATGTTGGGTATCTTCACTATTGTGCTCCCATTTCAAGATTTTTGATCTTATGGAATCAACTTAGCCAAACAGTCTGGATTGAGGGAATTTTTATAACCAATCAAACTTCAGCCAAATACAGCTTTTCACTTAAAATGAAGCCTAGCAAATAATAATAATAAATAATAATTATAACAATAATAATAATTAAAATAATATAAAACCTAGTGCCAAGTTTATAGCTACAGCAACCTGGAAACTAAATTCCAAGTCATCAGTTATTTAAAAATCACACTCTTAAGAAAACTGGCATTTGACCCCCGGGGTTCAACTCTGGCTATGCTACTTACTATCTTTATAATATTGGGCAACTCTGTGCCTCAGTTTTCTCAACTATTAAAATAGAGATAATAGCATCTACTTCACGGAACTGCTGAAGGATTAAATAAATTAACACACATAAATGTCTTAGAAGACTACCTGCCACTGCTATCTACATTCTACATATGCTATGACATTAACCATCAGGGAAATGTAAATCAAAGCCACAGTGTGATACCATTTCACACAGACTGTCAGGACTATAATAAAAAGACATAATAAAAGAGTTGTTGAGAATGTGGAGAAACTGAAATCCTCATATACTGCTGGTGGGGAAGTAAAATGTGCAGTCACTTTTCAGGTATACAGTACCTGAAAAGATTAAACCTAGAGTTAGCATATGATTCAGTAATTCTACTCCTAGGCATGTACCCAAGAAAAATGAATATATGTTTTCACAAAAACTTGTACATGAATACTCCTAACAGCCTAAACAGGGATGTCAAACTTATTTTCACCGGGGGCCACATAAGCCTTGTGGTTACCTTTAAAGAGCCTAATGTAATTTTAGGACTGTATAAGTGTAACTACTCCTTAAGGGAGAGCTCAGCACTGCTGCCGGATGGAAACACAGTGCCAGGCCAGATAAAACAAAGTGGAGGGCCGGATTTGGCCTGTGGGCCTTGTGTTTGCCACCAGTGACCTAAAAGTAAAACCACCCCAGTTATAAATTGGTAAATAAAATGTGTTATATCCCTGCAGTGAAACATTATTTGGCAATAAAATGAAATGAAGTAATGATATATGCTATAAACATGGCTGAACCTTGAAAATATTATGGTAAGTGAAAGAAGCTGGTAAAAAAGACCACATATAAAATAATTCCACTAATATGAAATGCCCAGAATAGGCAAATCCACAGAAAGAAAGTAGATTAATGGCTGCTGGGAAGTTTTAGGGGCAAATGATGAGTGACTGCTAATGGGTATAAGGTTTTTGGGTTTTTTTCTGAGGTGATGTGCATGTTCTCAAATTGGTAGTGGTAATGATCACACATCTATGAATATACTGAAAACCATTGAATTGTACATTTTAAAATGGATGAACTATATGGTATGTGAATTTGATTTCAGTAGAGCATGTTAAAATGGATTGGAAAGAGGAAAGCCTCAAAACAATAATAACAGTATTAATAATAATCAATTAATCCCCCTCTCTAGCCTCATCCTGTTCCATTCCAACCAGTAGTCTGGTCTATCCATGCTGGCTTTGTTGCAGTTCCCATATGTCTTGCTATTTGAGGTCCTGTGGACTTGTTGTATCTGCTTCTTGGAATTATCTTCACTCTGCCTCTACATGCCTAATACCTTCATATCTAAAATTAGTCAGAGTAAGCTGATTGCCAGAATCAGTTCCCTTATCCAGTGCCTAACATGATAGTTTTATTTCTCACTCTTGTAGACCCTGCTCAGGTGATTCAGAGATCCAGGATTCTTACCTCTAATGTCTTTGCCCTTCCTGAAGTCTTTGAGACTTCCATTGTACTCTCTGCATTTGGCCAAGAGAACCTGTGGGGCATCGGCACAGACAGGACCTTGAAGAACTTTCCAAGGGATCAATTTAGTTTTGATCATGGTATACTTCAAATGATGTCGAGATACTCAGGGGTCTTGGGTGCAACACAGATTGTTAGTTTATGACTCTGTGACTCAAATATATTGCAATAATCTCCCCCCCTTTCTCTACCATACCTTCATAAAGTAAGAGGTGCTTATAAGACTCAAAGATAAAAATTTTCAAGAATAAGAGTGTTGAGGGAAGAAAATACTATTCAGCGTCTCAAGAAACTTATGATTTAGCACAGGATATAAGCTAGTGTTAAAGAAAACTTCTCTTCAAGTGCTATTTATTGAAAATTGGAGTGCACCTCTCAGGACAAATCTAAGTATAACACACAACATACAAACTGTTTGCACAGGTAGAGAGGTGCTGTCAACTATCTTGCACTCCCACACTTCCAGGCCACCTTATTCAAGGAGAGCAGGACATGAGGACTGTGGTAAGAAAAATCTGGAAGTGCTCACTTTTATGGATGGCAGGGGAGAGGAGGAGAGGGGGGAAGAGTGAGGGGAGAGAAAAAGGGAATCTCATATATTTATTTGACGTCCCTCAATACATTTATTCTAAAAGATAATATAGGCAAATATCTCTATGTTAAATCTTTATAAAACTGAAATCCTGAAAATTCAACTTTTGATGGAATCCATTTGTTTTCCTAGTCAGATTGGGCATAATTCTTAATTGGTAGTACAAAACCTAATATGCTTATGAAGCTCCATCTCACAGCACCTGCTACTCAGAGTGGAATTCAGACTAGCGGTTGGGAGTACCAGGTCCAGAATTTCAGATCAGGTCCGTAATTGGGGTAGGGAGGGGCTTTGGGCGGGGCCTCCAGATGGGGAGGAGGCATTATTAGAAAGCTGTGGGGCCAGTTCAAAGCTGTCACTACTCCCGTTAAGCCTTATACTATTTAAGCGTGCGAGAACCTGGTGTGTGAACAGCATTCTCTATGACAACGTTTCACTAGACGTTTGAGCACAGGAGTTTTTCGGACTGACCAGAAAAAGTGAGCTGCAGAGAGATCACTGTCGCCAGCCATAAGGAGCCGGCAGAAACACTCCTCTCTTCGACGACGGGCTGCACTGAGAGGTCCAAGTAGCCCCAGGGCTTTAGGGAGAAGGGAAGTGGAACGCGGGCAGGGATTGGGAGCTGCACGGCAGGCGAGGTTTTGAAGCCGGAGAAAAAGTCGGGAGACACAGCCGCACCTAATTGCTTTCGCAGCTGCCGCCACTCGAGTGCAAACTTGTGAGTACTCTGCGTCTCGGGTCCTCAGACTCAAGTCGGAGAACTCTCCTGGAGAACTCTCCCAGTTAGGACTCGAGATCCCGCAACGACCGGTCCTGCCCTCCCCACTCGCCTCGCCTCGGGGACGGACGGAACAACTGCCACCCTTCCCCTACCTACCAAATGGAGCTGACCAGCGCCGCCCCCTTCTGACCCAGGAGGTGGAGATCCCCCACCCCCAACTCCGCCCGGTCCGGCCAAATTCAACACCTATTTTCTCCTCCAGCTGCTCCTATATCCCGAACACCCCCTCCTCCTTTCCTTACCCCTCCTCCCCAGAGACAGGGGAGGAGAAAAGTGGAGTCAGGTCATTATGACAGAGCTGAAGGCAAAGGCTTCCCGGGCTCCCCACGTGGTGGGCGGCGCGCCCTCCCCCACCCGGGTCGGATCTCCTCTGCTGGGACGCCCGGGCGCTGGCCCCTTCCAGGCGAGCCAGACCTCGGACGCCTTGCCCATAGTCTCCCTGGGTGGGCTTACCTTCCCTCGGCCCTGCGAGGAACAGGCCCCGGACGGAAAGGCGCTGGACCAGCAGGCGCTGTCAAACGCAGAAGGGGTGTATCCCAGAGTTGAAGCCACAAGAGGTGCAGGTAGTGGCAGCTCTAGACCCCCAGAAAAGGACAGCGGGCTACTGGACAGTGTCTTGGACACACTACTGGCGCCCTCAGGTCCGGGGCAGAGCCACGCCAGCCCTCCAGCCTACGAGGCCACCAGCCCCTGGTGCCTGTTTGGCCCCGAGCTTCCGGAAGAACCCCAGGCTCTCCCCGCCACCCAGGGGGTGTTGCCCTCGCTCATGAGCCGTCCAGAGAGCAAGACCAGCGACAGCTCCGGGGCCGCATCTGCCTATAAAGTGCTGCCCCGGGGCCTCTCACCATCCCGGCAGCTGCTGCCCTCGACCTCTGGCACCCATCACTGGCCCGCGGCCGCAGTGAAGCCGTCTCCGCAGCCCGCGGTGGTGGAGGTGGAGGAGGAGGAGGATGGTTCTGAGTCCGAGGGCTCCGTAGGTCCGCTTCCAAAGGGCAAACCCCGGCCTCTGGGAGGCACGGCGGCCGAGGGGGCAGCCGTGGCCACCTCTCCTGGGGCGGCCGAAGCAGGCGTCGCCCTGGTCCCCAAGGAAGATCCCCGCTTTTCGGTGCCCAGGGTCGCACTGGCAGAGCAAGACACGCCAGCGGCGTCCGGGCGCTCCCCGATGCCCACCATGGTGATGGATTTTATCCACCTGCCCATCCTGCCTCTCAACCCGGCCATACTGGCCACGCGCACCCGGCAGCTGCTGGAAGGGGAGAGCTATGACGGCGGGGCCACGGCCGTCAGCGCCCTGGCCCCGCCGCCGCGGGGCTCGCCCTCGTCCTCCACCCCGATCCCCGCCGGCGACTTCCCCGACTGCGCGTACCCGTCCGACACCGAGCCCAAGGACGACGCGTTCCCGCTCTATGGTGACTTCCAGCCGCCGGCCTTGAAGATCAAGGAGGAAGAGGAAGGCGCCGAGGCCTCTGCGCGCTCCCCGCGGCAGTACCTGGTGGCTGGTGCCCACCCCGCGGTCTTCCCGGATTTCCAGCTGGCGGCGCCGCCGCCGCCCCCGCTTCCTCCGCGAGCGCCGTCGTCCAGACCCGGGGAACCCGCAGCGGCGCTCGCACCCGCCGGTGCCTCCGTCGCGTGTCCCTCCCCGTCGGGGTCCACTCTGGAGTGCATGCTGTACAAAGCGGAGGCCACGCCGCCCCGCCCGGGCTCGTTCTCGCCGCAGCCCTGCAAGGCGCCGGGCGCGGGCTCCTGTCTGCTGCCGCGGGAGGGCCTGCCCTCCACCTCGACCTCGGTCTGCGCCGCCGGGGCGCCCCCTGCGCTCTACCCGCCTCTGGGCATCAACGGGATCCCGCAGCTCAGCTACCCGGCCGCCGTGCTGAAGGAGGGCCTGTCGCAGGTCTACCCGCCCTATCTCAACTATCTGAGGTGAGGGCCCCCGGCGCGGCGGCGCCCGCGTGTCGTGAGGGTGGCGGTCCCGAGGGCTGGCGACCCCGGGCCGCGGCTCCCCCCGAGGCCGCGAGGGCGTGGGTGGCCTGGGCGGGGCACCGGGGTAATTCGGCTTCTTTTTTTCCCCTTCCTCTCCTCACTTTTTGGGGTCCCCAAAGGGTTCGCAGAATGTGCCCTTTTTGGAGCGTCCCTCCAGGAAACATTTTTTTTTTTCTCCCAAATATGCGCGTTTCCTAGGCAAGACCAGCCCTGACTTAAAATATGCAGCGTCACACGAGCTCCGCTGTAGCAGCTTGGAGAGGAAAGGGTGCAGCGAGTTTGGGGTTTTATTAAGTGATTCTCTTGTTAGAAGGACTTGTACCCGCAATGTCTGTCATGGAGACACCTTAAGGCGCCGTTCGCCCTGGAGGGGTGGCACTTGAAGTAGGCAGGGCAGTTGGCCAGAACTGTTCAATACTCAAACGAATCTCGAGTAATATTAATTTGTGTAATATGTTTAAAGTATGGATTTAAATGTCAACCACTGTAGTGCACTGTATTCTAATATTGTTTCGGATTCGCTACAACTTTTCACACGGGTTTTCAAAAACTTTTGACTTTACATATCGAGGGAATGGAACTTTAAAGAAAATGAATCTTAAGCGCCGCGAATAGGCAAAAACAGTATCAATATGTGGAACAATCCTTTAAAATGACAAACACATAGACTTGTTTGAGTAAACAATCATTCCAGGGTTGAGTTTTAAAGCTCAAAACAAAAGCATTGGTAAGTACGACTGAACTTTCCTGAACAAAACTTGTATACTATTTATTGTTTTTTTACATTAGTGGTACTGATGAATGGCTAATAATTTGCAAGTCTGGTGAATTCAATAAAGGATTTAGTTTGCAAGTCTAGTTTCATGTCTTTCAAGTGTGTGTGAATACAGCTCTATTTTTTATGATCTTTCATTGTCAATTCTAGGGTTAACAGACTTTGGTATTAGATAGTGTTGCACCTAAAAATAAATGGAATACTTTGTTTTGCATTTCAAGGCCAGATTCAGAAGCCAGCCAGAGCCCACAGTACAGCTTCGAGTCATTACCTCAGAAGATTTGTTTAATCTGTGGGGATGAAGCATCAGGATGTCATTATGGTGTCCTTACCTGTGGGAGCTGTAAGGTCTTCTTTAAAAGGGCAATGGAAGGTAGGCCCCTTTCCCCTGACCCTTTATTGTTAGTTTCATTGTAAATGGAGACCATCTGATATTTTATAGATTTTAACTATCACATCCTCTAAGAAATGGAAATGTTTCCAAATAATTTAAAACATTATGATGTTTTCCACAATATGTTTATTTATAATACTCAAGGTTGAGTGCAGTTGGATATTGCATCTGCATACTATTTGACTAACATTTTCAGTGTTAGACACAAGTCATATTAATCTTGGGAACAATACTACTGTTGTTCATTAATTATTTAGCTTTAAAGAAATAGCTATGTTGTAATCATATTTTCATATTTCTATCACATTTTATGTAGCATACATTAAATTTAAATTTTTGGTCAAAAGAGAAATGGTAAAAATAAAAATTATATATATGTAATTGTGTGTTGTGTATATATGCATATATATGATGTAGCTATAAATTTCTACATGATTTTGTCTTTTTCCCTACATGCATATTTATGTAATGCTTATATAATGGGAACTTTAAACAACTTTTTTATTTAGTGTATTTTTATAAGTGTGTAAGAAGATAGGAGTAAACAGTTTAACTAAAATGAAAAATTTGGACATTACAATAATATAATTTATTATGGAGTATGTGCTATAAGTAAGACTTTCATTTTTTTAACACCATGTAAATTACATATCTAATGATTTTGAACTGGCTTACATAGTGCATTTCAGACTGTACTTTCATAGAAAATGTTTTTTGTCTTTCTAGCCACACTAAATGCTAAACTGCCAATCACATTTATATGTGAAGATACAAATACATTTAGAGGTCATTTCACATTTGAATTCTAACAGTCAGTGTATTTTATAATGAGCTGAAGCAACTTTGGGGTTTCCTCTCCAGTTCTGGGATCACACCTAGACAAGGAAGCAAAGACATGAGTGTCTGCATTTGTTTGGTTTTTGCTTCTGCTAAGTCTTTGAACTGCAAGAGTCCTGTACTTACAAAGTAGGAAAGAAGGGAGTGGGGAATGTTTACCTAAAAGGGGCTTTCAAATCCACATTTACACCAAAATAATACCAACCTAATTGTCATTAATTTCCTATCCCCGTAGATGCCTAACAGGTGATTCTTCACAACTATTATGACTTCTTTATGAAAATGATTTCCAACTATTTATTAACAGATTTGTATTCCTCCTACTGAAATTAATTCTTCATAAAAATATTAGCTTTGTATATTGCTAGAATGATTTTTCCCCAAATGATTAATGTGTTTAACAGATGTTGAACATATGTATTCGGCCTCAGAGGGTGTTAATTGCATTTCAAATTAGTTGAGGCACAGTAAAAAGGGGCACTTGAGGAAATGGGACAACTTAGCATGGCCTTAACTTTCCCATTGATGTCCATTAATCATAGTTACAGGTGGAAGCTCTTTATGTGGAAGAGTCTAGTCTCGAGTGCATATTTGGAGTTACTGTTCCTTTGCAACTTTGGTTCTGGTTTCTTAAATATTACCTTCTGTATTAATATGATTTCCTTCATTCTTATAGTCTCCTTAGAATAGACTAAATTTATAAGCACATGTCCAGCTTAGAATCCCCTGAAGGCCAGTTTATTCTAGCCCAGCTCCTTCTTGTTACAGATAAGAAATCCTACATAAATCTGAGTTTCCAGAAGCACAAAAGTAATTAATAGTTGATAGTCAACACAGGTTAGATAATCTTTAATTGCAATGCTTCTTCATCAGAGATTGTGTGAACAAGTAGATATATGATAAATGCTATTTAACCCTTGGAAGTTACTTCAAAAATTGCACATAGAAGCAATTGCTCCCTAACTAAAATACAAATGCTTTTATACCATTATTATCACACTAGCATCCAAAACCCTAAAAAATGCCTCCCCAGATTTACTCTTAAAAAACTTTTGTTGGACCTGTAATGATGTCATGGTCCAGTTTTAGCCTTGAGTAGTAGAGATGAAACATCTTTACTTGGCAATATTTACAAAGAGGGACTCTAGGTAGATGCTGATACATCATTCATGAAACTAGAACAAGATTACAAAACTATATAAGTTCATTCATCCAGCAATTATTATATACATCTTATATTTAGAGCTGTGCCAAATATATTCTTTTCCTGACCTCCCCTCTGTCTGCCTCAGACATAAAATGAGCATAACACTACCTACTTCTTTGGGTTGTTAAAAAGATTAAATGAGAAAATAAATGTAATGTTTTAAAAGAATGCCTAGCATATTGTCAGCTTCAATTTGTATTGCTTTTACCTTAAAGAAGCTTATTAAAAAGTGGAGGAGGTTATATATATAATAGAGATTCTCACTAAATGCCCAGATGTGCAATTCTGTAAAGTACATAGGTTTGTGTGGCTTGGGAGTTTGTATGTTTTGGGCAGGGGGCAAGTGGTTATAGATGGAATGTGTATGTTCTCGAATGATGGGAAAAGGCTTCATAGAAGATATAAATTTAGTTATTAAAAGCCAAATAAGATTATCAATTTCTGGGCATTGAGAGCTTGTAAGTGTATGTGTTCAAAGAAGAGAGGACAGGTTAAGTTTGGACTAATTCAGACTCATATTAGGAAATTATAGGAGTTAACGTTTGGGACATAGATTGCTAACATTTGGAATTAGTGGGAGAGAATCAGTGATTTAAGGCAATAGAAGAGAGAGAAGTTTCTGGGAGTTTTCAAGAGTGAGAAAGATGAGGAAGGATTTTAATAGTTGGAGAGAAGTACAACATTTGACACCTTAGAGTAAAGTAGGGCTGGGGGACCAGCTGCTTCAAGGTAGAACTATGTGTGGGTGCCAATATGTGCAGAAGTTGAAGTCAATAGTCAACAATTTGGATATTAATGATACCAAGGATAATAATGGTAATGGCATTTTAAAGTTCTTTCTTATGTGTCAGTAGCTATTTAAGTGTTTTATGGGTCTTAACTCATGTACTCCTTGTAAGGTAGATATTATTAGTACTCACTTTAAATAAGAAAACTAAGGCAAGAGATATTCAATTGCCTTAAATCACAGTTGAAGTGTTAGAGTCTGGATTCAGACCCAAATGGTGTGATTCCAGGATCTGGGCTCTTAGTCATTATACTTTCTCCCATAATAACAAATGTGGCTTCAATTTCAAAGAAAAACAATAAAGGGTTGGAAGGAAAAATGTCAGCCAAGTGGTAAAACATCTAGGAAGATAAAAGTGAATAATAAAGACAAATGCAAGATTAAGGGAGGTTAGAATTGAGTGATATAAATGAATGGATGATACTAACCTTGCATTTAAGGCTGTGATGAGAAGACATAGTCAGGGGCCAACAGTCAGTTTTCCCACCTGTCCTCTGACTTAGGAGTGGGAGATGATGAAGCCCATGAAAAAGTCACCCAGGAAAACTGGGTTTCCCTTGGTATGAGATAAGAGAGAGAGGAGGCAGAGGAAAAAAGAAACCACTCAAAAGTGGGAATATTTCCTGGCTGGTGTGGCTCAGTGGATTGAGCACCAAACCTATAGGTTGCTGGTTCAATTCCCAACTGGGGCACATGCCTGGGTTGCAGGCCAGGTCCCTGGGGGGGGATGCATGAGGGGCAACCACACACTGATGTTTCTCTCCCTCCCTTTCTCCCACCCTTACCCTCTCTCTAAAAATAAATAAAATCTTTTTTAAAAATCGGGGATATAGAAGAGATGACCTCTTTTAACCTAAAAATAAATAAATTAGCCAAAATAACAATTGTTTGAATAGCTCATTGCATTCCTTTACTAAGGCTTGGAGTGAACCAGGAAGTAAGTGGTCAAGAATTGTCTTGAGACCTTTCAATGGGATAAATCATAATGACCTGTCAGTCCTACAAATGCAAACTAATGTGACCTGGAATTAAGAAGGAAAGGATAATTTTTCACTGACTTACCCTTTTATGCACTGTAACTTGCACAATTCTAGAAATATACTAGACATTCAATAAATAACTGTTTGTTAAATGAACCAATCATCATAACTGATGATGCCAAGCTCTTATTCTTTGGATGCTTGACATTGTGACAGCATTTCATGGTATATGGTTGGGCAAATATTGCTATACAGTTGAAGCATATTATTTATAAGATACTAGGCTAAGTAGGTATCGATATATTTTAAATTATATTATTACTCTCATGTTTTCTAGCTTTATTTAGGTCTAGTTGACAAGTAAAATTATAAGGCATTTAAAGTGTAAAATATGATGGTTTGATATACATATACATTGTAAAAGGATCACACCCTCATCAAGTTAATGAATACATCTATCACCTCATATATTTGCTTCTTTTTCTTTCCGGCAAGAACATTAAAGCGCTACTCTCTTAGCACATTTCAACTATACAATATAGTATTATCAACTATATTCACCATGTTATGTGTTACATCCTCAGACCTTGTTCATCTTATAATTGAAAGTTTTACCAGCCTCTTCCCATTCCCCCCACCCTGAAGACCCTGGCAGCCACTTTTCTACTACACGTTTCTATGAATTTGACTTTATTGTTTTTTGATTTTACATATAAGTGATACCATCTAGTATTTGTCTTTCTCTGTCTGGCTTATTTCACTTAGCAAAATATCCTCTCATTTCATCTTTTTGTTCATGTATTAACCAAATATTTATTGAGCACCTGCCATATGCCAGACACCATACTAGACACTAGTCGAAATAGTAGTGAAACAGAATAGACCTGGTTAGCTGCATCCTCAGTAGAATTTACAATAGAGTGGAGGAAAGTGACATTCTCTCAATTAGCATGCATGTGACTAATTGTAGATGTACTAAGTTATTAGTTTACACAGTTGCCTGTACAACCAGAGAATTGACCCCTCTGTCTGAAGATGGGAGTGGTGGGAAGAGCCTTTCAGAATTAGAAATACCATCATATGTAGACCACAGAGAAAACTACAGAATTAAAATATTTTTATGAAAAATGTGTTTCAAAAGTTGAGTAGAGTTGATGTCAAAGACTGAAAATGAAAACTCATTTGATGACAAATGACTTCCAAAAAAAGAAGTGATCAGCATTCAATTTTTTAAAAGATTTTATTATTTTAGAACAATTTTAGGTTCAGAGCACAATTGAGAAGAAGGTATAGACATTTCTCATATACCCCCTGCCCTGACACATGTATAACTTCCCCCAATTATCAACTCCCTCCTAGAGAGTGGTACATTTGTTATAATTGATGAAGCTACCACAGGAATCACCCGAAGTCCACAGTTCACATTAGGTTTCACTCTTGATATTGTACATGTATCCATCATTGTAGTGTCATACAGAGTAGTTTCACTGTCCTAAAAATCCTCTGTTCTCTACCTCATCATACCTCTGTCTGCCTCCTCCTCTTAATCCCTGGAAACCACTGATCTTTTTACTGGCTCCATAGTTTTGCCTTTTCCAGAATGTCATATAATTTCATTCAGAAATATTCATTAAGGTTTTTTTCTTGTCTTTTCCTGGCTTGACAGCTCACTACTTTTTAGCACTGATAAATATTCCATTGTATGGATATAAGTTTATCCATTCACTTACTTACTGAAGGACATCTTGGTTGCTTCCAAGTAATGACAATTCTGAATCAAGCTGTTCTAAACATACCAATGCAGGTTTTTTGTGCATATAAGTTTTGAACTTCTTTGGGTTAATACCAAGAAGTGTGATTGCTGGATCATTTGGTAAGAGTATGTTCAGTTTCGTAAGAAACCACCAAACTGTTTTTGAAGTGTCTGTATCATTTTTCAGTCCCACCACTATTGAATGAGAATTCCTGTTTCTCTCTATTCTTTTAGCATTTGGTATTGTCTGTGTCCTGGATTTTGGATGTTCTAATAGCTATGTACTGCTGTGTTGTTTTAATTGTCATTTCCCTGATGACATATGATGTGGGACTTCTTTTCATACACTTATTTGCTAACTGTGTATCTTCATTGGTAAGGTGACTGTCGAGTCTCTGGCCCATTTTTGATTGGCTTGTTTGTTTTCTGTTGTTGAATTTTAAGAGTTCTTTGTATATTTTACATAACAGTCCTTTACAAGATATCTTTTGAAAATATTGTTTCCCACTCTGTGTCTTTTTATTCTCTTTATAGTGACTTTGGCAGAGCAGAAAATTTTGCTTTTTAAGCCCTGACTGATATGGCTCAGTGAACTGAGCACTGGACTATGAAGCAAAGGGTAGCTAGTTCAATTCCCAGTCAGGGCACATGCCTGGGTTGCAGGCTAGGTCCCTGGTGGGAGGCACACAAGAGGCAACCACACATTGATGTTTCGCTCCCTGTCTTTCTCCTTCCCTTCCCCTTTCTCTAAAAATAAATAAATAAAATCTTTAAAAAAAGAGAAAATTTGCTTTTAATAAAATTCAGTTTCTCAATTATTTCTTCATGGATCATGACTTTGATGTTGTATTGAAAAAGTCATCACCAAACTCAAGGTCATCTAGATTTACTCCTATGTTATCTTTTAGGAGTTTTATCCTTTTGTGTTTTACAAAATGTATGAATTAATTTTTTGAAGAGTATAAATTTTGTGCCTAGATTTATTTTTTGCAGATGGAAGTCTAGTTGTTCCATCACTATTTCTTAAAGAGATTATGTTTGCTTCACTGTATTGCCTTTCTCTTTGTCAAAGATCAGTTGACTATATTTATGTGGGTCTGTTGGTGGACTTTCTATTCTGTTCTGCGGATATATTTGTCTGTTATTTCACCAGTGCCACACTGTCTTGATTTGTGTTGCTTTATAGTAAGTCTTGAAGTCAGGTAGTGTCAGTCTTCCAACTTTATTCTCCTTCAGTATTTCGTTGACTGTTTTACATCTTTTGCTTCCCTATATAAACATTTTCTAAATTTTAAGTATATTTTAATGATTATACTATTACAGTTGTCCCATTTTTTTTCTCCCTTTCATCTACCTCTGCCCTGAACAGCCCCTTCAGCATTCCCCCACCTTAGTTCAAGTCCATGGGTCATACATATAAGTTCTTTGGCTTCTCCCTTTCATATACTATTCTTAACCTCCCCCTGTCTATTTGTGCCTGCCGATTATGTTTCTTGTTTCCTGTACCTTTTCTCTCACTCCTCCCTCTCCCCCTCACCACTAATAACCCTCTTTGTGATCTCCATTTCTTTGATTCTGTTCCTATTCTAATTGTTTGCTTAGTTTGTTTTTGTTTTTGTTTTTTAGGTTCAGTTATTGATAGTTATGAATTTGTTGTCATTTTATGTAGTTTTGATCTTTTTCTCTTAGATAAGTTCCCTTAACATTTCATATAATAAGGGCTTGGTGATGATGAGCTCCTTTAACTTAGTCTTATCTGGGAAACACTTGATCTGCCCTTCCTTTCTAAATGATAGCTTTGCTGGATAGAGTAATCTTGAAGGTAGGTCCTTGCCTTTCATGACTTTGAATGCTTCTTTCCAGCTCCTTCTTGCCTGTAAGGTTTCTTTTGAGGAATCAGCTGATAGTATTATGGGAACTCTTTTGTAGGTAACTGTCTCCTTTTCTCTTGCTGCTTTTAAGATTCTCCCTTTATCTTTAATTTTGGATAATTTAATTATGATGTGCCTTGGTGTGTGCTTCCCTGGGCCCAATTTTTTTGGGACTCTGTGAGCTTCCTGGACTTCCTGAAAGTCTGTTTCCTTTGCCAGATTGGGGAAGTTCTCCTTCATTATGTTTTGAAATAAGTTTTTTAAAAATATTTTATTTATTTATTATTAGAGAGGGAGAAAGAGAGAGAGAGAGAGAGAGAGAGAGAGAGAGGGAGAGAGAGAGAGAGAGAGAGAGAGAGAAACGTCAATGTGCGGTTGCTGGGGGTCATGGCCTGCAACCCAGGCATGTGCCCTGACTGGGAATCGAACCTGCAATGCGTTGGTTCACAGCCCGCACTCAATCCACTGAGCTACGCCAGCCAGGGCTGAAATAAGTTTTCAATTTCTTGTTCTTCCTCTTCTCCTTCTGTCACCCCTATGATTCCGATGCTGGAATGTTCAAAGTCATCCCAGAGGTTCCTATGCCTCTCCTCATTTTTTTGAATTCTTGTTTCTTCAATATGTTCTGGTTGAATGTTTATTTCTTCCTTTTGTTCCAAATCATTGATCTGAGTCTCAGTTTCCTTCTCTTCACTGTTGGTTCCCTGTATATTGTTCTTTCTTTCACTTCACATACCCTTTGCTTCTATTTTGCAGCTCATGCTCAATCATTTCTGTGAACATCCTGATTTCCAGTGTTTTGAACTCTGCACCTAATAGATTGGCTATCCCTTCGTCGCTTAGTTCTTTTTCTGGAGTTTTGATCTGTTCTTTCATTTGTACCATATTTCTTTGTCTTGGTGCACCTGTTACATTGTAAGGGTCAGAGCCTTAGGTATTCACCAGGGCAGGGCAACCCACTTTGCTGTATTGTTGTGCTGTATGTGCAAGAGGGGTCAGAGAGAACAATTCCTCTTGCTTGGCTCTCATCCCACTTTCAGTCACTTCCCCTGCTACCCACAAGCAAATTGGGCCCTTCTAGTACTGATTCCCAGGTGGGCGGGTTTGTGTATGTTCTAGGACCACTGTTGGTCCCTCCAGTGAACTCTCTGGTGAGGCTGGGACTGTCTCCCACCACCACGACCCCCATAAGTTTTTACAGTCAGAGGTTTTGAGGCTTTAATTTCCTATGCTGGAATCCTGGGTTGCCCTATCTGTCTTACTCCCCAGTTACTCCTCCTGGCTTATGCACATGAGAATGTCGTACCACCCACTCTCCAACCACTGCCTTCCCTCACGTCCTCCCTGCCCAGCTGCCCATATCTGCCCCTCCGACCAGTATGGATGAATGTTTGTGTAACTCATTGGTTGTTGGACTCCTTACAGTTTGATTCTCTGGCAATTCTGATTGTTTTTTGTTTGTAAATTGGGTGTTGTCCTTCTTTTGATTATGGGAGGAAGCAAAGCATCTCTACCTATGCCTCCATCTTGGGTGAAACCTCTGCTTCCCTATGTAAACTTTACATCAGTTTGTCAATATTTATAAGATAGTTTTGATTTTGATTGCATTGAATCTGTAAATCACATTGGGAAGAATTGACAGGGACAATATTGAGTCTTCATATTTATGAACATGGAATCTCTCCCCATTTATTTAATTCTTTGATTTTATTCACCAGAAGTTTGTGGTTTTTCTTCATATAGATTTTGTACATATTTTGTTACATTTATAACTATTTTATTTGAGGGAGTATTCATATAATTGATATTGTATTTTGAATTTCAAATTTCACTTGTTTGTTGCTTGCATATAGGAAAGAAACTGACTTTTATATATCAGCCTTGTATTCTACAAACTTGCAACACTAGCTTATTATTTCCAGAACTTTTTTTGGTCAATTCTTTTAGATTTTCTACATAGATGATCATGTCCTCTGCAAATAAAGTTTTATTTCTTTCTTTCCAATGAATATACCCTTTACACACTTTTCTTGTCCTATTGCATTAGTAGCATATCCAATACAATGTTGGCAATGAATGGTGAGATGGGATATTCTTTCCTTGTCCCTGATCTAATGAAAAAACTTCTAGTTTCTCACCATTAGTATGACATTAGCTGTAAGTTTTTTGTAGATTTTTTAAGTCAAGGAAGGTCCCCTCTATTACTAGTTTACTGAGAGTTTTTATTATGAGTGAGTGTTGAATTCTGTCAAATGCTTTTTCTGAATCTATCGATATGATCACATGACTGTTTCATTTTAGCTTGTTGGTATGATGGATTACATTAATTGCTTTCCAAAAGTTGAGCCAGCCTTACATATCTGCGGTAAATTCCATTTGGTCATGGTGTATATTCTTTTTATAATTTTTGGACCATATTTGCTAATATTCTTTTAAGGGTTTTTGCATTGATGTTTATGAGAAATATTAGTCTGTAATTTTGTTAGAATATCATTGTCTGGTTTTGTATTAGGGTAATTTTAGTCTCATAGAATGAGTTTGGAAATATTCCCTAAGTTTCTATCTTTTGAAAGAGATTATAGGTAATTGGTATAATTTTTTCCTTAAATGTTTGGTAGAATTCACTAATGAACCCATCTTGACATGGTACCTTATGTTTTAGAAGATGATTTATTATTGATTCAATTTATTTAATAGATAAGGGCCTATTTAGATTGTCTATTTCTTCTGGCATTAGTTTTGGCAACTTGTGTCTTTCCAGGCATCGATCCCTTTTATCTAGTTATCAAATTTGTGAGCATAGAATTGTTCGTACTATTACTATATTATCCTTTTAGGATCTATAATGATGTCTTTGCTTTCATTTATGACAGTAGTAATTATGTCTTCCCTTCCATTTTTCATAAATAGCCTGGCTATAGATGTATCAATTTTATCAATCTTTTCAAAGTACCAGCTTTTGGTTTTATTATCTTTATTGATTTTCTGTTTATAATTCCATTGATTTCTGATCTAATTTTTATTATTTCTTTTCTTCTACTTTATTTGCCTTAATTTACTCTTTTGTTCCAGTTTTCTAAGGTAAAAGCTTAGATTATTGAAATCAGAGCTTATTTCTAGTATATGCATTTAATACCATAAATTTTCTACTTAGTGCTACTTTTGCTGTACACCACAGATTTTGAGAATTTGTCTTTTTATTTTATTTAATTCAAAATGTTTTCAAATTGTTCTTCATATTTCTTTAACATGTGTTATTTAAAATATGTTGTTAAATCTTCATGTATTTCATGATTTTTAGTTGTCTTCTATGACTGATTTCTAGTTTAATTCTGTTGTAGTCTGAGAGCAGACATTGTGTCATTTCTATTCTTTAAATTTGCTTAGGTATTTTCTATGATCTAAAATGTGGTCTCTTGATGAATATTGCATATGAGCTTGAGAAGAATGTGTATGGGCTGCTATTGGGTGAGAGGTAGTCTAGAGATGTCAATTATATCCAGTTGATTGGTGGTGTTTTTGAGTTCAGCTACTCCTTACTGACTTTCTGCCTCCTGGAGCTACTCATTTCATACAGAGGTGTTGAAATCTCCAAGTATAATAGTGGATTCATCTATTTCTCCTTGCAGCCATGTTAATTTTTGCCTCACAAAATCTTGATGCTCAGTTCTTAGACACATAGATATTATGGTTTGTTATGGTTTAGTTCTCCAATTCTTGGAGAATTGATTCTTGTATCATTATGTAGTATCCCTCTTTAACTTTCCTTACTTTGAAATATGCTCTGTTTGTACATTCAAATTTCCATTGACAAATCAGTGAATTATTTTTCCTGTCTTTAGAGCCCTATAAGGCTTTTGTAGTCTACAAAATTATCCAAGGACCCTTTCCACCATAATTTCTTTGATTAATATTTGGGCTCTTAAGAAGATATTTAGCCAAAAATTTAATTTTCTCTGCAATGGAGTCCACTGTATAGTAGTTTTCTTGTTACCTTGAGAATAAACATGTGTTAATCCACTTCACTTCACTTTTAAACTATATGAGTAATCATAAAATTATTAATAAATAATAAATCAGACAATTTATCTCATGCTTCAGACCTCTTAGTTTGACATTTAGTATGGATAGTAAGCTGGTTTTAAGCACAATTTCGCATTATGACCTATTAAAGTAAACCTTAACTTTACTGAAAATGAAGTGGTTAGATTGCATTTGGTATAATCTGCTCAATATTTGGTTGTGAAGGTTTCTCTAATTATTAATGCTTCTTTCAGAACCTGCATCTTGTACCTGTGAGAACCTGAGGGAGAAGTATTAGTATCAAGGCATATGTGTTACTGCTAACCCCAACCTTGAAGTTGTACTTTTATTATTCAAGTAACACACAATACATTCTCCTTTTAAAATTAAAATACTACCAATAAGGCTTAAGTCCTCTTTGATCAATTCCTTTAATCTGTTACTTTTCCTACCATTCCTCTATACCTCTACCTCAGTTTTCTCTGTGTATGTGTGTCGTGTGTGTATATGTGAAATGTGTTGTTTTGGATATGTTAATACATAAATAGTATCACATATTACAATTTGTGTTTCATTCTTCATCTTATTTTTATGTAACAAAGACTTGAAGCTCTATATGTTTTTATATTGTTCTAGATTGTTCTTTTAAATATTGCATAATACTTCATAATAGTAAGTCCCTTTTAAATTTAATATTAAATATAAATTAAATTTATTAAGGCATTGCTATTACAGTGTTACTTGAGTAATTATTTTTTGCTCTTGCCTTTTTTGGTTCAAGCCTCATTTTTTTTCCAGAATATAATTATTCTGATACACCTCTAAGTAACTAGATAATCAGTTTATTAATATTGCTAAAATGATTTAATGTGTTGTTTTATTCACTCTAGATAAGTGTATTGATACTTAATACATTTAAGTTGCTTGTACTGGACTACAAAGATAAATATGTGTGTCATCAGCCTTTGAATATATAAAACCAGGAAGAAAAAAACAAAACAGTAAAAAACTTGTTTTACAATTAGTGAACAGAATACTTTAATATGAGATATACCAAAGGCCTGGATGACTCACCAAGTAGTCAATTAGACAAATGCTTAAAGTTGTCCCAGAGGCTCTTTACACTACCCTCGAGTTTTTGGATTCTTTTTTCTTCTTGCTGTAATAATTGGGTATCTTTTTCTTCCTTTGTTCCAAATCATTGATTTCTTTCTTGGCTACATCCACTCCACTCTTGATTCTCTGTAAGTTGTTCTTTATTTCACTTAGTGTCTCCTTCATTTCTGATTGGATCATTTTTATGCTGTTGAAGTACCCCATGAGTTCCTTGAGTGTCCTTATAACCAGTGTTTTGAACTCTGTATCTGATAGATTGCTTATCTCTATTTTGCTTTGTTCTTTTTTCTGGAGTTTTGTTCTGTTCTTTCATTTGTGCCATATTTCTTTGTCTCATTTTGGCAGCCTCCCTGTGTTCATTTCTATGTATTAGGTAGAGCTGCTTTGACTTTGTGTCTTGGTAGCATGGCGTAATGCAGTCAGTGTCCAATTGTGAAGCCTATTATATCCCCTCTGCTAGGTACTAAGGGTGTACCCTTTCAGTGGGCTGAGTGCTCTCTTGTTGATGAGTCTTGATTGCTGTCAGCAGGTCAATGGGAGAGATTTACCCAGTCCAGGTAGCTGGCAGGACTAGCTGTGACCCCTGTCCAGCAACCACCTCCCTCCATGCCTTGTGAAGGTGGTTGAATGGTGACCTGATGTGGTCCATAACTCGCCACTGGGTGCACAGTGTCTGGCATTTCCCAGATAGTGCAGGCCAAAGTCGGCCTCCACTTGTGTTCTGTCTGGGTCCCCTTGGTGTAAGCTACAAAGTGATCTGCAGATGGCTGCTGCTAGTGCCAGGCCTGGGGCCAATCAGCGCTGGGGCTGGTCCCAGCTCTTGCTTTTTGAGCAGATTTAGGAAGGACTGAAGCCTGCATCTAGCCCAGCCCTTCATATGGAAAAGCCACTGTTACCAGTTTGGGTTGGCCTGTAAACTGGATGTTGCAGACCCTTAGGTAATCATCAGGACAGCGCTTATTGTGTGAGCCAGGTTGATGGAGATTCAGATATGGTGCTGCTGCACTGCAACTATGTAGGGGAGGGCTCAGAAAAGGTAGAATGGCCACTGTCTGCAGTTCTGTCCAGGAGAAAGCTGTCTTACAGCTCTTGTCCTGATGTCAGGTACTTCAGTTTCTGCCCATATGCCACTGGTGCCCTTAAAGGTTCTGCCCCCATGCTGCAGCCCAGGGGAAGAGAGTCTGAGTAAGTCTGTGTGCAGGGAAGTGGATTGGGTAAGAGGAGAGTCTTGGGAATCTTTCAGTTTCTCCCTTCAGTTTCTCTACCCCCTGATTTTTATAGCCAGAAGTTATGGGGAGTTTCATCTTTGCACCAGGACCTTGAGCTGGACGGTGTGGTATGGGACTGGTATCCCTCACTCCTAAGATATCCCTCACTCCCTCCAATTTATACCCACCATACGTGAGTTTGGGACCTGCCCATTCCACATCTCTGCTTCTCTATCCCTCCTCCTCGTCTGCATGAATGTAGTTTCTTTAATTTCTTAGTTATCAGGCTTTCATACCACTCAGTTTTCTGATGGTTCTGTGTTATATTTGGTCTGTAGTTTGGCTATAATTTTCCTGTGGTTGTGTGAGGAGGCGATGTGCGTTTACATATGCTGCCATCTTGACTGGAAGTCTAATTTAATTCATAACTGCTCCTACAGCCTCTGGTGTTGTGTACTTTCTATAACATTTTAAGGAATCATATAAATTTTTATTGAAGCATAGTCCTCAATAATAATCAGAAAAAAGTACTTTCAAAGTTTTTCATTCTTCTATGACAATGTGATTTATTTATGAGATTACAGAAACAATGAATGTGGACAATGAAGTCAAAACTGTGCTATTACATTTGTAGGGGATATAAAAACTAAAGTGTAAAAATAATGGTTATCATTTATTAAATGTTTATTAAATTGAAGCACTCTTCTAATCTTTTTACATGTTCTAGCTCATTTGACTCTCACAATAATCCCCTTCGACAGGTTCTGTTTTTCTCATTTTTCAGATGAGGTTTATTCAGTTAATGATAAGTAAGAGGAGAACTCAGTTCCTAGGGCCCATGTTCCTAATCTCAGCTGGCTGCTTACTGCCTCTACAGCAGAAGGTATAGTCCTTCACTTTAAGGAGCTGGCTGTGCGTATGGAAGTGACTGATTAACATACAGCCTCTAGTGTAGTGCCTGATTAAATTGTGTGATGCAAACTTGGAGTGCTATAGTGGATCAGGAAAGAAAGTGCCAATAGGTGTCATTACTGACAGTCTCTATGTAACAGAAAATATACTAAATTCTTTATGGTAACTATCTGTATTTATTCCCACTTTTTATGTATGTGAGGAGAAACTTAGAAAGTTGTAATTTGCCAAAAATAGTAGGTAGTGCTGGAAGAGATTATTTATTTTGTCTTATAATAGTTAGAAAGATGATTTATTAGGAATAGTAGGGCTTAATCACAATCCTCAAAAAATAGAAGTTAAGAGTTAAGCTTTGATTTTCAAATGTGTTATTCAATAAATGGTCTTAGGACTACCAGCTTATTATGCAAGCAAAAACATTTCAGGTGGATCAACAATTAGAGTGTTTTTTTAATGGAAAAAGGCCATTAAAAACATGGAAAGAAAATATGGAGTTATGTATTTATAATCTTGTGGTGACAAAACTTTTTAATATTGGGATGAAATCCATAATTCAAAATCAAATTTGTTCAATTTTGTTACAAAAATAAATTTCAAATTTCTTCTTTAAGTCAAAAAAATTTAAAGTCAAATGACAAATTGAGAAACTATTTGGAACACATATATAAATTAAAAGAATGTTATTACTAATATGCAAAAATATTCTTATAAACCACCAAAAAAAGACAGCCAAAAAGAAAAATAAACAAAAAATATGAAGATAATTCATAGAATGTGGTTTATTGAAGTATAAATATGTTCAATTCATTAGTAATTATTATGATTAAAGTAATAATGTACATTCTAGGCCAATTGATAAAACAATGCATAAATGACCAATTTAGAGTCTTAAGGAATTTGGTATTATCTATTAAAAGTATTTATTACTTTGGTCCAACAATTCTTCTAGAAACTAGTTCTTGAAGAAAACCTCTAGTAATGTGTAGAGATACCTCTATGTGAATGTTTATTACTACATTATTTGCAATAATGAAAAACCAAAAGTAGCCCATATGTCTATTAATAGATTAATAAATTTTGATATGCCCTTTCAATGAAATAATCTATAGCATTTAAAAGGAGAGAACTAGTTGTCTATATTACAGATCTGAAAAGAGATATCTAAAATACATAATTTTGTGGAAAAGCCAGCAGTAATATAATTCTGAGTAAAAATAAGTTTACCCATTTAGTATGACTGTGTGCAGAGAACTATCTGAAAAAGAAACCACACTTACTGCTTACTCTTGGGATATGATATCATGATATGCTTTGTTCTTTTTTTTTTTTTTTGCTTTGTTCTTTAAACAAGAATTTCCTGAGGAGACTGCTATTACTCAACTCTTGGTGCCTGATTTCCCTCTGTACTAACTCTATGTAGTCTGAGGTAGTCCCTGATCCACAGTGCTGTCTAGTCCATCACTTTTGTCCTTCAGGTACCCTTGGAAGTTGGAAGAGACCAACAAAGAATAACACTTATGGTGGGAAATTTCAAGTGAAAACTTGAGGTCACCTTGCATAATAAATTAAGGAATCAGCCTGACTGGATGGAGCTCATAATTGACAGAAGCCCACAATTCTTGTTCACAATCTCAATATCCAAAAAGGCCTACAAACAAGAATTTTATTGTAAACACTTGTCAATAATACCTGACCTGAATTAATTTGGCAGCAGAACCTGACCAGACTCACATTTTGTAGGCTGTGTGAATATTCATACATTTTGCTACTTAAATATTAGTATATTTCATTATACAGTTTTGCCCTATGTCATTTTTCTAAAATCTAAACAATTCTGAATTCTGAAACATACCTGGTCCAAAAGGATGGAGCTAAGAAATTTCAGGCTCATATTAAGAAATAAATTCATATATTGTGTCGATCATGGTGCCTGCTGGAGTTTTGCAATGGAACAGCCCAGAAAATTACAATAAATGTTTATTAAACAGGTATTATTATTTATTCTTACTCTATTTTTACTACCATGTTGGGTTCTGTAGAGGGCTACAAAAGATAAATCAGCCATAATACCTAGCCTCATAGATGCTTAAATTTTATCAGGAAAATAAGACCACCCCATAAGTAAATATGACATAGGTAATATAAACTAAAGTGGTTTGGATTTTGAGGGAAAGAAAGATCATATTTAGTTAGGAAAGCCAAAAAAATGTTTTTGTGAGGAAAGGAACATGTTAGATGGACTGCTGAGAATGAATAATTTTGATAGCAAGAGCAATAATAATGGCTGTTATAAACAAAAAGTATATAATGAGCATAAGTACAATTTGGCTAAAGTATACAACATAGTCAGGGGCCCAAGAATCTCTTGTAATTATATATGAACTTTTGTGTTTATTTCTGGAGTGATCACTCTCATAAGATTTTCAAAGGGGTTAGTGACACCTCCCTCCAATAAAAAGGTACCACTGCTATAAAGGAATGGTGAGAATTATTACTAAACAGAAGGTTGAAAAAGTGTGGAATAACATAATGTGGTATTTGGCAATTAACTGAGAAAAGAGTAAGGAACCCTTTTGGATTTTTCAGCACATTGGTGACATATTTAAAACATGCTTTAGGAAAATTAATATATCAGTAGTGTAGAAGAAGGATTGAGTCAGGGAAAATGGGAGACCATGAGAACATTCTGGGGATAGCACACTAAGGCATTGAGCCTGGGTGGTAGCCAAGAGGAGTGGGTTCAGTGGGTAGCTGGGACCAAGTTGAGTAGCATAGTGAAAGCTCCACAAAAGAATTATTTGGGAAAAATGTAGATAGTTTAACTTTTACCTAAGGAAGTAGGAAGTACATCATTCTTTCACCAAGTAAAGGATTTATTTTGAAAGTACTATTTAGAGAGGATTATCCTCAGAGCACTACGCAAATAGATTTGAACAGTTAAATGACTCTGAGTCAGAGAGAACACCTATGGAGCTGACAAATAGCTTGAGAGCTGTAGTTTAATTGCAAGTTTTATATATTACAGTCTGTATAGTATACTAACTAGGATATTGAAATAATATAATCTTTTGTGCACAATGTACAATAAAACTTCTGAAAGATATTCTAGTCTCTTAATTCATTCATTTGTTTGTTCATTTATTTATTCATACAAAAAACCCAAAAGTCATGTATTCAATGACTTCTGTGTGCCAGGATTTATGTTAAATAACAAGACTCAGAAATGAATGAGTCAAGTACATAACTTAGGGAGAAAGAAATGTAAACATATTATTAAAATGTAGTCCATTAATATTTATAAGAGGTATGAACTACAAATTGGAAGCATAGACTAGGGAGCGGCCAATTCTGGTGTTTACTTACTGGAGGACAGAGAGGAAAAGTATGAATCTTGCATAAACATTAAATAAATTATAAATTTTTAAAATCCTTATAATTTCAAAGTCTGTGGCAGTGTTTGTGTTGTAACTGTGAATACTACAATGGTTGATTTTTTTGTTAAGCAGAGCATTTCATTGAATGTTTCTTTATTCAGAGTCAGTCCAGAGCCCACTTTGGGCTGTAGGGATTGCGAGGGATGTAAATGTGAAGAACTGAACTTCTCTGTGTACAACTGTAATATAAATTGGAAGGTTGTTAGCTTGTAGCTGAGGCAGGGTAGGAAATACAGAGAGGCTCTAACAATGAAGTAAGGGTCAAAGGCTTGAGGAGAAATAAATGCCTGTGAGAAATTCCCTATTGCAGGGGATGATTGATAAATCCCTAGGAATGGTGATGTCTGACAGGAACTTTGGAATTATTTACTGCCCTATGTTTTCATTATCTCCAGCTACTCCCAAACCTCAAGTGAATTTTCACTGTACATAGTCAGCTTATATCATTGTTGCTTTGGGGAAATGAAGGAAGGTGGTGATGTTCAGTATCTGTGGCAAAGGAGGCTGGCAAGAAAGGTCAGCAGCAGCACGAGTGAACTAAAAGCATGTATTAGAGTTGGAATGAGCCATTTCTCCCAAAATATACTACAGCACCAGTTTTCTAATATGCACACAACCCAGGGATTATGCGTGAGATGTGTGAAGAAAATGTTAAAACTTATATTTGTATTTATTTTTATTCAAAAATAAGAAATGAATCATTTATATCTACGGTATCTGCCCTTGCTCACTGTCTCAATGCATCCATCAGGGGCATATATTGCTTATGGAGTGCAAGGCCTCCTAGTGGCAGGGTCCAGGTTCCATGGTGCAGAGAGGACCATGCAAAGTCCTCCCTTACATATGGCCAAGTACTGCAGATGATCTGGATCTCAAAAGAAACCACAGATTGAAGATAATATCAATTAAATTAAGCATACTAAACAAGAAAAATAGCAAAGCTGAAATATCTCCTACCTCCAGTAACAGCTACTCATTAGCCAGAAACAGAATTCTAAACTTGACATTGTAATCAGATCTATCAGGAAATTGAAAAAAAATTAGAAATTATAAAGAAGTCATTTTGATATATGGATTTATATACATTATCATAAAAGATGAGCTTTTCTCTAAGAATATGTTTTGCTAGATAATTTTATTAAGCTATTGTGGTAAATAAGACATTTAAAAACTTATTACTCAGAACCTGAAAGCAAATCTCTACCATCTTTTCAGCATGTTTCAAAGCTTTCTTTGAGGGTTCCTAAATAAAAATCCACATACAAAGGCTCTTGCTGTTTTTCCTACCATGGTATAAAGGACTGAAATAATACAGATAAAACAAAACAAAAAATACATGTACAGCAACTTGGTGGGAATCTAAATAAAGTCAGCAAATACTTTTGGAAGACACATAGAAAACATTACTCAAAATTTAAAGAAATAAATATTAGAAAAATTATAATGTGGAGATGTATTAGGTGAAAGAACATGGAGTCTCATATGTCTTGGTTTGTGGTACAGTGAAGTATTGCCAGAAAGTGATCACCAAAAATTCAATCCAGTAAATGTGAGGTTGTATTACTTTGAAACTAACGAAATGATTGGAACAGCGAACTTACACAGCCTAGTGGCTTGGAGCTCAGCAGATCCACTGTGCAGTCCAAATCTATCTAGTCTTTGAGTGGTTCTATACCATGTTAAACAGCAATGGAAAAGATTCTGGATCTTGTGAGTAGGGTCCAGGGAATCTCCTGGTTGGTTAGTACCCTTTTTTCTTGGCCCACCCAGAGAGATGAACTCAGATTGAGACTGATGGGGTTGCCTACCTTTTCCCTGCCCAGCTTCATGCTTCTCTTTATTTTTGAGAATAGGAGCTAACTGGAGGACAGGAGCCACTTGACAACTAGATTTTATCTGAGTTAGCAGAATTTCATCATCACTAGATGTTTTATGGTGGGATTTTACTGGTTGCTAGATTCCATTTCAATTTTGAAATATACAAAAAGCTATGTTTTTGATGAGTCAATAAAGCAAAGTTATATAGAGAAGATAAAGTCTCAATAGTAATTGCCTTCTTTACGAAAAAAATGTTTCATGGAAAGACTGCACAAACCACTGATAAGATTGTTGCTGTGACAGTAAAAACAGTATTTCAGGTTAAGGTTACAGGTAGCATATGTTAACTTTATATACTACTTTTTTCATATTCTAGCTTTATGTTGCAGTAAACAAGTTGAAATCATGAGTGAACAAAGCTCTGCAAGATGTTATTACTGAGGTTGATTTTTAACACAAGGACTTTAAAATACTGTAGAATGTTGCTGATACATTGTAGTGTAATGAGACATAAGAATGGAAATCTCCTTTACCACACAGTGGTCCTCTCAGCGCACAGTACTTAAAAAGGTTTGTCAGATTCAAAGATGAGCTTACATAATTTCCTTTATAAAAGGATATGTGTTGCAAATCGCTGACCTTTCCTATGGTGACAAGTGGCTCAGTAGTATGCTACTTAGAAGATATTTAGCAGAAAGGATACTTTATTTGCCCCTTCAAGTTAATGACAACGTTTTTGATAGAAAAGCAAAAATAACTCCCTTTATATGACATCTTTGTAATGCAGAGAACATTGTGCAAAACAAGTGTCTGCAGTGATCCTGTTGTTACTTGGTTTTGTTGTGAGGGCACTGTAAGTACCTTATAAATCAAAAGTTTCATAACTACATACTTAAGCACTTGGAAATAGGATTTTCTAACTTCTATTAAAAAGTTTCCAAAGAGTTTCAATGTCTAGGTTCTATACATATTTAACAATAATAGTAGTATTTATTTAACACATTACATACCAGATACTTGGCTACATGTGTAAAAAGAGGTTAAATCACTTGCATAGACACATAACAAATAAATGTCAGAGCTGAAATGGGAACCTTCTCTCTTATTCATTATATTACATCTTATTTATTATCTAGTGTCTCTTTCTCCTAATCATTTGTGATGAAAACCTATTATATCAGGGAGAATAGAAGAAATTGACTAGCTGACTTTTAGGGGAAAAGAAGCTTTGCATAATTGGTAGGAGGAATTGAAAAACGATTATCATGACTAAGTAATCTATGCTGTAGGCAGGCCATTCCCTCATTGTCTATGGCTTCTGGATGTCCATGATTTCTATCTTGCAACTTCTCCTCCTTCACTTGCAACTGATGACCTTGCTTCCTAATTTGTGAGAAAAAATCATGAAACTGCTACCACCACATGTTCGCATGTGGCATCTGACTCACCATTGACTTTCCTCCTGTGTCCAGAGACCTATGCTATTCTTCAAGGGCAGCCCTCTCCCCATGTGCATTAGGTCCAGTCTCCTCCTGTCAACTTAAGAGAAAATTGCTGTACTCAAAAGAAAAAAATGAATGACATAAATATAAGGGAGAAAAATTTACACATATATAAAAAGCCATAATCTTGCATCAGAGTAGCACAGTGATTTAAATAACCTTGTTGACATATGGTTTTGTAATTTTTTTCTTATGTTGCCTATAGATGTCTTACATGCCTCCTTACTCAACAGTATGTGAAATTCTCTTCAGGTCAGAGAGTTGTGTGGCTAATTAAAATTTTATATGCAGTCCCTTATTTCCCCTAAATGCCTACTTGTTAGCTAAATATATCATTGGAAACATAGGTGTAACTAGTTAGATGCTGCATAAAATTTGGTGTTTTACAACTTAAAAGGTATATAAATCATTAGGGGAGAGTTCAGAAGAGATTCCGAAATATTGTTTTGTCTATAACGACAGCAATAGGACTAGCTTCAGGAAGGATACATGAGAAACTGATCAAAAAATAATTAAATTTAAGAGAGAAGAAAGGAAGAAAGAGGAGGAAATGATTTTGAATGGTAACTTTGAGGAGGTCTTTGAAAAATTAAATATTGGAACGTCACATGGTGAGATTCCACAAACTACTTGTTCCTCTTTTGGGACATATCCAGAATCTGACCTCTCATCACTACCTCCACTGGCCACTTCAGTTCAAGCCACAATTATTCTCCTTTGGATTTATTGCAACAGCTCCTTAACTGGTCTTATTTCCACCTTTGCCCTCCTAAAGTCTATACTCAACCTAGAAGCCAAAGTGATTAGTGTTAAAGTATATGCCAGATCACATCACTCCTCTGCTCAAAATACTACAATGACACTTCCCCCCACCCCCCCAGAGAAAAATCTAACTGTTTACAGTAGTCTCCAAGGCCCTTTTAGGATTGGAGCCCTGTTACACTCTGAACTTCCTTTCTACTACTGTCCTCCCTGGCTCAGTGATCTCCAACCTTACTAGTTTCCTCAGGCAATTCAGGCCATCTCTCAGGGTCTTAAAAATTGGCTCTTTCCAGTCTCAATCAATCCACTTTCTGACTCTCCACACTCGTCCAGCTCATTCTAATTTCCAGCTTCCGTGAATGTCCTGCAACATACCGAAGCGCCAGCCTCTAATTTCACAGTCACATTCCCCCACTAGAGTACTGCCAAGTTTTTGATTTAACAGTAATAAGTAAATGTGTTTTTTAGGAAGAATCATACTTACAATTTGATTTTCTGATAGAAACAAAAGAAAAATGTGGATAGTCGTCTGCTTTGAGGTATTAAGACAAAGGATGATACCATCTGCAAAACAAGAATTAGTGTCATAGGAACAACTAGATGAGATGAAAACTTAGATGGATAAGATGAGAAAGTGCTAAAGTAAGAGCCAAAAAACTCAGTAGCATTATCATCTATGTTGGAAGCCTCCAAAACAGAAAATAAGATCAGTTATGTAGAATTCATATCGTGTTCAAGTATTACACGTTATTACACAATGAAAGGAAGAGGGCAAATTGATAAAAATTTCAAGCTATGATTTATTGTTTTTACAATGTGCCAGTCAGTATGCTGAGTATTTTATCTAATTTAGATACATTTAATTATGTAGTGTTTATTTTTATTTCCATTTTATAGGTGGGTAAACTAAGACTTAGATAATTTTCTCAAGGTGTAGTTAGTGATAGAACTAGAATTTTAGTGAAAGTCTATTCAATTATAAAATATGTGTTCTTATCAATGTGCTGTTGGAACAAACATAAAATGAAAGCAGATGTCCCACCTATAAATAATTAGCATTTCTGAAGAATAAACAAAAACTAACTTTAGCAAAATTATTCACTGATTGTGGACACTAAGCTCCTGGGATCTTATCATCAGCACCCAGAACAATGTCAGGATCTGGGAGATAGTCAATAAATATTTGTTTACTGAACTGTCATAATTACTACCTATTAAGCACTTAGTCTATCATAGTGCCACATGTTTTAACATATTTTGTTTAACTCTCAAACCAATTTTGAACTATTCTTTATGCATAAAGAAAATGAAGAACCAAGGGGTTAAGTGATTTATTCAAAGTCTTATAGTTGATAGGTTGTAGAACTTGGATAACAGAAATACATTGAACAGTTACATAAAAATTTCACTCTATACATCAAAAGGGGTTATTGTGTCCCAAGCAAATATAATGAAAAAAGCTATAGTTTTGCATATATTAAATTTTTAAAAATTTCATATAGAAAGAAAATACCAAGGGAGTGGTGGAGGGGGGGAAATGTAGACAACTGTACTTGAACAACAATAAAAAAAGGGGAAAAAATGCAAACTGCAAGGATATATGTACATACAAAAAGAAAGAAAATACCCTGTATAACTTTAAACAAGAAGAAAACTGGTTAACTACCAAGAAATACAAATTGGGCTATTAGTATCCTCTTTGAAACATTAAGTGCTGGGGTTGGCAAGACTTTATCAAAGTGAGTCACTATTCTTGGGTAAGGGCAACATATATTCACAAATGTGTGTAAGAGTTTAGGACTATGCCCAGTCTCTACTGAAGTACATGTTTGTGTGTTAAGTGGGAGAAATTGGATTGCTGGGGTGGCCTCTTGTTCAGGATGAAACTTAGCAGTGTAATTCTATAAGAGATGGGAGGAGTTGTTCTCTTTGCCATTGCTCCCCACCAGTGAGATGTAACTCTCCCCTGTGTCCCCTTTCAAGTTTCACATACTCCCATCTGGTTGGTGTCCAGTACTCATGTTTCTCTTAAGGGACATATTTTGTGCTCTTTGTTCCCAGGCCTAGATTCTTTATGTCTATTCTACTCTTAGGTATTTCCATGTACTTTATTATTGATTTTCTCATGGGAAATTTAAGTACCTATGTAATATCTATTATGTTATAAGAATTACATGAAATAAAGTAGTTAAATTCCTAGTATAGTGGCCTATAATGTTCTCAATAAATTTATTTTTCCTTTCTTTTTTCCCCCCATACATTTTCCCTTCACTTGAATCAAAACCCCTTGGGTCTTACATAAAGATACTTTTACACTTACTAGTTCAGTATTGTCTGGCTGTCTTTCACACTCTGGCAAATATTGATTCTTCTCCTCCATTTGCACTCTGGCTTTACATGGCCCAGATCAGCCAATGTGAAACACTGGTCCAAACCTTCATGTTATTCTGTCTTTAGGATATTTTGGCTTTTAGAAAACATATGGAAAATTTGAATAAATAGTAAAATGAGTATACTTAATTATATTTAAGTTGTAGACATCAAATTTCACCTCTCAAGACTTCAACATGTATCTCGTAAGTACAAGAACATTCTGCAATGTAATTGCAATATATCATCAAACCCAAAAATTTGACATTGATACAATAATCTTATCTAGTATACAGCCAGTATTTAAATTTACCCAATTGTTCCCACAATATCTTGTATGGATTACTTTTCATGCAGGATCCAATGAAGAACTATGTATTTCATGAAGGCCAGGTGACTTGGTTGGTTGCAGCATGATCCTATACACCAAAAGATTGCTGGTTTGATTCTGAGTGAGGACACATACCTAAGTTGTGGGTTGCATCCCAGATAGGGCCACACAAGGAAGGTAACCAATTGATATTTTTCTCATATCTCCCCCTCTCTCTCTCTCCCCCCTCCCCCCATCCCACTCTTTCTCTAAAATCAATTTTTAAAAAACATATCCTCAGGTAATAATTTAAAAAGAGAACTATATTTCATTTGGTCTTTAGTATTCTTTAATCTAAAAAGATCTATAAGCCCGGCAGTGAAAGACAAATACCATATGATCTCATATGGTATTTGAGAATATTCTATAAGTGGAACCTAATCAATAAACAAATAAGTGAGCAAAGTAAAACCAGAGACATGGAAATGAAGAACAAACTGACAGTGACCAGAGGGAAAAGGAGAAGGGGATGATGGGGAAATGAAGGGGAAGGGTCAAGTCAAGGAACACGTATAAAGGACCTATGGACAAAAACAATGGGGAGGGAGGAGGATTGAAAATGGAAGGTAGGGAGTGGGTAAGGCAGGGGAAAGTAACAGGGGAAAAATGGGGATAACTGTAATTGAGCAACAATAAAAATTAAAAAAAATAAAATGCTTCAGAAACAAAAATTTTTTTTAAATCTTTTACCATTTTTTTTGTCTTTTAGGACATTGACATTTTTTTGAGACATCTAGACAAACTGTTACATAGAAATTCCCACAATCTGGATTTGTCTGATTTTTTTCCCATGTTGTTAGATTCATTCAATATTTTGACAAGAACCTTATACAGGGCAGTGGTTTCAAAATATCATATACCCTTTAAAACTTAAAAATTACTAAGAGCCTAACAAGTTGTTTTTATGTGGATTGTATCTGTCAATATTTATCATATGAGAAATTAAAACATAATTTTTGAAACATTTTATTAACTCATTTTAAAAATATCAAACATTAGATGTTAATTTTCCAAACCAAAAACAAAATGACAAGAGTAACATTGTTTTACCTTTTTATAGGTCATTTTAATATCTGCCTTAATAGAATGCAGCTGTGCCTCATACCTTTGTCTACACTTAATCTGTTGCAATACACTGTTTTGGTTGAAGCATATAAAGAAAATATGTCACACAGATGTCTAGTTGCAAAATGGAGGAGTACTTTGCCTTTTCAGATTTGACAAGTAGAGGTCATTTCATTAAGGATTACAAAAGGATGGTATTCTCCTATTATTTCTTTTATCGGCTATAAATCTTTTTGTAAATCTTTTCCAAAAGTAATTTAGTAATCTTAAAGTCTAATTTTTGCTGGAAGGCTTATTAGACATTTAATTAATTCCCTTTATTTATCAATTTTTAAAGAAATGGGTTTGTGTCCTAGAAACCTCCAGTGGATTCTAGTGACTTCCTACATCTTACATGTACTCGTGCCTTTTTTATAGTCATAGTGTTTTAATCACTTAAACTAAATTCTTTTTTTATGTTCAGATTGTCTTATCTTTGGTTAGTGTTTCTCTGCACAATTTTATTAGCTCTCAAAAACATCAAATTTTGTCACAACAAGTTTCCCAAGCTCAACTGGTACATTTCCTGTCCCAGCCATGTCTCCAAGGAGCCCTGGTTCCTTTTAGATGAAAATAGTAGACACAACAATCTGGATCCTACATTTATTACTGAGATGGCTGTCTACTTCTGGGAGTTTTCAGTGGACAGACCTAGAAAATACATCTTTTTTAAAAGCAGGGTGATCATGAGTTTACATCAACATTTCTTAGCTTCAGCACTACTGACATTTGGGCCTAGTTAATTCCTTGTTTGGGGGACTGTCCTGTGTACTATAGCATGGTTACCAGTACCCCTGGACTCTCCTCAGTATCACCTGCCCCTCAGTTGTGTATACCCAAATTATGCCCATGCATTGTGAAATACCCCAGAGTGGGCATGGGATAAGGGAGCAAAACTGTGGCCAGTTGAGAACCACTGGTTTACACTTATATTTCTAGCAACATTAAAATAATTCCCTAATTGTTTTATCCATTTGTGTGTGTGTGTGTATTTTAATATACATAATATCAACATAACATCTAACAAAACCTGCTCTGTGGACTAGTTTTTCATCCTCTGCATGAAATCTTAGGTCAATCACGTAGTCTTTAATCAGAGCAATAATCTCATTTCAGTAATCAAAATGCACAGGCCAGCTTTTTATCAACATTCCAAACTCTCACCTAATTTATGTTTACCTCTTTGTCCCAGCTCAGTACTGCTTGGGGCTTGAAGCCTTCATAGAAGAAGAAAATAAGGTTACCTTCCTCTCTGTTTACCCTGCTCACACTCCTAATTCCCTCTAGCAGCTGACCAGGATGATGGCCTAGGAAGAGGGATTAAAGGTGAAGGACAGTTATACATGGCAGGCCACATATATGGCCATCAATGGAATTCTCTATGTTTTATGGATGATTATAGCTGACTCTTTCTCTAGCAAAATACTTCGGTGGGATTCTTGGGGATATTTCACTGAAGAGCTTGAACTGTAATCCGGTAATGCAGGTGATACCTCTCTTTTCTCTCTGGAAATTTCGGTGGGATTCTTGGGGATATTTCACTGAAGAGCTTGAACTGTAATCCGGTAATGCAGGTGATACCTCTCTTTTCTCTCTGGAAATTTCTGACTCTGCCCCTCATCCCCTGGACCTGCAGTGGTCGGCCCTACCCAGAGTGCCTATGTTGGATTGCAGTGCCCTCTAGGCTGCCCTTGTGGGCAAAACCATTTTAAAATAGAAAGGTAGAAACTTTTATTGACACAAATATTTTCAGAAATGTGCTCAAATTAAAAGTATAGAACTTAATGAATTGTCACTCAGTAAATGAAACCATATTTCTATTATCACCTAGGTGACAAAATTTAAAAATTAGGAGCTTCCCAAAAGTTCCCTTGCACTTCTTCCAATCACTCCCCAAGTTACTACCATCCCAACTTCTAATATCATAAATGGTTTTGAGTATTTTGGAACTTTACTTTAATGGAATCATACAGTATTTTTCTATGTCTACTTATTTTAAACAGGAATTCATCCACTTTTTTGCATGGGTGAGACATTTATTCAAATTCCTGTACAATAATGTATTTAATAAAGGAGTTTGTTTATATTATGCTACAGATGATCATTTGTATTGTTTTCAGTTTTGGGTCATTTTGAACACCATTTCTATAAATATTCTTGTACAAATCTTTTTTTTTCCTATATGTGCATACCTGTCCCTCTACATGAGTTTTGCATTTGATCCCTCCAGAACCCTGGGAATGTCAATGGCCCTAGAACAGTATATGAGGTCTGTTCAGAGGGTATCCAGCCATGTAATATGAAAAATAGAGACATTTATTGAAGAAGATGCAAGATACAAGAAACATTGTACCTAGGACAATGACACCTCAGTCCCCTTAAAAGTCACACAGTTCTCCCAGTCACTATCAGTTGCACTGTCATATTTTCCTGAATCTCATTAACAGTCTGAAATCTCTTCCCTTTCAAAGGTGATTTTAGTTTGGGGAAAAGCCAGAAATCACAGGGTGCCAAATCTGGGCTGTAGGGGGGCTGAGTCACCTGAGTGATGTGATGTTTCACCAAAACACTACACAAGATGTGATGCATGAGTGGGTGGGTTGTTGTGGTGAAGCTGCCAATCACCAGTTCTCATAGCTGTGGCCTTCTGAATCATCTGAATAGTTTCTGCAGAAAATTTGATGCAGATTTGTTGTTTTACTTGCTAAGTCATTTTGAATGTGATGGCCACACAGTACCACACACTCACTCAATGGTTTCTACTGCCCCCACTGACTAGCACAGCGAAGTCATCATTGTTCACATATGCACATTCCAGTCCACTCTCCTTGGCTGCCAGGTTACATAGAAGTCATGCAAACCGTTCGTGTTACACTAACAATAGCTGAACTTTTTCTGGACGGGTCTCTCATGTTCTTTGGCACAAGTTCATATGCCATGCAGTAGTGAAAATTTACCTCCCATAAAAGCCAAAGTTTATGTTTTGTTTTCAGTCATGGATGACTCTTTTCCCCACCCACAGTTTTAGGCTTATTTCTGGCTTCACTGGCATATCTTGGTAATGTTTTCTAATGCTACTTTCATGCTTAAGACAGCATTTTGAGATGCCCCACTTTATGCAGAATTCAGTTCACATGCCTTTCTCCCAGTGGGCCCAAGGTCACAAATCCCAGTCCTTCATGAACTTTAAATTCCAGTTACCATTTTTTGACTTTACAATGGTATAAAAGCAATATACATAATAAATAACATAAAATATTCAACACTTCATTATAAAATAGACTTTGTGGTAGATGATTTTGCCCACCTGTAGGCTAATGTGTTTTGAGCACATTCAAGGAGGCTAGGCTAAGCTAAGTGTTAGGTAGGTTAAATGTATTAAATGTTCAGTTATACCTCAGTACTTGTCAGCTCCAGAACTCATCAAACCTTGTAGTTGTCGAGTTTTGATGAGAAAAAAGAGAAAAAATACGTTTCAGCACTCAGTGCTTGCTCAGGACTCATCGCACTTGCTAGAGCTTGTGAATCACAATGCCACCCTGCAGGAGAAAATGCTTCATCACTCCTTACTTGCTCAGTACCTGTCAGTTTCAGCATGCATCATGAGTTCCAGAACAAATTAATGACGAGTACCAAGGTACCACTCTATTTTTGACTTAACTATATTTTCAACTTTCTGTGGGATCAGTGTAACCTCATTGTGAGTCAAAGAGCATCTGCATGTGTTTAAATTTATATGCAACCCATTTCTAATTCTTTCATACCAGACTTTCTCCCTTATACATTCTCTATTGTACTCACCTGTTGTTGGCTAGGTTACATCTTTCAAAACCTCTTTAGGAAGAGTATAACAGGACATTGTTTCTTGATTTTCTGCATATTTGAAAATGTCTTTCAGTTGCCTTAAAAACTGAATAACTTGACTAGGTATAGATTTTGGGGGGCTGTATTTAGGATACATCTAACCATATTTGGGATTTAGTGATGAGATAACAATTATAATTATAGTAGACATTCATTAATTACTTGCTATACACCAGACTATTCTAAACTCTTACATGAGCTCCTATAATCCTTTGATGCAACCATAGGAACTAATATTATCTTTATTTCACTTAGTGAAAGGAAAACAAAGATCACCCAACTAATAAATAGTGGGGTTGAAATTTGAACTTAAGTAATATTGTTTCATACTCTTAATTCCTATACTACTTCTCAGGTTAATTAAGCTAAAATTTGTGATCTTAGGCATATTATTTAACTTCTTGGTGCCTCAGTTAAGTCTCTATGAAATGGGACTGCAATACTTTGCAAGGTCACTGTGACGATTAAATAAGTTAATGTATGCAAATAGCTGGTAATGGTGCCTAACATACAAAGTGCTTAATAATTGTCTGTTGCTATTGTTATTACTATCTTATGGATGTAAGCTGTGCATCTGAGCTTTCAAAAAACAGTCTGAATTTAGTAACTGCTCTTTAACATTCAGTATCAGTATTTAAAGTATCATTTCAATTAAGTAGGGAAAAGGTATTATTTGGAAAATAGTGTTGGGACATATTTGATAAATAATAAATACTTGCTGAATGAATAAGGATTTTGTAAATTATATATAATTTACTTAACAAATATTAACAGATAGATATTATGTACATTATAGGTCTATATAGACAGATTGGGAGGAAACATGAAAACAAAAATAGTCACATAATAATGAGATTACAAATGATTTTCTGTTTTGAATTTCCTTAATGTGTTACAAAATTTCTCTCATAATATAATATATTAAATTTAAAAAATTATAATTGCTATAATTGCTATACACAAAGTTTGAGCTACCTACAGAGAGATGGTTGGAAGATCAAAGCTCAGGATGAGATTTTGGAGCCATGAGAAGATAATGAAACTACCAACACAGTGTGTACAGTAAAATACACCATATAAAGAATTGTTGCTGTACTTGAACAACAATTAAAATAAAATAAAATAAAAAGAATTGGCAAAGAAGAGGGATTGGCAAAGGGAACTTAAAAGGGACTTTTGGAAAGATGTATGAAGAGTCATGAGAGTCCTTCCCCCAAAAACAAAGCAGGGAGTCAGGCATGGAGGGAAATTACCAGTGGCAAGTTACACAGAATGTTAAGAAAGAATCCACAGTATTTAGGAATGAAGAAATCTTTGATGAAATTGAGCCACTTTATAAGGACAGTGAACATCGGCTACTTTATAAACCTCTCAGTATGCTGAGAAGTAATGACAGTTGGATGATTAGGAAATGCAAGTGAAGATGAAGATGACTTTTTCAATAACTTTGATGACAAAGGGAGGGATGGAGTCAGGGAGAATTTAAAATGAGACAGAATTCCTTCTCTCTCTCTCTGTCAATTTGATGCTGGAGTGTTTGGAATGGGAAAACTTGAGGGGAAAGTGAGACATCACTGGAGAAGGAGAGATTAAAGATTTTGAAAGAGCAAGGGGGAAGTTGGTGGGGGAAAATTTGAAAGTAGGCAGGAAGGAATGGTTTCAGGAACACAGGTTAAGAGCCCTAGTAAAGGGGCACTCTTTCTCTGAAACATTGAAAATGCTGTTATAAATCATTTAAGAAGTAGAAATGAGAAAAGTCTGTGGCATTCCAGCTGGTGGTATTTCAGGCTTTTTTCCCCCAGTATATTTGTGACCTAGGAGTAGAGAATAGGACAGCATTGTTTCAAACAATAATTATATCCATAAGCACTATTTATTTAAGCTTGTTCTTTATATAGGATGGAAAATCTTGTTTCCTATTTTCTGTTCTCTCCTCTTGTTAGAACCAGTGTAGGGTCTAGATGACTGATGAAAGAAAGAGAGGGAGGGAGGGATGGAGGGAGGGAGGAAAGGAGAGAGGGAGGGAGGAAGGAAGGAAGAATGGATTCAGGATATTTGACATGACCCAAGCAATGACTATTTTGTATTGTATAACTACTGGTTATCAGCAACTTGAAATGGCAGAAAGGTCTAAAGGCATTCTGATGCTGATGCCATTAAGAAGATACACAAATCTTGGATAAAAAGATTTTGAAATTAAATTTATTGGGGTAACATTGGTTACTATGGTCATATACATGTCAAGTATACATTACAATGATACATGACCTACATATTGCATTGTGTGCCCACCACCCAAAGCCAAATCATCTTCTGACACCATATATTTGGCCCCCTTTACCCCTTACCATCCCACCCCCTCCCTCTGGTAACCACCGTACTACCGTCTATCTGTGTCTCCAAGTTTCACCTTTATACCCCACACGTGAGTGAGATCATATTTTTAAAGATGTTTAAAGGTGCCCTGAAATTGATTTCTAAGCTGTGTGCCCTCAGAGAGGCTCCTGAAGGCACAGGGACAGTACTGAGCAATTGTCAAGCATTAATAACATTCAGTTACATCAGGCAAGAGGCTGGCTGAGACCAGTCATGTAGTTGCTGATGTGTACCTGTCCTGTTTTTCCATTGCCATTGCATAAAGTTTCCATTGGTCTTTAGATATTGTAAATAATTTTACCATTTTATATTTTAGGGCAGCACAATTATTTATGTGCTGGAAGAAATGACTGCATCGTTGATAAAATCCGCAGAAAAAACTGCCCAGCATGTCGCCTTAGAAAGTGCTGTCAAGCTGGCATGGTCCTTGGAGGTAACGCTGCTGTTTTCATTAATAATATACTTATATTTACATTATACAATAGTGGGTCAGAAAATCCTAATTTTCTCATTTATCTTTGTTCTTACTTTGCTTTTCTGTGTTGATTATTGGTGTCTGAATGAAGCAACCAATACTATCCCATGAACTTTATAGATTCCCAGCATGTTAAGGTCTGTTAGGAGAAGTAATAAACCTCCTTTTATCTCTGTTGCCTATAAGTAAATGTTATGGAGTGTCCACTAACCTTTCATTAAGTGACATGAGTTAGAGTCTTAGTTCTGCACGCATTGCATATGTAACCCTGAGTAAGTCACTAACCCATTCTGGGCATCAGTCTCCTTACAGGTAAAATGAGAACACTGAATTTCCTCCCAGACTAAAAGCTGATTCTGTGGATTGGTCCAGTACATCAGTCTCCATCCCTTTCATTCTCCATCAGTCCCTCCCCTGTCCTCTTTATATAACTGTATGTTGAATGCTTACACTTACCAAGTACTATTTTAAGTTCTGGAGTATAGCATGAAACAAAATGGACCAAGTCCTTGCCCTTGTGGAGCCTACATTCTGGGGGAGGGGGTGCGGGACAATAAATATACATGTCAGCATAATAAGCACTGTGGAAAATGGTAACCAGAGTGAATTAATAGGGAATGTCAGGGGAGGGAGTCACTCCTGAACACTTCTTTTTTCTGATTAATATAGTATTCATTTCATTTAGCTATTTCCTAAGCAATAATATTTTTGAAATCCTGAGTTTGATGTGGTAGTTACAGTTTTTCTAAAATACATTTTTAAAACGTATAACTATTTAAACACATATTCAATTAATATACCACCTAAAAACAGATAATACACTATAAGTGTTCTGTGTTACCTTCTGGGAAGGCATGCATTAGACCAATATTTTTTGACTGCCCACAGAGTTAAGCAGTTGCTTAGTTCTTTCAGTCCCTGCTGCCCTTGAGTATGGTACAGTCTAATCCCTAATAAAATAATTATCTAACAGAAGAGTAAGTGACTTAAGAGAGGTACCGTACATGGTTAGCAAACAGAGAAAAGAAAAAAATCATTTTTATCTGGGGGAGTTTGCAAAAACTTCAGAAAGGAGGTTCGCAAAGAATGAATAGAAACTTTATAAGTGGAAAGGGGGGAAGGTATTTACAATGGAAATCCGAGTATCTGAAAAAAATGGATTTCAGTGGTGGTGTTTCAATTATTTAATGGGAACAGCAAGAAATGAAGCCTGAAAGTTCTGTTGTTTCCGAGAGTTATAGGTGTCATTGTATCTCTCTGGGCTGCTCTCCTGAACAGAACCACCCCACCCTGCTCTTGAATTTGCCCATGGACCACTAGATGTCCCTCTTCACCTGTAACACTGCTGGTGACTATTTTTCTTTAAGCATAAGGTGTTCCAGGATACTCTAGTTTGGAATTGTAGCTGGCTATAATTCCCATTGGAAACTGAAGGAGGTCTTCTATTAGTACCAAAACCTTTATAGCCACCAGGGGACCAATATGTATTAGTAATCTCCTACCACAAGCACATCTGCTAACAGATCCTTGGCTATTGATAAATAGTTGAGAGGGTCTGGGAAATACTTTTGTCTGTGCTGGGTGTAAAAGGCAAGGATACCATTGCTTGAATAGTTCTATGAGGATAACTTGCACTGTCTTGAGAAATAACATTTTGTTCTACATATATAGCTGGCCGTTGGCATTGGAGCGGTGTCTGTGTACTTTGCTGTAGTAAAACTTTGATTGTAGCCAGGTGAATAGTAGGACTCTTTTATTTCTCGTTCTTTCCATGGTGACAAAGGTTCATTAACATTAAATACTGTCTGCGTGGCTTGAAAGGACGTTGTGTTAACAGTTACTGCTACTTGCTGGAGGTGACCAGAAGCTCTGTCCAGGGCCCTTTGACACAGGAGGGTTTGGAGAAGCCAGGGAAGATGGTTGCTTGCTTGGGGGAACTGCTGCCTCAGGAGCCTCTGAGATCATAAACTCTGTTTCAGATCCTGAAGAAGCCTGATTGGTAGTAACCAAACAAGCATTTGAGCTACAAGTAACTGGAGAAAAAACAGCCTATAATGCCTCTTAAAGAAAATCCCATTGACTAGATAGATTGTGTTCTGTAGATGCTACTGGGCTACCTGGAGTAGTTGAAGGTGGCTGTGATGATGGACTTGGCATTTGAAGGTTTGTCAAAATCCAGAACAGAATATTGCATAAAGTTATACGTTCCTTGAATCTGGGTCATCAGATCCTGCAGTTTTTCTTTCCTCAACACTGGGTCCTTCAAAAGGGTGGAGGAAGAACCTATAGGCTGATGCATAGGCTTAGGCATATCTTTGGGTTTGGTATGAGGTTTCCTGCAGCTAACCCCCAGGACTTTGGAGAAATTTGGGGTTGTGGTATAAAGGGATGATTTTGATTATCAACACTATTTTCTCAGGATTTAGGAGTCTCTGGCTGTCTTGAATCCTGTTCTTCACACATGGGAGTGGTGCCTGCCTTGCTAACATCCTGTTCACTCTGCAGAGGCAGTGTCTAAGACTTTGGGGTTCACTTCTTTGGATCCTGTTCTTTCTCCAGCTGAACTGGCCAAGGCATCACAATTTCCTGTTTCTTCTGTTCCTCTTGAATGTATCCTGCTTTGCAGTTTAGGGATTTCTTGCTCCCACTAGCTAGGAGTTTGCTTGGGTTTAGAGACATCTGCTTCGTCTATTCTTAACGCGGAATGGACCTGAGTTTTGCAATCTCTTGTTTCCTCTGTTCTAAGGAAAATGCAGGCTTTCCTATCTCCCTGTGCTTAAGAGAGGTCTCCCAGGACTTGAAGGGTTCTGTTTCTTCTCCTCACCGTCTGGTTCAGTAAACATATCCCAACATTTGGGGGTATTTGGTTTTGTAAAATAATCTGCTTTTCAATATTGCTCTCTATCCTGTTTGCTTGAATCATCTACTTCTGTTATGTAGCACCTGTTAAGAAACTCCTGTGGTCGTGTCTCTGGCAGTGCAAGTTCCATAAGAGATGCTGCCTCTTTGACATATTCATCTTCGATAATTACTTTCTTCTGTCATTTTATCAGCACTTGTTCCTGCAATGATACTTGTTTTTCCTGAGCATTTTTTGGAACTGGAATATTTTCAAAGTAGCCTGATTTCAACAATTTAGACAGCAGATCTTCCATATGTTTGCATGTCGTTCCCACCACTGCTTTCTCACTACCTTCCTGAAGGTCCTGAAAGTACAGTGATGATTGCTCTATCTGGGCTCCAGCACTTAGACTTTCACTTCTTGCAGGGCAAGGCAGTTTTGAAAATTTAATGAGGCAGTCCAGTTCTTTTAAAGGCAAATGCACTGCACTATTCAAGCCCTCTTTCAGGTCTTTTTGTGCATGTTTCTGTGTCAAGTTCTAGAATACATAGTGAGCTTGAAATATGGTGTGAAGTTTTTCCTTCTATAGTCATTTCCAGGATGCAGAAAGAGTGTTTGGAGAAGGAAAAAGGTAGTGATCTAAAGTAGTGTTTTTCATTCAGAGAAACTGTGCTCTTTTTTATAAGTTGTTTTTTATTGTTGTTCAAGTACAGTTGTCTCCATTCACCACCACCCCACCACTCCCCCCACCCCAGCCATCCCTACCTCCCACCCTTTATCCTACCCCTCTGGTTTTGTCCATGTGTCCTTTATACATGTTTCTGAAAACTCTTCCCCTTCCCCCCATGCCCCGTTATCCCCTCCAACCTCCCCTCTGGTTACTGTCAGCTTGTTCTTAATTTCAATGTCTCGTGTTATATTTTGCTTGTTTGCTTGTTTGTTTTTGACGGCTAACTCTTGAAGTAGTCTTTCATTCCATAATTGCATTTATTGTAATCATCATACTATTGGAGTGGAAAAGTGATTGGAAATAAGCAAAGTAGAATGATGAAACCTCCCCACACTGAGACATAGTTTCATTCAGAAGAGAGACTTGGGTCTGGCTAGCAACAAGACAAGCACTCAGTAAGAAACAGGGTAATAAGAAGAAGAGGGCTTCGGAGAAAACTCGAAACTGGGGTAAAAGGGATGGATTTCATTCCAGGGGTATGGACTAAAGTAACATCAGAGCAAGGTTGCCAGCAAGAGCACATGGTGCAAAGCTGTTTTAATTGATGTCAGTTTTCTTATTTCTTCTGTGTAAGGGTGGAACTGGTTCCATTGAAGGGCAGAATTTAATTCAGGGCTAAATAGCCCCAGCCTCAGAATTAGAAGGAAAAATAGGGAGAAATGTGATCAGATAGCTATCACTGCCCAGTCACTGTCCTTAATTTCACTGTTTTCCCATCACTTTCCCAAGGTCCCGTGGTGCCATCCTAAAGCCCAGTTCTCCTGAAATATTATGGATTCCTCCCGCCCCTGCATAATTTCTTTCAGTCAGTGAACCTCCTTTTATGGCTGAGGACCATAAAATTTATCATCCCAACCAGGACACTGCCAAAATGAAAGGGAGCACTATCAATAATTAAAATTGGACTAACAGATGTAAATAAAGACATTCCCAGGTTAATTGGACCATAGGGCAAGCCCCCACCCCATTTTTGCCACTAGAAGATACAAATGTGTCCTAGCTGAATGAATACATAAATTTCTGGGAATGTAGATGAAACAGTCAAATGTTGAGTTATATTTTTTAATTTATTAATATATTAATTTAGTTAAGCACAAATATAAAGGTATATTGATTTGGAAGAATTGCATTTCTACTCTCACATTTTATGAACAATTTTATTCACACTAATTTCACAAATCATTGGCAGCAGGGTCTCTGCTTCAGTAGAGACAATTTTTAAATCAGCCAGTCATTCTTTATGGAGTTCATCATGTTATCTAAGATGTTTGATATGTAGCACCTTTTGAATTGATATGTACTATAATTAGAAATCTAACCTAAGCCAAATATACCCATTCATATAATATAAAAGTTTTAATATTTGCCCTGAAAGAACTACTATTTTTGTGATTCCCTATAATATAAAAACTTCTGCACTATTTAATTAGGAAATATATTAAGCCTACCCAAAATATTTTTTAAAATAAATACCTATGTCTCTATCACTCACATTTTAACATCAGATCACTTTTTAATATTTTATTTTTATTAAGTTTTATAAGGAATAAGATATTACAAATATTTTGAAGCTTCTGGTATATTTTTCCTGAACTCATTAGATTTATTTCTTCCTCTCAGATCACTTAGCTAAATTATTGTTCAACATCTTCATACTTTTAACTCATGTGTATGAATCCATAGGTAATAAAATATTATTTTGAATGTTTTCAAACTTTATATAAATGGTATTGCACTATACATTTTAATCTTGCTTTTTTTACCCAATATTTTTTTTAGATTTATTCGTATATGTACATATAACTAGGGTTTCATTTTAACTTCTTTGTGATACATTTTATGAATGTTGTACAGTGGTTTTCTTTCTTATGTTAATAGATATTATTCCTAATTTTTCATAATCATAAAACATGCTGCAATAAACATTCTTGTACTTGTATCTTTGTGTATATGTTTGAGAAGTTCTCTAGGTTATATATCTAGAAAGAGAAGTTCTGGTTCATTAACCTTACTAAATGTTACCTAATCACCAAGTCACTCTGCAAAGTATTTGTTTCCTCCAGTGTTAGATTTCTTGTTATGATGCATCCTCACCTGTACTTGGTATTTTCAGATCTTTAAATGTTTCTAATTTAATGGGCATAAGATTTGTATCTAATATTTTTAAAATTTTGTGTCCTTGATGACTGGTAAGGGAAACATTGTTAATATATTTATTGACCATTTATATTTCCTCTTCCATGAATTGGCTATTCATATCCATTGGCCATTTTCAACTGGGTTGTTGTTTTTCTTATGATTCATACAACTTACCTCTGTACTCCATACTGAGTCTTTGTTAGTTACATGAAGACTATGTCTTCACTTTTTACCTCCTTTATGATGTTATTTTTCTAATTTTTATATAATCACACATGTCAATAGTTTTCCTTTATATCTTTTTCTGCCCTGAAATCAGACAGATAATCTACTGAAAAATCATCTAAAATGTTAAAAGTTTGTTTTTCACATGTGTGTCCTTAATCTGTCTACAAGTGATATTTTTTCATGTGGACAAGCAGGAATATAACTTTATTTTATTCCCCATATGGATAACCTGTTGCCACAATGTTTTTATTGGCACAATGGTCTTAAATGTTTTTGATAGCATACTCCTATTTAAGTAAAAAAGTTCAGAGTCTCCATCCCCAACATAGGTCTTTTCACAAGTAAATGATATGTGTTCACTACTATCAAACACATTACTGAAAATTGAACCCACATCCTATTCCCCCGTTCCTTCCTCCCTTTTTTCCTGCCTTCCTGTTTGTTATGCCTTCCTCAGATTTCTCATTTCTGATGCACAGACCATTTAAATAACAAAAGATGAAACAAGAGCAAACACTGAAAAACATTTAATGAAAACTATGGTAAAATATTAGAGGTCAAACTATCAATGTTTTTGATGTGTCACAACATGGATTTTTCAGGTTCTTAATCTGGCTTCAACAGCTTTGTTCTTATTATGAGAATTATGTTTGAGCTGTTTGGTCTCTTAGTTGCATATGATTCTTGTTTTTAATGAATCACTTCTCTCACCCTCACACGGTCACAGTGAACTTTTGCATTTTGTTCATGGCTATACAATGCAGAGCATGAAAGATAGTTACACCCTGGAAGATGGTAATATATTTTCTACTTTAAGTGTTCCACCTCTAACTTCTTTCATTTTTGTATAATGACTCACAAAAAATACTTTTTTGAAATGAATACAGCTCTGCGGTAAAAATGCTAAACTATTATAAAGGTAAGTAGCTCTTTCAAAAGTAATAGCTTTCTACATGAAGGAATGATTAAACACATAGTTATGTTCACTGACATTTTTTTAAGCTGGAGACTATTTTTATAGGGTTGTTTTTTATTTTATTTTATTTTGGTGGAGAGCCTTACCCTCAAACTGTAAAAGGTTATGTGAGAAAGCTAGTTTCTCTCCTACCTCCTCCTACATCTAGATTCAACCCCAGTTCTGTTGGGAAAGAGATTAACTTTTGGGGCTGTTATGTAGTAAATTCTTTTTTCTCTTCCTGTACTTGAAACCAACAAAGCCTCAATTCCTTTTCTGAAGGATTCCAAAATTCTTGAATTTGGAACACTCAACAGCACCTTTTTTCGTAGAGTAGAAGCTTAGTCTCTGCCATTAATTACTACAAAAACTGAAATTATCTGCCCTCCCTTTAATGCAGGACTTGCTGTGAATGGTACCTGCCACTTACCTTCTTAGACCTATCACATTCCTCTGCTTATGAACATCTCTTTCTCTATCCAGCCCTTTTGAATCAGCAGCCCCCAGAGACAGTACCACCCACACTGCTCTGCCAGTTCACTGCATTAAAGCCTGAAGCCAGACAAATACTGTTTTCTGATCACTGATTGTCCAGACTAAATGTCATCCCATTCACCCTGAATAAGGATATTCCTTAGAGTATTCATTCTCACTTCCTTGCTTAAAGCTAGTGCTATATATAGAGTTTGTTAGGGCACAGTCCCAATGGACTGATCCCAGCAACATCATCCTTTTGCTAATTCAAAGTAGTAATATGTAACTAGACATAATTTAGGACAGCTAATGTTGGGATAATTGCCTGTAAATCCACCCAAACTACAGCAATTCTTATTATGACCCTCATAATGTTAAAAGATTTGTACCATTCCTTAACTGCCTGCTGATCTTTATCCTCTGTTTCCTCATCCAATTCCCAGAGAGCCTTCTGGCTACCATAAAAGTTGTATTTTAATATCCAACATAACAGTCTTCCTTTGCTTCTACTCAACAGGTCCAGCATTATTGCCTAAAGACTTTATGTCATCCAGTATAAAATATTTTTATCAGAAATAAAAACAAATAGTAGAAATGCCATGAAAAAATAAACATCATTCATTTCAGAGCACAATCCAGAATTAGTAATCATTATTATTTTATTCAGTCCAATAGTTTTACCTACATGTTGACGTATTTGTTTGCTCGATTTTTTTTCTTCTCAACTTTTCATTCAGTTTCCTAACTTTCAAAATAAATTGTTTTATGAGTACCTTCTATGGAAATCTATTACTAATAAACTCTTTTTTTCCACTGAAAACACCTTTATTTCAACCTCATTTTTCAATGATGACTTTGCTGATCATAAAATTTTAAATTGACTTTTTTTCTCCACACCTGCATTTCTGGCTTGTATCTTTTTTTTTTTTAGAACTCTCCTGTAGGTTTAATAGTTTATTTTGAGATAATATTCTCTCTATATTTGTATAAAATGCTTCATACTTAATTCTCTAACTTTACTAAATGTAACTGGTTATAAATTTAGTTTTATTTCTACTAGGAAATCATCATAATTCCTAAATCTGAGATTATATTTTTTCATAAATACTAGGAGGATCAAAACCATCCCAGTAGTGTTCAAATATTTCCTCCTTCTCATTGCCTCTTTCTACCTCACGAAGACTTATGAGACATTATTAGGCTAGCCCATTTATCATCCATATCTCTTTATCCTATTTAATATTACCCAGAAAATTACCTCTCTTGCTGTAGTCTGTGTAAATTCAGAATAAATTCAGTTGTCTTCCAGTTCACCATTCTTTCATTTTACCGATGGTCATTTTAGGACATCCTACTTGATTGTTTCATAAATTTGTCTATTTCTTTTTAATACCATTTCCCTTTCTTGTTTTTATTCATTACCATATATCTTTAATAATTGCAAACATAATTGAAAAAATTTGTATTTATTTTTATTATTGTTTGGAAGCAGAATAGACTCTGGTTTACTGGACTTAGGAAGCAAAGGAGAAGCACATACCACTTGTGCATTCTCCATTTCCGTCTCAGGCAAATGAGTGGGAGGTTAGATTAAATAATTCCAAAGTCTCATAACTCAGGATCTAGTTGTGCCATTGTGATGTGGTGGTATTAAAAAAAGCTTTGTTTATTTATAGGGTTTGTCAATGATTGTAGTATAAATACTCCCTTATACAAATTTCAGGCTACCAATGGTTTAACAACTGTCTTTAAAATTTTCTGAATACTTAATAACTTTTTACAAGTCACTAGGAGCCAAATTCAGCACACTGTTTATTGTTTCTGCTACTTCTCACTCATTGTGTCCTTTGTCATTTTGGATTATAATCTCATGCTTTGCAAAGTTTAAAATTTTTTTTTCGAAACTGAGTGGCCTTAATTTAAGGAGTTTCTCTCCAAAAAGAGGTTTTATTTTATTTTTCCATATACCTTAGGGTTTTTATCAGTGTAGGGCCACTTCTCATATTTACTTTTTGCCTCTAGGTTCCCAGTACCTTGCAGGCAGAATAATTTCAAACTAAAATCTAGGTGATGGAGACCTATAAGTAAGAATGAACAGAGAAGATGCTTACCATGTTGAGTCAAAGATAAAACAGACATGCTTCCTTTTCATGTCCATTGTCAATGGTTAGAGATGTTCATCATTTTAGATTCCTGATATTTTGCTGACCTTTGAGATATGTATTTAAAAAGATGTTGCTTATGTTTTGTCCATAATTTTTAGGTGTTCTGGAGAAGGAGATTTATAAGTTACCTAATCTTGTACATTGCCAGTAAGAGAAGTTTATATAAAATTTATGCCAATTTAATAAAATACATTAATTCCACATTAAAAATTTAACTGTTATTAATAGGTTAGAAAAAGATTAAAACACCACTGTAAGAGATGGTATAGCATTTTAATAACAAGTAAGGGTATAGAGTCAGAACAAGTAAGTTTTGATTTTAACTTTCCCACCAAAAGCTGTGGGACTTCACACACACCCCTTAACCTTTACACATCTCCATTTTCTTTCCTATTAAGAACATATAATGAAAGTTCTTTTAAGGGTAAAAGAAATGATACATCACAATGCCCGGTACTTTGGTTTAGTAAGTGGTGGCTTAAAATATAACTTTTATGTCTTGATGTCATTTACGCAAATAGTCATTGGCAAAATAAAGGTTTTAATATTAATGCAAAATATATTTCTAAAATTTTTCAATATATGTAGAAACTAGTGAAAAGTAAATACAGATATCCTGGCATTGAAATTAATTTGAAGAATTATTGCTAATAGAGGCATTCAATGAACATATTAGTTATTTAATATTATTATAGTATATATCTATACTTTCAAACAATGTTTCACATGAGAAAATAATCTGCAAGAAAAGGTGTATATTTTCATTTGGTAGAAAAATTTTCTAAATAATTAAAAATATGTGTCAATTGACATTTTATTCCTCTTAGAGGGGAATATCCTATTTATTTTTATTTTTAGAAGTGCTTTGGTAAGCTATTTGGGATAGAGGCTATGACCTTAAGAACATGCTGAAGTTACAAAAGATATTTATCAATCTGAGCTACCAAAGGCAAAAAGTAGATTTGTGTTGCTTAGAATGGGATAGAGGGAGAAGGGAGAAGTGATGTGAGGAAGGTTGGTGAGAATAAGATGTTTACTGTGTGTACTATGTTCCTTTGCCTCCTAAATATTCATTAAAATTATATTAAAATGTGGGAAATGTGTGGTATGAGCCCCTTTTCCACAAATCTAAATACAATGCCATTGTCTCTAAGCATATAACATAACTGAAAAGAAATCTGACATTCTACATTTTTTATTTGTAGATAATATGCTTCTTCTGTCTGAATGTGTATCTTAATCTTCAAATTTTGGTAACTTCATCAAAATTTAGCTCTATCTTAATCCATTAATTTTTCTTGAAAGAGAGCAATCCCTGTTTGACCTAAAAATGTAACTTTCCTTACAAATTAGGAAAGTATTCTCTCAATATTATCTTCAAAGATTTTCTTGTTTATGTTCCTTCCCTTTTTCAAAGCCCCCAGAAGTAACCTATAGGTTGTCTCTATTTTCTGTCTTCCACACCTGTCTTCTTTTCTCTACTCACTTTAATTTTAATTCTTTTATACTCCATTTGGTGATTTTTCTCAAAACCTCAAAGTCTGAATTTCATGTCACTTGTTTAGTTTTTTGCAATTGTAGTTATCTTTTTATGTTCTTCTGAATTAGGCTTTTGGATCTATAATAACTCTATTTTTTATTTTTTTAATTTTTCTCTGCCATCTCTCATTTTATCTTGTGTTTCATAATTTATTTCCACTCTTATTTGATTTTGTGCTTCTCTGATTTCTTAAAACTTAGAAAACTTAGATGCTACTTTATCTTTGAAACACAATGAAAGGATTGCTTAAGTCCATTTCCTATAAATATTCTTCCTCCAACTTTTATTTATTTGATTTTTGTATTTAGCTTTCTAAAAATATTTTTGCTTAAATTCCATTCAATATGTTTGCTACTTATTACATTTTTAAGTGTATATAATTCTACCTTGGCTTGCTATTTGACTAATTGTCAGCTGGTTTCCCTTAGATTCCTCCCTAGTTTAATTATCACTTTATATTTTGAGCTGGAAGACTTGTAATCCCAGCTCTTTGGTTTGGTATGGAAGAGAGAGAAACAGTGGGTGGGGGCATAAATGTAGCTTTGGTAGAAAGGTGTCAACAACTGAAATTTTAGGGCATCTGTGAACTCCATTCTCCTATGAAAACTCTGCCTTGGATTGTGTTTTTTCTGAAGGAAAATTCCCCTTAAATTCCTTTCTATTTTTCAGGGGGTGGAAGTTATAAGATAGGAGGCCATATTATAACCCTTGAGTCCTTGTGGTAAACAGGTTTTTGTTGCTATATGCAACTATTGATTTATTAAAATTAAGTATTACTGCTATATACAAGGTGCTGGTGATATCATTAAGGAACTCACATTTTAGTTGATAAAAAAACAATATATTTACATGAAATATTGTAACATGATAGAACATGATAAATTCTAAGAAGAAAAAAGAGAAGCAAGGTAGAAGGTATTAAGGGTTTGTATGCATATGTCTTTGCTCAGTCAAATATGATCAATAACTATAAAAATAATTTCTAAGCCCTGGCTGGCACAGCTCAGTGGATTGAGTGCGGGCTGGGAACCAAAGTGTCCCAGGTTCGATTCCCAGCCAGGGTACATTCCTGGGTTGCAGGCCATAACCCCCAGAAACACATTAATGTTTCTCTCTCTCTCTCTCTCTCTCTCTCTCTCTCTCTCTCTTTCCGTCCCTTCCCTCTCTAAAAATAAATAAATAAAATCTTTAAAAAAAGTTTGTTTACAAAAATAATAATAATTTCTAGCTTTTTATTACCTTTCTCTTGTCTGGGTTGCCCCTCAAATTTAGATCAAGTCACAGGGATAAGGTAATTAGTGTGGTCATACGATCCTCACCTGGCTGTGTTTTGCCATTCTGTTATAAAAATAGACCTGAGAATTTATATTCTCTGCTTCCCCTGTACCCTTCATATACCTCAATTGAAGACCCTCTCACTAACCACTTTCAGCATATATTAAAATGCTATATGGATTTAGTATATATTCTTATTCCTGTATTGTAGCATGTTGATCTATGTGTCCATTTGCATGTTAATAATATAATATCATCATGTTTGGATTATGCTAGTATTGCTATGAATAAATTTTAATATTACATAGCATGGTATGTTATGGTATATAGTGAAAGTATAGTTACTCTTTTAACAATCATTTTAGCTATTCTCACACACATTTATTCTTCTCAATGAACTGTAAAAGCATCATTTCAAGTTTTAAAAATATTGGATTCTGCAGAACAGCAAAAAAGGAAAAAGAATCCCCCAAAATGAAGATAGTATAAGGAGCCTTTGTGACAGCTTCAACTATACCAACCTTCTTATCATGGGGGTGCTGGAAGGAAAATAGGGAGAGTAAGAAATTGAAAACCTATTTAAAAAAAATAATGACATAAGACTTTCCTAACCTGGTGAAGGAAATAAACATACAAGTCCAGGAAGCACAGGGAATCCCAAACAAGATGAATTCAAAGAGGCCCACTCCCTGATACATAATAATTAAAATGCCAGAGATTAGAAACAAAGAAAGAATCTTAAAACTGCAAGAGAAGAGGAGTTGATTACATACAAGGAAGCTCCTGTAAGAGTGTCATCTGATTTCTCAACAAAAACTTTGAGGACAGAAGGGAGTGGCAAGAAATATTAAGGGTCATGAAAAACAAGGATATATAAATAAGATTATTCTACCTAGCAAAGATATTACTTAAAATCAAAGAACAGATGAAGAGCTTCCTAGAGAAGATAAAACTAAAGGAGTTCATACCACCAAATCAGTATTACATGAAATGTTAAAGGGTCCTCTTTAAGAATAAGAAGAAAAAAAGATAAAAATATGAACAATAAAATGGAAATAAATACATATTTATCAACAATTGAATTAAAAAACAAGCAGAACAGAAATAGACCCACAGATAGAGAGAATATTTTGATGGATGCCAGATGGGAGTGGTTTGGGGGGATGGCTGAAAAAGATGAAGGCATTAGGAAGTACAAATTCATTGTTACGGAATAGTCATGGGGATGTAAAGTGCAGTACAGGGAATATAGTCAATAATATTCTAATAACTATGTATGGTACCAGATGGTGTGAGATTTATCAGCATGATCACTTAGTAAATGATCTAATCACAGGGGTATACACCTGAAATTAATAATAATATATTTTAATTAAATTTTATTATTGTTCAATTACAATTGTCCCACATTTTTCCCTTTTGCTCTCTCCTGCCCCACCCACCCCTCACTGCTCCCACAGTCAATTGCCACCCTGTTGTCCATGCCCATGCCCATGCATCCTTATACAAGTTTCTTGACTTGCCCCACCTTCTTTCCCCTGTGATTCCTTTCTGCCCTTTCCTCTGATCACTGTCGTTTTGTTTTTCATTACCACACCTCCAGTTATATTTTCCTCATTTGTTTGTTTTGTTGATTAGGTTTCACTTATATGGTATTAGTCTTTCACCACCTGGCTTATTTCACTTAGCATAATACTCTCCAGTTCCATTCATGCTGTCACAAAGATAGGTGCTCCTTCTTTCTTTCTGCTGCATAGTATTACGTTGTGTAAATATACCATAGTTTGTTTTTTCTTTAATCTACTCATTTACAGATGGGCACTTGGTTATTGTAAATGACACTGCTATGAACATTGGGGTGCATAGGTTCTTTTGGATTGGTGTTTCAGTATTCTTATGGTATAATCTCAGCAGTGGAGTCACTGGATCAAAAGACACAAATAAATGGAAGCATATACTGCTTTCGTAGATTGGAAGAATTAACATCATTAAAATGTCCATACTATCCAAAGCAATCTATGGATTGAATGCAGTTCCTATCAACATACCAATGATATTTTGCAGACATGGAAAAAATATTTCAGAAATTTATGTGAAACCATAAACAACCCTGAATAGCCTCAGCAATTTTGAGAAAGAAGAACAATGTAGAAGGGATCATAATACCTGATATCAAACTACATTACAAGGCCACTGTAGTCGAAACAGTCTGATACTGGCATAAGAACAGACACACAAACCAATGGAACAGAATAGAGAGCACAGAAATAAACCTGTATCTTTATGGTCAATTAATATTTGACAAAGGGGGCAGAAGCATAAAATGGGGTAAAAATAGCCTCTTCAACAAATGGCATTGGGAGATCTGGACAAGTACGTGCGAAAAAATGAAACTTGATCACCAATTTACACCATACACCAAAATAAACTCAAAATGGATAAAAGATGTAAGTATAAGTTGTGACACCATAAAAGTCCTAGAGGAGAACATAGGCAGGAAAATTTCAGATGTCCCATGCAGCAATATTCTCACTGATATGTCCCCTAGGGCAAGGGACATAAAGGAAAGAATAAACAAATGGGACTACATCAAATAAAAAGCTCTGCTCAGCTAAAGAAAACAACAACAAAATGAAAAGGGAACCAACCATATGGGAAAACATAATTGCCAATGATACCTTAGACAAGGGTTTGATCTTCAAAATATATAAAGAACTCACATGACTCCACACTAAGAAGACAAACAACCCAACTAAAATAGTATAATCAATAACATATATTTTAAAAAAAATGTGCAAAAGACCTGAACAGATGCTTCTCCAAGGAAGACATACAGAGGGCCCATAGACACAGGAAGAAATGATGAACATCATTAGTTATCAGAGAGATGCAAACTAAAACCACAGTGAGATAGCACCTCACACGGGTCAAAATGGCCATAATAAACAAATCAACAAACAAATACAGGTGAGGTTGTGGAGAGAAGGGAACCCTTGTGCATTGTTGGTGAGAATGCTGACTGGTACAGCCAATGTGGAAAACAGTATGGAATTTCCTCAAAAAAACTAATATTTAATATTGTACCTCAACAGTAATTGAATAATTAAAAATTATTTTAAAATATTGGATTCTGAGTGAAACATAAAATTTACATGTTAATTTGAGCAGGGTTGATACATTAAGATTTCAAATTCAGGAACATTTCTTTTTATTCACATTTTTATTTTGTATCCTTTGATGGAATTTTATAGTTTAAATATAGCTCCTCTACTTTTCTTAAATTTGTTATTTATTATTTTATAACTTTCATCTCTGTTGTGTAGAATATTATTTGTCATTTTGCAAATGGTAATTATTAGAAGCAACATAGCTAGTGTTTTGATAAACTCATCTTTCTTTGGTCATATATAACTAAATTATCTCAATGATAGATTTTTACTAATCCTTTGAGTTCTCTAGATATGCAAGCAAATCTGAAAATAAAGTATTCATTTTTAATATAACATTTGTTGTTAGGTTTAGGTATGTCTTTCTATCTTCATTCAATTATTTTTAAAGTAATGGCTCCTGGATTTTAACAAAAAGCATTTGCATTAGTTTCCCATTGATGCTGTAACAAGTTATCACAAATTGAGCATCTTAAACAACATAAATTTATTATCTTATGGTTCTGAAGGCTTGAAGCCTGCAACAAAATGATATAATACTATAAACTTCTTTTTTTGCATTTAGCATGTTGTTCTTTTTATTTGTTAGATTCCACACATACGTTAAATCATATGGTATTTGTCCTTCTCTGTCTGGCTTCTTTTGCTTAGCATAATACCATCTAGGTCCATCCATGTTTTCCCAAATGGCAAGATTTCATTATTTTTTATGGCTGAGTAATATTCTATTGTATATTGTACCACCTCTTCTTTATTCATCTATTAATGGACACTTAGGTTGTTTCCATATCCTGGCTATTGTAAATAGTGCTTCAATGAACATAGGGGTGCATATATCTTTTCAAATTTGTTATTGGATTTCTCCTGCTAAATATCCAAATGTGGAACTACAACATCATATGCAGTTTCATTTTAATTTTTTTAGTTAATTCCATACTATTTCATAGTGGCCGCACCTGTCTGCATTTCCACCAACAGTGCACTAAAGTTCCCTTGTCTCCACATTCTTGCCCTCACTTGTTTGTTGATTTATTGATGATGGCCATTCTGACAGGTGTGATATGATATCTCATTGTGGTTTTATTTTGCATTTTTCTGATGATTAGTGATATTGAGTATCTCTTCATATGTCTGTTGGTCATCTGTATCTCCTCTTTGGAAAATGTCTATTCAGGTCCTCTGCCCAGTTTTTTAAATTGGGTTGTTTGATGTTTTTGCTGTCAGGTTGTAAGAGTCCCTTATATATTTTGGATATTAACCTCTTACTGGATGTATCATCTGAAAATATCTTCTCCCATTCAGTAAGTTGTCTTTTCACTTTGCTGATGGGTTCCTTCATTGTGTAAAAACTTTTTAGTTTCATGCAGACTCATTTGTTTATTTCCTTTGCCCAAGGAGAGATAGCCAAAAAAAAAATACTGTTAAGACTGATGTCAAAAAGTTTATTGCCTAAATTTTCTTCTGTTTTATGGTTTCAGGTCTTACATTTAAGTCTTTAATCCATTTTGAGTTTATTTTTGTATATAGTATAAGAAAGTGGTCTAATTTCACTTTTTTTTAATGTAACTGTCCAATCTTCCCAATACAAATTGTTGAAGAGACTATCATTATCCCATTTTATATTCTTGTCTCTTTTATCATAGATTAATTGACCATAAAAGTGTGGGTTTATTTCGGGGCTCTCTGTTCTGTTCCATTGATCTATGTGCTTGCTGTTATGCCAGTACCATGGTGTTTTGATTATTATAGCATTGTAGTTCAGTTTGATATCAGGTAGTATAATACCTCCAACTTTGTTCTTTTTTTGTCAACATTACTTTGGCTATTCATGGTCTTTGTGGTTCCATATAAATTTTAGGATTATTTGTTCTAGTTCTGCAAAAAACCCATTGGTATTTTGATAGGGATTGAATTAAATTTATAGATTGCTGTGGGGAGTACATTTTAATGATGTTAGTTCTTTCTACCCATGAGCATGGTTTATGATTCCATTTATTTGTATCTTCTTTGATTTCTTTCTTCAATGTCTTATTCTGCCAAGTACAGGTCTTTTACCTCCTTGGTTAAATTTATTCCTAGGTACTTTATTTTATTTTTTGAAGCAACTTTAAATGTATTAGTTCTAATAGTTTTTGGTGCAATCTTTGGGGTTCTCTAGACATAATATCATACATCTGCATATGCAGTTTTACTTCTTCCTTCCCAATTTGGATGCCTTTTATTTCTTGACTGATTTCTGTGGATGGATAGGACTCCCAATACTGTGTTGAATAAAGGTAGTGAAAGTATACATCACTGTCTTGTTCCTGACCTTAAAGGAAAAGCTTTCCTCTTTCACCACTGAGTATGATATTAGCTGTGGTTTTGTCATATTGGCCTTCACTATGTTAGGGTAGGTTTTCTCCCTCCCTGCTTTGCCAAAATTTTTTTATCATGAATGATGTTGAGTTTTTGTTAGATGCTTTTTCTGTGTCTATTGTTATGATAATGGGATTCTTATCCTCCATTTTGTTCATTTGGTGTATCACTTTAATTGATTTGTGGATATTGAACAAATACAGCATCCCAGGATAAATTACACTTGACCAGGTTATGTGATCTTTTTAATGTATTGACAAATTCACTTTATTAATATTTTGCCATGGATTTTTGAGTCTATGTTTATCATTGATATTGACCTATAATTATCTTTTTTTTTTTTTTTAATTGTAGTGTCCTTGTCTGGTTTTGGTATCAAGGTAATGCTGGTCTTATAAAACTGAGTTTGGGAGCCTTCCAACCTCTTCAATTTTTTTGGAATAGTTTGAGAAAGATAGTTATTCATTCTACTTTGAATGTTTAGTAAAATTCAAAGTTGTTTTGTCTAGGACTTTTGTTTGTTGAGAGTGTTTTGATTAGTGGTTTCATTTTGTTAGTAGTTATCAGACTGTTTAGATTTTCTGTTTCTTCCTAATTCACTTTTGTTCTTTAGTTTTGAAGTTAGATTTTATTTTAGTTTTTAGAAATAGTATCATATGATACTATTTCTGCAGTTTGATTTTATTTACCAAACATTGTATATTCAGATGTATATTTTCCTGTTTTATTAAGTTTTATTCCTCTATATTAATCCATCCTAAGAATATCTATCATTCGTTCATCCTCATGTTAATGGACACTTATTTCCACTTTGAGAGCTATTACAGCTGTACATAGCTGTGTACATTCTTGTACATGTCTCCTGGTGTTCTTGTGTGAGAATATTTTTATAGGTGTGATATACACCTGGATGTAGAATTGTTGACTGTATCATATTTTTATCTTGAATTTACTATATAATGCCAAATGGTTCTCAAAGTATTTATATCCAATAGATTACATTCCAGGATCTTGGTACTTCTGGCCAGATGGAGTCATAAGTAGATGGACAACCAAAAGAAAAACAACAACAAATTTAAAAACAAAAAAACAACCAGAAGTGCCAGAAAACTGAACTGCATGGAAGTCTGACAACCAAGGAGTTAAAGAAGAAACATTCACACAGATGGGTAGGAGGGGTGGACACAGGCAGCCAGGGTGGAGAGGACATGCTGCAAGGCAGTGCCTGGCAGACCAGGTGAGGCAGTGGCTGGTGGAGCAGGTAGTCCCATATTTTCATGCAGATAAACAGGGAGGAACAACTGGGGAAGGAGACAGACCAAAAACCCAGGGTTCCAGCATGGGGAAATAAAGCCTCAAGACCTCTGACTGAAAACACCTGTGGGTGTTGAGTCAGCAGAAGAAACTCCCAGCCCCATGGGAGAGCTCATTGGAGAGACCTGTAGGGCTCTAGAAGGTACACATACCCAGCCACCCAGGAATTAGTGCAGAAGGGCCCAATTTGCTTGTGGGTATTGGGAGAAGTGACTAAAAGCCAGCCAAGAGCTGAGCAAGCAGCACTGTTCCCTTTCAGACCCCTCCCCCACATACAGCACCACAACACAGTGACCTGGGTTACCCCGCTCTGGCAAATACGTAAGGCTTCATCCCTTACAATTTAACAGGTGCACTGAGACAAAAAAAATGGCCCAAATGAAAGCTCCAGAAAAAATGCAACTAAGCAATGAAGAGAGAGCCATCCTATCAGATGCACAGTTCAAAACACTGGTAATCAGGATGCTTACAAAAATGGTTGAGTATGGTCGCAAAAAAAAGTGGAAAAAGTGAAGGCTATACAAAATACAATAAAGAAAAATATACGAAACCAACAGTGACAGGAAAGAAACCAGGACTCAAATCAATGGTTTGGAACAGAAGGAAGAAAGAAACATTCAACCAGAACATAATGAAGAAACAAGAATTTTAAAAAATGAGGAGAGGCTCAGGAACCTCCTGAGCTTGGAGGTTCCTGAGTTGGAACTTTAAACATTCCAACATCTGAATCATAAGTGTGCCAGAAGGAGACAAACAAGAGCAAGAAATTAAAAACTTATTTGAACATATAATGAAGGAGAACTTCTCCAATCTGGCACAGGAAATAGACTTCCAGGAAGTCCAGGAAGCTCAGAGAGTCCCAAAGAAGTTGGACCCAAGGAAGCACACACCAAGGCACATCATAGTTACACTACCCAAGATTAAAGAGAGATTAAGCAGAGAATCTTAAAAGCTGCAAGAGAAAAGGAGACAGTTACCTACAAAAGAGTTACCATAAGACTATCAGCTGATTTCTCAAAAGAAACCTTGCAGGCAAAAAGGGGCTGGTAAGAAGTATTCCAAGTCATGAAAGGTAAGGACCTACCTCCAAGATTACTCTATCCAGCAAAGCTATCATTTAGAATGGAAGGGCAGATAATGTGCTTCCCTGGTAGGTCAAGTTAAAGGAGTTCATCACTAAGCCATTATTGTATGAAATGTTAAAGGGGCTTATCTAAGAAAAGGAAGATGATAAAAAATACAACAGTAAAATGACAACAAACTTGCGACTATCAACAACCAAACCTAAAAATAAATAAGTAAATAAATAAGTAAACTAAGCAAACAACTAGAGCAGGAACAGAATCACAGAAGTAGAGATCACATAGATGGTTATCAGTGGGGAGGTGGAAGGAGGAGAATGGGAGAAAAGTTACGGGGAATAAGAAGCATAAATGGTAGGCACAAAATAGATGGGGGGTGGGGTGTAAGAATGGTATAGGACATGTACAAACCAAAGAACTTCTAAGTACGACCCATGGACGTGAAACAATGCTGGGGGAAATGCTGGTGGGAACGTGGCTAGGTCAGAGGGAAATAAGTAGCAGGGGGTTGGGACTACTGTAATAGCATAATCAATAAAATACATTTAAAAAACCAACAAAGAGTACACTCCACAACAGTTCTGTATGAAAGTTGCTATATTATGTGTCCTTATCTTTTGGGGTAGGCAGTATTTCATGGTGTTCTTACTTTATATTTCTCTGTTACTAATAAGATCATATTTTTTGTTTTTGTTCCCTATTTATATTTTTCTTCCTCTGTGAAGTATGTTTGTATGCTGTTTGTGTCTGATTTGTAGGAATACTTTGTATAGTCTGGATATGTGTGTTGTAAATACCAAATTATAGAATGGGGAAGAACAGCCTATCTTATAAAGTGATATTTAAACATAAATCTAAATGAAATGAAGGAGAAAGCCATGCAAATATTTAAGAAAGTTCATTTTAGGCAGAGAAACAGTGCAAAGACCCTGAGACAGGAACACACTCAACAAGTTCTAAGAACACGTGAGCCAATATGGACAGGGCAAGGAGAAGAATGTAAGAGAGAGTATAGTATACTCTGTGTAGTCTCTGTCTGTACATTATGTTGGGTCTTGTACAACCTGATAAAGAATTTGGATTTCATTCTAACTATAATGAAAAGACACTGAGAGTGCTGAACAAAGAATGACATAATCTGATCTAAGTTGTAAAGGTTACTCAGTGGGGTAGAGAACAGACCATAGATGTACAAGGATGAAGGCTGAAAAACCAGACCACACATGTTGGAATAGTCCAACTGTGATGATGGTAGCTGAACTTGTGAGGGAAGCAGTGACAGTGGGGGAAAGGGACTAGATTTGGTTATATGTTCATGGTTACCCACCAGGATTTGCTCATGAATTGGAAATGAGGTAAGAGAATAAATGAGATATCAAGCATGCCCCTTGAGTTTCTGGCCAGAGCAGGTGTGTAAATGCAGTTGCAAAATGGGAATCTGTGGTTTTGAGGCCAGTGCAACAAATTTCTGCTCTAAACAGTATTAAGTTTGCAGCATTTATTAAACATACAAGTGGAGAAACCGAGTAGACAGTTGGATAGTTGAGTCCAGAGTTCCCAGAAAAGGTTGAGGCAGAAGTTCCAAATTTATTTATTATCCATACCTGGGTCATATTAAAGGTCTGAGACTAGATGCAGACACCTAGAAAGAGAGTGTAGTTATAAAGAGAAGTCTGAGGATTGAGCTCTGGGCTCTCCAAGACTTAGAAATCAAGAAGATGAAAAAGAGCGAGCCAGTCAGACTGCAAGACTGATCATAAGAGGCAGTATGTGAAACCCAAGTGAGCAGAGTGTTAAAAGAAGAAGGAAGGGACCAACTGTGTCAAGTACCCTTGATGGGTTGATTAAGATGAGCTCTGAGAATTGATCATTGTTTTCTGAGAGGTGGAAACCATTGGTGACTTTGCTGAGAACAATTTTGTTGAAGTAGGGAGAAGAACCTGAATGGAGTTGGTTCAAGGGTGAATGGGAGGAGAGGAGATGGAGAGAGTTGTGTTTCTCCTTGGAGTACACATAAGAGGGACTATTAAAGGATGCAGATGAGAAGGCACATGAATTTAGAGAAAAGTCCTTGGGTAGGTGAGAAGGTGTAAGTTTTAGTGTGGAAATGATAGGAGCACAGACAGTTTGTGCATTGTAACAGGAGACAAGGCAGAGTATATGGGTGCCCATTGTATATATTAACTACAAAAATGTCTCCAGAGGTGTCTTCTATTTACCTAAGCCTCCAAAAAAAAAAAAAAAGGCAATTCCTTTGCTTCTGATTCCATCCCTCAAGATGACATCCACAAGTTGAGAGAGAGTCAGTCCCTCAGTCTACTTTCTTTATACCCCATGTCCACTCCCTAGTATCTGAGCCTGTCTTACCTCTTTCAGCAAAACAATGATAGCTTCCAGGCATACCATGTCCTGAAGATTTAAACCCTGCAGGGTTTGGGGGAGCAGTGAAGATGATTACTACACCCACAAACCTAGTCTCTACTTTGGTCACCCAAAACACCAGGTGCTATTATCTTTCAGAAGTACATAAATAATATTGTAATTAATCCAAAATCATTCTAAATTGTTAGTGAATTCTGAGTACTTTTTGTCATTATTTTTTCAATTGACAAATGCTAAAAGTATAATTATAGGAAGTTCTATAGATTTGTTTATCATTTAATAGTGGCTCATATATGAAGGCTAGGAATCATTTCTTTGAAAAAATATATACTTTATGAGGGAGGACCCCCCCCCAAAAACAAAACTGGAATTATCTTCTGGAGGGCAGGCCCTTGTAGTACAGGCTTCCCTGCTAGGTGAGTGTTCTAGGAGCCCATATTTATCATTGTACCATCTGGCATTGTTGTGAAAGGCTACTTTTGGCTTCAGTGAATTTTTTTTTGAAGACTCAATACAGTTGCCCATTTCGTGATAGGTGGTTTATGAGCACACCTGCCCACACTGTGCTGAGAGTTCAGCAGTTTTTGACCAAAAAGGGCTTGACCACCCTGCCCCACCCTCCCTACTCACCCCATCTTGCCCCAAGCATTTTGTTTGTTTGATTTGTTTTGTTTCCCCAGATGAAAAAAGTCCTCAAAGGGAAAGAAACATTTGGCTGATGTGGGAGAGGTGAAACAAAAAGTGACAGAAGCACTAAAAGGCATCAAAATCAACAAGTTCAAAAACTGTTCTGAACAGTGGAAAAAAGTCTTGATAGGTATATTACATCAAAGGGAGAGTACTTTGACGGTGACTGAAGTTTAAATGTACAAAAATTAATACGTAATTTTTATAAATAAATCTCAGGGTTTTTTTGGTCCCCCGTTGTATTTATTAAAATACAGCAGATCCATTTAATAAGTTACAGCAATATCCATACCTTACTCCAGCAGATCCATTTAATAAGGCATATTTTTGTTCACATTTTCTTTTTGGTATTCTTACTGTGATACTCTTATTTCAAGCTCTGTGCTAAGCCAAAACAGTAACTTTACTAACCCTGAAGATATTTATTGGGAGTCCACTGCATGGTAGTTTATAAAGCTTCAGATCTACATTGCTAAATAAGACAGACCTATCCCCATCCTCATGGGGCAATTAACCTAGTGTGTCCCCATAAAAGGGAAGCTGCTCTGACTGGGGTTTGAGAAGACATAATAGTGTGTTCTTCCATTCATTCAGCAGACACATATTGAGGCATCATCAACAATGAAAAAGATACAAAGCTGAGAAAGAGCTGCTACCTTTATTGAAGATCATAGTCAAGGACAGGGAAACTGTATTTAACCTTTTTATTTTCTCAATATTTATTATCTTCCCTTGGGGATCTGGTTTGTGTTTGTGGCTGCAAAATTTGTATATTTGAATTCTACCAATTTTGGGCCCTAGACCTTAACTTAATATTTGGCTGTGGCAGAAATAAAGAAAAACAATCTTTTTTATATTTCACTCTATGATAAAAAAGACAATTCAAAATAAGATTAGCACAGATGTACATATGTCTTCACAGTTTATATTTTATAAAATGTCAAGTGGAGTTGAGGCTAACTCTATTTCTAATCATAGCTAGGTGTTTTTATTTAACTTGCTAAGAGGAGAACAGTGACTAGATGCTTGACAATGTGTAACCGGAAAAGATACCGGCGTTCAGGCTGCCTGTCACTACTAAATCCAATAAGCAATGATAGTGATTGAATCTTTTATAGGCGCTTTATTCAGATGGCCAGCGATCGGAGAAGATGGCGGGTTCATATCCTAACAAACTATCTTACTCTTTCTTTCCCAGCCAGATCTTTTATAAGGGGGTTGGGGGAGGGCAAACAAGGTGTCAGCAAAAGCCTTTGAAATTCAACAGTTGCCTCCAAGGGGGAAGGGTAGTTGCTTGCTTCTTCCTGGTACAGATGTCTCCAGCCAAGGTAATCTCCAGCCAATGCCCAAGGAGGTCAACTGCTTATTCTCAGGTGCCAGGATGGGCCTTATCTGTAGTTACTGAAACAAAAACTTAACATACACATTACTTGCTAGATTTATGACTATTTACCTTAAGCTAAAGTTTCCCAAGTCTTAAGCCCCTATCAAATGGAACTTGTGAGATCTAAACCATAGGGATGATTTCAAATGCAAACCACATAGAGAAAAATATTCTAAAGTAGTATTTTCTGAACTGTTAATTCCATGAGATAGTAATAGTTTTTTTGTTAAGTAAAGATCCCAGATATATTTGGGGAAAACTACATATTAATATTATTCTACTAGAGATTCATAAAACATACAATGTATTGAAATTTCTGTGATATTCTAAGTAAGGTATGGATATTGCTGTAACTTTTCTAATCCAGCATTGCCTAAACATACATGACTACAGAAGTCTTTGTTGTTTGTTGCTTGGGTTTTGATGGTAAGGGGAGAATAGGTGATTAAGAACACTTGTTAATACCATAAAATTCATACTAAACAGTTATATTTTCCCTTCCTCTCTCACTTCTTTCCCATCAAGTTTCAAAAATGAGAACCAACATTAGTGAATATCTCCTATATGCCAAGCACTGTACCAGTACTTTACACATTACCATATCTAAGCTAATGGTGGTACCGAAAGGTAGATGCCCTCTTTAAAATATGAGTAAACCAATACCTGGGCAAGTAAAGTTATCCATCTGAGGCTATAAATGTTTTAAATGACAGGATCCATACCCGTGCATGGCCAACCCAAAGACCCATTATGCCTCTTAAGATGTAATTTTGGAAGACCAAACCTATATTCATTATGGAGGGTGGGGTATAGTGTATAGGTGTCAAAATTGTAACAGTTTTAGCTCTTTAGGAAAATATTTCTTTATAATATGTTTTTTCATTTTTAACATTATTCTCCTGGTATATGAAGTTTTCCTTTCACCTACATTGCTTGATTAGATACAAAAGAATCAATAACCTGCAGATTTGGAGAAACCAAGGCTATTTGGAGGGGCAGCAGTGTGCTCTACTGGGAAGGCCATAGTTTTTCCCTGATGGTACTATTTCATTTTGACCCATTCCTTCAAATCACTGTCACATACACACATTTTACTCATAGTGCCTACCTACCATTGTGTGGTATTACTTTTTTCTATGGATCTTCTTCATCTTCCTCCCAGAACATAAGCTCCATCAAAGCAGGTACCTTGTCTTATTATTCACTGCTGTAGTTTCAGAATCTAAAACTGTGCCTGGCACACAAAACCACTAAATAAATGTTGTATGAGTGAAAGAAAAAATAGTGGAAGATTACTCTTGATTAACATCTCTGCTTTGGGATTTATTAGCTTTAATAAATGTGGTCAATTAGCCTCTATAGACCTATTTCTCAAATTTAAAATGGAAATAGTAACACATATTTCAAAGGGTTGAACTGCAACTTAAATTAGATAAGATAGATATATAAATGGCCTAGTTCAATATTAGTTCATCTTTCAACTTTGCTTTTATTTAAATGTAATCTCCTTTTTTCACTGGAACTCATGAAAACACTGGATCACAAGGAGAAATGTGAATAATTGCTGTATTAATTCAGACTGCACTTTATGTAGTCAGCACATTAGGAAATTGTTTTGAAATTTATTCTGGGATTGACTCTAAAGTCTGATGAAAGTGTAAAACAGTTGCTCTAGTTTTCAAACAGATTCCAGGATTTCATACTGTAGTCAAATCCTGATAAAACCAGGACTGAAAGGGCATGAAAAAGAGAAAGAAGGTTAAAGTAAATTGGAAGGAATATCATTTTAGAGTCATTATTGGAAAGAAAGGGAAGGGGTAAGTGTATGTTGTATTTTTTTGTTAACTAGTATTTTGGGAGCACAAGGAACTTTAAAAACCATTGAGCTCGACCTTTGTGCTCTTTCCCACAATCTCTTGCCTATACCTCTTTTCCAGAATCCTACCAAATGAATGAGCAGTCCCTTCCTGAACTTCTGAACCTCCCAGCACTGTAATGTAACACCGGGCATGCCATCTTCTCTACTCTTCCTTTCCTCAGTCTACAAATAGAGTTAATAATACCTACACTTGAACACTGTTGTGAGGCTAAATGATACAAATACAAAATTCCTGGCATATAGTAGATACTCCTTAAATGTTACTTTAATTGTTTAACTTTCCAATTTTGTCTAGAAATTTATTAGATATAATTAATCTTTTATAGTAGAGAATCTGGACAAAGTAAAAATAGTCATTTAACCTTTTTTATTTGCCCTGATCTAGCAGCTTTATTTCTTTTAAAATTCCCATACTCCCCAGTTACTTCCCTTCCCTCTGGTGACTCATTCCTTCCCCAGGGAGCCCAGCTGATCTCTGTAAACACTTCTGAGTCTTCTTTGTATGGGAATCCTGGCATTTGTTTCCCTGTCACCTACAGGTTCTAGCTCAAGTCCTTGGGAAATTTATAGCAAGTGTTATCCTTTTCTTTATGGAGAAAACTGAGCAAAGGCAGATGCTGGGAGAGATTAGGCAGGTAACATAATTGGGTAGAGCAGCAAGACTGAAGAAAGCCAACCAGTAGCTGACTACCAGTCTGTAGTAAGAACTGGGGCATACTGGAGTGCCCATGTGCCATTCAAAAGCAGCAGCTGCAACTCAGAACTACCAGATTACTGTCCTCTAACTAATTCAGAAATGTTTTCATAACTTTGGAAAGCATTGTGTGAGCCAAACAAAATATGTCTATGAGCCAGATCTGCATGAGAACCACCAGAACACAACTTCTGTTTAGGTAACTGCAAACACTTATGCCTCCCTTACCCCTTTTTTCCCTGGGTAACAAGCACTGCCGCTTCATCCAGTTATGCAGCCTATGCCTGGCATAGAGTGGGTAGGGGCTGAAATCCAGCCCGTCCTCTGTGTCTAGGATTTTCTCTAATTCACCCCAAGGCACCTGTGAACTTGCATCAGCCCAGCTGAACATCCTGCTCTCCTTCAACCACTCTCCAGGACACAGATTTTCTATGTACCTCACCAGCAGACACTTTTTTCCTTATAACACATCACAAGTCATTAAAGTAGAAATTCTAGAAATTATCCAGAAATACAAATGCGGTCTGATCAGTGCAAGGTGTCAACTATCTCTTCCCTTAATTTGGAAAAGAGATTCTTAATTTTGCATTCTTAGACCTCACAATAGTTCATATATTTTGATTTCCAGGCATTTCAAGGAATCTACAAACCTTCTTAAGATTGTGTTCAAGATGTTGCGGGGTTTGCATATGTATATACATATCTTTTAACAGATTCTTAAAGGAATAAAACCCAAAGGAAGATTCAGCATCTACTAAAGACTGTTTAAATTAATATAGTCTGTAGTATTAGGTTTTGGGAAGCAGTCCATCAGAATATCGACCAATGCTGAGCTTAGTTTCTGCTAAAAACATTTGTCTTTTCATATGTGTTACCACAAACCTATAACTCCCTACTGGATACTGTTGTAATTATCTACACCACACTAACCGATTTAATGCTGGTGTAATTAATTCTTTAATCTCTCTCAGCCTAAGACCTAACAGTTTTACCTATTCAATTTTATTTTATTAGATAATTCTAAAACCTATAATGTTATGATTCTAAGACTTAAAACAATACCCGCTGGAAGATTCAGTTGATACGTATTCACATTAACTTTTTTTCTTCTCTGCAGGTCGAAAGTTTAAAAAGTTCAATAAAGTCCGAGTTATGAGAGCTCTAGATGCTGTGGCTCACCCACAGCAGGTGGGCATTCCTAATGAAAACCAAGCCCTAAGCCAGAGAATTACTTTTCCACCAACTCAAGAGTTACAGTTTGTCCCCTCACTGATCAAACTGCTAATGAGCATTGAACCAGCTACAATCTATGCAGGACATGACAACAGCAAACCAGACACCTCCAGTTCTTTGCTGACTAGTCTTAATCAACTAGGCGAGAGACAACTTCTTTCTGTCGTCAAGTGGTCCAAAGCACTGCCAGGTAAGAATCCTTTGTAAGTTGTAGCATATAATAAAATGTTTACTATGTCTGTTGTACTAGTCGATTGTTAAATGAAAGTCTGTGCAGTAAATTAACTACAATGTGAAACATACAGCTACAGTGTGTGTTTCAGCAGTTCAAAGTATTTATCTAGGATCCTAGATTATCTGCTGTTTGTCTAGGACCCTACTACATGCTATGGAGATAAAACAGATGTCAATAACACTCTGAGTCTTATTAATGAGTCAAGAGTTACATCCATCAAATAGTTAAAAAGAGCACAACTTTATGTGTTCAACGACAGACATTACATAGGAGTTCAGAGAAAGACAAATGGACCATCTATTTAGAAATGTCTTGTTCATTCTAAATCCTAATTTGACCAAGCTAAATGGGTCGAAGATAAAACTGAGTGGATCTATCATACAACAAATCAAAATAGTACTCAGAGTATAGTAAGTAGGGTATCTACAGGCAATTGAGAAACAAAATTCCTCAACATAAATAAATAATTTTGACAGAGAAAAATGTACCTTCAATCATTATTTTCCCTAATTTATACCCAAGCAAAGGAGGTGCCATTTAGAATTCAAATCATATCATCACGAAAGGATTTCAGTCACATAAGCTATTTTTACTCCCTGAGCACCACTTTATAGGAGCTAAGAGGCTGAAAAAATTACAAGAATACAGTTCTCAATTAATTAAACCTTAGACAACAGAGCCAGAAGAATATGTGAGCAGTAATTACTTGTAGATGTATTAATCCCATAATTAGAAATATAACTTTTTAAAATTATATTCTCTTTACATCAATAATATTTTTATATTCCTTTAGACTAATTTATTTTTTCTAATATCTGATCAAGAATTAAACATATTATGTCATTTTAGTCTCCATGTAAATTCAATAGCCTTTTAAAAATATAATTTCTTCCCAATTTCCCCTTAATATAGCTCTCAGTTATTATTCTACCTGAAAAGATTGAAGCACAATAAATGAATTATTATTGAAAATTCAATGTTACATGAAACAAAGGAAAAAAAGATGTCTGGTTGTTGAATATTATTTAGAAAATACATGTTGAGAAAGTTAATAAAATTCACTCTTCTAATGGAGATAATATAGAAAAATCAAAATGCCAGGTTCTTATTAGCATTGGTATTGCTGAAAGGCCTTGGGTATAATATTTATTTTCTATTAGGAAAGTCTGGATGTTTAAAACTTACAGTATTTATCAAGTTTGATAGATCTTTGTTAAATAAAAATGTTACAATAGAATTAAATTTTTCTTTTAAAAGTGGGTGTTTAAATGTATATTAACTTTTTGCAGTTTTTCTGTTATTTAGAAAAGAAATTTCTTTGATTTTTGTTAATATTCCTTTTGTTGGTATTTGGAGGTTCTTTACTGTTTAAACAGATTCTGCTATCAGCACAGTTAGAAAATAACCAGCTATAGTTTAAAACATAACTTTTATTCACTTTGGATAAAAGCTAAGTGAGCTTTTCAAGTTGAAAGCCTATTATCTGTCAAGATTTTTAACCTCTTCACACCCTCAAAAAAAGTGAAAGGAAATATTTACATTTAATTTGCTGGTACCTTTTTTAATGTTGTATAATGTAATTTATGTGTAAGTAAATAGGATTGATGGCATCGCCCTTCATTACTGTTTCCATTAACTGAACAATAATGAAAGCATTCAGATTATCAAAGTATTGTGTGCCACATAATCTTTTAAATGATATTTGCATAGCTTGCATTCTGGGAGTAATGCAAGTGAATGAAAGATAAAAATGGTTAATGAACCAGAGTGAATAGACTTGGATGGAATTATGTATGTAAAGTAATATGGTATCATTAGCTACTCAAAACCTTTCAGTTGACTTAAAACCAGAATACAGGTTTTATTCCCTTGACTCGGTCAATAAATGTTTATTGTGTACCTGCTATGTGCAAGACCTGACAATTAAGCAATGGTATTAGAAAGAGAAGCTAGAAGCCTGTGCTCATGGTGTGAATGCATTTTGATAGAGCACATCCCGGAATCTGGTCATCAGTTTTGCACATAAGAGAAACTTACTTTATCCGGTCACTCACATGTTTGTTTTTTTTTATTTTTTAAAGGCAGTTAACATACAATATTACATTAGTTCAGATATACAAAACAATGATTAGACACTGAAATACCTCATGAACTGATCACTATAACATATCTAGTACCCATCTCGTACCACACATAGTTATTACAGTATTATTGATTATATTTGATATGTAGTACTTTATATCTTGTGACAATTTTTTTAAATTTTTGTAAAAATTTTAAAAATATACTTTTAGAGAGAAGGGAAGGGAGGGAGAAACAGTGGAAGAGAAACATTAATGTGAGAGAGAAACATTGATAGGTTGCTTCTTACATGCCTCCAACTGGGGGCCTGGTCTACAACCCAGGCCTGTACCCTGACCCAGAATTGAACTAATGACCTTTTGATTTGTAGGCTGGCATTCAACCCACTCAGCCACACCAGCCAGAGAATCCTGTGACTATTTCTATAATTGGCAGTTTGTACTTTTAAATCTCTCTGAAAATTTTCAGCATTGCCCCCCCCCCCCACCCTCCTATCTGGTAACCGTCAGTTTGTTCTCTGTATCTACCAGTTTTTGTTTTGCTTTGTTTGTTCATTAATTTTATTTTTCAGATTCCCCATGTAAGGGACTTTATATGGTATTTGTCATTTTCTGTCTGACATTTCATTTAACATAATACCCCTTAGGTCTATGTATTCATATTGCCATAAATGGCAATATTTTACTCTTTTTTATGGCTGAGTAAGATTCCATGGTCAATATATACCACGTTTTCCTTATCCACTAATATATCTATGGGTATCTTAGTTGTTTCCATATCTTGGCTATTGAAAATAATACTGCACTGAAAACAAGAGTGCATATAACTTTTTGTTTATTTTAATTATATGTTATTGAATATGCTATTACAGTTGTTCCAATTTTTTTCCCCTTTTCTCCTCTTCATACAGCACCCACCACTCTCTCAGGCACTCCCCAAACTTTTGTTCATGTTCCTGGGTCATGTGTATAAATTCTTTGGCTACTTCATTTCCTATACTGTACTTTACATCCCCATGGCTATTCTGTAACTACATATTTGTACTTCTTAATCCCCTCACCTCTTCACCCATTCATCCATATTCCCCTCCTATCTTGCAACCATCAAAATGCTCTCAGTATCCAGGACTCTGTCTCTGTTCTTCTTGTTTACCTAATTTGGTTTTTAGTTTCAATTGTTGATAGATATGTGTTTATTGCCATTTTATTGTTCACAGTTTTGATCTTCTTTTTCTTAAATGAGTCCCTTGAACATTTCATATACTAATGGTTTGGTGATGATGAACTCTCATTTTTTATTTGTCTGGGAAGCTCTTTATCTGCCCTTCAATTCTAAATGATAGCTTTGCTGGGTAGAGCAATCTTGGCTGTAGGTCTCTGCTTTTCATGACTTTGAATATTTCTTTCCAATTCCTTCTAGCCTGCAAAGTTTCTTTTGAGAAATCAGCTGACAGACTTATGGGAGCTCCCCTGTAGGTAACTAACTGCTTTTCTCTTGCTGCTTTTAAGATTCTCTATCTTTAATATTTGGCATTTTATTTTTGATATTTCTTGGAGTGGGCCTCTTTGCATCTATCTTTTTTGGAACTTTCTGTGCGTCCTCTATTTCATCAACAAATTAGGGAACTTTTCCTTTATTATTTTTTCAAATAGATTTCCAATTTCTTGCTCTTTCTCTTCTTTTGACACCCCTATAATGCAAATATGGAACACTTGAAGTTATCTGAGGGACTTCTTACACTATCCTTATTTTTCTGGATTCTTTTTTCTTCTTCTTGTTCTGTTGGTTGTTTCTTGCTTCCTTATGTTGCAAATCATTGACCTGATTCTCACCTTCATCCATTGTACTGTTGTTTCTCTGTAAATCATTCTTTATTTCAATTAGTGTCTCTTTGATTTCTCTCTGGATCTTTCTTATGCTTTTGAGGTCTTCACTAAGGTCCTTGAACATACTTATAAACAGTGTTTTCAACTCTGTATCTGATAGATTGCTTCTCTCCATTTTGTTTAGTTCTTTTCCTGGAGTTTTGATATGTTATTTAATTTGGTCCATGTTTCTCTGCCTCCTCATTTGGCAGCATCCCTATGTTTATTTCTGTGTGGTAGGTAGAACTTCTAAGACTTTCTGTCTTGGTAGCATGGCCTAATGTAGTAGGTGTCCTGTAGGGTCCAGTGACACAGCCCCCATATCACCCAACTGGATACTCAGGGTGTGCCCTTCGTGTGGACTGACTACACCCTCCTCTTGTAGTTGAGCCTTCATTGCTTTTGGAATATCAATGGAAGGTATTTACCCAGGCCAGTTGCTTGCAAGTACTGGCTTTGACCACTGACCACCAATATTAGCCCTTCATAGAGGATCAGCTGTGAAGAGGCAGGATTGTGGTGCTCCAATGTGTTCTGTACCTGTCCATTTGGTTGCACAGGCTCTAGGGTATCCTGGGTGGTGCAGGCCAAGATCTACCCCCATTTATTTTCTGCCTAGGGCCATGCTGCATGAACTCTAAAGCAATCTCCAAATGGCTGCTAGTTCTGCTGGACTTAGAAGTTTCCAGGTGAAGTCAAGCTGTGAACCTAGGCTGGCTGCTGCTAGTACCAGGCCTGGGGCAACTTAACAAGAGGTACAGGAGCTGGAGGCTCACTGAGACTGGCTGTAGCTTGTGTGGGAGGATTTAGGAAGTTGTGAAGAAAGATCCAAGACCAGCCATTCATATGGCAAAGCCACTGTTAATCACTTGAATGGGTCCATAAGTTGGGTGTGCCAGAAACTCAGGGGATCTTCAGGGCAGAGCAAACAGTGTTAGCCAGGTCGATAGAGTCTTAGATATACCACCTGCCTGCCAGCTCTGTGCCTATGTGGGGGAGGGTTCAGAAAAAGAACAGTGGCCTCTGCCCCCTTTCTCTCTGGGAGAAAACTGTCCCCCAGCTCTCACCTTGATGCTGGACACACACTTCAGTTTCTCCCTCCATGCCACTGTTGCCTTTCAGGCTGCTACCCGAGTGCTGAACCTCAAAGGATGTGAGTCTGATTGAGTCCATGTGTTGTTTCTTTAGGAGGAACTGCTTAGAAGTTTCTATGTATTAGGTACAGCTGCTTTGACTCTGTGTCTTGGTAGCATAGCCTAATGCAGTAGGTGTCATGTAGGGTTCAGTTGCATAGCCTCCCATATGCCCCCAGCTGGGTTCTCAAGGTACACCCTCCGTGTGAGCTCAGTATTCCTTTCTCTTGTAGATGAGTCTTGATTGCTGTCAGCAGCTCAATGAGAAGGATTTACCTACTTCAGGTAACTGGTAGACTGGCTGTGACCCCTGTCCAGCAACCACCTTCCTCTGTAGCTTGTGGAAGTGGTTGGCTGGTGCCCTGACTTGGTCTGTTCACTGGGTGCTCAGGATCTGGCATTTCCGGGTAATGCAGGCCAAGATCAGCCTCCACCTGTGTTTTGTCTGGGGCCCCTTAGCATAAGCTATGAAGTGATCTGCAGATGTCTGCTGCTAGTGCCAGGCCTGGGGCCACTCAGAAAGAGGTATGGGGGCTGGGCTCAGCTCTTGCTTTTTGAGCAGATTTAGGAAGAACTGAAGCGTGTGCCTGGCCCAGCCCTTCATATGGAAAAGCCACTGTTACCAGCTTGGGTTGGCCTGTAATTTGGATGGGGTAGACCCTTAGATACTCATCAGGGGAAGGCTTACTGTGTGAACCAGTTTGATGGTGCTGCTGCACTGTGGCTATGCGTACAGAAGGCTCAGAAAAGGTACAATGCCCACTCTCTGCAGTTCTGTCTGGGAGGAAGTTGTCCCCCAGATCTTGCCATGATGCAAGACACTTCAGTCCCTCCCTGTATGCCACTGGTGTCCTTCAGGCTGTTTCCCCAGTGCTGAAGCCCAGATGGAGTGAGTCTAAGTAAGTCCATGTGCAGTGGGAGGCCCTTTAAGAGGAGAGGCCTGAGAATCCTGCAGTTTCTTCTGCCTACCCAACCCCCACTGGTTTTTACAGCTAGAAATTATGGGGACTTATCTTCCTGGCCTTGGAACCCATGACTGTGTGGTCTGGTGTGGGGCTGGAATGCCTTGCTCCTGGGATATCTGTCTTTTTCATGTCCACCATACATGGTTGTGGGACCTGCCCATTCTGCATCTCTGCGTCTCCAACCCTCCATCCCTCTCACCCTTCTGTGTGAATGTGGTTTGTTTAATTCCTTGGTTGTCAGACTTCCATACAACTTGATTTTCTGATGGTTCTAAGTGATATTTGTCCTGTAGTTTACCTGAAACTTTGCTGTGGTTGTGTAAGGAGGTGAGCTGCATTTACCTATGCTGCCATCTTGACTAAAAGTCCAGTCTTTTTAAATTTATTGAGAGTTGTTTGTGGTCTAGGATGTCTATCCTGGAAAATGTTCCATGTACACTTGAAAAGAATGTATATTCTCCTGTTTTGTGGTGAAATGTACGTATCCATTAGACTCTCCTGATCTAATGCATCTTGTAAAGATTCAGTCTCTATTTTTTTTCTGAATGCTTTGTTTATTGATCTAAGTGTGTTCTTAAAGTCCCCTACTAGTATTGTATTAGTGTTAATCTCTTTATGTCTGTTTATATTTGCTTTATGTATTTAGGTGGTCCTATGTTGCGTATATAGATGTTTACAAGAGTTATCTCCTTTGTTGGATTGTTCTGTTTATCATTATGTAATGCCCTTTTTGTCTCTTGTTACAGCCTTTGTTTTAAAGTCTATTTTGTCTGATGCACGTATTGCCACTGTAGCTTTTGTTTCATTTCTATTTGCATGAAATGTCTTTTTCTATCCCTTTACTTTCAGTCTTTGTGTGTCTCTTTTAGGCAGGACATGGGTGCTCCTTCTTTATATAGTAAGCCACCCTAAGTCTTTTATTTGGATCATTTGATCCATTTACATTTAAAGTAATTATTAGTTAATAATAAGACAGGTATGTAATTATTGCCATTTTATTAATTTTTTACTGGTTTTCTTGTGGTTCTTCTTGGCTCCTTTCTTTTTTTCTTGCTTTCTTAAACTATGATGACTTTCTGTAGTTTACGCTTGGATTTCTTTGTCTTTATTTTTTGTATGTCTATCATAGGTTTTTGGTTTATGGTTATCATGTGCATCATATATACCAATCTATTGCAGTACATTATAGCAATCTGTTTTAAATTGATGGTAGCTTAAGTTTGAACACATTCTAAAATCACTACATTTTTCACTCAGCTCCCTACAAGTATGATTTTTGTCATCATATTTACCTCTTTTGTGTGTGTGTGTGTATACCTTCATTTATTATTGCATTTATACATGACCTTATTGTTTTTATCTTCTAACCTTTGCATTAGCTTTGTAATTGGTTGATCCACTACTTTCGCTAAGTGTTTGACTTTTTCAGTGATATTTTCCCTTTCCTATGTTTTTTATTTTCAGTTTTGGCCTTTTGTTTTTTATACTTAAAGTCCTTTTAACATTTCTTGTACTGCTGGTTTCTTGTGATGTACTCCTTACCTTTTGCTTGTCTATGAAAATCTGTCTCTTCTTAAAGTCTAAATAATTACTTTGCTGCATAGAGTTTTCTTGGATATAGGTTTTCCCCATTCATGACTTTGGATATATAATGCCACGCCCTTCTGGCCTTCAAAGTTTCTGTTGAAAATCAGCTGACAGTCATATGGGAGCTTCCATGTATGTAACTAGCTGTTTTCATCTTGCTACTGTTATGATTCTCTCTTTGTCTTTAATACTTTGCATTTTAAGGATATGTCTTGGTGTTGGCCTCTTTGAATTCACCTTGTTTGAGACTTTCTTTGTTTTCTAGATCTGTACTATGTGTCTATTTCCTTCACCAGGTTAGGAAATTTTTCAGTCATTATTGCTTAAAATATGTTTCTCCCCCTCTTCTTCTTTTGGGAATGTTGGTAACTTGATATGCCAGAGGTCCCTTAAACTATCCTCATTTTTCTTTATGCTGTTTTTAAATTCTGTATCACTGATTCATTCTTCTGGTTCATCTAATCTGCTGTTGATTCCTTCAACTATCTTTTCCAATTCAGGTATTGTATTATTCATTTCTTATTCATCATTTTTATATTGTCTATCTCCTTGTTCCAGTTCTCACTGAGTTCATCTATTTTTTTAGTTCTTTGAGCATCTTTATTACCAATGTTTTGAACTCTCTACTTAGTATATTCTTGTCTCCATGTTGTCTTGTGCTATTTTTCTGGAGTTTTTGTCCTATTCTTTTATTTCAGATATGTATTTCACCCCATTTTGCCTGGTCCTGTGTAGTTATTTCTATGTATTGGGTAGGTGTGCTATATCTCCTAGGCTTGAAAGGATGGTCTTATAAGAAGGTGTCCTATGGTAGTGTGATGCCCTTGGTCACCTGAGCCAGGTACTCAAGGTGTGTTTTCTGTGTGGTTGTTTGTGCACTCCTGTTATAATTGGACTTGACTGCTGCTTGCTCTTTAGAAGGTAAGACTAACCTTCAGGCTGACTATCTGTGAGGGGTCACTATGACTACATCAGATGAGCTGTTGTGCAAGAGCTGACTCCAGTAAGTGGAAGTCACCACTTTAACAGAGCTCTAGTGCCATCCATTGTTGCCATTCTGGTATGTCAGCTGTGCAGCTGTTTGGTTGGGCCTTTGGTGCAGTCTCAAGCCAGCCACTGGGTGTGTAGGGTCTGGAGTACCTTGTCAGGGGCTAATGTGGGGGCTAAGGTCAGCTGCCTTTGCCAAGTTTGGAGATGCTTGGGAGGAGCTATGAGACCATCTACAATTGGTTGCTGCTTGTGCCAGGCTTAGAGGGTCTTGGGAGATCTACAGTATAAGCCAAGTTTGGCAGCCACTTGTACCAGTCTTGGGGCTGCTTAGTTGGAGCTATCTTGCAAGCTGAGAATGGCTGCTACTTGTGCCATGCTTGGAGGCTTTTGGTAAGAACTATAATGCAAGTTGAGGTCAGCTACCACTTGTATGAGGTTGTGAACCTTTGGTGCTATATGAGGCTGGCTACTACTTTTGGTGGGTTTGCAAGCCATTGGAAGATGCTCTGAGTCGGTGATCAGGTTGAGTACAGCAGTGTCTCAGGGAGATGCCAGGGCTGGGCAATGGTATAGACTGGGCAAGTGGTATTAGGTTAATGGACAGTGACAAATTTTGTGCCAGCCTTCACAGGGTCATCTGGGTGGGAGGAGAGCTCAGCAAAAGAACAATGGTGCCTGCCAGTGCTTCTGTATCCAAAGAGTTTTCCTGATTCTGCCCCTCCACTCCTCATCTTAAAGTTAGACAATTTAATTGTTCTTCTATGGCACAGGTGTTTCTAGAACTGCTGTCCCTGCCCTGGAACATGGAGAAAGTAACTAAGTGTGTGAACCCTTTAGTAGCAGTGTCTCAATTTCCTGCAGCCTTTTGTCTCTCTGCTGTCTTGACTCTGTTTGAATCTCCATTCACACACAATTGTTGCTCTGTGAAAGATGGACTTTTGTTATATGAAGTGGACTAACACAATAGGATGTCTGTGTACTTATTTTAAATACAAAAAAAAAGATACTGCTAGGAATATATGTTGGGAATTCAGATCATTCTTTCACATTAAGAAAATGTATTTGGGATGTCAGATTGAGATTAGGTTTATAATGATAATCATAAAAAAGTAACAGCATGCATGAGGGCCCTGGGGCATATCTGCAGGTCTCTGAGAGAGTTCTTTTTGCCAAGTAATGACTTCCTCATTTCTTTTTTGTCTAGCTCTTCTATTTTCTTGGACCTGTTAGAATAATCATATTTAATATCTCTCTCATAATATTTCAGAGATATCTTTGTTTCTATTGTTAAACAAACAAACAAACAAACAAACAAACAAATTTGGCAGCCAAAACTATTTCTAAAAAGAAAGGGTTTATTTACTAAAGCTGGCCAGAAAAGAACTAGGTCCTGAGTCATTAAGTCTAAACCACCAACAGCAGTGCTCGATGGGAAAGACATGTCCACCATGCTAGAATTGATGGGATCTTTCATACATTACATTTTCAGGAAGAAAGACATAGTCTTTTTGAGAGAATTTATACTGGCAACAGGTAAGGGGGAGGGTGGGAAAGCTTGAAGTGGGGCAATTCTAACATAGGTGCACAGTCCCTAGGGAAAAGAGATTTACCACTTTTTTTTTTCATTTATTTATTTTTAGAGAGAGGGGAAGGGAAAGAGAGGGAGAGAAACATCAATGTGTAGTTGCTTCTTGCGTGCCCCCTGCTGGGGACCTGGTCTGCAATCCAGGCATGTGCCCCACTGGGAATCAAACTGCAACCCTTGGGTTTGCAGGCCCAATTTACCACTTTTGATTGGTTATGTGCAGTAGTCCTGGAAGTTTAGTGCATAAGCAGGATGAGGTGGTGTCTGGCTACTTCTTTTTAAATAGCCACCTGGGGAGTTCCAGCCAAGATGGAGGCCTATGTAGAAACCCTTTGCTTCCTCACACAACCAAAAGGAGGATAACAACCAATCTAAAGTCAATAAACAACCAGAAATGGCAGAAAATCAAACTTCATGGAACTCCAACAACCACGGAATTAAAGAAATAGTCAAACAGAGCAAGCAGACCGGTAAGGTGGCAGACTGAGAGAACCTGAGGCAAGGCAGCAGGCTGCGAGGGTGAAGCTGACTTAAGGAGCAACTGAGACTCAGAGCTGGCTGTGGACTATGGGTCGCCTCGGTGGAAGAAACTGCCAATCTCACATGAGAGTTCATTGGAAAGTGGGCTAGAGATGAGCAGGGGAGCTGCATTGTTCCCTCTCTGAACCCTCCTCCACAAGCAGCACCACAGCACAGTAAGGAGGGTTGCCCTGCCTGGTGAATACCTAAGACCTCACCCCCTTAAAACCTAACAGGTACCCCAAACAAAGAAATAGGGCCCAAATAAAAGAACAGAGCAAAACTTCACAAAGAGAGCTAAGCAATGAGGAGATAGCCAACCTGTCTGATGGAGAATTTAAAGCCCTGGTAATCAAAATGCTCACAGAACTGATTGAGCTTGGTTGAAACATGAAAGAACAAATGAGAGATACCCAAAGTGAAATAAAGCAAAATATTCAGGGAACCAACAGTGAGAGGAAGGAAACCAGGACTCAAAACAATGATTTGGAACAAAAAGGAGAAATAAATATCCATCTGGAAAAGAATGAAGAAACAAGAATTCAAGAAAATGAAGGGAGGCCTAGAAACCTCTGGGACGACTTGATATGTTCCAATATCCAGATTATAGGGGTGCCAGAAGGAAAAGAACAACAGCAAGAAATTCAAAACTTATTTGAACAAATAATGAAGGAAAACTTCTCCAATCTGGCAAAGGAAATAGACTTCCAGGAAGTCCAGGAAGCCCAGGGAGTCCGAAAGAAGCTGGACCCAAAGAGGAACACACCAAGGCACATTGTCACTAAGTTACCCAAGATTAAAGACAAAGAGAGAATCTTAAAAGCAGCAAGAGGAAAGGAGTTACCTACAGAGGAGTGCCTATAAGGCTGTCAGCTGATTTCTCAAAAGAAGCCTTGGAGGCAAGAAGGATCTGGAAAGAAGCATTTGAAGTCATGAAAAGCAAGGATACATCCTATATCCAAGAATACTCTATCCAGCAAAGTTGTCATTTAGAATAGAAGGCAGATAAAGTGCTTCCCAGATAAGGCCAAGTTAAAGGAGTTCATCATCACCAAGCTCTTATTATATAAAACATTAAAGGGACTTATCTGGAAAAAAGAAGATTAAAAATATGAACAGTAAAATGACAACAAATTCACAACTATCAACAAATGAACCTAAAAAAGAAAGAAAGAAAGAAAAACAACAAAAACAAAAACTAAGCAAACAACTAGAACAGGAACAGAATCAGAGAAATGGACATCACATGGAGGGTTTTCAGTGTGGAGGGAGAAGAGAGGAATGAAGGGGAAAGGTACAGGGAAGAAGAAGCATAATTGGTAGGCATTAAGTAGACATGGAAAGGTCAAAAATGGTATAGGAAACAGAGGACTCAAAGAACTTATATGTACAACCCATGGATATGAACTAAGCGGGAGGAATGCTGGAGGGTTGGGGAGTGGTGGGGGATACAGGGGGAAAATTGGGGAAACTCTAATAGTATAATCAATAAAATATACTTAAAAATAAATCAATAAATAGCCCCCTGGAAGTGGATTCAGAGCTCCAACATATATTCAGGAATGTGAGCAGTCTGTTAGTTGTCCTGCAGCTACTAATTAGTTTATAACTCTTGTCTCTTTCTTCCATCTCTGGCCCTCTGTAATTTAATTCAGGACATCTCAGAATTTTCCTCTTGCCACTATTTAATGGATGCTTGAGAGCCTCATGGATATTTTAGCCTCATAACAGCACATTTATAAATGGCCTGTGTGGACACATTGCATCTTCTGACAAATTACGTTTATATACGAATGATTTTACATAGATTTTTTGCTGCAGTGTCAGTGGGTAACATTTTTTTATTTGGAGAGTAAAGCAACACAATATTTGAAAACTTTTAAAAAGTAAAGAAGACATATTTTTCCTTCTAAGGAAGTTTCAGTCCTCTAGGATAGATAAGATACCAAACAACTATTGTGAAAGGGACATAAGATACAGATATAAAGAAAAATGGGGACAGAAGAATAGTTTTGGCTTCAGGGACTAGAGAAGATTTGAGACAAGGTGTCAGTTAAATTGTCCCTTCAAAAAGAAATGAAACTTTAATAACTCCTGATAAGAAGAGAAAGCATTCCAGATAGAAGGAATAGTATGGCTGGTGATGTAAAATACGAAAAGCAGTTTGGAGAATAATGAATTAGACAAGCATAAGAATGGTTCCAAATTTTTTTAAGTATGAGGATTCCTTAGTAACATAAAAATATTGCAACAGTTTTAATAGCTACTGACAGAAAATACATTTGTGCATATGGTTTGTCAAACATGACTATAATAAGTACTCTCCCCTTGGGGGTTTTATCACCCAGGTATTAAAAAAAACACTGACAATATTGGAGAGAGTGGCAGAAAGTAAATCTAGAGGCATACGTTATGGGCTGATCAAGCAGTCTTACAAGTCAGGGTAGGCTTTGGAAATTTTGTCTCAATTCTTTTATTTATTTGGTAAAAAAATCTATTCAGTTCAATGCTTTGTCACTTTTAAACACTGCATTTTTTTAATGAATACTTCTTGGTCTCAGCCAGACTACTTGAAGTCATTAGTTTCAGAAGACTGAATCAGTCCTTTGCCACATTTTCTGCCTTTGAAGCATGCCGAAATATCTTTTGAGTCAGCGACAACCATTGTATATGAGACAAAGGATTTTTTTTCTTTCTTCCCAAATAAAATGAATAAATCAAATTGCCTCCTCTATAGAAGTGATGGTAAAGAAATTAGATTAGACTATTAGGAGTGAAGTTAGGCTTTAATAATACTTTATGAAACTTTCAAAAATGATTTTTCTAACATCTCATTCCACTGAAATTATTTTTGCCAATGTTAACAAAATTATTACCAAATCAAACACATACTGTCAACCCTTACCAACTTGACATGCCTCTCGAGGCCATTGATAAAAACCATTTCTTGCTGACACTCTTCCTTTGGCACTCATTGCTTCCCTTCCAGGTACACACATTCCCTCAATTTACATAGTTTGCTTCTTGTATAGATTTATTCTTCCACTCACACCATTATTTTCTCACTCTACACAGTGTGAATGAACTTTTGCATAGCCTGTCTTCAACCACCATTATATTCTAGTGACTGCTAAATACATAGTATCAACCCAGACCCTCTACTGAGCTTATTGGACAATGTATTTCAACTGCTAGTACATTTCCACTAGGTTGAACTTCCAAGTCAGCATAAACTTATTCCATAAACCTAAAAGCATTTTCTGTATCTTGAAATGGCACCTGAGATAGAATCTTGGGTATATCCCTCAGCTCACTTTTCTCAGTCACCTTCTGTCCGATGAGTTATCAAATTATCTCATCTCTACTTATTCACTATAATTCATTACATGTGCTGCTTCCACTGCTACTGCCCTGACTTACTTTAGGTCCTCATAATTTTTTCCTAGATTGCTGTTGTACCCACTCCTCCCCCCACACTCAGCCTATTACCACAGTTTCACACTGTCCCCAAACAATCCTCTATTCTGCCTCCAAAATCATCTTTCTAAAACAATTTTAATTAATTATATCATTCTCTTTTCAGAAAAATAGTTCAGATATTATCATCCAAGGCCCTTCTGTGATTTGATTCCTAAATTTGCAACATTCCTGAATTTGCAACATTATCACAAGATTCAGTTCCCACAATGCTCTCTGCTCTTCCTTTCTTTTGCTGGTTTTGGTCTCCCTGCCTGAAAGCACTTCTCTTCTCCTGCCTCTTCCCCTGGCTGGACCCTAACTTGCCTCAAAGCTTCTAATCACCTGTTATTTCCCCTAGGAAGATTTCCCTTAGGATAACTTCCCAGATTGAGTTAAAGGCCGCTTCCTCTCCCATATCACCCTTGCCTTTTTTAAACATACCACTATTACTCCAAGTTATAATTATGTTCTACTTTTTTTATCTGTCTCATCAGTGTTAAAGAGAGAAACAGCATCTGTCCAATCTTTATGCCTAGTTTCAAGCATAATGCTTCATCCCAAATAGGTGCTTAAAAATTATTTATAGAAATTTAAATTATGGCTTTGATATGAAAAGCACTATGCTCCCTTAAACCATTAAACATGAAGTCTTTGTTCTTACGTTAATGTCGTCAAATATATGTCAGTGATTACCCTTACTGTGCTGAAGCTCTTCTGTGCTACTCAAAGTTCATCCTTTGTGTCAGAAGATGCTGAGGTATTTAATGCTCTGCCTTTGTTATAGATTTACTATTTCAATATACAGCAGTTTCTACAGAAGCAAAATCTATATACTTTATCAGAAATGTGGGAATAGGAGAACCTAGCAGGTCAAACAGGTTACTGTACTCTTTTTTAAAAATAATTTTATTGTTGTTCAATTATAGTTGTCTGCATTTTCCCCCCACCACTGCCCCCACACCAGCCAACCCCACCTCCCTGCCTTGCTTTCACCTCCCCTTTGGTTTTGTCCATGTGTCGTTTACAGAAGTTCCTAAAAGCCCCTTCCCCCCATTGTCCCCTCCCTCTCTCCTCTGGTTATTGTTAGATTGTACTTAATTTTTTGAAAATTCTTCTTTAAAGCATTAACAATTGGACAGCTTGTAACAATGTTTTTTTAAAAGTTGTTGGGTCAAGTCACATAAAAAGAGAGGGTATTTTTCTTTAAAACTTATTAAACACAATTAGGAATCATCCATCACTTCTTTATGTGAAGGTTTTCATTTTGATCATCATCTCAAATGTACTGAGTTTACCTGATCGTTATCATCAATGGGAATTCGATCTCAGTGTTCCTGTCTTTGTTTCAGTATAAGGTAATGAATTATATTACAGTAAATTGGGAAAAAATTGCACTTCTGGATCAGGCATATTCAAGTCAATTTAACATGTTACATTGATTGCAGATAAGCTCCCTAAATGATGTAATAAATAAAGCTCTGAGTTATATTTCATTCTGTTAAATGGAAAGAGTATACTTTCTGCTATAAATATGGATAATTTCATAAGCTTTAAGTTACTTCAGCAAGATTTGCCTTTTATATTATAATAAAAATATTTCATAATTTCTAGTTCTTAATAATCCCAGAATGCAAAACAAACAAAAAAGGGTAAAATAACTGCAAATATGTAAATATAAGCAAAATCTGTTTTCAGAAAGAACAAATGAATTACCTATTACATAATTTGGTCAGATTTTAAAAACTACTCAGAGATTAACATATAACAAAGCCTTAGAATTAAAAAACAGCATAGTAGGTCAAATATTTCATTTTATATAATGATTTCCATAGAAAGTTATAACTGACTAAGAAAGATACTGAGAATAAAAAATATATCAGTACAGACAATAATGAAAATATGTTAATGTTTTAATACATCTAATTAAATGTAACTTGCTATGAGTTTTATGAAATAATAATTTGTTATATATCTCTAGTAGCATATGAAATATATTCCAGACACATCTGACAAGTACATATGTGTTGGTATATAATGCATGTATGAAATGTGTATACAGTTCCTGCAGTTCACATGAGGATGGGACTGTCTGGAATGTATGGAGAGAAGATACCCTTTCCTGCCTCCAACCCTGAGATGATTAGCAAAATCAGGAAAAAAATGTCCTTTTCACCCTTGAGATCTAAGAAATTACATTTTCTTTGGTTTTATTTTTTAAATGGTCACTTGCAGGTGGACTTCAATGGATTCTTAGGGGGAATAGACGTTATTAAATAAGTTTATGGAAAATGGTTGATGTTCCAAAACATTTGTTTTTCTCTATACCTATAATAAGAGATTTTACCCACTCTCATTGTTTCAGCTACACACAAATACAAATAATTTCTTAATTTATATTTCTAGCTCAAATATGCCTCCATTATTCTAATTCAAATGTCCAACTACTACCTGAATAACCTAGAGGCCCTCAAATGTATCCAAAACTTATTATTTTTGTAGCCTGTTTCTCTTTTATCATATTAATCCTGTTGCCATCATCCATCATTCAAGTAAAATATTGAAAAATCTGTTTGCAACTTTCTCCTCTTACCTACATGCAATCAATCACTTGCAAATTTCTTTGATTTTATTTTTTAAATATTTCTTTGATGCACTCTGCCCTGTCTGCTCCCACCTGTTGACATTTATTGGGCCTTTATCATCTCTCACCTGGGCCTTGCCAATAGCTCCCCACGTCTTTCCCTAACTCTAGACTTATTTCCTGGGAATCACCCTCCACGTGGCTACCAAGGACCATCTGTAATATAAATCATGCTATGTCCCTCTCATTGCTCCTTAATAGACATAAAGACTATCCATAATGTGACCCCAGCCTACATCTCCAAACTTACTTCTTTGCCTCTCCCTCCTTTAAGTGCATCAGTACTCAGCTGGTGGTCTTCCCCCAAGAAGGCAAAAAGGGAATTGGAAAGAGATGGAGAGAAAATTTTGATCTTATGTGTTACTTGTTCTTTCCCTGCTATCCTCCCTCTGCCATCACTACCAGAGAAAGGCCTAAAAGAGAGATTGTGAAGGTGTGAAAGACCAGAGCATTCACACACACACACACACACACACACACACACAGAGTCACTGAATATCTTAAGCCACCTGAGAGTTTAAAATGAGTCTGGATTGTTTCAAAGAAACAGAAGTGACCAGAAAACTATGAGATCTACCCAACACATAATTAAGGGAAGTTAAAGAAAAGTTAGATATAGCACAATTGAAAGCAGTGGTTTTACAAAATAAAACCAGTTTATGTTTAAGTCTTAAAGAATTAAGCTTCCTCAACAAATGGATTGTATAATGCCTGGGCATTATCTTTCTCTTTTAGTATGTTTTTCCTGACCTTCCAATTGACTGGTGTGCCCCCTGTAACCTTCTCTGTCACTGTACTTATGAGCTTGTTTCTCCTGCTTACTTGTGAGATTCTTTTAAGGGCAAGGGTGGTGTCTTATCCATCTTTGTAACTCCAGCATTTTAACATAATGCCCAGTACACAGATGGTTCTCAATAAACGCGTATTGCATGAGTGAGTGATCAATGATTGACTCAATTAGCAAATTCCCAGAAGCACTAAATCACAGTGACTAATTTTAGTGGTTCCCAAAATCACTGCTTCTTTTTAAGTTTTCAAGGTGTATTATTTATTAATATTTCCTGATTTTTAATGTAAAATATATTAAAGTTGAAAATATTACTCTACTTACATTTATTTTCAAATTACTGTGTATTTTCAACATTTTTGACACACGGAATTTTTGTGATCATTTTATTTTTTAATTTGTTTTGTAGGTTTTAGAAACTTACATATTGATGACCAGATAACTCTCATCCAATATTCTTGGATGAGCTTAATGGTCTTTGGACTGGGGTGGAGATCCTATAAACATGTCAGTGGGAAGATGCTGTATTTTGCACCTGATCTAGTATTAAATGAGTAAGTAGAAACTTGACTTGTTGTTCCTATTAGCTCAAGTATATATGTAGGATAATATTGAAAATTACATTTTAATAGATAATCATACATTTAATTGGCTAAGTAATAGCTCTCCTGAAAGGTTTCTCAAAATTACTTCATATTATTGATATTACCTCATATTAATTAAGCTTGATTTGATAATATTAACAAAATTATATAATTTTTATCAGTTAATTTGATATTTGGAGAACTTTCCTTTTGTTCCAATATATAGTTGTTTGAAATCCATTTTTTAAATTCAAGAATGTATTAGAAATATATTTAAAGACAAAATTAAATGTTTATTTATATATGTCTCTAAACTGTGATGATAAAAATGCAAAACATTAACTTTGGAAATATGTATTTAATATGATTTTCCAACTTTAAAATTTCTTAACCTCAAAAATTCAGTATTGCGAAAAAATTTAGATGTTTAAGGTTCCAAACATTACATTCTTTATGAAAAGCCATTTTCATTAATAAATAAGGTAATTACTAAATCTCATATTCTGGATAAAATTACATAAACTGGCTAACATACTCTGTGTGTGTGTTTTTCCTGTTGCTTTTTTTGTGGGTACTGTGTGTGATGGAAGACAGCGGATGAAGGAATCATCATTCTATTCATTATGCCTCACCATGTGGCAGATTCCACAGGAGTTTGTGAAGCTGCAAGTTACCCAGGAAGAGTTCCTCTGTATGAAAGTATTGCTACTTCTTAATACAAGTGAGTACAAGTAACGTAACATAAGATACTTACTTTCTTAATTTTTAGTTCATTAGGAAAGTTTCAACAACCAAATGATCATATGATTATACATGAAGTATTCATCTTTTGTTGTAACTACAAAGGAGAAACACCCGATGTACTCTCATAGACATTACTAAAACTCCTTCATATTGCTCAGGGTTTACCTATCACATGATACAAAAATAACCTGTCAATGCAACCAGTTCCATTTGTTTGATAAAACATGATTAAATGACTTTTTTATATTCACACATTTCGGTTATTATAAACTAATTAATATTGCATAAACTATGCTTCTTCTACCCCACCCCACAAAGGATTTACTACATAAAGTACACAATTTGGGGGGGAACTATTTCCTGTGTCAGGTTAGCTAACTATTGTAACAAATAGCTACAGACAACAGCAACATAACACAATAGCAGTGTGTCACTCACAGTCATACTCCAGTGAGTAGCAAGAAAGCCCAGGCCCCTTTCATACAGGGACTCCACCCTTTCCTGGCAGCTTGGAATCTTCCATTGAAACTGACTAGAAGATGAACACTGGGTGAGAAAATGTTTGGAGGGGAAACCTGGAAGTGTCATGTGTCATTTCCACCCACTTTCCATGGCCCACCTTAACTGCAAGAGAGGCTGGGAAATGCATCTGAACTAAATAATCAGAAGAAAAAAAATGGTGAACTATAAAACATAGCATTGGTCACCAGAAGGTAGGGGCATTTTATTTTTTTCTTTTCTTTCTTTTTTTTTTTTCACACAAAGAACACATGGATCTGTGCCTCAGTGGATCACCAAGAGTCTGGGTGGGAAAAATTTTTAAACTGCTTTACCTTTTTTCACCCTTTTCTTTGTCCTTTCCATGCATAGGTAAGCTCAGCCCTTGAATGTCTGAATTATCTTTCCTTCATTCATAGTGATCTGAAAGAGAACAACAGAGCTAAGATCTTAGGTAGAAGGTGAACCAAGCAAGTCTCTTTCTCAGAAGTATCTTTGCAGGAACTTCTCTCTAGTGGCACAAATACCAAATGATGGTCTGGGGGAGGGGCACCCATGGGGCCCCCCTGGGCTGCCACGGGTGAGAATAAGTCTACCAAGACATGATCTGCTTAGGGAGGAAAGGTGACTGATCTCTCAAAGGCGAAGGGCCAAGAGCCTTTTCCTCAATGGGCTTTTATTGGGTTTGTTTTGCACAGGAATACAGGTAAAGCTCATTAATCATTATCAGGCAGTAAGGATCAAACAATAGATAACATACAGAGAACTCTGAGGGCCTATTTTGAGTCAGGGTCAGATAGCTAAAGAGCCATAAAACTTTGAGAAACAAATTCACTTCTTGCTTGGACCCTTATCATTTAATTGAGAGCATTCTAAACAAAGCAGTTTTCACAGGATTTTACATATTCTTTCTTAGGCCTGATCACCTGGGGAAACCACCCTTTCCAGCACAGGGCTGCACCACCCTCTGTCATTGTTTCAGGCTTAAGTCAGGCAGGGGAAGTAAGACAGTCAAGAGACTAAGAGACTTCTCACAGACAGAATGAGGACTCAGACTTTGTCAAAGGCGAGGGACAAGGGTCCATCACCCCCTTTCTCCATAGCCCCCCAAGTCCTTCACTGAGGGCCTCCACATGATCATGCCTGTTTTAGGTCTTTCCTGCCTTGGGGAATCTTACCCATCATTGGCTAACCAGTCAAGCATTGGGGGCCAGGTAGGGTGAAGAAAAAGGAGCAGGAGTGGTGCCCCTGCCAGGTAGATAAGCTTTGTCTCCTCAGTGGCTTATGGTCCAAAGGTCACTTACTCAGTCTTAGCCATGGGGGGGTTATAGCTCCTGAAACCAGGCAGGGTGGTTCCCAACAATGGGCAGTGGGAGTTGCACATCAGGAGGAAAAGCAGAAAAGCTAAACCCATAAAAAGGAAGTTTTCCTCATGAAATCACTACAGAGACAGGGACAAATTCAGCATCCATAGCCTTATTTCCCCCTTGAAAACCTTATTTGGAGTAAAGACCTTTAAGCTTTATTTGATGGAGTATATAAAGTGGACTGACTAAGGGTATTGATATGAGACTCGCCAAGAGAGTCAAATTGCATAATTTAATATTACAGCAGCAGTCAACTTCCACCCTTCCTCCTTGACAGTAATGGATCCGACAGCAGTCCTTTATCTCCCAACTTAAAAAGCTACAATAATTAATACAATGTGAAAAAAATAAATGCATTGATTTGTTAGTCAAGTCTTACTAGTATGTATTAGAATTTCATATACTATAATAAAGAACACCATATATCAATGGATATGGAATAAAAATTGTTGGAAAAATAGCTGTGTATTTTGGAAAAATTCATTGGGACATTTAACTAAAATTATATTATAAAATTAATACCAGATAATTGAATTAAATGTGAGTGCTTATATTGTTAAAAATAAATCAAAAGGAACATAAATAATTTTGAAATATCAAATAAGGAATATCATTTTAAAAACAAATGCAATGCGAAAGTTGACAAAAGAAGTTTAATGATTGGACACAAGAATTTAAGCCTCTCATTTCCCATTAAAAACTAAAATACAGTTCGCCAGGAAAATATGGTAGTTTGAACATACACATTCTTCCATTGATCCCTCCAAAACTACACTAAAATATTAGTAATGGGATTTTTAAATATAAACATAAAAAGAGAATAAGAGAGGCATCAAAAGCAATTGAATTTTGTAAGCCAGGAGGCAGAACCAATTTAGCATATTTAAGAAGGTTGGATTCTAAGACAGAAGTAAGAAAATCCAGAAAACACCTTTATTTGCATCACTGAACCTTTAGCATGTTCTTCAGTTGGTGACAATGTTTTTTTGAAAGAGTGAAGTTAAGAGTTAAAAACAGATGTTCTGTTGAAAGTCTGTTTCCAAATATAACCCAATTGTGCCAATTATTCCTAACTCAGAAAGAGATTATAAATTTATTCCCTGAAGAGAATATAACAGATGAAAACTATATTGGTGAATCACAGGCACTGTTGAGGGTGAGGGTTTCTATATTGAAAACAGACTAATATTATATACCACATACTGAGACAGCATACTTCTTTCACCTATCTCCCAGAATGTGGCTTTCCAAATTTACATCCTCCAGGTAGGAGAATGAAAGGTTCTTTTTTTTTTTTTTTTTCAGAGTCTTTTTAGCCAGAAAGAAAAAGAACTATCATAATGGCAGGAATTTTTCTTTGAAATAACTCAGTCACTTTGCCCTACACTAGAACTCATAGTCCCAGTCTATAAGCAATACTCATTCAAACATAACTATCAATCAGCTTTTTAGTCTTTCACTCTTGACTGTAAATAAACAACCAAATCATCTGAAGGACTTTTGACATCAAAGACAAAGATATAACAGGAAGAAAAAAGAACTTGGAGTAAAGAAAGAAAGGAAAAACTGGGGAGTGAGACAGACCAAACAACCCTGGATTCCAGTTCAGGAAAAGAAAGCCACAAAATCTCTGGCTGTAAAATCCATGGCAGTTGTGGCAGCAGGAGAAATTCCCAGCCTCACAGGAGAGTTCATTGGAGAGACCCACAGATCCTAGAATGTACACAAACCTAGCCACTTGGGAATCATCACTAGAAGGGCACAATTTGCTTGTTGGTAGCAGGGGAAGTGACTGAAAGTGGGATGAGCAAGCAGAATTGTTCCCTCTCTAACCCCTCTCTCACATACAGCATCACGACACAGCAATGTAGGTAGCCCCCACCTCAGTGAATACCTAAGGCTCTGCCCCTTACAATGTAACAGGTGCACTCAGACAAAGGAATATGGCCCAGATGGAATAAAAGATCAAAGCTCCAGAAAAAGAACTGAACAACAAGGAACTAGCCAACCTATCAGGCACAGGGTTTAAAACACTGGTAATCAGGATGCTTACTGAAATGATTGACTACAGATTGCAAAACAGAGAAAAAAGTGAAGGCTATCCAAAATGCAATAAAGAGAAATATACAGGAAACCAACAGTGAAGGGAAGGAAACCAGGACTCAAATCAATGATTTGGAGTAGAAGGAAGAAATAAATATTCAACTGGAATAGAATGAAGAAATAAGAATTCAAAAAAATGAGAGGTTTAGGAACCTCCAGGACAACATTAAATGTTCCAACATCTGAATCATAGGGGTGCTGGAAGGAGAAGATAAAGAACAAGAAATTGAAGACTTATTTGAACAAATAATGAAGGAAAACTTCCCCAATCTGGCAAAAGAAATAGACTTCCAGGAAGTCCAGGAAGCTCAGAGAGTCCCAAAGAATTTGTACACATGGAAGTACACACCAAGGCACATCATAATTACATTAGCCAAGATTAAAGATAAGAGGAGAATCTCAAAAGCAGCAAGAGAAATGGAGAAAGTTACCTACTCCCGAGTTCCCATAAGACTATCAGCTGATTTCTCAAAATCAGGCAAGAAGGGGCTGGAAAGAAGTATTCAAGGTCATGAATGACAAGGACCTACATCCAAGGTTACTCTACCCAGCAAAGCTATTATTTAGAATAGAAAAGCAGATAAAGTGCTTCTCAGATAAGATAAAGTTAAAGGAGGTCATCATCACCAAGCTCTTATTATGTGAAATGTTAAAGAGACTTATCTAAGAAAAAGAAGACAATCAAAACTATGAACAATAAGCTCATAACTATCAATAACTGAACCTAAAAAAAAACAAAAACAACAAAAAAAACTAAGCAAACAACTAGAACAGGAACAGAATCGCAGACACGGAGATCTCATTGTAGGTTTTCAGCAGGGTGGGGTGGGGAGAAGAAAGAGGGGAAAGGTACAGGTGTTACAGAACAGACCTGTGGAGGTGGGGAATTATATACTATTACTGACTGGACCCCCCCCTTCTCCCGAGGTCCCCCTGAAGTAGGTTTGCTTTGACCGCCGCCAGGGAATTATAGCTCTCAATATCAGAGATTGGTGAAAAGGAAAGGAATTATATATTCAAAAGTTATATAAACTTAAGAGTAATGACTTAATGTCTTCATTGAGATTCCAGAGTCCCTTAGAATACCCACAAATGCACACAGTCCTTCCTTCCCCCTCTTCCCAGTCTGTGGTGCCATATCTCAGGAAAAGAAATAGAAGTGTGTGGCTCAGGTAGCCCCTTGGTTCCCAGCACCATAAGCTGTGTCACTACCATGATCTCCAGTTAATCCAAAACCACACAGCACCTTCTCATGGCCCACCAGCAAGAGTCCTCTCACCCCTTTTGTTCCCAGGAAGGTCTCTCTTGCTTCCTAAGCCATGTGGCAAAAGGGAGCACTCCAAAGCTGCATGGTCCCAACCTAGCATGGCTGTTGTACCTGGGTTTAAATCCCAGCACCAATCTCCTTCTACAGCCCCGTTTCCAACTCCTCCTACAATCAGTTACACCTGGCAGCATTCCTGCATTTGTCCAGCTTTATTGGGCTGCCATAATAAGTCTGGGCAAACATGGCCCCATGGCATGGAGCCAATCATCTCCAAGCTCTTGCAGGCACTGTAACCAGGGGAAGCTGCTTCCCAGTTACAACATGGGTTGAAGTCATTCCTATCCCCCTGGCTCAAAGCATGGCCACAGCTATTTAACATATCTGTGAAACCAGTTAAAAGTTATAGATATGTTACATGATCATGCCTGAGGTGAGCTGCAAAACTGTTGCTATGCAGAACAGCTCTCAATGGCCCTGCTCCATGTGTCCCATCCCACAGTTCAGACTTGGAGGTGTGAGGACATCCTATGTTATTAATATTTCCTGGACACCCTGAGTTCTGGACCCCATTACAAACCCCTATTTGGGGTCCCCCTGGCTGTACCCTGTTACACAGGGAATAAGAAGCATAATTAGCAGGTGCAAAATAGACAGGGGAGGGAAATGGAGAAGCCAAAGAACGTATATGTATGACCCATGGATATGAACTAAGGGTGGAGAATACTCATGGTGGGGGGTGGTTGCAGGGCAGAGGGGTATAAATGGGAAGGAAAAATGTGACAACTACAATAGCATAATCAATAAAATATACTTAATAAGACAATAGTTTTTTCTCATAACAACAAGGAGTTACAGAATTTAATGAAGCAATGTTAAATGACAACAAAAAGATAAATCATATAGGAACAGTCTTAATGAGAAATACTTGTGATTTATATGAAATTGTCTATAGATTTAGAAATATCCAAATCTATAGACAATTGTATAAGAGTTTATTTTAGCCAAACTGATGACAATTGCCAGGAAGCAAATATCAAATGCCCCAGGGACTGACAGTTTGCAGTTTCTTTTTTATTATTATTTCTATTTTGTTTTTCTTTTTTTAAACTTTTTTTTAATTGTTCAAGTACAGTTGTCTCCATTTTACCCTCACCACTCCCCCCACCCCAGACATCCCCACTTCCCACCCTTGATCCTACCCCACTCCTTTGGTTTTGTCCATGTGTCCTTTATAGATGTTCTTGAAAACCCTTCCCCCTTTTCCTCCCATTATACCCTTAGTTTCTTTTATGCATTTTTAATTAATGAAAGAAGGTAAGGAAGATTACATGAAGGTGGGAGAACGCAAGGCAGGGATTGGATTACAGGACAAGGTTATAGGCATTCTTGAGGGTGGTTACACCTTCCAAGAGGCCTGGAAAAGAGGATTACTTCTGGCATTTCAAAGGTGTGTTAACCTAGTTATACAAGAGCAATGGCTTAATAACCTTTTACTAAGGAAATTACAGTCCTGGTCATGACTACTTACTGTGTACAATCTTCCCAGTAAGGAATTTATGATCAGATGACCCTGTAGGGTTACTTTCTAATAGATTATTATAGCACAACTTTTTCATCCATGGAAGGCAAGACTTCACAGAGAAATCAAGTACTTGTTAAAAGGAAAGAAAGAAAAAAGATTACATGCTGTTTTAAACTAAATCAAACCACATATTTGAGACAAAATTGTAGAATGCAGTCAGGTGCTCTTATAAGCAAATTCTAATTTAAATGCATAATACATTGACACAGCTTTAAATAGGCAAGCTGAAATGTTCTTATCTTACCTTCTTTTTGTTACCATATTCTTCCAGAGAACTAGAAATTTATGTCCTAACACTACCAGTAACATTATTTCTTATTTAAGATGTTTGTATCTAGAGTTATATATCAAAAGAAATCATTATACAGCTAAAAATTATTATAAACTGCTTGTGTCATCATTTTAAACATAATTGACACTTCAATTATCTTTTTACAGTTCCTTTGGAAGGACTACGAAGTCAAAACCAGTTTGAAGAAATGAGATCAAATTACATTAGAGAGCTCATCAAGGCAATTGGTTTGAGGCAAAAAGGAGTTGTTGCTAGTTCACAGCGTTTCTACCAACTTACAAAGTTTCTTGATAACTTGCATGATGTGAGTATTTTGTTTTCTAGAATATCAATGATTATTTTCTGAGTTTCTTTAACTTTTTAAATATTAAACCTAAATTTTACTTCATATAGTTTCCTGAAGTTTATATTTGTACTTACATTTTAATACAGTATTTGCATTATATTGCTTAGTATTTATATTTTGCTTTTTTCATTTTTTATATAATCACCCAAATATTCTTTTACTAGTATTTGTATAATTTGAGAGTAATCTAATGGTTAATAGGAATTGTGACACATTTCCCTGAGTATGTTCTAAAACATTTTTACCTTAAATTATACAAAATTTATATGTAAAAGCAAAAGTATAGATAAGGGGGGAAAGAAGGGTAAGGGTCCTCAAGGAACATGTTTTAAGGACACAGGGACAAAGCCAAAGTTAGGGAAGGAATGGGGGTGGGAGGTGGGTGGGTGGGGCAGGGGAAAGTGGTGGTGGGAAAATGGAGACAGCTGTGCTTGAACAGCAATAAAAAAATGCAAAAAAATAAAATAAATAAAACCATGAAAAACAAGTGTAGTTGTGGGAAATAACACTCTCATAGCATTTTGAATAGAAATGCAAGTTAATAACAATTGAAGAATCAGAAACTTTCTTCTACCCTTCAAACTTCTTTTGGCTGCTCTAATAATTAAGTATACATGAGACAGATTAATGAGAGAAATTAACTAAATTTAATGATATATGTACATATGGGAACCTACACACATGAAAGTATTAGAGGCATTGCATACATGAGATATTCGGAGACTGAAAAGTTAAAATGCTATATATATGGCATTCTGAGCCAAGATGAGGTAAGGTGCCTTGTGGCTTTAGAGGGAAAGAAGGTAATTGAGCAGCAATATGAAGAGCAAATGTGCAGTAATTAGTAGTTTTCTCTACCATATAGGCAGGTCAAAAAAATTGTATCTGATAATTTCTTATTATGGGCAAGACTACTAATTTAAATTCTTCTAAGTAGTTAAAAGGTGAAGAGGGCAGAAGTTTCTCTTGAATCTGTGAGGTCTCAATTGCCTTTACTCGAAATGCTCCACATACCATGGAGGCACATCTTGAGTGCCTTGATCTGAACCCCTACACAATACTAATAAACAATCTGGCAGTATATAGCAAAATTTTTAACTTGCATGCTTGCAAATTTCTACTTTCCAGGATTTATCTTAAATAAGTCATTAGGCAAATATTTAAGACATATATATATATGGAAATTCACTGTAGCATTACTTATAAAAGAAAAGAAAAAACAACTAGAAATCCCCAACACTGGAACTGGATTACTAAAACAAGATTTACATAGTTAGCCAAGACATATTAAATACAAGCTTTTCTTGCTGTTGTGTTCATAAACCACACTGAATGACAGCCAAGGCATAAAAGAAGCTATCCATTCAGCAGGTCATATTTAAGACCTTCCTCTTGAATAGAAACAGACATCTAAGGATTATTAGCCACTTAGGTTTAGCCACTTAGCTAAAGTGAAGAGCATGAATAAAATAAACAGCAATGACAAAGTAACTTAAAGGAAAAAACACCAGTGCAGAGAACAGAAGAAAGCTTTAAAAAATTAAGATATTCAGTGAAATAAGAATGATATTGTGTCCATAAAACAAGAATAGAAAATATTTAAAAAAGGAACAATGAACAAGAAATATTTTTGGCTAATTAAATATAAAAGATCAGAAATTAAAAATTTAAAAGAAGGGCTGAAATAGAAATTTCAGGAAACTCCCAGAAAAACATAAAAAATAAAGATATGAAAAATTATAGAGATGAAATGACAAATTTAGGGGATTAATCCAAGGAATTCTATTCTCCAAGTAACAGGAATTTCCAGAATAAAGAATAGATAAAATCAAATGGAGGAAATTAGGTAAAGATCATAAAGGAAAAGTTGCTGAAACTGAAGGATATGAGTTATCTAAATGTAATGGCCCAATATACAGGCACAGCACCATTGAACCAAGGCATATTATTATATGATTTCAGCCCACCAGGAATAAAAACTTTACTAAAATATACCAATGAGAAAAGAAACAAGTCATATAAGTTTTTAGGACCTAGAAAGATGTTGGACTTCTCAACTGCATTGCAGGAAATCAGAAAACAATGGCACAAGGCCTTCAGAATTTTAAAGGAAAAGAAAATCTTCAGAGAATCTTATACCTAGCCAAACTGAAACAAGTACGATAGCACCATGAAGGTGTTTTCAAACATTCAAGGTCTCCTATTGCTTACCTCAAATACATTGTTTCTCAAAGACATCTGCAAGATGTCTTACAACAAACACTGAGGGTAAGGCAAAGAATTAGAAGACTCAATCCAAGATAGATGTGAAGCGATATCCCAGCACCTTATCTGTGCTAAACAATCATTAATCTAGATTGGATATTATTCTAGATTAATCTAGAATAATAATGAACAGGGTTTTAGGATCCAGTACCTGGAAAAAGAGAGAACTCAGGGGTTACTAGTAAGTGTGAAAATATTGACATGAGTTTTACGGTTCTGTCAGAGAAATTGCCTATGGCTTTGTGATATGATAAATACAGAGAAAATGAAACAAATGGAAATACAAGATAATTAGCAACATAAAAAATCATATAAGAAAATGTAATATAGAAGTAAACAATGTGTATTAAATATAGAAGTAAACAATGTATATTTAAAAATCTTTATAATATAAATGCTAGATATTGACTTAGCCAAAAATTGAGATACATCTTTAAATAGAATGGAGAGTAAAGAAAGTAAGAGGGGGGTGTGTAGTATAAGAGAACTAAATCCTTATTTTTCATATAGAAACTCAATATCAAATTTGGAAAACAAACTTTATTAGAAATACAGAGATAAAATTTAAAGGCATAAGCAAAAGCAGTTGAGAGTGATCACATCTAGGGAGCAGAAATATGTGTGGGAAAAAGTACACTAGGAAACTGGTGGGTTTTGTTGTTTCTGCTGTTTTTGTTATTCTTTACTTGTTTTCTTTTCTCCAGTCTTATTGAAAAATAATTGACATACATTACTATAAAAGTTTAAGGTGTACAGTATCATGGTTTGATTTACATACATTGTGAAATAATTACCACAATAAGTTTAGTTACTATACCATATATATATATATGGTATAGTAACATATATATATGTCATATATATATATGACAGATACATATGATAGATATATATATGGAAAAAACATTTCTACTTGAGATGGGAACTCTTAGGAACTACTTACTATCTTAACTTTCCTATATATCACACAGCATTGTTAGCTATAGTCATCATGTTTATCCATAACTTTCCTAGTATTTATCCTACACAAGAAAGTTTTTACCTTTTTACTATCTTTCCCCAATCCCTCCCACTATCTCCCTACCCTGGTAACCAAAATCTGATATTTTTTTCTATGAGTTTGATGGGTTCTTTTCTTTGTTAGGTTCCACATATAAGTGAGATTGTACAGTGCATGTCTTTATCTGATTTATATCACTTAGCATAATGCCTTTAAGGTTCATTCATGTTGTTCCAAATAGTAGTATTCACTACTTTTATGGCTGAATAATATTTCAACCTGTTTGTATTATATATACATCATATCATCTTTATCCATTCATCCATCAATGGACACAGGTTCTTTCCACATCTTGGCTATTGTAAGTAATGCTGCTGTGATCATGTGGGTGCAGATACCTTTTGAGTTAGTGTTTTTGTTTCCTCTGGATATATTCCCAGAAGTGGGATTATTGAATCATATGGTAGTTCTACTTCTAATTTTCTGAGGAACCTTCATACTGTTTTCCATAGAGCCTATACCAATTTACAATCCCACCAACAGTACACAAGGGTTCTCTTTTATCCACATCCATTCCAGAATTTTTTATCTGTTATCTTTTTAACAGGCTTATGGTGATACCTCATTGTGGTTTTCATTTATATTTCCTTAATGATATCTTTTTATGCACCTGTTGGCCATTTGTATATATCTTCTTTGTAAAATGTCTATTCAGGCTTTTTACTTAATTTCTAATTGGATAATTTGGGGTGTTTTGTTTTGCTATTGAGTTATAGGAGTTCTTTATGTATTTTGGATAATAACCTTTTACCAATTATATGGTTTGGAAATATTTTTTCCCATTCCTTTTATTGTGTTTTCACTTTGCTGATGGTTTCTTTTGTGCAGAAGCTTTTTAGTTTGATGTAGTCCTACTTTTTTGTTTGTTTGTTTGTTTGTTTTGTTTTGTTGCTTGCACTTTAAGTGTGATTTCCAAAGAATCATTACTGAGACTCATGTCAAGGAATTTTTCCCTATGGTTTTCCCCTAAAAGTTTCATGCTTTCAGGTCCTACATTTAAGTTTTTAATTAATTTAAATTTAATTTCTCTGAGTGGTGTAAGATAGGGGTCAAGATTCATTCTTTTACATGTGACTATCCAATTTTCCCAGCACCATTTATTGAACAGACTGTCTTTTCTCCATTGAGTATTCTTGGGCCCCTTGTCAAATATTAGTTGATTGTAAATGCTTGGGTTTATTTCTGGGCTCTGGATTTTGTTCCACTGGTCTGTTTGTCTGTTTTTATGCCAGTACCACACTGATTAATTAGTATAACTCTATTGTATTCGCTTGAAGTCAGAAGTATAATGTCTCCTGCTTTGTTTTCTTTCTCATGATTTCTTTGGCTATTCGGAGTCTTTGTAGTCTTTCCTCCTCTTCAATTTTTTGGAAGTGTTCAAGAAGTATGGCTGTTAATCCTTCTTCAAATGTTTGGTAAAATTCACAGTAAAGCCATCTAATCCTGGGCTTCTCTTAATTAGGGGATTTTGATTACTGATTCAATCTGATTACTAGTAATTAGTCTGTTCATATTTTCTATTTCTTCCTTATTCATCTTGGTAGTTGTAAGTTTCTAAGAATTTCTCCATTTCTTCCAGGTTGTTTGGTTTCTTGGTATAGTTGGTTGCTGTCGGTTTTTTTGTTGTTGTTATAAATTTTTCAGTACTATTTGACTTTTAAAATATGTACACAAATTACATTGACAAAAATAAAAATTAGATTAAAATGCATTATGTTGGGTTGTTTTTATTGATATAGGAAGAGTCAATATAATGTAATATATAAAAGCTACATTAACAAATAGACTTTATAAAATAATTAAATTTTAAAAAATATATATGCATTTGTACACTGTTTTTATACACACATACACAAATACACACATACCTGGGTGTGTTGGTATATATGTGTACAAAGAAAAAACTTAAAAGAAACACCAGAATGTTCAGATTGGTTATCCTGTGGGATTATGAATTACTTTCATTTTTAAAAAATCTTTTTGTACTATCAAAACATTTCATTATATGTAATATTTTATATATTCTAGGCAGTGGAGGGAGTTATTTTCATTTTGGTAAGAAGAAAACATCTTGGCAAGTATTTATATTGTTAGAAAAATAAGTTGCCATGTACGAATGGTTTACAAATGTATTACTTTTATTACATGTTCCTTATCTGTTTGTTAAACCAACAGCTTGTCAAACAACTTCACCTGTACTGCTTGAATACATTTATCCAGTCCCGGGCCCTGAGCGTTGAGTTTCCAGAAATGATGTCTGAAGTTATCGCTGCACAATTACCCAAAATCTTGGCAGGGATGGTGAAACATCTTCTCTTTCATAAAAAATGATGCCATTTTTACCTTTAAAAATTAAATTTTGTGGTATGTCTGTTTGTGTTTGGGTTAGGATTATGAGGTCTCAAATTCTTGCAATGTTCTTCTCAAAGCCTTACATTCATATCATATCATACTGTATAAATTTCAGAGGAAATTCTGACATTTTAATTGTTTTCCTTTATACAGTATAATTAGAATTTTTAAGTGTTTTTGTGGACCCATATTTTCTTTAAGTGTTCACAAGAATGAAAAAGGACTAAAATGGATGGTTAAAGTAAACTTAATTTTATCCATATTATTTCATACCATTTAGGTGAAAATTTTAAAGTTTTACATCTAAGAAAATTGCTTTAGAGAGAAAAATATCTTACATGTAATAGTAAAAAGCTTTTACATATGTTCCTTCAAGGCAGCTCACTTTGCCTCCTTGATTACTTTTACAAAAATGGACCTTTAAAATGGTATGCAAAATTTTGTCTACACGAGTGTATATACATTTTTGTTAGAAGGAAATTTATAACCTTTATCAGATTTTCAAGAGTTTTTAAATGCAAAAAAGTACCGAGAAGGAAAGAGGATTTAAAATTTTGAAATACATTGATGTTCTAAAAACTGGGAAAAGTACCTTATATGTAAGACTGTTTCCCAGACTGGAAACGTAAATCTCTAAAGAAATTAAGTAGAGCCATATCACGATGACAACAGTATTGTGGGTTTTGTAGTTTTTTACTAACCATTTTTGAGAGTTGCCTTTTAATAAGGTATTATGAATCGAAATAGGAATTCAGAAAAATCAGTAGCCTAATACCCTTTCTTATTTGGGGGCATGTGGAAAGTCACTTAACTTTACCGATTCTCAATTTCTTCACCTTTAACACTGATGTTATAATATCTTTTCTGCAAAATATTCCTTAGATCAGAGCTTCTTTTTAACATCTTCTCAAATCAAAGAAGCAAAAAAGGGAGGGAGGGAGGGAAGGGAAAAATAGAGAAGTATTATTCTCTTTTTCTACTCAGCGAAGCATAATAGACTAATCACAGGTTGAGACTTTTTGAGTGCCTTTGATCTAATTCTAAGAGAGATACTTCAGGGAATACTAGACACTGTCTTAAAGTAATGCAACCAATTATGATAACTAGAAAACACACAATTCAGATTGTTATATGAACTGAAAATATTCTTTTAGAAAACAGGCAAGAGTTCTTTCCTGAAATGAGTTAGTGGAGATCTATTTTTTTAAAGGAGATATCTATATCTATATCTATATCTATATCTATATCTATAGATATACACACACACACACACACAGAAAGAACCAAGTTCATATCACTGGTAATATTTGATTGAAACTGATCGTTGTTTGTTATTCTAGATAAAGTAATTTATACTAATATTAGGCATATGTATGTGCCTATTACAGATCACATATATGATACATATATGATTTTTAACAGCTCAAAGAAACTAGTAGGCCCAACTCTTTTTGTATTTTTTTTAAAGTTAGACATTACCTTACAAGTAAAAAATGCCATCTTATACAAATTAATACATAGCTGTTAATGAGAATTTCAAGATAACTTTGAAAACAATGTAGAAAACACTGAAGTTTCATTTATTAACACAGTTTTAATTATTCATTCTCTTCAACTGATAAATACTTGCAGTTTACCAAAGGACAATAACATAGAATAATTTTAATGAATACTAGTGTGACCCCCTAGATGAATAAAGTGGTTTCATGTGATCAAAAAAGTTGGCATAGTTACCATAGTTGTTTCTTACCAATAATTTCTTCAGTTGAGAGAAAGAGAGAGAGAGAGAGAAGGAAAGAAAGAAGAAAGGAAGGAAGGAAGGAAGGAAGGAAGGAAGGAAGGAAGGAAGGAAGGAAGGAAGGAAGGAAGGATTAGCTATGAGTATCTATAAACAGTGAATTCTCATAAGGTATTTGAAGTGGGTGTTGAAACAAGTTCCAACTAGAATAGAACCCTTGACTTGGGTTCATTAGGTCTATGTGGCAAATATAATAAATAATATGCAAATTATATAACTCTTGGTTACAACACTGAATAAGAGTTTCACCTAAGTATTCCAAATAGTCTCAACATTAGTATAAAGATGGTCTGTTCCTCAATATGTCTGTCTATATGTCTTTTCTGTGAATATATATATATTCTATATACTATAAACTCTGCTGTGTTCAGTTTTCCAAAGTCTTTATACACCCACACACTCATTCTCTTTGCACTATCCAGGACAACCAACATTATTTTCCAAAAAAGGACTTAATTATGCCAATTCCTCATTTAAAACACTAACTTCCAGTCACTATTATAGTGATTCTCAACTATAGCTGCACATTAAAATTCTCCAATTGACCTTCTAAAAAACACCTTTAACTGAGCTCCTTCCTCAGAGATTATATTTCATTTTATTTTTTTAAATTTTATTTAAATTGTTGTTGCAGTACAATTTTCTATCTTTTACTCCCATCCCAACCCACCCACCCAGCCCTCCCCACGTCCCTCCCATTTCCACCTGCCCCTAGTTTTTATCCATGTGTCCTTTATACTCGTTCCTGTAAACCCTTCCCTTTTTCACCTGAAATTCCCCTGAAATTCCCTCTCCTCTCCCCTCCCCTCTGAATTCTGTGAGTCTGTTCTTTATTTCAGTGTCTTTGGTTATATTTTGCTTGTTTCTTAGTTTTGTTGTTTAGGTTCCTGTTAAAGGTGAGATCATATAGTATTTGTCTTTCACTGCCTGGCTTATTTCGCTTAGCATAATACTTTCCAGAGATTATGTTTTAATTGATCCACTTTTCTTACTAATACAATTACATGGTAGAACCCTGAAATGGTGTGTAAGCATCAGTTCTTAAAACTTGCTTCTCTTTATCCAACACTTTCATACATTCATCTTGTGTTCCAGCCATGTAAATCCATCGTTCACCCTTTGATACCAGACCTATTTATATCTGAACCTTCAAGATTCAGCTAAACATCATTTCTGTAATATCTTCTCTCCATCATTCAGACAGTTATTTGCTTCCTCCTGAAGTTCATCAGGCATTTTGTGCACATTTGAATGACAGTAGTGTGGTGCTCTACAGTTCTGACTCTCCTACAAGTCTGAGGACTGTGTTGAGGTGGGACAATAGCATTTCTTGACTGAGAGTTGAATGACATGTTATCTCTGTATTTTTGGTATTACCCTGGGTCTGTACCATTCTTTTGTTACAATACTGCATGCCTCTGCACATATGACTTTATCACCTTCTCTTCCTATGGTCCCAATTTCTATCTCTTCATTTCTTCATCATTTTTTAATTTTACACGTTTTCTTCCTCCTTTGTGAGATCTCTCCTTGTGCTAATTATAACATAGGGGAATGTAAGAACATTTATATATATTACCAACAACACTTTATGCTCTCTATTCTAAATTTTAAAATTGAATGAATGGAATATTATTTTTCTGTATAAGAAAAATTCCACAAATACAATTGTTTCTTATATTTAAGTAGCACTAAATTGTTCTGTACTATAAACCTCAATACACAAATTTTCCTCATTTTTATTTTATTCCACAAATATTTATTGAGTATCTGCTATTATCACAAGAAAATATGCTGATAAGCATTATTCTATGTTATTGTCTCTCATAATTCAAGAAAGTTACAGTCAGCCCTGGCTGGCATAGCTCAGTGGATTGAGCGCGGGCTACGAACCAAAGTGTCACAGGTTCGATTCCCAGTCAGGGTACATACCTGGGTTGCAGGCCATGACCCCCAGCAACCGCACATTGATGTTTCTCTCTCTCTCTTTCTCCCTCCCTTCCCTCTCTAAAAATAAATAAAATCTTTAAAAAAAAAAAGAAAGTTACAGTCTACTGATAGGTATAAGTCTTGGTGCCTGGTAAATAGTAGACACTCAAATGTTTGTTGAGTGTGTGAGTGAAAATACAGTGTGGATTTGACTGGTTCAAACCATTGCTAATGTATAACTTTACTAAGGCAAATGCAGTACAAAGTAAGATACTAACTTGAAAATAAATATCAAATAACATCTTAATTTAGTCATACCAGAAATTCATTTGCATTAAATCTGTGTATATTTGTTGACCAAGCTTTTAATGTCTTCCCTACCCCCACAAATTTCATCCCAATAAATGCATTTTTGAATTTTCATATGTAATAAAGAAAATCTACCAGTATGATAGTGGAACCTTCCAGAATGGATTATGTGACATGAGTAAATGAATGTAGGTATGCTCCCAAAAATGAAAAAAATAAAAACAATGTAATTAGCCTTTCACACACAAGTAATGGACCCAAGAGAACAGTTAGTGATGTGATCATTTTGTTATCTGATCTTGTTACTTTAAATGAAAAAATTATCTTCATGGCATGTCTTTTTTCATCAGCACAGATTTAAATTGCAATATAATTGTTTAAAAATTTAAATAATTTTTAATTTCCTGATTTCACTCACATATGGGGAAACAATATGGTGATAGAAGGGTTGGGTTTCCTTGTTTTGGTTATTGTTTTGCAATCTCATAACAATGTTTGATACTTTTGATGTTGATCTTGATTCTCAATGTCAATGTCTTAATATTTTGAGCTAATCTTTAAAAAAAATTTGAAAAACAACATGACATTACCAAATGGATATTTTGTCTCTAAATCTTTTCCTCCACACATTCCTGATTACAAATGTCTCAATTTTCATGAAGTCATTACAAACTTTATTTTATAGGTCATATTCTTTCTGGTAGCTCTAAAGTGAAATTAAATAGTAAGAAGACAAAAGGTATATATTAGAAAACACTTGAAGGTTACTGAGATAGATTTTTGAGTTAATAAAATATTTCCTTTAAAAAGGTTTGAGAGGCCATTTGAATCTGAAACAATTGCACCTCCAGTATCAGTTGTTATTTAATATTTTTGATGTTTTCATTAAAAACATTTCATTTTAAATTAACCATTTATTTTTATGCTATTATTTTTCACTCATTTAACATTAAAATAACTTACTGCTACACAGATGTTAGACAAATATGATAGGCCAAGTATGATGTCTTCTGCCAAAACAATGCCTTGCATATAGTTACAACATGTCAACCTGTAACTTCTAAATTACCCTCAGCTGCAGTGATGTAATTATGACGGGCACTGTGGAGAGACCTCACCTAGCCCTGTGCCCCACTTTTCCATCACTGAGCTTGACCACGTCATTCAACCTCTCTAATCAAACTTGTCTTTGCTGAATTAGTTTGGTAAATAGAAGACAAGAAAGTATACAGGTGTTCAGAAATGGTAACTGCTATTATATTTTTATTAAGCCATAGCTCTAGCTATTATTTTTTCAAATTAATCTGGTATATTCTATAGTAAAATCAAGGAATCTAGAAAATGTAGTTGCTGTTTGTTATCTCTATGTATATATGAATACATAGAGATATGTATTTGAACTGAAATTAGAACTAGACGTATTCAATTAATTTTTTCATAGTTTTGAATTTGAGGCCTATTTTACTGGAAACCAAAAGAACCTATCACCTCTTTTTTAAAAAAGGATTTTATTTATTCTCTTTTTAGAGAGAGGAAGGGAGGGAGAAAGAGAGGGAGAGAAACGTCAATGTGTGGTTGCCTCTTATGCGCCCCTTAGTGGGGACCTGGCCCACAATCCAGATATGTGCCCCGACTGGGAATTGAACCAGCAACCTTTTGGTTTGCAAGCCTGGGCTCAGTCCACTGAGCTACACCAGCCGGCACTTTTAATTATAAATATATGTAGAACAATGGTATTGAATTTGACATTTTTAAGTATCTCTTTAAAATATAGACAGCTTGACTAGAACACAACCCCTCCAAAATTCAATGTTACATATTATGTGGTCAGATTAGTTTTACTATGGTATAATTCCACAAAAGGGAACGCTGGGTCTCAAAATAATGATGTCATCAACCCAAAAAATAACATTCTTACTCATTTTATTTTTAAAGACTTTATTTACTTTTAGAGAGAGGGGATGGGAGGGAGAAAGAGAAGGAGAGAAACATGAATGTGCAAGAGAAACCTTGATCCATTGCCTCTCATGTGCACTCCCCAACCAGGGACCTGACCCACAACCCAGGCATGTGCTCAGATGGGAATTGAACTGGCGACCTTTCAGTTTGCCAGTCAACACCTATGCTACTGAGCCACGCCAGTCAGGGCAACATTCCTATTCTTAAGAAGGTTATAATACAGAATATCTCCAAGAGATCTTCATGGCTGCCTTGATTTGATATCTTGAATTCCTTTGGTAAGATGGCTATTAAATTTCTGAAGGTTTTGCAGTGAGTACCTAAGTAATTTCTCTCATCTATACTCTCCTTTACACATGAGATTACAGTATAGAATATAAATTTTTAAAAATTACCTTTAGCCCTGGCTGGTGTAGCTCAGTGGATTGAGTGCAGGCTGCGAACCAGGCATCGCAGGTTCGATTCCCAGTCAGGGCACATGCCTGGGTTGCAGGCCACAGCCCCCAGCAACCTCACACTGATATTTCTTTCTCTCTCCCTTTCTCCCTCCCTTCACTCTCTAAAATAAATAAATAAATGAATAAATAAAATTAAAAATAAAATTTTAAAAAAATTACCTTTATAATCTCTAGGGCATTGTATATAAATCACTCAACACTTAAATTTTTTTCTTATTTAAGTTTGTGTCATTTTTATATTCAAGAACTCAACAACCATGTCTCCACTGATAAAGTGAAATGGAAAAGCTGATACCCAATGGAAGGACATAACTTTCTTTTTCCCAAAGTATGTCTTTTAAGTAGCCATTAGATATGGGGAATTTCCACATTCCTTAAATTTTGCAGGAAATACATAACGAGACCATCTAGCAAAAGTTTGCCAAGTCCTAAATTGCTTATCCTCCACTAGACTAACTCATGCAATGATTTTCATGAGAATATTGCTCAGGGCCTATGGTTTAATAGTATTTTTCTTACTCAAGTTTTGGAGAAAAGGATAGTCTCTATTCTACCTAGCATCTGCCATTTATTTAATGTACCATTAGGCCTCAGTCCCTGGTCCTTATCAAATCCAGAAATTGAATAAAAAGCAGTGAAATAAATAACTACTCACACAATATTATGGAACTGATCCAACCTGAGTTGGTCTATATCCATAATCTGAATCCAGGATGAACTGGCCCTAGATGATTGTATTCAGTCTGAATTCCATCCATCCCTATATAAACTCAAAAAAGAAGAAAGAAAAAGAAAGAGAGAGAAAGGAAAGAAAGAGAGAGAGAAAGAGGGAAGGAGGGAGGGAAGGAGGGAAGGAAGGAAGGAAGGAAGGAAGGAAGGAAGGAAGGAAGGAAGGAAGGAAGGAAGGGAGGGAGGGAGGGAGGGAGGGAGGAAAAGAAAGAGAGAGAGAGTGAAGAGAAGTAAAAGAAAAGAAAGAGGGATGGAGGGGAAAGGAAGGGAGAGAGAGAGGGAAAGGAAGAAAAGAAGAAAGAAAGATAGAAAGCCCTACACATCGTAAGTTACCTGGAGTTAATAGAACTTATACATTCAGAGTTAAGCCTAAAATAATGTGGCCATAAAAAAAACCATTGAAAATAAGAAGCCAATGCCCTGGCTGATATGGCTCAGTGAATTGAGCACTGGCCTTCAAACCAAAAGTCACTGGTTCAATTCCCAGTCAGGGCACATGCCTGGGTTTCAGGCCGAGTCCCCTGTAGAAGGTTTCTCTTGCACATTCATTTCGGGCACCCAAGAGGCAACCACACATTGATATTTCTCTCTGTCTCTTTTTGCCTCCCTTTCTCTCTCTCTAAAAATAAATAAATAAATATATTTTTAAAAAGAAGCCAAGAGTAATTTAATAATTTGTCCCTTCTGCCATTACAGAAGATTTGCAAATTTTGGAGGTGTTGATGATAAGTTAAAAAGCAGCAGTTCATAGTAGCAGCAATTTAATGTGTACATTATCTGAATATTCTTTAGTCAAAGCAAAGAAAAACAGGAGGAGATAGATCTCTTCCTCTTCTTGGAGTTGACCACATTCCAAGGCAGAGCTCGGGCACATGCCATATGCCTGGAGGCTGCTCCTAGGCTTGTCCACAGCCTTATGCAGCTGTGGAGTTTGGAAGACTGTTTCTGGACTGCTGGATTATTCCCAGAATGTCAACCTCATTTTCAATTTACTGGCTCTTGTTGCTTTATGTCATGCTGACCTTACTGTTAAACACAAGTTTGTTTGCTTTCTTTCCACTCCTGGAGAAATGGCAAAAGCAGAACTTTAAAGCCAGTTGAAAGTTTTCACTGACAAAGCACTTTCAGGGAAAGGTAAATTAAGCAGCTAAGAAAGCATACCCTGTACATTTCTTTAAAGAGAATGTATGGTGTTATTACCCCTGCAGTGTGACATCAGCATCATAGTCAGTATTTAGATGGATACAAGCAAAATATTCAAATGGCAGGGTACATAGTTGTCAAGTCATACACTATAGCTTATTTTTCTAATCTTTCGATGTTGTTCTTAATACATAAAATCCTTATACATCCAATTTAGCAAATGAGTTATTGTAAATGAAACCCACTTAACTATGTTTTCCTTTAGTGGATTATACATAAGACTTAATATCTCTTCTATGATGTTTATTTACCTGTGAGTTTTTATCCTTATGAATACTTTATAGAAAGAGGTTGTTTTAAAATTTTTGCTACTGTAGATACCATTTACTATCCCCTTCCTTAAGAAAAGCTTATATTTTAAAGTATCTCTCCATCAAACTGTATTCCTATTAAGAAGTGGTTGTTTTGTTTTCTTAATGTTTTATTATTCAAAGACATACCAATTCAAGCTCTTGAGCAGCATAACAATGAATTCTGTACTGGTTTGATATATTTTGTGCAGCCTTAATAGACACAAAACCGGGGTGGGGGTGAAGGGAGATAATAGCAGAATAATTAGTGGACGTCTATCATGGCTTTCCTAAACTAGGTTCAGAGCCAGATGTTTGAAGTCATAACATTATATAAAAGTAAGTCTTATTCTTCTGAGGGCTTCTAACTGAGGGCAGTTTTAACTTGTGAGAAAGACCAAAAGCTTCTATGGGGTGTTAACATGTGCATTCTGTATTCTTGTCAAAACAGAGACATGCAGCTCCGCTTGTTCACCGTAGAATAAAAATACCACCCAGAATTTATTTAAAATGGTAAACCCTAAATTTGAGATAACTAGGAGTGGAAAGAGATTTTTTTTCAATTCATCACTTTAGCCAATAAAGTATCTCCTTATGATCTGAGTATTTTGTGCACTTTAACTTTTCTAATATGATCATGCTAACAAGAGAAATCAAAGCAAAGAGTTTTTAAAAAGCTTTTCACTGAAATTTGGAAAAACAAAAGAAAAATGTAAATGTTCTTTGTATTTTGAAAGAAGTAAATATGACTTACAAAAGTGAAATAGAGAACTCCTCTAAAACAATAGCTTAAATAGTTTCCCTTTATTATTGAGCAAGCAGTCACTCAGATGACATAAAACATGATTGCAGTGGTGACAAAGCTAAGTGTGAGAGAAATTAGTGCTCACTATCCAAGCATAAAATGCAGTTGTGCTCAGAGACTTGCTTTTTTTAGTATTTTTTATTGTTGTTCTATTCGTTTTTGCTTAAGAAAGTTGTTCATTCTCTAATTTAAGACTAAATGGATTGAGGGTGGGAATCTCTAAGATCTCTGATATCTCTTTGGTTTCTAAGTCTGTTTAGTTGCCAATTAAGTGAGTGTTTTAACAGAAAACCAAAGGACATTAAGAAAAATAAGAGAGAAAGAAAGAAATTAAGAAAGAGAAAGGAAGGAGGGTTGGGGAAGAGGAGAAAGAGAAGGGAAGGAGAGAGGGGAGGGAGGGAGGGAGAAAAAAGAAAAGGAAAAGTGGATGGGCTCTCAACTCTGAGGCTACAAATCTCTGTGAATAGTTTACATCAACAGTGAGTATTCAACTCCCACTTACCAAGAGAAGAAAAAAAGGTCCTGAAACACAGAAACACAAAAATGTGGGGGGTTTTGTGAACTTGGAAATACTTACTTTAGGCGTCATTTTATTCTTCGACATCTAGTCATGAGCATTAAGGGTGTCATGTGCCAGGCTCTGCCAGGTTGCAGAGATAACCGGCGAGTACATTAGTCACTGCCTTTTCTCAGTTTACGGCTGGTTATGAGCTAGAGATGGGTAAATACAGTTATGATATTGTTTGGTGAGCCCTATGATGGAGAAAATACAGGGAGCTATGGAGCACCTAGCTTAAATTTAAGAGCAGGCAAAGGCATCTTAGAGGAAAAACACCTAAGTGGTGATCTGAAACTGGTTTAAGAATTGGCTGACCATGCAGAGCCAGACGGTGCCAAAGGCAAGGAGAAAAATAATCCGAATAGAAGTAATGGTGTGCGCACAGACTTGATGGTGAGAGAGACTGTGGAGTGGGGCTGATGAAGAAAACACGGTCCAGATCATAGTGGTCTTACACACCATGTTAAATTGTGTAGTGTCAATTCTGCTGTAAGCAGGACAGCAGTATAATTCAGATTGGCATATAAGAAAATTTTCTCACTGCAATATGGAGAATGGAATTTGAGATGGCTAAATCTGGAGGGGAGACAAAGAGAAGTTTTTTGAGGAAGTTGCATATTTTGATGAAAAATGATGGTAATAAACAGTGACAAGTTAGAGATAATCAAAACCTCCTCCCTAACTTTCCAGAAGTTTTAAAAACATAATTTAGAAGCACTGACAGAACTTATGAACGTAGGTGAAATATACCATGTAAATTATCAAACACAAGGTCTAATATCTAACTTGAAACTTCAGATTTTATTTTCTCAATAAAGACAATAAAAACTAAGAAATTTAGTTTATTAGTTTTGTTGAACCTCATGGTCCTGCACTGTGCACAAAGTTTTGACTAGAACAGCTCACAATTCAGCAAGTGGGAAACAAAGGAAAACCAAGTTAAACTAATAAAAAATAGACACATCCTTTGTATATAATCTTCAGATGTCATTATCCAGTATAATTACAAAATGACACAAAATGCTTAACTCTCTGGAAGGGGTTTTGACTTCATGAATTCTTCACAGAGTATGGGGAGTCTGGTGGTTGACAGAATGGGGAGCAACTTGGCTGTTGAGAGTGTATCCATCTCCTTTAGTTTCAAAGAGCTTTATTTTTGATGACCTCATTCAATTTTCATCAAGGGCTGTTCTTCCTCTTTACTTCCATTAACTAGGAAGAAACAAAGCTTATTGTCGGCAGGCAGCAGCAGTGAGAAGGAGGTTTCTTTCCTTCTGGGTCTCACCATTCCCTTGCCATGCCTGCTCATAGAACCCACTGCTACCACCTCACCCTTAAGTCTATGGCTCATAGACTCATCTGTCCTCTCTTCTTCAGGACTGTAGGGTGCAGTAACTAATCTACCTTATACCTTCCATTCCTTGCTGGCTCAGCATATCATTCTTAGGTCCAGCTGCTTTCCCCACCTGGCCTCTGGGTGGGGATATCTCGACCCTTGAGAAGAGCCATGCTTCACAACTTCACCACCTTCAGTCCTCACCCAACTGACACCATGCTGATCCAGGCTCTTCTGAGATACTTGCATATTTTACAGCCATGCACAAAAGCCACAACTGTCTTAGACTTCCTGTTACTCATCTGGATGTTCTGTTGCCCATCCCATCTCCTCAGAACTGGGACACTGTCATCTGACCTCCTTACCCCACCTCTTCCTTCTTCTGAATCACAGAAGCCTCTCACTTTCTCTTCCTGTCCATCTGAGGTTCCCCTTGAATCTTACACTGAGTTCTCTTCACCTGTTCTAAGAGGGCAAGACAGTCTTTGAATATACACTGGGAATTCATCTGAGGTTTTTGCCGAGAAAGTGAGACGCTCCCTCCATCTCTATGTGACTGGCAGTAGTTCCAGGCGATGGTTGTGTGCCAAATGCAAAGATGTCAAAATGAGATGATAGTGGGCACCTAACAACATTATCATATACGTATTTTTGACCTAATCTCTGGTTTTAACATAAAGGTGGGTTTTGGAAGAATGATTTTGTGATTCACAAGAGAAAACTGCATCAGTCTGTTCTACTTGACAAGTGACTTACATTAAATTGGCTTGTGATTTGAAGTGAATCATCTTCAAATGATATATTTTCTGAAAATAATTTACCACTAATTCTTATTAATTTTATTACTGTTCTATGTGATAAAAACAATAACTCATTTCTATATATCTCTTTATTAATGAATTAGAGTGCCCGAAATATCAATATAATTATGTACAGTCATATACAAGGAACTTAGGAATCATCAACACATTCCTTCTTTCTAGTCACTTTAAATTTATAACCAACATTTCAGTTTATGCAATATTGTACGTGGCACAAGGTAGAATAGTAATATGGATGGCTTGGCATCATGTAAACAATAGCCTTGACAATGCATACATTTTAATGAAGCAAGAAGTGATTCCCAGAAAATTAAATTCAACTAACTGTTCATGAAGAGAATACACTCAACTGGTATCTAGTAAGTTACAATAAAGCACTGATTTAGTAGTCACACTGGTAAAGTAAAAAGGTTGATATTTTTATACAAATAAATTTTCCTATAAAAGGTAATGCACTTGATATTGAAATGAAAGAGAATGTAATCTAATTTGATAACAACATGTTTAAGACTATTGTTCATTGGTCTCATTACTAGGAATATAATTTTTATATATTTTATATATTTTCCAATATATAAATACTGAAAATATGCTAATGTGCTCCTTTAGTAAATAAATAAGTGCCTAGAATGTATAAGAAACCTCATGTAAGAATGTATATGGAACCTATTTAAGGCCTTAAATGCTGGGAATTTGGAGATACAAAGTGAAAAGCATAGAATGGATTTCTTGCTTTTAAGTTCCAGGTGATAAAGATGTCAGATATTGTTTGAAAGATACATTTTGCTTATTCAATCAGCTACATTTGGAGTAGACTGGAGAAACCTGACAGTTTTATTGGATTATTTGACCATGGAAATTTTCCTATAACATTTAAAAAACTATTTCATTTAGTCTTTAATGCTGTTGAAAGTTTTTAAATTAAATATATTCTAATATTCAGACTTGCAAACTTAAATGATATTGAGAAATTTATGTTTGTCTCTTAAACTATATGCCATGTTTCTTGTAAATATCTGATTTCAATAGTTTGTAGAGTTTTTCTAATTTACATTTAAGTTAACTAATGGGTAAAGGAAAATGTAGTAAATGGCCCCAGGTATAAATGCATGTAAGACTCTTTCCTGGTGTCAGGGTCACTCTAACAAGCTAAAGAGTGAATGTATCATGCCCTGGCCAGGTAGCTCAGTTGGTTAGAGTGACCTAGTAATGCCAAGGTTTTGGGTTCAACATCCAGTCAGAGCACATACTACAAGAAGGCAACCAATGAATGCATAAATAAGTGGAAGAACAAATCAATGTTTCTCACTCTCTCCCTCTCTCCCCCTCTCTCCCTCCCTCTCTTCCTCTCTCTCCAAAATCCATCAATAAAAAAACATTTAAACAACATTATAAAGAGTGTATGTATCATTCTCCTTACTTTTTAAAAGTAACATTTTATTTTAATGATAGGATGTTATATTTACCTGATCAGATGATGTCAAATTTCATCTTATAAAAGATATAAATCAAGTAAATAGAATACTTTAACTTTATAAAATGCAGAGATCTGTGATCATTTATTTTGAGCAGTTTGGAATTCATAAACTTTAAACTGAAGTATTCTACAAAAAAGCAAATCGTTTTCATGTCTGAATTAAATCAGCTGCGCGTAGTTACGCTGTGATATAAAAGAAGTGGTACAGCACAGTGTCGAAGAGCGCATACTCTGGAGCCTGCCAACAGGCTGCACCATTGCTAACTCCACCTCTCTGATTCAGTCTCCTTATGTGTAAAATGGGCATAATAACCATACCTCTCTCAAGGTTTGTTAAGAGGATTAAATGATTTAATATAAGAACTTTGCCTGGCATAGTACTCACTATCTAGATGTTTTGTCTAACTTGAATGGCTTTTTCTTTAATAGATAGGTGATTAAGGATTCAGAGGATATTTAGATTTTTATCCTACACAAACTCATAAGCAATAGTAATTTTTAATATTTTACATCATGTGAAATTCAATAGAATGGTACTCATCAAACTAAATTTTTTTCAGCAAATGAGATTAAGGATGGACTGTTACAAATGAAAAACAATCACATAGAAATCAATAAAACTACCAGCTTAGCCACAATTCTTCAATGTCTGCACTTGAAACAGTCCCCATTTAAGTTGGATTGGACTAACCAAATCTGACCCATCCCTCTCCTTCTCCCTCTCCCCAGTAAATGATGTTTCATTGAAAAGAAGTATGTAGGAAAAGAATCATTTTAAAATTTTTATACTTCACAAAACAATAATATTGGAAAATTTATTTGTAAAAGGCATAAGTTTAAATTATAAATCTAAAATTTTATCCTGTTGGCATTAAAGGACCTCAATATTCTTTATATCTCAAAAAAATTGCTATGAGACCAAAAAATAATGTTCTTATTTTGAGAAATAATATTTTGTGTAGTCCTTGTCCTGGAAATGTTAAGTATTCCTTTTTCTTTTTTCAAAATAAAGCTAAGGTCAGTGGATAAAATATGTTTCAAGGAGAATAAAAAATATCCAACATTAACCATTTTTAACCATTGCATATGGTAATGTATGTGGCACATTTCTTGGTTTGCCAAGTGTATTTTAAGTTTCTCTGTGACAGATGCCAACTATAATGTATATTCATTGATTTCTCATATTTTAAGATCTCTAAAACCAGGATGCATCTTATAATTCATGTTATATTACAATGCCATCAGCAAAATGGAACCCATACCCAGTTGTATGAAAACCTTCCCTTAACACCTACTAGTAGGATCAAAACACCCCTAACTAACATCAGTGAATATGATTTGCCTATATATATTCATTCTTCATTCATAAAATTTCACTACTTCTAATTCTTTTAATCTGTGTTAATATCAATTCTTATTTGTTACAGACCTGGAATCAATATGCATTTAAGAGGTATTACAGTTTTTGTTTTAGTTGCCAGCTATTTCAGTAGCTACTATGCACTAGGCTTTGTGCCAGGGAATTCTACGTATATTATCTCCAGCACTTACAATCGTCTTTCAGTTGAAATATTGAGTTCCATTTTACAGAAGGAGAAACAGAGATTCAGAGTAATTCACTACATTTGTAAAACAATTCCATGCACTATTGCTCCTTCAAAAAGAAAGGGAGTTTCTGTCACATTTTTCCAAATTAAATTATTTTTCTTGGCATACATATTAAATATTTTGTAACAGTTTTTATTTGAAAAAAATTTGAAAACTTAAAATAATCAATATTAATAAATTGGCTGCCTGGTTAAGTCTCATCAAACTGAATCAGCTTTAGAATTTTTAATAAAATTATAAAAAGCTTCTAGGGGAAAAAGTCAATTTTCTGGGGAAACCAAAATAGAAATAGCTCTTAGTTCCCAACACCATAGCCTGTGCTAGAAGTATGATGAATGTTTCATCCATGGAAGTCAGTTTCTCTGGTTTGACTGATAGCTTCAGAGTAGTTCCAAATGGCTTGGCAAGAAGGGTTTCTTTCCCCCACCCCCTTTTTTTAAGCACTTTTGATTTTTATTGTTGTTCAACTACAGTTGTCTGCATTTTCCCCCTCCACTCCCCGCCACCACAGCCAATCAAAGTGTTTCTTAATGGGTAGAAATTTGTGGATAAATTCACATTCTCAGTATTTCCATTATTATATTTACTAAATAGTTCTGCTAAAATTGATGCCTTAATGCCTGTTCTACATCAAAGCTTTCATTCTCTATGTTTTAATCCTTATGTACCAGAAAGTTAAGAGAAACAACCATCTTATACTTATTTGAAGCTAACACAGATATAGATATCAAATATTTCTGTTGAAATACACTTAAAGCTGTGCCACATGCTGGATGAGGAAAATAAATGCAGTACATATCAGATTATTGATAGAATCCATACTTAAACTTTGAAATTAATTCTCCCTTAATTTATTAGAACAGTTTTAGCAGAACTGCACAATAAAAATGTTTCTCTTAAATAAAATTTAAGTGTGACCAATCTGGATGATTTAGAACAGAGGAAATGTTTTTACTTGTTAGATTTATTTTGATCTTCACAAATTTTCCACATTTCCTAATGACTGCAATGTCTCAAAGATGTAGCATTCTTACTAAACCATTACAAAGTCATGAAAAATTCGTAAAAAAAGAGGTTAAGAACTTCGATCAATGTCAAAAAATGGTTCACAGGTGGCAAACACTAGGCCCTCGGGCTGAATCTGGCCCTCCACCTAGTTTCATCCGGCCAGGCACCTTGTTTCTATCCGGCAGCAGTGCACCAAGCTCTCACTTAAGTGTTAAGTTACACTTATACAGCCCTAAAATTACATTCAGCTTTTTGAGCCACATCATACCTCAAGGCTGATGTGGCCCCTGGTGAAAATGATTTTGACTCCCTTGGGTTATCTTCAAGAAAATATTTGTGACTTACAAACAAACCATTTTTTATAAAGTTATTAAAGTTCATAAATGACATGTCACTAATTAAGAAACATCATGTAAATTACCACAAAACTTGAGAAAATATAGAATCAGGTGAAAATCTATAATTTATGCAATAATATATTCAAACTTAGGGAAATCTATGTAATATCTATATTAGTTTAACCAACAAGTTTTTACATTTAGCTTCAACAAATTTCCAAATGTTGGTGGAAGTGTTTGTTGTGTTGATTTATTAAAGGATAATTCTCATGAAGAATATCTAAAACATATAAAACAACAGTAACGTGGTTGATAAAAGATTAAGGCATACACGTAAGGACAGAGTTAGCTAGTGAGCTGGACCACCAGACCTGGGAGTCGCCCAGAGCTCACCGAAGCTCCAGTGTCAAGCTGTTCTTACTGGTGCTGAAGTTCGTGCAGTACACAAACAGCAGCACTCCACCCGGTTCTGAAAAACAGGTTTGTCACTTCCCTGAAACGTAATGCTTTGTGATCTTAGTGACTGTCTTCCATGCTCTGAACTTCAGTGTCTTCACCTATCAAACAGAATATTTTTAAAAATAGCTTTGCATTTAAACACAATAGTGCCTATAGAATTCCTTTGCAGTCTATAAAACTCTACACAAACATAATTTTTCTAAGTAACAAATTCCTAATTTAGCAATGCTAAATATGCTTAACAGTTAGAACATATATTCTACAATGTAGGAACATTAATAAATTAATCTTAGTCACCAAATAAATATATAATTTTTAATAACCAAAGACACTAAACTTACTGATGCAGCTATCTATTTGTTTAAAAGCCCTAAAACACTATACTTTCCCTACCTGCCCCCCCCCCCCGCAAAAAAAAATTAGAACGCTGATCTGGCAAAGAGGCCATGGCACCTGAGAGAAGGCAATGTGTACAGAGGCACCCCTGGGAGGGTAGGGTCCCAAGTCCTCGGTGGCCCTGCGGCCTGCTCACTCCTGTGCAGCGTGAGCAGTCACTGTCCCCATGAGCCTGTGCGCTGCAATGGAAGATGGCTGAGGAGCTGCTTCTTAAAAAATGTGATGTCAAAAATGGCTGTTTGCCCATCTGCGTGAATTTTTAGTTTCCTCCTTCCAAATACAGAATCATATTCATGACTATTAAAAAACCTTCATTTTTAAGCAAATTTTAGGACAATAAAACATTTTATATTTAAAGTTTATATATGGTTTACAACAAAAATCTTCTCTAGAGGTAACTTAGTTAATAGAGTATTATTTTCTAAACAACAAACACAGAGAGGGGCAAAAGTCAGTTTACAATGATCTATGTGAGAAATAATACAATAATCGGTAAATGATAATATAAGAATCATTCTGTGTTTCACCCTGTACATATCTGCTGTGAAGAAAAGGGCAGGAGTAGAGGTGATCTGAGGACAAGAAGAGGTTATTGTTTGCTCCTAAATTATCTGATTTGGCTATTGAAACGGGGCTGAATTCACCAGATTCTCGTCTGGTGGTTTATCTCACTTTTATTGTGGAGCTACAAAATGTATTTTTTCAAGAACTGAGAAAACACTGAACTTACATTCAGAAGCTATTCATACTTCACATTTTCATATTTTCAAAACCTTTTTGCATAGAAGTAAATTACATATGTCATGTGGAGCTATATTTCTTTAACTTATTGCTATCCCAAGTAATCTCTACTTAAGAAGGGCTTACATTGAAATTAATCTGGTGTAGAAAATGTTTATTCTTAATTCTACGTGAATGCATGAGCGCAAGATTATATACACGGCAATCCAGAGAAATGTAAATGTCTCTCTTACAAGAGCACGAAAGTTGTCAAGGCAGGCTAAAATCCAGGGGAGCTTGGAGACTTGAATGAAAAATCTTGGGTTCCGAGCTACACTCTGAGACTTCTTAGTGAGCTGGTGCAAATTGCCTACCCTTTCTGAAACTCATTTTCCCTCTCTGAAAAATGAGGGCACATGACATCCACCTAAAAAAATGTGGGGAATGGTAGTCTATTCATTTCATTTTAGACTCCTTAACTGTGCCTTTTCTTTATGTGGAAATCTGGACAGCAGTAGTTCAATCTAACTTTAACAGATTTGTGTTTAGTTTATGTTATAAATGCTTGTCTTTCTTTAAACTCATGGGATTTGAACCTGAATATTTATAATTTCTGAAAACATGCAAGAAACATTTAGCCTCTTTTTTATTTCTTACATATCTACTAATAATTTGGAGTCATTTGTAGTACTTACAAAATTTCCCAAATGCTTTATGCTGGTTTTACCCATTCAATTATAAAATTGGTTAGCCATACTTTATAACACTAAAGAATCTTAAAATATTTATACTTTGATTTGTGATATTTTCAAAATTAATCTATTTTTTCTGCATTAAATCCTATTTTGTACCCTATTTTCAGTATATTTTAACTATCTCTTAAAGAGCAATTTGTTTGATATGCAAAAACAACATTTCTTTGTCTTTCCATATCCTCTCTACTCTTTCCCTTTAATAACACCTTTGGTTCAGAAGAACAAATCATGTTATTCATTATACTTTCCTAAAATTGAATTGTTGACCTCCATTTTAATTCTTCCCAGCTACATGCAGACAGTGCCATGTCTTGTTTTGTTTTGTTCCCGCCCCCTGCTCCCCCCCCCACCCCCCACCCCGCACCTTGATAACCTTTGTATTTCAAAGGCTTTTCAAAAAATATGCTTCTGGGGTGACACTTGAGATATAAGGTTTTAATCTAATGATGACAAAGACAATGCCATGGTTTTAACTGCTCAAAAGAATAAGCAAATAAATTTAAATCATTCCCCAAGGATAAGCTGCTTTAAACAAAAATATGAAAGTTCATTCTATTGATTAGATCAAAATTAATTGTGAAATTGTTTCAACTGAAGATTTTTACAATGTGCATGGCAAATGTGAAAATGAATTATTTCAAAGTCAACTTCAAAATATGCATTCCAAATAATCATGTCTTCTGTATTAATTTGAAAGTCATTTATGTTGTAATCTATTCTTTGAATTAGTAAAATTTTTATACGGCATTTTTGAACTACAAAGAAGAACTGGTACATTTGGAGAATGTATTAATTAATTCATTTTGTAATAAACAGCAATTTATCATTTAAAATATTACTGTTAAAATACATTGTTATTGCTGATATATTTTATTCATTTCTTCATATCAAAGTCATTATTTTCACCATATTTCAAACTCCACAATCTAGTATCTAAATTGATTTCTCTTACTCAGTTACGTGTTGTAGTTGAAATACCTTATTACTTATAAATATTATATGTTTATTCCTTTGTCTATTTGAGTTTTTTTCTGTACACTGTTTAAGCTGTTTTAAAATGAAAATATGGCCATAGAGTCATAGGGACATTAGAGTTACACAGATCTCAAAAACCATTTGGTCCATGGGTTCTTTATCTGTGGCCCAAGGGCTGGCTTTGAGGCAACTAAAATCGAACATGCGTATGATTTCAGTGCCTGTGTGTGCATGTGTCATCCATTGCTTTCATTAACCTCTCAGAAGGGTCAGGAAAAAAAAACATATTAAGAAACAAATTGCCCTGGCTGGTGTGGCTGAGTAGGCTGCAGGTTTGATCCCTGGTGGGGAGTGTGCAACACCTGGTCGGGGTGTATACAGGAGGCAACTAATCAATGTTTCTCTCTCACACCGATGTTTCTCTCTCTCCCCTCCTCTTTATAAAAAGCAATAAAATGTTCTCAAGCATAGATAAGAAAAGAATAATAATAATAAACAAATGAATTCCACTATCTTGACTTACAAATAGAGAATCCACGATTGAAGTGAGCATGCAAAACCCCCAAGGTCATAGAGAGAATGAATGTAGGAGCCCAATCCAGGCGCTGATTTGTAGGTTGACCACAGAATGTTATTGATCTGGTAGAGCTCCCAACAGAATGGGTTTTTCAGCTGACACTGAGAGGAACAGATTTTGGGTTCCCCTTAAGTTTGTTCACATTGACCTGAAGTAGCAAAGGTAACCCCCCATGTCAGTTAGCATCACAGTATTATTACACTGCAACTATCTTGTAATTAAATTTGTTATCCAGATTTTATGCCTTAAAATATGGATTTATGAAAAAATTGAAATGAACTCTCATATTTTTGCAGATAGAGTTCTTTGGGGGCACAATAAACTTCAAATCATTCTTTTTGCTCAATCAAAAGAAGTAATAGAAGTAGGCATTTCTGCACCACCAGTTATGATCTTTAACCTTTTCACTAGTAAATCTTTTCTTTCTTATTCTTTAGGGTTAAGGGGAGACATAATAAAAACCAAACAGAATAAGGTTTAATGTAGAGTTTATCAGTTCTAGAAATTGATATATTATTTCCATATCTAATCACTAATTTGTATAAAACTCAGTGGGATGATTCCAAACATACAATGAAGAGAGGAATGGTCTCTAGAATATACATTTTGTTTTGAAACATTTCAAAGCAAATTTAGTAGGCTTGGAAGCAAACTGAGGCTTCATTGTCTTTCAAAAGTGACCATGAGCTCGAGAGAAAAAAAGAAAATTTAGGTTATCATTTAAATGCTTGATTTGCCAAGTTCTGTTTCAATGAGTGAGGACCTAAATTACGTGAAAATGATGGGAGGAGTGAAATAGAATATATTTCTTTGTACCGAATAATGCCCTAAAAATGACAGAAAGGACTGTCCCTCATTGTCTTCTACGGCAGGGACCAGCACACCCTGAGCTGCCACGCACCAGCCAAGCATTGACGGGGTTGTATTAGTAGAAGGCAAGGCTTGCTCCCCATTACATCGTGGTATAACTGGAGATGAGCAATGTTGTATACATGAGACATTCAAGGAAGTTTAAGCCCTAATATTAATAAATCTTAAATTATAGGCATTAATTATAGTTTTAGAATTAGAAGAGAAGGGCTAGTGTAGAGCAAAGGGGCCTAGTCTGGAGCTGCGTGTGCTGGGGCTGGATTGGCTGACGACAAGGGAAATAGCCAGTCAAAGTCACAGCATGAGATTCTTCATAGCTGCAAACAGTCTTCCAACAAAGAGCCAATAAAAATAGAAAACATGCCTATTTGAGAATGTCATATTATTAAAAAAAACTACAGTGAAGTTAATTTAGCTAGAAAGAAGGGGTCTTATGTAGGAAAACTACCATGGTTTACAGCATCATTAAAAAGATGTTAAATAAATAAGAACAATAGGAAATATTGAATGAGAAAAGAAAACTTAGAACTTGAAAACATTAAATAGGTAATATTACATTTAAAATGCCACACTAAGTGAATCCTGTTCCCACGGTCATCTGCAAGGGCAATCCATCTGTGAATTATTTAATAGATGTTTCTTTCTCAAAACTGTTGCTGCTATTATGACTTATTTTTATGTTCCCTTTCCAAACAAAAATTTCAACATCTGAGGAACTCAAATTACAGTAAATCAACAGAGCAGCAACTCACTTTATGAGGACATCCCCCCCCACCCGGGAGTGGGGGGAGAGAGAGAGAGAGAAGAGAGCACACTCATTAAGGGGTGGGGGCAGTCTCATAGCAGACTGGGTCCCGTATAAGGTCATATTTAATTCACTGCCAGGAACAGCAATTGCAAGAAAATATAACTCAGTTCTCAGTTACATTAACAAAGGTTTTAGCTTCCTATGTACAGTACTTTTAAGTCTTCTCTATGTTCTAAATCAGAAGGTCAATGAGCATTCCCATGAATCTTTGCATGTTTATATCAAAAGTACAATGTGAACTTTGGCAAAGGAAGTGGCTGGCTCTGGGTTAGCTGGGCTTTTTAGGTTGTACTGTAAATACAATTGAATGCTAGCTAATTTCACACTATTGCCAAAGAATTAAAGAATGCATTTATAAATGCCACCCAAAGACGCAGATGTGATCCCAGGAGTTGTGAAAGCAAAGATTTATTTTTTCACCCATAACTGCTTATTTGTGTACTAATCTTCCCTAGGGAATCTGCCCCCTGTCTGCAAGGTTCTTGTGAACTGAGTCCGCCCCAGGCTGCACCCACCTCCCCCAGCCCAGCCTATTTGCTGCACATGTCCTGTACCTGTCCACACTCACTCCCTGTGAACCCACGTTCAGTGAACTGCCTCCTTAGGAAGTAGCTGATCAGTCAATACTCCAAGAAGTAAATAAAAGAATATACCTCCCTGGAATATTTGTCTGTTAAAAGAAAGCATGCTTCACCCATCCATAGGAAATAGTATATTTCTGTTAACAGGCATGAGTTTTTTAGAATGGTTTGTGGGTGTTAAAGTCTTGGAATGTAGGTTAATAAAGTTTTTTGAAAGGATTATATGTTTATGGATGACAGTAACTATGGCTAGAAGTTGTTTGAGAATGATTAAAATCTGTCTCTCCTATGACAGCTGTAAGAGAAGGTACAAACATTGTCCAATGAGACTCAAAGCGTTGCGTGTATTGAAGCATTCACATCCACAGGAAGACCCTGATAACACTTCTTCGTAAACTTGTATTTATTTGTTGGAGTTCTGTTTAAGATCTAGAGTGATAAACGAGGCAGCAAATGTGTTTGAGAGCCCACAGTTCCTGTTTATTTTTGGAAGTGTCCAAACATCTTACAAATAACAGGCTCTAGGGCAAGACAGGTCTGAGACTATTCCTCTGTCCTTTGCATAAAGAATTCAAATCTGAAAGAATTTTAAAGGAAGCCAATGTGGAACCTTGTCTTTTACCCTTGAGGGGTTTGAGGATGTAATGAGGTGAGTTTTGAAGGTCCCAGTACAGTCCAGAGTGGATCAGTGTGCAGCTCAGAGCTCCATGCGGCCGGCCAGCACCCACCAGCTGCTCTATCCCTGGAGCTTTTGGTGAGTTGTGCTTTTTTTCTTCATTCTCCTTAAAGGTCAAAATGAGGTGCCTCAATTAGAAATGTGCTATTTAAAAGTACCTTAATTCAAGTAACACTTGCATTTGGCTACATAAAAGTGAGTTTTCATATATATCAATTTCCCATGTGACCAGGTAAATTCTTAAGTTTAAAACAGGGAAAGAGAAATAAGAACAATGAAGTCAATGGTAAAAATCTCTTATGTCAGAATATTTATCTATCTGTATTTTCCCATTGGCACTTAGTGTGTTCTTCTCTGCTTTGCTACTTGCCTTTCAAATCTTTTTCATCCTTCAAGGATTAAATAAAAATTTCCTTTCCCATGATGACCTTCTTAACCTCACAGCAAGTGATAATCTCCCCTTCCCAGGGAGACCTTTTTAAATGTGGCAGCCAGAGGAAACTGACACAAAAGACTGGGACGCTAGGGAGACCTTGCCAGAGAACATGCGAGAATGAGAGGGCAGATACTCCTTGTTCAGTTTGGCTTCTCCCACATGTTGCTTGGAATATCTATGGAGAATGGAAACATTTTAGCACATAAGATTCTTACCTTGGGTAAGAACTTTTTAAATTTAAATAAATTTATAATCTAAATATTTAAAGATGTTCCTTCTTACCTCATACTATTTTTTCAACATTGTATTTGCTATAGGATTACTGTTGCATTTTTTAACAAGGCTCAGGCACCTTTGGGGTATAAAGCATCAGAAATAAGAACAAAATAGGCATTAAATTTTACAATGGAATAGAAACAGTACTTCAAATTATGCCCCTAAGTAATGTCAATGGGAATCTTATACAGTTAGAAAAACAATTTGACTTACTTTGCTTTCTTTGCTGCTTTCAGGCTGGAGCTGAACTATTAATAACTGTATTTGTATTGATCTCTATCATTTGCAAAGCTTCCACTATCACTAGCTCATGTACATTATCTCACCTGGAAAAGCATCTCCTGCAGAAAGCAGGCATTTATTCCACTGCACTTTTGAAGTGCTGAAACTTAAGCTCAGAGAGATGGAATGGGTTATCAAAAGCAACAGCCCGGCTGGCGAGGAAAATGCGGCTTCAGCTGCTCTCCTGGCCCATTTCCCTTCTGTGTCTCAGCTCCACATTCGTTTAGAGGTTACAGCAGCCTCTTTGTTATTAGAGCAGGTCAGTTTGAGAAACAGTAAATCCTCACTATTCTGAACTGTTACGGATTCTCTCACTGGCTGGAATCCCAAGCTCAGACTACAAGAGATTTAACCCATTAAATTGTTTTGTAGAATTTTTTGAAAACAACTGAAAAAGTGTTAAACAAATATACCTAGTTTTGGAAGTCTGGTATTTGAAACTATGTTTCTTCACCTTTGCCGTCCTACACAGCAGTGTTAGAACCACAGAAGGTTCTTACTTAATGTTTTTGGTCCCGCACCTGGAATGCATACCTATTAAGTGTGTACTTTGAACTGCATCTTTAAACCTAATCAATTGCTACAACCAAGAAACCTGGCACACCATCAGCCTAGTCCTGGCATTGCCATGAACAGGAAAATTATTGTTGTAGTGGGAACTCTATTCCTTAACTAGAGCTAAAAGAAGCCACAAAAATCAGTAACTTTCCAAGAGAGGCACTGGTTCAGAAGAAAAAAAATAAAGCGAGTTTAAGATTATTGTAGTATCTTTTTTTCTAGATTTTTGTTTATTTATTTATTTTTTGGACAGAGGGGAAGGGAGGGAGAAAGAGAGGGAGAGGAACATCAATGTGCGAGAGAAACACCTATCAGTTGCCTATTACACACCCCAGCCAGGGACCTGGCCCACAACACAGGCATGTGCCCTGACCAGGAACTGAACCAGACCTTGCGTTTTGCAAAACGATGCCCAATCCACCAATACACACCAATCAGGGACTACTGTAGTTTCTTGTTACTGCATTTCTTAAATTGTTTCCACATCTGTAAAATTGTGATAACATCTATTTTCCAGAGTTGATGTAAGGAACTAATTATTAATAATATTATCATAATAATACCTTCTCTTCTTTAAGGGCTATTTCATGTTTTATGTAATACTAGTAATCTATGAGGCATCGTATAGTAGCCCCATGTTGCAGTTTGGGATACTGATGTTTAGAAAATCAAGATCAAATCTAGAAAGTGCATCTTCAGAGTCTAACTATGACTCTCTGTGCCACATGTAAGATAATATACTAGTTTCGGGTAAAACCATCAACATAGGGTGGTTCTTGAAAGAGTAAAAAAATAAGAAATGCAAGCTGGAGAATTCTGTGAAAATGTAAAGGTAGAGAAATTCTCATCCAGAGAACAGAAAGTTTCTCTTTTTTTTCTTTTTTATTATTGAGCTCTCCTATTGTTGTACGAAGAAAGAATTAAGCAGCCTATAGAGCTTCTTCTCTTGAATGGGAAGGGGCCCAGAAATCCACTCGCCAGAAATGAGATTCTCACAGGAGATAGACTACTAGCGCCAGACCCAGAGCAGAGTCAGCACCTCCTGTCCTTTGCAGTGACGACCGCCCACCCCGTAACTGCTGCCGTCCTCCTCAGAAACAAGCAATTCTGCATCATGAGGAATTTGGATTTTCGAGAGGTGATTCCAGTAGATTTAATCCATGTTTAGAGAAGCACTTGCAAAACTGTTTGTCAGTATAAATATGTGGCCTCCCTGGTCAGAACAAAGCAATAGCAGAGAAAACTCATGTCCCCCTAAGGTGGTGAATGGAAAATAAAACAAAAAACAAATGGAGATCAGGATTAAACTCTCCAGGCATTAGGATTATGATAAATATGTTCCATATTCATAGGGAACTAATGATACTGACTGCAACTGGTCCTACACCTAAGGATCTCAGACTAAAAGATGCTGGACAGTGGGGAAAGTATTCACTGGTTTGTTTTTCTCTGAAACCCCAATGAAACTGTCTTAGATGACCTCTTTTAAATGTTCACACTCCAGGTTACTTCCTGGCCGTACCCAATCATTCTTTCTTCAGACCAGAGCCAGTGTTTCCTTAGCCCGCTCATTGTTTCAATACAATAATGCCAACTTCTCAGCAACTTTAGATTGTGCTGAGCTCCTCTGTTTGTTATCAGCTGTCCACGTTCAACTCAGTCAACTGGGTCAGAAAGAAATTTTTTGTTTTGTGAATGGAGCCTGATTACTTGTAAGGTAAATGAGGAAGCTGTGTTGGTGAGAAAAGCCTCAGGCATTTCCAAGTTTCCTCATCAAGAGTACCTATTCTTCAGCCAGAAGAAATGAAAGTTTCCTAAAATTCACTGGAACCCAAAGATTACAAACTGATAGTCCACTATACCTACAGAATTGTGTTTGGACCAACAAATCATTTAACATGCTGAAATATTTGCCAACATTTGAAAGCAAGGGAATATACAGAAACACCCAGATTTCTGGCCTCTGTTTAAAAATCAGAAATTCTAAGCCTGCATTTTTGCATGACAACAATCAGTTGGAGGTTAGTAACTTTCGGGGCCAGTACTTCTTAAATCATCACAGCCTTACTTGGTCCACTTCCTACCTTTATATTACCTACCTGGACTAGAAGGCATCTGCATGTAAGAGCCCTGCTAACCCACTCTGTCTTGGCCACACTCCCATCTGATGTTTCTGTCTTTCATCTCTTTAGTTTTGTTGGAAGTACTGTGAGAAGAGCTATACACTATTTTATAACTGCATGATAGGTATTATCTCTATTTTTTAATGGGAAACTGAGGATTACAAATAAGAGTTGCACAAAATTAAGGTATATAGCTTAGCCAGGATTCCAACCCAGTTTTCTCACTCCATGTCCATTAAATTACAATCCCTGTTAACCAGTATGAAATTGTAAGAACAAAACGTCCACAAGAATAAGCATGGTTTATACTTAGATAAGTAGGAGAGAGAAGAAAATGCAATTTATACTTAGAAATTAGAAGTTGAAATGTTATGTAAAGCCCAGGGGAAACGTACATCTCTCTTGAGAGTGAGTGAGTGAACTGAAGCTTTGGGCAACCATAGAGCGCATCACCGTGCTGAGAGGGAGGAGGCAGGCTCCCAGGCCCCTCTGCAGCGCTCAGCCACGTTCCCACTGGAAAAGGTCTCTTGTCCATTCTGAGCCCCCGTGTGTGCTCTGTTTCATAACAGTGTTTGGTCATAAGTGGCAGCATTCTCTCTTCAGGGGCCTTCTACAGAGTCCCTCATCTCCGTCACTCTGCTACCCCTAACTGTTCTTTCTTCCCCCCTCATCCCTGTTGTCCACAAGTCAACCTTGTCCTGCTCCCACATTCCCCTTGGTCTTTCTGTCCAGGAGTCTATCTTGATTGTCTCATGGAGGGGAAAGAATTTAGCAATGGACAGAGGAAGCATTTATTATATAAAATTCACTGTATCTAAAAGTTTGCTCTCATGCATACGTTTTAAAGTATTTTCATTGCATACTCATACAATCATAAACAAGTCATTATTATGAATAAAATATTCATTTTTAAGGTTAAAAAGTTTACAGATCTTTAACATATAATTGGATTGGTGATTTTTACACTCTAAAAAAGTAAATGGGAATATTACCCAGTGAAAATATACAATGCACACACACGTATGTTAAATTGTATCTCAGAAGCGCAGACCCTTCTGTGTCAGAGTTTCTGGTTCCTTGAAAGATGCAGGTGAAATTAGTACTCAGCTAGCATGTGTGTTAGTGTGGCATTTCTCTATGATTGATATTCTTTACTTCTGCAAAGGATTTGGTTTAGTAAAATGAGGAGGAGGCAAGTTATCTCACTTCGCTGACTGTAACCGAAACTCTACTATGGTGAGCAACCAAGAATGGGCTTCTTTTCTCACAAAATGCCACAGTTTGGAGTTAGTCAGCCCTAGTTTCATGATGCCACAAATGTCTCAGGTTCCTTCTCACTTTCATGTTTAGGGCCACTCAATTGTTGCTCCACTTCCAGCCTTCTATCCATTTTCCCCGGCAGGAAGAATAAGAGAAAGGTAACAAATAAGAAGGGAGTAACACATTATAAGAAAACTAAACTTTTCACAGAAATTTTCCAGTTATAACTTTTCTCTCAGTGGCAGAAACTATATTGGATAATCTCCATATTGCAAAGGAGTCTGGGAAACATAGTTCTTCGACTGGATATACTGTCACCTTAAACACAATCTGAGTTTCATTAAGGAACAGGAAAGACCAGATTTGGGATATGCAACTGATACAGAGCTCCTGTCCAGCCCATAGAATATGATTTTATGGAGCCCACAGTCTAGTGGACCACCAACAGGTAGCAGACAGACGCAAACTAGGTATTACACGCTTTGATGAAATTGTAAGGCAGGGTGTGATGCAGATTCCTGAATGGGATAAGATCCAGGATCCATTGCCTGAATTTAGCACATGCTGAAGTTCTGTACACTCAGTGGAGGACGCAGCTCTTCTTCACCTGTGAGGATTGCATTTACTAGTGACTAACTTGCCAAGCTAAGCAGCCAGTCATACCTACTTTTAAGTTACTCCCTTGGCAGTACTTTTGACTTCATGGGGAGCTACTAGGCAGGCCTGATATCCCTACTCCTGGGCCTCACTGCTTCCTGATCTGCAGGTCTGCAAAATGCAAATCTATTAGCATACAAATGCAGCCGCGTGTAACAGAGAACAGAGATTTTAAACAAATTATTCATTCTTCTTTCATGTAATAAGCACATGGTCTAGGAGGATGGCAGTTCTACTCCATGAAATCATGCAGGGACCCAGACTTCTAATGTTACTCCATCAGCCCTGCGGAGAGCACCCATCTGCATGGTACAAAGTCTTCCCTGCAGCAGGACAAAGGAATGCAGCAAAGAAGAACTTGCCTTCTATCTTTAAGAACCAACAAGGAAGTTATATGTATTTATTATCTTTTTCTATTGCCTGGAACTTAATCACATGGTCGCATATGACACCAAAGGGGGCTAGAAAATATAACCTCTATCCTGAGCTCCTATGTCACTGGCTAAAAATTGGAGCTACTTCTCTGCAAGAAAAAAACACTGAGAGCATTGGGAAACAACCAACAATCTTTATTATACCCAGCTACAAACCAGAAGAAATCAGGGATTTCCAATGTTAAGGTCCCATAATTATTATTTCAGTTACCTATTGTTCCAAACTATGCCAAAATTTGAGGCTTAAAATGATTTACTGTTTTTCATGATTTTTTGTGTTATGACTTAGGCAGGCTTATTCTTTGTTTTATTGCTGGTCATTCCTCAGCATCCGACAGACATCTGAGACACATTTGAAACCCCCTAATTACTCATTCAAAACAGGGGCCATGCCATGTCAATTTGACCTCTGAAATGAGTCACTTCCTTGTTCTGGCCTTGTTCATCGTTTCTAGGGTTGATGCAACGTTGCCTCCCAGCCTGGCTCCGGCAGTGCCCAACACACACACACACACTCAAGCACTCATTCTCGCCTCCATTCCAGTCTCCCTAAAGGTGAACCTGACCACATGGTTCCCCTCCCTATACCCTCCCGGGCTCCTTGGACTGGCCCTCACACAATCAATCCTGCTTATTTTTACCTCTTCCTCCCCTTCCACAATCTCATGCCAATACATCAGTGCAAATTTTAATCCACAAGAAACCCCATTCAATATTTAGGCTCCAGGTCTTTGCTACCTTCATTCTCTGGTGATGTCCTTTCCTTTAAGTTTTACTTAGGATTCCTTTCAGGTGTCAAAGCTTCCCACCACCTTCCTTTCCCCTCTAAACTCTGGGGTTATTGTTAGTCCTTTTACACTTTGGGCCTCTATCACACCGACCTTGATTGCACTGCTGTGTTTAATCCTTGTCTGTCTCCCTCATTGAGCTATGATTTCCTCAAGAACAAAAAACATGTTTAGTTCCTTTTTAAAAGGTGAGAAGCTACAAGAGTGCTTGGCACTGTGTTAACTGAAAGGATGAAAACATGACAAAAGAATTAATGCAGTGCATCTCATCCCTTCACCGCCATGCATCTTATTCTGTCCCTCTCCCCACCCACTCTCCGCTCCCTCCTTCGTGCAGGGTGGAGCGCAGCCTACTGCACAGAGCCCTGCTCCCTTCTACTTCTCACTTCAGCCAGACTTGGTTGGATGATGACATCATCCCCCCGGGTACAATCACTCTCATTTCTATCTCTGCATCCAAACTCTCTTCTTTTTCATCCTTTCTACTATCCCCTGAATTCAAAATAGTGCTTTCTCTGCCCCTCTTTAGCAGCTAATACTCTTTTAGCATTTTATCATATTATGGTACATTTCATTGACTTTTAATTTTATCTGTTACCCCCCAAAAACATGGTCCTCTTGAAGGAAAATCTAATTTACTCAGGATCTCCAATGACTTGCACAGGTCCTGACACTCAGTAATTGTCTTTTGAGACTTGTCTAAATAGTCATTGAGTTTTTCTATTTCCGCTGTGAAATCCTGACACATAGTCGATCATCCAGACACACTTCAAAGCTCCCTGTGATGAAAAGCTGTTTCCTGAGTTCTATTTTTAGAAGACTTGGTAGAAAAATTACTTTTCTAAAACCTAAGTCTTAATTTCTGTGACTTCTTCAAAGAGGTCTTATTTTTGGCCTTTGAAACAAGAAGATGTAAGTCCTGTCTTTTCTTGCCCTCAGATATCCCCAAAAGTCTCAAAGGTCTGTGCTTTTCAAACTGCATTGTTTAAACAAATCATCTTGAATTGTTAAAATGCAGATTCTGATTCAGAAGTTCTAAGATTCTGCATTTCTAATCACCTCTTAGGTGGTCCAAAGGTCACACCTGGAGTAGCGACATGCTGGTCTAAGACATTTTCACAGGGTAGGGCTTCCAGTCTCCTCACCCACCTTCATTTTTCCTCTGGAAAAGGCTGGGCTTCCAAGTCTTCTTTCAAGTGTGGTGGTACATGAGGCTTTGCCATTCTCCATAGTGTAGTAGAAAGGTGGTTCATGGCAGGGAGTACTGGGGTTCACAGCAGTGCACTGGGCTTTAGTCCAAACTCTGCCCCGACCAACTATGCAACATTGGGTTAGTTCAGAGAAATTAAACTTTCAGTCCATTTTCTTTTCACATCCAGGGACTGTGTCTAACAGTTGGGAGGATCAAAGGACGGTGTGACAGTGTAGGGGAGAACATGAGATTTGTGTGATGTACCAAAAACTTGGGATCCATTACTTAACTTCTATTACTGCAGTTTAAGGTTTCCCTGATTCTTCTGCCATTTGCATCAGAAAGTAGCAAACTTGACTATAAAACCCCTAAAGTCTTTAATAATAATTGCTACCCAGTAACATCTACTAGGTAAAAGGCACCGAACTAGATATTTTATGCCTGTTTTTGAAATTTTTCACACACCAAAATAAATCTTGTTTCTTCCTCCTTTAAGAGTCAAGGCTGGCTGAGTCTTACCTTTTGCCTTCCTGCTCCATGTATCCCCGTCAAGGGACATGGCTTTCTCAAAGAAGGTTAGACTCTTCAAGGATCAAAGCATATGAGAAGTTGCCTGCCCTCCCCACATATTCAAAAAGTCAGTAGTCAAATCACAGCGGAGATAGGGGTCCATGATTCTGCTAAAAACATGTTGATATGACCTCCAGTTTCCTAATTAGCAGAACTGAGTTAGTCATTTCCAAACCTTACTCTTAAAAGCCTAAGGCTTCTATGAAGATGTCATAGAGGCTGCGGGCCCGGATGGAGGAAGGGAGGGCATTCTCTCACACATGTAGGAGCACACACTAGCTCCTGTTCTTGTATTTGTTTAACGTACTGAGTTCCAAATAAAATTTATTTGACTATATGATTGTTCCAGTTGCTCCAAAAATGCTTCAAAGTTTCCAGGGCCACTTATGGCTCATTCTGTGAAAAACAAACAAACAAACAAAAAAACTGCTTGTTTGCGGTGACTCAGTGAACAACATTAAAACCTCTGAGGAGACTGGGAGATAGAGGTTATCATTTTCCTTTCTCAAGCCCGGGCTCACCCTGGGAATCCTTTCAGTGAACTGGCTCCTGGAGATTTGGAGAGGTAGGATGTTTCAGATAACTTATTTCTGTCAATAAGTAGAGTTCTGCTGAATGCCATGCATGGCTCATGTACCCCAAACACCCAGAAACAGCATGTGTAAGCATGCGACTAGTATTTTTGAGATTTGTGTTCCCAAAGGTATTCTGTGAAAAGACTTCAAATGTTCTCATTCGCACATTTTTTTTTCAAATAGCAAAACTGTGGTTTATGAAACTTGGAAAAGATTTTTGCTTCTTGATTTTTGGCTGTGCAAAATTTCAATTTTAACAACACAACTACTTTGGCCCAAGAAATTCAGCTGTAAATTTAACATAGCCTAATTTTCAAAAATTAGGGTGATTTTATATTTAATGGTTTAGAAAATTGAGTTCTTCAACATCACCTCCAAATCTTCCAGCTTCATCAACCAAGATTTTACAGGTTTAGCAGTGAGAAGAGCAAATCTGTGTCTAATCTCTGTCTTTAAGAAACGGAATGTTCATGTGTTGTGGGGGGCGGGGTATGTTTTCTCCTTCAATACAGGAAACTCCAGGGTAGAACTGCTCATTAACAGAATGCTGAAGAATTAATTCCACTACTCCTGCACAAGGAGACACAGACACAAAAACAACACAAGACTGCAACTGCACACTCTAAATTCTGAAAGGGTTTACAATCATTGTACCTTTGTTAATGAATACACTCATTTAATGAAAGGAGTTGACACTAATATATACCAAGTCCTGGGACTCAGCAATGACAGGCAGGGGACATACCTCCCCACCCCACCACAGATCCCGATTTAGTGGGGAAACAAGTGAAAGTATTTGTCTTGAATAAAAGCAACTTAAATCCCCCCAAAATGAGATAAGGTGCCCCCAGTTCATGTTACCACTTTTGGCTACTTTTTGTTAATTTTAGACTTTATTTGGACATCACCAGTTTTACCATTTGTTTCCTTTCCTTTCCAGGACCCAATCCAGGGGTCCACATTGTACTTAGGTTTCTGTCTCCCAAGTCTCCTCTGGTCTGTGAGTTTGTTAGTATTTTCTTATTATTCACAACCTTGGTCGTCTTGAGAAGTACCAGCCTAGTATCTGTCCTGTAGAATGTCACCCATCTGGGTGTGTCTGAAGTTTTTCTTATGGTTAGACTGGAGTTAAGAGTTTTGGGGAAGGATGACAGAAGTGATATGCTCTTCTATCTCATCATATTATGGATTACAAGATAACCACATGATAAAGCGAATGTTAACTTTTCTCTGGTTGGTTGCGAGAGCGTCTGCCAGACTGCTCCTCTGCAAAAAGTTACAAGTTTTCCACACTCTATTTTTTGAAGTTACTCACTAAGTCTAGCCCATCCTCGAATGGGGAATGGTGAAACTTTACTTCCAAGGTGAACAGTCATGAAATTCCAATTATTATTTGGAGTTCTTCTGTAAAGAATATTAGTCTCTTCTCTCCTATTGTACGTTTATATAAATGAAATTCGTCATTTATATCAGTGTAGATTCATGGATATTTTATAGTTTGGGTTATAATCCATTTATTCACTAATACATTGCTCAAATCATTCCAGCTTTGGCTGTTGAGAGCCAGTTTGTTTTTATTATTTCTAAAATTATCAGTTATAAGGGGTTTCATCTAGGTCAATTCCTTCTAACCCAACATTCTCAGACAGTATGCTCCACACAAATCTCTAACACATCCTAACAGGCCTTTCCTACTTAATCATACTGCAAATTATTCACATTAATCTTATTTCAATAGGTTTTGTGCCATAATATTTTTTACTTTACATAACTTTTTATTTTTCAAATCCAGTTGACATACAATATTGTATTAATTATAGGTCTATGATCACAATGATGAGACATTATATAACTTACTAAGTGATCATCCCAATATTTCCAGTACCCATCTGATACCACATATAGTTATTATATTGACTATACTTCCTATGCTATACTTCGCATCCTATGACTGTTCTGTAAATACCAATTTGTACTTCTTTTCTTCTCTCCATTTTCCCACCACCACTTTCCCCTGTCCTGCCCACACCCACCTCCCACCCTCAATCCTACCCCACTTTGGTTTTGTCCATGGGTCCTTTCCACTTGTTCCTTGATGACCTTTTCCCTTCTTTCCCATGTTATTTCCCCCTCCCCTCCCCTCTGGTTACTGGTTTATTTCAATGTCTCTGGTTCTATTTTACTTGCTTGTTTGTTTTGTTGATTAGGTTCCACTTATAGGTGAGATCATATGGTTTTTGTCTTTCACTGCCTGACTTATTTCACTTAGCATAATGCTCTCCAGTTCCACCCAGGCTGTCGTGAAGGGTAGGAGCTCCTGCTTTCTGCTGTGTAATACTTCTTAATCCCTTCACCTTTTCACCCATCTTCCTAACCCCCTCCCATCTGGCAACCATCAAAATTTTCTCTATATGTGTGTTTCGGTTCTACTTGTTTTGTTTTTTAGGTCTGTTTTGTCTGGCGTAAGTATTGCTACCCCAGCTTTTGTTTCTTTCTGTTTTCATGAAATATTTTTTCCATCCCTTTGCTTTCATTCTGTGCGTCTTTCAAACTGAAGTCTCTTATAGACAGCATAGGTAAGGGTTTTGTTTTGTTATCTATTCAGCCTCCATATTGTTTTTTGATTGAAATATTTAATCTTTTGCATTTAAAGTAATTGTTGATAAATGTGCAGTTGTTGCCATCACTCATATTTTTTTATCTTTTCCTATTTCTTTTCATCTTTATCTCTAAAGATAAAAGATGATACTTTTATCTCTAAAGAAGACCCTTTGATACTTCTTGTTAAGACTGGTTTGGTGGTGATGAACTCCTTTAACTTTTTCTTGCCTGGAAAGCCCTTTATCTGTTCTTTGATTCTAAATTGAGCTTTGCTGGACAATCTTGGTTGCAGGTCCTTGTTACTTTGAATATTTCTGGCCAATTCCACTTGGCCTGCAAAGTTCATGTTGAAAAATGAGCTGACAGTCTTACGGAGGCTCCTGTGTAGATAACTGCTTTGCTCGTGCTGGATTTAAGATTCTTTCTGTATTCAACCTTTGGCATTTTAATTATGATGTGCCTTGGTGTGGGCCTCTTTGGGTTCCTCTTGTTTGGGATTCTGCACTTTCTGGACTTACATGTCTATGTCCTTCTCCAGGTTAAGTTTTTCATCATTATTTTTTTCACATAGGTTTTCAATTCCTTACTCTGTCTCTCCCATATTCCTACTGGTGCAAATATTGTTAGGCATGAGGTTGTCCCAGAGGCTTCTTACCAATTTTTGTATTCTTTTTAGTTGTTCTTATTGGGTGTTTTCTATCTCTTCATTTCAGTTCTAAGTTCATCTACCCTTCCCTTAAGTTCATTGATCATCCTTATTACCTGTTTTGAACTCTGCATCTAGGTGATTGTCTTAATTTTGTTTAGCCCCCTTTCTGACGTTTTGTACTGTTCTTTCATTTGGGGCATGTTTTTCTACTCATTTTGGCTGTTTCCCTGTGCTTTTTCCTATGTATTAGGTAGAGCTGCTCTGTCTCCCAGGCTTGGTAGAGTGGCCTTTTAAGTAGGTTTCCTATAGGGTCCAGTGGCACAGCCTCCTCTTGTCACCTGAGCTGGGCACTTAGGGTGCTCATGTGGGCTGTGTATACCCTTGTGTTGTAGTTGAGGCTTGTTCACTATTGGCACCTCAACAGGAGGGATTTACTCCCAGGGCAACTGGCCACAAGGACCAGCTGTATCCGCTGTGGATGATCAGCAGTACAGGGGAGGACCACATGGAGCAGTACTTACTGGTGCCTGCTGAGTTCACCCCTTGGGTGTATTGCTTATGGAGAATGTTGGGTGATGCTTCAATGTGGTCTGAAGCTGTCTACCAGGTGTGCTTGCTCTAGGAACTCCTGGGATGGGCAAGCCAGGTCAGCTGCCACCTGTGCCCTGCCTAGAACCATCCAGCATGAGCTACAAAGTAATCTGCAGATGGCTGCTACTCCTGGGAAGGCCACACTATAAACCAAGGCTTGCTGCTGCTAATGTAAGGCCTGTGGCCACCTAGCAAGATACACGATACACTGAGGATAGATGCTTCTTGTTTCAGAGATTGTAGGAAAATCTGAAGCAGGAGCCATTCCCATGCAAGATAGCCATTTGTATGAAAAAGTCACTGGAAATGACTTGGGTGGGCCCACAAGTTGGGTAGGGCTGTACCTCAGGGAATCACCAGGGCAAGGCTAACAGTGTTAGCCAAGATGATGGAGACTCAGGGATGGTGCCCACTTGCTGGCTCTCTGTGGGGAGGGTTCGGCAAAGGAACAATAGCCTCTGCCAGCATTTCTGCCTGGGAGAAAGCTGCCCCTCTGGCTCTCCTCCTGATGCCAGACAACTCAGTTTCTTCCCATATGTCCCTGGTGCCTGTTGAGCTGCTGTTCCAGCACTGTAACTGAGGGCAAGTAAATCCATATGCAGGCCCTTTCAGAGGAACACCTGGGACTCCAGAATGCCCCTGCCTCACTCAGTCATAATCTCTGCTAGTTTTCACAGCCAAAAGTTATAAGGACTTCCAAAACTGGAATGCTGGCTGAAGGGCCTGTATGGGGCTGGGATCCTGGCCTCATCAGGGTGTACCACTGCATCTGAGATACCCCTCCCAATTTTTACCTGACACATTGATGTGGGACCAGCCTGATCTCAGTCTCTGCCAGTGCTACCAGTCTCCCTGTGGCTTCTTGTTTACATCCTTTGTTTTAGGACTTCTCTTCAGCTAGATTTAAGGTGGTTCTGAATGATAGTTTTTCTGTAGTTTAGTTGTGATTTTGGTGTAGTTGTGGGGGATTCAAATACCACATTTACCTATGCTGCCACTCTGGTAAGACTACATCCTTGTGCCATGATTTTATTACTTCTCTTCTGATGATGAAAACTACAATCCATTCCAGAAAATCAGGCTGTATCCCCAATGGCCCTGTTATTAACCTGTTAGGCCTAGTTTTTGCTAGGTGACTTCCTGCACTCTAATAATCAATTTAGCAACACAAAATGCATACCCAATTCTTGTTTTTTTTTTTACACAGAAAAGCAAATTTAGCCAGAAGTCAAATAGTGACCAAGAGCATCATAAAATTAATAAAAATCTAAAGGGGTATTTGTATGTTGCTACTTCTTCCCTAGCACACTTTTCAACTTTTGCAACCATATTTTCAGGTAAGCCTGTACATCTATTATATTTGACACTTTGTTTATGACCTGGTTACTTCTTTCTCCCATAGAAAACTGCATTACTAATAGGTACCAACATTGACATTTTCCTGATCCTTCACAATGCCAATTTCTTGAGAAATGGTTCAATTGTTAAGAAAACCCTATCAATTCTGTTATGATTTTGCACTCACCACACCCAAAATAACCATTCACAGTACCTGGAACTTTGGTTTTTCTCCTTATCAATCCAAGACAGCTGCTCTCTGACACAGTAGGTCTTCAAGCACAAAGATTAAATTAAAATGTGCTTACATTGTTTATTTTTAAAGTAATTTAAAATACAGTGTAAATATACATCAAAGATATTGTGGTGATTTAGATTAGGAATAACATGAGGTTATTTACATGTTTATGTATGTATGTGTATATGTATACACACACAAAGTGCAGATAAATACAGAAACACTACAAAATAAACAAAAATTTCAATATGATAATTTACTGACAATCATTTTCATCATGTTTATTACTTTATTTGTCATGTTAATGGCTGCAAAGAAATTCCTAGTACTGAAATATGGTATCTAAATATTAAACTTTTACATAAACTATAGTACCTCAAATTTTAACAGTATATAAATAGAATTCTGAATTTAAAAAACAGTCATCTTCCCTGACAAACTCCCTATTTATGTGTACAGGTTTCAGCTCAGAGTTCAAGAAGACTCTTGAAATCACAGCTCTCACCATGTGGTATTGTCTCTGACTTGAAGCATAAATCAAGTGTAGGCAGTGGGCTCTGTAAAAAAAGACGTGACTGAGGATACAGAGGCAGACACAGAAACTGTAACAACGCTGCCACGTTCAGAACAATGCATATTCTGATCTAAGAGACCAAGTGGATTCAAGGCAAACCTGGGTTGCTCTCAAGCCTGGGAGGGTAAAGACCATGGGAAATACTGCTGAGAAGAGGCAGATAATGGAAAGAGGGAGATGGTTTCTAATTAGGGCGGTCTTGGCAACTTCAGCCCCATCCACCTCCAACACTCCAGCTCCTCATGTAGCCTGTGCACGAGCATCTAGGATGATGGAGGGTTATCTACACTGTAATAATTGCAAATGCCTCCTGTCTTTTGGGACTCCTCAGTAAATCTGCAGACTCCATCTCTCCCAGTAGCACCAAGAAGTATTCAGCTCTGAGTTTGGCGTCTCTCTCATGAGAGCCAGGGGGAGAAGTGATAACCTGCCTACAGAACCCCCTACCTCATACAACTGCTTCTGAACATTGGTCTAGAATGTGCAGGTCAGTTTTCTGCCAATGGTTTGTTCTGAGGGCTGTCAACGTTCTCATTTGAGATTCCTTATTAAAACAGTGGATGCAGCTGCCCTAAAAAATGAATAGTCCTATTTACTGATCTGATTCTCTATGGGTCCATGCCATTCATAAGCCTGAGTTTGTACAAGGTCCCTACCAAGCAGAACCTGCACAGGTGAGGCAGGAAAATATTACTGACAATGGATGGATCTGATGATGGTGTTTAGGAGAGTGAGACTAGTTGATTTAAGCCTAAGTCTGAAATCAAACACTTGATTTAAGTCTGTGGCTCAACAGGAAACAGCCAGGATGTGTATTATTCAGAACAGTTAACCTCATTTGTAAAATGTGTTTGATTTTGGAAAGTAACCAAAAAAGGTAGGAGACAAAATTAGACAGCAATTTCTACCCTAAGTGAAAAACAATAGTCAAGAGCAAAATAACTTCTGAGAAATTGTCAAGTTTCTGTTTTATTTTTCTTTACCAGGAGATAAGTTTTTGGGGGGTCCCATCCAGTGTTTCTAGCGCAGAGTAACAGCTGCAAATTATAAATATATTGTAAAACCAAAGAACAAAATTTGTTCCTGAATTGCTCTGCCTCTAACTTCAGTCAATGAAGCATAAACCAAATTGGGGTCCTAAACACTAGTGAAAGCATCCTGAATACATAATTTAGGGGGTTTGCTACTTCGCTGTTGGAAGAAAGGCTCTACAGGACTCCTCTGCATCAGCATCCATGTGGACAGTATCCTTTCTCCCATGAGACACAGACCTGAAGAATGAGGCTGGGAGTGAGGTTAGCAGGGTGTTAGCTTCACAGGATTAAGGTGCCAGGTTTATTTTCCTTACAACACAGTGGAAGTTCAGAAAGCATGACACAATGGGTAAAACCAACTAGCTAGAATAAGAATAAAAGTCATTATGTATCTTTGTTTTTCCTCTTTGGGAACCTGGATTGTTCAGGATCATAAGGCACCTTTTTTTTTGTTTCTCCACCACCCCTGAAAGAGCCAGCAATCAAGCCATTGTTGAGGAACCTGGTTACACTCATTCATATTTGAAAGCAGAGTGCCTATGCAATTAGCAAAAGCACTCACATCAAACAAGGAGAAAGCACTTCCTCATACTTCATGGACTTTACAGGAATACAAACACTATTTTACTGTTCAGACATATATACTCACATAGCACAACAGAAAATGCCTTCGGTTGATAGACTAATTTCGTTAACCTTGGTAGTTATGGGACAAGAGTCACCTGTTAAATACATAAGTGTTTTGTTCTTGGAGATACTTCACATAACACAAGACAATGACTCAGCAATCTCATCTTCATACTGATTATACTACAACCAATGATTAGGGTGTCCACATTGTATGTTTGCAGGGTGTGGATGTAGCAATTCTAACATAACTTCGTGTCTCTGGAAAGCTATGATTTCATTATTTGAAATGCTGTTACAATTTTGAATGTGACCTTCCAATAATTCACATTACTTTCTTGTGTAATTAATATTGTGATTCAGAGCACATACCTTGAGTTTCCCAATGCTCACAAAAATCTTTGTCTGCAGGAAATTTAATTCTTGAGAAAAGCAGCTTTAGTCTACCTCCAATCCATGACCGTGACTTGTTTATACGTGTAATTGGTATAAAGAACAAAGCACCATTCTCACAAATCTTATAAATTAAAACTTCAAACAAAAACACAGTCTGAAGAAGCACTTTTGTAGCTTGTTGAAAAAAAGAAGGACTACAGCAAGTACTGCCACAGACATGCCTCACCAGGAGAAAGAGAGCTTCCCACCCACATGGTATACAGCAAAAGCTTGAATCCCTGACTGAGCATCAGGGGAATTAACTCACAGACAACTCAGAGGCAGGAACACTCCGGTCTGTGTGAAAATAAAATGAAAGGTGAGATTTCCTTATGCGGCAGCAAGGAAAGTAGAATTCTGAATCTCCTTTTGGAGTCAAGTTGGTCTTTGACAGAAAATCAACACGCTTTAAGAGGTTCTAATCTGGTAGGATGCCAGACAATGGCAGGGTGCTTAAACGGAGCGTTGTGTAGACTCAGGAACTGGTACACTGGCAAGACAACCTTCTGTTCCAGCAGAAGGTAGTCAAGGGTGTCAGCAATGCTCGTATCACTAGTAACAGCCACCAAGGATCCAGAGATCAACAAGCTCTAGTGACACCCCATTGTCACGTACAAAAATGAACAGCAGGAAGCAAAGGGAAAAAATGTATCAGATTTTTTCATTATATTACTAATTTTTATAATATTAAATATTTCTCATTCCAATGCACTGATATTTGTTTCTGGTTGTGACTTCACCTATTGTTATTCTCTTTATTTTTAAATTCTACACTATTATTACATTTTGAATTTTAAAAGCATAAATGCTCCAAGGCATAGTTGTGTACACATGTGTATGAAAGTGTATATAATCTATTAACTCTAAAAACATTAATTTAAAGTAGAAGAGATTGAGATTACAGATTATAATATCACACAGAAGGAGTTTGATACAGTCAATACCTGAGTGTCTGCACAGTGAGAACTCGGAAGTAGCAAGTGAAATAGAGTCTAGGGGGCAGCTCAGGGGCTGTGACAGGGCCAGTCACCCACTTTTGGAATCTCGAGGAGAAAAGCTCTTTGCCACATGCAAATAGTTATAGAAATAACATATGAGAATTATGGAAATAATAGAAATAGAGGTTGGTGCATGACCAGATGTTGATGATATATATATATCATCTCTATATATATAGATAATATATATATATCTATATATATATATAAATGGGCAGTAAATTTCTATGTTCTACAAATTCAGTGAAATTCCTAATAAAGGCTGTAAATTGAATGGCATTTAAAAAATCTTGTACATATTATATTCCTGCTAAAAATGATAAAACCATTTAAAAATTTTGTGGTTTAAATAATTTAAGAATCTTGTGCCTTTATGTTTAAATTCTGTTTCACTAAGCATAGACTTTAGAAGGTGTAGCTTCTCTACCAGTGTCTTAAAACTTCTTTATCATTTGTAAGGAATTTCTCATTAGCCAAAATTGGGTACTAATAAAATTCTTTGACTCTTTAGTATTACAAGTAGAATTTAAGTTCTATGCCTTGATATTATACTTTCACACTGTCTTCCTCTTATGGTAACTATATTTTTGTGATGCCATTATAATGCTACTAGCTGAGGATATGTGCCTGTGATTCATCAGTATTTATATGATAACGTAGTAAAATTTCATAAAACCCCCAAAGACATAAGAGTACTTTCATACATCCTCCGAACCAGGGGTTGGTAGACCAAGCCCCAGGAGTCGCACTCGACCTGCTGCTGCCTGGTTTTGTATGATCCAGCAGCTGAAACAACTTTTACATTTTAAAATGGATTTTTAAATGTCAAAGACGACTATTTCGAGTCTCATGATAATGATAAGATCTTCAAATTTCAGGGTCCTTACAGAAAGCTGCATTGGCACGTAGACACGCCCATCCATTTGTTCACGTCTATGGCGGCTCCCTGCATGATGGCAGGGATAAGGTCTGCGATGGAGTCCACAGGGCTTGCAAAGGACGAAGTACTTACTATGAGGCCTTCACAGAAACAGTGTGCTGATCCCTGCTCAAAGCTGAAGGCAGGTGTCTGGGATTCTGGATGGAGTGTTTAAAGTGGACTCAGTGTATGACTTAATTTGGCTTCATTTACAGACATCATACATCATATACATCATTGCCTTTGAATATTACCATCTACTTGGTAAACAAAAATAAAGTTACATTAAAAAAAACTGATTTTCTTGAAATGTTCAGGACCAGCAAAATAATCATATATAAGAATAGTATACTTTTAAGAAAAAATAATAAATGAACAATTTAAATACGTTTTTAAGTAATGATTTCAAGATTCCTCAGAGAATGTCAGACAGCTAAGGACAGACTCCAAAATCCTTATATCAGATTTCTAGTTTTCAAATTTCTGGGATATAGTATTTCTACAGTATTTGAGATTCTCAATTGTTATGGAGGAGACATGTGGAGAGTTACTTATCAAAAAGAAAGATACTTTAAAGTAAGAAACCAGCCAAAAAATAAAAAGAATGGAAACAATTTAAACTTCTGTTCTCATTTTCCATTAATAGGGAGCTGCTGGTGTGGGACTTGATAGAAATGGTCTGTTTTCATTTAGTGGGTTAATCCCCATATCTGTGTCAGATAAAATCATAGCACTTCTTATTTGTTACCATGGATACCATGAAGATACTGCCATCCACTAAATAATATTAGAGGAAGACAACATAATTTTCTGGGACTAGTCCTGTTTTGCCTTCATAAGTTGCCTTCAACCATCCTGGTTCCACTGATGGGTACACTGGCAGAAAAATAAAAAGTTAATGTCAGTCAAAGAACATTAGCTTCAAATAATTATATACACAAATGGGTAAGAATCCACATCAGATTGCATGCATCCACTCATCAAGGCAATGCCACAGCACCTTTAAAGCCGGAAAAGTCCTTTACATTCATATAATCAATCAATCAGCCACCTTCTCACATCCTCCCTGCACCCTTGATTCTGCCCCACCCTGCCCCCTCCCTATACACAGGGGAGGAAACTGGAGGCCAGAGGAATGTGATGTGTTCACTTGTGGAGGTCAGGGGAGGCAGGGCCTGAACTAGGTTCTCAGTCCCCTGGTTTCCACTTCAGACTCTCATGGACACACTGTTCCTTCAGGGGAGGCAGTGGGTGCACCTACCGTTGGAAAATATCGCCCCCTGCGGGAAGGAGAGCTCGTGGCTGTGCTCGGCTTTACAGGAGTACATGGCTTTGGCTTGGCTGAAAGGGCAGAAGACAGTTTGTAAAAACCACAACATTCAAAAGAAATACATTTATATTCAAATTATTCTTAAAAATGACATGTTTCTACTTGTAATTGGAGTATAATATAAAGTGCAAATGTAAGTCTGCAAAGTACATTTCTCACGAACTGCACACACGTGTGCAATCATAAGACACCAGCAGCAACCCAAAAGCCCATCTCACGTTTCCAGGCAGTGCCTGCAAGGGTAACCGCCTAGCTTATAGCAAACAGCCTGAGTTGGTTTTAAAGGATGCTATTATTTAATTAGTGGATATGCTGTTTTTGCAGCACATATTGAGGGTCATAGGTAGCAAAACATGTTTTTCCACTTTCATTTCAGACTACCAGAGGTGAGATCCCCAAATTAAAAGGTCTACAGGGTACAGTAAATGAGTTAAGTAGGCATGATGGGTAAGTTGATGATAAGTGGTGACCAATGACGGCCTCACTGTCAGGAGGGAGATGGCTTTGGAAACCAGGGATCATATCTATTTCTTAGAAAGGGAAGCCAACACTCAGCTCTGGCATGTGCACCATATGGGAATTCAGGCTTGATACAGCCAGATAGGCTGGTTTTCTAAGAGAAGCCAGAATCTCAGAGTTTTATAGGAGTTCTATTAAAAACATTTGAGCTAACACTATTTTTCTTTTAGGCCATCATCTGAGGCTACTAATCAAGTCATCAGCCAAGTCACCTTTACTCTGCAATAGCCACACACCTTGGTGAGAGGTGGAACTCCTCTTGACTCCACCCACTTCTCACCGTCTCTACCACCACCAGAGTGCAAGCCAAAACCACTGCTGGTGTGACCCACTGAATGGCTTCCTACCATCCTAAATCCTCTAGGCCTGTTTTTGTCCCCTTGCAATCCATTCTTTACGGAGCAGCCAGGACAGTTTGAAAAGGTTCTGATGATCATGTTATTTCCCTGAGAACAAGCCTTTCACTGGTTTCGAACTGTAGCTCCAACCCACACACAGTCAGGTGCCTGTTGGCTCTCCTGCTTCCGTTGTGCCTGCCTCTGCCCACCTGCTGCACCCCAGTCCCACCTGCCCTCCTTTTCCTCAACCATGACAAACACATTCCCACCTCAGGGCCAGCTGAGTCCTTGCTCTGAGATGCTTTCCTCTTGAACCTCACATGGCTCTGCACATCTAGTCCATTTTAAATTTCCTGAGCTTTGCTGAAGGCTGTGTCTTCCCTGACCACACACTCTAAAATAGCTGCCCGGGCATTTATCATACCCTCCTAAGTCTGTGTGGTACTAATATCTGCTATTCTTTTGCTATTGTTGCTATTTCTGTTTTCTTCTCTCCTAATCAAGATGTATCCTCCATGAATGATGCTTGATGCCTAGTAATAACTCAGTAAGTATTTTCTGAATAAGTGAGTAGGAAAAAAAAGGGCAAATGCTCTGATGCTCTGGGCTTTTTCTATGTGATGAGTCCTTTAAACATTCAAGGTGCCTTGTCTTTCTTCCTTTTAGTCCCAGTACTGAATCTGCAAACAAGCAGCAGCAGTGTTTGCTATTGCAGATCTCTCAGAGCACCAAGGTCACATTATTTCACTTTCCTGTCAGGGCTGGACCCTATGTCTGACCTCCACACTTCCAAAACAAGACGAGGTCACTTAAACCAGGGTCCTCAAATGTCATATGAAGATTGGAAAGCTTACGGAGGAACATTCTGGCCCCAGCCCCAGGGTCTGCTTCTATACTCTCAGAAAGGTTGCTAGGGGAGCCTGCAGCGGTCAGGTTTGGGAATGTCCACTAGCTCGCTTTCTGATGAAACACGGGTTAAGGAAGAACTGCGGGAAAGGAGGCACCCACAGAAAGACTTTACACTACAGAAGAGCTGCGCGGGTGTGTCTGTGTGCACACGCCCATGTGCACCTGGGTGTGTTGGTTAACATGGGTGGGAGGTGAGGGAGGAGGATGCTATCAAGTTCTAAAGACTTCTAAGAATCAGATGGTAGTATTCTTAAACAGAAAAAAAATACTAGTTTTTTCTTATAAACCTTCTAGTTAAATGTAATAATTTAATCCAGTACCTGATATGACTGACAGTTGCATAGCTATTTCTCTAAAAATATGTAAAGATTTATTTTAAAGATTTTATTTATTTATTTTTAGAGAGAGGGGAAGGGAAGGAGAAAGAGAGGGAGAGAAACATCAATGTGTGGCTGCCCGTCACCCGCCTGCCCCAAACTGGGGACCTGGCCTTTAACCCAGGCATGCACACTGACTGGGAATCAAACTGGCAACCTTTTGGTTTGTAGACCTGCACTCAATCCACTGACCTACACCAGCCAGGGACTAAAGATTTTTTAAGAATTCACATTTCCAGCCCTGGCTGGTGTGGCTCAGTGGATTCAGCACTGGCCTGTGAACCAAAGGGTCACTGGTTCGATTCCCAGTCAGGGCACATGTCTGGGTTGTGGGCCAGGTCCCTGGTGGAGGGCACATGAGAGACAACTGCACATTGATATTTCTCTCCCTCTCTCTCTCCTTCCCTTCCTCTAAAAATAAATAAATAAAATAAAAAAAGAATTCTCATTTCCTAACAGCAACAATTTCCTCCAATAAACATTGTTTTATTGCTCTGAGTACTTAAAATAGATACATAAGGAAACAATTTCCAGAGTTATAGAAATAATTAAGATATCATTGTTCTTAAAATGATATGATTCTTGAAATTGCACTAAGGCAATTAAACTATTTTTATTAATATTTCAGACATGAAAGTCCTCTTTATAGTATTTTATAAGATTACGTGGAGAGAGGAGGGAAATAGAATAATTATACCACTAAATAAATAGATATCGTTAAAAGTGTCAAAAATACACAGCAAAAAAAATCTGTCATAACTTTTCAGTTGTCTGTGCCTGTGTCTAGACAGGTATAATTTTCTTCTGCTGCACTCTGTAAGTACAGGTGTTAACTCAGCAGAGTGCTTGGATGATTTAATGCAGACTTCTGTGGCCGTGGTTTCCTCTCCAGGTGCTAATGCTTCCTCTTTTACTGCCTTGGTGTGCTGAGGATGTGAAAATTACACTGACACCTATCGAGCCTCTCTTCAGAAGATTCTAATATGCTTGAAAAGGATTTTGAAAATCCTGCTTCTCACGGCATGGGAGAGGAAGGTGATAACATTTACTGTTCTGAGAGCCATTTCTCCCCTTACATATGGAAGATGATGTGATCACAAGTCCCATTCCCATGCTAAATGCCGCCTGATGCTGGTGAGTAGACTTACAAAGGTTTCATAGGGTAGGTGTGCACAATCTGCGATAGTTAAGCATAAGCAAAATAAAAAAGTCACTAGATCAAAATTGATGCAATGTTTTCTGGAGAGCCACTTAACGATGATAAACACACACGCATACAAACACTCTCTCACACCTCCTGTGTGCCGAGAATTTCACTGCTGAAGGGAGTAAAAAAGCACACAGATAATATTTTTTAGAATACCAAAGAAGTTGCGTATGTCTCAGAGGCTAAAACCGCTGTTCTCCTCCAACGGCCTCCTTGACGTTTCCACAGCTTCTGCAGTGTTGACTACACCTGCTCCTTCTGATCATCCTTCACTTTGTCCTTTGCCAGAACCTCAAACGAAACCATTCCCCAAAGACCAAACAATGCTCAATCGTTTCTCCTTTTCACTCAAAAAGCCCACCTTCATTGATGCAGAGTAACTGCTGTGAACAAGTTTCTCAAATGGTGAACTTCATGCCTTCTCCCATTTGAGCTGCACATTTGCAACTGCCTCTCAGTGTCCTCTGGCTCCCTCAAACGTTATGGCTCAAACTCTCCTCTCCCCCTTGTACTCACAAGCCAAGAACAGACACTAAGCTGCCACTATTTCTCCCACTCAGACTCAAAGACTTGGAATCTTCTTTATCTGTCGTTCATCCTAGTATCAAAGCAGTTGCCCAGTCCTGATTCTGTCCATAAAATGTTCCTTATTGCTTTTCATTCCTTTGTTACTGCCCTAATTACGGTCTTTTAAATCTCGCCAATTCTATCCCGAATGATTGACTTTACTCTCGACTTCCCAACTCTCTAGAAAGATCACGTGGAAGGATCTGTTCACCGATTAGATCACTCCTCTGCTCAATGGCTCCCAGAGCCGGCTTTAACTCTCGGAGATGTTACTTTTCGTGCTCAAGGTCATCCACTAGAATCTCCCAATTAGTCTCTTTCACAAACACAGCTAGTCTTCCTACTACTCGCTACCTGTTCTATGATTCTTTAAGGACTAATTCAAGGGTAGCCCTGAGTTCCCTAGCAGGAACATGAAATAAGCACTATAGGAGATTAGTAAGGAAAATGCTTTCAACTTCTTTCTATTGTTCAGTTGTATTTAATAGTACCAGAAAATACCAGGTGGGGTTGTTAAGAGTTCATGTTTATAGATCATTAAAATATATTAATGAGAGTCTCAAATATCTTAAGAAAGTAGTTTCAATAAAAATTATTACAATAGTAACAGTTAATATTGTAAAGGCCATCTGTGGAGAACTTACCAAATAGATTGCCGTGTATTTAAAATTTACAACAATTTGGCAAAACCAGAATTATAGCCTTATTTTATAGAGACAATAGACTTCTTAAATATGTGACTGCAAGCTTATACACATGGGAAGTGGTGAACCAAGGACATGGCCATGAGGCCCACTGTGTGCCTCTGTCCCTGCCTCTGGGTGGAGAGTTATGACACAGTCCACATGCTGTGCACCAGTTGAAAAAGACAGTAATGTTCAATGCACCAGTTAGTAAGCTCTGAGTTTATGCTGACAGCCATTAGAAGTTGATTTAGAGTAGTATTTTGAATGTAAAAAAACATTAAAAATGAACAGACTGATTGTTGAACCTTTGAGTATATATTTATGACATGACAGCATTCTGATGTATTTCAACAGCTGGCTTTTTTAAAGCTCTGTGAGATTATCTCTTTGATTACAGTACTTGAGTTCTTAACAGATTTAGATCTTCCTAATAAAAGGGCTCCATCTAGTGGATTAATTCAACCCCATAGCTGGGCAGACAGAAGTAACAAGATTAAATCCCTTCCACTAAGGCCTAAAGTAGATGACAGTTTCAGAGATACATGATGTTTGCTCTGATGCGCACAGTGCCTAATTGTTGCTGTGTCTGATAAAAAGGAAGAAGGGAAAGATTCCACAGCGGACGTGAGATCATGCAAACACTTTGGAATCTGCTATATGAATGCAATGCACTGACTGATGTCCTAGAAAGATGCCAACTCTATGGACTTAGAAACATTAACAGATGAGGGCCTAAGTAGGCGATTTTGGGGGGGGGGGGAGCTTCTTCTAGGAAAAGTTCTATAAAGTCAAGAATATACTTTTGAAAAATTTCTATTACCAAAGGATTCTTTGTTGTGCAAAGGTTACAGCAACTGTGTCTTCTAGAAAACATATCTGTTTAGAACCCTTCTTTGAGAAGACCTTAACAAACCAAGCATCACCTGGCCAGTCTAAGACACCATATGCGGTTTATGGACATGACCTCTTCCTCGTGAATGGGGAGTGAGTGTGGGTTTGACCGTCTGTGGAATGGAGGGACAGAGCTATTAAAAATGACCCACCATGTCAACACAAGGCAACAACGTCACCACTATCTTGTTTACTTTTTACTTTGTTTTGGAAACTTACCGCCCAGAAGAAACTGGCTTAACTGAACCAACATTTTCAAACAGTTGGGCTTTCGCTGCCACACTGAAAAATAATTTAACAATGCAAGCTTCATTAAATCAATTAGAAAAATCATTTGGGTTAAAATGAAATTTAGAGTTAGCAATTAACCAAAACAATGATAATTAGTAGTTAAGAACTGTCCCCCAAAATTTGACTTTACTTTTAATTGTTTTAAGATTTAAAGAAAAAAAAGATTTAATGTGGAAGAAAGTTTTAGCTTTAGTCTCCAGTTCATGGAGTATCAAATGGTAATAAACCTATCGATACCACCTTTGGGGAGGTTTCTGCCCTTATTTTTTCTACCGCAGAAAACTGGGAGCAGTAAAAGGGAACACTTTCTCCCTGCTTTGCTCCCAGCAGCAGTATTATTGACTCCTGTGAAGCCACAAGAGAAAAATCAAGTCAACATGACAAAAGAGTTGTTCACTTTGACAGCTAAGACAAACTAATGATAACATTGTTGCATGTACCCTTTATATTTGAGCACACTTCCTATAATATGGGAAGAGACAACTGTGAAAATATGACCAATCGGTAAATCTGTAGATTCAAATCTTGTTTCAAGTCATGGAGTGGGGGCATGGTCTGTAAAGAGGTAAGAAAATTAGGTAGAGGGTGAAAAGAATGAAAACTAAAGTCGCCTCAGTAGGCGGAGAAGTTTCTATATTTACTAGAAGAGACATCAGATTCCTTAAATGACATTCTAAACTAAATTTTTAAAATCTCTTATTCATTTCTTTGACAAACTTCTCCTAGAACAGAACCATTTGATAATCTCAAGTTTATTTATGACTAACACAGAACATACACTCTCTGATTAATTTCTTCTTGTACTATCAGTAAAATCACAAAATGGAAGCTCCTCTCTTTCCCTCAAAAAGGATGGGATTTATTCTCCCTTGACACATTGACTTAAAATTTAATTTCCCTCAGTGGCTAGAACTATACACACTGAGAAGTAGACAGATTTACAAATATATTTGTCTACAACATGGTAGCTGAATTTCTGACCAAGAGAGAGATAATGTATGTTAAACACACTGAAACCAAAAGGTTTCTATCAGAGAAAGGGAGGAACAAATGAAATTAAAACACTCTGTATGGAAATAAGCTTAGTAAAATGTCTGACTGAACTTTTGAGGAATGATTTAAGTGTCGAGAATATCACCATATTAAAAATGGGCATAGTATAACAGAGCACAGATTCAAGCTACAGAACCCTGGGTTGGAATACCAGCTCTACCCTTACTAGTTGAGTATATGTAGACTGGTTCCTTAAACTCCCCTTTTTAAATTTTATTATTATTTTAATAGAATTAATTTGATAGGTAACATTTTGCAATCCTTAAATTTTCTGAGTATCAATTCCCATCATTTCTAAAATGAGGTTTATACTACCGACTGTGCAAGGATATTGTGGAGCTTAGAAGAGACAATGTAAGCAAAGGTGCCTAGTAGTAACAATATATAGCATTTGGAATGCTCAGCAAAAGTCAGCAGATATACAGAAAAGGAGAAAAACTTTTGTCCTTGATTTTGCTTAGTTGTTTATCCAGGTTCTCACTTCTCCTCTTTGACCCCCTTCTGTGCATGTCTGTGAGCCCTGCCTTATCAGCCTTCACACTTGCAGGTCATTTCTTCTGATTAGAGGGACCAGCTCCCTTTTGCCTATCATATTCCTTGTTCTCTATAAGCTTGTTTAAATCCATGAGTTCTCAGGTGGGGAGATATGTGATGGTCAACCTTCACAGCTAGAAAGCAGTTGCATTTCTAACAGAGGTAGGGGGTAGGGGGCCTGAGACCTGGGCCTGGCACAGCGGTCTCCACAGCTGAGAAGTTGATGTTTAGCTTTCACAGGAAGGTTTCTGGCTTCAAAGCCCATAACTACTATATTATACATCTATTTTCATGTCCTTATACTAAGCCATAGTTCTGCTTCTAAGGAAAGTACTTGAAGCACCTGCCCATGATTGTTTATATGTGTCCTAAGCTTGCTCTAACTTCCACCTCACTTTTAGAAGAGGACAGGGCCCTACAGAAGTGGACTGTACCCACTCTACAGATGAGGCATTGGCTGTGGAAGTCCTAAGGGCTCCTTCAGCCACCTCCATCCCCATGGGTCCCCTGGCAGACACAGCGAACACAAACCTCACTTACATGGAGCCAGGCCGCTGGTAGCCATTGCTTGAGGCAGTGTCTAGCCTTAACCTCCTGCACATTTTTGGAGGCAGGTCTGGGTGCGGCAAGGCTTTCGGCGTCTCTTTGGAACCTATGGAAGTTAAGCTTTGAATGGAACCACTGTAGCTCTTGTTTCCTAAAAAGAAAGCCCAAGAAAACAGGCAAGGTGTTATTAGACAAAATAATAACAATAACCCAGTACATGTGCCTAACAAAAGGAAGCATTCTTCTCTGAAACCAAATGAGAAGGTACAGAATGTTCTTTTAGCACTGCAGCCCATCACTCAGGGAGATCAGAATCTACAGCAATTACAAACACATCACCTCACAGAGACAGAAAGAGCCAGGAAAAAAGTCACAGTGCAGAGGAGTCTGAAAAGTCTTAGCTCCCAAGGAACAAACTAGATAAGCATCATTAGTCCCTCTCCCATTTTTCCCTTGCTTAATCATGCTGAATAATCTGGCAAGTGACAGGGAGTTAATGGCATCTTGCATAAACTAAACTCTGGCTTACCTTCAGCTGCAGAGATGGATTTGAGAAAGGTAGCTGAGGCTCTTTTCTGCCCTGAAACCCCTTGCGGCCCTTTCTTGGTCAGGTCTATGGGTGGGGAAACATCCCCCGGGCTAGTGACGGAGGCAACACTCTGGCAATCTGATTCTGCATCCGTTTTGGTTGCATCTTCTCTAGAACTGGATTCAGGACTAGTCCAGAGACCAAGACTTTTCTGTCCATTGGAAGGTGATGGGGATGCAATCCAAGGAATCCCTCCAGATTTCTCCCTGGGCTGGCAGGAAGCAGGCTTTGTGTTGCTGTTTTGTTCAGAAGAGTGAGAGGAGAGGGACTCAATGCTCCCCATGGGTGTGCTGGCTGGGCTGCTGCTGTAGGAGTCACCTGAGCAGGAGCAGAAGAGAGAGAACAGTGGCGCTCCACTGAAAACAGCACCACCAAAACCTGTCCATTCTCCAACTCACACACGTTCTGTGGCCACCTGGTCCCACTGAAGTGATGGGCCTTTATCTGATGTGGTGAACCATCCTTAGTACTGGAGAAAGGCTTTAAACATGCACTTGAATTTGGAAAATGCATTTTTCAATACTATTCAAGGGAGATCTTACATGCAATATGTACCTTGCCCTAGGAAATTATGTTACTTGTTGAAGCATGAGTGGGCAGACTTGAATTCAGAAAAAATTCTGAAACAGGACTCACAAGTAAGGGAAATGATTCCATGATTATATTACAAAAAAAAAAAAAAAAGAAAGAAAGAAAGGGGGGGGGCTAATGTTAAAGATATATTCTGCCTTTTTAATTTATTTTTATTTTTCTAATCTTAGGTGATTCTGAGTTACGATGCATCTGAATCCTCCTCCATTCAAAGGCATCATTAGATATCAGCTGCAAATTACAAGCTGCTCTCTATTTCTAAATAGGGGACCTGTTCCTTTTCCTGCTAAGAATATAGCAGCATAAGTAACTGGCTGTTTTACTAGGTGTATTTTTTTTTAATGTTCCTAAAAGTAAGGTATAAGAAGCAGAGAAGCTGTAATAGAGTGTTCAACTATGTCTAAATTTTTTTAAAAAGTATTTTCTATTAAATATTGATTGTGAAAAAAATTGGGAGGCTTAAGGGTATGAAATAAAATGAAAAGACCACAGTTTCACACACATCACAGGCTCAAGATGCCACCCACTTATTCTTGGGGCATGGCTCAGAACAGTAAGTTAGTGATAACGTATGGTGTGGTTTCTCTTATTTCTTTTCTTTCTCTCTTTGAAATACTTTGATATCCAAGAGATGATGCTTTAAGAACATAATGTGAAAGGAAGAAAGAAAATGACTGCTTCAGCCAGACTTTCTTTTGCTTTCTTCTCTAACTACTTTCACAATAGCACAAAACCTTCTACAAAATAGCACCTCATGTACTTAATCACAGCTGCAGAAAAAAAGGGGGTGAAGGGGGCATAGAGCAAACTAATTACTGCTTTTGTCGCGGTAATGAATTTGCTTGTCTAAGGTACCTTGTAACTGTACTGACAGAGAACATACGAATGTTAGAGGTGGAGGAGGTATTGGGGTGATAGCGTCAGTAAAAACAACTTATTTCTACCTAATTGTGGGTAGAAAGGCTGATTTAAAGAATGGAGAAAGCCTCTCCCTAAGGCGGCACACTTACTATCAGGCTCTGCCAAGCATGGAGTGTATCTCCCTCTGGGCTTCCGGGAGCCTGTCGACAGGCAGATGGCGCGCGCCCTTCGGGATCCAGATCGAGACTGAGGTTGAGGAAGAGGAATGTTTGGGTCTGGGGCAGTATGGAAAATCTGCAGAAGAACAATGAACCAAGGTCAACCAAAGGGTGAAATTGCCACTTTCATCATAAAAGCAGCTTTGAGAGTTATTACATAATCTTAGAACTATATTCTGCTTAATCAGTTGCCTGGCAAGAGACACTTGATACAAAAAACAAACAAACAAACAAACAAAACACCCCCTGAATAACTACAACTTTCTCGTCTATTTACACTGAGTAGTGCTTCTTCTCTGGGTTTTCCTCTTTGTGCTCCTGCATTACCCAACTTCAGGTTTCTCGGTAATTTTAAGAAACCTTTCAAATAGGAACAGATGTCTATGTCAAGACACATGGATTTTTTTCATTGTGATAGTCTCTGTCCCTCTTCACACTGAACATGGCCCTTGGGGAAAAGGATCCTTCCGTATCGTTTCCCCTGCAGAATGTGCCCCTCGTTCCTTAGGAGTAGGCACTGCCATGCTGTTGCTTCTGAACCGTCAGGAAATGTGATGAGTGCAGGGAGAGGTCCGAGAGCAGCCCTGGGAGGCGGCCCTGTGTGCTCTGGCTGTGAGGAAGCGGGCAGCCGCGGGCAGGCACACAGGCTGTTCTTCCATAGGCACCAGGAAGGGACCCGGGGAAGGACAGAGGCACAGTCACTCTATCACAGGACTAGCTTAGACACAAATGTGTCACAGGATGATTAGGGCTTCAATGGCCAATTTCTTAATTATCCAATCAATTTGGCTTTCCCAACTTCTAATTTCCATAGTTGTTCTAAGATTGCACTCTTACGAAGAAACTCTTCTTAGGGTTTGGATATAGAAAAGGCTTCAAGATTCTGTTCCCTGAATTTTTTCTTTGATTTTATTTAGAGTATCATTTCTACTGTATCACTAAAAATGTAATCCCAGAGAAATTAAAATATCAAAATAGATTTAACCACAGAGTAATTCTAAAGTGTTCTATGAATATGAGCAAAAAAATTGCTTATATAAACGCTACAGAAAACCTTGAAAGGTAAATGATAGAGGAGAGGAAACCATCTGTCTGCTCAGAGGGTTTAGAGGAGAACTTAAAACTGAACTCGGAAAAAGAAAATCAAAGTCCTCATCAAGAACTAATTTATACAACACCAGGCTGACAGGACTACAGGAACCTGAGGTCACAATGTGAAGCTCACAGATGATGCAAATGGACAATCAAGCAGGTACAAATGCAAGATATGAAATGTGATGCTTCCACATGAAAATGCAGCTTACCTTTTCATAGTGCTCTATTAGAATTTCAACCACAATATTCTGAAATTTAATATTCATCATCGCAGCCACGGTTTCTTCCTGTGCCCTCATTAGAGTTGGGCCAAATATGACACCAAGGTTTGAGACAGTCATGAGATTTTGTTGGCTATGGAGTGATACTCTGCAAATAAGAGCAACAAAAAGTAAGTTAAACATTTAGTAATTATAAAATGTTGTCATCTACCAAATTTGTGACACTATAGGCTAATTTTTCTAAATAGTCAACTTCAGTCATTCCCAATTGGCATTAGTGAGTATAGCTTAAAAGGATATAATAAATCAACCTAGACGAAGTAAGACATAATTACAAAAGTTAATATATTGAAGTAAAAAATTTTGATTTTCTAAAGTGAGTGCATTCACCCTAGAGAGGGAGATTATTATCTCTTCAGTGTTTGCTCAGTACTGCATTTCTTTTAGAGCAGATGGTTCAGCGTAGACTGGTTGTAATTTTATTTGGATTCGCCAAACATATTGAAAACCTACTGCCAGGCACTTTCAGTTATTATTGCATTTAATCCTCCCAGGAAGTCAGGTTTTCCTATTGTATGGGCAAAAAACCAAAGCTCCTAAAGTCAAAATGATGCACTTGAGGTTACAGAAAATTAGGGTCAGATGCTGTGTCAGTCAGGCCTCCTGAATGCAAGTCATGGGTTTCCTTGAGCTCCCCACGTGAGACAACTGGCCAATGCACGTTTCCATCCTTCCCAGCCTTCCATCCAAACTTCTCTGGGTGCTTCCCTGGTGCTGGGCACTGTGCGAGGCAGTGAGACTAGGACATGCAAAAGCATCAGTGTTGGCTTGAAAATGGAAATGAAACCAAAAAAGCCTATGGTATTATTGGCCTTAGCAAAGTAATCTCAGTAACTAACAAACATGACTGTGACCAATGAACTAACTTGGAAACTGGACATATTCTTTTGAGGAAACCCCGTTCATTTGACCAGTCTCCTGGGTTAACCACCACCTTTTCTGTGTCACTCCCAGACAAGACTTTAGAACGTAAAGTTCTAGGAAGGAGCACAACAGAAGATTATGTCTATATCTGAGTATGCATCACTAACTGCATTGTGAAACCTAAAGTCGACTGCATGGGAAATCCAGGGTTTTGGGTTGTCCATGCAGCTCCTAGCACAGGACAAGCAGTGCTGACTGTCCGAATGACTGAGATGCTCCCTGTGCCCACGAGGGCGCTGTCTAAGAAGGCTCTTGGTTAGGACAAAGAGAGCTTCATTCTAAGTTCCCTTCTTATAAAATGTTTAACATGGATTAGAGAATGTATACTAAGAAAGTAGTGTGTAAAGATAGTGAGTCTATCTGGAATGAAAGCTTGGATCCATCCGACTTGGAAGTGGGGTTAGTCAGCCCAGTTATTTCATAGGCTTCAGTTTCCTCATCTGTTAAGCAGAACAACCCTTCTAGGGCTGAGAAAATTAAATAATGAGTAACATTAAGTTAAATATGACCTCAAAATAATGTTCTTCCTGTAATTAAATTTGCTATAGACACTCTTGCTAAAATGTAAAAGTTCTTTATAGTATTCGGTAAACTGGAAAATAATTACTATTAAGATCACTGCGGAACAGAATTAGAAATCCTAAAAAATTAGTCTATTTTAAGAAGGAGAATCGGAGGACTTCCGGCAAGATGGAGGAATAGGTGGACGTACTGTACCTCCTCGCACAACCAAGACTAGAACAACAATAATTTACAACAATAATTTACAGTCAGAATAACGCCCAGATCCAGCAGAGGATTTATCTGAATGGAAGTCGGGCAGCCAAGAAGTTGAAGTAGACGCGTTCATCCGGACTGGTAGGAGAAGACGAGCCGGGCGGGCGAGGGGCTGGCTCGGGTCAGTGGCACTCGGAGGTCGGGGAAAGTTTGGCGCGAAATCGGCGCGACAGCCATCCGGGGCGCAAGAACACAGCGGTGATCCCTGACTACGTAAGCTGCGGCTGGCAGACCCAGAGGGGCAGTGATTGTGGACCAGGGCAGAACTCGCAGCCCGGGAGCCCAGAGAAGGGTCTGAGCCCAAGAGAACGGAACTACCGCCATTGTTTTCTCCCGTCCCTGCTCCCGCCCCCACATAAACGTCACAATCTAGTGACTGGGGTGCCCAGCCCCGGTGAACACCTAAGGCTCTGCTCCCCACTGTAACAAGAGCGACCAGACCGGAAAAGAAAAAAAAAAAAGGAGAGACGGGAAAAATATGTTTTCAACAGAGCAGATCAGTCCCCCAGGATTCATCCTTTTGAGCGACCAAGAAATAACCAATCTATCAGATGCGCAGTTCAAAACACTGGTGATCAGAAAGCTCACGGAATTGGCTGATTTTGGGTGCAATTTAGATGAAAGGATGCAGGTTACCATAAAAGAGATGCAGGAAGATACGTGGTGGAAAGCCAATAGTGAAAGGAAGGAATCTGAGTCTCAAAACAATACAGTGGACCAGAAGGAAGACAGAATCAACCAAGCAGGAAAGCATGACGAAATAAGAATTAAAAAAAAAATCGAGGAAAAGATTAAGAGCATCCAAGACACCTTTAAACATTCCAATATCTGAATTATAGGGGTACCAGAATCGGAAGGGGAAAAGCAACAAATTGAGCATGTATTTGAACAAATAATAAAGGAGAACTTCCCCAATCTGGCAAAGGGAACAGTCTTCCAAGAAATCCAAGAAGCTCAGAGAGCCCCAAAGAAGTTGGACCCAAGAAGAAACACACCAAGGCACATCATAATTACATTAAGCAAGGTAAAAACGAAGGAGAGAATCCTAGAAGCAGCAAGAGATAAGGGGACAGTAACCTACAAAGGAGTTCCCATCAGACTGTCAGCTGATTTCTCAAAAGAGACCTTACAGGCAAGAAGGGGCTAGAAAGAAATATTCCAAGTCATGAAAGACAAGGACCTACATCCCAGATTGCTCTATCCAGCAAAGCTCTCATTTAGAATGGAAGGGCAGATAAAGTGCTTCTCAGATAAGGTCAAGTTAAAGGAGTTCATCATCACCAAGCCCTTATTTTATGAAATGCTAAAGGGATTTATCTAAGAAAAGAAGATAAAGAAAAGACATGTATAGTAAAAGGACAGCAAACTCACAAATATTAACAACCACACCTAAAGCAAAACCAAAAGAAACTAAGTAAACAATTAGAACAGGAACAGAACCACAGAAATGGAGGGCACATGGAGGGTTAGCAGCAGGAGGGTGGGAGGAGGAGAGAGGGGGAAAAGGTATAGAGACTAAGTAGCATAGAATGTAGGTTGAAAATAGATAGGGGGAGGGCAAGAATAGTACGGGAAATGTAGAAGCTAAAGAACTCATAAGCATGACACATAGACATGAACTAAAGGGGGGAAATGTGGGTGGGAGGGGGGTACAGGGGGGAGGGGAGAGAAGGGGGAAATTGGGACAACTGTAATAGCACAATCAATAAAATATATTAAAAAAAAGAAAAAAAAGAAGGAGAATCGATGACTTTGTTGCTCAAGTCATGAAATATTTTGATTTTCTCTTCATTGAATTTTCCTTCTGCTGGGCTACTGAGTTATTATAGACTACCGTCACCCATATTTCACCCATTTCTGCACCCCATTCCCCCTCAATTCCTGTAGGTAACAGAAACCCAGTTGCACTTTTGAATATTTAAAGTTAGAGTTAAAGAAGATGCCACAGATGGTCTTGTTTTAAGACAAAAGGATCCTCAGAAAGGAAGCAATGGTTTATACCATGTCTCAGAGCTAATTAATGGAAATTTGGAATTAGTCATCAAGTCATTGGTTTTTTTAGACCAGTGGCCAATCCAGGTCACAGGTTCTAAATTCTCTCTCTTTTTTAACCATATAAAGTTGCCAGGGGCCAAGATTGTTATTCGTTATCTATAGTCAAGTCATTAGTGATGTGGGCATACATTTCACTATGCAAACACTAACTTGAAAAGAAACATGTACCCTTCATGCTCATTGCACTTTATTTACAGTAGCCACGACATGAAAACAACATAAGTGTCCATTGATGGATGAATAAATAAAGGGCTGTGGTATGTATAAACAATGGAATAGTATTCAGACATTAAAAAGATGAAATGTTGTCATTTGTGATGATATGGAGGGACTTCAAGGGCATCACACTAGAAATGAAGTAAGTCAGAGAAAGACAAATATCACATGACCCTCCTTATATGTGGAAACTAGAGAATAGACACAAAATGCGCATGGACACGGAGAACACACTGGTGGCTGTAAGAGGATGTGTGGTCAGGGGTGAGGAAGACGGGTGAAAAAAAAGGAAAACAGTTTGCCCATCTTCCCCACTCCTGACCATGCATCCTCTTACAGCCACCAGTGTGTTCTCCATGTCCATGTGTGTTTTGTGTCTGCTCTCTAAGTTCCATATATGAGGGGGGCCATAGAAAGACTTTACAAAATTTGTTTCAAAAAGTCAGTAAACAAACAAAAGAGAAAAAAAAGAAAAGAGCCAGGAACAGTGGTGAAAGATGAGCAAGAGAACTTCAGGCACTCTTCCACGGCCAGACACTGTGTCCTGCTATTCTGTGTACCAGAACAACATACATTACAAATAAGGGTGAAGCTCGTGTTCATTTAATACTTTACAATTAAGCAAGAAAATTTTATGTGACATTCATGTCACTGTTAAAAGCACTGCAAAAAAAAACTTCACTAGAAAATTAGCTTGAATACAGCAAAATAATGCCTTATAAATACAGTGTGGTTAAATTTCATAAAGAGGGTATACACAATGTCAAAACATAATTCAAAACTAATTCAGACCAAGGATGAGTCCTTGTTCATTGGCTAAAAGAGGTTTTGCCATGGGCAATAATTAACAATGAACCTGAAAGGATGCCATTTTGAGTAAATTCCTATGAGGGAAGCTCATATTATCGCAAAGCCTGCAACTTGAGAGTTCTTAATATATTATATAGCAGTGTTTCAAAGGTGCATGGCTAAAATTAAGACAAATTAGGTTACTATTCCAATAAACAAGGAAGGGATTAATCATTTGATTGTGAATCATGGTACTTATTAAGATGAAAAATGTCTTTTTTAAGGAGATGGTAAAGGAATTCTGAAGAAAGTTGAGAATCTGTATTTGGATTTTTGCTTCCAGCAACATGGCAAACAGACTTCTGGACTGAGAGTATGAGTATCTGTGTGTGCGTGTCTCAATTTCTAAATACATAGATATGTGATGGTTAATTTTATAGTCAACTTTGCTACACCACAGTGTACACTAGGTCAAACATAATTCTAGATGTTCCTGTGAAGGTATTTTTTTGAAACATGAGATTAACATTTAAATCAGTAGGTTCCGAGTAGAACAGATTTCCCTCCACAGTTTGGGTGGGCCTAATCCAATCAGTTGAAGGTCTTAAGAGAAACAGACTAGAGTGGCCTGAGGAAGAGGGAATTCTGTCTCTGGGCTGCCTTGGGTTCAAGCTGCAACATCAACTTTTCCCTGGGTCTCCAGCCTATGAGCCTGTCCTGTAAGCCAATTCCTCGTTAATCTATCAATCTCTCTCATATACAGGTACATTCACAAATACACACTCACACATATAAGCATATTTGTGTGTATATATAAGTGTGTACCCATACACAGAAACATACTATTCATTCTGTTTCTCTGGAGAAACTACTCCTAAAAAATCAACCTATGGAGATTTTAAAATACATGAATGAATTTAACAGCAGTCAAAAAAGTCTTCAGAGACCAAGAGATACTATGAATCCAAAGAAAGAAGCGAACATTAGACAGGAAGTTTTAACCTGGCAGAACCTGTTGACCCTGGTCATACGGAGAACTAGTCTTCAAACTTAGGGATTACAATGTACTTAAAAGTATTGAGGGGAAAAAGCTATATACTTCCACATATATTTTTAAGTTGACACATAAGTTTTTCTTTATTAGTTTCACAGTTGCAAAGAATATAATTATTTGCATAATGTAGATATACATAGGTACATACATAAGTGCATATAGATATATCTTTAAAATAAATTGCCACTCTGTTTTTAAAGCACATTCTGTGGACTCCCAGCACCATCAAACACTTTAAAAGGACATAAGCAAGATTAACTCTAATAGCTGAACAGTAGCTAAGTGAACGATATAAGTCAGAGAATTTACTTGACCAGGTGCTTTATTAAGATGTCCAGCATCTCTCTGTTTTTCTCTGGCAATTTGTGCACCAATGCATGTACAGCCTCCACCCGGTAGTTTTGGTCATCAGATTCTGTAACATAAAAAAGGATGTAAATCTCAAGTTTTAATTACATTCAGATGTGTACATCACATTAATAATCATCATAACCACATCCACCCCTCATGCCTTAAAAGTGCTGTTTCATTGGTGTTAACACATATCATTCCCTAAGGCTGGGAGGGGCTCTGTAACCTGTCCATAGCCATGAAGTCAGTGAGTAAAGAAGTTAACAAATGCACATCAATCTAACCTAAACCTATGCTCTTAGCCACAGAACTATATACTTCCATACAACCAGAGCTCAGCAACACCTGCTCTGGTTTTTCTACACAAGGAGAATGTGAGTGATCACTGCGATTGTTAAAGACTAACACTGCAACACTTCATCACACAGAAACCTCCCGTGCCTCCATCAGACCAGAGAAGCAGGCATTCCTTTCCAAATTTTACATATTCAGAAAACAACCAGGAGTTATTTTTCTGAGGGATCAGAATTATTATGCAAACAAACAGAGGTGTAGTCAATTTTAAGCCCATGCTAAAATAGGAAATCTGAAAAGGGAAAAATCATCTATAGCAAGTCTAGTCTGCTAGGCAAAGGTCAAGATGTGGACATGTCTGCTATAGAAACTTCTAATGCTTCAGAATAAGGAATACCTTTAACATTCTCTTACTGCAATACACACACTCTGGGGTGACTGCTCACCCTACCAAGCCCTTTCTCTGGAAAATACCTGACCAATAGGGCTTATATTATGCAACCACCATTTCTTCTAGGCACACATATCTGGAGTGAGCAAAGGCTGAGCCATACACGAGCTTTCTCCCAGGAGTTGAAATGAGGTCACCAAAACTCATCTGTCTGTTGGATGTGGGAAAAGGCCAACCACGGAAAACCAGGACTGCTATGAACATATGTGTTCCAACCCAAGAAAACCTGACTGGACAGGGAGATGAGAATGAGGTAGAGATGCAGCAAACAGCAGAGATGAGAGACCCTCCAAATAGAGTGGGGACAGGGAAACGTCAATTCCCAACTTCGCAGCTCCTGGTTGCAGACCCCTCCTCTGTCAAGGAAGTCTGTGAGATACCTCTTCCTCTCTGAATAACTTCCCCTTTTCACTGAGCTGGATTTCTGTGGCTTGAAATTGAAGAATACCTAATTTTATTAACTTAATATCTAGAAAATGGGATTATCCTTGACCTAGACAAAAACTGAATTCTTACAGATAAGAAAGTATTTTAATGATTAGGGTAGTGAATAATATGATCATGATTTGCCAGAGAATAAGTGTAGGGAAAAAATCTTGAAAGCAAATGTTTGTATCAAAATCACCAGCTCATTGAGTCATTTTAGCTAAGTGCTTCAAACACCATTTGCTATAAAACTAATTTTTTATAAGAAAGAGTTTTAGACTAAGCATCTAACAAACTGGCCTGTAACCCTGGTATTGCCATGAATTCACTAGTGTCCTCAGACAACATCCTTTGCCCACTCTGGATCCTCACTTCTTAATCAATGAAATGAGAGGTTGAATAATGTGTTTCCTAAGGTCTTGTCCATCTCACAAAACCAGACTTTTATGAAGAGGATGCACAGTAGAGAAAGTTCGGGAGAAATCTCAGCAGTATAGCAGTACATAACGACAAGATCACGCGGTCGGTCACACGCGCTGGATTTAAACACCAGGGTCAGTCGTCTTGCTCTGAGACTTTATCAGTTTCCTGTGGCGTTGCAACATGCGGTAAAAAAAATAAGCAACTGAGTTCTTTCTCAGATTGTGAAAATACTCTTATTATCATCATGCCTCATACACTTTAACAATGAAATGCCAACTCTTAATTGTCACAATTCATGTGATGGGCTCAGATGGCATCCTGGCACTCTAGTCCCAATGTTTCAAAGGTACATATGTCTAACTTCTCAGGTTACATGCTTCTCACAGACCCCCACCTCCCCTTGAGCTTTGAATTAAATCTCTCTATTCACATCATGTTTTAACAAAGAGCTAAAGAAATGACACAGATAAGTGATCATCAAAACTATAAATATAATATGGGACAAAGGAGATTGATGGACATGCCTGTTGCCTGCCAAAAATATCGGATTCTTCTCTCCAGATCTGGGAATACAGCATGTGATTATGTGTACAGCAGGTGCATAACTGACTGTTCACATTTGTAGTCATTCGTTTAACCATCAACTTGCTCTTGTAAAAAACTGACACCCATCAATCAAGTGTAATTAGAATAATTCCTCACAGCTCTTTCTAATCACACCAGACTGTCATCCCACTAAAGTCTTATTAAATGGCTAAATATTTTAGTTCATTCTGCCATTTCTTACTTGTTAATAAACCATATTGTAAACTATGAGGTATCTGACCAATAATATTTTAAGCAATATGTAGGAAAATCTTAGCTAGCCAATTTAAACTTATATCTCAAAATAATACAGTGTAAAACTACATCAGTGGAAGCGTACTTACTAACAGCAACAATAAAATCTTTGTGTAACTTGTAAGTCATCAGTGGTTCTGCAAGGCACCTAAAACAGAGAATGAAGCACACTTCAGAATGGCAGGACCTTTTCAGTCCCCTTGACCCTCCACTGCTTCTTAAGAACTGGGTGATGGGGCTGCATGATAATGTTCCAGCAGGAGCTCCAGGCAGTGCTGGGCCTCAGCCATCAGAGACACCCAGGCCCTTAGCACTTCTTGCTGCAGCTGTACCACAAAGGGAGGCCAGAGACAATTTTTCATTTTGTGAGCAAAACTCCTCTCAGATATGGGGATAATAGTTTTAGAAAAATAACTTTCAAACCCTGGCTGGCGTAGCTCAGTGGATTGAGTGTGGGCTGCGAACCAAAGCATTGTAGGTTCAATTCCCAGTCAGGGCACATGCCTGGGTTGCGGGCCACAGCCCCCAGCAACCACACATTGTTGTTTCTCTCTCTCTCTTTCTCCCTCCCTTCCCTCTCTAAAAATAAATAAATAAAATCTTAAAAAAAAAGAACACATTTACCAAGAAGTTATAAGGGTAAGATATAAATTTTTAAAAAAAGAAAGAAAAATAACTTTCAATTTCAACTCATTTAAAAAAAAAAACCTGGGATCCCCAAATCAAATTTAATATGAAATGGAAATTATTTAGTTTTCATAAAGGACAGCAGCTTTTTAAGTTTATTTTTTGAGACATCAAGGCTAAGTTCCAGAACACTAAACAGAAACATTGCTGCCTCGGCCCTTTCTGTTTCAGTGAAGGAACCCACTAAGGAGCACAGCTTACATGCACACAGAGTGGCCAGGTGACCGCTCCAGCCAGGGAACGAGAGGCCACGAGCAGCATGCCAGGGGTGAACCCTCCTCACCTGAGGTAGTTTTTCAGTCCACTTGTTATTGTCTTATTATCCCATAGTTCAATATCAATGTCCATATCAGGAGGGGATTTTGGAGCTAAAGAGAATGTTTAAAAAGTTTAAATTGTTCACTTCAAAATATCACTAGCACCATTGAGAAAATCGATACAAAAAATAAGTAGGTCAAAGAAAGAGGCACTAAACCTCAAACATTTCTTGTGGAGTAAGAGTTTCCCAAATCAAATCATTGCCAAACTGCTAATATCACAAAGCATGTGCCATGTTGTTGTGCATGCTTCTACGTACTTTACATGGATTAAAATGCACAGTCCTTATAATCCTTAATGAGGCAGGCACTATTATTGTCTCCACTTTATAAACGAAGAGGCTGAGGCACAGGAAGGTTAAGTGAATTACCCAAGATCACAAAGCTTTTAAGTGGCTAATTTAGGATTCCAAGCCAGGCAATCTGAATCCAGCACCCACAAACCTCACTGTGCCTCTAGCTAAACACAGGACACTTGAAAAAAAGTCCAAGAAAGGCCAAAAAGTTATAGAAAGGCCCCCTCTCAGATTCTGACTATTATTCATTGATTATAAGTAAACATTGAAAGTTGAATACAAATATTACTTTTATATATTGAAAATACTCAAGGACAAACAATAGTCTATATCTCAAAAAAAAAAAAAAACCCTATGGTTTAGAATAAACGGTAATGGAAAAAAAGACACAATAAAAAAATGAACTATTAAAAATACAAAAATTAGCTAAGTAAAAGTAACTGCTTCATCTCAAACTTACAAAATGTGGTGTTCATGAGTTTCTGAACTTTGGAGTTCACGCCTCCTATTCGGTACAGGCCTAAAATCGTGATGCCTAATGGGAAGGAAAAATCACAAGAAAACAGCTTGAGACACAACTTCCCAAGTACAGAATGTTAAAAACTCAGACATATGCCTATAAAGAATCTGACTGCTACTTATCCAATTTTGTAGTCTAACTTTAGCTAACCTACCCTGGAAACGCCCACCAGACATACATTCCTCAAAGCAGACACTGAACAACAATTTGAAAGTCTGAAGATCTTGTAAGTAGCAAAGTACGCCTGCCTATTCACCACTATTTGAATACAAAAAAAGTGTTAAAGATGGAAAGGGGTGATCAGCACTGCTCATCTATCTCTTCAGTCACGGAGTTCTGCATGTTGAACAATTTTATGGCATTCATATCTTCATTTTAAAATTGAAGAAACAGATTCGAAGAATTTAAGAATCCTTAACTTCTCTAAACTTCTAAGTGGCAGCACCAACATTTGAATCCAAGTTTAAAGAATTCCAAAGCCCAGTATGAGTTTGGCTTTAGACCCGTTTTCCTGGAAGTGCACTTGTCTGACAGACCAACCATCTGTGCTTCAGGAGAGAGGTTATGGCTAAGGTGAGGAAGGCACTGACATGCGGCAGTGACTGAACCACTGAAGGAAATCATGCAGCAAAGGAGAGGCTGAAGACAGGCTACTTGGAATCTTACTGACCTTAGAGCTTGAATCAAAACTAAAGGGACACTTACAATAATAAATAATAGAGCCCATCAGTAAGAAGTAAACTGAGGGCATTTTGGGAAACATCACTAAGAGAAGTATGTTTATCGGATGACTTTTGGTAAACTGAAGTTCAAAGTGTAGCTGTTTATGTACTTATATAATTGACATATTCATATAATTCTCAAAATTAATGTCATGTTACTGGTTACAGACATTCTCACTTTCCAAGCATTTTCATGGAAGAATGGGCCATGCTACAGCGACGACACACCTGTCAGGCTGCACTGACCTCTTGTTTCCACGGCTTGAATGCATTTTCTCACGAAGTTGAACCCTGCTTCATTTAAGTACACTGAAAACAAAAGAAAATCATTTTAAGTGTTCATGCTGAATTTACATTCCGCCTGCACTTGGCTCTGTTGTTTTATGATTTAATGGTGGTTCTGGACAGAGTCTGAATTGTTACATGTGGTAGAAATGGAGGACGGTGGTTCACATTCACCAGTGTTATTACATAAACTTGCTTCATTAGAAACACAAATCCTTTCCGAAAGTAAATATGTTACATGGATTCCATCCATTTTTCCTAAAATCAGCAATACTCTTCACTACATGTTTTTATAGATAATAAAAGCAAATACAATAAGAATAAACTTTTATTGTGTGTTAATAACCATATCACAAAGCTATTCACAAATTCCTTCCCATGTGATTCTCACAACAACATTGTGACACAGAGAGAAAGCTGTGCACTCTTAAGATGACTCACTGGGATGCTGAAAATTCATTTCCATTGTTCTAAACCCAGAGCCAGGGCTCTAACTTAAGCTTCTTGATTCCAAACCCAACTTTCTCTCTATTGCATTTTGTATCATATTCAAAGTAACCTTAGTCAGTCACTAAAAATCCCACAAATATTATTATTACATTATGAAGTAGCAATTTATTTTCATTGCTTTATGCCAGATTTTCTTTAAATCAGTTCTTATTTTATTTAAAGTTTTGGGACCTGACCAAAATAGATTACTTATTTTAAGAGAAAGGTTTTAAGAATAACAAGTGACACTCAGAAGAAAAACTCAAATTTTTTGTGCTATAATGAATTTTTTCATCACATGTGGTAGAGTTGTGGTATCTTAATATTCCCAAATAATAATATATTAAGAAAATTCAAACTAATAAAAAATTAAAACTGGCTTCTATTTAAAGATGATAAACACATTCATGTAGCTCAACATGGATCCAAGACAAAATATATACATAAAAATTATGCTAAAAAAATCAAGGAGTGCTAGCAACAGATGAAAAACTTAAAGAAATCCTGCACATAGAAAACCACTATAAACCACATCAACTGAAAGGTCTAAGAAATCTGTGGCGCCCAAAACTAGAGGCACTGACATGAAAGGATGATTATTATGTGCAGTCAGGTGAAAAAAATAATTCACAGGATATGACCCAATTTTTTACAATGCAATAATTTGAGGGTATTTTTTCTTAGGGAAAAAACTCTAACTTTTTTACATGCAAACTGCAAGTAAAAAGAAGAGAACAAAGGTAGAAATCATCATTTTTATTCATCGGGCTTTAGAACTATTTAATACTTTTTTTTTTAAACACTCACTGGAGGACATTTATTCATTGTTGTTTGAGAGAGGGAGAGGGAAACAGGGAAACACTGATGCAAGAGAGAAGCATCAACTGGTTGAGAGGAGCACTGATGGGTGGATTGGGGATCAAACCAGCAACCTAGGTGCGTGCCCTGACAGGGAACTGAACTGGCAACCTCTTGGTTATGGGACGATGCTACAACCAACAGAGCCACCACAGCCAGGGCTGAACTATTTAATCTTGGGGGGAAAAAGTTAGTTCTTAAGACATTTAAAAAAATTCTAATAAATTAAAAAATATAACAATACCAAAACTGAAATACGTGTCACTGCCAATATGAACTGGCTCATTTACTTATGTGTCCCCAGGGCCTTGGTCAAGCAGCCAGCACTCAGCGAGTGCTTCGCATGCACTCACCATACGAGAAGGAATGGCCGTGGAACAAGCATCTGATTAGAGCTGACTACAAACATGAGAGCAGAGCTCCTTCTGGACCCCAAGAAGTAATTACTTGTTTCCAGTAACCCAGCATGCTAAGCATTTTATACACTATACATTCCAAAAAATTTTAAGTAGTTACTGGACACAGAAAAACAAGTGAGTGGAGAGGTGAGGAACCAATATAAAATGAACAAAGAAATGAGGAATCAGTGATTAATTTTCATTTTTAACAACAAAAACTGAGCCCTAAAATGTAATCCTACATAAAAACAATACACTAGCATTTTTATATCAACTAAAAGTATTCTATTTCCTGACATTTACAGTGTTGGGTTCTTCAGGTCACATTGTTCAACTTTTCAATAAAAAAGTTTAAAAGAGAAATTCATTTTTGAAAAATTTCATTGAAATTTTTTAATGAAACCTGCCCATGGCAAAATGAGTGAAGATAATTGTGATATAGGAAAACAGAATTTAAGTATCTGTTTTGACAAAAGTAAGTGATAGCAACGCTACATATTGAAGGTATACAGGATATTTGGCAGCAATATCCCAGTCTGTTCTTTTTTTTTAAGACTTTATTTCTTTTTAGACAGAGGAGAAGGGAGGACGAAAGAAAGGGAGGGAAACGTCAGTGTGCAGTTGCCTCTTGCATGGCATGCCCCCTACTGGGACCTGGCCTGACCTGAATCCCAGGTGTGTGCCCTGACTAGGAATCAACCAGTGACTGTTTGGTTCCAGGCTGGCGCTCAGTCCACTGAGCCACATCACCCAGGGCATCCCAGACTGTTCTAAACACACCAATATGACACAGGTTCTTTATGAGGAATACAACCTGGCGGACATTAACTCCTACTGCCAGGTCATTCCATGGGTGCCACTGTCCTAGTAAGTCCCATGGATCTTGTACTTTAGGTCTATTCATTTGAGTAAATGAAACACTATCAATCAATTTAGAGATGTGGAAAAATATCATGTTGGCAAAAATAACCATGCCTTTTTTTTGTTTTCTTTGAACAATCTTTGTTACTGCCTGAGAGTATAGGGAGGTTCCATGTTGTAGAGATAGTGCTCAGCTTTGTTTGGAGCAGACAAACCTGGGGTTGGATCTCAGCTCAAGTTTACCGTATGAATGGGAATATGCCTACTAACTTCTATGAACTCAAGTTTTTCATTTATAAAATGAGGAAAATAATAATAATACATGTTAAATGTTTGTAGTAAGATAAAACTACTTGAAGCACTGAGGAGTTCCTACCAAAGGAACTAACCTAATTAAATGCTAGTTTCCTTCTCCATGTACACCTGTGCACACAGCACTGCTGTATACATGAAAACAGAAGAAACAATGAAAAATGTCAGTCAGTAGTTCTACTCAGATGAAAGGGACAGTAGTTACTTTCCCACTTATCAGTTGCGTTACTAGGCATAGTTTTAATCTCTCTGTATCTCAGTTTCTTCTTCAATACAATAAGATTAATAGCAGTATCTTTTTCAGAGGGCTATTTACAGATGAAATGCATCAATGCTTGCAAATCTCCTAGAATAGTGCTTGAAATATAGTAAGTGCTATGGAAGCATTAGCTATTGTCATCACCATCAGTGTTGGCTATGGGAGAATACAACTATTGTGCGTACATGATTTACACAAACCAGGTATTTTCTGGGTATGGCTATAGTCACTGGGCTTAAGGAATTGTCTGCCTGGACTATGGTTTTTCAAAGAGGCATATATATTACTTATTTTAAAAATAGTTGGGGCTAGAGCAATGATCTGCTTCTTTGAACAAACACAGATCAGACATAATCCATTTGGGCCCTGTGAAACTAGGTGGCAACTGAAAAAATAAGTTGTATACTAGTAAGTGCCCCTATATTCTCATTATACTTCAACAAATCACAATGAACAAGCACATCCTCTCACTGGAACCGAACAGACTAAAGTAGTCTAGAATTACTATTCACCCAAATGTGTTGCCCCTCTCTACAAATTATGCTTGTCAGCTCCCTCAAAGAGCGTGGTCATGTGATGTGCACTAGCCAATGAAATATGGATGGAAATGACAAATGTCATTATCCAGCAGACACTGAGAACTAGTATGTAGCTGGCCCAGTTCTTTTTCCCTCTGGCACAAGATCAAGAATGACAGAGAGAGGCTATTCCATGAGCTTGGGTTCCAGAGTGAACACTACATCTAAGGCCTTGAGCCACAGCTGACCTGTGTGGACAGGTGTCATGGTCAGGAGATGAACCTTGACTGTGGGAGGCCTCTGAGGTTTGAGGATCATCCATTACAGCAGCATAGCCTAACCCCTTCTGATGTAAGACATTGTGAGTTTGCTGTGACAAAAAGGCCTAAATTAAATAAAGTCAATAGCACACAAGTAACTTTTCCTTGCTTAACTGGGATGCATCCATTTTTTTTTTTGGCTACTGACTCACCAATTCATATAAAAAGGCAGCAAAGGGCAGTGTGGCAGTGCCCATTCATGGCTGCCATCACTCAAGCACCCAGAAGTTTCTGCTGAGGTCTAAGGAGAAGAACAAAAGGTGGCTTAAACAGGCTACAGAGCACTCCATCTCTCAGTGACTGATGTAAAGGCAGTGGCATTGAGTGATGTTTCTGAGGGAAGTCAGGGGCAAACACAAATTCTGTAAAGGAAAACCTTGCAAAGCCATGAAGGGGTTACTAGACTTAATGTCAGTGCTAATGAGAATCCAACAAAAACACATTCTCTAGAGCTTAAAAAAGAAAAACTAGGAACTCCTTAACTTAGTGTTCAAATGAAATGTCAATGGAAGATGTTCTTAATAAATCAAATCACACCTCACACCATTGAAGGCTTATAATTTATTATGATTCTCCTTTAGTATAGGACAAGGTACTCCTGCTACAACAGCAGAGGACAGAGAAGTACAGATCGCTGAATCAAGGCAGCCACTAAATGCTTAGGTGGCTTGGTAGTCACTGGTTTGTACCTGGCTTGCTCAAGTACCCTCTCTGATGGCTTCTATAAAGGTTAGCGCTCATCAATGCCTCACCAGGGCCCCTACCCCAGCCCTGTGTCTCCCTGTTACAGAAAGGCCCAGAGAGACAAACAGAATACAACTACCACCAAATTCCTACAATATTAATGATGCTGGACCTTCAGGTGTAGAAGCAGAAGGAAGGCCAACTAAAGAAACTTTACTTAGTCAATCAAAGTTAAGTGTAAACATTGCTTTTTTTCTTCCCCCCTCTGGAAACTATTCAGGGCTAAAGCTTTTATGGAAACTGAATAAAGTTTCCATAGGCAGCCTGGCAGCACAAAAGCTATTAATCTCAACAGAATTCAAACAGCCATGAGGAAAAGAAAAAGAATAGTCTTCCATTCAACTAACAAAGCAAAAGTCCTTGTACCTTCAATTTCCCAGTAATTAAAAACCCAGCATGTCCTTACTGATGTAATCTATTTGGCCATACAATACATTCTCAGGGTTGACAAAACAAAGCAACACTTGTCTTTAATTTCTAATTCAATTTTCTATCTGCCATTTCAGATTAAAAGGACCCTTATCACAGACAACCATACTCTACGTTGCCTGAAAGAAAGAAAAGACCGAAATGAGTGCATTAACTGGTGTTTGCGATAACCATATGATGCTTTCTCTTCTCCCAAAGGATGAGCAGGCGATTCTCTACAGCCCTGGCCCACACTGTTCCTTCTCCCTGCTCTGCTCACCAAGGGCACCTGTGATCTGACTCTCTTCCTGGGTCTCAGTGATGGAAACAAAACTCTATGTGATCAGCAGCCTGGAGGAGGATGTGGTGAAGGAGGAGGCTATAACCAAGGGATGTCTCAGAACTTTCAACTAAACTATCTAAACAGAAGAATGAAACTCAGTAACATTTGCAACAGGTGTCAACTGCCTAAGATATGAAGAATGAACTTCATCTTTCCGTTTCTCGTTGGGAATATGCTCCTCAGGCACATGGGGGAAAGACACTGAAACACACAATGGAAGACATTTAGAGCAGTTGAGAAATTCTGCAAGTATTTTCTGGTCCAATCCCTTAGGTTTTGTACATGAGGACTGAGTGTTAGGCAGCTGTCATCGCAATTTTATAATGATTTTTATTAACAGAATCCTCATTTGAAAGGAATTCCTTTTTTCTACTCACACTACCTGGAGTGAAGGAGGTACACAATGGACTATGGTTGAATTGAATTATATGAGAGAATGAGAACCTTTCTTTCACAATTTTCACTTTCTTCAGACATGGGGCAGAAAGACCAGCTAAAAAGCCATTGCACAGAACGTACGTCTGAGTGGGGTCAAGACTCAGGGCACCAACAGAGAGTGTCCGAGAGAGAAAGCCTGTCAAAAAATGACTACTGCCTCTCCGCCTGTTAACAGTCCCCAAACGGAAGTCTTGGGACAAAAATGTGTGTCAACAATGATTATTTGCTTCTTTAACAGATGGGCTCAAATACAGAATAATGAAGAACTATTGGTAAGCTGTCCTTTAACAAAATATCCCCAACTGCATAGCTTCAGGGACAGTTTAGTTCTAATCTTAATTCAATAGCATCTGCTTAATATCGAGGATAGGCACTGCTGTTCTTAAAATGAATTAATTCTCAAAGGCTTATAATTACAAGAAAAAAATATGGTGACATATTTTACAACCCGAAAAATATTTGTGGATTCTATATCCTATAAATGACCAATATCTTTAGGAGTTTTTTTTTCTTCATGTATTTTTTTTTCATTAAGATGAGTCAAACCTTCCTTCTTCATTAAATTACTCTAATTTTATGCATGGCAAGGCATCTTTTCTCTGAAAACAGTAAATTAAGAGTAACCAGAAAGTAGAGAGGCTTTTTCATGTTAGGCTTGTAAAGAGAGTCTCATTCCTCTAGAATGACAGCGTAGTTTTATTCTTCACTTCACAGCATGTGTTCTCTGTATATGCACAGAATGGCCCTATTTTAGGATGCTGTTGCTTGTAGGGTTTCAGCACAGACATTAAGACAACTTTTAATGGTTAATGTTCAAAACAAATTTTTATCTGAGTTTTATATTTTACCATTCTAAGCCTTGTTATTATCTCCAGCAGTTCAAAACACACGTTTCATGCAAAACTGAGCTTCCAAAGGAAAGACAACATTATTTGAAGATAAACAGAATCCAACTAAAAGACCGGAGCTACAAAAAAAGCACTTCTCGAGGTAGCAAATGAATCAAGGACAGTACTGGTTTCAAATACCAACAGTGAGATGTTACATACGGAAATTGACATAATGCCACTTTTGAGGGGTCAAATGTGAAAAGGGGAAATAGAGATCAATATCAATAAACAGGATAAGTATGTGTGAAATGATGTGTGGAAAGGGCAAACATAAAGACAAACGCTGCTCTGAACTCTGAACATGATGAGCTTGCATGATTTATTCAAGACTTAGAAAGAGGTCTGAGAACCTTGCCATCACTGGAATATAATTTTGAATGGAGACAATATTCTGGATACGTCACTGGGAAGAAAACATAATTCTGCTCTTAATTTAACAGGACCATGGTTCTTGAATCTGAAATACCGCCTGCTGCGTGTTCAGAAAATCCTAGGAGTCATTAAATCACTAGAAAAATAGTGACCAATATAAGATGTGATAAAAAAGAAAAAGGGTAAAATTAAACTCTGAGAGATTCAGTGACATTAATAAATTTCAGGCCTTGATGTAGTAGACTATTCACAATTACATGCAAAAAGAAATTAAATTCTGAGAACCTGGAAAGCTCCTTGACCAGTCTGAGAGCCAGGTCATTTTAGAGGAAGGTTCTTCAATGCCTGCTGGATGGAGAAGTGCTTAGAAAGCCTTGCGCATGCAACCAGGCAGCACCACAAAGTCCAACCCAGCTAAAGGAAACCTGGTTTTAGATGGCACGTTCAACCTTGTGCCTCCACTACGCAGCGTCTTTAACTGGGGGCACATGCCACAGTCCTCCTGATTTTTCAACTGAGTGGTGGCAATTCTGTTTGGGTGGTTCTGTTTGAATCTCCAAGAATGTGTGAAAACAACTAAAAACAAATGAAATTTTGAATAAGTTGGCTTTATGTCACATAGTAAAACATTTTGAAATTACTACATAATGTTGTGTGTAATATATTTAGAATGCTTAAAAGAATATTAATCTCTGCATTTACCAGCCAATTTACTAGATCACAGAAGTTGCCAGGTGTTTAGGAAGATTGTATTAGCCAGAACCACAAATTTGTCTTATTAGGGTCTTGCATTTAGAGAATGAAATTTACTAGTTTTTTTAATTATAGTATGATCTAAAGAAGCTTAATTGATTAAATTTGAATTCTCTTAAATGTATGAAAAATAAACTAAAAACTTATTTTTCAAAATTAGTGTATTTATATAAAACAAGATCTGTATGGTGATTAAAAACAAGCTTAAAGAAAAAATATAGCTTAAGATAAATAATAGGAAACTTTAAGGCTAAGATTTGTTGAGTTGAAGCCCTACGTATTAATAAAGCAAAGGGAACCGTAATATTCCTTTCGATGATCAAAATCTCCCATTGGACAATAAAAGTCTACTGGCACCAAGAGTAAGAATAAGTCCAGTTATGTGCTGAGCACACAACCCACTGACAGCCCGTGCTGAGTACGGTAACGAGAAGGAGCGAGGGATCTGTCACAGCTCAGAGAACTGGGTCAGAAACTAACACACTAGACAAAAAGCCAGAATGCAAGAAATGACACAAACACATGGACTCCAGGACACCTGTTTTTCTGGGAAAAAAAAAAAACAAACCACACACACACAAAAAAAACCCACCCATTTTTATAATTACACATGGTGGCATAGTGATGTTTCAGGTGGCTAAGACTATAGAAAAGTTGATTTCAGGAAGACAAAGTTTTTATGGCACGAAGAAGTAACTCTTCCTCCATCACAGAATGAGGACATTTGATAACTTTCATATTTCCTACTTATGACAGAAACACTGCTTCCGAGGTGCATTAAGTACCAAATATATCCTAACTGACATGGCCATGTCCCCATTCAAAGCCTAATTCGATACCAAATGTAGGTTCAGTTGTTTTCCAAGAAGGTCCTATTCTTCAGCAGGTCATGTGAATTTGAAAGGACTGTCTTTATAATGGATATGTAATAAAACCAATATTAGAAAACACATTTCAAACTCTGCTCAAATGCAAATTATACAACAGATTATTTTTTAGGTAATTTGTTAAAATAAACATTCAGTACTTACAAAACTCTTAATCCACTTGTTAATGTTTCTGTGATTAGATACAAGTGGGTAGCCAAAGATGCTATACTAATCACTTTCCTTGATTAGCAATAAAGGAAGAAATGCAAGAATAAACACTGGGAGTACTTTTTAAATCTTTAATATTAAAGGTATTTTCATGCATTTTCTTTGGATAACTTTTGAAATTAATCCCTAGGAAGAATTTCATTCCATTAAGATGATGGCTTTTTTCATACACTCAATATTTATGATTTTCAAATGAGTGATTTCCCACCCAGTTTTTATCTTCACTCAGCTCTTACCTTGCATGTTAACAGAAAATTAAAAGTCAAGGTTATTAAGTCTATTTTAAAAATAAATTTAGACATCATGAGAGAAGTCAGTTGAGTTAAATAAAGCTTAAAATTGCTTTAAAAGATACACACACCAACTTGGAAACAAATACACAAACTAGTTTTAAATGTCAAATAATCTAACAACATAAAGTACATATAAAATATATACTAAAATAGTCAAGTGTAAAGGGTGGCAAGAGGTAAAAGATAATCAGTGAGGATTTAGAATGTAATTGAAAACAAATAAAGTGCATTTATCGAGAATGGTCTGATGCTAAAGATTCAGTAGTAACACAGTGACAATGTGTTACTACATATCCCAGGTGTCATGACGATGTCCCTGTATTTCACATTCTTGGGCATAATCTTTAGCATAATCTCCTAAAACCAGCACAAAGCATTTACATCTTCAGTCTTGTAAGTTGGAGCAGGGAAAATAAGGTAAAGAAGCCTTCTACTGCCATTAAAAAAAATCAAACTAAATATCAATTGTGTCAAATCTCTTTCTAGGATAAAGCAAAATATATACCTGTAAGTAAATATCAAAGAAAAAAAAAGAAAAAAGAAAAGAAAACTTAATTTTGGTCACTATAGCATCAATAGTTAGTGGTTTTAACATGAGAAACTTCTTTGAATGAAAACTTCAAGTTCCATGAACCATCCAATACTGATGTGTTAATATCATTTTTCTATTAAATAATAAATATAATTAATATTTCTCTTAATATTAATGAACTCTAAATATCACATAATAGCTTTGTGATAAAATGATACAACTTCAAATAATTATTAAAACTACTTACTTTCTTCTTTCTTGCTCATAATGGCAGGCAGGGTATAAATCTAAAAAACAAGGGAAGTCAACCAGTTACTTGCAGTTAATGAGGGGCTGCAGATTGCCAGGTGGTGCTGGTACAGTGATACACTGCCGGAGTGTCCTGATTTCAAGGTCCTACTACTGCTGCATCCACAGTGCTGCCTCCTGACCCTGTAACAGTCCTGCCCCCCATTCTGTGCTTGCTGTCCTGCCCTGGGCTGAGTTCCACCTCTTTCCATCTGATTTACAAATCTCAATCTATCCTGTAACAGGGTACACAATGGACCTTCTTGAGGAAATATCTCATGATGTATTTTACCTGATTGCTCTTTACTGCAATTATCTGCTTAGTGTTTTCTTCTCAGCATGTACAATCCTAACTAGTACTTGCTGAGCTATCACTCTGTCTTCTAAATCTGCACTAGGTCAGGTCTTGCCTTTTGATTAGTGGTGAAGTTTATTTTTAATTTTCAAATCTGTCATTGACTGCTATTTTTATAAATTACAATAAAATTAAAATAGCATAAACATAATAAAGAATAGATGCAGATTCCAAGTTTTTTGTTAAGTTCCACAAATAGAAAATGACTTCTTCAAATTGCTACAAAATTTTCCAGATATTTAATCATAATGTCTGCATTCATCTCATTGTGGCCCAGTAACCTTGTGAGGGATGCTCTCGAAGTCTGGAGACCACATTTTGTTCAGCTCTGTTGTCACATAGGTACTTCGCACAGGGCTGTTCAAGGTTCTTTGCCATCTAAAGTTCAGTTCTCAAAGGACAGGATGGGGCCCCATATTCGCTCTGTGTGCTCATCCCCCTAACCATCCAAGGGCATGTTTTCCATGAAGAAAAAGGACGATGATTAATGATTTATTCCTTTTTGCATACGCCCCCCTCACAATTGTAATGTAAGTTATCGGTCCAGCACCAAAATAACTATTAGAAAAATAAGGATGTGCATGAGGACAAAATGTCGGCCACAGGGAGTTTCATCAAGTGAAACTGCCGGGTTAGCTCCTACTCTGAAACTTGTCTGTCACGCTGGTCACAAAGCCTAGCACAGGCCTTGCAAAGAGTGGACGTTCAATAATTATTAACTGAATAGAATAATCCAATCAGTACAGCCAAATTAATGATTATGAGTAACTAAAAAAAAATTTTAGGGTTTTCAATTAGTCCTGAAAGTCCTCCTGAGAAACAAACTATAAAGCTGGTATCGTGTGCCAGTGAACGAGACAGCACTAGACGTACAGGGAGCTTCTCCTCTCATCTGCTACTTTAACTTACCCAATTCACTACAGACATATGAAAAAATTCAGATGTGCTTGGTTTTTTATTTTTTTCAGGTGCACTTTGTAATTATCAGAACAATAAAACTGAAGTGAAATGTGTTATATGCTTACTGGTTCTTTCCCATCCATGGCTTCGAGCCAGAGTTTCCGATTAGCTTCGGAGAAGGCCTGCAGTGTGATGATGCCATGCCTAGCAAACAAATATTTTATACGTTCCATTTATTCCTGTTATTTCTTTGCACACTTATGATTTTTAAAATTTTTATTTAGCTATAGAAGTAAATTTGAAGAAAAACCAGGAAAGAGGAAAATGAAATAGAAAACAGAAAAAAAGATAGAAAAGAGAAGGAAAGAAAAATTAAAAAATTGACCTAGAAGTGTCTTTCAGAAAAATCACTGTAGACATTAACACACACACAAATGATCACAGGTAGTAAAACCACTTAGCATTCTGGGTACAGGACTGTCTGAAAGAGGTAGCTTCAAATTATTTTCTCTGAAATGACCAAAAAGGAGGATAGCTACATTCATCCAAGTTCAAAACCACCTAAACATTCTATAATACCAGAATAATTCAGATTATGACCTAAATGTGGCACAGTGTAGTCACTAAAAATCACAGTTGGTTTTTAGCAATATGGAAAGCCTCATACCATAACTAGTTAATTATTAAGATATTAAAACCAAAGTGTTTATCTATACCATGATCTTGACAATATTAAAATTACTACATTTAAAAACAATGACCTCCCATGTACCCACTCTGAAATAGTTACTCAAGGATATATTTCAAGAGAAGGAGCGAGCAAAGAGAAAAAGGAAACTGATACAAGGGAGAAAAAGATATGAATCCAAAAACTGGAATTAACCTGTTAACAGTGCAGATTGTTCAGAAAATATATTTAAACAGGAAATCAGAGAGGGCTTTGTGAAGAGGTACAGAAGGAAATCTCATTTAAATATTGTATGTTTAAAAACCTGGAATGACTTAAAACTGTGATAAAGAGATATAGCTCTTCTGTAAACAGGGCACTAGATCATCAGAAAAAGAAAAAAATACTCAATATATAAAAATTAAGATAACTTTATCTTTGAATCAGTGTGACAGCAACAATAATAAAATAACAACGATCAACACTTGCTGGCTATTTATTATGTGCAGGGCCCTGTGTTGTTTCCTTTGAGGTGGGTACTTACTGCCCTTATCTTACAAAGGAGACCACTAGGGCAGAGTTTAACAATGTACCCAAAGATCATACAGCTGGAAAAGGCTGAAATAAAAAAGGAGAGATCACTAACATGTTGGTGTTTGCCTACATAGAAAATCAAGAAGTTCCTGGCTGGCATAGCTCAGTGGATTGAGCACGGGCTGGGAACCAAAGTGTCCCAGGTTCAGTTCCCAGCCAGGGTACATGCCTAGGTTGCAGGCCATAACCCCCAGCAACTGCACATTGATCTCTCTCTCTCTCTCTCTCTCTCTCTCCCCCCTTCCATTTCTAAAAATAAATAAATAAAATCTTAAAAAAAAGAAAATCAAGAAGTTCCTACCACAAAATTGTTAAAACCAGTAAGAAGTTCAACAACTATGCTGTATGTAGATTGGCATATAAAAGTAAATAATAACTTTTCTATACACTAGTCTCAACCATTTAGAAAAGAAAAAGCTTCTACTAGTGAAAAGAATTCTAGAATTGTAATAAGAAGAAAATACCCAGGAGTAAATCTAAAAAATATATATATGTATATATCTTCAAGGAGAGTTCAATTCTCCATCAATTATTTAATAATTTTAATGTAACTCCAGTCAGAAATCCAAAAGGATTTTTTTGAAGAGGAAGAGAAACTTAGTAGGCAGATCTATAGCATGTGAGAACACAGGGCCAAAGTAGGTAACAATTTTAAAGAAGCATAAGAATGGGGGCCTTGCCCTACTAGATAGTTACAAGCTACAGTACACATAAACTACAGTGTATCTAATATGTGAGAGTACATACATTATGTATTAGTGTATACAGAGCCCACATACAAAGCTAGAGTATTGAGAAAATGTAGTAGTAATGCAGGGGGAGAAAAACAGAGCATGGACTAGAACAAAAATCAAGAAGCACACCCCTTCTCATTTTGTTTCTATTCTGCCTGTATTGATACAAGAGAGAAGAAGAGCTAAATATTCCCACTAGGTTATAAACTTGGGTGCACAACATTTATGGGTATTCAATATCCTGTGACTAAGAATGGCCAGGATAGTGCTTTGCACAGGGGTACACACTGAACTTCACTGGCTGAAGGAGCTGATGACATTCCCAGCTGTGTCCTATTATTCCTGGGAAGCAGGACCCCTAGGCTTCGCAAAAGTCTGCAAGCAGGCTGACCCAGGAGCAGTGCTGTCACACTCCTCGTGCGGGGACCCGAAGTCCACAACATGCCCTTCCCCCTGATGCAGTCATTTCTACTCATTTTCCAGATTCTTCTCTGAGTGGTTACTTTTCGCTAGCATTTTTAGTCTGATTTATTTTTCTGAAAGCATCATACAATATTTATCTGTTGAATATGTAAAAGAATGAAATAAACATGCACATTTTAAAAAAAGAGATTGGAAAAAGCACTTGTATGCTGTTTCATATTTATATTTAAACATAGAAACAACTAAATATAAAGTAAACAGAAAAGCTCAAACCTTTCCACTACTTCTATGTCAAAGCAGAATCGCTTGTCAATTGAATCTGTCTTCCGTCGGATACAAGATTTTAACTTAAACATTTCTGGAGAGCTGGTAACAAGGCCGTTCTGAAACCAGAAGGGACACGTAAGGACACAATGACACGGTGAACCGAAAAGTATTCAATCTCCCACCTGGAAGTGCTGCACTGAAATGTAAACTTAGAGCACAGGTTATGCATCAAGGTCATATAAACAAGACTTCTGCTCAGTTATAACACACCAAACTGTTCATTAATAAGTTAATTGCATTTATGTGTGTTATCAAAAACTTCTGTGACATGCCTGTCCAGTTCATTTCAACATATTGACTTACAATGTTAACTTGCACTCTAGTATATATATATATGCCTTAGGTCTCTGGATTTAGAAAAGGTATGAAATTGCAGACTTATGGCAATGTCACAATTAGACATCTCAAATGTCTGTCAGGACACAACACGACTGTTCTGAATCAGTATTTCCTAGATGTGTGTGTTTGTGTGTCTCTGCACTAGAGCCTCTCAGCATTAAATGACAACCTCATTTAGAGCTGCCTGAAAACCTCAAGAGAGTCACCAAAGTCAGTCAAGTCCCAGTGCTCTCCCGCCTAACCAACTGCTGCCCCGCTGCTGACACTGACACTCTGGACAGGATTCAACATATGCTCAATAGATACAATTTTCTTCCATACCTGAGATGCCATTTTTAAGGGGGATGTTTGCCCAATGTCCGATTAATTCTATTCCTTTTGGTTGCAAGTATCACAGACTTAAGAACAGCACTTTGGCTGGGTCTATTCGCTATTAGCTCACTGACTATCACATAAGCTAACTTTCTGGCAATATCTTTTCTTATGAAACCTTTAGAGTAGAAACTAGGTGTGGTTATAGCATTTAATGACTTCTCATGATGGTGGCGATCTAAGGTTTCCTTTCGTCTGGTGTGCCGTCCTTTATTTGATGTCTCTCCAACTGAATTATTAGACTAACGAATGCCCCAGCACAGTGGGTTTCAACTGTTGTGCACGAGCGTGTGTCTAAGGACCAATGTGGACCTGCCACAATCTACACCACAACTTAGCTGGGCGTGTCACTTACTTTTACCACCGTGATTTTCTAATCTATTCAAAGAAGGCCAGACGAAGTCATCTTTCAAGTACACTATGTTTCGTCCTGCTCGCTAGCCACACAAGACATTCAGTGACCAATTTACATTTGGGGTAAATGAGCACTGGCCGATTTCTTCTAAGAAACTTTGTTGGCCAGCATTTCAGCTAACAGTACACAATGCAGAAGAGGCAAAGGCTTTCGGGGCAAAGGCAGTCTCCCAGAGAGGCCACCTGGGGCCAGACGGAATCCTTGGGCCTGCTCCAGCCTCTGACAGGAGTCCCTCCTGGGCTACTGGCCAAGCAACAGCAGAGGAACAATGTGCTTCCAGGGCCGTGAGATGACACCTCAATGGAAGGATCCCTACCATTAACTCAGCTGCTTCTAAACATTCCATGGCAGACAAAGGAAATCCTGGCTACCCCTTTTAAGTTATCAAGGTCACTAAAGTGAGAGAGACTTTTTAATTTTTAAAAACTGCATGCATATTTATTAGAAAAGCAAGCACATATGATTTTTTTGTTTGTTTTACTTCCATTTCTTAAATAAAAACAAGAATTAAAAATAAAAACAAAAGACGAACACTCACCATTTTCCCACTGGACTTCATTTCTGAGACACTCATTGTAAATGTTTTACTTCCTTTATCATATGTACAGTAATGCTTAGTCCACGTAAAACCAAGTGGTCCTAACGTAAGGAGACAAACATTATGGGCTGTTAAGAAATGATGGGTGTCCAAGTTTGCACAGTTTTGATGCTGTGATACACAATGGAGGATTTCCACAGACCGTGTAGGTCTGAAACGTGCACTGAATGGGAGTGCGAAAGGCAAGAATGGACAGAGAGTGGTGCAGGGCTGAGTGCTTCGGCCTCAAACAACTGGGCTTTACCCACAGCTCTGACACTCTGTGAACTCAAGGGCTACCTTAGGGCTACCTTAGATCTGAACTGCGGTGATCTTATCTGTAGAAGGGGGTATACTTATATTCCACAGAAATAGGAAGAATGAGAAATGACAGTCTGAGTTACTATCACTGGTCTCCTCCTTATCCTCTATTCTTAAAACTGCCAGAAATATCCTACTAAAAATTGAGCAAGGCCATTCAGTTCACCCCTTTGTGCAAAGCTCTCCAGTGATTGCCTATATCACTCCTGATAAATACCAAAGTAAACATTCACAAGGCCCCTCATTATGCATCTCACCTGGCTTACACTCTGCTCCAGCTACTCTGGCCCCCTTGCTGATCCTTGAAAATAGTAAATGCATTTCGACCCCAGGGCGTTTGAACTTGCTGTGGCCCAACCTGCATTACTCTTCTTTCAGGTATCTGCACTGTCACTTCCTTCAGGTCTTTTCCTAAATGTCACCTTACTGATACCACCTTTCCTGTAGAGAGAGCTATAGGAGAGCTACATAGCAACACCCTACCTTGATATTTCTTGCTTTACTTTCCTGTTTTACTTTATTCTTAATGGTTATCACTGTCTAAATGATAATTAATTTTACTGATTTGACCTGTTTATTGTTTGTCTCTGCCACTAGACTCTAAGTCTCTAGCAGTAGGAAAGTGTGCTGTCCTGATGACTGGTGCATTCTTAACCCTTGGACCATGGCCACATACAAAGCTGTCGCTCAATAAATATTTGACAAATGAATAAAGGAACACATCAGTCATCTTTTTCTAAGACTTAATTGAGCTTGGAGTTATTTCCTCTTACCACTCATCAAAGAAAAAGTGAATTCAAATAACTTCTTAAAATGAAAATGTTTCACTACTACAGTACAAGAAAGTTTTATTTGTATAAGACTCATTTTTTTTCTCCCCATACATACCATGCAACCCTCCCCCATGGCACACCATGCTATTGTCCTCTGTTCTCCTTAAGGAACCGGGTGCTGCTGCTTCATCATAGGGTAGGGATGCATCGAGAGTTCAATTTGCCCACGGCCAAGGTGGGGGGGGGCTTCACACAGGGCAGCCAATTATCCTCTATCCAAATGTCACAGTGGCTCAGCAGGTTGAAAACACAGCCTGTTTTTGATGTCATTTCTCTATCAAGGGCCCCATTCTGCTTAACATCTGGATCTTTCTAGCAACAATTATGTACAATATTATTGCTGCCTTGGTTTTATAACCATATATTTAAAAGCAAGAAATGGAAATGTAGAGGTGCACCTCTTGAGAAAAGTGTTTCGTGAGCCATCTGAAATTTTTTTTCTGTATGGTGTCATGATTCAAATACTTAAACCATGCTAGATTTTAAAATTATGAGGTTCAGCTGTACACTTTGTAATCACAAAGGATTATTGCATTTAACTTCAGTTCTGTTTGGGGAACATTTTACACTATAATACTTAACAATGCTTGTTGATAATTCAGTTATATGTGGTGTAAAATACTTTAAAGGCTTAGAGCTGATTAGTGGGAAGTGACTGTGTGGAAATCCTTACAGTGACTTCACTACTTAACGATTTATGCAGCAATGTTAGCCATAATTTTGAAGTAAGGTTGCCACCATGCTCTGATGACATTTTAGACCTCACTTGTTTTTTTCCTGCCTCCATCATAAGTTCAGAATCTCAAGCATTTAATCTTCAAGACTGCTGCACACACACGCTGCTTTCTTTAAAGTCTGCCTGGCACTGGGCCAGGGAAGATGTTCTCAGACTAGCAATTCTGAAGTCCTTAAAAAAAAAAGACTTGGAAAGTAAAAATTTATTATAGCTCTAAAGCTGCAAAATAAAACAAGTTTAATTATCTTATCCAGTAATCATCTGAGGTTGCTGAGATAATGTTTACAAATTTGAAGGAAACAAACATTCATGGAATACCTACTAAGTGACAAAATTTTATCTAAGAACTTTTTAAGTCACATTACATATATCATTTTACATATAAGCAAACAGAGCATAAGAGCTGCAGATGGTACTACTTCCTTCATCAATAAGGCATGTGATTGGAGTTCTTTTTTAGGGAACAATATTTCTCGAGAGTGGTTTTAAGAATCAAATGAGATAAATATAATTTGCACAGAGTAGTAAAAGCTCATGGTAATCATTGTAGTATTATTATGCACCACTACTAATGATAGACATTTTACATACATTATCTCCAGTTCTTGCAACCTCATTACAAGACAGGTGTAAATCTGCTTCTTTTATGAATGAGGAGACTGAGCTCAGAAAGTTGCAACCAGAATCACCTAGTTAACGGATGGCAGGCAGGAAATTCCAACGTAGTTCTGTCCCCCTTTTTTGGACCCATGCTCTTCCTGGTTAAACTCAGCCCATTAGCACACACTTTATTGTGTGCCAAGAGGTGGGTAACAGAAACCACCCCTCCAGATCAAGTACAGCTCTATGCCCAAAATGCAATGACCCACCCCATCACAGCCATCTCTATTTGTCACAATTTACAGCTCTGATAGTCGCTACTAATCACTGGTCACTGACTGAATGAGTTTGACTCATGTCTTCAACTATGGAATAAACACACCGAATCCATGCTCTTCATCTCCTCTCCTGTTTCCCAGCGAACTGACTCTCAGTGAGAGCAACAGCACAATCAGTAGGCTGATTGTCTTACTAGGCTGATCAAATTTTTGCATTATATAAATGCTTTCAAAGATTCCCGGTAGAAAGGGGCTTTGAATATTTTTCCCTTGTGTAAAAACAATTCCAAAGGCATACACATCCATTAATTTTTCTTTTTAAACCCCCAGGAAAGGAGAAGGGTGAAGGATGGTAAATGGGGAAAGGAAGGAGGGAGGGATTATATCGGGGCATGAAAACACTTCAGAAGGTGAGGAATATGTTCCTTATGTTGATTGTGGAGATGGCATCACAGGTTCATTCTTATGGCAACACTTTTCAAACTGTACATTTTAAATTATGTACAATTTATTATATGGCAGTTGTACCTCACTAAAGCTGTAAAAATAATGCAGGGGGATACAGAGAAAATTGAGATAGAAAGTGTCTTGAGACCAAGAAGGCAACATAAAAGAAAAAAGAGGATGCCAAAAAGAGGAGAGTTTGACTGAGAGCCTCAAAGGCATGTACTGCTAAGAGCCCACCACAGGAGGTGCACTAAGGCTATTATTTTAACATGTGGAAACAGACTCGTCAAGGTAGACAGTTATGAAGGAAAAATCCCAGAACCCAGACCTCCCGAGCCAGCAGCCCTCCACCATCCAGTCCATGTCTGCCAAGTCTGTTGGATAAAATCGTTATTTGCTTGCGTGCAACCAACCAACAAATGAGCATCGACCGAGCATGTCAAATATAAAATGGTTTGCATTTTAGCTGTCATGTCATTCTATGTGAAAAACTCTTACAGCTGACCTGTTATCTCCAGTTTCTGCATCCCAAACCCTTTAACTATGATATCTTACCAATCAAAACAATTTTATTACTCTATTGTCTACTGACTGACAGGGAAACTTTAGAGCAGTGCTATTTCATGTGGTTGGTAGGTCTCAATAAATGAGAAAAGTAAAGTGTAAATAAGCATTTCAAATCTTTCACAGCAATTTGACATTACTGCAAAATGCAAGCACATGCTTTTGTGTCCATGACGGATTGGAAATAAAAAATCGCTCCTCCACCACAAAGAGTATGAGAATGGTGCTTTAGGGTATATCTGGTTCGAACTAGAGAGCGAATTTAGTCAGACTGGTTCCACTTAGTGACAGGCACCATGCAGAGAGAACCCTGGTTAAACCATTTTGAATGGCATCTTATTTTTGTGAGAAAAACTTTCTAATCAGGAGGCAGTTATAATAGTGCTCTGTTGGGTCTGATGCTTATTTCCTAACCCCAAGCAGTAAAGGGTGCCAATCTGACATCACACAATGCCAGGTTTACCCCTGAAAACTGACGAAACACAGAGGTCAGTGAAGTAGCACCACTGGAGGGCATACTATTATCACAGTCACCAGGATGGTTCATCCCAATAAAGGCTTTGACTTTTAATTTTCCATCAAACTTTAAACTGGGATTAGATATCACAGTTAAATTATGAAACTGAACTCATGTTACCATATCATCAGAAAAAAGCTGTAGGTCCCAAATTCAACAATATATCAACTTAGAGATCTTGGTGGTGAAATAGGAAAAAACTCTCTGGCTTTGGTGCTGATGGTGGCAGAACAGACTAAATACGATAAAGCTGTAAGGGATTTCAGTCTTTGTACTTGAAGGAAAAAAAAATAACCAAGACACCTCTCATGGAAACAGAATGTAAGGGTAAGAGACATTAAGTCATATCTTTGAGACTCACGTTTCTCCTGAACATAAAGGTAGCCTTCCATCGTCCACTGGCTAGGTGGTCTGTAATCTTGGTTGGCAGATTTCATCCTTTGCATCAACCGCTCTACCTCTTGTCGAGTGCTTTCAAAATTATTCCTTGTCTTTAATAAATAAAAATAACAATTTTATTCACTCTTTCCTACCTGTTTTAAGCAACTTAGAGCTAAAGTTTCAAAATTGCAAATTAAGCAAAAGATGACCTTGATATTTCAGCACTCCTCACCCATACCCATGACCCTGGATGTTGAGTCCTACAGCTGATTTTGAATGGCTTTAGTGAAACTTCTGCATGTTTCTCTCTGAATGTCTCAATCTCAATCCCAATCTGTGTGTGTATGTATGTAAATTATATGTTTTTTTCCTGTTACACTAACATTATTATTTAGTGGCTAATTATAGCATTTAAAAATATGTAATATTTATTCAACAGAATTTTATAATCACTAATACTTAAGGTGAAAAAGCAGATCCATAGGCACTTACATTTCTTTAGGGGGATAAAAACAAACCAAATTCACCTATTTTTATACATGTAGCACTCATTTAAAAAAAGTTCATTGAAGCCCTGTCTGGCGTAGCTCAGTGGATTGAGCGCAGGCTGCGAACCAAAGTGTCGCAGGTTCAATTCCCAGTCAGGGTACATGCCTGGGTTGCAGGCCATGACCCCCAGCAACCGCACATTGATGTCTCTCTCTCTCTCTCTCTATCTCTCTCTCTCTCTATCTCTCTATCTCCCTCCCTTCCTTCTCTAAAAATAAATAAATAAATTAAAATCTTAAAAAAAAGTTCATTACACTTATTCCAAACACTTTTGAAGAAACTTCACTTAGTTTGGTTTCCAGAAATCCTAACACAATTATCAAGAGGTCAGTATATAAATTAACTTGGAAAATGAATAGGTTTCCAAGTTCTAACTTCTATTGCAACAGTTTACTCAGGTTATAGCAAAAATACTTGGGGTAAAACATAAAAAGCATAAGGCTTTTCTCTATAAAATCTTTTGCATTCAAGCCACATTATCTCAACAATATACAAAAATCATCACCATCCAACTCTAAGACTTTGTTAGGGCCCATAATAAAAAAATGGAATGTCCTTAATTGCTACTTTTGCTACTTTTCTCTTTTCAATGTAAGAATCTGATTTTTTTCCTATTCCTTGCCATTTGTGAAATCCCAGGAATCTCAAGATAATTATGTTTAATAGGAAGTAAACCATAAAATACTTTGACTTTTATATTTTTCTGTTAATATTTACTAAAAAGCCCAAATGCATTCCATATTGAAAAACAATGGAATGAATTTCATGCAAAATAGATTCTGCAAGACAATCTAGGTTAAGTAAAAAGCTAAAATTCAAAACACAGGTAGAATAAATCCATCCAATTCCATGCTGCTCATGGGACACCAGAAAGCTACAGCTGTTTACTGGATATCTTCATGATGACAAAAATCAGAGACACAGTGAAAGTCAGGCTTTTTATCAAAAATTAAGTTAGCACTTTCCAAATTTCTTTGGCTATAGAGTATTATTACACAGGGTTTCAGAAACAACTTTTCATGTATACAAAACCATGAACAATTAGAACTTCATCATTTCTCAGGTTTGATAATAAGGAAATGGGTTGGTTAAGGATTTTTTTTAATATGGTATTCAGCAGATGCAAATCAGAATTTATATAACTATGCAATCAGATATAAAAAGGATTGATTAGACAACTTTAGAAAATAAACCCTGACAGAAATACATAGGATGTTTGTGAATAATCCTCACTTAAGCTTTGAAACAGCCACTTATGAATATTTCAAACCATGTTTAAATTTATTAGAAAATAATAAATATAAGATTATATGCAATTTCATACAGAGATGGAAGCTTAGAGTGCTAAAGTACAAATTCCATTTCGTAAATCTACAGAAGTGCTGCCATCTCAGAAAGCAAAGGTTACCTCAGGTCACCTCAGTAATGGGTCTACTGAGTAAAGGCAAAAGTTTCCAAACTTCCAGGTGTCTGTCTATTCCTTAGTAGTATTTATTTTTGTGATATTTTCTAATATACATTTTTAAACTTTAAGATTGGCTCTTTCCTGGTGTACTTTCAAGCAGGAGCTAGAAATCAACACATTTTAAAATAAATTTATAATGTGGCTTTTCTAAATTAGTGAGGTTTTACTGTACTTGGGCGAGTTCTGGAAAGACTCCAAGGCTTGGCTTGGTTGTAACCCAGTGGCATTGTGACCATCTGGTTCACTAAGGAGAGGCAGTAAGAACAGGTAGAGTCTTACATTCTGCAAGTTGAACTGCAGCTGTTGCTTATATGGTGCAAATTCCTGGGCGAGTTCATATCCCTCGTGGTAAAAAGTAAACAAACCCTGAAGGAATGATAAAAGCTGCAAAAATAGAGATAAAAAAGAAAACGTGTTTAAAAAAGATCATTGAATATAATAAAATGGGGAAATGACACTGCATTCTAATTCCTCAGCTAATAAATCTTCAATCTGTTTGGCAAAGCTGGCACTAAAATTATGGATATGAAACACAAAACACAAAAGCTGATTTCTACTTCCTTTTTCAGAGATTGAATTTTTGAGTCTTGTCATGGACAGCTGTCATGTTAACTACTCAAATATTCAAATGCATTGAATGTCGAGGAGAGATCTCTAATGGGGATAAAGACCAAAGCTTCTAACTAAAACAGGGAGATAAAATGTGCAGATGTGAAGAAGCCTGAAACAGTAAATTAGGGATAAGAAGTACCCAACAGAAGGAATCAGGGTTTGGCCAGATGAAATTAAGGAACGTATCACAAGGTGGCAGTACTGACTTGGGAATTGAACAGACATTTCCCTAGGAAGCAGAAAGAAGGCAAAGTAGGTAAGAGTTGAGCAAAAACAAGGAGACAGATACAAATCTTTCATATAAGAATAAAAGTAAAATTTTCTTTAGAAAACAGTAATTTCTATGATCCTGGCCTGCTTATGTGCTTATTTATGATGTTCTTATTCATGGAGTAAGAGTGGCTCTCCATACAGTTATAGGACACTGTTGTTAAATTCTAACTGAAAAATTATCTAATTTATTTTTCATTTTATTCACTGGGATTTTATTCTGCAGACTTGTCTACCAATTCAATCAATTCCTCAACCTCTTCAAACAATAAAACTAAAAATATTTTTTATTAGTGGTTAATGCTTTTCTAATTCAAATAGCATGATACATCTGTAAGCTAATATTTTTTCATTTTTTAAAAATTTATTGTTTCTATTATAATTTCCTTTTTTAATTGTTATAAGCTATTATTTTAAATTAAGGAATAAACGATGTAAAACCTTTTACATCTGGGGAACTAAAGGGATTTAGCTAAATATTGACTAGTCTGTGTGTTATGGTTTCCAACAGACAAGTGCTGTTTCTATATGAAAACAATCTAATGCTTTTCTTCCTATAATAAATCCACTTACAATATCATGTTCATTTCAGAAGGCATTCAAATTGGTTTTTTATATTCTAAAAGTTGTGCATCTCTTGTTGAAATGTTCCTGACAATGTCTCAAAATACACTGTCTGTCAATTTTAGAATTATTTTACATTGTCAATTTTACATAATGAAAATTATCAAAATGAGGTAGTCAACAGATTATCCTTTACTAAAGTGATGCTATGATATTTCTCAAATTAACCAGTAACTTAAAACATGTAATCTGCACATATTGTGGCCTAATTAAAAAGAACTGTAACTTATAAAATGGAATTAGAAAATACCTTTAATTAATTGGGGCTTGGATATGCAGATTTAGAGGTTTACAGAGACTAAATAAGAAAATACTTTTAAAATACAAAGAGAACACTGGTGTTCTAAATAGCTAGATAATTATAGGCTATGAAGTTGTTAAAAGGAGTACTGTGTTATGTTTTATTAATCCAAACTTAAACTCTCTGATGAACTGGATGCACTATGGAAGACACTATTCTTATACCATTGTAAGGACAAAGAATTCAATTACACATATAAAAGATACTTTAAAAATATCTGTACTGAATCTTCCTACAGAATACCCAATTCCCTGAGATCCATCTAAATAAATAACTCTATTAGCATCTTCTACAGAATTCAGATACACTAAGTAGCAAACAAATACATTGTAATCTCACAGTAGCTGCAGTGCACCCACTAGAAAATGTATGATTCTTTGGAAGGTACAGAAAAATTATATTCAAAGAACCACCCACCTTTTCCTTTTGTTCCACATCTACTTTGGAAACAGGTTTTGGGAAGTTTAATAAAGATATAATGCATGAAATAATTGCCTTTAGATGGTAGCAAAACTAAATGTTTTTTAGGTTTGAATAAATATATACTAGTTCATTTTATCCACAACAAATTCCATGATGTTAAATTAAGGGAACTTAATAAGACAGCCTGAATCTTTAAGAATTGCATTTCCTGCATGTCATTTTCTTTGTTCAATCTGCCTGGGTGGGTACAGCAGTGAGGAAAAGACTACTGTGTCCCAGCTTACCTTAAACTAATCCTGCCCCTTAATATAATAATAGCAACTATAAACTACTAGATAGATTAAGCTTTAATATTAAGAAAGTCACTTTTATCATCAGGAAATAGTCATATAGTACTTTATTATTCCCAAGGGTTTTAGAATCAAATTACATTTTGTTACTCCAATAAGATGACCAAATGGGAAAATTGATACTGCGTTTATAGATAAGTGATCATTTAGAAAACACATTACAACTCAGCAAAAAAACGAATGTTCACAATTTGCTAGCCCCTTAATCACCAGGCTTCAGGCCTTAAGGGCTCACAGTTCGCAGTGATACTGTGAATGGCAGACAAAAGTGAGGAAGGGGGCTAGCAGGGGAGTGAGGGGAAGAACCCCAAAGCAACTGATGCACTAATCCCAGATGACTATTGCCCAAACTGAGCAGAATAAGAGGGATGTAAAGGCTCTTATACTTAGATGTGATCATTCCTCATCTCATAAGAAATTAACCACTGAAAATCCTGGCAAATCCACTAAAACACACACGCGCACACACACACACACACACACACACACACAAAGCTAGAATAAACAAGTTCGGCAAGTTTGTGGGATATAAAATCAATATACAAAAATCAATAGTATTTCTATACACTTGCAATGAGCAACCTGAAAATGCAATTTAGAAACAATTCCATTTACAACAGCTTCAAAATGAATAAAATGCTTTGGAATAAATTCTTTAAAAAAGAAGTAGAAAATTTGTAATTTGTAAAGTACAAAAACACTGCTGAAAGAAATTAAAGAAGGTTTAATCAAAGGAAACTATTTCATATTCATGGAGTAGACGACAATTTTACTAAGACTGCTATACCACTGGATGCAATGAAATCCTATCAGAAGCCCAGGTGACTTCTTCATAATAATTGACAAGCTGATTCTAAAATTCACGTGGAATAGCAATGCACCTAAACCAGTCAAAATAATCTTGAAAAAGATGAACAAAGTAGTTAGACTCACACATCTTGACTTCAGAACTTAATACAATGCAGTGGTAATCAACAGTGACAGTCCCATAAAACAATGAGAGAGAATTGAAAGAGTCTAGAAATAAAGCCACAAATCTAGGGTCAACTTATTTTCAATAAGGGAACCAAGACAATAAGATGGATAATTAAAAGCCTTGCCTTTTTTAAAAAAATATTATTTATTTATTTATTTTTAGAGAGAGGGGAAGGGATAGAGAAAGAGAGGTAGGAAACATCAAGTGTGTTTACTTCTCACACCCCCCCTACTGGGGACCCGGCCTGCAACCCAGGCATGCACCCAGATTGGAAATCGGAACTGATAACCCTTCTTCTGTTTGCAGGCCTGCACTCAATCCACTGAACTACACCAGCCAGGGCAATAGTCTTTTCAACTAATGATTCTTGAACCACTGGATAGCCACATGGAAAAGAATGAAGCTGGAGCCCCTACTCCAACACCATAGAAAAAAAGAAACTAGAAATAGCTGAGATTGTGTGACATGTGAATTGACACCCCAAAAAGACTGTCCTAAATAAAATAAAAATAAACGCTTCCCACACACAGAGCACCAGAATGCACTAGAAGAAATCAAGTCTTATGTAGGCTTTCACATATGGCCGCTGAACCCCTACAAAGTGTGGCAACAGAGGGCAAAGGCAAGGCAGCTCTTCTCACAAGTGTCAGGCCTGTGAGTTAACCCTGCAGTCTTTGCTGCTCCTGGCTTGGAGGAAACTTAAGAGATAAATATCTTTAGAGGATGGCCTCAAAATTACTATGAAGTACTTTAAGTCTAATACACAGATGTTCAGAGGAGTTACTGAGTGGAAATGAGTGGGTATCAAAACCCAACCAAATAAGTGAGAAACCTGAAATGAAAAGAGGGCCAAGGACAGAAAGAGGCTGTCAGCGGTGACCTGGGCTGACAACGGTCAAACAGGACGATCAAAGAAGGATGGAAGAACAAATGAATGAACAGACAGATATATACATCGATTCAATTAATTTAAAAAGTCAAAACTTTTTGAAGTTGTGGCTATATCATATTGCCTCAGCAGTGAAGAATCACTGGAGTTCCTGAAGGCATATTTCTAAGTGTTCAAAGGGATGAAATTCAGGTTAAGTGGCCGGACATACACTTCTGTGGTAAAGGAACAGAAGCAATGAACAATAATAAAGTCAGCTTATCTTTTTAGCTCAACAGGAATGAAGAAGGTAATGTAGCCAGCAAGGTAATTACAGTTCAGCAGAAGCTACATTTAGACCAAGCTGTTCCATGATTGATTTCTAAAATGAAGTTCAAGGGGATGAGTCAGCCAAACAAAGAGAATGTCTTTTTCTCACTTTTCCAATATTTTATTAACTACCTAACAATTACTGCAAATTTCAGGTTTTTAAATAACAGTACTTAGGCCAATATAGATTTTATTGTAAGGTATATGACCTGAAGAGAGATTTTTTGCATTTTTATAGAATGATTGCACTTAAGGCTTTTAGCAGGATACAAACTTAAACATTAGCCCTACTCAACATTTTAAACAATGACCTGTCTTATTTGTTCACTTTGATGTACCTTAAATTAAATTTCTATAGTAGAGCTTACCAATCATATTGAAAAAGAACACAAAAGTTTTATCTTTCAAGACCTACAGGTCAAATACTATTTGATAGACTTTTTTTAACTTAGCAAGTAGTTGTTATTCAGTCTCAATATTATTTAACCATTTTTAGAGAGCCCAAAAAGTATTTTACAGTATTCTTCATAATATACTAAGCTAAAGAGCTTATTATAACATAGTAAGCAAATTAAGTGAAATTTTCTTCAGAAAATGATTTAAAATTAAACCTAGCAGACTAAGGAATGACTATCAAAAGCAGTATATTTCAGTTTCTATATAATGGTTTAATTTTTATATTAATTTTAAACATAATACAAAAAGACCAAAATAAAGGCTATAAAGAATACTCCATGAAAATGCTCTTACAGAGCTTACATGTGTATTTTAAATATGTTAGAAATTAAAATTGTTTTTGAAAGGTTACGTCTGGCTTTGAAGCCACACTAATAAATGTATTCTACGTTACCGAGGGATAATGGTCCACAGGAGACCTCACACAGCTAACACCTTACTGATACCAACGATGCAGCAAGCACTTGCTCTGTTACCTGCATTAGTTGAGCCTCACCACAATCCTGGAAACTACGTACAATCTTTACCCCCCACTAACAAATAAAAACCTAAGGCACACAGAATTTTAAAAATGTGCCCAAACTACAACAGCTATGGGATTGGAGCAGGATTCTAGCTCACTCCCACTCAGCCAGTGCACTGCTCTGTGTCTGCCTGGAGAGTGGCTGGTCACCTGAGGCCTGGAGAGACAACTTTAACAACAGGAAGACAAGAAGGAAGAGCAAATGAATGAATGGGCAGATTCCATGACCCTTACTAAAGCAAAGGTCAACCCCTTCTTTTTCTAATTAAAAAAAATTAAAATAGCTTTACAGTACAATTTAAGAGGTCATCCATTTTATTTGGTCAGAGCAAATACTACAAAGGACTAGTTCTTGTAATTAAGCAGCCAATAAGGCAATAAATGACACTAAACAGTGACTTCAGATTTGGGCTCTAGAGTTTTGGCTTTCTCCCTCTTTAGGTTTGTGACCTCAGACAACTATACTTCTGTGACTAAACTTCTCTGTATGAAAGGATAACAACTACACAATAATAAGGTGTTGTGAGTTTATGTGAGATAAACATGAAGAGAACACACAGCATGTAGTATCTGCACACAAAACGTTAGTCCCAGCTGAATACGCTTGAAGGACAGAATGAACATATACACAAACTATAGGTGAAGGAGCCATAAGTGAGTTCACTCACAAAAACATTCTTTTAGTTTTCTGAGCCACAAAACTTCATGTGCAATAATATACTTCTGATACACTAGGGCTCAACTCTCTCATGTAAGCTGCTTCTCCATCCTTCTCCCAAAGAAGGATGGGACAATTTTGAGGATGACTCCTCAAAATTGTCATAATCTCCAGGCAACTCTGAGAAGTAGCAGGATGGTACAATTAAGAAGTCAGGAGATGATGTTTCTCTTCCTCTCTGATCTTTTCCCCCAATAGAAACCTGAATTCATACATATTGTTGCAAGTCTGGCAGCATGAGGTCTAGTGCTGTTCAACAGAGACACAATGTGAACTGCAAGTGTTCGATTTTAAATTTTTTAGAGGCCACATTTAAAAAAAAATTAAGCCAAATGAAATTAACTTGGTATTTTATTCAATACAAGATATCCAAAATACTATTATTTTACCATGTGATCAGTATAAAAGAGGTACTAGTAAGATAACTTCTTTTTGTACTAAACTTGGCAATCTAATAATATTTCACATTTATGGTGCATCTTAGTCTACACCGGCCTCATTTCAAATGCTCTATCCATATGGGGATAGTTGCTACAACAATGAATAGCACAGGTCTAGCGGTCACCAGATATCTACGATCACTTTCTATATAAAATGTTATAAACTGGAAGAAAAGATTGCCCTTAAAATTATGCAACTAATGGAGAACTGAGTTTAGAAAGCTGATTTACTGTGTACTTTAAAAATAAGTAAATGTACCCTCCCCCCCATGTTTTTAGCTTCTTTCCCCAAGCTTTTCCTTGAAATAATAACACTGTAGAAATATTTATTTCTAATACCACCTAAATATTCTGTAAAAGTTTTATCGCAAGTGGCAGGATCTTGATGTAACTGAAACAATGTAAAATAATCTCAAATGCTTATCATGAAGAATGTTATTTAACTCGAATCACCAGGACTATTTTACACTCGTATTTCCTACTTGATATCTCACAATCTCTATGAGATAAGTCACATCCCTGGGGTGTTCTGCTTTACTTAAATCTGGGCTACACAGGATGGACTGCTAGCTTTCTGCAATGTGAAACAGTAATGCGACAGGAATTGGATTTCTGTAGGATAAAAATTGCAAAGATATTAAAGTATCCTCATGTGTTTTCATGGTCATAGCTCCTGGGAGCTTTGCTTTTGAAATTTTAAAAACTTTTTTCCTCCAAATTAATTTGTAAATGCATAACTTATAGAGCAAATGCTCATGTTTCATTGCTCCCATTTCTATTCTTCTCATTATTGAAATGTAAATTAAGTAAACCCCACAGAAGAGATTTTGCAGCCAGAAATAAAAAATGAGACTAAACTGACAGCACTATTTGGTTTGGCCAGACATACTAATAGGAAAAATATAGCAGCCAAGAAAATATTTTGGAAGAAAGACTAATTTAAACATCAATTTTGATTGTGGTGTCACGAGAAAGGCATGCATTACAGAAGATTTTTCAGACCATCTCAGTTTGAGATGTAGTAGAGAGAAGAAAGAAAACACATTTCAATTGAAGGACAGCTCCCACTTTCCATATGTATTATCACAGGAATTCATAAACTCTTACCATTCCTTCTGTCACCTGCGAGGAAACGATTTTACAGGCTTCTCCTTATATACCTAATGTTACATGACAGATTGATCTAGTTAACTGTTCCCAGACAGGATGGGCCATGAAAAGATGCTTAGATGGGAAAATGGGCTACCTGCATGCCCCTCAGAAGCAGGAGAGGTACTGCAGATGTAAAAGAATTATTACAGGTGTAAAAGGATCATTCCCAATGTGAGGAAGAACAGAACAGAAAATGAGCACAGTGCCTGGAGGGACTAGGAACCGGAAAGGTAAAAGTATGAAGGAAAACTATCAGAATTAATGGCGATACTCTTAACAATTTAGAGTTGTTTACTATCAAAAAGAGCTGAATTCCAGAAATTCCAAGAGACAGGCTCTCAGAAGGAAGTTTGCCAGCAGGGAGAGAGGCTTCAAAACCCCAGGTAGGATCCAGAGGCAGAACTTAGTCCAAGAGAAAGGGAGCAGTAATTCTAAGTAGTACTGCTGTCTTCCTAGACTAGGGATTGCTAGGCTGACCAGCTATCCACGGACCCCAGATGAGCCTCAGAAGGCCGCCTAAAAACTGTTCAATCAGCTCCTCAAAGCATCTAGTAAATAGAGGTTAGCAATTCATTCTAAGAGATTTAAGGACTTAGCTGTTTGGCAATCAGAACTTGAAGCTAAGGCTGCATTCCCAAATAAAAGGTAACAGTTAATTCCCTGAGCCTGCTTGTAACTTCCAGTTCCTTAAATCCTTCTAGCTGAGGGGCTGGTCTAGTAAGCTGGCCAGGTGCCTGGTTTATAGGAAGAAGTCAGGTAGCTCCAGCTGGAGGGAGAGGAGAGAAGCAGAGGTCTGGCGAGCTAGGCGGGGACTGAAAACAGCCCAGCCTCTGCTCCGTCTCAGTTGCCCATCATCTTTAGGGAAACACTGAAGGGTGTCTATCAAGAAATAAATTTGGTCAAATATATATATATATATATATATATATATATATATATATATATATATATTTTAATCATTGTTCAAGTACAGTTTTCTCCCCCCTACTCCCATTCCAGCCCACCCACCCAACCCTCCCCCCTTCCCCCCATTACCCCCTACCCCTAGTTTTTGTCCATGTGTCCTCCGAATTTGTTCCTGTAAACCCTACCCATTCCCCCCTGAAATTCCCTCTTCTCTCCCCTCTGGTCACTGTCAGACTATCCCCTATTTCAGTGTCTTTGGTTATATTTTGCTAGTTTTTTTTTTTGTTTTGTTGTTTGTGGTCAAATATATTTTAAAGCGAGGCTTTTCCTTCCCTTTTTCCCATCACTTCCACTAAAATAGGAAGAGGGTATTTTCTTAATATAAATAGATTTTTCTTTTATAAACTGACATATGAAGAAAATATGGCTTAAATTATATATTTGATTACCTGTATATTTTACTATCACCGTCCTCTCATGGGAACTGAGCATTATATATCTCAATGGAAGATTATCTTGACTATGGAACTTACCTCATCACAGCTGATGCCTCATGAATATGCCTACTTAGCCAATATTGGTAGCATATGAGGGTATTGGGAGGAAAATGCTAAGAAAATGAAGTAAGCTTATAAAGACCAGCCACCTGCTCTTTTCTGTAATGCGGTTTACATTGGGAACCCATTACTTTTCACAGTGACTTAGGAAAATAAATGACTTCATTGGAAAGTCAGACAGGCCCCAGCCTTGCAAGGAAGTGGGGTGGAACAAAGGAGAAACTATAGCCATGCGTTTTCTCCCTTCACCTAAAGCTTGGGTACGTGGGTCATTTTAGTGCCGAGGTATGTTTGCTTAGGTATATGTAATGTACATCCTTTTATTTTTATTTTTTCAAACCAATAGGGTATTTTTTAAAAGTTTTAGGTTTACAGAGAAATTGAGCAGAAATTACATAGCTCCCATATACCTACCCCCTGGCCCCCCCCAACACAATCTTCCCTGTTATTCATATCTTGCATTAGTGAGATACATTTGTTACGAGTGATAGTCCAATGCTGATCCATCACTATTAAAATCCACAGTTAATGTTAGGATTCACGCTTTGTGTTGTAACATTCTATGGGCTCTCCTAAATGTATAATGACATTTATCCACTATTACAGTATCATATATAATAGTTTCATTGCCCTAAATTTGTCCTGTGCTTCATCTATTTGCCCCTTTCCCACTACTCCCTCCCTTTTTTTTAAAATTGTAATTTTCAACAGAAAAACACAGCCATTTTTCCCCCCACAGGATATATTGATCTCACTATTTTATAGGGAAATTAAAACTTACCGGTTCAACAAATTCAAACTTCTTCTTTTCTTGAACTTCTTGAATTTTAAAGACATATTCCAGTGATGCTTCATAGAAGTTTTGATGTTCCCGGTCAATCTGTGTATCTGCCTGAAGGGCACAGGAAGGCAAACCATGATACGGGAGCAATTACTGATGTTCCCTTGTTAGAGTGGGACTCAAATCCTGTTCCACTCTGAAATCTTGAATAAAAATTAAGTCCTGCTAAAAGTTTTTTTTAAGAACTTTTTTATTTTTATTTTTTTAAATGTTTTATTTATTTATTTTTAGAGAGAGAGGGAAAGGGAAAGAGAAAGAGAGGGAGAGAAACATCAATGTGTGGTTTCCTCTCACATGGCTCCCACTGGGGACCTGGCCTGCAACCCAAGCATATGCCCTGACTGGGAATTGAACCAGTGACCCTTTGGTTCACAGGTCTCACTCAATCCACTGAGCTACACCATCCAGGGTCCAAACTTTTAATATAGCAATTATTAATATGTCCCTGGAATAAAGGGACTAGGAAAACACAGTCCTTGCCCACAAGAGCTCATAGTATGTGGGGTAGGAGGAAAGAAAAAACGCAGAGTAAGCATACAACATTCAGCTCATTTAAATGAAAATATTACAGAAGAGGTTTATAAATGCATTTGAAAATCTATGGGATCATAGAAAAAGAGACAAGTTCTGGGGGAAAATGATAGTGGTTTGAGTGGAATTTTAAGATGAACAACGGCAGTGACTAGTCAAAGCTAAAAAAAAGGGTCACCCTCATAAAAAAAGTAAAGAGGCATGAACGAGTTTGACAGTTTGTCAACAGGGTAAATAAGTGGAGGAAAGTAGTGAGAACTAAGATCAGCATCACACTGTAAAAGATCTTGAACACTGAATGGCAAATTTGGATTTTACCCAAAGAAGAATTACTTGACAATATTGAGCAGCAAGCCACATCATTAGGTAACCTCTTAAGAAGATAACGTAGCAGAGCCAAAAATTTTCAATGGTTCTAACCTAGTGCTTCATGTTCCACCGATGCTATGCGTATTTATTCTTCATGGCTGCAGTAAGGTTCTATTGATCAAGTATGACACAAGTGTTATTGAAATAATTGCATTTTCTTTTTGATATTGTCTCTCTCCCCTCTTCTATGCCCTGTACCATTCTGAGATGCCCTCTTGTAACCTGACTTTGATTTAACAGAGAGGCATGATTTTACTTTTCTTGCCCAGTTCCACACTCCTTTCTGCCAGCTGAGATTACTAAAAGCAGATGAAAAAAATGGGCTATCCAGAATACTAAGTATCTGCCAACAACAATTTGGGAATAGAATATTGCTTTGAAGCCATTTTACTATGATAATTTCACAAGCAGAGGCCTTAAAAAAAGATAAAATTAGGTTTGTGGCTTGGACACCATAGCATTTTAAAACTTCATATGAAATACCTTTAAAAATAATTATATATGTTTACTATGCATTTATTCATAAAATTAAAAATAACTCAACATGATAAACAAGTCAATATGAGTTTTTTAAGTTGAAAATCCCAAGTTTCTATACTAATCTACAAAAAGAACATGTAAATCAGGTAGGAAATATGAACCAGAAGCTTCTCGGCTTCCAAAGATAATTTCTAAACATGAAAAGATATAAATATCCACAAAAAGACAATTGTATTCTATACAAATCACATATTTTTTCTTACCACTGCTTAGGACAGCACACTGTTAACAGAAGGAATGGTAAGAAGGTATGGTTAGTGGTACGTGAACACATGTTTAACAACAGGCTCTCTCGGGGGGACAGCCAGATTTGTAGTGGTTGCTGGTTTCTGTGGTATCAATATTCCCTAAAGAGCCAGTTCTGAACCACAACCCAACATCAGTGAATGAGGGAGTTAGAAAGGGATGAGAAAATTGGCCTGCAGGCCAGAGCGCCAGAACACCACTGGGTATAAAGGACACAGGAATATTTTTAGTCTCGGAGATAACATTCTATTCCCCAAGTTATTTCTGAAGGTCTTCTTTACTATAAAACATAATGTCACTGACTATTGACTAGCACATGGGAACAAACTAGAATTCTGAGCCACCTTTATAACACACGTGATTATTTCTGGTCAACAAAGCTGTGGAGAGAAGAACACAGCAGGTGTGAGTGCTACCCACTGACAGGCCTGCTTACAATGCTGGCCCGTGGTTGCATCTGGGAATGCTGGTTCTGGGAGAGTTCCCACCACTCTAATTGATAAGCATAGTTTACTATGCCAAAACTATTTGTGCAAACAATATGGTTTATTTTGAATGCCTGCTTTCCTCCTGGGAGTATGGAATGTGGGCACATGACAAGCAGAAGGTACCTATGTGACCAGCTCCCAGTAAAACCCATGTACACTTAGTCTATAGTCAGTGTCTAATGGACAACATTTCACATATTTTTCTGATGATTTATTTATTCCTGGGGGAATTAAGTGTGTCCAGTGTGTTTATATTGGAAAAGGACTCTTGGAAGCTGATGCCTGGTTTCCCCCAGGTTTTGCCCTATATATCCTTTGCTGATTTTTCTTTATATCTTTTCACTGTAATAAATCATAGCCATGCATCCTAGAAAATCAGCATGCACAATCCCATCTGTGGGGTTGTGGAGGCACAAAGAAGGGTAAGAGAGAAAAGACAGTTCTTCCCATTTGCAAGTTATAGATATTTCCCATCACCTTTAATCTAGATGAATCTGCTAAACCAAATCTGCTTTGAAAGGTCGTCTATGCCTTGGTGAGAGATACTTCCAGTCTGACACGAGAGTCCATTGGAAAGTACACTAGAGACAAACAGGCGAGCTGTATTGCTGCCTCTCTGGCCCCTCCCCTACAGGCAGTGCAGCAGACAGGGTTGCCCTGCCTGGGTGAATACCTAAGGCCCCAACCCCTTACAACCTATCAGTTGTGCCAAGACAAGGAAGTATGTCCCAAATGAAAGAACACAGCAAAACCTCAGAAAGAGAACTAAGTGATAAGGAGAATGCCAACCTGTCTGATGGAGAATTTCAAGCTGTGGTAATCAAAATGCTCACAGAACTGATTGAGCTTGGCTGAAAAATGAAAGAACAAATAAAAGACACACAAAATGAAACAAAGCAAAATATACAGGGAACCAACAGCAACAAGAAGGAAACCAGGATTCAAAGCAACAATTTGGAACAAAAGGAAGAAATAAACATTCAACTGGATCAGAACAAAGAAATAAGAATCCAAAAAAATGGAGAGGCTGAGGATTCTCAGGGATAACCTGAAACGTTCCAATATCCAAATTATAGGGCTTTCAGAAGGAGAAGGACAGCAGCAAGAAATTGAAAACTTATTTGAACAAATAATGAAGGAAAACTTCCCCAATCTGGCGAAGGAAATAGACTTCCAGGAAGTCCAGGAAGCCCAAAGAATCCCAAAGAAGTTGGACCCAAGGAGGAGCACACCAAGGTACATGTCATTAAGTTACCCAAGATTAAAGAGAAAGAGAAAATCCTAACAGCAGTAAGAGATAAGAAGACAGTTACCTACAAAGGAGTTCCCATAAGGCTATCAGCTGATTTCTCAAAAGAAACCTTACAGGCAAGAAGGGGCTGGAAAAAAGTGTTCCAAGTCATGAAAGGCAAGGACCTACATCCAAGATTACTCTATTCAAGCAAAGCTATGATTCAGAATGGAAGGGCAGATAAAGTGCTTCCCAGATAAGGTCAAGTTAAAGGAGCTCATCTCACCAAGCCCTTATTAAATGAAACATTAAAGGGACTTATCTAAGAAAAAGAAGATAAATATTAACAATAAAATGACAACAAACTCACAACTATCAACAAGTGAACCTAAAAGAAAAGAAAAACAATGAAAATAAAAACTAAGCAAACAACCAGAACAGGAATGGAACCAGAGAAATGGACATCACACAGAGGGAGTTCAGTGAGGAGGGGGAAGGGAGGAATAGAGGGAAAAAGGTACCAGGAAGAAGAAGCATAATTAGTAGGCATAAAATAGAGGGGGAGAGCTTAAAAAATCATAGAGAAAACAAAGGACTCAAAGAACTTATATGTACAACCCATGGACATGAACTAAGGGGGAGGGAATGCTAGAGGGTTGAGGGGGCAGGGTGGAGGGGAGATAAAAGGGAAACATTGGGAAAACTGTAATACCATAAGCAATAAAAAACACTTTTAAAAAGGTCATCTAGAATGTGCAGTGTTTAAAGACTACAAGAGCTTAATTTATTTTCAGTACACAATTTTTTTAAAAGGCATTCTTTACTTGAGATGAAACCCGTTAGTCTTTAGGCTCATAGAGTGTGTTGTGCACTAACAGACAGCTGCTTATGTACCCACTAGCAACTGCTGCTCTGTGTTGTGAACTGGGTAAGTGAAATAACCATGTAATTTACTGTCTAAACTTTTCAAACTGAAACAGAGCACCAGTGATAATTATGCTAGAACAACAGGTATAAACTGTTGTTTACATGGTAAAAGGGACTCTGTAAAGTCATCCTAATAAGAAACCAAGTTCATTATAGAAGAAAACTAGATAGTTCGGCAGAAACCTAAATTATTCCTCACCTACAATAAGCTATCTCAATTCAAAAGACAGAAAAAACCCTCAGTCCCAGAGTACAGGGTTCCCTAGCAGGGTCTGGAGAGCAGTAATGACCCCAGGGTGAAACAACTAACTCCCATCTTGCAGCTCTGAGACAACCATGGTAGATTTGGGGAAAAGTGTGGGTGGAGTGTTAAGATACTTTTGCTGTTAGGGTGAAAATGACAAGACAGTCCGTTTTTAAAGAACATATTCTCATTACTGAAACTGGAACTGCATTATTCCTTAGTAAAAGTACTATAAGATTTTCCTTATTATAGTTTAAACACTACCAATGAAAAGGACAGATATTTCAGAAGGAAGGAAGAATTGAACTGCTTTTATGCATACATGTTAGTCAAATACTTGTTGCCTTATTCTTTAAGAAAACTGATGTAAAATAATTGAAATTTTTTAATGTGTAATTGTATACCTTTTTTCTCCTAGTGCTAAGGCAATACCTTAAAAATAGATATTTTCAACTTAACATAAAAGCTGTAACATGAATTTGATAGGTCCTATTGTTTAAAATATGCCCAACAGAAGATAATGAAAAGTTGTATTTCATTCTTTCTCATTGTTGAAGGAAATACTAATCTTTCATTTGGAACTGCTAATATTAAATGTCATAAGACAGTTAAAATGTTCAGCACCATGCCTGTCCATAGTAAATGCTAGATTAACTTAAGTGTTGTCCTTCTTCTCTTTCCCTTCCCCTGCACTCCCCTCCCCTGTCTTCCTCTCCTTTTCCCTTTTTTTCTTTCTTTTTTGTTTATTAAAGAGTAGCAGATTCTGAGATACTGCTACCTTTGGAAATTTGAACCTCACATGACTTAATGCTAGTTAATGCCCTCTCCACATTCCAATTGGAAAAACTTACCTCTTGCAAATGAGACTCCTTTTTCTTTGCAGACAAATTTAAATGTTTGTCAAGAATAGAATAATATTTTTCACTCTCTTTGTCAAACTTCTTCTTTCCATCCTAGGAGATAACAGTAACAACAAAACATTCAAATTACAGCCTCAAGGAAGATTTTCACCATTCCCATCAAACATCAAAGAAAATTATTTAAGATTCGGTGAGTTCCGACTAGTACGTGCAAAGCTATATGAAGTAGATTAGAAAGAAGAGCATGAAACACAAACCATTCAATATGCATTCTCCTAAAGAAGCTCATGAGACTACTGTATAGAAGGGGCTAGACTGCTACAGTAGAATCCCTTTGAGTCTTTATAATTGATCCTCAATGAGAGATGCTGATCTACTCCATCTAGACCAAAGGAAAATGTCTCCTTTAGACCTCATGGTGATTCAGATGAAATAACATGTAACCGCTTTACAGAACCGCTGGCACAGAGTCTTTTCGAGAAGTTGTCATTTCCAGCCACAAAAAGACACTTGATCATCCAAAGCAGCTCATTCTTGACAGGGAGGACAACAAACTTTTAAAAGCATAAAATCAATAAATCAGACAGTTTAAACTCAAATCAAAAGTATTAGCAACAACTGAAATCATACAGTCAACATAATATTAACTGACCTTTGCTTACCCCTAAGATTATGTTTTTGTTTTGAAGGGATAGCTGTAAACAGAATAGTCTTTTGTGGAGAAGAAGATTATACCTTTCATCCTATCAATGCTTCTCTAGAAATGAAAATGGAATAAAGTCTAAAAGGAACAGGACATGCCTGGACTTACAATCTTCTGCAACCATAACTATATATGTTTTTTCCATTTATGAGTCCATATGAAGTAAATATTAGGTAACCACACTCAAATTTCATTGGTCAAAGTAGTACTATTTTTTGTTTTTATTTCGGTGTTTCTGGAAGGACAATCTCTGAACCACTTTAATCAGAGTCAAGTATTTTTAAGCCTATTCAAAATGCAGATTCCTATTTCTCCCATCCAGAGATTCACGCATTGTTTTTTTAACAAGCTTTACAATGTTGTACACCTTAAACTAATATACACTTGTATGTCAACTATAATTGAAAAATTAAAAAAATAAGCTCTATGATTATTATGCATAATGTTTTGCTTCATTATTTGCATAAGTATTTGGAAGAAGTTAATTACAAACAATGGATGGATGGATGGAAGGACTGAAGGATGGACAGATGGGACAAGGAAGGGAAGAAGGGAGGGAAAGACAGGCAGAACTCTGGTCTATCTTCCCCACTATTCTGAAGTCATCAGATCCAGGTTAATATATCCAGGTAATTCTGTCTTGATGAACTTGATACCTCAATTATATTTGCAGGAATTCAGGATGATCTAGTTCCTTATAAGGGACTATAGAAAACTAATTGGTAAAACTGCAATGAATGTAAAGAGCAAGTAGGCTTCTGCTGTAAAAGTTCAAATCACTTTTAGACCACTTAAGAAGTACTGACATGTTTGCAGTTTACAACCTTTAATGAGGGGGGAAAAGTTAAAATCATCAGGGGATTTCCATTACCTAAAGGAGAAAATGTGGTCCTACTAGAAGAAAGACAATTGAAAAATAAATCCAAAAAAGGGTTTTGAGGAACTCACACAACATAATACGCAGACCCAAAAGGAAGCTGAAGGCTCCGGGTGGCAGGAGCTTGGCCTCTCCACTTCTGGAAGACACCTGGGGTGAATCTTTCATCTTCTGCTCAGTGATGTTACTCTTAAACTGGCATCCACAGCCACAACTCACCTGCCCAATCTACCTCTCCAAATCTCACCAGCCCCTCTGACCTCCTATTCTTTGCTTAATTACCTCCAGGCCATCTCCCTTTGACATAAATGCTCATTTCTTCCAAATTCAAAATACTCAAGTTTAGCATCCAGCTCAAACTGACCTCATTCACAAGTCCCCTCCACCAACTCTCTCTCCCTTGTGAATGCCGATACAGTTTTACATACAGGTTTCTTACGGAGTTTGTGTTTTATTGTACATTGTAGCAGAGAAATTGATGTATACCTTATCCTCCTTAAAACTGAATTCCTCAGCGCGTGCTCAATAAATAGTTAATGAAAAAATAAAATTCTTCCTCTTCCAACACTGACCACCATAATCCCTAATTGATATTTCCTTTGTTCAAAAAGCCAATGTCCATGTTACAAGGGACAATTCTGCACAAGTGGCCTTAACTCAAATACAATGGCACATACTCATTTGGGGGGCAAACCATCTGCATTACAATCTAGCGCATAAAAGTAAATCACTTTCATCTTACAGTGGGTGCTTAACATTTCTCACTGTGCAGAGAAGAGACTGGTTGTAGGAGAAGAGAACACAGCTGTGGTGACTACACTCGCATCTTTGTTTTCAGTCAGTGCTTAATGGCATTTTGGGAAATGTTAATTCAGGGCCAAACATCAGCGTTCCTGGCAAAACAAAAATTATTCCCAGAAGCACTTCTGGACTGTGATTCAAACCCAGGCCCTTCACACCATGGGGCCAGCAAAGAAAGATCTACTCAAAGGTTCCAATGCTGTAGACAACAAAGACACACTCAATTCTAGCATTAAATTAAAGAGCTGAGTTGGAAGAGTGGGCCACATGAAGGACAACTATAATCTACAGAAGCATGTTCCTGAAAACAAACACACAACTTGCAATTCACACCTCCCCTAGAAAGCCATGATTTACTGTGCACATAAGCCAAGTCTATCTGGACTCGGTAACTTAACACCTTACATCCACCTCTTATCTCCATTTACTTGTGGATATCATGCTAAGAATTTTCTCTTAAACCACTGCTGCAGAGAGAAAGGAAAAAATAACCCATGAATGGTTACTAAATGCTGCGCACAATCACTGTCTTCTTATTGTCATGGCATGATTCATAAAATACTACATTACAATAACACATTTTCTATCAATCAACAATGAGTGCATTTGAATTACATAATCATTAAAAATGAAGACATATATGTATGTATGTATGTGTCATAAGTGTACATACAATAAAATATGTAAAAACAGTTCATTGAAAACAGCAAATTAGTGCCCAGACCTCATTAGAATTGGAGAAAGTGTAAGACAAGCTCTGGGTCTACAATCTGTTTTCCAAACCGCACTGCATTTATTCTCAGCACAGTGATCAGACCTTCCCTGAGCTTCCAAGCTCAGCAACCACACTCACGCCGCACCTTCCTTCCACACACTGAAGTGAGGAATAGGAGGCGATCGTCACAGCATAAATTCCTAGTGTTGATTCTACTCTTAAACAAAACCTTTATTCCTATAGTTATAACTGTAGGAATATCATGAAAACAAAAATATTAAATTGTACAAAATTGTTAAAAACAAGACCAAACCAATGCCTCCCACTGACCACAAGAGGGTACCAAAGATAAAGAATAGACTCAACCACAGCATTACAAAAGCACAAATAGATCTTCACAATGTTATCCGATTGCATTTCTTTCTATAAAAGACTACTGAAAAGTTTTGTTTAAATAACTGCCTTAGCAACCTTTGTTTTAATGTTACCATGCTATAAATTTTTAAAATAAAGGAAGTGAAAAAATATTTTCTATATTTCTTTAAAAAACATGGATTTATGCATCAGATTGCTAAGACAATCCCATTATTGTAACTGCCACACAGGATATTGCAAAATTTCCTATGCAAATATGTCATCATGGTAAGGTAACTAATAGCTAAATAAGTACTATGTGTATATTTTGAAAAATCCTTCAAGAGATTGCACAGTAGTAGAAAATGGAATATAAAGAGTAATAAATACCAAGAGCTAAATTTCTATTTCAAAAACACCTGGATTTCTTGTAAGTTGGCACTGCGGTGGGCATTGAGAGGATACAACATAGCCCTGACCACACCCATCCTGGCTAGACTTCTTCCTCTCCTGATGGTGGGGTTTTCTCACTGCTTAGAATGTTGGCCCAGGACAACATTGCCACCTCTGAGTCCCAGAAGGGCCAGATGCTCAAATACCCCAAACACATACTCTATCGAGTGCCCTAAGGCCCAACAGATTCTTGGTATCTGGAAACCCGAGTTGTTGAGAATCTTAGTATAGCTTACACAGCAATGTCACTCTGAGGGTGACTGCACCCAACCATCCCAGTCTCTCCAACCCATTTTCCCTGTGCCCTCCTTCCTCAATATTGAAGATATTACAAAAGGGCTCCTTCCAGGGTTGGGTTAGTTGCACCAGCATAATTCACCACATCTGTCCCATTCCCAACTACCTCACCACTCCCACTGCCAGTTAATCAGATTCATAAGAACCAAAGGTTTCACATTTGTCTTTATAAAGATCTCCAACAAACTAGAGAGACAGAAAATAGAAGAGAAATATGTGTGAAGGATATGTAGGAATAATATAGACAAGGAAAGCCAAAAGGGTAACAAACATATAAAGAGTTCTTCAAACCCTTGAAGAGAAGTAGTAAGAGAAAAGTAGTAAGTAGTAAGAGAAAAGTAAATTAAAATATTAAGATATCACATCACATCTATCAGATACTGGCAAGAGTTAGAAGGTTGAATGACACTACATGTTGAGTGCATGTGGAGATACAGGACCCCTTGGGTACTACTGGGTGGGACTGCAGCAGACTGTAGCAGGGTGCAGTCTTTCTAAAGGTAAATGTTACACTACTAAGTAGTAAAATGTGTGCCCTAAGGGCCAGCTTCTGCGTGTACATTCCAAAAAGACCCTTACAGAAAAGTCCACAGGGAGACAGGAATGAGGATGCGCATCTGGGGGAAGAAGAAGATGGCCGGGGAGTACATTAGTGGACATAAAGTGAATTAGACGTGTACTGTGGAGTGCTATACAGAAGTCAGAAGAAAGTATCACAAGTGGGTGTATCTTAAAACACAATTATGAGCAAAAAATAAAAAACAGAAAATTCTTCATGTAAGTTAAAAAGCCATGCATACAACATACCAATTTTATAAGAACATAAAACAAAAATATACACATTAAACTTATAAGAATGATTGTTATATGAGAAAAATGCAAACGAGGTATGAGTAAATTAATAAAACACAAAGAAAACAGATTTAAAAAGATAAAACAATTAGGAGATCAATCAGAAAGCCCAACATCTGACTGACAGAACTACTGAAAAAGAAAATGTAGTGAAGGAACTAACTAAAAAATACATGAGAATTTCTAGAACTAATTAAAAAAAAAGTCCATATCAAAATGGCAAAATATGTGCAAGGCACAATAAATGAGAAAATACACAAAAGATATAAAATATTATAAAACCATGGATAAAAATAAAAACCTAAAAGCAGAGGTCAAATAAAAATCATCAGAAATCAAAACAGTAATGAATCTACAACAAATCCACAGGAAGTTATAAAACAAAGGTGCAGGGTTTTCAATATTCCAAAGAATAATCATTTCCAACCCTGATTTCCACATCCAGACAAACTGTGAATCTGTATTGAGGACAGAATAAAAATATTTATAAACATAGAGGGTCTCAAAAGTTTTACCAGATATGTATTTATTTCTCTTAATGATACTGAGAGGGGTGCTCCAAGAAAATGAAGAAATAAACCAAAGAAAATAAGACATGGGTTCTAGGAAAACAGTGGTTACAAGAGGCAAAGGGAATTCCCAGGATGTCCAGCCACATGCTGTGTGATAGAAACTTTCAAGAAAACAGATGGACTAGTAAGCCTATCAACTTCAAAGGAACCAGTTAAGATGAGATTTCCAGGAGGAATGTCTCTTAAAAAAATAAAAATAAAATGGAGATTATATCTAATGTGTTTGAACATATTAAAATGTGTTTGTAGTTATATCTGTGCATTGGGAAACAGAGTATTTCATGAAAATTTTAAAAGTAAGGCAATTATTAACTCTCGGAAAAACAAACATGCAAAAAATGCAATCATAGAACTTAGCATGGCTCATCTATGAACAATAACTATATGATGTAAACACTGACCACTGATTTTTTAAAATGTGACTGAACTGTATAGTTGGAGGGTAGCGAAGGGGAACCATACACAGCAGTGGTTGTTGTGGTGTGGTAAGGGTGCTGGATATTCATGTTCTATAAAAGGCAAGTTAACTTATAATGCCTAACATTGAAGAGAGAAAAATGAGAGTGAGCATATTACTTAGCAAATTGGAGGAAAATCTCAAACAGCTCCAGGAAACACAAAATGGTTGCTTGGTGAGCAGAACCCTGGAGGGGAGAGATGGAGCAGGGAGTGAACTTATTTTATAGCTGATAAACACTTCATATTATTGTATTTTTAAAAATTGTATGTCTTCAATAAAAATTAAATTCAGTCAAAAATGGGAGAGGAAAACGGGAATTATTTAAAGACTTGAGCTATATACAGAGAAAAGGAGAAATACAAAATTTGGAAGGATTCCAAGAAGAGATGAGAAATCAGATTACAGAAAAAAGAAAGTTTCTAAGGGTATACTGACAGCTTACTCACAAATTAGTTTTTTATGAGTCCCTTCATTAATTCCAGCATTTATTAAATGACAATGTTGTGACTAGTACTGCTGTCTGGGATAACTAAGACTGCAGGGTAATCAACCTTTCTTAAGTGGCTGCAAAGTATCTTGTATTATCTGATCTCTACACACAAACCCTACAAGGTAAGAATAATCACCCCCATTTTACAAACATAAAGTAGTGGCAAAGAAGAAAAGTAATCTGAATAAAAGCACAGAATTTATCATGGACAAAGTGGATAGCCAAAAATCAGCTGCCTTGTTTCAAAGCTCAAGCTATTTGGACAGTAAAATGCTGCCTAAGGAAGCCTGAAACTAAAACTATGGCCATTCATTTTAACTCCCCTCCACTTAAAAAACAAAACAACAACAACAACAACAACAACAACAAAAGAGCAGGAGTGAGGAGCGCAGAGGGAATACAGAGAATAGAGGGGACTTCTGGTTTCTGGCTGCCCTGCTCTTACAATAAGTAAAAAGCTGAACAAACTGGAAAATTAACAAAGATCCATCAGAGTACTGAGGTCACAGGGCAAGCCACTGCCACTAAGATTAGAGAGCCAGTCCGGCAGAGGCAGAGAATCATAACTTCCTGGAGCAGAAATCCCCTTTGAGGATCTGCACAGGGCAGGAAAACCTGAGCTGTCATCGGAGAACTGCAGGAGGCTGAGTATGGTAAATCTGAGTGATAAAAATCTCCAGGGGGCCCCTCATACACAGCCCCCCTAATAATTGTGTTAGTTTTACCTCCAGGAGCTCTACTAAATTCACACAGTGAAGATGAAAGAAAAAGCCCCTCCTGCTTCCTGCAGTTGTAGGAGAAAAAGTAACCATTTTGAAAAGTAATCAGTTTGAAATATGTCAGAGTATTTTGTTTTTCTGTCCCCAGAACAAACATGGAAACAAAAAAGACACCATCTGCCAAGACTGCTTATGACCACTCTGGTATCTCACTGAAACAGAGGAGGTATTTTTTCCTTATCCTAGGGTGAAAGCAAAACCAAGTGAAAATTAATTTTATGTATTATTTAAATGTAATATATTACTCCAAAGTTCCCGGAAACCATCCTGAGGCAAGGCTTCCCTGCTGAAGTTTGCTTACGATCCTTGGGGAGCAACAGTGAGGGAAAACGGGAAGACAGACAAGGAAACAAGGAAAATACAGGTCTGTATTATTGGTCTGACCACAGAAGTAGGAGGAGAGATAGCCAGTCGCTCAGACATCATAACACATCTCCATTCAGGTTTTACAAAACCAACACACCTCAGGACTTTTCCCTGGCTAAGCAAACAGGAAGCAAGATTTATCTGCCAAGAGTTGGTCTAATTTCGCTCCATGGGATACGAACTCTCTGGCACGTCAGACTGTCACCTGGCCCCTCGGGGACTGTGGGAGAGGACAGAACCCCACGTGCTGCTCCACCAAGAGTCCAGCAGTGTGCCTGTGACCCGGGGCTGCTGTAACCCCCACTGTAGTTCTAGGGAAAAACTTACCCTTTCAGGTTTTCTAAATTCTAATTTGCCCAACCAGATTGAAGGGCCCCCCATGGTAAAGATGACGAAGACAGAAAGAGTGTATGTGTGCCAGAGAAAGAGAGAGAGACACTGATTTAGACTGAGTGATTCAACCCAACATGGTAACAGTGCAGAGGCTGAGAAATACTGGACTAGAAGTTACCATGGTATTTCCCATTTAAAAAAAAAGGCTCGATGTATAAATGCTGAATGAATGAATTATAATTAGCCAATTCTATAAACATTGTCAAACAGTCATACCTATCCCTCTGGGTTTTATCACTAGCTGTACTACCCGGGAAACTTAAGCACTATGCGGCCATGGTCACCTCATCTGTCATATAACAGTTCGATTCAATTACTTCAGCTTGGGCATTCTGGAAGCAAGTAGAGTACAAAGAAGTAGCTGATTACGTACAGCACAACTAAGGTTATCTCTCCAGCATTACTATACATATGGTTTTCCTAGGTACACCCACCATGAGAAATACCTCAGGCTGACAGTGTGGTAGTGTGACAGACAAGCTTGATGCAATAAGGTAACCTACCAGTAGCAATATTAATAGTTAAGAAGGTGGGATCATGAGAAACACCTACTCTTGCACTGTCAGCTACCACTATTTTACTGCACCTTTGCCTTACTTAATTTTGGGACTTTAGACCCTCCACTGACAAGATGCCGTTCTCAGATTGCCACATTAACTGATGAGAACAATGAAGAGCTCGAAGTAATGAGAGAAAGTGTCAACAGCTGCTGCCATTGAAAATTGTCACTTTAGCAGTTAAATGTGGAGGCTCAGTGGTAATGTTGTCACTTGGCTACTTTCAAGTCACATGGCTTAGGCCACAAATTTAAGAACAAATCTTAATTTTCTTTCACAAAAATATAGTTCTTCTTGGAATTTTGGTATTCACTGCTGTTTGTACCAGAAGTTCAAATAGCTACATATCACTGTGCTTTATAATTAAGAAGCCCTTTGTTGTACCACATAAACATGGTGAGAATGCTTGTGAAACGTCATCTGTGTAGTCTAGAGTCATCATCTTGTCTCTTGTGAATGTCACCATTACTGCAGGTCACTGACCTCTAGCCTATTCTTGTAACCACGCCAACCAAAGAGGGCTGCTCACACCGAACCCTATTATCCTGAATCAGCCTGAAAAACTGTTTGGCAGCATACATCTAGGCATGTCTTCAGCATGTAGGAGAAGTGTGGCTAACTGAAAAAAACTCCCTTAGTTCCACTGTTATATAACCATTCTAACATTCAAAACCGGCACTCTCCAGCAATGCTGAATTCTTTCTTATATTATCAAATACCAGAGAAAAACAGACTTTGGTTAGTAAAATGTGGGCTTAGGTTGTAGGCATGGAGTGATTAGCTGTTTTTCAAGGAACACTTAAAAATATTTTTGACAATCTAATCAAATTTTAAGATTTAAAGCAACCAGGTCATGAAAGAGAGAAGCTAAAATAAATGTTTCCATCAAGTGTGTACAATGCAGAAGAAATAAGGTTATTCTTTACTAGGGAATTTACCAACAAGAATTAATAAAGGTAATTCTTAGAAGCTTAGTTCTGTGATCACAAAAATTCAAAACTAAGTATTACTAACAATTCGTATTATTCTTTCTTCCAACTATTAACACACCAATCAATGTAGATATTTATTGTGATATTCAGATTTAATTAATCCCCCAAACACTGGTTTTTCAGTTGTAGTGAAATTTCATAAAAAAGATGTATTCATTTTATTTCAGTTAATGAAACTGAATAGAGTAGCCATCTATATTGTTTGTGAATCATTTGTGATTCTAAGTTTTTCCTCACTTTCATTCTCATGTATGGCCTTTTGGTTTACATTAATTGTGGTTACTTCAAATAACTGAAAACAATTTTGGTCCAACTTAAATCTCTTTTGTACATTATCAATGACACACCAGAGTTAATTTGAAAGTTCATTTTAATGCAAAGGCTAACAGGAGTTATCTCTTTCTTCTTTTATATAGGTCAAATAGTCTCTTTACACATCACCAAGTCAACCACAGAAGAGGAACATCTGAATAAATAATACAGGTGAAATTTAAAACCCTAAGACAAAAGTTCTAATTCAACCCCATAAACACAACTCAACCTAAATATTCCTCTAAAGAGGCATGTTGGATGAATAAAAATTCTGTTATTTGTCATAATGTAATCCCTGGATTCTCCATGGAAATCACGTTCTTCAAATGCACCAGAAATTCTGATGAACATATGATAAGCACCAGGAGGGAAATCCAAGGTGAAAGAAATAGCTTACAAGTTCTTTTAGTTGATTGTAAAACCCAAGATGTCACATGGTGCTCACCTGTTCTCCATCTCCACTTGAAGGAATAGGAGAAGGAAATGGACTGAATCTGAGATATTTAGGTGAGTCAGAGGGAAGAATTTTTTTAACTACTCGGTATACCTAACTACGTTAGCAGACATGATGTAGTAACAGTTAAGGAATGTGGCCAAGTGAACCAGGAATCTTTTCTTCTGAGAGCTCGCTCACAGGGTGTATGTGGAAAACCAGAAGTAAAATGTGCTTCTGTTTTAAGGGTAGACAGAAATCAATTGCTAACTTGACAGTGTTTGGGAATTATAATGACTGACTAGAAACTTGACATTTTAAGACTTTCTAGAGGCATCTAAAAAGCTTTTTTCATGAGTGTCATTTTCTACTGTATTTGGTTTTAGACAGATATCATGTATATTCAGTTCGACCTGTATTTATAAGGATGACTTCTTTTTATCATACTTTCTAAACACAGTCCTAAAATAGTAGATTTTACAGTGTCAATTAGAGATAAACCTATGACACCACTTTTTAGGAATTGTATCAATGTAATCCAACTAACTAATTAGCAAACAGAATATTCAAGAAGCAGACTTCTATTCGTTGTAATGTGACACAGATCACAGAGTATAGCAGGTCCCTGAAGAACATCGTCTCATTATAACACAGACAAGATGCTGTAGGAACTTAATTCTTGTGTGTATCAGTTAGCCTATGGTAAAATCAGTTCCCTTGTATGTTTTTCTGTCAAAGTTTGAAGAACCTATCCAGGATGTTTGGTGAAAACTTACTGTATTTGTTTTCTGAATGACAGATTACTCCCAGGACACCAGTACTGCCCCAACAATACCAGTTCTCCAATAAATAATGTGAAAGGCCCAGCTTCCAGGTGCTCAGGTCGTTGCAAATTGCCCAGGTGGCTGCCCATATCACACAGGACTTTTGGTTCAGGGCATTTTAGTACATATGTTTTCTTTAGTGCTTTTCTCTGGGGTGATCTAAGAAAGGCAACCCGTTCCTCCCAAATGCCTTGGTTTTATTCATTCAGTGGATATGAACACTCTGAATACTAAGGCATGGGCATGAAGAAGACACGCTGCCTACGCTGGGGCCCTCTCAGCCCAGTGGGGAAAGAAGCAAAACAAAACTAAGACAATAAAATGCTGGGCAGCGGTGATCAGCTCATGATCAATGTAAATAAGACAAGGGCCAGGACCAAAACTTTAATTAGACTATTTCTGAGTGCAAAAAAGGCAATTTGGGAGGTAAGTTTTAGTTGTCAAAGAATAACATTTCTGTGCATCCTAAAAAGTTTAAGGCCCCAGGACCTATATGATATGCTTAGTTCATTCAGAATTTTGTTTTTACTGGGAGGAAGGTTGAGGAACAGAGAAAGATCAGACTTATTTTAATGGAGATTCATGTAGAAACAAAATGAGGAAAGTGTCTGAGAGGGGAGGTACAGACAAGAGATCACTGAGGCCAGAGTTCAGAAAATACAAGAGTAAATACAAAGGTGCCAATTCATGAAATTCATGTAAGATAGACTTGGTGACTATATAGGCATGAGGAGGAACAGCATGTGTGAAGGGTGACAGAGGTTTCTAGCTAGAAAAAAAAAAAACAGGAATATTTTTATGGTTATTCTATGAACTAAGATAGGGAAACCTGTCACTCAGACTCTTCCCTTTCCCGAAACATTCACATCCATAGGTTCTATCCAAAACTTTTGCTTCCAAAATTTTTTTCAAATCTTTTTTCCACTTCTATGCTTCAAAACTCACTGAAATAATTCAGGACTTTGAGGTCTCCCAGCCAAACTACTTTAACTGACAACTACCTTGTCCTCCTGCAGGTGTTGTTCCTCTCCCTATTTGCTGTCCATATTTCAGCTGGAATAATCTAATGCGAGTTCTTACTACCACCTTCTCCTGTGGAAACTTCACCGTCCACACTTCAGCTGGAATAATCTAACGCTGAGTTCTTACTACCATGTTCTCCTGTGGAAACGGTTTCCCAAAGCTACAGAAGGAAGTCCAAACATCTTAGCAGAGCAAACAAGGCCTTCAGCAGTGCAACCCCCTTCCACATTTCTTTAGTCTCATCTCCAGTGCCTTCAACTTCGTATTTTATGCTCTAGTAATGCAACATACCTGAAGTTCTTCCCACATGTTACGATCTCTTATCTGCTTTGCCTGTGTTGTTTGTCCTGCCAGAAATACCGCTCTTCCCCACTAATCGGTCAATGTTTACCTCAGGCATTACCTTTTCACAGGCTGGCCTTCCACGTTAGATTGAATACCCCTTTGTGCCCCCAAAGCACTTTGCACCTACCTGTAACCCAGCATTTATCACAGCATATACATAAACTGCCTCTCTTTCACCTATCAATAGCTGTTACTTCCTATGACTTGCACATCTTAGTAAGTCATACCCGCCAGGTAGAAGGTTAATAAATGATTTCAGACCAAATGTTCTGAAGACTATATATAAACAGGAGCAATGGGGGTGTGGGGGAGGCAAGAGACAAGGACAGGAAGAGGCAAGGAACTTATTATGTGCCACACAGACCTTTGTTCCAGATTATTCTCCAAAGAAAGGGCCTATGAAATAATCACTGGGGACTAAGATAAAGCCATGCTTCCTTTTTTGAGAGTTGCAAGTGCTCTCTCCTCTCATCTGTCACACATGTCTTAGAAGAGCTAGCTATCCAATTTACCCAGAACACAACCTAAAATCCAGGAACTGTGTGCGGATAAGGGACAGCATCCCACTGCTCATCTTCCTTGTCTGCTCTGAGATGCGGAGTGACCAATCGCTAATCAACTCCAACTCCCCTTTGGAGACTTCCTCGGCAATGTCGTGACACAGCTGTGCAACAGGTGCAGCCGCCTGGACATGGAATTCTTCCTCAAAAAGGTGCCCTCCACCCATCTCCAGGATACATCTAGATACTAGATGATTGCAGTTAGCATCCTTGGTCACAGAGTACCCCATTCCTCATCCATGAGGCTGATGTGAGAATAAAATCCACCTACAATCAATGAACTATTAGTCCTTGTTACAGGCCCAGAACACAGGCTAGTTCAAGGAGCATTTTAGCCAAATTTTTATTTTAAAAACATCATTCTGCCTCATTATTTTCAGAAAATAAAATATTGCTTAAAATAGTAAGTTGTATCTATATTACGTAATGTAACAGATTATATATAACCACCTTCAGTGGTTATATCATATAATCATATAGCCTAATTCCAAATCCTCATCCCACTACTTTTAACCATGGGGTCCTTCACAGGTTGTTTTATTTTTCAGTCGTCTTCATCTGTATAACAGGAATGGCAATAGTGTCATCTAATGAAGCTGGTCAAAGGAATAAGTGAAGTAATCTCTTGTAAATTATTTGTGACAACTCTTACCACAAAATAAATACTCGATCCTCATGGAGCTTATAATATAGAAAACCATCAAAAACTACTAAGCTATTAACAGTTGGACTATTAAACTGTGAAAAGAAACAAATACAATACAACTTTCAAAAGACCAGTCCCTGGAACAGCTCGGGGAGGCCAAACTCCAAGAGTCAGGGGCCGGCTGCACAGACTGAGTGTCAGCCATGCAGTGGCATCAACAGAGGCACTGACTGACGCGGACCTTCAGAAGATGTGGCTGCAGAGAAGTCTGCCCCCAGTTTCAGGAGGACCATCACCCGGACGCTGGCTCTGTTCCTTAGGTCTTCTGAGGATAAGCCTTTGATATTCCCTTGGATTGTGTGTCCTATTTATGTGCATTTGTTCTTCAATCCCCTTCCTTTCCTGACTACTTCCGACAGAGCACACCATCCCTTCAGCCTGGTAAAGTCATAAACAGCTGGCCTTGGCTACCTGCCACTTGACTGAGATCCAAGAAAATGGACTCTAAGGAATGGGTAGGACACAGAAAGGTGGAAAAAGGGGGCCAAGAATTAAGTCAAGGCAATAGGGAAAGCAGCGTGAGTACGTGAACGAACATGGTGTACTGCCAGAAGGGAGAGAATATGGAAGAGAATGTCAAAGTTTTGGTCAGGGCTGGTCTGACTTTCTTCTTCCAGAGAAAAGTCATGCTATATGTTTAAACATCTACTGAGAACCTCTAATACAAAAAGAGCATGGGATTAAATCAGAAGACCAGAGCATAGAATAGACCACTTATTAAACGTGCCGATTAAATGAAAGACAACTACTTTGATCATTTTCCTCACTTGTAATCATGCTGTCCAACACAATCAACCACCTCAGTGATTCATTAAATATTTACTGAACACTTACTATGTCCTCTGATCGTACTGTTTAAAATATGGTTTTTGTTGTAAGATATTACTACTAGAGAGAATATAGTATATAAATATCCACAATGCTAAGCACGAATTACCATAGTAAATGCCATTAAGAAGAATTTCGATAAAGTATTTTGGAACTAGGGTGAGATTGGCTTCCACTGTGGTGATGCTGAAAGTCTAATTAGAAAAAAAACAAAAAGAAAAACACATGAAAACAACACACCCAACAGATTCTAATACAATAGAGAATCTGTTGGGTGAGGTCGGAAGCACACCACCAACGTCACTGTGCCCATCACCAGTGTTATTTTACCAGCACCTGCCCACCTGTCAGGGAGAACTGCTCTTGCTTCTTGTATGATGTTACACATTCTTCAAGAACTACACCAAACCCTTCTTCCCCTATACAGAGCATGGGAATCAATTACTTTGACAACTGTGGCAGATAAATTACCTGGAATAACTTATTTGAAGTTTCTGTATGATAAAAACAGGGAAGTGGTTACTTTTGGTCAACAGAGTCATTTTAAATTGCCGTGACATGAATGGCAATTTACTTATTTCTATGTGCACTGAGTATATCTTAGTAACTAACCAAAGACTTTTACAGCTGAAAGGAAAACGAGCATATGTGAACACGAATACACACACATCTCTGTGCATGCTTTGCACCCCCACTTTGTTTTCAGACAATTATTTTATTCTTCCCTGAGTAACACTTTACAAAACCATACTTTGCTCTAAAATAAAAGTCTAAATTCTCATTTTAAAGGCACTTTACCAGGAACAAAATTATCATTTACTGATAAGCAGTTTGAGGGCTGGAGATACATGTCGAGTTCAATTACGGAAAAGCGTTTATTTAATAAAGAAAGGTAGTTTTCATGGCAGTCAAAGCCACTGAAGCTCTAAGTGATGTTTAAGGCTTTAGGCTCATGGCCACATGCACCCTCTTATCTGACGTGCTTGAACATCTCGTCGTATTTACCCTTTTCACTGTGAGAAAGGTTCTACTAGTCTGAACATAGCCTTTAAAAATATAGTTTTTAATAAAACACAGGGCTTGAGGGCGTAACGAAGCTTTTTTTATAAACCATGTTGCTATCACATGGTTTCTCCAGAATCAGGACTGGATGGAGGGAGACCTGGAATTATGGCACTGGGAGCCAAAGCCTAGACTCACTTGGGGGCACTCTGGAGCTAGACTCATCTGCGAGAACTGTCTGGTAGTGAATCTAGAAGACGGCACATTTTTAGCCCTGCCCTCATCATCCCCTGGGGGTCGGATGCCTGAATCCAGGCCTGTGCCAGGGCAAGTGCGCACACCCAGGGAGGAGCTGCCAGCTGCCAGCTGTCCGCTGACTACAGCACTCCTATAGTAGGAGCAGAGAGCACTCCCCAAAGGGGAAGCTGGCTGGTGCCCCTCTGTGTGCATTAGGCAATTATATGCATCCTAGCTCATATCTTGGTCAAATGCTCCCAATGAAAAAGTTAAGATTACCACTTAAGCATTTTGAGATAGGCCCAGAGAAGTGACCTAACCTCCTCATTTCAATAAGAATACAAGATGAAGACGAAAGTTGTCAAAGACTTCAAATAAAGGTTAGAAGAGGGAATCTACAAATAGGACATTGTGGACAACAACATTAGGCTTCATTAGCTCTAAGTGAACTGAACTCTGTATAAGCTGGACTGGACAAAAGAATGAGGACAATCACAGTGCACGTTATCATCAACACATGTCCAATACTCGGCACAATATTGGGTCTGTAATAGGGATGAAATGATCAACAAGGAAGAACTTGAACACAGAGCTGTGAATGGATGGAATAGATGGTGTCAGAGGTAGTTTCTGACTCGCTGGCTTAAGTCTAAGACAGGGTAACTATAAGTGGAGGGTGTGGAAAGGGCTTTCTATGTCAGACAGGTAGTTGGACAGCAAAGTTAATGACTCCCATTTGGGTGATATTGTGACTCAAAATCGCAGGCATCTTTATCTCTACTTAGTGCTTTTCTTTTAAACTATTCAATTTATCACAGCACAGATAGAGATCACCTTCACCATAAATCAAGGATGGTTAACATAAAGCCCAAACCTAATTCAATGTTCTGTCCGCTATTTTTTATTTCTTCTTAAGTAAGTTAAAACATCATTGCAATCTTGCAAATTTTGACAAGTTCTTGTTAATTTGGCTTTAGGTAGGTCATCTGGTGAAGACACGCACTGATGAATAGTCATTTTGTATAGTTAAGCTTCACATATAATGCATGAATTGTTGCAATAACATGTAATCTCCAAGTAGTAACATGGGTTTAATTGTGCTTAGTAAAATTAGTCCAGATACAAAAAGGGAATTCTTTGTGATTATCATTAAAAATTATAAGGAATAAAGACCTAACTTCAGAAGTTTTCTGATAATTTGTAAACCAAGAAATAGCAAAAGGAAGGATCTTTCTAAATAACTAAAGAGTAAGCCAAGAGAGAACTCTAGGGTTTAAAGAAAACTAAGAGGTCATTTGGTCCAACTCTATGAAGAAATGTATTGTCCCACACACTCCCTATGGATACTACTCAGCCCCTGCAGGAACATTTTCCTCCCCACTTTTCAAGGAAGCCCATTCCTTGTAGGGTAGCTATGTTTCTTAAATGAAAACAAATCCAAAAAATTCTTGTTTTGAAAAAAGACAAGCTGGAAATAGGTTCACTATAATCGAAAAGTATAACAACCAACAATTGGATGGCACTTCAGATTTCACAAAACATTTCACACTAGAAATTTCTTTGAATTCTCTCAAAATGCAAACAGATGGCCTTGAACTGTATCCTTTAATACCAACTTGTCCAAGGTTACCAACTATAAAGTCTTAGTGCCGAAAATGCAAAACTCAGGCTCCTAAGGATTTGAACCCACGCAGGAGATGCCACCCACTGAAGAGGAAAATAAAAGTCAAGGTGTCCCCTTGGATTTAAACTTATTCCAATGACAGCAAGTTTAATACACATGCTTTTAGAGAGAAACAGTGCACTTACTTTTCCAAAGCACTTGCTTAGTTCCTTTTGTAGAATTTAAAAAGGATTTGCATTTTGTAATTCAAACTCTCTACAGATTATTTATGATTTAATTTTGGTTCCAGTCATCTTACCTTACTTTTAAATAGTTTATTAATTATCTCAGTTGCACTTATGCATGTGCAACAAAATTATTAAAAAATCAATCTAAAATTGGCAATGACAGTGTTTAAACAATAAGACTTTTTGGTTTCTTAAAACTGACTCATTTATATGTAAGTCAACAACACAAACATGTTAAAGAAACTTTTAGAAATGTAGTTATGCCAAAAATTTTTATGAATTGGACTTTAGAGTCCATTTCAAATCTAAATAGACAAAGGTTCTAAAATAAATAAAGGGGTTTTTTAATAATTGAAAAAAAAGGAAAGAAAGTGGAAGAAAAAACAAAAGTACCTGATATTGCAATGAAAATAATGAGATTGATTTAAACTGATTTCATGGTAAATGGAATTTGACTCTTGCTTTGTACAAGTTTCAGGCAGCAGGGCAAGTGCTATATAAATAACCTAAGGAAATTCTTGTCATTAAAGTTTCTGTGGGACTCTTCTGGAAATCAACTCAGTATAACATAACCAATATATTTAGCTCCCTAAACTCTGTGGTGGCAATCAAGGTAATGGCACAACAAGATGGCCCAATCTTTGGGCTCTTTGCCTTGACTTGTCCCATGCCCTGTCAGGCACAAAGGAAAACAGCTCTTTACTTTCCTCAAGCTATTGCCACAGGGCAGAGCAGAGAGCAAAGGCTCCATCACTGTTTGATAAATTCTCCCTCATTGTGACCAAACCAAACCATCTTTGAGTGCTGCCAGATCTCATGGCAACCAGGTGTGTGCCACACACTCAATGAGGAAGGAATCATTTTTTGAGGTAAGCCACACCTGCACCCATATCTCAGGCTCATGGTCAGGGAGGAGAGGACAGGAAAGACTTGAATCTGCAACGACACTTGCCCATACAATCCACAATCCACAAATGTCCTATTTTTCATAGTCATGACCACCGATGCTTTCTATTTACTTTGGCATTTTCAGGATTTCCTATTTTTTAACATTCTTTCTGGGATGGGCCTTGTGGTTGAATTCTACTCCTTTTGTACCATAAGAAAACTCCGTATCTCTCCTGAAACCAAAAATTGGTTCATGCCATTATTAGCTCTATAGATGAGAGTGCCCAGGAAGGATCTGGAAATATTGTGAACTGTGAACAATAGATTTCACTGTAGTAACATCATAATGGAAGAAAACTGAGAGAGGGTGGACAGGGGGCAGAACCTGTAGGAAGCAGCAGGCAGCGGGCAACAGCTCTGTTCGTTTCACCAGCAACAGTTTCAGGGCAGTGACTTCATCACCAAGCAATTCCATTCTGGCTTCTATGCAACATTTTCCAACAATTTGCTAGCTAGTATTAAATTATTCCTTTCAATGACTTATGAGTTTATTAGGTTTACTGTACTGTTTATGAAAATGAATTCCTAGCTTCGAAATGTTGATCCCTTAAAGATAAACATGACAGAGTAAAAGAGAGAATGCTACACCTAAGGTTTGGAAGGGATTTTGGGATATTTAGAGTGAAAGAACCGATGTGGCTTATTTTAAACCACTACCCTTAACCACAAAAACCTTACTGCTTTAAAAGCAAGTTTTAAGTGTTAATTACTATTGTTAATATTCAGACAAAAAGGAATGGTAATACCAGATTCGGCTATATATTTTCCTTAAATGGTAACTTGAACGATTTATAGTAACTAGAGAAAATCAACTAATACCAATCCCAAGTTGGATGGTTTGGTGTTTTGAACAAGAACCTCATCCCCTATAACGAGGATGTAGCAAAAAGACCACATTGATGGCATGACCACACAGTGCAAGTGAATATAATGAAAGGGCAAGTGCAGGAATGGAAATATCTATGATCCAAGTTCTCGCTCTAGTTATACCTGAGGGAACATTGCTCATAAGATGAATTGAAGAATGAAAACCATGTATAAATTGTCACAGATTAAATTATTAGAACATTTAGTATTGTCTAGACATGACACACTATCCTGGATATTCTCTTCTAAAGATACACTGCACTCACCTCTGGGGTCATTCAAGCAACCCATGAAGACCCACAGGAATCCTACCCTTTCTTCTCAGAGATCCCAATGACTAAGTCTGCCCCTTCTTCTAGTCTGAATAAGTATTTTTATTAACAATCTTTTCTATGCAGTTTCCCAAATCAAGCATCCGGCCTTTTCAGTCTTCAGAATTTTACTATTAATGAGCAAACAGACATGAAGTATCAATTCCAACATTTATATTATATTGTTCTGTGCTAAGCAATCAAAATGAATAAAAAAATCTGTCTTCCTGGAGCTAAGCTGAGAAATGAAAGTGGGCATGTAGAAAGGTAAATTAGAGTCCAGCTCAGAGACTGTGAACTTGGGGAGAAATGCAGTCAGTGGCTGCGGTAGCCCACAGATCTGGTGCTAAGAAGTGGTCTTATCAATTATGCCCAAAGATTTTTGTTTTAGATTTTAATCCTTTGCCAAATGACTTCCTAACCTAAAAACCATGAGATCTAAGAGGAAATGATAAAAGAGAAAGGAAAAAGGAAGGAAGCATAGAGTGGAGAAGCTAGAAGAGAGAAGAGGTAATTACCAAGAGTTAAAGGCACTGAGTCAAAGCTCCTGCAGTATAGCCTTGGCATGACGGCAGAAATTAATACCCACCAGAAGGCACCAGCTCAAAGCTGATGAAGGAATGAGAGGCCAAGAAGACAATGAAACTGGGGACCTGCAGGGGAGGAGGGGAATCAGACAAAAAGGGACGGTAACGCCAGATTCTGCTACTCTCTGTCCCAGGACAAAAACCCACAGCAACACTGATGAGCACCCACTATCTTCACCAAAACAACACAGAGCAGAATGCCCTTCTCTGGAGGAGCCGACAATTGCAGTCCAGTCAGAGAAGATGGCAGTAGAGGCACAGAAGTTCACACACATGGGGAACTGCCTGGCACTTAAGCACAGAAGAAGAGAGAAATAATTCTTTCACAGTTCCCTCCTGAGTCACCTTTCTGAAGTCATCCAAGTACTTCACATGCCAGGGACAATCCCCAACATGAAAAGAACCACATTCCTCATCAGAGCTGTGGATCCCGACTTGAGTGATACAGAGCAGCATTTTCTGCTTATTTTTCTTTTGATTCCCTTACCTGAGGAGATATACCAAAAATGCATATATATGTATTTATAGATATATAAATATATATACACATATAGATATATCAATAAAAGCAATGTCCAAGATTTTACTGCCTATGCTTTCTTCTAGGATTTTTATGGTTTTGGGTCTAAAATTTAAATCTTTAATCCATTTTTAATTTATTCTCGTGTGTTGCATAAGTTGCGGGTCTAGTTACATTTTCTAGCACAAAACTGTGCAATTTTCCCAACACTTATTGAATAAACTATCTTTAGCCCATTGTATGTGCCTGCTTTCTCTGTTGAATATTAATTGACTGTAAAGGTGTGGGTTTATTTCTGGGCTCTCTATTCTGTCTATTGATTTGTGTGTCTGTTTTGATGTCAGTGTCATGCTGTTTTGATTACAATGGCCTTATAGTATAGTTTGATATTAGGTAGCATGATTCCTCCAGCTATGTTCTTTCTCAGGATCACTGTTGCTATGTGCAGCCTTTGGTGGTTCCATATAAATTTTTGAAATATTTGATCTAGTTCTGTGAAATATGCCATTGGAATCTTGGTAGAAATTGTGTTGCATCTATAGAGTGCTTTGAGTAGCATGGGCATTTTAATGATATCAAACTAAAAAGTCTTTGCACAGCAGAGGAAACGATCAACAAAATAAAAAGACAGCCCATTGAATAGGAGAACATATTCACTGATACATCTGATAAGGGGTTAATATCCAAAATCTATAAAGAAGTTGTAACACTCAACATCAAAAAGACAAACAATCCAATTAAAAAATGGGCAAAGGATCTGAATAGATGCTTTCCCAAAGAGGACATTCAGAGGGCCTAATAGACATAGGAAAAGATGTTCAATGTCACTAATAATCAGAGAAATGCAAATAAAAACCATAATGATACCATCTCACACCTGTCAGAATGGTTCTCATCCATAAATCAACAAATAACAAGTGCTGGCGAGGATGTGGAGAAAAGGGAACCCCTTTTGCGCTGTTGGCGGGAGTGCAGATTGGTGCAGCCACTGTGGAAAGCAGTATGGAGATACCTCAAAAAATTAAAAATGGAACTGCCTTTTGACCCAGCAATCCCACTTCTGTAATATATCCAAAGAAACCCAAAATAGTAATTCAAAAGAACATAAGCTCCCCTATGTTCACTATGCCATTATTAACAATTGCCAACCAAGTGTCCATCAGTAGATGAGTGGATAAAACAATGGGATATTTATATAATGGAATACTACTCAGCTGTAAAAAAAAAAAAAAAAAGAAGAAATTTTACTCTTTATGACAGCATGGATGGACCTAGAGAATATTATGCTAAGTAAAATAAGCCAGTCAGAGAAGACAAATACCATATGATTTCACTCATATGTGGAATCTAATGAACAAACTGAACTAACAAACAAAATAGACAGAATCATTGAGAGATGACAGCTAAAGGTAGGGGGAGGTTAGGGAGTGGAGGGATCCAGCAAAAAGGAAAAAGGACTCATGGGCATGGACAACAGTGTGGTTATTGTGGATGTGAGGGAGTGTAAGGGGAATAAATGGTAATGGAAAAATACAATACGATTGTAAACAGATAAACAAACATTAAGAAACTTTATTGTGCATCTAAATTAACTAGACATGTGGTAAAAATGAAGATATTTGGGTTGGCCAAAAAGTTTGTTTGGTTTTAAAGTAAAAATAAGGTATTTTTTTTATTTTCACCAATAACTTTATTGAACAATGTATTCACCATTTTGTTTTACTACCTTGTGCTTTCAGGCAACTTCAAAGTTCCACATTCCCAAAATTTTTTATCTTTTTGAGCAAAGAACCATTCTAAGTACTTATGCAGTCTTCCAGGGAATTGAAATTTTTCCCATTAAGTGAATTTTGTAAAGACCAAAAACAAATGGAAATTCAAAGGTGCAATGTCTCGTGAATACAGTGGATGTATCAGAACTTCCCAGCCAAGCTGCTAACAGTTTTTGCCTGGTCATCAATGAAACATGCAGTCTTGCATTGATGAAAGATTACCCTGATGAAAGATTATGCATTTTCTACTGATTGATTCTGGATGCTTTTCACTGAGTGCTGCTTTCAGTTGGTCTAATTGGGAGCAGTATCTGTTGGAGTTAATCGTTTGGATTTCAGGAAGGAGCTCATAATAGAGGACTCCCTTCCAATTCACCATATATACAACATCACCTTCTTTGGATGAAGACTGGCCTTTGGTGTGGTTAGTCGTGGTTCATTCCGCTTGTCCCCCCATGATCTCTTCTGTTCCACATTATTGTAAACTAATGTGGAACAGAAAAGATCCAGTTTTCATCATCCATCACAATTTGTCTTAAAAATAGAACATTTTTGTTATGTTTAGGCAGAGAATCGCATTTGGAAATATAGTCAAGAAGGTTTTTTCTGGCTTCATTTATGTGGAACCCAAACATCAAAATGATTAACATAACCAAGCTGGTGCAAATGATTTTCAACTCTTGATTTGGGTATTTTGAGTACATCAGCTATCTTCTGCACAGTATAACGTTGGTTGTTCTCATTGTCTCAATTTGATCACTATCAGCTTCAGTGGGTCCAACGGTTCAGCATTGTCCAACGAGAAATCTCCAGCACGAAACTTCACAAACCACTTTTGACACATTCAATCAGTCACAGCACCTTCTCCATACACTATATAAATCTTTTTTTGCATTTCAGTTGCATTTTTACCTTTCTTAAAATAATAAAATATAATATACCAGAAACTTTGCTTATTTTCTTCCATCTCCAATATTAAAATAGCTACACAAAAATTCACCAACTTTGATAAGTTTTTTTAAGTGCACCCTAATATGACAGCTAAAACAATACAATCTAACAAAATGGTTTCAAATGAAGTTAAACTAAATACTACTAGAGCTACTTTACAGGGGGAAAAATAGGAACGAACTTTTTGGCCAACCCCAAAATTCAGACTTACTAATTTAGTAAGTCTGGGGTGGGACCAAAAGGTCTGCATTTCTAATAAGCTCCTAGTTGATTCTGCTGGAGTTCATTCTGAATAGAATATGGGACCCCCCTTTTTCCTACTACCACAAGAAAAATTGATGACAGGGATAGAGAAGATCAATCAGGTTATATAAATATAATCCAAAAGGAGACAGCTGAAAATGAGGCCAAGGAAAAGCTGGGATATGTCCACTGGTGGAATAGAACAAATGGAAAATTGACATTTATTAACTATCAGTTTTGTACTAGACACCTTCACACATGTATCAACTCTCACAAATCGTGGGAAGGATATATTTCACCTTTCACTACAAGGAAAGCTAAGGAACTACCCTGAAATCATTGAGTTCACACATGGCAGAGCCAGGAGTCAAACCAAGTTCTGTATGATGCAAAACTCTGTGCTTTTTCTTCAAAAACAACTGATTTTCTGAAAAGCCAAACCTGTGACAGGAATAATAAAGAGAAGCCATGAGAAGTTAGTCTTTTCGAACATTGTGAACAAAAACAGAGCTATGTAGTTGACCTGACAAGCTCAGTAACCACAGAGCATGGTCTGATCATAAATTCCTAACAGGGCAGATCATGGCAGATAGTCAGGTCCCAAGCCTACAGCTTCCTTAGCAAAGGTCAATCTTTGCTAAGTGAACTCCATCTATTCGTTCCTTGTTCTTCCTCATCAAGGATAACATACCTTTCAAATGTTAAAGTAATTTTCTCTTCCAGACCTCTTGGAGGCACAACCACAAGCACAAAATCACAAGAACACGAAACCACAAAACTCTTCACTGTATCTTATTGCCCACAAACCAACTCTATTTATTGTAAATGTTAACTATCCTGTACACACTAATGTAAAAGGAGTGTCAGCCCTGGCTGGTGTGGCTCAGAGGATTGAGTGCTGGCCTGCAAAACAAAGGATTGCTGGTTCAATTCCCAGTCAGGGCACATACCTGGGTTGCAGGCCAGGTCCCAAGTAGGGGGCATGTGAGAGAGGCAACCGCACAGTAATGTTTATCGCCCTTTCTCCCTCCCTTCTTCTCTCTTTAAAAATAAATAAATAAAATCTTTAAAAAATAAAAATAAAAAAAATAAAAGAAGTGTCTCTCCATTTTGCTTTTTATCCAATCTTATAGATTTCCCCAGTTTGCTTTCTCCTCATCTCCTTAATCTACCACCAGTGAATTTCATGGATCTTCCTTATGTTTTCATCTTTGATTCTAAATGTATAAATTAAACTGCAAAACTACCATTCTCTGGTGCATTTTCTCAATTCATGAGATCTTACCTCAAGATGTGTCCCCAAAATTTGGCTCATATAAACTCATAAAAGTTTTCTATAGGTTTGGACATTCTTTCCTCAACAACAGGAAGTGCTACTTGGTAATAAAAGGAAATGCAATTAACAAATTCTATCCTGAATTTCTAACACACAGAGTAAAATTATAAAAGCACATGTTAAAATATAGTAAAGCCAAAAAGTAAGCGTGAGTTTGTTTCCCAAAGGGGTCTTGTTTTTCAAGGCATAAATTCAACCAATATTCCCCAAAGGTTGAATAGGGTAAACCACATAATAAACTAGAAAATACAAATAGGACATGTGTCAGTACATTTGAGCTTTAATTTTCAAAGAGGAACACTGTTCTTTCAGATTTGGTTTAGTTCATGACACATCAAGAAAATCTGAATGAATACCATTTAATATTAATTCTAATGGATAAAAAAATTCGATTGTCTCTTAACCAGACAATATATCTCACAATGAACTCACCAGCATTATTACCAGCTGGGACCAGTTAACCACATTTACCAAATAAGGCAAGTTTTTTCAATGCTTGAAATCTTTTTACAGTGAGCTCACTTCACTTCCCACTGTGTTTGCTACAGTAATTGTAGAGGTCATCTCTCTGATTCAGAGTCAGTAAATCACCAGACACTCAACGCAAATGTGGGCTGCACGGTCTCCTGAGAACAGTCAGTTGGCCTTCATATTTTTACTGAGTATATATAGAAGAGAAAGATGCAAAATATACTCTAATTGCAGAATGGCCAGAAGCTATATTAAGCAAAACCTATTAAATAAAGTCAATGAGAGATGTTTACAATTGGGAATTAAAAATGGCAGACCCAACCTTATTTCTCAATATATATTTCAAACATACTTATTATTATCTAACACTGAGTCTATACAAACATATCCACAAATTTTAATAATGTTGGCTGAGAAATGAGTTATCTATACATTCCCAAAAAATGAAAATAAGTTTTTCCATTATTAATGGAATGCTTTGTTTTATAGTGTAGAAATAATGCATACAGACAAAACAAAGTGAAATCTATCAGATTTACCACATTCTTACTTAAAGCAACACTGTTGGGTTGTCTGCCATATTTGAGTTTCTGTTGCAGTTTGAAATTAAAACAAAAGCATGCAACTGTAAAGTGTTTTTACTTGCCTTTTCTTAAATACTTAAATACATTCTACGGAAGACGTAAAGAAAAAAATTCATCATCTTCTAAACTTTTTTTAAGATTTGTTTATTTATTTTTAGATAGAGGGGAAGGGAGGGTGAAATATCAATGTATGGTTGACTCTTGCATGCTCCCAACTGAGGACCTGGCCTGAAACCCAGGCATGTGCCCTGACTGGGAATCAAACTGGTGACCCTTTTGTTCACAGGCCAGCACTCAATCCACTGAGCCACATTAGCCAGAGCTAAACTTTAAAATTTTTTTTTAAATTTTATTGGTTTTAGAGAAAGGGAGAGAAACATTGATTTGCTGTTCCACTTTATTTCCACATTCATTGGTTGATTCTTGTATGTGCCCTCACCAGGGATTGAACCCACAACCTTGGCATATTGGGATGATACTCTAACCAACTGAGCTATGCAGCCAGGGCCTTCTTCTAAACTTCTTGTGTGCAAAACCATAGCTCTAACTTGAGAATATATATTTGGCTTCAAATGCAAAAGATTTGCATGAAGATAAAAACATTTGAAATAAAACATTTTGGTGTTTATGTTACAAATACAACTTTGAACTACTAATCTGTTCGAGGTCATGGCCAATTTAATCTTACTATAAATTAAATGGTTTCCCAAAGTAGGAAGGTACATCATCAAATGTAGACTAAATCTATAATACCAGAAAAGGCCCTATTTGCATGAAGACCTAAAAGACTGCAGGAGGGCGAAAAGTGAAATTTGTTTTAGGCCTTAGACCAGGAGTTTGCAAAACGTTTTCTTCAAGGGCCAAGATAGTAAATATTTAATTTTGAGGGCCACATGGTCTCCAATATAACCACCCAACCCTGCTTTTGTACCATTAGAGCCATCATTGAAAATACATACATAGATGAGCAACATTGTATTCTAAATACATAAAATAAATAAATAAATAAATAAATAAATAAATAAATAAATTTATTAAATAAATTTATCTAAATAAATAAAACTATTTACAGGCACTAACATTGGAATTTAACATAATTTTCACATGTCACAAAATATTATTCTTTTGATTTTTGTAAAACTATTTAAAACTGTAATAACCATTCATAGTTCATGGGCCACACAAAAGCAAGCGAATGGCCACATCTGGCCTGCAGTTTGCCAATTCTGGTCTTAAAACAGAAATTAACATTCTCAGGTCAGGAAACAAAGGACCCCCTTCCACTGCAGGGTGGAGTCAACCTGGTCAGTCTTTACTGAGGTACATGTGGAGCTGGAGCATAACTGTTAAGAACACCACACAGGATGGTGGACTCAATCGCTCCTTCCTTTGCCATCCTTCCTTTGGAAACTTGGTGACAGGGGAATTCACAAACTCAAGATAAGCTTCTCCTGCCCAAAGGGAAGGACAGATGTAAATTTTTAAAAAGAAAAGATGCAGTATACTGGAGAACTCATACTAACTCAATAGAAAAGCATTCCAATGGCAGATGTTGCTGAATGAAAGCAGAATGAGAAAGATGGCGCCCTTGAGGAAAACTAAGGACTAATGATGATAAGGCTCATCTTTAAGCTCACAGAAAAGAGCAGGTTTATAATTCACCAGAGGGTAACTGGTGCAAACTCAGAGTCATAGACCTTTGTGATCTAACACAGATCTGAGGCTATCTCCCCTCACCCTCCTGCTGGTGGGGTTTTCTAGTTAGCAGCCTTGTGTGGCCAGCAGGCATGTAAACATGATTGTATCTCCAGTGGTGGAACAAAATTTATCATGAGCATTCGAATGCAAACAGTGATGAATCCTTGGCTGGTAGCTGGTCTCTCTGACTCCAGCTTTCACAATGCTCACAAACCATCTCCTTGAAATGCAGGTTCAAGACTCAGCTGCCACAGGAGTGTCGTGTTGTGATTAGGAACATGTGTCTCAGAGCCAAACTGCCTAGGTTCAGTCCCTGGTTTGTCACTCACTTGCTGTCTAATCCCAGACGAATTACACTGCACTCTGTATGGCTCAGTTTACTCGCTGCTAGGAAGAGAGTGAAAATAACCCCTCCTTTACAGGGTTGTTATAGAGATTAACAAATATATGTGAGCTACCTAGAATACTGTTTGACACATATGATGTCTATTAACATGATTTTTGTTAACCAAAACAAAACAAAAGATAAAAACAAACAAACAGAAACTTCTTGGCACAGCACAAAACTCTTCATCATTTTGCCCCAACTGGATATTTTCCACCTCATTTCTCAGTAATTTGACTTTACTTCCATTTGCATACATGTGCTAACCATGGCCCAGGATTTATTCACACTATGGATTATGAGATACAGGTGGGTGATATGCTCAGTTTCATGGGTTATAACCAACATTTGTTTTAATGAAGTAGATTAGAGTGCAATGGAAAACATCATATTACATAACTGTGGAAACAAAATTATATTAGCAAATATAATCACTCAATTATGACGTAAAAAGCATTTCTTAATGTGGCTCATGGTTTTAAAAATCGCTCTGAAAATCACACCAGAGTATATCAAGCTTCTAAACCAGATCACAACATTTTTATACCACTATGACTCTTCTGCTTTTGCCTGGGATACTGTTTTCCCTTGTACTGACTAGAAAATTTCTGCCAGCCTTTAAATTGCACCTGCTAAATACTACAACTTCACAGAAGTCTTTTCCAGCTTCCCTGGTTAAGCAGAGTGAATTGCTCCTTCTACTGCACTCACCAACTATTATGTGTATATTTCAGATACATCACTGATCCCACTCCATCATAATTATTTGCTTCTCTGGAGCTTCTTCTGTTATACTGTGAGCTTCTTAAAGGCAAGCATCATATTTTATTTTTGCATCCCCAAAACTTACCACTATGTCTGATACAAAGCAGATCATCACTGTCTAGTTGAAAGTTTTGTACTAATGACTTCAAACAAGATGGATGAAGGCATGCTAATCAAAGTTCTAATGAATTAGAGCTGGGAAAAGAGGATGAGGCAGTAGAGGAGAACACGTGAGTATATTGGATGGTAACATCTAGATGCCAAAAGATCTCACTACTTTGGAATAAAGGCACTGAAATACTGGAAGTCTCACCATCAACTCCAAAAAGACTAATAGGCTTTGATTCCATAGTTATGGAATCAAAGAGCTCTACTTAAGAACTGCTGAGATTTTATTTAGGTCTGAATAAACGATGAGGCATAAACAGTGACAAGGGAGATCATTTTATTCTTCAATGTTGATGCTTCTTTTGATGTTATAGTAACCAGACACTCTGGGGCTTTGTGTTCAGTTTCATTACTAAATTTAACAAGACCAATGAAAAAATCGAAGCTGTTTATAGAAAACAAAATTTCAGTAAGTTGAAGCAATATCATAGTAAGAATAACCAAATGTAACAGATGTTCAGCAAATGTGGAAGCTTCCTGACAAATACTGACACTAGCAACTTGGACACTGGGTGCTCCATACATCTTTTTGGTGAATATTAAAATATGTATATTTCATATGTAACAAGAAGTTTTAGTTAATTTTATAGGGGAAGTAGTCTAAGGTTCTTCACAATTTAGCTTTTAAATCTATAGAAGTTTCCTAAATTTCTAACTCACTGATTCACAGGCTTTATAGGGTTTCCAGCTACTTCAAAGTATATTACAAAGTTTTAATTCAAACTTGATATACATAAAATATAGGTGAGGACAACACGAACAGCCCTATAAAATACCATTAAATTCAAATGTGGACATAATACATTTGCAACAACTGCGAAGAATAGATATTCTTCGCAAAAATTAGTATTCTATAAAAAGGACTTGGAAATCTTTCATCTCTTCTTCTTTCGTAGATTACCCTAATATTTTTTGCATCCTAATATTTTGTACCCTAATATTTTAGTTGCTTGTGTGTTTTCACAACACACCAGCAACTATTAAAGTATACGTTTAAAACATACGATGGCTGAACTCACTGATGACAGTCATTTTATCAAAGCTCCACAGTAAACGTCAAATGATGCACACTATAAACCCACCTTCACCTGATGCTTGTAATGCACCCTGTGTGTACCTGCAACTTGCTTTGAAGCCTAAAATGTAAATGTAAAATAAAATGTTCCCAATTTTATTGTGGTAGTTTTGAGTTTTCCACCAGAAGTCACCAAGAAGTCTCCTAAGTATTATAGAATATTTCTAAATATATAAATTTGAAAAAAGAAAACACTGATAACATTCCCAACCAAAAGACTGTGATCTCGAGCAAAGAAGGTGCCCGTAAAAATAGCAATGTGTGTATAGCAAGGCTCAGGACAAAGTACGTATCATGAAATGATTTTAGAAGCATAAACTATCATGTAGAAAATTCTTCTACAGTAAGGCAGCCAGTAGACATGGTAGAGGAAAGAACATGTCTATAAATAAAACACCAGCTCTTAACCCAAGGAAACCACCTTGTTTCCTACAGCAGATACGGCGTTCACAGGGGAAATCTGCTCTGTGGAGGTGCTCCGAATGGAGCTTCTGAACTCACTGCTGTCCCTACTGAAAGAAAGAGACCTAGAAAACTTTCCTTAGTTAACTGGAGCATCTCCTTCCACCAGGTTAACTGTAAGAGACTAAATTTGCTACAGAGAAAACTTCATTACAAGGAAAAAGGCTTGATTCTCACCCAAGAAGGCTGACCACTAAAGAGTGAAAATAATCTTAGTGTATAGCAAAGTTTCATTCTCAGGTATTAAATTCAACAATGACATAGTAAGATCCCACAATATTTCATTAATTATGATTTATATATGACATTGTACATTGCATTAACCTTTTAAAAAACTGTACATTTGACCTAAAATTAGCATAAAGTTCTTTTGTAAAAATACAATTTGTGAGGAAGCTTTAAATGTTTCCTAAGTATTAGTCATCAGGCATCAGCATAAGAATAACTAGGAGGTAAAATAGTGGTAATCTTCTCTATAATTTATTATAATCAAATTAGAACATAAGAGATTATTCTATCTGAGCACATAGTAGCTATTTAATAAAGTTATAATAATCTATGTATGTATGCAAACACAAATACACATTTATCACATAGTAATATAATATTGTAAGTTGACTTAATATGTTCAACAGAATGGCTTTTGGGTTATACCCCTACCCAGATTTCTAACTTGATGGGAGGCTCAGCTTTTCCCTATGACTGGCAAGCTTTGAGACGTACATATAAACATGACAGCTCAACAGATTTTGTAATACACAGAGACACAGAAGGGTGCCACCTGTCAAGTACACAGACCACTGCCAACATCCTGTATCCAGGAAATTTGATCTGGTTTGTTTTTCTACTGATGGCAATGAGTTCAAACAGGACTGATACTCACCTCATACAGATGTTGTAAGAATGGTAAAAACACACCATTAACTACAAAAAAGTTTACATGGAGGAAGGTAGGGCACAGTGTCAAAATCACTGAGGTGTCAGGAGGCTTGAATTTGAATCCCAGCTGGGGGACAAGGGCACCCCTGTGTAGTTAGCAATGCTACATGATTTTTCTGGGTCTCAGGTGAATTAAGTGAACTTGGTGATATTTCCTACATTGTAAGAGTGTTGTAAGAACTAGTGATCTGTAACTTGTATAGTATTATTAATTATGAGTAATGGCCTTCTAAAGCCCTCTTGTGTGGTAGCCTTGTAAACCACACTTTATCAATATTTAACTGTCAAGTCAGATTTGTCTCTCTCTGTGCATGAAACAAAATAAGGCAAACTAACCTACATGATGAACAATGACCTTATTTTTGTTGCAATACTTTGATAAATACTAACAGAAAATATATAACAATAATAATTATTAATTATAAAACAAAAGCAATTAATAGCTTAGTATTCACTATGTAAAAGAAATTATGCCCCAGGAAATTTACATGAAATGTCAAATCATGCTGTCATAGCAATTTTATGAAGATAGTTCTTTTACTTTCTCCATTTTTCAGATGGGGAAATTAAGGCTTAAAAGAGGGAATTATTTTACCAAGTTCATAATTCCTACAAGTTTTGAGGGCTAGGTTTTGATCTCAAGTTTGTATGAGTCTACAGAACTTACCCTTAAATAATTATAAGATGTGATCTTACTCTCCAAAAGAGCTAACCAATAAATTTTCCTTGTTTGAGATTTCTTTTTAAAGGAATCACCAAACAGGTGGTGGTGCTACTAAAGAACTGTACAGGCTTTACATCATTTCTGATTAAAATCTGACTCTACACCTCACTGGTTAGGTGACCTCGGCCCATCTACTTAGCTTTCCTGCACCTCGGTTTCTTTATCTACAAAATGAATACAACAGTTTTCCTACCTAATATGTTGGTTGTGAGGATTAAATGAGTTTACATGTAAAGTACTTAGAGCAGTACATGGTTAACTATTATAAAGGGTAATGCTGTTATTGTTTAAAAAGACCAAATAACAAAAATCAGTAATTCTGCAACCCGGTATAACATAATAGGGCCTTCTAACTAGATGTACAATAAAGGGAATTACAAATAGTTTCAAAACAACTATTAAATGGCTCGGAGTTTGCCCAGAGAATTCAGTCCCAAAGACAGTCCTTGCCACAGAACATCTGTCCAGGAGACAGGCACTCAGCTCAGTGGCCGTGAGCAGCACATGAAAAACCAATCCTCACTACTCTCTTAGGGCTCATTGACAGTAGGAGAAGAAGTATGCTGACCTCATCCACATCTGACCCTGTATAAACCATGCTATTTCGGATGTTCTCATCATGAGTCAAAAATATTATCTGTTAAATTAGATGAATAATTCAGTTCAGTGACCAAAACTTTATAATTTGGAATAAGCATCTGTAATCCTTCTAGCTTCTCTCTAAGCCACTTGTATATTTCAAACAACAAATTAGAGTATAGCCATTTTCCACATGAAGGACAGAATTAATCATGACAGGAATTAATCATGACAATTCTCTATGGATTTTTAGATACTAAATGCTAAAATAATTATAATTTTCCAAATAATAAACAAATGTTCAGAGGCAGAATCAAACTCTACTACAGACAGAACAAAGGGACAAGAATCATCAGGTTCTGTCACAGTCATCAATATGAAATCAATGTGAAGAAAAAAAAGTTCTATAATGAAATGACTAATATATTATTTATTTTTATATTTAAACCATAGAGGAATGCTCATGAGTTCTATTAAGATCTAATTAAAAATGAAAATCAGTCTTTTTAAAATTATGTATTTATTGTTTGTGCTATTACAGTCATCCCAGTTTCTCCCCGTGGGTCTCCCCTTACCCAGCCCACTCACTCCCCCAGGCAACCCCCACATCATTGTCCATGTCCATGGGTCACACAGGAATGTTCTTTGTGTACTCGATTCCTATGCTGTACTTTACATCCCTATGACTATTCTGTAACCACCAATCTGTACTTCTTAGCCCCTCACCTTTTCTGCCTATCCCCCTGACCCCCTCCCACTGGCAAACATCAAAATGTTCTCTGTATCTATGATTCTGTTTTTGTTCTGCTTGTTTGTTTATTTTGGTTTTTAGAATCAATTGTTGATTGATATGTATTTATTGCCATTTTATTATTTATACTTTTGACTGTCTTCTTAAAGAAGACTCCCCCTTTTTTAAAGATTCCATTTATTTATTTCTACAGAGAGGGGAAGGGAGGGAGAAAGTGAGGGAGAGAAACATCAAAGTGTGGTTGCCTCTCACATGCCCCCTTCTGGGGACCTGGCCTCCAGCCCAGGCATGTGTTCTGATTGGGAATCTAACTAGTGAACCTTTGGTTCACAGACCGGTGCTCAATCCACTGACCCACACCAGCCCGGGCAAAGAAGACCCTGTAACATTTCATATAATAATGGTTTGATGATGATGAATTCTTTCACCTTTTGGTGGAGGGGGGGGCGGTCATCTGGGACATTCTTTATCTGTTCTTCAATTCTAAATGATAGATTTGCTGGATAAAGTGACCTTGCTTTTAGGTCTTGCCAATCCCTTCTAGCCTGTGAAGTTTCTTTTGAGAAATCAGCCTTGAAAAACAAATTCCCATATAAATAAAAAAGTATCTTTTAGCATTTATAGGCAGTACTTCTCAAGCCTCTCTTATCCCTAATGAAACCAGTCAGCGTTAATTCTCACAATGTGGTGGAAATTTTTAAATCAACAGAAATATATTAACTTCACCTGATTCAAAGTGGGCAAGTTTGGACATATTCAAAACATTTTTATAATTAAGATACTTCACACTAAATTGTTTGTTTGCTAAAGGTAAAGGAAATAAAATATCTCGCAAAAGAGTATCCTAAAGACAGCCTGGAAGAATGAGACTGCTGGTGTGGATGAAAAGACTAGTGTAATAAATCTCACCAGAAGCAACCTCACAGGACAATCTGATCATAAATTCCGGACTGGGCAGGTCACGGCAGGTAGTCAGGCCCTGAGCCAATAAAAATGTTGTCTTTGCCTTAAGGAAGCCTTGTCCATTGTTTCTGCGCCTCTAGGTTAATAGGCCTTTGAAATACTTCTTTTTCATACCATTCAGAAGTATAACCACCCTCAAAAGAGCACATAATCCTGCTACCTACCCTGTAATCCAAACATAGAGATGTACCTCCTTTGCTCTTACCCACATTCATGTAATCTGCCTTACCTTCCTACCCTAATTGTAAATGTGTAAAAGAAACTGCACACTGTCACTCTGAGAAGCATCTGAGATATTGCCTCCCAGCAGGAGACTGACATTGGTCTGAGGAATGACATTCTATCCCTCACGGTGTCACCAACGAGATGGCCAGTCTGTTTATATGAGGAATATGAGAAATGGTCTCTTGAAAGTCAGTTTCATCTCTTAAAATACCTAATAGTCTGGTCTGTATATATGTTTTTTTGCATACACATACACAGAAACACACACACACTTCCCCATAATGTATTTGTCTTTTACTAGGAAGAGTCAGTTTGCCCAGAAACAAGCGTGAAAAGTGCAGGTATGACTTACAATTGATTCTCTCTGGGGACAAGGAGGAGATTTCCAGTGTTACCAATGAAATACAGCTGTCGTTATACAAAAGTGTGGAAACAAATTATAATTCATCCTAATTCATTATAATGCTGTTCTAGATGTATTCATATTGTGGAAACTCCTGTGGGTATTAATAGTTCTGAACACCTACTTTCACTCATTTCTAAAACATAGATTGGCAGAGTATCAGAAGACACATTAAAGAAACCAAACATTCAACACTACTACATTCTGACACATGTAACAGGCCCGGCCTGCAATACTATCCCGTTCTGTGAATATCACTAGACTAAGAACCTTTAAATAAATATTCTCTTGACAACCATTCATAGATAATTCTTCTAATCTTTAGCCACTCAAAAAGCAGGACCCATCTCCTCTGTCCCTGAGTTCAACAACCCCATCGTTAACCTTTCCTACTGCCTCTCACAGATATGTGGTGCTTTTTTCCCACAATTGTAATTCATTCAGGACCGCACTTTCCACAGCAAAGTATCAGGCGTCTCAAAGCTCCACAGAACACACTACAAAGGAAATGTTTGTGGTCCATGGACTTCATCCACTCCAGTTAAATAGGATCCTCTGGTTGTGAGGAGAGGGCCCCTTTGACTCAGCGTTTTCCACTAGGACCAAGCTACAGAGGTTTGCTGACTACAGGGGAAGATTCTACACTTAATAGACACTCTCACCTTCCAGCTGGCTCACCGGTCTGAGCACGCTTGTGGGAAACCTCCACTCTGTGAAAAGCAGCAGAGTGCCATTTCTAGAATCGACTTTATTTACCAAGTAAGGAAATACCTAAGTGAAACAGTGAGTAAAGCATTAAAAAAAGATAAACACTTTGAAGGATTTCTATTCCTACCATGATGTTTTGCAATACAGAAAGAAAACTGAAATATATTCAAGTGTATATTTCAGAAGAAAGAACTTTTTATTCACTTTACTAAAAAACAAAAACAAAAACAAAAAAACTATTTAGCAGCTTAGAGTCAATTTAGTATTATGAGCATCAGGCAAATAAAACAATCACCACCCAATCTTTATGTTCAACATTTCATTTGATTCCATTTAGCCACAGGTTTAACCTTTTGATGAGTACGCAAAGGCACAGTCTACTACTGTGTGCTCTCAGTGAGTCTGTCCATCAATTAAGATGTTTAAAAAATAAAATGGGTGTAATTGCTCATGCTAACACAACTGTAGCTAATGGAAACCTTCAAATAAGAATAATCCATATAACACACGAAATTTACTATTTTCAATGGAACAGAAAACTTAGAATGTCCTGCATTGAAAAAAGAATTTTTCACAAAGCTCTTTAATTGATAAAAATTGATGAAGTGAAATATTGTAAATCAGGGCTGCAAAGTAAAACAGCTTGATTTTGCCTCCGTCATCTGACTTCCCAGCTCTGTGACCTGGTGCCGCTCACTCATCACTGTCCGCATTGTAACACAGGTGTAACACTTTTACTCACATCACAGGTGGCTTTAAGGATTTAATCAGCACACAGATGTTAAGAGTTCAGTGAGAACCCCTACCATACAGATGTCTATAAACACCAGCCATTTGTATGCTTGAAAATACTCTTCCTTGCTCCAGGATACCACATTCTTGGTATTTTCTTCCTTCTTCTGCCCCTTCCTTCTCAGTCTTTTTATCCATCCTGTTTTTCTTTCCCCAAACATCAAACGTTGAGAGTTCTCAGATTATAACTCAGTCCTCTCCTCCACTCTTTCCCAGTCGGACCTAATCTACCCACCTTGATTTTAGTTAACACCCAGAGAACAATAATTCCTCAAGGTACATTTCTAATTCAGATCTAGTTACATACCTCCACTTGGAGGAACGTTGAACTCATTATGTCTAAAAGCCAGAATCACCATCCTTGCCATCCAAACAAACATGCTGCCTATCTCAGTAAGTGGCTTCAAAACTACCCAATTATGCATCCCAGACCCTGGGAGTCATCTCTGAAATGTCCTGTTCCTCACTTCTCAATGTGTAACCCGTTTTCTATCTATCCCTTTCCATTTTTGTCTGAAATATACCCCTTGGTCTCCACAGCCACCATCACCTTTTCAATCTAAAGGCCCTAACCAACAACTCCAAACTGGTTTGCACAAGAGCAGTCTTGCATCCTCTCATGACATGCAACTAGAATAATACCTAAAAATGCAAATATAATATCACGTCTCTACCTGCAACTTCTCTTTGGCTCACCAGTGCCCTTAGAATGGGGAATAAAATACTGTGACCCATTAATAAAGTTTGTGCCCATGTCCTCCATCCCCATGGTCCTCTATATCCCTACGCACTGGGTTGTTTTCCTTTAAAATGCCAGCCTCTTTGCTCCTTCAAGGCCTTGATTCACACCCACTTTGTTCCTTCTTCGGGAATGTGTAAAAGGTTCTCCCCTCCCCACCCTCATATGCCCCTGTTTAGCTATTTCTTTCTCATCCTTCATTTATCTGCTTAACCAACAATTCCTCCAGAAGGCATTTCCTGGTTTTGAGGACAAGGTCAGTTCCATTCATTAGACTCTCATGAAGCACCCTGCACTTCGCATCACAACCCTTAGTGCATTTACAATGATGTTAGTGTCTGTTTTTCACAAAAGATAGTAAGGGACACAAGTGCAAGGATGCCAGCTGTCTTGTTTATAGTTGGATCCCTTCATTTTAAACACCATGACTGCCACAAGTAGGTCAACCATGACATTGATAAATGTTTGCTGCTTTAACACAGACATGGTTCCTGCTTAGTCCCTGACTTGATAATTGTTCATAATTGGTGGAGAAATGTACATAAAACTAATTCAAGGCACAGTGTGATAGCTTTCTACAGGAAATAAGGAATAAGGACTACTGGATTATATGAGGGGGAAAAATAGATTCTGGAAGAAAAGTGAATGAGGAACGGCCTATGTAAGGGAGGCTTCTTTCTGGTGCTGGGTGATAAGCCATGGAGAGCTAACAAGACTTCAACAAGGGAAGGGTAAGAAATGTTCCAGGGAGAGAAAAGAGGTTGGGCAAAGCCATGGACAGAGGCATATTGAAATGCAGCAAATGGGCACAGTGTGGAAAGCTTCCAGGATCAGGATTAAACTGTCTCTCGCAGAGAACAATTGAAGGTTTCACCACTGAAGAAAGACAAAGATGGGGAAATCTGTTAACAGATTAACATAGGAGTACGCAGGCTATTTCATTCAATACTTCAGACAGAGGAGACAAAGGAAAGAAGGAAAAATAAATCTGCAGTAGAATGGGTAGCACTGCTCCAATGGGGAAGGCAGATGTCACTGACCAAACAGAAAACCAAAACAGAGAAAGGATCAGGGAAGGATGGGAGATGATGAGTTCTGTTTTGAAAACCCTAAGTTTTATGTCCTTACATAATGGTGTTCAGGTTAAAAAGCAGATCTAAAAAAAAGATGCAAGTAAATTTCAGAAAATATTACACTCAGGGAAATTTTAATTGGTACATAATCAACTAAACATTAATGCAAAGGCTTGACAAACATGCCTAAGGTTTTTCCTCAAACACATGTTTTCATTAATAATGAAAAAAATACAATAAATAATGAACGCTCTTTGAAAATAACTGCCTGATTTTTTAATATACCCTGTGTCTAACTTTTATTTTATAGGTGTTAGGAACAAAGCTCATTATTTCACCAAAACTATACAACTGTATATAACTTCCTACAATTGTGGGGATGGAAGGAACTCACTCATACTAACTTTTTCTCTATTAGGTAGAAGAATAATATCTTTATGTTTAAAAGATTCCAGTCCTTGTAATAGGCTCAGTGCAAAAGTTAAAAATGACATACAGAATTTTAAAAGGTCATTCTAATTTCAAAAATATTAACACATCTGAAATTGTGTTTCTTTAATTACCAGGAGAACATCTGAAGAAAAGCAAAATGTAACACTTACTTTTGCTGCACCTATTTGTTCTTTGCGAAATTTCTCAAGTGGCGCAATTAATACATCATTAGCGTTTTGAATCTGAAATTAAAAATGAAAATACATTAAATTCTGTATAATTTCATGCAAATATTAATAAAATATGACTCCTTTATTTACCTTATTTAAATAAACAGCTTTTTTCTTGTTTGCTTCTATAAATGAAATAAAAATACCTCACACATTATAGTCTTTTTCTATTTTATAATTAAGTTGTTTTTGCAAATTGTTTCACTTAATCCTAACAAAATGTGAAAATAAATACATGTGTAGTATCTTAGTTTAAATATTTAAATTTCTCATTCTAAGATATAACTAAGAAATAGCATATTGGATATTAAATTTATAAATACATTTAATTACACTGTTTTAATGTAGTCAATTCAAGCATCACTTCTAAATTCAACCACATAAAAGCCTCTTTCACTTTGCCACTAGAACATCATAATTATACAACTGCAAAATAAAATAAGGCTCACTTTTTTTCCTATTTCATTAGAATCCTTACACTTGGGATTCTCCTGAATGTTCTCATACTTCCAACCATACTAAAGTAGTATCTGATCACTTCTCAATGAACAATATTTTAGCCCCAAACTCGAAGCTGGGAGTTCCCTAACACTTTAAAACATAAACCTTTTAACGTTGATCTGTGAAAATACCGGGAGAGGGTTCAAGGCACAGGGTGCAGGCACTGAACGCAAGGAGACAAACATTTCTAAGAGTAACATCATGTTGGAAGGAAATCTTGATTTAAAAAATCCTTTAAAGAGCACTAAAGTTAAACGCAGGATCTTAAATGTCTGACGGCAAAAAGAAATGGTAATCATATGACAGGATGGACGTGTTAGCTGACACCATGGTGGCGATCATTCTGCAATACATACATGTATCAAATCAGCAGGTGCAGTTTAGGTTTGCATGCTGTTACATGTCAATGACATCTCAGTGAAGCGTGGTGGGGCAGGGAGAGCAGGCCGAGTTGACAAAATTTATTCTACCACTGTGATAACAGAGCTAGTATATAATTGGCAAATGCTAATGAAAAAATGTTTTAATATATTACTGTATTTTAAAGTAGCTTACAGTGGGTACAGGAATTCCTTATATTATTCTTATAACTTTTCTGCAAGTCTGAAATTCTACCAAAATTTTAAAATTCCAATAAAAGGGTTTGACTTTCACCTATTTTCACTAAACTGGTTATTTTCTAGTCGTTTTATTTCTTAAGTTCTGGAGTCTAAATGCTCTGAGAAAGCATACACAATAATAAAAATCTAGAGTGGCCATGCCTTCCAAGCTTCTGTCATTCTCCATACTGCAGACAAATGAGATGACAGATCTCAAAAAGACACCTAAAATCCTGTGCACAGAAAGTCGATCAATACTCAAGCTTCTTCCTAAGACATCGAGGGTCTGAATACCTCGGTGGAGGCATCTGTGGACAACTCAGACATCCATCGCCTAACTCCCACTGGTGAGCGCAGATGGACATCCTTCCAGAGACACCGCACAGGCCTCTGACTAGAGAGGGGTGACTGGGAACAGTAGCAAAGTAGCTCACTCTTCACTCTCACTCCCTAAATCCTCTTTGCTTTCATGGAAGCCCAAATACATATAAACACACACATAAATGTCCAGATTTCACAGACACAAATAGCTGTTTTTGCCTTTAAAGTTAAGTTTGCATGAGGGGACACGACAATGAAGTGTCATGAACACTTCGGCATAATTTGGAAAAAGAGCAAAAATAAAGGCTAACATTTACTGAATGTTCTTGCTGGAAACAAGCATGATCTAATGCATTTGAAGTTTGAGAACTTCAACAGGGAGATATTTCTCAAAGGGTGAGAACTCCAAAAATGAGGCTGAATAAGGTGATAGGCAGTTAGCACAGGTATTCAAAAATAGATGGGGTTCTGCTGCTCCCAGGCTGCTACGTAACCCTGCTGAGCAGCACAGCTGTATCACGTGCCTGAGGACTAGGCTCTAAGAACTAAGATGATGAGTGTAGAACACTTACGGTAGCTCAGGGCTTTACACACAGCAAGTGCTCAAAATGGACATCTTTTAATATTGCCAAATAAACAGATAATAAATCTCATTCTGTATTTACTTACTTCTATCTCTACATCTACTGTATTGCCCATTTTGGTTGAAGTGTATCTATGCGCACAGTATAAGGTGGCATTTTCCCATGAAAGTTCCACAAGACAGAGACAGCTTGGCCTCTCCCACAGCCAAGCACTAGGTATTTACATATATGCCAAGCTCACCGCTGAGATCTGTGGGGATGGGAAAAAATGAACACATGGACTAAACCTTCCAGAAAGTTAATGTTTATTTGAGAAGAGAGGAATGTATTCATTTAAAAAGTATTTGATGCTCATAAAGCACTGTAAAAATTCTGGAAAAAAGTAAAAGTCAAAACTGATTACATTGAAAGGAGTTACATGGTAAACTATGCCAAACTCCTTATAAATATATTAGGATTCTGACAACAGGAAAGATCCATGAGAACCAAATGAGTTTATGTAGTCTTTTGGTAGTGGATATGAATTGGATATGCCAAAAGGAAAAAAATAATCTAGGAAAAAAGAACCCCATGGATAAAGGCAAAAGGGCAGAAGTAAGCACGGCACATGGGAAGGGTGGCGCAGCACAGCCGAAGAGAGCATTCGCTAAGCCCTCCTCATTCAGAGTGTATGTGAACAGTGAGTGCACCGGCCACGCTGCAGGCCCTTGTTTAACTTTTTAAAACTGGGAATAGTGGAATGAATGTGAAGAGTGTCCAACAGTTCTGCCACATAGCAGGCTCCAAAGAAGTAATATGTTATTATTATTAATTAATACAAACATTGCTCTAACTGAAGAAAAGAGTATACATTATTAGTTGTTAACTCAATTGAGATAAGTAAGGAAAGGGTGAATTATACCCATAATCAGGCAAAGAAGCCTGAACATGGAATGAATGTTGGTTTCTGAACAGAGGATTTTTTTAATATTACAAAAACTTGTTCTAGGAAGCCAATAATATGTAGGACATTTTGAAAGTGAAGAGATGAATACATAATATGTCAAATGGAAGGCTGGGAGAGGAATTCAAGTTAGAAGTGATGAAGAACCAGATCAGGTGCCCACAGAGCTGACAGGTGAGCAGCAGGGGACTGCAGAGACAGTTTGGGTTTTGTTTTTTTTTTTGGAAAAACAAAGGTAGATGAATTAAAAGTGATACTAATGTTTCTACCTCAGGCACTGGAACATTGGCATCACATGAAGAACTAGAGTAAAAGAGGCCCTTGGACAGGTAGCTTACCTGGTTAGAGCATCATCTCAATATACCAAGGTTGTGGGTTCGATTCCCTGTCAGGGGCACATACAAGAACTAGTGTGAAAAGTAGGGAGTATGTTTGGTGGAGAAAGAATTAGAGACAATGAATTTAACTTAAGAACTATTACTTTGATGCCATAGGAAGATTCAAAGAACTACTTTGTGGACATCCCACCTCAAAATGGTAGAACTAATCAATATGAATAAAATGTTTTTTTTTAATTGGGATGGGAAGGATTAGGGAAGGGAGTAGACAGGTATACTAAGACACTGGCACCAACATTCATATCCAGTAGTTTAAATCTTTGACAAACCCCTTATGTTGCTATTATCTAAATATGACCTGAGAATAAAACAAAACCTGAGTTATAACAAATTAAATACAATAATTAACAACAATCCTATGAGCACGTATTATTTCCTATCTCTATTCTGTATTTCTTCATTTTTTCTTGTCTTTGATTTGCTCATTTTTTCTCTTTCTCCTTTTCTCATTCTATTAATGTAAAGCTGAAAGAATAAAAAAAAAGTTCCAGAGATAATAAACAAAAAAGTGAGGAAGGAAGAGAAAACATCCAAAAGTGATAGATAACACTAGATAGGATTTACTGAGTGTTTACTATGTACCAAGTAATATGCAAAGCTCTTCACAACGCTGAATTTAAAGTCCATCTTACGTCACAACATGCAAAATCTAACAATCATCTGGAATGTATTAAGAAGGTGAGCATGCGAGTTATCCCCAGTTCCATTTGAATCTTGGTACCAAAACAACTAAGATTCAGGTCTTCATCCCTATATCTCTTATGGCTTCTACAAAATTATATACGTGTATGTATTTTACAAATAACCAGCATAGACTTGGCATGAGACAGACTTTTAATAAATGTCTGCTGCTTCACAAAATCCATAATGTCTACTATGTGTTCAGAATTATTGTAAGCAGCCTTAGAACTTCCCAAGATGACTTAAAACATGGTTACTCAAAGGTAGTAAATAAGATACAAATTAATTTACCAGAACTGTGCCTGCCCAGAGTACCCATTTACAACAGATTACCAGGAACCTAATTTTTTCATAAATGATTATAACATATATGTGGTTTTACAACTGAAATATGATGCTTTTTTTGTGTGCAGTCAGTGGGCTGCTGTTCACAATGTGTGATCTACATTCAAGAGATCAAAATGGAAATGCCAACACTGGAAGGGCACAACATGGATTTACAACCCAGTGCGACTGCGTCTGACCTCGTGTTTGTGCATCCCTGGAGGAACGCGCGCCTTTCGCCCCCACGCACTGCTCCACCACGTGGGTGGAATTCTTCAATTCTGAAGTAATCCACATGTGACGTAAAGAAGGCATTTTAAATTTTGGTAGGTTTAAAAGGCTTATTGTTGCTACTGAATAATAAAGGGAAAAACATACCAAATGGTGGAAAACCGTAATTAAAAATGTGAATCAGGGTGCAACTCTGGCGATTTAAATTTCACAATTTTTTTTGTTTTTTTAAATCCAGAGAAATGCAATTTTGGCTTTTGGAAAACTCATTCTTCCCAGATTTATGCAATAAGCTTGATGAAACTCCTTCTAGAAGGTAACACTAGGGGGAAAATCAAGTCACACAGTTCAGGAGATTCAAGATCCCATAATATTTGTGGAATGTGTTACTTTGTATGACCCTTACTAAGAGGCTTTAGGAAAAATACAAAAGCAACTTTAGTACTACTCTCCTTATACACTGATCATGTAAGTTCCTGAAAAGGTCTTATTTCAATAATTAAGGCAAAATTCACTTATGAACTACTTTATAATTTTTAACTATTACCTAACTGTGGGTTTAAACAACTTATTTTTTTACAGATATTGGTCCATTTTATAGTTCAAAAATAATTACCAGCTATTGCAGTTATTTTTTCTGTAGCAGAGAAGCAAGTCTGATATTGGGCCGTGGTTGACAACACCGCGTTACCTGGTGGACACACTGTCACTGGGGCTGAGTTGCACTGAGCCAGGCAACTCAGTTTCCTGTCACTTTTCTTATGTTATTTCAGGTGGTTCTAATAACCAGCCACATGGGAGTGTCCATAAATCTCTGAAAAGTAATGGTTAGAAATGTTTTTAAGTAGTTAGATGAATGATTCTCCAAACATGTTTGTTTGTTTTTTCCCTCTATGTACACAGACCCTGGATTTTGGAGCGCTATCCTATAGGAATTTTCAGTGCTTGCTGGTCACTGCTGGGAACCTTACCACAATGTGTTTGTCCAACGAAGACAGTGGCAATGCACTAAAAGAAATCTGAAAGGAAACTAACTCGCCTTACACCTCTGCTTTCTTGCCCCTTTCCAGATGTTGATTCAGTGTTGATGCCAGTCACAGATCATCACTATTCCGTCTCAACAGTGTCTCATTATCAGGCCACAAACTCAACAGCACCAGGATGTTGAGATTACTACTCCGTACCTCAAACTTTCAAAGTACTAAAAGATTGTAAAGTTGTGAAGAGAATACTTAATGATATTCTGCAGTACTATCTAAAGCAACTGTTTAAGAGGGCTACAAGAGCATGCAATTTACAGAGCTATACGATGGTATAGCTCATTGCAAAAAATAATTTCTTGTTGAGAAGCCTTTGTAGCCAATTCACAAAGTGAAAAGATCAAAACGGTCTGTAATAATGAGTGAATTGAATCTAATCAAAACAGAAGATACCTATAAACAGTCTCTGAGGTAAGAATAGGTAATTTTCCCATTTTTTTTTTGCAACTGGGAAAATCAGATTCAGAGTGCTAATTTGGGGATTATAGGCAAGTATCTCTCCACTGCCTTGTCCTAACCCCAGTCCTGTTCCTTCCTACCAAACAGCTTCTCAGGATGAAGCCCTGGCAAATGGTCCAGGGCTAGCCTGAGGCTCATTTCTGGATACTGGTCAAGTTAACATTCCAGAGCTGTGCAAGAGACAGTTCCTCTCCAGTTCAGTAAACTGTTTTTCTAAAGTAGAACTCAAAAGCAGAAACTCATATAAGCTGTGAGTGATGGACCTATGAACAACACCTTCATATAATAAGTAATACGAAGTCAAAGACTAAGTACATTATATTTTAGGTCAGTCAATATGAGCACATCACTCTAAAAAGCCATGTCTTTATCTAAAAATTAAAAAGTGCTATGTAGGGTTCTATGGGTACCAAAGTGATCCATTTATTTCTACTTTAAAGGTCACTTACTTCTGTATTGGATGGTGTGATTCTACTGAGGAAGCCAGTGTTCCATTGTGAACCCCAGCTCAACGGACCTCATAGATTTAGATCCAACTCTTACTTACAATTTAATATTACTTTTGTCTTTACCTTTACCAGTAACAATACTTTCATTATAGGAATATATCAGGAAAAGAAATTTAAGGTTTTGAAGAATGGTGCCATATGAATCCCCCCTTTTATTTCAGGAGATAAGTATAAGTAGTACACTGTCCATAGAGGGCACTAGTTTGTATTTAATTCTTGGTTTGTACCCTGACAACAGTGCAATCTCGGTAGTTATTCAAATTCTCCAAGTCTCAGTTTCCCTTTCTGAATAATAAAGGTGATAATGTTCCTTTTTCTCGTTGCCTGTTTACAAAGATTAAATTTTATGTTTATGTACAATGATTGTAAGAACTTATTATTATAAAGTTGTACTTGCTTCCTACTAAATTAATTGTTTTGAGAAGAAAAAGAAAGACTCACGGACACAGACCACAGTATGGTGATTGCCAGAGGGAAGTAGGGAGGTAGGAGAAGGTAAAGGGGGATAAATGGTGATGGAAGGAGATTTGACTTGGGGTGGTGAACAGACAATACAATATACAGATGATGTGTTGTAGAATTGTATACCTAAAACCTACATAATTTTATGAACCAATGTCACCCCAGTAAATTCAATTTAAGAGATTTTAAAAAATAATAAATCCATTCTTTTCTTTCCAGCAGGTCAATTTTAATACAAATATCATTTTTAAAAGTGAACCACAAATTTGCCATTGGAATTACGCAGTGTAAGAGGGTGAGATCTCACCAGCACTCAGTTGACATCAAGCTTCTTTAATGGAACAGAGTGGTTTCCAGGTCAAACAGCAAGCAACCCTCTGCTCCTGTTGCTTATGACCACCCTGAATAACAGTCTATTTTGTAATGAAACCATCTACACACATATGAGTACACAGTAAAAAAGCATTCATCCAAGAAGGAATTGACCATTTTCACAGAATGTACCTCAGAAATAAAGGAGGGGGGTAAACTGCAAAATTTCATATAATCCACTTTGATCTAATAATGCCATAACTCTAGGTTGCACCAAATGAGATTCTTGGAATAGTGTTATTTGAACCAGAGAGGTAAGTTATTTATTTTAGTTTGTTTGTTGTTTTAAAACTACTTTTCCTTCATTTCTCCTAACCAGAAATCTCCAATGGGAGGTTAAGCTAAGAATATTTGTAAAGCATTCAAGCATTGTGGAAAACATTTATGAACACCAGCTATAACCATAACACACTGCCTCCTCACAAACTTGTGTCTACTTATTGCCGTTCTGATTACCCCTTTTCATTTATACTTTAAAATAAGGAAGTCTTTAAAATTCAGAGAAAAAAAAAAGGTCAAACTGTTTTTCAACTATAAATAACAAGATATGTAAAGGGTCAAATTAGAATTGACATCTTAAAAGCTACTGAAATTACTCCCCAACATCCTGCACATACATTCCTGTAACAAATACTTTTCTATCGATTTTGACCAAAAAGTATATATTTAGCAAAGCACTTTTATAGAATATGTGGCTGTGTTACCACAAAAGATATACAAGGAAGCAGGCCAGGTTAAATCGACCTTTGAAAATACAGGCTCCCAAAGATATAATAAATGCTACAAGCTCAGTTCTTTCAACAAGTTAATCAATCACTCCTGCATTTTTCAAAGATACTGGTGAAGTTACTTGATCCAGTCCTCTCTCTACCTTTGGACATTCTCATGAACGCCCAGAACTGATGAACTTGTGTACTTCTGTGGCATTGCTATTAGGTTCCAATGATGCCCTAATGTTTGTCAACATTGTAAGGGACGGCAAAGATTTTCCCATAACACAGCTGTCTCACGTATATCAATGGCCTCATTCTGTTAAAAATATAACTCCTCTCCCTCCTCTTCCCAAACCTCAAAAATCAGAAACATTATATATCCTGGGCTTAGCCAATTATGGCCTCAAGAAGATTTTTTCCCAAATGTTAACTCCTAGCTTAGAGGAGTCAAAGTGGCTGTAACGTGTGAAGACAGGTGGAGGCAGCTTCAACAAGTTGATAATTTATGTAATTTAATATTCATCTCCCCCACCTTTTAATGGCATTTCTTCCTGCCAATATCCCTCCACCCTTCTTAGTATTCAGTACTAAGAATATCTTTGGAGAGAAATTAAAATCACTCATCTGTTTTAAATTCTTCATTTATGAATTTAAGCAAACATGTAATAGTCTCAGCAAATTTATAAAAGAAATGAAAATTCATTAAATTCCTAGAGTCCCTCAGTCATTTTATAGCCATTACGTTTTAGTAGCTGAATGTTAATGTATTTTAATCATAATTACTTAATATTTATGTCATGTGGATTGTTAAAATCTTAAGATTTAAGATATTCCAAAGTATGTGTGATTTCTTAAATTTCTTATTGTAGTTTTACAATGATGGGGACAAGATGGAAGGAAAGAGGGAGAGAGGGGAGGGAAAGAAGGGAGGAAGGGATGGTTCAGGATGGAGAGGGACCTAACACAGGAAATGATTGAGAATGATTACAAAGACGGGCTGGGGTCTGGCAGCGTGCTGGAGCAGGCTCGCAGCAGCTCCGGAGCCACGGGGTGCATCTCTTCCCAACCTGCCCTCAGTGACCTGGGGTGGAAATCAGCTGAGGTGGGAATATTTACACCACAGGAATCAGCAAGCATTACAAAGCAGGGTTACACACAACACCCGAAGTGCCTGAAGGCAGTTAACTAAATACCAGCATATCACTGCTTGGAGACCTAAACATGTACTTGGAAGACACAAATATTAAACTACAAACTATAGTAAAAGTGCTAACTTGACAAGATTCCTTTTATCCAGTTATTAAAGCATTTCTTTAAAAATGTAGACTTATAACATTTCCAATTTATTATGTCTTTCCTAACACCCTAAAAATGAAACTCATTTCTACTTTTTATACTGAACTTACTTTACTTTTTTAAAATCCTCATCGAAGGGCACTTTTTTTTTTTCATTGCTTTTAGAGAGAGAGGAAGGAGTAGCCGGGGGGGGGGGGGGGGGGGGGGGGGGGGGGGGGAATAGAGAGAGAAAGAAAGAGATCAATGTGGGAGAGAAACATCAACTGGGTTGCCTTCTCATACGAGCCCCAAACGGGAATGGAACCTGCAACCTGGGTATGTGCCCTGACTGGGATTTGAACTCACAACTTTTCAGTCTATGGAAATGACACTCCAACTTAACTGAGCCATACTGACCAGGGCAGAAACTCACTTTTATACACAGCAAGGATTTTGGATTTCTGGTCTTCTGCAGCAACACCTGAACAAACTTGTATCATGTCACCGATAACAAACAGTGCTAGCCTTACAAGTCTATCTTATTAACAGCAGTTTCTGCAGTGCTGCTGGGTTGACAAGGATTCTGAAGCTGAATGTGGACATTGAAGGAAGATCATAAAATGTTGGCTACACACATTTCTTGCTAACAAGAGTGACAGTACTCATGCTACATGTTATTTATTTATATATATACATATATATATCCATCCCTGTAAAGATGGAAATAATGTCTTACTGATTTGTTTTAATAGTCAGTGCCTAGCAAAGTGCTTTCCCATACATACATCAACATACTGGGTTGGCTAAAAAGTCCATTTAGTTTTATCCACAAAATAAAAGACACATATTTCATCTCACCAATAACTGTATTGATTTGGATACTTTGCGCATGTCATCTGTCCCCTGCTATTGGCTTCTAGTGAGTAGAGGCCAGGGGTGCTGTGAAACATCTTCCAATGCATAAGACAGCCCCACAATAAAGAATTATTTGGCCAAAATGTCAATAGTCCCAAGAGACTTTGCAAACCTCTTTTGAGATGTTCAATCAGTCTCAGCACCTTCTCCATACACTGCACACATCTTTTTTTTGCATTTCAGTTACATTTTTGCCTTTCTTTAATAATAAAACCCTAATATGACAAAAATACTGCTTATTTTCTTCCATCATCAATATTAAAATCAATATACACAAATTCACCAATTTTGATAAGTTTTTTTTTAAACAACACTATGACAGATGTTACAAACAATCTAACAAAATTGTTTCAGATGAAGGTAAAGCCAACTAAGCATTACTAGAGCCATCGTAGGAAAATACTGAACAAACTTTTTGGCCAGTGTATAACCTTGCTAAATTGATGAATAAGCTTATTCCTGATAGCCATAATTGGTACCTGCAATGAGTTACTGTAGTAAAAACTGTTACTCATAACATTACTGAGGATGGCAACCCACCTATAGGAAACAGTATCTTTGAAAATAAGAAAATTATTTCTATAACATGTACTCTGAGATATGTGGGATAATATAGGTAGCAATCTATACCTATATTGGCAGCAATATGAAACTAAGCTTTACGAAAAAATGTAGGTGTAAAAAACAATAACTGATTTATAACTTTTTAATAAAGATTTTATTTATTTATTTTTAGAGAGGGGAAGGGAGGGAGAGGGACAGAAACATGAATGTGTGGTTGCTTCTTGAGCATCTCCTACTGGGGACCTGGCTTACAACCCAAGCATGTGCCCTGATTGGGAATTGAACCTGTAACCCTTTGGTTTGCAGGCTGGCGCTCAATCCACTAAGCCACAACAGTCAGAGTTAATTTATGGCTCTTAATATTCACATAACATTCTTTACTTATAAAGTGGTTTTGGAAAAATATATATACATATACTATTGCACTTCAAATCAGACCTCACAGAGGGCTGACTATTATCACACAAATGGCCATTAAAATGAAAAAGAAGACCTCATTCACCTTGCAAATTCTTCCTACTCCTTTTTTAAGGCTGATTTCACTGCTGTGATGAACTGAAAACTTGAAGAAAAAAAAAAACCAATGTGGTTCTGTTACATTTCAGGTGGAAACCAGGAAAGGGGTTTAGGGTAGGAGGGTAAATTACAGAATCACGGGGCTGACAGTAAGGAGGCGGAAAGTAAATGCGTCACTCCCACCAGGTCAGTGCAGAAAGGGACCACAGAGTAGTAGCAACGTAACAGCAATTATACGAAACACCTACTATGGGCCAAGGGCATTCTCCTTCAATTCTTACAACAGCTCTATGAAAAAAGTACTATTATTATGCCTATTTTTTGGTAAAGAAAGAAGACCCAAAGAGGTTCAGAAATTGGCCCCAGGTCACAAACATGAACTCAGGCAGCCTAACTTAGAGTCCATACTCCACCACTCTCAAATAATAAAGATTACATGAAAGACCAAAAATGAGACTTGCTCCCAAATAAAGTTATATGAGATGTGAATATGACTATCAAAAAAAATGCTGTGAGTTGAAGTGATGAAGATTATTTTTTACTTTCTAATTTCTAAACCTTGAAATGTAGATATTTTCCCTATTACAAATTTTTTTGAAGAATGATATGCACCTTTTTAAAATTGATTTTGGAGAGAGAGGAAGGAGGGGAAAGACAGAAAGAAACACTGACTTGTTTTTCCACTTATTTACGCCTTCATTGGCTGATTCCTGTATATGCCCTGACAAGAGATCAAACCCCAATTTTGGTGTATTGGGAGGATACGCTAACCAACTGAGATACCCAGCCAGGGTGAAAAAGCGATATGTACTTTTGATTGCATCCCCAAAAGAGTTGCACTATTGTGCTGATCTCATATTTATGTGTAATAAAAAGTTAAGTTGAATTGAATAACAATGACTTTTCTTGGCTTATGAAATGCTTAGTTATAGTATTGTAATGGTGAAGTAAAAATCAGCATGGAGACAGAGAAATTTAGGAAGAGATTACTACAGTTATTAACTTAAAATAGTAGCTTTTCCCCCACATACCATAACTCTACCCAATTAAAGTTTGGGAAATAAAAAACAGGGGTATTCTTTCTGAAACATAACCATAGTAGTACTGCTCTTCCTAGTTAACTTTCCTGGTCCAACACTCAGCTGTTTATGTCACATACTTTGATATAAACAAATACAGGAAACACTGTAATTGGAACTTGTACAGTTAAAAAAAAAAAAAAACAGAAGCTAATACATACAGAGTATATCTGTCCTGACTACTCACTGGGAATATTTTAAGGACTTATGAGGGCTAAAGGAAGAGAAAATAATCTTTTGAAATAAATAATCTCTTAATTGAATAAACTAACAAAGTGAATCACAGTGTTGTTAAAAATAACACCAGGAAAAATTAATTAAAGGAGACAAATTCAGAGCTTTAATACAGAATTACAGAAGTCCATGAGTATCCCAAATTATCTAAGTCCTACAATTTAGCAAACAAGAGATATGATTTATTTTGCAAAGATTTTCTTTTAAACTTTCCCAGGCATTTGAGCACAGGCTCTTAGTCATAGCTAGGAATTACTTCTCAAATAAGTTCCATATGTTCTAATTCTTGTCCTTGGTCTCTTCCAAAGCCAGGTCTGGTCATAAACTATGGGCCCCATTTCCACACTGTACTGCTGTCAAAAAATTTTCATAACCAGCAAAGTCAAGAACTTCTTTCAGCCCTTTCTGTGAGGTCTTATATCATGTGAAACGAGTGATGTCAATGCTGGAGAAATTCTTGTTACAACACATGGCAAACAACACACACACACACACATACACACACACACAGCAGTACAATTTTCCTTATCTATGAAAAGTATGTCCCAACAGAAAATACAATCATTTAATAAATCATTAACATCTGACCTCTTTGGGTATGGCTTGAATTACTTTCATTTCCTAGAACCGGCTAAAAGAATCGTTAAGATGCTTCCCCAGAAAATGAAGCTTGGGAAGTCCTTTCCTCCTGACAGCAGCAGAGAGCCTGAGACATTCAGCCTCTGGCACATTCATGGTGATACACACAACCTGACAGTAATGCTTTGCTGTGGGACACCAAGTCATCCCATATAATTATGAAAATGTATGGAGAAACAACCCCTTCTCTATGTTTATGCTTCCCTCTTTAAAAATTAAAAGATACTAATTTAGTGGAGAAGAAAAGTTAGCTCCTCAGATGCCCAGTTTACACAACCAGGAAGACTTTGCCAGGAAATCCTGCTTGTTATCTTTACGTTTCCCAGTGACCTTTTGATCTGATGGGTTTTCAAGAATTATTTTGCAGAGTAAAAGAAGCAAAGACAAACTCAACTAACTTACCTTTATGTTACATTTCAAGATAAAAGAAAACTCTACACCCCATGGGTGACCTAATGTAGCTTCACACTTCAAATATCCGGTGAAGTGATGGCTTACAAATATCGTCTCCAGCTCAGACGTTTCCACTAAACTCCCAGTCCATAAACCAGTGTTTGTCCCATTCCCACAGGCCTTTTATAAACACGCTCTCGAGGCAAGTCCCTGTTTTCTCCAATCTCTCAATTCGTCTCCTCTTAGTAAATGAGGCCAAATTCAGCCAACTGCCCCACACCATAGACTATAGCCTCTCTCCATCTTTCACAAACTAATTCATGATCTACTCACTGCCTACCCATGCAACCCCATCACCTCACCCCAGGATTATGGCAACATCCACCTTACACAGCTCTCAGCACCCAGTTTCCTAACCCACCTGTTAATTTGCCACAGAGCTCCCAGAATGGTTTCTATTAAAAAAAAAAAAAGAGTAGGGCACTTCCCACCTTTTATCATCTCTTCACAAACTTCAATATAAAAAACCTTTTCTTAGCCTAGTATCCCAAGATCTTTAATGAAGGCACCCCTCCCTACCTCCCACTAACTGTTCTGATTGTCACTCCCACAAGCGGAGTCTTCTCTTTGACTATATAACAGGACTGATAGACCCTAGGTCACTCTGTGACCTTTTCCACAGTTGTCCTCACCTGGTTCACTTGTTCCATTCCCCATCTAAATGCCTCTTACTTATCCTTTAAACCTAAGCCTGAGTGTCACCTTTCCTAACATTCCCAGGGCAAGTTTTAAAGATCCTTCTTCAAATCCCCACAGGATTGTGATCAGACCACTCTCACAGCAGATCACAGAACTCTGCAGGCCACACTGGGCCGGTCTATCTTCCCAACCAAATAATGAGTGTTTCTGAGGAAACGCCTATGCTTCCAGCTTGCATTTCTCTATCCCCTGAGGCTTAGAGCAGTAATTGAGGTAAATAGTTATGGGTCAAAGAACATTTCTTGACACGAGCCCACTGGCTAGAAGTAAGGGTAGCAGGTACATGTGGGAAGAGAAGTTAGAGAATAAAAAAATGTCAAAATCAAACTGAAATAAAATGGTCAATGCTGGACTCTGCATTTATGCAAACTAAATGTCATTTTCCTACTTACATACTGGTTTCATTGTCAAACAGTAGTCCATTCATTCATGTACTACTTGAATGTTAAGTGTTTTAAAACCACTGAGGAAGAGCCTGGACCAGTATGGTTCAGTTGGTTGGGCATCATCCCACAAAGCTAAAAGGTTACCAGTTTGATTCCCGGTCAAGGTACATGAGTGGGTTGTAGGTTGTGTACCCAGTCAGGGTGCCAACTGATGTTTCTCTCCCTCTCTTTCTCCCTCCTTTCCCTCTCTTTAAAAATAAATAAGTAAATCTTTAAAAACATACACACACATACACAACACTGAGGAAGAGAAAAACCAAAGTGTATGGATTTCAATATTAAGACCCTTCCCCTTACCTCTTTTGGGGAAAGTGAGGATTTTAACATGCAATGAACATAGACCATCTTCTACTTGGGCATGCTAGGGTATAGGTCTTCACTATCCATGCAAACAAAAGATTAATAATGTCACTAAGTTTTCAATTTCTACTTTTTAAAAGGTAAATGGATAAGATTAACTTCTGGAACTTATTAGGATTCTTTATCAACTCCAGTTACCATTTTGGAAATGAATCTTGAATAAGCAGTGGGAATAGGGTAGGGAGAATAGGAAAGCTAAGTGCTATTTGGCAAAACAACGTATCCCGAGATATTTATTAGGAATGAATAAGCAATAGCCGGCTGCCTTATCACTGGAAGATGCCTTGCTATCCTCTGCCAAAACTTCAATTAGGCTTATAAACACTCTTGAAAGAATGAACAATGAAAAAAAACAGCTTCTCTGGATCTTTGAGCTTACCAGCCAGGGGACATACTATCTACATTACTAAGGTACTAAATTACATTACTGTGTAACAACGAGAGTACTTGGACCAAAAGGCAAAAGGCAAAAAAAAAAAAAAGGCAAGCCTAGGTCAAATTATAAAACAGATATTTGTTTTCAGAAACTTCCACCTCTTCAGTTATCCCTAAGCAGGCTCTGTTTGGCCTTTGTCTCCCCAGTGCATTTATTTAGGCCACGCACTACCACCCCCCTTCCTCCCCATTAGAGCCCCTCACCAAGGACTATGTTCCCAGGGGACCTGAATCCAAAATATTTTCAACTATTACCATGGTCTTTGGTCCACCAATAAAATATTACTTTTAAGGTTTCTTTCATCAAGTTCTTTCTCCATGCTTCCTAACTAGTAAATGTGATTTATAAATACTGATCTGCTTCTTGCAATCTGCAAGCTATGTGCCCTTGAGACATGTAAGATAGCGTGACAATCCAATGATGGGAAGATTAGTGCCATGGATGGCCCAATGAGAGAGAGAATTAGGCAGGTGAAAAAATAGTGGCCTATTGTATCTATATGTGTGTGGTACAATGTGAATAGTTCTTGTCTAATGATGACTTCATTGCAGTTCAGGTTCAAATCAAGATAACATGGTAATACAGTGTTCATTCTCAGTGTACATATGTGGATGATAGTGAATGTGGGATTAATGGGCACATATCCAATGAAAGTCATTGTCCAACCAGAAGCAACATAATCTACTATTCATAATTGTTCAGGTGAAAACTTAAAACTAATTACAAATGAATTGCTTATAAACCAAACCTAGAAGTTTCCAATTTTTTAGTTTGCAATACTTCAACAATTGGGCTATAACTAATAAGTTAAGTATAGCCTAGTAGTTTTCAAGCAAATATGTGCTGTGGAATAAAAAGGCCCTACTCTGATGACACTATTATAACTCATCAAATAAGCAAAAAATAAACAAGATAATATCAGATAATGACAAGAGCCACGAAGAAAACAAAAGTGACAAAAAATGATGGCAGTGGGGACACTGATTTAAATTAGGTGGTAAGCAAAGGGCTCAGTGTAGAGGTACCTTGAAACTGAGGCATGAATTATGAAGAACTCCCCACCACTTCCCCCAAACTCCACTCAAAGATCTGGAAGATTTTCCAGCAGAGAGAAGAGCAAGTGCAAGCATCCTATGACAGACAGATGCTTGACATGTTGATGGCAAGAAAAGGAGGCCAGCATGACTAAAACACAGTGAAGGCAATAGAGAATGGGCTGAAGTTAAAGAAGAGTACACAGAGCATGGAAAGCCTTGAAAAGCATGGTACAAAATTTAGATTGTATTCTATATTCTCTACCACAGAAATATACAATGTGATAATGACAAAGCAATGCAAATTATATTGTAAACAGACTCATATTTGCACTACATGCCATTACTATTCATGAAAGTGGTGTAACTCTTGAGGTTTTTATAGCCACGGTCACTGCTGAGAAGAGTGAAGTCCACTGAGAGATGAAGGGAAATTCTGCCCCTAAACTGAACTCAAGTGCTGCACAAACTAAGAAACAACAATAAAAGAACTACGGAAAAACCCTTTGGTGTTAACTGCCAAGAACTTCCTATCAAACAAACCCAAATAGTCATAGCTTTTATCTGGGACTCTATACAGACAAGAGCTTACAAGGTTAAAGCAACTGCTCTCTCCGGTGAAAGAATGGGGATTTTTGCATCTGTATTAACCTTAGTGCTGACCTTCATTAATCACATTCAGTGTCATCTAATTAGAAAGTAAATATATACACAGAAGTGTGTACATCCTGCCTTGTCAAGAGAATATTTTATGGCATATCTACAAATTGAATCTGTTTTTCACATGCCAATATTAAACTAGATGGAAAATAACCTAGAGCTAAGGGGCGGCACTGAGATAATCATACCTAATACTATTCCTTCTAGAAGTAAGGAGATTGAAGCCCAAAGGTGTTAAAATTGGCCAAATATATACTAGCAGAATCAACACTAATATAGTGCCTTGTGTCTAGCTGAATTGGAATGAACATGTTTCTCCTCAATCAGTGATTATTTATTAATAATTTAATACAAACTTGGGAACAATGTTAAACACTCTTCCATGTTATCAAGAAGCAATTAGGCACCTCTTCCAGAGACAGACAGCTTTACACAAATTCTACCACACACACAAAAAATTACAATCCCCAAAGATAAACGCCTCAGCTACTCTGCTTTAAAATAACTTTCCTTCCTTCTGGAAAAGCCCTTTCAAGTGGCAGTATATGGGGGCTGGGGGGGTTGGTATAATCTTAGTCAAATTTCCTCTTCTTCAAATGTTCTAAATTCCACTTATATAGTCAAAGAAGTTTTAAAAAATAGCATCAAATACTAAACATTAAATTATTGTTCAAAAGGTTAAAATTTTTAAATAATATATAGTGAAAATATGAGAACCCTAAAATCAAAAATATTTCTAGAACCAATTACTTAGTCTTGACATACCTACCTCCAGAAAACAGAAAATATCAATCAGTAGCATTCAAGCTATACACAAGGGAGAGGTTAAAATAATGGCAAAGTGTTTTATGTTCCAAAAGCTATATAATTCAGCAGGTTTTTAAAAATGTATGTATAATTTGAGTCTTTCATTTAGTTGAAGTTAAAAGAAAACTTACAAGTCTCAATCAGGTTTTATATTTAAAAGAGAACTGGAACCACTTTACAACAAACAATAGAAGCATAAACACAAACAAAGTTTTTACAAAACAGCATTTACAGCAAAGTTTATCTGTAGCTTTAAATTATTGGGAAAGGCAGAGTGAAAAATGAAACGTAAATTCCTATTAATTTAGACCTGATATTTTCCAACTCCTCATTTCTTCTTTAACTCAGACTTCTAACATCGTAAATATTGCACAGTGAATTTCAGACCTAAAAATTGACATTTTACCTAGCAAAGGGCTGAGAGTCCGTGACGGAAAGTTTTGTGTTCGACCTATAAAAAGTCTGCATAATGTAGAATTCTAACCTTTTCTCAGGAATCAATAACAAGGTTTAATTCACTGCTTTATATTACCTATGAAATTTTATTAGCATTGAAACCTAAAAGATGATCTGTGAACATTTTAGGAAAAAATTCTGGATTATGAAATTGGAAGACTAAATTCTACTGATAACTGGCTGAATGATGTTCAGCAAGTCATTAGACTTTTCTGAGGCTTGGCTTCTTCATCTATAAAAAAGTGAGAGTTGACTGACTTCTCACAAGTCATTTTAAAGTTCTAACGACGTGTTACTTTTTAAGTATGTTCTTATCTGCTATTTTGCTTGGTTTTCATAAATGGTCCAAAATCTCAAAATAAGATTTCCTATTCTGGCTGCATTCACAATCACACTAACTACATAACTGTAGGTGCGGGGCAAACCTGAAACTCCCTAATTAAATATATCATGAAAAACATTCAAACATGCTAGTGAAATTCAAAGTCAGATTTAGTTTTGGCAAATGCTGGCTTAAACCAAGGAGGAGGACAACAGCAGGAAATCAGCACTTGCTATCAATTGGAAATTCAATTGAATATATATAAATAATATAGAATATGTATAAATATACTCCATATTACTTATAACTGAATGAAAATTAAATATTTAATTGGGATAAAAAGGAATGTATGAATATAAGCAAATCGGTAAGATAAAGAGTATCTAAACCACATCCCTTCTGGGATATTCTCTCTTGATGTATTCAATATCATGTGCACCACTCATATGCCTGTGGTAGGTTCTGCTGCCAGGAGATTCTCGACCAGCATCTTCACGGTATCTGAGAACCTTACGTTCATCTGTTCAAATCTTTATGAAATAAACCTAGCCACAAAGAAAAAGTGATCTTAAAGAAAGTAACTATGCAAAGCAGTAATTCATGTAAGCATATGAGGCACAAAGTGAAGATCACCATAGCCTTAGCAAGGTGTGGTAAAAGGAATCTTTAGGACTGAATTAGATTACAGTGTCCAAGTATAACTATGAATAAAGGAAGAGTACACACAGAATATAAAATGGTGGAAATTCATTGCAACTCTTTTGAAACTCTATATCAGTTGAATCACTGCAGACTTTTCATGAAAAAGGTAATCTACTGTAAAATAGTATTTCACTCAGAAAAAGCATTTTGTTTGTGAAACTGGGTAAATGCAGCCATCCCTAAGTAAATTTACAAATCTTTTGAAAGTTACAAACTAAAGTCTCTACACAGGAAAGCCTACCCACGAGTCTAAAATAATCACTTCAGTACACTGGATCCAGCACACAAAGAAAGTACTGAGAAGCTCCCTGTCCAAGCAGAGGTGTGGTCCCCCACCCAGTCAAGCCTCCTTCCTTTTGTCCTTCTCCTCCAGCATTTTGTTCACATCTTGGTTGTAGAAATTTATCATCTTCTATTTTAGTTTCTTTGGCACCAGTTTGTCTGAATCCCTGTCCACTTCCTTCTACTACTAATGGTGTCTCTAGCACTTATGGATGTCTCTCCATGCTATGATCTTGAAGTTCTGGTCCCCAAACATTACCTTAGCCTTCAGTATTAAGTCCTGCTATGTCTTTCCAAATTGCTGTTCAGGTCTGTAGGGTTAACTGGTATCTAATGAGAACTGATGTTCTCCCAGGTTTGATTCCTGTAGCTGTTTCCCTCTGAAGCCATACCCTAGCCCAGACACTGCGATCTTATGCTGGACTTGACTTCTATATCCCAATTTACACTGTATGGATCAAAAGAGCATAGGTAGAATAAGTTTTGATCCATATGAAGAAAACACTTCTAATAACCTCAGACGACCCACAAAAGAAATACTCTGACTCTAGAGAACACAACACACCGTCTGGGAGAGCTTATTCTGGAATGGACAGAGCTGGGTCAAAACCCAGCTCCTCTCCTATCTACCTAAGACTGCAATTTAACCACTCTAAGTCTAAATTTTCTCAGCTGTAGAATGGGGATACTAATATCCTTAATAGAAACTTCTCTCACATAGCTGTAAATGATGACTTGAGAGGTTTACATGCGATTAAATTGTAAAGTGCTAAGACAGTGCCGATGATATAGAAAGCACTGGTCTGGTCAATTATTAGAAATTGAATGTTTGATTTTATTTTTCCAAGCCTAAGATGTTATTCTGAGCCCTTAAAACAACACCATATGCAAGAAACTGTTTACAAATTCCCAATGACAGTTAATGTAATTTTTTAAATATAACTACCTCATTTTAAAACATATCTTCAAATTCATTACCACTCCTCCCATCAGAAGGTGGCAGCCACAGCCACGTGCAAAAGAATGAAACTGGACCATTTACACCCTACACAAACATCAGTCAAAGTGGATTAAAAGACTTGAACATAAGAAGTGAAACTCCTAGGAAAAAAAAACATTCAGGGTAAGCTCCTTGACATCAGCCTTAGTAATAATTTTTTGAATTTGATACAAAAAACAAAAAATAAACAAGTGGAACTACATCAAACTTAAAAAAAAAAGCTTCTGCACAGCAAAAGAAACCATTAACAAAATGAAAAGACAACCTACAAAATGGGAGACCTACAAAATATTTGTAAATCATGTATCTGACAAGGAGTTAGTAATCAAAATATATAAGGAACTTATATAATGTAACAGCAGAAAAACAATCCTATTTAAAAACTGGCCCAGGATCTGAATTTCCACTGTTCCAAAGGAAACAAAAGGGTGGCCAAGGGGTGCACTCAAAGGTGCTTGAAATCCACAGTCATCATGGAATGGAAATCATAACCACCATGAACTCTCACCTCACACCTGTTCAAAATGGCTATTATCAAAAAAGACAAGAAATAACAAGCATTGGAGAGAATGTGGAGATATGGGGATGCTGTGTACACATTTGGTGGGAATGAAAATTGGTGCAGCCACTATGGAAAACAGAATGAAGGTTTCTCAAAAAGTTTTTAAATAGAACTACTATAAGACCCAGGAATCCCACTTCTGTGAATTTATCCAAGGAAAAGAAAAGACTAACTTGAAGAAATATCTACACCCTCACGTTCACTGCAGCATTATTTACAGTCGCTAAGATACGTAAACAACTGAAGTGTCCACTGATGGATGAATCAATAAAGATAATGTGATTCTATCTACAAAAAAAGAAGAAAATCCTGAAATTTACAACATGGATGGACCTTGAGGGCATTATGTTAAGTGAAGTAATTCAGACAGAAAGAACAAATACAGTATAAAAGCGCTTGTCTGTGAAACCTTAAAAAATAAAAACTGAGGCAGAGAACAGATTGGTGATTCCTGGTGGAGGTTAGAGAAATGAATAAGGGAATCAAAAATGATTTCATAACTTCCAATTAAAAAATAAGTTAGTCCTGTAATGTACAGCATGGCAACTACAGCTAGTAATATCACACTGTATATTTGAAAGTTGCTAAAGGACATCTTAACAGTTCTCATTAGAAGAAAAAAATTGTGATTATGTGCAGTAATGGATGTTAACTAGACTGACTGTGGTGACCATTTCACAATATATGCAAATATCAAATCATGCTTTATACCTCTAGTATAATGTTATATGTCAATTATCTCAAATTTAAAAGAAAACCTAAATTACCCCACTTCCAAAAATCATCAACAGCAACAAAAATGATACAGTGCTTGTTAACAGAATGAAGGATGGGGTGTCTCTCTTTCCCTCCATTTAATTTTTTCTTCCTTTCCTGCTTTAGCTTCTTGTGAAAGCAGCCACACTCACCCACCCGTTCCCTGAAATGACCAGGGATGTGCTTGCCCACAAACTAAATTCATTCACAAATCTGCTCTCATTTGACCCAGAGATACTAGCAAAACATTTTAAAAAATATTTATTTCTAGAAGAACTTTTATAAGCTGCTGGTAGGAATGAAAATGGTAGACACACTTTTAAAAACAGTAGGCTTCTTCTTAAAAAGTTACATATATTTTCCATACAACCCAGTAACCTCACACCTAGGTGGCCACTTAGTAAAAATGAACCCATAACTCTACACACAATCTTGTACACAACTGTTCACAGCAACATTATTCCTAATGGCTGAAACGTGCAAACTAACTCCAATGTCCAGTAACTGGTAAATGGTTAAATAATACTGGTTTGTCCATACAGTGGAACACTATTCAGCAATAAAAAGGAATGAAGTGCTGATACATGCTACAACACAGGTGAACATCAAAAACATTATGCTAAGTAAAAACAGCCAAAACAAAATGCGTAGCATATGATTCTATTTACATAGAAGAGTCCAAAAAAGCAAACCTAGAAAGACAGAATGTAGATTAGTTGTTGCTCGGGGCTGCAGATTAACTGTCAATGGGCACAAAGAATTTACTGTGATAATGAGAATGTTCTAAAACTAGATTGTGCTGATGTCTACACAACTCTGTAATTCAGCTAAAATCCACTGAATTACCTATTTAAAAGGAAGGCATTTTATGGTATGTAAATGATGCCCCAATAAAGATGTAAGAAAAAGTGTGCAATGTAGAGACTATCTAAAAACAAAGTTTATCCTACTCCTACTGCATTCAAAATCTTGCTAAGCGCTGTGACATACCCCTACACTCAAACTTAAAATACAATGGAATATTAACATTTAAAATTAAAAAACAGAGAAGCCTAAAAACAAAACGAACCAACAAAAAACAAAGCGACAGAACCCAATTCCCCAGCTCTTGAACGTGAGCTGGTCGAAGTGACCCGCCTCCACGACGGAGGGAGCAGCAGTAGTATGGCTGCAGAGACTGCGCCAGGCAAGGCCGTACAGCTCCTGCCCAGCTCTCTCTCTTCACCTGGGGCGTGAATTCTGGCAGTCCTCATCTGTACAGAAGAAACCTGACTAGTGTAAAGGACAATGCTGAAGAGGACACATAGAGAAAAATGCCCCAAGAACACAATGCTAGTCTCTTTTTTGTGTGTCTTTCTAGCATGAGAAACCAGACTGGAGTTAGCAGCAATACTCAATAAAAGTTTGTCAGTCAGAAATTCTAGTAAACATAACTTTCAACTGAACTTTCCATTCATACAAGAATTCATGAGTCTTGTGTATGACAAGATCCTAAAAGATTTTGTCTGCGCATTATGTTCAGTGGACTCTATTCCAACCTTGTATGTTAGGGCGTTTTAATGGCAAGAAATAGAACACCCAATTTAAAGTAGTTTAAATGAGACAGAAACACATTGGGTTTGGCTGATCTAGAAATTCAAAGATATCATTTAAAAAATTCATAATAAAACGGTTCTTTCCATCTCCACCCACTGCCCAGGGTGTCAGCTTCACTCTAGAGTTCCCTGAGCAGAGCCATCAGAAGTCTATATTCTTCTTAGCCTCGTTCTGACACAGTAAAGAGAACACCTCAGCCCACACAATAACCCCTAAATCCTTACTGTTTCCCTAATTATGCCAGCTGAGCCATGTGCCTCACAGGGGAGTGGCATATGCTGAATGGCCTGGAGGAGGACTCAGGAAGCCAGCGGTGACCTGAGGGCCAGATTACCGTGTGGGGTGTCAAGTGTGAGCTGCAGAAGGGGAAATGCACCTAATGGAGGCAAAAGACCAATTTCTAAGTCCACTAAAATGCAAATCATCTATTAAATGGTCTATTTAGTTCATTAGAAAAAGAAATTCCTCAGTTCTAAAAGTTCTCCCCTATGCCAGTTTTGATCTAAAAGTATAATTAGAGGATAGGGGGCATAGAGTGCATTTTTCCGTTGAAGAAATATATTTGCCAGGTGCCCAAATTAGCTCTTGGTACATTTAAACTATTTATAGTTAAAGTATTTAAGCTGAGAATGTCTCTTCCCATCCTTTCCCAGTGGGTCAGAAAAAGTAAAAACCACCTACAGGCTGTCGTGCCCCGGCACCACGGGGCAGAGACGCAGAGACGGAATTCCTCCCAGGAAGTGGGAGCGGCAGGGGCGGGAGGAACGGGGTCTCCCACCCGGGCGGCGCGCGGACAGCAGGGGCGCGAGCTTCCCCAAGGCCACCTGTGCTTATGAAATGGTCATGAGTCACTCACTCAAAAAGGTTTATCTGGTATTTCCTTGACAAAAATAAATAAGTAAATAAACCCCATTACCTAGGTTTTTTAATACAATACTCTAATGTTCTAATGACGTGGATGATTCCTTTTAAATTAAGTCAACTCTCTGTTTTTTGTTAACTAATTTTTATGTACATTCTCCTTGAATGGTCAAATTTCTTTCAGGAACTCATATATCCATAGTGGAATTAAAACTTTCTTGAGTAACCAAGTGATTGTTGTGAGAACACACCCATGACAGTAAACAGAATGACTCCCAACAGGGCACACTGGGTTTAATCCTCATAACGACCCTGCAGAGCATGGGTGTTACCTCAGTTCATACACGCGGAAACTCAGGCTTCAGACGTCCATACTGTGCCCAAGTTCGCATGGTTAGAAGGCAATGGAAAAAGGATTCCACTGTAGCAGATACAATTACAAACACAAGCACAGAAAATCCCAACTAGTGGAATTTAAAAACACTTTTTAAAGTAAGGTCCTCCCACATTTCCCTTGCCCCATACATATTTCCCTTGCCCCATACATTACTCATGGTATTTTGAGAAGGGGAAAAAAATTATGTTCCAAGAAAAATGTTTCCCTCTGTTGTTTCCCTTTGGTTCTGAAATAGTAACCTGTGGTGGCCTCTGAGGTTGTTAGAGCAGGATGTTGACCTTGCTAGAACTGACAAATTGTCTGCCTGTACACCATTTCCCAACAATGCCTGATGACAGTTCACTGCATGACATCATTATTATAGTTGGCACAAAGCCAAGGAGATAATTAGTTCATTGTCTTCACCAAAAGCGGAAATTCTACCCAAGTTACAATGTGACAAGAGTGTTGGTATCAGAGATGACTTGGGATGTTATCTCCAGATCAGGGCTTCCCAGACTTTAACATGCACAGGACAGACCTGGGTCTTCTTTAAATGTGGCTTCTCACTCAGGACTGGGTTAAGCCTGCAACTCTCTGTTTCTAAAAAGTGATCTATTGACTCTGGGGCTGTGGCTCCGCAGTCCACACTTTCAGTAAACAACCACTCAGTTCACGGCAAAACAAGGAAAACGTGTGTTCTTCCATTACAGTAGCAAATAAAACACTCAAATTATAGCCACAGGTTGCCAATATTAATCTTAAATGCTTGGTATCCTTTTCTAAATTGCTGCTATCAAATTGGTATTTTTACTTACCACCATCCTGAATGTGTTGCTGCCTCATAGAAAGTGTTATCCTCAGAATAATGAAAGGCAACTTCCTATCTAGTCCTCTAGGGGAGACAGAGTGCACACACATTCAAAACTGAGGTGTAGTGTGCTCTAGTACCGCAAAAGTTTGTATGAGCACAGGCTCTATGACAGCAGTTTCTCAGAATCGTCCCTGGCTCAGCTTGCAGGGCCTGAAATAGAGAAAGCTCTAAGTTAAACCTACAAAAGCTCTTCCATTGAACTTCGCAAAGCACCGAAGACATTTTTTTTAAGTCCTTTGGGATCCTTTTAGAGAGTGTAACACAAAGGGAGAGACGTATCACCCTCATGTTTTGCCACTGATTACACATCAGCTTGGGTCAAGTAAGAAAGAGTGTCAAATACAACAGGTGCCCAAGCAGCAGGACTCCTGGAATGTTTTGTGAAGACTCAGTGGACTTTCACCTCACATTGTCCCCTTAAATCTGCTCAGTGGGGACAGTCCTTCACCTGCACTCAGGATGAGACACTAGACAGTTCCCATGACTTTCCTGGACATTCAGGAAAGGAAAGCCTCTGAATCCCTGACCCACCCACTCCCTCCTCGTGTATGGGAGAATGAACTAAACTAACAAGCAAAGAGAGACAGACTCATAGATAGAGAACAGACTGACAGCTAAGTGGGGAGGGCAGCGTGGAGGAGAGGGAGGGATTGAGCAAAAAGAAAAAGTACTCATGGATGTGGACAACAGGGTGGTGATTGTAGGGGGAAAGGGAGTAAGGGGACTAAATGATAAGAGAAAAATATACAATAAAATCATTAGAAATATATATATAAGAAAAAAGTCTATGTTCTGACAAAGGTAGGCCCTAGCTGACTTCTTTTCTTTCCACAAACCATATTTCCCATTTCCTTCTTTTTGTTACTAAACATTTCCAGAATGACTGGAGTAGTGTGTAAAAAAACTCTTGTTTCACACTTAACGACAAAGTATTCTTGTTCTCTGGCCATGGAGATGACTAAAGTCACCCCTCTCTTGTGGGTATTTCCACAGGTTCCTTAGGGACGCAGCTTCGTAGAGGGGCCCCCATCTATGGCTTCCCTAGTGTGGGCAGTGTCTCTTCTTTGGCTAGCCACTCCTGACCTCATGGTCTCTTACTCAAGGTGCTCCCTTCCCTACGGGCACGATCCTTTTTTTAAATGGCTCCAGGCAAACATTTCCACCCTGGGTTGCCCAACCAGTCTTTGGTGTCTATACACCTTTGTCATGTCCACTTAGGAATGAGCTCACTTCCTGAGAAGTTCAGCTATCTGTTTCGCATGTCACAGGGTACATCAGCTTCCAGAAGCACAAGCTGGGAACCATACCACTATGTCTCATCACGGCAGGAAAATTATACCAAGACCCAGTGGTTCCACTGGAGGCCCAGTCAAGCTATATAAACATGTAAGACAGAAAAGCTCATGCAAAGAATCCATCTCACAACATTACTCCATAACCACTGTTGCTTATCCATGTGAAATACGAGAACTGTATAATTAGTTTTTGCTAACATCCTTTGAATATCTGTAGAATGTTCGGTACCTCACTTCTGTATAGCCAATGGAAAAGTATTTTTCCTAGCTGAGCAGTAAAAAGAACTCATGGTCCAGAGAGGCAGAGGTGACATCAGCAAGAGGGATATTCCCAGGAGGGCACAACACAGTCCCTGAGGGTTTCCAGAAATGATTAGGTATGAATAGGGACGTTAGGAGTCTGGAAATCATGTAATCTGAGGATTAGAGCAGTAAACCAGCAAAACATGAGCTACTACTGTTAATACAACTTCATTTATACTCAAGGGCTGGTAAGAGCTATACAAATTCAGTTTACTGAAACATAAAAATACTCAATTATGCATATCAATGAAGGCCACAAATTGTTGAAAGTTATATATATTTGGTCTTGAAATATATTAAGTGACTCAGCATAATCATCACTTACTTTCTAATGGTACTGTCCTTAGGAAAACAGTGAGGTCACTTTGGATATCCAGAGTCTACGTCTCCAAGTGGGAGGCACAGGATTTGGGAGAATGTAAGTATATTCAGAAGCATCCTGAGTTGCAGCAGGGTGGTCAGTTTAGGATTTCAAAATCGAACTACAGAAAGGCCACAAAATGAATACCATACATATTTAATAACCATCTGATTCATGTGTTTCCCCAACAGGAAATTATAGGATGTTTTCTACACCAAGCCACAAAATTTACTTAAAATGCTTTGCACAGAATCAGCAAAACCTTGACAATAATGTTAGATGGATTCCTTCAACATCATATCCTCAAGAATACAAAGGGAGGGAGGGAGTGAGGGAGGGGGGAAGAAAGAGAGAGAGAGAGAAAGGGTGGGGGAGAGGAAAAAACAGCACTTTACCTGCTAGAATAAAAAGGAATTCATCCATCACTTGGACTCATTGATAGCTAATGTAAACTCCTATGGTAGAGATCAAAGATACTAGTGAAGTGAAACATCTGACAAAAACAGAATCTCAGTCACCGCATGGTTTTCCTCATCTTATTATCCGCAGAGCGCTCTAGCAACATTGAGCATTTCAAAACAAATAAATAAATATACTCAACAGACTACGCTTTCAAAAATAGCTGCCTAAATTGAAGCCACAAGACACATGCACATTGAATGTGGGTACGTGCCCACACAAGCCGGCTTGTAAAGACTGCAACCAAAGAATGAAAAACAGAAGAAGAAGAAATGTGGGAGGGGCGCGTCCAGAAAGATTTAGACTTAAGAACCCTGCTCTATAATAGAAGCACAGCGTCCTCATCTCATCCCCATGGGGAGACCTCACAGGCAGCCAGCAGAGATTACAGCAAAGGAAGCACCCATTCATATTTTCTCTATCCTGAGATAACACAAGCCAGATGCCAAGATCCGAAGCTCTTTACATACAAATTAGGCATTAAAGGAAGAGAATTAAAGTGCTTTTTCTGATACAATAAAAATTTTGTTGTTTTTATTTGAAGAGCTAATATGAACAATACATTTTAATATTATACTTAGAGTTAACATTTCCAAATACTAAAATGGGATATTTTCAATTGCCCTATAAAGTTAAATTACAGCTGTGTTAACCCTTTATATTATTAAATGGGTATGCCCCCTTCTAATACCAGTTGTCAGAATCAACATCTCACTGGATTAGAAACAAAGTATGTGTGAGAAACACAGAGTATCATATGCATACAAACTATCTTAAATCTGTGTTTATAACTATTTAACACAATTATTAAATCAGAGTATCTAGTCTATTACAGTTGATTAATTTGAAATTATTTCAAGTTTCCAGGAGCTATCCATTTTTAATTCTATCAGTGAAAACAATGCTCCAACATTTTTCCAATGAGCACTTCTATTATTACTATTATCCTCAGAGTTACGACATTTCTCACAATCAATGAGCAGTACCCCCAATCCTATCAACTGGTTTGCTTTGTTTCTCTATCAGTTCATTTATACATTCACTCATAATAATGATTAAACCCAGCTGTGCTGTATTCTAAGGATTCTGAAACAAGCAATACAGCCTCAAGGAGCCTATAGCTTAGAACAGGAAGCAAAAAGCAATGACTGCAAAACATGGCAAAACACACAATCAAGGAACAGGTTACTCAAAAGTCATATTTCAAGCATTTTTCAAAGACACTATTTAAGTTTATACATAACTGATGGAGTAGGGAAAGCTTTTATTTAGAATCCCAATATTACAAGCATGGACTGCAAAATTAAATCCATCACCCAAAATTATATAGCACATTAACGGGCAGAGCCTCAGTTAAAATAACATAAGCCCATATTCTTTTCTCTACACTAGGCTGAATTTCACAGTTACTGAAAATCTTACAAAAAGTCACCATCATACGTAATCTAGTTATTAAATCCATGTGCTTTCTAGCTCTGCATTCAGGATTCCAGTTTAGCAACTAGTGCAATATTCTCTATGCTCTGATCCTCTGAAATTTTAATGACTCTCGTTCTCATTTCACAGTTCTCAGTTCTCAACTGTGTCTCTTAACCTTTCTTTTCAGCCCCTTCTGGTAGAAAGGATTTGAGTCATTAGTAGTCTATGAATGAAAAACAATGAGGGCAACCTTAAAGTAAGCACCATTAAACTTTAACTTGGGAAGGAAAAAAAAGGGGGCCAAGGGCAGACCACACAGCTATGTAAGCATGTGCAGAAAAGATGTGGCCACCTAACAACTGAATAATAACTATATTCTATCCTGGGAAATTTCAAACAAACATCCCCTATAGCGTCATTTCCAAATGCTACAGTGAACCCCCACCCCTACCCCCATTTCCCTGCCTGTCTTCAGTAATGCTTAGTGTGTAAAAGCACAAACATTGTTTTAATTACAACAAGCTAACTCTAATAAACTAGTGGTTAATTCTTGGCCAAACTGTGGCCTTATGTTTTTCAGCAATGCTTTACTTATTGAAAATCTTTGTTTTAGAATTTTGCTTTTGAAATAATCATCAGAATAACACATTCTGTTTAATACTCTCAAAAGTAACATTTATAACCTTTAAATGTGGGTTTGGCTTTAGAAAAACAAGGATTATTAGAGACAAAGCAGAGGACCAAATGTAGAGCTTCTAAAGGAGGGAAGTACTTATGAAGACAAATAAATGATTGTGTATATTCTGTAACCCAATGATCTCAATATTTTAAATTGACAGTCTGCAAGATTCATGAGTTAAGGGTTAATAAAACAGAGACTTTTTCCAGTTAGAAAAATATCTCAGACTTCACTGGCTATTGCTTAGTTCAAGGGCTTGAAGAACACTCCAAAGAAAATATTCCCTCTAGTAATACTTGGATTAAAATGGTGATTTGGGTGTTTTGGCCAATTAAGACACTGGAGAATTGCAAGACTCAACCAGACCCAGCCTCTGCAATACAAAGCTTAACCACATGTGGTGGTAGTTTCTCAATCACATAAATTTGGTGGAGGGAAGCCAACTAAGAAAAAAAAACCTATTGTCACACAGTGTGCACTAACTTTAGCTACTTAGTCTTAGACAGCCCTGAAATATCCTTTTCCAGAGGAACCTCTGAAGCTATAGGTGGTCTACCAGCAAGTCTGAGAAGCATGGGGTAAAGGTAAAACAGAACAGACCACCTGCCTGTTGTTTTTCAGGGCCAGAGCTTGTGTAAGTTTTATAGTAAAGCAAACCGAATTAAATGAATCAAACTGTGCTCCCTGACCTAAATGGAATGTTGGTTTCTCATTCTTTCTTATTTCAGTGTGAACCTACCCACCATCTGGGCTTTCAAGCTTAATAAGTAAATTTAATTTTCCATGGTATAGTTGGCTAGGAAGAAAAATAAAGCTTTGAGACTGTACTGTACAGTGGGAAGATAACCAGACTGAAAGAGCTGGAAACTGGTGTCTCCAGTCCGGGCTCTAAACCCACCAGCCGTGTCACAGGCACCCGTGTGCATGCCAGGCTGCTCCTCTCTTGAATGAGAGTGCCAGCAAGCACTCCACTTCAAAAATCACCTTCAGCCCTCATTCGCTTTTGGCCAACCAAGCAAATGTATAGTTTTTGTATCAGACTGCTAGGCGTGGATTTATTAATTAATTCTTAAAGGTTGGTTTCTGTGGCTACTAAATTATCAGAAGATTTCCAACTCTTTGGTCATAAATAATTATGTTTTTTAACTGCAAAACCTTCTGCTCTGGAAAAAAAAATTCTGTACCCTGTAGACCACACAGTCCACGTGGGCACAGAGCAAAGCATTTTATAATGACAGAAGGTTAGTTTCTGTGGCTACTAAATTATCTGAAGATTTCCAACTCTTTGGTCATAAGTAATTATGTTTTTTAACTGCAAAACCTTCTGCTCTGGAAAAAAAAATTCTGCACCGTGTAGACCACACAGTCCACATGGGCACAGAGCAAGGCATTTCATAATGATAGAAGATTGCTCCTCTCAGAACAGCTGGAAGTCTCTCAGATTAAATCACTACAGCTTACAAATACTGTAGAAACAATTCATTCATTTCCAGCATGACAGAGGAAATTTTGAAGGATGGTTTTCAGAAGGAAATTTGGAAGATCCAATTAACTAATTTTTTTAAAGCAATGAACAAGTTGTGGAAAATAACACTGAAGTAGAAGTCAGTTGTATTTCTCATTATTATGTAAGGAGATCAAAACTTGATGTACCCACCCACAACCCAACCCCTTAGTATACCAGGAATTCTTAGGTTTTTCTAAGATACAAACTAAAATTTGTAAATGAATTCAGAGTGAATTATGGTTATACTCTGAGGAAATTCCAAATTTTATTCCAGAGCTAAATTACTGAAAATATCTGTGTTCTGGGCAAGCGAATTTTGTAGTGTCAACTCAAAGAGTACCAAGTGCTACCCTCTACCTAGTACCTAAGTCCTGTGGAAGGATAGTCTTCCAGACAAATGGTGAAACAACCTCACTCAGACAGAGGTTTTACTCATACATTTCTCTGTACTTAAAGACAGTCATCAGGAATTCACCATGAGTAACAGCATCCAGCTAGATGAAGAAATCAAGAGAAAAATGCAATTTCTGCTCTGAAAATTATTCAAACTTAGAGTCATTAGAATTAAGCCCATCATTTGCCACTGAAGAATGCAATTTTGATTAAGGTAAAATAGAACGAATACACAAATATTGCTCAAGTTGCTCATTGCTCAAATAGTTCAGTTGTCATAACAAATTGTTGCTTCAAACTGCATTGAAAGGAAATATATTTATACAGGAAGAGAATATTAAGTAGAAAAATAAGGTAGTAGAAGGGATAACTAAGTTGAGTAAAAAAAAAAGGCAACAAAAGAGACAGAATATGTCAGCTGCTCCTTTGGTTTTCTTTTACTTTTTGCTTTATTTGGAGGAGGGGGGAGATACAACTTGCCCATGCAAGCAAGCTCTATTTTTATTGCCCCATTTTACTCCCACTGATCAAACAATGGGATGATTCTTTCATTTTGAACAGGCTGCCAAAAATCATCCTCTCGCTGCCTCCGCCCAACAGTTTACCAGTACTCAAAACTTAATGATCTGCAAACTGGGAAATGATGGCATTTCCAAACTACATACATAACTAAGAAGCCTTGCTCTAGTCACACTCCCGTTTCTTTCCCTTGGCCACACTTTGCGCCAGGGTCGCAAGTCTCTTGACTATATATCAAGTTCCCTGCATACTCAAGGCTTTAGCTGTCCCACCACAAAGGTCTGAGAATCTACCTGCTCCTTTTCGAAGCAAAATCCTATCCTGTCCTAGTCACCACAAGGTCTGGTTACTTCACTCCATACCCATCCCCCCACACCTCCAAAATCCCCTCTGTACTTCCATCCCAGTTCAACAAGCCAGTTTTTCCTAGATGTTTCCTGTTTATTTTAGGTTTTGCTATGTAACTGGACAGTAGGCCTACTCCAAGGCTGTCAGGTCTTTTTCTCACATCTCCCCAGACAGGTGAAAAGGGAAGCAAGTAATAATAATTTTTTTTTAAACCTGATGACTGACAATTAATCCAAAAAGTTCTCTTTTAAAACACCATGCAGTTGTTACAAGGTATTCCTGGCAATCAAGAAGTAAACTTTCATGCATTGGACCAATATGGAAATTAACTACATTCATACTTAAAGACTGAAGATGTAACCAACAATACATTACAAAAGTAGGAAGTAACCACTGTAACCCTCTACATAACTTAAAAAACAAAACAAACAAACAAACAAAAAACTCAGCTGTAAATCCCAAGTGTCTATATACACTCAGGGTCCCAGTGTACTGTTATGAAGCATGGATGGGGTAATCAAACAGTAACAAAATACGACTCTGCAATGTCATAAATTTGACTTAGCATAATGTGATCCATTAGTGATAATAATCATTTAACAACTTGTTTTCCTTCTTAAAACGGAGATTCTTTTTTAAAGAATGGTTTCAGTTGAAGTTTCCTTCATCTTTTTAAAGCTTCTTTAAAACTTTCCAGGGAAATTTAAACAAATGCCTTCTTCTTCTCTCAGTAACATTCCAAATGGCAGCGAAGAATACCCGAGTCCCTGCACAGATGAGAACAATATTCCCCAATGGCATCACTTAGCAAATGGGCAAATAGGACCCCGACAGCCCTGAAACACCTTAAAGGCATTATATTGTCACTTCAGTCTTCCTCTATCATAACTCTCCCCATTGCAGAACTACCAAATAACCTCAGTAGTAGTCCAGAAGTAGGAGTGAAAGTGGCATCTAAAAAGTAAGAACTATCTGAAAAATTAGAGAAAAGTAGTTATAATCACAATCCTTTGGTCATTAGCAAGTGTTGCCTGAGGACCACAAATGCAAAGATGAATCTCAAGACTTTACTGTGGCTTTTCATACTTTTCAGTATCTACTGCCAGAAAAAAATTATGGCAGTACCAGCAGGTTGAAATCCTGCACCAAAAAGTGTCCCTGAAGAATTGAGAAATTATATAGAAGTATCCAAATATTAATATGCAAAAACAAATAGGGAATGCCAAGGATGGAAAAGCAGTACTGTGCAACCAAACTAAAAAGGAACATTTGTAAATCAGGAATTCCTGAGTGCCAGGGAAAAATGTAGTTCAGTGGCTTAAAAATCAAGTCATTCATGATCTAACCTTAATCCCCTTCTTTATTTTGTATGTGGATAGGGATTTGAAAAGCTCTATGGCAATTTGATGTTATTTAACAAATAATTATACAGCTTTCATGTTTATTTAACAAGTAATTGAGGAAAGAATGAAGAAACAAAATGGAGACACCATTGCCAAACTAACAAAACCACTTAAATTGAAATGGCCTGAAGCATGAGAAATAGATTTTATTTTGCTTTAACTGGACTAAAGACTTAAACTTATAAACTTTTCGGTTGTGCATCAATGCCTGGAGATATATATAAATCTGATAGATAACCCTCTGAAGAACTTAGGAAAAGATGTTCATGCCTCCATACCACTAGACATCTGGAAGAATTCCATTTCAGGTCAATCCAGAATCTAGGAATGCAGAACTGATTTTCCTCAAATAATGAACTTTTAAAGAATTCTCAACTTTTCTCCTTTTTTTCAGAACACTCTGGGTGTTACCTGATAGTGATTCCCAATATGCAAATCTTCAGACCCTTGAATAAAACTTTGTCATTTAATTCCAGCAAAGATCCATTTATGTGGGGCCGACAAAATTTCATAGCTTTAATTCCATGGGTAAAGGACAGAGATGCTGCAGAACTTCCTACAAGACTCGCAATAGTTCTCTACAACAAGGAATCACTCTGCCCAATATGTCAGCGGAGCCAAGTCAAGAATCCCAACTGTAAATGACTGCTCTGGAATGTCAGGCTCCGTATTTCTCCCCACTGCTTCATTCACTTATGACAAGATAAGCTTCCTGAAGCTTTTGCAGTATGGGACTCTGCCAGTGTTTGTGTACAGGCTGTTTCTCCTCCTTTTGTTCTAGCCCTACCCTTCCACATGTCACCACATGCCAAGCCAGGCCATGATCAGACCCTAAGAAGCTGACTGAACCCCTGGTTTTATCATCCCCCACTGCAGCTCATCTCATCCCCATTCAAGCTCCAGTTATAACACAAAAGGAAGTTTGCATGAAAATAACTAACTATTCTCATTTTTATAGCCTGCTTCTCTGGAACTGGCAGCAAAACTTGGCCTGAAAAGACTAAAAGGTAAAGGAAATTACTGTTACCTAACTGCTGCCAATTAAAATAATGAAGCTTCAAAAACTGAATTATCCACTGTATAAACACACTTTAGATTAGACTCTTGTTTCCAAAATGATCACAGTTCCTGGTCATTTAACAACTAAAACCACGTGGTAAAGAAGTATTGTGAGCTGTCTTGTTTTTGTTTTTGTTTTGTTTTTGTGGGGTTTTTTGGGTTTTTTTGATGTTTTGACCTCGTCTGACCTACCACAAATCACACTCTGCATCAGTATATTCTGAAATGGTCAACATTTCCTGTTTCATTAAAACATTCTTTGTCTGTTAATCTTGTAAATTCATATACATAAAACATATATCCTCATCCACTCCAACCACATCAAACAGCAACCTTCAACCCCAAAGTTGTCACACCCGTTAGGATGGCTACTGTCAAAAAAATAAAAACAGAAAAAAAGAGCAAGGGGTAGGGTAGCTGTTAGGTAGGATGTAGGGAAACTGGAAAGGAAACCTTCAAACCTTTGGTGGATATGTAAAATGGTGCAGCTACTATGTAAAACGGTATGGTGGTTCATCAAAAAACTGAAAAGAATTGAAAGAAGGATCTCAAAGAGATGTTTTATTCACAGTAGTCAAAGGTGGAAGCAACCCAAATATCCATCAAAAGAGATGGATGGATAAAGAAAATATGTATACACATACAATGGAATATTATTCAGTGTTAAAAAGGAAAGAAATCATTCTGATACATGCTACAGCATGGACAAACACTGAGGACATTATGTTAAGTGAAAACAGCCAGTCACAAAAAGACAAATGCCATATGATTCCACTGATACGAAGAAGTAAGTAGAGTAGTCAAGCTCATAGAAACAGGAAGTAAAGGGGTGATTGCCAAGGGCTGGTGGAGAGGAAATAAGGAGTTGTTTAATGGGTATAAAGTTTCAGTTTTTGCAAGATGATAAAGTTCTGTAGATTGGTTATGTAACAATGTGAATATATTTACTACTAAACTATGCATTTAAAAATGGGTTAGATGGTAAATTATATGTGTATTTTATCACAGTTTAAAAACCACAAAGTTGTCAATATTTAGCATCACTTCTAGGTATTCTCTTCTTGTAACCATAAATCAAAATGTTCTACATATTTATAATTTGGTCAATTATTCTTCATCACTTTACTTTCACTCCTGCACAATCTTACCCACCCTCAAAAGTGGATTTAAATACCATCCATACATTGATGATTCCCAAATTTCTTTTTCTAGCCCTGACCTCTCCCCTGACTCCCACTTAATTGTTCCAATCTAACATGGAACACATCTGAAATGAAATTCTTGAGAATACCCACCACACCTGGTCCCCCGAGGATCACTTTATCTCAGAATTCCAACAGGCCAAAACCTTAGATAAGTGGTTTTCAACAGGTCAACTTTGCCTCCCAGGGGACCAAATGTCTTAGACATTTTTGGTTGTCATAGCTTGGGGGCAGGGGAGGGGTACTTCAAGAGTACAGAGGCCAAGGACATAGGTAAATATCCTACAATGCATAGGACAGACATCCTGAACAAAATTTACCTGACCGAAAATGTCTGAGGTGGAGGAACCCCATCTATGAAGCATAGTTGCCTCCTCTCTCTCACACTCTACATTTGATTAATCAGAAATTCTTCTTAGTATCATCCACAAAACAAGCCCAGAATCTGTTTATAATCTGTTCATTAGGCTTTAATCCTATTGCAAATTGCCACGTTCTTTTCCTTAATGAAATAACTTAAACAGCCCTCTGACTGGAATCCACAGTTAGAATGTAAGCATCCAACCTCTGCAAAAGACCCTTCCACAGAGCAAGTTCCTTCCAAGTCCTTACATGCTCTTCACATTCCCCAACTCTTCCCGGTTCACTTCTTCCTGCTTTCCCATTTGCTCCTGTGCTTTGACCACATTGGCCTCTTTGTTCTTCCTCAAACACCCCCCTCTCCAGCCTCCAGGCCCAGTCCTCTAAGCTATCTTAAAAGCGCTTCCACCAAAAGTCTGCAGAAAAATGCTCTTTCTTTTGTCTGGTGTCTGCTTAAATAATACAACACTCAGACCTACTCTGACTACCCAACATTAAAACACACCCTCACCTACACACCCTTTCCACTACTTGTCCTTTATCTTCCTTTCTCCAGAGTGCCTATCACCATCTGTTAATATATGTTGACTCTTACTTGGTATGTCTGTCTCTGCCAACTAGAAGACAAATACTTTTTCTCCACAGCTCTAGTCTCAGCCCCTTGTTGAAAAGATTAGTAAATATTTGTTGACTAAATGATTCCTATCTTTTCCAACTATTTCAGCGTAGAAAGTTATGTAAGGGTTGTTTTGTAAACACAAAATGAAACCATATTATGCATACTGGTCTACCACCTGCTTTGCTACAAAAAGTACCCAAATTCTACAATTGACAGCTTTGATTTTTCATCACAGATATAAGCAGAATCTGGCTTAACCTAATTTTAATGTTTTTACTATATGAAGGTTTATTCTTTTGTAAGAAACTAAATATATTTCTTAATGTAAGGTCCAGAAATGAAGCAGTGAACCTGGACAGTAGTCATTGCCAAGGTCCAGCAGAGCACACAGTCACAGAAGACAATCAAAATCAAACACATTTAAAGCATGCCTATCACCTACTCTATAGATTCAAATTTCAGTCACTCATATACCACTTCCATAATTTTGGTGACATCCTTCCTACATTTTCTTCTTATGAATTCATCTACTTCTTTTACTGAGCTTTCTACAAAGCAATGATTTCTATTAAATCTGGAGTTGTTCTTTATCTAATACACATTAAAATAAATATGGAATTATTAAAATGTAAGACATTCCTTCATATAGTTCTTAATATTTAACACATTGCTAGTGGCTTCTACTTTATAGTCTAAGAAACACAGAACACTTTTCAATTATAAAAAAGAAAACAAAATCCCAAGAGGCTTAGTGCTTCACTTGATGTCAACAGTTAACTAGGATCAAGACTTTCTCAACTTTGTGTTCTGGTTTCATGCTGACTATGGAAAATACATTTTATTTGCAACCTTTAAATAGTCTTCTTTTGTGTGTGACACATGGAAATTATGCTGTGGGTGAAATATAAAGTGAACAGAATTAAAAGTCCCAGATCAGTGAGGATAATTTATTTTGCCATGAGAGGCTTAAACAGAAATACAGTAATTATTATGTAGGGCACTTTGCTGTCACCAAGGTAGTTAGATATGGTTACACAAATGAAGAGTACATCCATTTTTCCAACAGCAGTATTTCTGTTGACAGTATCTTAAAGATCCCAAGGTTTGGCAAGAAGTGTGGAAATATGATTCAAGTCAGATCTTTATAGGGTGACCATATATTCCGAATGAAAAGGAAAATAAACTATCTCCAAGAACAGCCTGTGGTTTACCACTACACCAGTAAAAAATTAATCAAATATCTGTAAGTTAGATTGTTATAATAAATTCCGTTGTTTAGTATAGTTGTAGGGGGAAGAATGTTGGTTAAAATCATTCTTTTTCATTGACTCGCTGTTGTTTTTCTATTTAATTCTCCTTTACTATCTTAAAATAGAGCACTGTAATTCATGCATAAAAGCCCTGCACATCCTTTGTTGAGTTATTCTTAAGTATCTTATTCTGCTGTAGCCAGTTTTCAAGGTAGTGTACATAAATTTATTTACATCGATCAACCTATCTAGGCTCTTATTACTTCTAATAAGTTCTCTGTAGATTATTTAGGATTTTATATGGGGAAAACAAAATTAAGTCTAAGATCTTTTATGCCTTTGATTTCATTTCACTCCACAGACCAGGGATCCTTCAAAACAATACTGAATTCAAGCAGTAATGGTAAAAATTCTTGTCCAATTCCTGTTTTTTAAAGTGAATGCTTCTAATGTCTGGATGAATGAATATAGTTTTTTCTAACTCCTTCAAAATTTCAGGCAATTCACTATCATAATATTCTGTTCAAATGACAATGTTAACTGGAAATTCTTAAGGCCATTACCAGGCTATAATAGACAACAGTTGGGTGATTATGCAAATCACAATAATTCCTTTGTTTTTGCAAAAAAGTGCTGATAATCAGAGAAACCCAAGCAACATACTTTGTTCCCTTGACCTTAGGTAACCAGTCAAGGGTCTTTAACTGAACTTGGCTGGGTCAATCAGAGTCCTTTTAAAAGTTTCTGGGTTGGTTTTTTTGTTTGTTTGTTTGTTTAAGTTTATCATGGGAAAGTAGACACACACTCTCCCTCCAAACAATTTGTCAAGTATAGAGGCAGTGTTTGTGACTTAGCAAGTGGAAGAAGCCAATTAAGAGGATGCAGCTGATAAGCAAAGGAAAGGCAGAGACACAAAGCCTCTTAGAGGCCTCAGAGATGACACGCTGGCTGTTCCTAAAGCCCATATACAGTATGACCCTTTCCACAGATAAATGAGGTGCCTCAGTGTCTCCCCAACCAATTTTCTGTTCACTTTACGAATGAGTGTCCTGGTTGACACACACAATAAGCCATTTTGACAAGAATCCACTAAGAGTGAGACTTCTGTTTTCCAAGAAATTTGATACTAAGTCAAATAGCAAATTTATGAATAATGTGTTATTTTAATTAGTATTACAGCTAAAGTAAAATGTAATAAGCAATTATAATTTTACAAAAAGTTAATATTGGGAGAAATTGGTCAAATAATAAATAGGATTTTTAAAAATTATATGTGAATTTATAATTATTATAATAATTAAATATTATAATTAAAAATCTTTAATTATCTTATATTAATAGTAATTAGATTTGCACTTCCTTCAGTAGTACCTGAGCATTATGACTAAGGTTTACTCACAAAGACAAAAACCTTTTGCTCACTGAATACCTCAAACTCTTATTCCTGAATGTCTGGCTGATGAGCTCACATTTTCCAACAATCCATTCATTGCTTTGTTACATTAACATTTCCCTTCATAATATTTTTTATTGCTGTTTTCTAGTCTACTTTATATTTACTTAGGTTTATTTATTTTGCCCTTAAAAATTAAGTGCTACATCTAGGTCTTAAAAATCTTCTGGGGGATGGTTACACAATGACTTTATATATATTTACCTTTTATATCAAAGTATCTTTAAAACACACACACACATGCCCTGGCTGGCATAGCTCAGTGGATTGAGCAGGGGCTGCGAACCAAAGTGTCGCAGGTTCGATTCCCAGTCAGGGCACATGCCTGGGTTGCAGGCCACAGCCCCCAGCAACCACACATTGATGTTCCCCTCTCTCTCTCTCTCTCTCTCTCTCCCCCTCTCCCTCCCTTCCCTCTCTAAAAATAAATAAAATCGTTACACACACACACACACACACACACACACAAACATGGTTTACACGTGTAGTAAAGACCAGCACGTCCCCAAACCGTACCAGTGAAAAATGATGACTGACGCCAAAGGGTAAATGTATTTTTGAATGTTCCGAGGCAAAATGGAAAGATTTCAATATGATATGCAATTTTTACTCCAAAGTAGAGGCTATAAAACTGGGATGAGTGGCAAAGGCAGGAAGACAAAAGAACTAGAGATGGGAGGAGAGAGCTGCAGAGCACAGGCGCTGCTGCATCTGGGAGCAGGCTCCTGCTGCCCAGGTGAATATTCTCAGTCATGAGTGACAAGAACCTTAACCCCCAAAGACTTATGCCAAAGTAACAAACTGAAAAAGACATTTTCAATTCAGTTTATATCTTAACAGGGGAAAAAAAGGAATGTGGAAGTTCTTTATTCAATGGTCCTATTTTAAACTGACTGCTTTTAAAATAGCACTATGTGGCGGAAAAGTTCCCTTTAAATCCTTCCATACAGTCAAGGTTAAGCTTAAAAAAATAAAGGGGTCTTGGGAAACAGGAAAATATAAAGATTGAATGTTTATTGTCACGTACCCATTTACAAACCTTTAAATCCAGCAATTTGATATATACCCGTAAAACACCAGCTGTGAGAATGGTGTCACAAGAAAAAAATTCATGCTCAAATGTTAAGGAAAATGGTATATAAAAATCCAAACATTTTAAAATTAGCACTCACTCAGGTCCCTCTGCTGATGGCTAGCTATGACAGCAGAACTTACACCAGCACACAAACTTCATTTTATTGGAGAGACTGCAGGCTTCCTTCCAAGTATTCTTTTGCAAGAGCTAATAAGAAGCATGAAAATCGAGTCCCAGTTTTATCTCCTTTATTCCGCTTGTACTCTGGGGTAGAGTGTTAACGAGCGGCAAAATGACTAAAAGGCAACTTTCCAGGACAGGCTTCACTGCCTGACCACTGTGTCAAATCTATTCAGAGATATTTGCATTTATTTATTTTTTACATTATAAATATTTATATTACTAGAGATTAGCACCACGATCTATGGGGAGGCCCTTCCTTTCACAACCCTTTTGAAGAAACTTAATTTTTTCTTTATTTTTTTATTGCTGTTCAAGTACAGTTGTCCCCATTCCCCCACCACCACTTCCCTCCACCCCAGCCATCCCCACAACCCACCTTCAATCCTACCCCTCTTTGGCTTTGTCCATGTGTCCTTTGTACATGTGCCTTGACAACCCTTTGCCCCCAATTATGCCCTCCTATCTCCACTCTGGTTACTATCAGTTTGTTCTTAATTTCAACGTCTTTGGTTACATTCTGCTTGTTTGTTTTTCTGATTAGGTTCCAGTTAAATGTGAGATCAAATGGGATTTGTCTTTCACTGCCTGGCTTATTTCACTTAGCATAATGCTCTCCAGATCCATCCAAGCTGTCACAAAGGTAAGGAGTTTCTTCTTTCTTTCTGCTGCATAGTATTCCATCATGTAAAAGTACCATAGTTTTTGGATCCATTCATTTACTGATGAGCACTTAGGTTGCTTCCAGCACTTGGCAACTGCAAATTGTGCTGCTATGAAGATTGGGATGCATAGGTTCTTTTGAATTGGTATTTTAGTATTCTTAGGGTATAGTTCCAGCAATGGAATTGCCAGGTCAAAAGGCAGTTCGTTTTTAGTTTTCTAAGGACATTCCATACTGTTTTCCACAGTGGTTGCACCAGTCTGTACTCCCAACAACAGTGCACTAGGGTTCCCTTGTCTCCAAAATTTCACCAGCACTTGTTGCTTATTGCTTTATTTATGATGGCCATTCTGACCAATATGAAGTGGTATCTCACTGTGGTTTTAATTTGCATCTCTCTGATGGCTAGTGATACTGAGCATCATTTCATACATCTCTGGGCCCTCTGTATGCCCTCCTTGGAGAAATGTCTGTTCAGGTCCTTTGCTCATTTTTTAATTGGGTTGTTTGTCTTCCTGGAGTGGAGTCATGTGGGTTCTTTATATATTTTGGAGATCAAAGCCTTGTCCAAGGTATCATTTGCAAATATATTTTCCCATACAGTTGGTTCCCTTTTCATTTTGCTGATGTTTTCCTTAGCCGAGCAGAAGCTTTTTACTTTGATGAAGCCCCATCTGTTTATTATTTCCTTTATCTCCCTTGCTCTAGGGGACATATCGGTGAAAATACAGCTACATGGAATATCTGAGATTCCTGCCTATGTTCTCCTCTAGGATTTTTATGGCATCATGACTTATATTTGTCTTTTATCCATCTTGAATTTATTTTTGTATGTGGTGTAAGTTGGTAGTCAAGTAGGTTTTTGGTGGACGCTGTAGAATTTTCTACGTACACTATCATGTCATCCGCAAACAATAACAGCTTTGTTTCATCCTTTCCAATTTGGATGCTTTTTATTTCTTTTTCTTGTCTGATTGCTGTTGGTTAGGACTTCTAATACTATGTTGAATACAAGTGGTAAAAGCAGACATCCTTGTCTTGTTCCTGATCTTAGTGGGAAAACTTTTAGTTTTTGCCCTTTGAGTATGATGTTGGCTGTAGGTTTCTCATACATGACCTTTAATATGTTCAGGTATGCTCAGAGACATTTTTAGAATTTTGACAAACATTTCTAGTTGTTATGAAGGGTCCTTTTTTAGTTATAGAACCAAAAGAAAAAAATCACTAATGTGAACACTCTGAAGTATTTTCTGAAACCCCAGCAATTACCCTATGCAAATCTTTAATACTAAAAATTTTTATTCAAAGAAAGTTTATTTTTCTATTAGACGAATAATCTGAGAAAAGGTAAACAGGAAGCTGTAATAACTCTCAAAACCACCTTTCATTTTTCCGTATGCCTTACTAAATACTATACTCAATTTTGGACAACCAAGATGGTTTCTGAACACCTGAAATATACAAGAATTAAAAAGAATTACAAAAGAGATCAGAACTCTATCTTCCATGTGTTTAAAATTTAAGTAAAAAAAGGAAGACACAGGATATGACAGAACAAAGAGCTGAAAGTCTAGTCTAAAGACCTGACACTGAGTCCTACATCCTCAGCTGTCATTTTTTTTAATCCTTATCCGAGGATGTTTTATTATTTTTTTTTAAGAGAGAGGGGAATGGGGGAGAGAGAGAGAAAAAAACTCAATGTGAGAAACATCGATCAGTTGCCTCCTCCAAACACCCCAACAAGGAATAGAACCTGCAACATTTTGGTATATGGACGACACTCGAATCAACTGTGCAACCTGGCCAGGCTCCAGCTGTCACTTATTAGTGGAATTTATTTTCCTGAATGATACATTCACAGTCTGAGCTCCATATCAGATTGTTGTAAGGATCCAAAAAAGAATATAGTATATAAAAGCACTTTGCAAACTTTAAAAAATACAAATAAGTACTAACACGATTACCAATAAAAATAAAATCCACTGTAGTGGCAATGTGATCTGCCACCTCTCAAGTCTCCCACAGTATTTCACCACACAACTGGAAATCAGGGAAATCATGGAAAGCCTCTCTTGTTCAATAAATGTTAAAATTAGAACTTTGTACATTGAGAACATTGTGATGTTTCTTTTTTAAATTTGAAGTGAAATCACTGTACAAAAAATGTTGGTATACAGGCCAGCATACCTAAAGTTTGTATCTAATAAAAGGTAACCTAAGACACACCAGAAATATAACCCATACTTATGCATATGAAATGTTAAAAGATTGTGCATTTATCTGAGACAAAAATTACTTCACAGATTGTACTGAACCTTATAATAACATCAATGCTGGAAGCATAAATTAATAGCACTTACTATTGGCATATGTGCAATGCAAAAATGTATGGCAAAGATTAAACAAAAAAATCTGTTATCAAAGGAAATAGGAACATGCAGTTTTCTCAACATTTAAAATATTCTTCAATTTCTGAATCCTTGGTTCAAAGACAGGCTAAGAATGACTTAAAATAGGTTTACTCAACATTTTTGGCTTTCACATGCCAAAATTTGATATGGGAACTATCAATAGATTGATGGATTAAGTTTTTGCTGAAGTATAATATGTGCCTGTTTAAAGGTGATAAAGAATATGAAGATTAATCTAATTTCAACACTTACAATGTATCTGTGTTCTTCCTTACTTTCAGTAAGATATTGAAATCATACATCTAAAGCACTTAGTAGAGCATGATATTATTATTATGCCATTTTTATTTACAGCAGTCTTAGTTTGGTATCTTATGGATTATGTAAAGGCTCTGAAGCCCAAAACCTGCGTGTAGACCCTGGTATACCGCATATTATCTGTATGCCTTTGCTATTCCTTAAAATGGGTATATTAATAGCATACATCTCAGAGTTACTGTGCAGGTTAAAGTATTATAGTTAAAAATATATAATTACTGTAGTAGTGCCTGGTACCTTGAAAATGCTTAGGGTCAACTGTTATCATCTACAGCAGTGCTTCCCGATACTTACCACCTGGCTTGAATTATATTTTTAACACATTTCAAGTGTTAAAAATATAGCCTCAAATGACTAGTGTCTAATGTACTGGGCATCACAGATATACATATTTTAAATCTCTTGAAACTCATAACAGCTCAAAATCTTGTATCAATAACCAAGTAACTTACGTTTCTGACACTTTTCCTTTTTTAAAAAAAATAAAGCTCTATAAAAGTATTTTGATTTTGCCCCCTATTAACATTTACCTAGTTCTGCTTATGCTTTTAAAAAAGTACAAAAAAGGAAAACAGAAGTTCTAATACTCTTATAAAAGAAGTAAATATTAAGGTTATAAGTTTCTCTTCCCAGTCTCTCGTGACTTTTTGTTCCAAGGTATTTAATTACAAGACACCTAGCCCATTTCAGGATAGTACTTTCAGTATCTGAGGATTTAAAAAGAAAAAATAGACCTCTGGCCAAGATGGAGGAATAGGTAGATACACTTTGCCTCCTTGTGCAACCAAAAGAAGGACTACAACAAACTTAAAAACAAAAACCACTAGAACTGCCAGAGAATCGGACTGTATGGAAGACTGGCAACCAAGGAGTTAAAGGAGAAACACTCATCCAGACCAGTAGGAGCAGCAGAGGCAGGCACAGGAGGCAGGGGCGGGAGCAACAGGGGCAGACCAGTAGGAGCAGCAAGGCAGAGAGGACACACAGTAAGGCTGTGGCTGGAGGACCAGGTGGGTGAGGCTATGGCTAACAGACCAGGGCAGGGAAGGGGGCAGCTAGCAGACTGGGTGGTCCCACATTTGCAAGCGGATAAATTGGGAGGAACAACTGGGGAGCAAGACAGACCATACAACCCAGGGTTCCAGAGAGGGAAAAGAAAGCCTTAAAGCCTCTGGCTATAAAAACTTGTGGCTTGCTGTGGTGGGAGAAACTCCCAGCCTCACAGGAGAGTTCCTTGGAGAGACCCACAGAGTCCTAGAATGCACACAAACCCACCTGGGAATCATTACCAGAAGAGCTCAATTTGCTTGTATATATTGGGGGAAGTGACTGAAAGCAGGGCAAAGGCTGAGCAAGAGGCGTTGTTCTCCTTCTGACCCCTCCCCATATACAGTGGCACATACTGTGCCACAACGCAGTGATGTGGCTTGCCCAGCCCTAGCAAATACCTAAGTCGCCACCCCTTACAACATAACACATGAGCCGAAACAAAGAAATATAGCCCAAATGAAAGAGCACATCAAAACTCCAAAAACAGACCTAAGCAATGAGGAGATAGCAAACCTATCAGATGCAGAGTTCAAAACACTGGTAATCAGTATGCTCACAGGAATGGTTGAGTATGGTCACAAAAATAGAGGAAAAAATGAAGGCTGTGTAAAGTGAAATAAAGGAAAACGTACAGGGAACCAACAGTGAAAGGAAGGAAACTGGGATTCAACTCAATGGTTTGAAGCAGAAGGAAGAAATACACATTCAACCACAACAGAATGAAGAAACAAGAATTCAAAAAAATGAGGAGAGGCCTGGGAACTTCCAGGACAACTTTAAATATTCCAATATCCGAATCATAGGGGTGCCAGAAGGAGAAGAGGAAGAATAAGAAATCAAAAACTTATTTGAAAAAACAATGAAGGAAAACTTCCCCAGTCTGGCAAAGGAAATAGACTTCCAGGAAGTCCAGGAAGCTCAGAGTCTCAAAAAAGTTGGACCCAAGGAAGCACACCAAGGCACATTATAAGGACATCACCCAAGATTAAACATAAGGAGAGAATTTTAAAAGCAGCAAGGGAAAAGGAGACAGTTACCTACAAAGGAGTGCCCATAAGACTATCAGCTGATTTCTCAAAAGAAACCTTGCAGGCAAGAAGGGGCTGGAAAGGAGTATTCATAGTCATGAAAGGGAAGGACCTACATTCAAGATTACTCTATCTAGCAAAGCTATCATGTAGAATGGAAGGGCAGATAAAGTGCTTCCCAGATAAGGTCAAGTTAAAGGAGTTCATCATCACCAAGCCCTTATGATATGAAATGTTAAAGGGACTTATCTGAGAAAAAGAAGGTAATAAAAAATATGAACAGTAAAATGACAACAAACTCCCAACTATCAACTGAACCTAGAAAAAAGAAAAGAAAAAAAAAGAAAAGAGAAAAGAAAAAAAGAAAAGAGAAAAGAAAAGAAAAGAAAAGAAAAGAAAAGAAAAGAAAAGAAAAGAAAAGAAAAGAAAAAACAAACTAAGCAAACAACTAGAACAGGAACAGAATTACAGAAATGGAGATCACAAGGAGGGTTATCAGTGGGGAGTGGAAGGGCAGAGAATGGGGAAAAAGGTACAGGGAAAAAGAAGCACAATTGGTAGGCACAAAATAACAGGGGAAGGTTAAGAATAGTACAGGGAATGGAGAAGCCAAAAAACTTACATATACCACACATGAACATGAACTAAGGGGACATGGGCTAATACTGGTTGCAAGAGGTGTGCAGGGTGGAGAGGAATAAAGGGGAGAAAAAATGGGACAACTAATAGCCTAATCAATAAAATATACTTTAAAAAAGAAAAAGAAAAAATAGAGTAATCTGGGCACTGAATAAAAAGAATATAAATCCCGGGAAACCTAAAGCAAATGTGTAAACCTACACATGTCAATGGTCAAATGTGAATGTTAAACCTTGGAAGTGATCATAGTTTAGAAATTTTTTCTTATATTAATCAAAATGAAAACCACAAGAAATAAGTGCATCTGTATAAATTCTTCAAGATAAACATAAGCTAAAATATTATGAAGTTGAGGCTTCCTCAATTGGTGATAAACACATAGCTTAAAAAACAACAAAACAAAAACTACATTGGCACACATACACATATATGTCAAGGTTAGGGACTCAAAGTGGTCAGAAAGTAAAGGGCCCCCAGGCAGGGGCAGAGGAGTAGCACAGGGTAGATAGATGATTTGGAACCTCTCTCCTGAAGAAAACTCACTGAGCCCACATCCTGTAAATTTTTCCTATTTAATACTGTCCTACAATCCTTCCACAGTGATGTGAATAAATGGCACTTAAGCAAGCTGTCCAAATAGCTTTCTCCTGGTTCTCCTACTGATCTAAGTCTTTGTTGATTTTACCTGATCTAACCAAACTCAGGACTCCCATACCTCAGGGCTCAATCCTCCCACCTTTTCTCTTATGTCTGTGCACACACACAGGCTGGGTGATCTCATACATCCCCATAGCTTCAAATACCCTCTCCATGTTGACAACTTCTAAATTTGTATCTCTAGTCCCATCTGTTACCCGAACTCTCCGGACCTCTATATCCAGCTCTCCCTAGGCAAGGTTACTTAGATATCCAATAGGCATCTAAAGAGACTCAAATGTTTAACTATTTCTTCCCCATCTCCTTCATTTCAATTAATGGCAACATCTATGAGCTGCATTATTTTTTCTTTTCAGCATTTAACCACCATCAGACATAATTTGTTTAATGCCTGTTTTTTCCCAATGGAATGCAAGCTGCATGAACAGGTATTTCTGTCACAATATGTACAGGCTAGAAGGGACTAATTTAGGCTGTGTGGACATGCAGGCCCCCAGAGGAGATGTGTGGGGTAGAATCCGAAAGACAAGATGAAGCCAATGGGAGGATGTGGATCAGGATGTTCAAGGGAAGGACATAACAAACGCAGAGGTCTAAATCCAAAAGAAGCATGGAGGGACACATTAGGAGAAACTGAAGCCCCTGTGGCTGGAGAACAGGGAACCAGGGAGAGTGGTGAGACGGGAGGAGTGAGGAGAAGAGTGTGGTCCCAGGAATTCAGGGAGAGGAAATGGGGAGTTCAAAGGCCTGGAGGCAAGAGAGTCAAAATCAGTATATTGATACAAACAACAAGAGGTGACCCAGATGTCTCCCAGAAAGCCTCAAGGGATCATCTCATGCTTCCTTCGGTGGTTCTGTTGGTATGTAACTATTTGTTAGTAACTGAAAAAATTTTTCCTACCACTTTTTTGTTGCATTAAAAACATGCCTTTTTAGTTGGCCTTAGTAGAATTATTTTTAAACTCCAAGTTAATAAGCTAAAAGGAGGTTCCATTTTTTAAAAAAAAGTCAATGTTTCTTTGGGCTCTTTTTCTGCAAATAGCCTTTATGTTACCCTGATGATATATATCCATTTTACCAATAACAGTAAATCATTGGAGACACGAGAATTTGTTTAAACTGTTGAGAGTTCTCTCTCATCTACTTGAGTTTTTATTTCTCTTTACTCACTGCTCTGACATACATAGGTTTTGGTCAGATTTAACAATATAAGTCATGATTTATCACTGAAAAAAAAAGCAATGATTAAATGGCTTTATAATCAATTACAGAACTCCTTTACACTTTCCTAGTATATAGACTTAAAATATTCTACTGATAGGGGACTTAAGAGTTGGAAAATTTTAGTTTAAGTAATAACTAATAAGCTTAGTAACCATTGCATGTAAAAGCTTTTGTTCCAGGAACTGAGGTATGACCCAGCCTGACTCCAGACCATAAGCAGTTCCACCTTTGTTCCTCAGGAGGACTGTAAGCAATTCAAGATGGTATCTGAGCGACTGTACTCCAGGGTGAGTATGGGGTGAGATGACCACCACCCAGGACACAGCTAAAGACCACTGCCTGGGGCACAGCTTAAGACCACCTAGGACACAGCTCAAGACCACCACCTGGAGCACAGCTAAGGACTGCCTAGGGCAAGAATGCTGGAGTTGTTTTTTTTTTTTGATCCAATTAACTCCTCCCTGAATTTCAAAACCCCTCACCACACCTTGTTTATTTCCTGCTACAAAAACCTTGGCCTGGAAAGAAAAGACAAGATGGTCTATTAGGGTATGAACCCACGATTTTCTCAAATTGCTGGCCATCTGAATAAAGTGCCCATGAAGATTCAATCACTGTCTCTGCTTACTGGGTTTGGTCAGCACCTCACAGGTGCTGACAGGCACCTGAACTCTGGTGTCTTTTTCAGTTTCACTACTTCCAAAATGAAGTATTAACTCTTCAGCACATCTTTATATAAAATCTGCTACCAGATATTCCTTCAGTTGTAATAACATCATATGACAGGAGGTATTGATTAATTCACTCAAATATTTAGATTTGTGTGTTTACGGATTACTTTTATAGAATCTTTGTGGAAATGCAATCTACTAGGCTTTTATCTGTAAAGATTTTTCTCATTATTTTGCATTCTTTACTTTAGGCCTTTTCTGAAACAACAGGAAAAACAAGCAAAACCCTCAATATGACTTCACTTGTAAACACAGAATTTCCTTCTTGCCCCAACATGAGAAACATGGCTGAAAGCAAAAATGATAATCTTTGAAACACTAAGAGTTAGTGATCTAACCTCCATCTCCATTTCTTATAAGACACTGTATCCCATCCCTCACCCATTTCTTCTCCTTGGCCATGGTCTTCTATCCTGTCATCATATTGGATGTCTCAAGAGCCTGCTCTTAAAACATCCAGACTTCTGAGCTCTGCCTTCTTGATTCCTGAGGCCTGCCTTCCTCCTCAGCCACATCTTAACTTCATTATCTGGACCAGTTCCATTGCCAACTTCAGTATTCAAATTTCACTCCTGCTCACAATGCCCATGTCCTCTCTTAGAATCTCCTCTGTCTCTAGTGAACCTTGAGACATATGAGCATATGAGACAACTCGCCAAGCTCACCCTTTCTGCTTTCTAAGGCTCTCAGTACCCTCCTCCTATCTCAGTTATCCTTATATTCAATAAGGACCCATTGTCTTGTTACACAAATCCATGTGCCCATAATCCAGAACCATGTCTTTGTCTGCCAACCACCAACTTTAATCTGACCTCCTAACTACTCTTACTACTCACAGTCCAAGGTTCTGCACATTGCTAGACAAATCTATGAGAGAGCATGATAACTTGTCTTTACTTGACATATTTATAAAGTCTAACTTCAGTAACTACTATTGGTGAGTAGTCCCTTTTTTCTTATATAACAGGGAAAATTTTCTTGTATACATGTCCCCGAATGTTCTAAACTATTTCTACAAACTCCTCTCACAGCAAAGGACCGTTCCTTCCTAACACTATTACCCCCCTACCCAACCAACAGTGCAAAGTTCTATATTGAAACCAGCCCTTTCCTCCTTTTCTCCCAGCTCCGAGGAAGAGCATTTCCCCTGGCGTCTATAGGTCTCCTCAGTGCTATAAGAACATTCCTTTGGCTCCCTTTCCCCTGTATGCTACAATGTACTTTCCCATATTCTTCATACTAATACATTTTTCTAAAATTATAGTTCATGCTAGTTGGTTTATCGCTCTTCTGAATTATTTGCATGAGATTTGAATCACACCCTCCCTCAACCCAGAACTATATATTCCCCTGGCTTCCATGCCATTTCCAGCTCTTTATTTACACGTATCTCTAACCATTCTTTTCCTCTTTCTGTCAGCATCTCCTCTTCTGGGCCATATGTACACATACTACCCACCTCCCCACAGAACTTGGGCTTCAGTTGTGTAACCTCAGAAAGTTGGAGTAAGCATTATGTATAAAACACTTTAAAGTGTCCTATTTAGCCTCAAGACTCCAATCAAAGTCACCTCCACAGAAAAATCTTTCTCTGATCTCCCCAGAATGGGTCAGTGAGTCTCCCATAATGGCTTATAGGTGTCCAGTACAGGTTGTATGGTATGGCTTGCTCTCTGATAATGGGACCAGACCCAGGGTAGGCTGATGTTTCCTAAAAAATATGGTTACCACCTCTCCCGATATTTCTTCCACAGCTTACCTCTTTGTCAACATGGCCACCAAATTAATTGCTCCTAAATCCCATATTTATCTTTTCATTTTCTATTCAAAAACTTCTAGCAATTATTCTACAGCCTGTAACAAACACCAAAAGCTCTTGCCCAGCTCTTAAACCCCGCATATGGCCAAAACTACCAATCTTCTACTAATACCTTCTAAGAACTATCTTCCTTATCCTACAAATATATACAGCACTTTCTCCTACCTTGTAGCCTCTACTCAGGCTCATTTATTTGATTGCCACATCCTTGTCCTGTGATTCTTCCCTGGCTCAGGCAAAGCTTCCTGTGAGTCAAGGCCACCTTAAAAATATCTTCCTCAAATTGCTTTCCCTTATCCATTTAGCAAAATGATGCCGAACTGTACTGCATTTCTAGCACATCTGGTCCACACTTATATTTTTTTATATGTCCATATAATCCTCTAACAGGACAGTGAAGTACAGTGAAACCAAAGATGATGTCGTAAGGAAGTGTATAACCTTCACTGTAACTATCAGCATCTTCATCACCAAGTTGTTAATAAATGTTAATAAATAATTAACATTATGTGCCAGGTGATACTACAAATGCTTTACAACAATTTTTGGGGTATATCAAGCTATTTTTTTCCATGTACATATGGAAAGACTCATAGACAGGGCCGTTCACAGGAATTTGAACACAATGGGTATAACATTGTATTTGCGAATGGATAAATGTACTGCTGATAACCAAGCATTGATACTGTCACAAAAATTAATTCATCAACCTAAAGTGCTTTGCCCATTTTTCCCAGCCCAGCAAATCCATCCAGTCTTCAATACCCAATTCAAATGTGGCCTTTTCAGAAGAGCCTCCTGCTAACGCCTTGGCAAAGTTGGTTGCTCCCTCCATGAATTGCCTTGAACATTTATAATATGTCTTTATTATAATGGTAAGGTTATTTAGGAGTTTGCTCAGTTAGAGTGGGTTTCTCAATGGCAGTTTGTTCACTATTTTTAACTCTCATAAAAATTAACTGGAAAGCAAAATGAATGTAATCTGCATCTACAAATGAAATAGAAATGGCTTATCTTATTTGCAGTATTTGACAATCATACAATTTTTTACTAACATTTAGTACATGCATCAGATTATAAGGTCTGATATGGCTAAGTCTACTTCAGAAGGTCTATTCTTTATTTTATTTTTAACTAAGCAAAGCATTATTAAGAAATGAGTCACAGACTTACCAGTCTTCTCCTTTCTTCTTCTACTGTGATGAGTAGTCTTGCAAATTCTTTTAGTGACTGAGCTATTTAGAAGACAAATGTTAAAAAGAAGCATTAACTTTTTTTCATTGCTAATATCTAACCGCACAGGTATATACATTACAATAAACTACTTATAAATTTGTTTATATTCTATGGGTTTATGTTTTTATAAGCATAACACAGTATACACAACAGAATCTCAATGGCTAACAGCTATAGGTAAGAGATGATTGAGTCTTACAAATCGAAGTTAAGCACATATCAAGTATAATATTTTTTTCTTTAAAGATACTAGGGGAATATAGTTTATATACTTAAAATATGACTCACATTAATAAAAAGAAGTACAGTACTGGAATCACTTCTAAACAAAATATTGCAAATAATGAAAAAATTAAATCTTAAGAAGCCATAAATACAGTGCAAAGTCTCCCACTGACTGCCTTTTAGAAGTGTAACAGATTCTGTATTCCTCCCATATCCACAATATTTTAGACCTCTGCTGGTCAGTGCAGTCAAATGACCACTAGCATCAGCATTTTGGGAACCCAGAAAAACAGACTCTCAGGCCCTACCCCGGAATCTGCATTTTAACAAAATCCGCAGGTGACCTGTTTACATTATATGTTGACCAGCACTGCTTTAGAAAACTATCTGATCCTATATTGCTGTGCCATGGGGAAAGAATCAAGTATTCAGAAACTTTAAAAGAATAAACCAAAAATAAATAAATAGGAGTAGCCTATTCTTTAGCCTATTCTTTAAAAACATGCATGGTACCAAACGGCAATTGTGAAAGAGGAATTTATCCACATTCATTTTTGTACCTTATGTTTAATATGAATTATTAACTAAAATCAGAATGTTTAGTTACAATACTAAAGAAACAAATAAGAGCAATTGGTTTTCATTTCAGCTTTGAGCCTTCCTTTCCATGTCCCTATTCTGTAGGCTCTCCCCATCCCCTTCCCTCACACACAACAATATTGAAAACATTCTGTGAGACCAGTCTAGTAAGTCTGGAAGAAAGCCTACAATAAAGACAAGTGAGGAAAACAAATCAAAAGCCACATCAACAGAATTTATTAAGAAAGAGAAAGAATGTTTTCCATTTAAGAATTTTAAACTCTCATCTAGTATTTTTTTTTTCATCTTCAGAACTGCTAGGTTTATAGTAAACTAAGCTGGTTTGAAATGCTATCCCTAAATTACTTCACGTTGGGTTTCATTCAGTTACCAAAACAGAAATCAAAGGATTACCTAGGAGACTCAGATTAATCTGATAAACACATTAATGGCCTTAGAATAAGTATAACTTTTTTAAAAGTTAAAAGTTTTAATTTCTTCAAAAATAACCCTATCAATGTTATAACACAACCCAGTTTTGACAATAGTAAGTATATGGATTTTAACTGGAGTGCATAATAACATATTTTTGTACTTTCAGTAAAGAAAGCATTCCATCATCATTCTGGCAGCTAGCTATTGCCACTGAAGATCTCTGTTGGTGAGCCTCAAAATATGTCAATCAATTTTGGGTGATGGAAGGCAATATTAACATAACTACAGAGAAAGAAGCAAAGAGATAAGTCAGTTTGGGATATAGGAACTGAGGCAGCAGGTACTCTTGAAGCTGAGAAAATAAGAGATATAAATAGAAACATCGTCAAAAGTAAAACAAACAACATTAACCCCAGATTTCTAACTCAATGTCTCCCAAACAGGAAGGAAGGAAAGATGGAAGGAAGGAAGGAAGGAAGGAAGGAAGGAAGGAAGGAAGGAAGGAAGGAAGGAGGCCAACCTTACCTGCATCTGCATGTTTCCTTTTCTTGGAATCTATTGGATGACAAACTCTAACACAACATGGGAATAAGCCAAGAGAAGAGGATACAGAGTCTAGAAATAAGAGATCCAATATAGAAAAAAAGCAAATGGAATCCTCAGGACAACACAGATACATATTCCAGAACAACAGTTATGCAAAAGGTCCAGAGAGGATCTTACTTAGACTGAAGCAATTAGATTAGGGGGTCCAGGAAATGTCTCCCCAGGGAAAAAATAAACTGGTCAATATCCTGATGTGTCTGAATGTAATAAGAGGATATTTACAATCTTCTTTTTTTTTCCCAGAAAATACAGCCCTGGCTGGCATAGCTCAGTGGATTGAGCACAGGCTGCGAACCAAAGCATTGCAGGTTCGGTTCCCAGTCAGGGCACATGCCTGGGTTGCAGGCCACGGCCCCCAGCAACCGCACATTGTTGTTTCTCTCCCTCTCTCTCTCTCTCTCTCTCTCTCTCTCTCTATCTCTCTATCTCTATCTCTTTCTCCCTCCTTTCCCTCTCTAAAAATAAATAAATAAAATATTTTTTAAAAGTTTGAAAAAAAAGAAAAAGAAAATACAAAGGCAATTATTAACTCCTGGGAAAATAAAGTTATATATAATAAAATTAATGAAATAGCTGAATTGTAACATGTACAAAGTCACTGTAATATAAACATTAAATATTGATTTTGTCAAAATTAAGATTTAGCTCTTTTGAGAGAATAAGGGAAAGCAGCATATATGATAGCATGAATTCAAGACACAGTATGATAAGAGTATGCCATAAAAAGATGATATCTAAAACTGAGAAAAAGATCAATTAGCGATATATTTGTGATCTTTAAGGAAATGTAAGAAATGGTTAAAAATTCAAAGTGGTCAGAAATTAAGTGGTGGAGAATAGTGAGACAGAAAATAGCTAGTCTGGTTTTTTTAAGCCCTCACCTGAGGATATGTTTATTGATTTTAGAGAGAGAAGAAAGGACGGTGGGAGGGAGAGAAAGGAGAGAGAGAAACATAGAAACACTGATGTGAGAAAGAAACATCCATGGTTTGCCTCCCATATATGCCCTGGTCTGGGATCAAATCCCAACTGTTTTTTGTTTTTGTTTTGGTGTATGGGACGATGCTCTAACCAACTGGGCAACGTGACCAGGCAAGGGTATTCCTAGAGTTTAAGTTTAATAAAAACCTATAACTTTTTAGGTAAATTAATAAAAATAAAACATGCTATTACTGCTTTTGTTTCCTACTGCCCTAAATTCTAGGAGGGCATAAATCACATATTACTAATTTCCAGAAAGAGTTAAGTAAATATCTAGCACACAGAAGCCTATCAGGTATTTTTGAAATAAATAAAAATATAATCGTGATTTTAGAGTGGCAGGGGTACACTGGAAACTTCCACTTGGTCAACCTGGAAAATGATCACTGGCTCACTCACCAGTGACCTAAAAGTCCCAGGCAGTTCATTGCTATGGTGACTGTCCAAGGCCACAAGCTTCCCCCAGATAGCTACTGCTCTGAGGAAACTGTGGAGTTGCCTTAAATCTGACTCTGATTACAAGTAAAGAAAGTCTGTTTGTCATGCTGTTGTACCTCTTTGTCCAAAAATAATAATTCTGAATTCTCCTTTACTTGGTTATCTGGTCTGTTTCCAATATAAATACTATTTATAGACTCAGTACCTAATAGTTGATTATAATGAGAATGTCAAAGGAGAAAAATTTTAACATGCAAAAACCACCACATGTCTGGTTTCTCACAATGTAAAGCACTCTCATTCCAGCTGTTTTCTGAGCCTGCCCCCAATTTAACAAGTTTTGTATCCTCTTTTTCTTTCTTTTTAATTTTTCAGGGAAATTACTTCAAAAAAGGTTTTCTCTTTAAATGTTACAGTGTCAGTTCCATAAAAGTATCTATTTCTTGGCCCAAATGAAGATACACATTTGTCATTTGTTCTATTTAAAAAAAAAAAGGGAACAGTAAATATATCATGAATTAATGAAAGTGGCCTAGTGATTTTTTAAATCCATACCTAATGTTTTCCCCTAATCTTTTTACTTATAATGATGCCAAAAGATTATACAAACAGTTTATTAAGCAGGAAGTAACGTGAAGAAAATAGTATTTAACAATCCTGTGAAGCAGATATAAAGTAATTTAAGGTAATATCTTTTAAATTGGCTTTTAGGGTTAAGGGCTGAAGGACAGCCAGTTCCTTCCCAGCCTGCCCCAACCTTGAAGCAGCAGGAACTTCTAACACAAGCTGGCCAGGCCCAAGCTGCCATGTGCACCCCAGGAGCTCTCCACTGATGAGAGGCCAGTAACAGAATCTCTGTGCAGGGGATCTAGGAATGCCTTAAAGAGACTATCAAAACTGGCGGGGGGGAGTCTATTCTCCACCAGGCCTTGAGCAGAAAACAGATACAAAATGAGGTCCCCAGCACCCATCACATTGCCTTATACAAACCAGCTGTTGTTTTTGTGACTGCTGGAGTCATTCCATCAAAGACTTTATTTAAGCAAAATCCTAAAACATGTATTACATTCAAATTTCTAATACTGAAATACTTTCTTTTATCAGCAACTATATGTGATATTCCATGTTTTATTAATGAATATTAATATTTACATAAATAACTATTTCCTTATCTGATTGGGAAGCCCAAACTAATTCGAGTGTAACAGCTGGTCCTGCAGTTACAGGTGGTATGACAGGAGCATGATTTAGTGAGAAAAATATTCTAAAAACAATACTTAATACACAATGGGCTTTCAATAGATGATCATTAAATGAATTAATGAGTTTAACAATACATTTCCACAGTCTATTTGCTCTATTCACTCTTACTCTAATCTTCAAAAAATATTACAAAATGAATAGCCAGATAGTTTGGAAAATTATGTTAGCTATCCACATTCTTGCCACCTGCATGAAACTTTTCTGGCTCCATTCACCAACAATAATCTTTTCCCTTCCTGACCATCTGGATCACGAGATTACTGGAGAACAACCAAAATACAGTTTCACACATTGCTGAGGTCAAGAATTTTGCTATAGGCTTTCCTTTTATTCTCCACAATGTGATACTGGAAAACACTTTTAGAACCAAAGAAATCAATTATTCAGGTGTACTTGTGACGGGTCCTAAGAGTATAAATATTCACAGAGCCAACAGTCAGATTATACCTAGAGGGTAAAAAGTATGGTAGTGGTTTCTCTACGTACCAACATTTTAAATTCCAAAACATTCCTGAATTGTCTAAAACACCTATTTCCTAACTTAATCTTTGCAGCAGGCTTAAATTTTCCCTATTTTTTTAAAAGTTAGTCTTCATTGTATTTTTTTCATTACTATTTAGTCTAGCCCTCCCTTCCCCTAGCAATCGCAAAGCAACACTGTTGTCCATGTCCATGAGTCCTATTTCCTTTTTGCTTAATCCTTCCTCCTTCTAACCTCCCTGCCACTAGCTATCATCTGCTCTCCATCTAGGAGTCTGTCTGTGTTCCTTGTTCGTTCAGTTTGTTCATTAGATTCCCCATATGAGTGAAATCATATGGTATCTGTCTTTCTTTGAGTGGCAACTGTAGAAAACCTCTTTAGGGTCTGGAAGTAAGAAAAAGAGAAGAAGAAAACTCCCCGTTCATTGTGGACCTAACTCCACTACCTTAAGTACTAAGCATTACACCATTAAATGTTTCAACAATTGATCCACTTGGACTTGACAGATTTTACAACTAGAAGAATTAAGAAAGAACATCTTACTTGCATCCAACCAATATCATATCATAATCAAAAACTGATGTGTTAAATATTTCTCCCAGGAGGCCTTCCTCAAACCTACATAGCATAAATACATAAACAAAGGTACAGATCATAAGTTCACAACATATACAGTGCTATCTCAACACTTTTTTTGCTTTATTAGAGTGAACAAAAGTCACTTTCGATGTTCAGATATGCTGATAAATAGGAGAGAACTGGGTTAGCAGTAGGACTTAAATTTGGTTAAATCTCAAAAAAAGCACAAAGACCTATAAAAGATAGTTTAAATCAATGCAATCATATTTTATAAATCCAGATGATGGCCCAGTGGTCACTTTACTTTTCTATATGTGTGTGAGATGTAGGCTCTGTCAAGCTCTTTTATAGCATCCTTCTGGCATTGACTCTTCATGAAGAGTAGGAGAGAGGCCAAATACAGGTGTTAGCAAAAGAAGTTTTACAGTTGTGAATATGTGAAACAGTTAACTCCTGTATTATTATTTATTAATTATTGTACTATATATTTGTATTATTTGCCTTCTTATTATTACTGTCATTATTTCATATCCTTACTTATGATTTATCTTCTAGAAAATGATGGCTGTTACTTAAATCTACTTTTGCCCACCCCTGTAATAAAACATCGACACTTAAATAAGAATATGAACCAGGGTAGGTAAATTTGTCACATCCTTCTAGATCTGGCCAGATAAAGAAAAATAAAGGTAGAATCTACATACATAGGCAAGTGACACCCAGCATGATACTACAAAGCATGCAATGACCTAGCAGGTGTCACAGCAGCAGTTTCTGCCTGGAATTCCCAAAGGAAGAGTTTTAATTCTTTGTCTATTTGAAAGATCAAAGAAAGCATACTGACTGCATATTAATTGAAGTATCTGAGGGAAAGTTTTGGTTCAGGAACAATTTAATCCATAAAAAAATCAAGAAGTACAATCAGCTTGTGGTATGCCAGAATAATAAGTACTGTATCTGCAAAACAGACAAAAGTGATATAAAAACTGACACCAAATTATTGTGTCTTGGTAACAAATAATACCCCCACTAATAGTCTGTCCACTATGGCTACAAATGCTGGCATTATCTGGAACCACAAACTCTAGTTATTAATTCCTGAGAACCACAGCAACAAATAAGATTTTTCTACTCTATTTATGGATTCAAGCTCCATAGATGCCCAGTTGCAAAACCAATAAACTACTTCCTAAACTAACAAGAAAAAAGTCACAGCACTGCTGTGACTTAGCACTGTTGTACTTAGTGGCACTCATCTTTCCAACACTTCAGCCCTTGGAATTCAGAGTTGCAAAAAGCACATGAAAATTTAATTATCTTTGACTTAACTAAATGAGAATCTCCACAATGTCCCCTGTGGTTAGTTTCTTTTTAATCACCAAACATAAATCAAAAAGAGATTAACCTTAGTAAATGATTATTTAACCACTATGCTAGAAACTAATACAAAATATTGGATATAAACTGCAATTGAAAAATAAAATTAAAAATTAAAATTAAAAAAATATTCATCTTGTAAACAAGTCCCTGAATACTTGCATTTAAATTCTTCTTCCATAGCCTACCAATGCATCCTTGTGATGGACTGCATTGTATTCAAATAAACTAGGTTTTGGCAAGCTGAAAGAATATATTAGATATTATGTTAGTAGTAAAAAGTTTGTTAGCTGCTGGTCAAAATGGCAGCACAGGTTAAGTTCAGTACTCACATTCTCCCACAACTACATCAAAATTAAACTAAACTACAGAGAAAGACCACCATTCAGAACCACCTGAAATCTAGCTGAAGTTTTACAACTAAGTATATAACGAAGCCACATCCAGACTGGTAGGAGAAGTAGAGATGCAGAATGGGCTGATAAAAATTGGAAGATATATCTTGGCTGCTGAGGTCCCCCTGAGGGGTAAGAGGTCCCAGTCCCACACCAGTCCCCCCAGCCCAGGTTTCCAGTGCCAGGAAGAAAAGACCCCATAAATTCTGGCTGTAAAAACCAGTGGGGGTTGTGGTTAAGTCAGACAGAGCTGGAGTTCCAGGCAGTTCCTTTTAAAAGGCCCACACATAGACTTACTCAGACTCATTTTCTCTGAGTTCCAGTGCTAAGGCAATAGCTCAAAGGGTGCCAGGGACATACCAGGAGAAACTGAATTGCCTGGCATCAGGGAAAGAGCTGAAAGGGCAGCTTTCTCCCAGACAGAAGAACTAAAAGAGGCCATTGTTCCTTTTCTGAGCCTTTGTTCACAGATTCACAGAGCCAGAAGGTGGGCACCATTTCTGAGTCTCCATTAACCTGGTCGTCACTGTCCACCCTGCTCTGGTGAAGAATGGAACCACCCAAGCTGTTTCCAGCTCCTTTCCCATAAGAATGGGTTATCTTGGTTCATGCTTCATACTTTCCTAAAACCGAACAAGCAGAATCTGGTCTCAATAAGCCCCATACTTCTCACTAAGTAACCCCAGGCCCAGCAATAGTGGCAGCCAGCTTTGGTTCATAGTTTAGCCTCTCCTGGGTCCCTCCAAGCCCAGCACAAGTAGCAGCCATCTGCAGATCACTCTGTAGCTCATGCGAGGTGGCAGGTGATCTTGGCCTGCACCTCCTGGGAGGCCCCAGAGCCAGTATACTCAGTGAACAACTTCAGACAACTTTGAGTTACTGAATTCCATGCAAGCACCTCCACAAGTGACACCTTCAAAGGGCGAACTTGAGTGTGTTGAAGGGATGGTGAAAAAGGTGAAGGGATTAAGAAGTACAAATTGGTTGTTACAGAATAGTCATGGGAATGTAAAGTACAACATAGGGAATATAGTCAATAATATTCTAGTAACTATGAATGGTATCAAATGGGTATGAGACTTATTGGGATGATTATTTAGTAAGTTACATGATGTCAAATCACTGGGGTGAACATCTGAAACTAATATTGTATGTCAACCAAAATTAAAAAATAAATAATGATTAAAGAAAAATTATTTAATTTTATAACACAATTTGCTAATTAAGCGTTAAAGAATAAGAAGTACCTGGCCTACAAGTGAAAATAGTCACAAAACTGAACTTTTATGAAGTTGACCATGTACTCCATGTAGGGTTAGGAACAGCCTCATCTCTTCCTCATCACTTGTCTAATACCATCAATTGTGTCATATTGATGCCAATCCAGACTCTGAATAAGACACACTGACAGAATCCCCACTTTGAAATCCATTGGCTTAATACCAAGCAATTTCTTTCTGCTTTCTCTTATTCCTGTTTATCCTCTAACCACCCTACACAGCCTCTCTGGAGGGGTTATGACCAGCATCTAGAGTTCTTTTTGAATTCCCAATTCCTGTTCCTAGTGCCTCTCTCAATACCCCATGAGACCCCAGGCCCTAACATGTACTATACTTTGATTTGGCCTATCAGTGTGGGTCCCAACATTGCTCAGCACTACATATTTGGGCTGAGATTCAGAAATTGTGGTCAAACTGTCAATATTTCACTGTTGTCTTGTCTAATTGGACACTCAATCTGGTTTATCTTATCCTCACTAGAATAACAACTGGACTGTATGCAAAAGAAGACACCTACTATAAGCCAGGGACTTCACCTATAAAAGACAGCTACTGCTGCTTCTGTAGATTGACTAGGATCAACATTAAAATGGAGAATTACGACTCCAAGATGAAAATCACAGTGGATGCCCAGATGTAGTTCTAGACTATATATCTAATGTTTTTCCCTTCATATACTCTCTCTGAACTGAGGAAGGGCCTTTTAGTAATATCTTCTTTGAAACTGCCAAAGTACAAGGTAGTTTGAGAGTTCTCATTGTACATACATACACACATACATATATATAATGGGCTTATATGTATTATATAATATGTGTGTATGTATTTCAAATAAGGCCAAATTTTGACAAATGAATACATACAAATATAGAAAGACTGCCTTTCCATTTCACACAACTTGAAAACTTGATTCCAGCTGGTCTCTCCCCAGGTTTCATCACTCTATTGCATTATTTCAAATAAATTTTGTCCAAATTCTAGCAAAGATCTTTTACTATAAGGTTTTTTGTTAATTGGAGAAGAAGAGAAGGTCAGTGGATGGATGTTCAGAGGTTTTGAAAAAGAGAAGCTGGATATTGGACACAGAAGCGGATATTGAAATTTCAGGAGAGTGGTAGCAGGATGGGTGCAGAAGAAGAGTACGAATGAATGCTTCATACACCTTTGCAGAATTTGAAGGAGTGCTGGGAAGTTCCTTCCTATGACATTTTATGTTAAGGCAATAAGTACTGTGCAAAAAATACTCTGCAAGTCACATATATGAGGTATGTCCAGAAAAAGTTCAACCATTGTTAATGTAAAGAGGATGGTTTGTGTGACCTAGATGTAACCCGGCAGCCAAGGAGGGTGGAGTGAAATCCACAGACATGAACAATGACGACTTCACTTTACTAGTCAGTGGGGGAGGTAGATGCCCCTGAGTGAGCATGTGTACTATGTGGCCATCATGTTCAAAATGACTGAGCAAGTAAAACAAAAAATATGCATCAAATTTTGCATTAACCTTGAACATTTCCCCACAGAAGCTATTCGGATGATTCAGAAGGCCACAGCTATGGACAACTGGGGATTGGCAGCTTCATCAAGACAACGCACCCACTCATGTATTACATCTTGTGCAGCGTGTTTTGGTAAAATATTGAATCACCCAGGTGATTTAGCCCCCCTACAGCCAAGATTTGGTGCCCTGCAACTTTTGTATTTTCTCGAAACTAAAATCACCTTCAAAAGGAAAAAGATTTCAGACTGTCAATGATTCAAGAAAATACGATGAGGGTGCTGATGACAATTGGGAGAACTGTGTGAGGTTCCAAGGTGCCTACTTTGAAGTGGACTAAGGTAACATTGTCCTATGTACAATGTTTCTTGTATCTTCTTCAATAAATGGCTCTATTTTTCATGTTATATGGCTGGATACTTTCTGGACATACCTCATATGTATTTTCAAAGCACACGTGTTAAAAATAAACTGCTTTTCTACTGTTGCCTTTAGTTTTTTGTTTTGTTTTAGTGACTTTTGACCTGTTTCCCAAAGCCAAAACAACCCCCAATTCAGAAACCATTTTCCCAAGGTGTAGACCACTCACATCAAGCGCGTCTACTGAAAGGTAGATATGAGGCATTACATATACTATCTCATTTAATATTCACAGAATAATATGAGGTACTGAAGTAGGTGTTACTTTCATTCTGAAGATGAAAAAAGGAGGATCAATCAGCTGGAGTAGCTTGCCCCATAATCTCACAACTAGTAAGTGGAGAAGCAGGTATTTAATTCTGATTATTTCACATCAAAGTCTATTTTGTCCCAGCAAACCATTATTGTGGTGGAGTGGGGTTGGCGGTGATCATCAGGTGTGTTGCCAGCCTGCTACCCTGCTACATTACAGGCAGCCTGTGTCATAGCTGTTTGTGCTCAAAGAGCAACCAGGTGCCAAGCACGCTGCCTCAGAGTTAACAACCAGTAATCTATTTGCTGACAAATAAGCACTCACACCAAGTTGGCCCCACTCCCCATTCTCACTACCATCAGGAACTGACTTTCCAGCACTCCTTCACATTCCACAAAAACTGAAGCACCTGTTCATACTCCTCTGCACCCAACCCTCCTGCCACCACTCTCCTGAAACTTCAACATCCGCTTCCGTGCCCAACATCCAGCTTCTCTTTTCCACAGCCTCTTACTCTGCAATGACCTTCTCCTCTGCAATTTCACACACCCACAAGGACACCAAGAGTTCAAGCTATCTAACCCCTTGGCCTCTGCTTTTTGGCAATCCTTTCATTCAACTCTAGTTTACTCCTAATCTTATTTCCCACAGTGACTATCTAACAAAGAATTTTCTCGTTTCTCAAGAACCCAGCCCCAAACCTCCCCTCGGTGTACCAGATGGCCTAGCCTTCTGATTCTCAGAGAAAAGTTCAGGACCCTCTTTCTGGTCAACGCTATCTTTATTCATTCTCTTCAAACTTGCCTGTCTCAGCAAAGGAGCCCTCCTCCTCTTGCAAGCTAACAACTTGCCGTGAAGTTTCTAATCTCACCCTTTCCCATCTTTGGCTACATGTTTCTTTTTCTCTCACTCTCATTCCTACCATCACTTTTCTTTTCTATCAAGGTAATTTCCCCTTCCCCTAGGTCTACAAATTTGCTGGGTATACTCCTTCCCTCATAAAGAAGGAACAGCAGGAAGACATGGGTGGGAGAAGATTTACTGGATACCTGCAGCACTGTGCACAGCTCCTTAATCCTCACAATACCCCACCGAGAGGTTAAAGTCAAACACTCAAGTCTTCTCTCACCATTCTCAGATTAGCTCAGCTGAAATGTATACCCTTTCCCACCACTTCAGGCATAGTGCCACAGCCCCAACTCACTATTCTGAATTTAACAAATCCAATGACCTCCTGGGAATTTCTACCAGGGACATTCTCTGTATTTTGAAACTTAACATGTGTCAGGTCTTAACTCCTAATTCCACTTCAGTACTCTGGGCACATATAAACTGGCAAATGGGCCCATAATGCCATGTTCCTATTAACTGAAGTGATAGCTTATCCTTCCTTCCTTGCTTCCACTCACTAAATAATGGATTTCTCTCCTCTGTCCTTCTGTATCTATGTAAGGCTATTGCTTCATCTCTGTTGTACTATTATAGCAACCTAGTTGTTGGTTTCCCAACTTCTATGACTCTAACTCATTATATGTACTAATGGTCAAAATTTTAAAAGGGCACCTTTGCTCTGGCCAGTGGCTCAGTCGGTTGGAGCATCACACCTTATACCAAAATGTTAGGGGTTTGACCCCCGGTCAGGGCATGTACCTAGATTATACATTCAAACCCCAGTGGGTGTACATACAGGAGGCAACCAATTAATGTCAATCTCTCACATCAATGTTCATTTCTCTCTTTCTTTGTCTCTCTCTGTCTCAAACAATAAACATATCCTCAGGATTAAAAGATAAATTTAAAAGGTCGCCTTCGATTATGTCATTATCCAACTCAAAAACCTTGAATCGGTAAATAAAATCAAAACTCTATATTGCAAGTAACCTGGGACCTCCATAATGAGGCCATAGGTATCTTTTCAAGTATCTTTGCCTGAGATGCTACTATTTCCAATCTCTAACTTGGCACTTTGAAACTACTAGACATTCCTATAGCTTCCCATTCCCATGTCATTCCTTTACCTACATACATTTCCTAAGCATGTCTATCTCACCATTAGGACCCAGCACGAAAACCCCCTCTATTGAGCATCACCTGATATCCCAATCAGAAGGCCCTTCTCTGGCTTTGGTGTTCTCACAGCATTTTTGTTCTTACTGTAGCTAAAGCACTCAGCATATTAGCCCTTAGTATTATAGTAATTATATCATAAAGCTATTTTTTTACTCCCTTGTATTTTATAAGCCTAATAAGGACAGAAGAAAATTTTATTTGTGCTCACATGTTCTAAAACCCCAGAAGGTTCTTTGCAGTTAGAAGATATTCATTACTGGTAGAAAATTCTAGAGAACCCAAAGTCTGTATCAGCATGAACTAAGCCACACCTTGTATGTGACTTTAATTCAAAAAGCTGAGCTTTTCATCTCTGGGCAGTTTGTTTGGAATCCACCTTGTCTGATTATCAGGGTATGAATCCCTTTGTTCTGCATAAACCAAAACCTTTTTGCAGGCTGTGAAGGACAATGTGGCAATAAATGACCAAATTTCCCTACAAACATGTTGCTACTAGTTTTAATGGCTCAGTTGGCAAAACCCTGGACATCAGGGAACTAGGATCAAAAAGAAAATCACATCCAGAAAAGACTTTTTCCCTATTTTTGTACACTCCCCAATTGTGCCCATCTCAGGATAAACCACAAGTATATTGTTTAGAGTAGTGGTTTCCCACAAGCTGCATCAGATACCAATAATCTCCATAAAATTGAAGGCTCCTTAAGTCTCAACCCAGAGGCTTCTACCTTAGTTCAGGTCTGATGGTGGGGCCCAGGAATCAAATGTTTACGGTTCCCCGTACTTGATTCTCATGGTAGGCAGTTTGGCAAGGGGGTGGTGGAGGGATGCATGCTTTGTATAAGGAATTAAGAATTCAAACTACATTTAAATAGAAAACTATGTATTTTAAGGAAATTTGTAAGAATCATCTCTGCTTCCTTGCTGGAAACTCATCTGTAGTTTTAATGGCAGAAGTAGTAGTACTCTTCAGCCTTGTGGTTATGGAGAAAATAATATACTATCTGAGTCCCGACAATCAAGCATGACCCAAACGTTTTTCTCTCCACAGCCCTCGAATCATGGCTCAACAACTACCCAAATTTTATCTATAACAGAGAAATTAATTGGAATTGGTCTTATTTCCCCCAGGCACATATTCCTAGATAACTATCCAGGACAAGCTTCTCTTCCTCTTTTTGGGGCCTATTATTCAACTATTGTTTCCTTCTAACTTCTCGCTCTATATTCTAGCCTCCTCACCTGCAAGTCTCTCTTCATTACTCATATGCTAGTCTTTGCCTTTTGCCAACAATTTTTCCATTAATCCCTGGGTGTCCATATCCTGCCTCCTAACTCACTTATTGCAGACAGTTTCCAGCACTATTGCATTTCTGATCCAAACATTTTATGTCAAAATTGAAACTGTACTTTGATTATTTCATTCACATTTAGAAATGTTCTCTCTTGGTTCATAAATGATTTGGCGATGAAGGCAATCTTTAACTCACTCTGAACTGGCAGAGATTTCCATACTGTAACTCATCACATACACTGATGCCAGAATAAACCTCCTAAAGGGCAACTTTAATCAAAAGCTCAAGCGTCTCCTGAGAGCATGCAAATTAAATTTCAGACTACATGGCAATGTGTGCTTCTGCTCTCAGTCTCAACCTTTGTACTCCAGAGGAAATGATATTGTGTCTTAGTTTTCTTCAATATTGCACACGTCTAAACAATGAATGTTCAAGTGCACAGTCAGACTAGATATGCCCGAGCAAGGAAAGAAGTACAATGTTTTGGAGCAGAAGAATGCAGAGGTCAAATACAGACTGGAGATATGCTTCAATACTCTAAAGGCTTCAGGAAAAGAAAAAAAATCTAGTGTGGTTACAACCAGCAGGCCTCAGAAATATTGGCTACCTTTATGCCTTTATACCTAACGTTTTCAATACAGAAATAGGGTCAGTCTTTATAATGTAAACTTGACACGATCATGTAAATTTGATTGATCACACAGGGAACAAAGGATAAATCAAGGTTCAGTTTATAAGCAGTCTGCAGTAATATCACTATATTAAAATTTGATATATTAAAATTTAAATCAATATTTTTAAAAAATACTGAAAAAGTTTTTTTTGAAATCTCTCTTCTTTTGTATCTCCACAAACATTCATACAATCTAACTTAATATATAATGACCTTAAGTATTTTATCATCTTATTCCTCAAATAAATGCAAACCCATTTGGGTGGAGATGTTTTTCTGTTTTGCACACTGATGTGTCAGTGCCCAAAACAAAGTCTGATAAATCACAGGTGCCTGATAGGGCTTTATTGAACAAATGAATAAGTAAACTCAAAGTTCATGATCTAGGAGTCAGGTGAACAAGGTTCTCCTACTGGTGTGACTTTAGAAAATTGATTCACCTGGGTCTAAGGCAAAATGACAGGTCCCATGTTCTCTAAAGTCTGTACTTGTAAGACACTAAGCTTGGGATTCTAAGAAACCTGGACAATATTTCTGAGGCAGAAGTAGTACTTTCTAATAATTAAAAAGAAACAAAACAAAAACCAATAACCCGAGGAACTCCTCATCCCCACATGTGCATGAAGTATGAGAATTATCCTAGAAGAAATGCAGCCCCCAGATAGAAATACATAAACTCCACACCAACTGTGAAAACAGCTGAAAACAACTGTAACATGATACCATCTTCAAAAGCCGTTTTCAAAGCAGAGACAGAATTTACATTATATTCAACATTGGTGGACAAACTCCACTGAGCAAACTAGTAAATTACCAACAAAGTGCAAACTATGCACCTAACACCACAGGCTACTACTTAACCTTTCTGGTGCCTGATGTTTATCAACAGGCAGTAAAGCATGCTTCTGTTATTATACCAAAAGTTATGATAAAAACACCATCAAGAGCATGTCATGTTCAGGCTGGAAATTACAAGCCAACCATAAGATTCCAATTTTTCTAAGACCATTCTATTCATACATAAAATCAAAAGAGATGTACTCTGTGGTTCTGCAACTGCACTTAAAAACAAACAAACAAAAACCCATAGGTGTCCATATATTCAGGCTGTGACATTATAAAGTCAGGCTACCCATGCACCATTTTCTCCTGAGCACAAACCCAAGGAAATGGCCAAGAAAAACCTTCTGAGAGAACCACATCTGGGACAGCCTTCTTAAGTCTTCTATCAGACAGTCAGACTAACCTTTTCAAAATGCAAATACTATGTCACTTCTCTGATTAATGCCCTGCAATGTCTTCTCACTGCTTTTAGGTTAAAACTCCCCATCCCTAACAGGGACTATTAGGTCTGTCTACCTGCCCATAACCTTCACACATGCCCTTTTCCCCTTGGCTATCTCCTTTCCTTCTCGCAGCCTTCATTCATCCCTTCCCTAAATCTGAAATGTTCCCCTGCTCCCCCCTCACCAGCCACTTCTCCATGACTGATTTAAACATCCGTTCCTTGGCTTTCCCTCATCTTCCCACTCATTCACCTAGGCCTGATCTATCTTGAAAATTTATGTACTGTAGGATGGTTGTTGTTGTTTTTTTAATATAAAGGTTTGCTAGGTTTTGCAGGGGGACTATTTATGCAGCAAATACTTACTAAGCCTCTGCTACAAATAAAGCTCTAAAGTATTATGCAGGAATAGAAATGGGAGAAAAACTTTCTAACCTCAAAGAGCATAAAATTTGTGGAAGGAGATAAGAAACTGAGTTCTCTGTGAAAAAGACTAAACTATGTTTCTGTTTGTTTACCAGAACAAATCACAAAAGAAATAAATGGGTTTCAGGAGATTACTGTATATTAATAAGTTAAGACATTTTTTTCCTCTGAGACATGTGGCTAGAGGCATAAGTTTCTTATTGTTTTTTACAGCCTGAAATGAAAAAAGCTAAGCCTTTGAATTTTAAATTAAATCAAGTTAAGGTCTTTAAAACACAGAGCTCATATGATGAAAACATCTCGTAAGTGGCATGTTTTTTAGAGAAGAACTCCACCTGAAATGTGCATCTTTCCCAGCTGTTCCCATCCATAATTGTGGGTGGTTTCTGTGTGGGTGCAAAAATAAGGATGGTTAAAAAAATGGAAAACAATAATTCAATTGTCCAACTGAGAGTCATTAAAAAGTAAAATATGCTTCCTCTACCGAGTTCAAAAGAAAATGTTATTTGTATAAACAATTTAGGCATTTGGGAAGGTTCCACTTTAAGAGGACTTCCTGATTTATATAACCACATTTAAGTGGGTTGTAATGAGGGTCTGTAATAACTGATGGATGTTCTTTTGATTCAGCAAATGAAAATGTAATATGTTTCCTCAAATTTAATAAAAATCACAGATCTCTTTTGGAAGACTTCGGTTGAGGTTGGTAATGGTAATGTCTCTGGTTTGCAAACTTTTCAAAGAAATGCCCAAGAAGAACTCCCTGGCCACACTCCAGCTGATGCATCACAATAGCATTAGGTAATTAGTAGTAGTAATCCGTATGGATGAGTATTTATAGCTCATAACTAAATTCTGAAGAAAGTCTTTACAAAAGCACTTAATGTCATAGCTTAGCAGTTGACAGTTGAATTTTATTATTTTAAGTCAAATAGGTTCTTTTTTAGCTAAATTCATTCGACCTTTTAAATGTATTTCCTTCATTTATAAATATAACAGTTTTGTTTTGTTTTTAAACCTGAAACACAGGTTACTGTCTCTCAGAGTTTTTATACTGTATAGGAATCCCTTCGAAACACACAAAGCAAACTGCCATACCTCCCATCCTAGACTATATTCCTAATTTATTACTTGGCAAACTGATCAAGCAACACCTTTCCATTAGACCTAACAGATGCATGCTCAAAGTGAATGCATGTATTTGACATACGATTTATGCATTTTCCCACATTAATTTCTCTAACAAGGAAAATGAAGGCAACGTTTCTCCTCCTCCCTTAAAAAATATCTACCTCACACCCTCTGGGCAAGCATCAGTGATCACTCCCGGGCGTCTGTCAATGTACCAAGACGGTTTCAGACTAATCCAGCTTAGTCACTGGACCACTGTATCACACTACTGCACACCCAGCCTCGGAGAGGTGATCAGACGACAATTATCTGCACCTGGCCAAAGCTCTGCTCACTTGGGAACAAACAATAAAGTCCTATGACTTGAAACGTGACTACTTTAAATTTCTCTCCTGTGGGTCTCATCTTTCAACATATTCTCCTAAAGAGAGAAGAGAAAAGAATCCAAAATGTAGGGCACATTCCACACAACACATTAGTCAAAACTGGATTAGGTTCCACTTACTATTTATCCATCTTACAATTTGTACACAGACTTCCACATAAAAGTGTTTGGGTTTTGTTTTTTTTTTAGGATGTAACATGTTCTTCATTTTAAGAATTATTAAGCACCAGATCATCAGTATTGCTGTGTCTGAAGATCTGCATTCAAACAGAGTAAATATCTGAACCGGAATACATTAGTTATGCCAAAAATATCTTGGCAATTATTACAAAATATATTGGATTTGAATTACCTAATTGATGGCCTCATTTCTCCACTCAGTGTTGGGAACCATACCTTAGCTGACAAGTGGCTGTGTGTTGTCTGTCACTACCACAGGAATTTTCTGTTTAGGTGTGTCTGAAGGAATGAAGTCCCCACCTAAAATATTTACTAGCAAACTGACTCTCCTACTTGGTAAATGTTTAATCTCCTGAGGGCAAGGTTCACATTGCCCAAGACTTTCATGAGCATTAGCACAGGCCACCACGCAAGCTGTTTATGCACAACTGCAACTGGACTTTCCAATGGTTTCCAGAATTACGTAGAATGAACAAGCATTGCCTTTTATCAATGACTAATATTTTTATTGGCACTAGTTCAGCATGACTAACAATATTTATTTTTTTTTAAATCTAGACTTCTTTTAAGACTGGTTAAAAGTGATTTCAAATTATAGGCACTAAATACAGAAACAAAACAGTAACTTGCATACCCCAACTTTGGTGTGGACATACATTCTGAAGTAATACACTAAGATTTACAGCTTTTATTACCCTTTACTCTCATGAGCTAAATTAACCTAGCAGATTCACAGGAATATCTTTGAGCTTGTACTTGTTTAATGAACCAGGGTAACCTGTTTTCAAAGGAATAGTATTTTAGTTTTGTGGAGAAAGCCTTTTATTTCTTACTAGTTAGGTTTTAAGACTAGACACTGCCTCACTTGGGTTCACATGATTTCCATGCATGTACATGTACCAGGACTGATACAGTGAATATTGTCTTTTTGCATATTAGTATGCAATTATAGTTGATAAATGATACATTTTGTACCTAGTCTACCCATATACTTACCTGAGGAGGAGTGAATCTTATACTAGTTTATATTCCCTCCCCTCCTCTACACCACCAATTTCCAAACTCCAAGTGTCCAGCTACTCAACTCCTCACTTACTCCTAACTCAATGTCTTTACTCATTTCAAAATTGCAGCAGTACAAAGAGTGGGCAGTTAGAACAGCTGTGTGAAGTTAAGTGGGATGGCCTCATAAGCTGCTTCCCACCAGGCCAGCACAGCAGTGGGCAGATAAAAGGGAGCCATCAAAAGCTCACCTGCAGCTCATTCATCCTTAGAAAAGGGAGGTGCAGTGACCTCTTGCTGCTCTTGAATGGAAAGAAGGATGCTAAAAGGAGTGTCCCATGCTGCCCTACTTGGGACTTCAATTCTGGAAACAACTAACCTGCCCTCTGAGGCACAGGAATTCCCCACTGTGTCCCAGACCACCATTCCCATTTTGCTTCCTTCCAAGCCAGCAATGTGTCACTGATACCAAAACAAGAACACAAAAAACCCAGCAGGCACAAGGCCAAAAGGTGGGTGCAGAGGGGGACAGCTGAAGAGCGGGGCCAATTTACAGGCCAGACATAGGCCTACGAGTCTAAGAGATTCCTGGAATAGCTTCCACTAGTTACGTAATTATATTGATACAGAAACAGCTCCTTCTTTTCCTTATTTTGCTCAAGATCTGTTTTCCACCCTATCCCACTGTATGCACACTGAAAGTAGACACCTTACTCATCTTCCTACTGCCCTCCCAGCCACGCCCACCATCATAACTCACAGAAAGTCTGCAAATATCTTGATTTTATGATTATTTTGCACTGACATTGCTCACTTATAAAAGATGAGCTTTTCTGGTAAGTCATCACTTTTAGTGGTTACATCTTTGGTTATGTCTCAAGGCTACTCTGGAGGAGACTGTTGTGGCTATTACGCAAAGCTAAGAGTCACAGCTGTCTCTACTTCATTCCTCTTTTACTGACTCAGAGGAATAAAGAAGCTAAAAGTGGGGCTTCAACAAGCTATTTTAAAGATAACTGACACTAAAAAAATATAATGAAAATAAATAAAGACAACTGACATTTTGTACCTTCCCATACAGAAGTGAACGTGACAAAGGCAGGAAAGGGCAGTTCCTGCTGTCCACCCATGCCGGCCTTACCCAACAGTCTCAGAGATGCATTTGTGGATGCCTGTCCTTGGTGCAACAGCTTGCCATATCCTCACATGAGCCCTGCATGTTAGGAATGATTATTGAAAGTCTAGTATTTCTTTATTACATACCTTGTTACTTGTAACTTTAGACTGCACATGGAGGCTCAGTAAAAGCATTCAAAGGTTAGATGGTGAGGATGTGGAAACATATCTATATTTTTACATTAGTTGTTTAGAAATAACTTATGTTTATAAATATTTTTACTCTAAGTTAGGTTTTCCTAACAAAGCATTGGTGTTTAAGCCAGATTCCCTGTAATAGGAGCTAACTGAAATAAGTCTCCTGATATAAAAGCAGCAAACAAAATGACACCTACCCCTGTACAGCATTCACCTTGACCTAACTTCTCAAAGCCCTCTAAGTATTATCATTTAATTTAATGTTCATCCATCTAATAAGCCTTTTCCTACTGATCAGTTCACACCTTGCACATCGTACCTGCCAGAGCCACAACAGCAACAACGTTCAGCCAAAGTGGAAAGAGACAAAGAGACCAATGTTGGCACAAGCTGGGAAAATCACCTAACATCTGCCTAGGAGCCCACATAGCATCGTGATTAAAACCCTATCTCTGCAGCTAGTATGTGTGACTTTAAGAAGGTATTTTAAGAAACACAATGGAATTAAGGGAAATATGTTTACTATACTGTTAACAAGTAAAAGACAAACTAGAAGCAAACTGAATATACTATAGGGATTTCATAAATTCATGTATATAAGTATGATGAAATATTCTAAAGTCATGAAATTAAAAATTACATCCATAAAAACCCAGAAGTATTTACTATAATCCTCTTTATAAAGAAAAATATACACATATTATTCTATTAAAAAATATACACATAAATAGCCCTGGCTGGCGTAGCTCAGTGGATTGAGCTCGGGCTGTGAACCAAAGTGTCGCAGGTTCGATTCCCAGTCAGGGTACATGCCTGGGTTGCAGGCCTTAGCCCCAGCAACTGCACATTGATGTTTCTCTCTCTCTCTCTATCTCCCTCCCTTCCCTCTCTAAAAATAAATAAATAAAATCTTTAAAAAAATGTTATTTAAAAAAAATAGAGATCTGACCTCTGCCTTCTTAGAATTTATGAGTTTCATTACTAAGTCAAAATAACTACAGTTACATGAGTATGTGGGTATTCTTTCTTTTTTCTAGATAATAATGCTTATATATTAATATTTTAGAATATTAATCTAAGCTTTTAGTAATCTAAGCTTTGGTCTGGCTAGGTGTGTGCTACAAAGCCTGTATTGGGGGCTAGATATTTATGACAAATATCAAGAAGTGGCACCCAAAATGACAGCTATTGTTCCAAATGTCATGGTGCATGTCACTGATGTCTTTGCCCTTTCATCCAGTAAAGAGGAAGAAGTCATGCTGCATCAGGCCCCTCTGACAGTCCTCTCCCTTCTTGCTAGGGCCTCCCTAACTAACCCCCAACCCAGCGACAAGCATAGCTCAGCCACCTTTCATTAGAGAGCTGTGAGCAGAGGAAGCCATTTCTGATCCCAAGAGCCAGCCCCTCCACACCCCGCTCAGGGTAACTAACATTCAGCTAACAAAGTGAGCACCTGGCCCAGCTCCCCTGAGAGACTGCCAACCTGCCCATGATGATCTATGCATAATGCAAATCCCACATGCAGAAACTGACTGTCAAAGGATTCTGCACTTTGCCCAATAATTTCTCCAGGAGAAACTCTCATGAATGTAAACAAGCTAAAGTCATGCAGTGAATCAGAAACTCATTCAGCTTATCTTCTCCTGAGAGCCTTTCTCTTGTGGAGATAACACTGCCCTTTCCTTGCACTGACAGCTTTGGACTTGTTACTTATTTACAAAAACAGTAAAAACACTTTATTTAAAAATGCATACAATTGAGAAAACTATAAAAAAATGACAGAGAGAAGAGAGGAATGTGACTGTGGAGAGACAGGTCAGGAGCCATAAATCTCTGCTACCCGAAGCGTGGTCCGTGCACCAGCAGCGTCAATGCTACTTTCAAGTCTGCTGGGAATGCAGGCAGAGCTGCACACTCCACCCGAGACCTTCTCAATCAGAATGGCGTTTAATAAGGTCTCCTGGTGTGTCATATACACATAAAAGCTTGGGACTCACTGTTCCAGATACCTGTAATGTTCTATTTTTATACCAGGAAGGTGAGTACACTTAGTATTATTCTCTAAAATGTGCACACATTTTACACAGCCTTCTTATTAAGGGACATGTCTCCAACTTTGCCTACAAATGGACCCCATCCGTACAAACTGGCAAGTGGGGATTATTACAATGTGGGAGAAAGAATTCTGCATGAATCTGGTCATCAAACAGCTCAGATATGGATAAAACTTCAGAGATCACATAACCCAACCTATTCATTTTATGGGAAATGAAACCATGTGGTTCAGGAAGGAGCATGCCTTTTCCCAGGGTCAGACTGCTAAATTACTGTGGCAAAGCCGGATTAGGGCTCGAGTCTCCTGATCACCAGCAAACCTTCTGTGATCTACAATACTGGTTTAATATGTCATGACTGGTTTTTTTCCCCTGATATAAACAAATACTCATGTTAAAAGAGAAATCGGTATTAAGTAAAAAAATTCATTTAAAACAGTACCTTGTACATTTAATAACAGAGGCCCGATATGTATTAGTTTGAATGAATGATCAACTTTGAGGCAGAGACATTGTTATCCACATCTCCTCAAAGGGCTGAGCTGAATTATAGAATTACTAAGTTAATTCCCTTATGCAAGAAACCACAATTTTACAACAATTTATAATACCCTTTTCCACACTCACCAAAAATCACCCTTTACCTGTATCACAGTCAGAATAGTTTACATGTTTATTATTTGAGTGTGTGAATCTGTTTGATTTCAATGAAATCAGTATCTTAAGTACGACTTTTAAAATTATTACTTAAGATATTGAAGAATAGTAGTACTCACCAATACTAATTTCATCATCTGTTTCAGCATCACCAATACATTCAAACTGGAAATCTTGCAGTGACTGGGAAAACTTCTGTACTGCCATAGACAGATCTGTAATTCAAGTTTAAAAGTCATAAGTTGAAGGTACCATGGAACACTCAAGTTTCCACATGTAATAGTAGATAACTTTGATGTTGACACTCTATTAACCAGAGCCTTTTAAAATACCAGCTTGACAAATACCAGCTGAATCTAAAGAGATCACTGAAGAAGTATTTTAAGAACTGGATCTGCTCTGCTCGAAGGGGACTTGCCTTTAAGAAAGTTTTGGTGCCACTCATGTGTTATCTGGAAGCCAATTTCCTGAAGGCTTTACCAAAGAATTACTACAAATGGAGCATTTACTCTATTTTTTTAAAAAGTGGAATGCTATCAAGGTTGCTGGTGGGGAAAAAAAAAAAAAGCAGTCAACCTTTGATTGGAATGGGTCATCGATGTTATTCTCCACAGGCTGTGAAACAGGTAGAGAATATATTTTTACCAATAAACTACTGGTTTTGATCTTCTTCTAAGGTGAAAGGCCACCTGGAAGATTGTTTACAAATAACCTTGTGATTTATTGGAGATGTACAATTAGACATACTCTTCAATCCTGACTTCAATTTGAACAATGTCCAAAGTGTGGCTAAATCCAGAAGAATTCTTCTTTGTTCCTGAAGAGAATAAAGATGAGTCCAGAATAATGAGAAGGAAATTCCTGGGAGACAAAAGCCTGGAATGCAACCTAACAGAATGACTACGAAAGCAGACTCTGAAGCCAGGCTGCCTGGGTGAAACCCAAGTCCCTCCACCCACATGACCTTGGGCAAATTATTTACCTACTATGGGCCTCTGTTTTCTCATAAAAAGTGAGTGGCAATGGCACAACCACCTCATAGAGTTGTTTTAAGGATTAAGTAAGTTAATATTTGTAAAAGCTTTAAAACAGAGCCTGACACTTAAGTACTATTTGTGTTTGTTAAATAAAATTAAAAATAAATCAATCTGACAATGCCATGTCACAGAAGTTTTAAAGGTCCCACATCTCAGAACTACTCTGGTCACCTATACCAACCCTTCCACAGAAGTTTGCACCAGTAGGAAAACTTTTGAGAGGAATTCACTCTGTATTTCATCCAGTGGTATCTCCCCTGGGTTCAAGTCCAATAACTGAACCCTCACATTAAATGCAAGCAATAGGACGCAACAAAGACTCTCTCTAACCAACCTTTAATCAGGCTTCTCTGTGCCCTCTTCTTAACTAGGCATTGACTTCAGCTATTCCCCAGCAGCCCCAAGTAGCCCTGTCTTAGCCAGAATCCTGCCAAACACCCCCAACCTGCTCCTCAGCTATGTAAATCTCCATTTGTTCTTGTTGCATCCAGAGTTAAGCCTGATCTCTGTCCCCGCATTGTGACACTCTTGGCATCTATAACCACAGCCCTGAATAAAGTCTTCCTTACCCTTTCAGCAAGGGTAATATTCTTATTCTTTTCTTTTAGGAGAACAACTATGGCTCTATACCTAGACATGACCCCATGATTTATTATAGTAACCCATCATTCATGAAACTCCAAGCCCATGTACCCATCAAAGTGAGCACTCACACGTGAAGAGGTCTCCAAATATGAAGGTCACTGTCAGCACCACTGTGATCCAAGAACTCACCAACACACTGACACCAATAACAATTTTGAGGACCAGAGGCCTCAAGCCTCAGGGAGGCTTTTAAAAAACAGTAACAAATATAAACACACACACAAGACTGAATTTTTTAAAATATTGATTGAAAAAATAAATCATGCTCTGGAAAGAGGATGTAAAGTAACACCTCTTCCCACAAGAGGGGTAAAATTGTGGGACCAGCTCACATTCTCCTTGAGAGGTACTTTCAATTTAAGAGAGCAGAAGTCTATTAGATTAAAAATGGCTCTGCTTTGGACTTTTAGGAAAGATGAAGAAAGCTTCCATAGTGAATGATCAGTCAATGGGAAAAAGGCTTCTTCAGAACTAAACTCCAGCAATTAGCTGTGAAGCCGTGAGCAATCACTCATCCTTCCTGAGACCCAATTTTCTTATCCATTACAATACAGAACTAATACTGCATAGGTTTGTTACAAAGACTAAATGAAGATGTGCCTGGTACACATGAGGCAACTCAATAAATGGCTTCAGTTGTCATTCCAGCCCAGCTCATTAAGATGGAGGAGTTAGCTGGCCTTCCAGACAGAAGAGCACTATACAAGTGTGCATTTATGCGACAGTGCACAGCTCTGGCTGAGGCTAGAGAAATCGTAACCCCTGTAGCAGATGCTCTGAGAAGACAAAGACAGGAAGCACACTTGTAGGATAATTTTAAGCCAAGCTGTATGTGGGTACCCCTCACCAAGACTTGGCAAAAAGCATTCTACTAATATCCATTTATTTTTCCATGTACAATATAAAGGCTTATACTAAAATGGATTTGAAGTTACAGATGCAATTCCTACACAGCAGACTTGAGAAGAAAGGAGGGGGTTATATGAGTAGATCAGGATACTTAGGAACCCTGGAACAGAGATCCTCCTTCTCTCCCCTCCTCACCACAAGCTCCTCTGAGTTTCCCCTCAAAACTCAATGAGTTACCTGAAAGCTTAGTCCTAGGGAGATCTTGACAACACCCAACAACTACGGTTCCTCCAAAATTGTTCTTTGCTTCCCATGGCTTTGCTCCTTGACTAAGAAAGGCAAGCCGCTGTGTCCTTTCACAGAGATCACAGTGAACGCACCATCATAATTCCTACACCCAAACAAGAACTCATTTGCCCACTTTGTAAGCTACCCTTCTCAATATGGCTAAGTGACTGAGAGTGTGAGGCTCTCGCGGCAGATTACCCAGGATAGCTTCCTGCTTCTACCAATCAGTAGCATGATTGTGGGCAAGTTCCATAACCTCTCTGTACTTCAGAGCCCTCATCTGTTAAATGGTATAGAGCCCACCTCTCAGGGTTACTGTGAGAAGTAAATAAATGAATTAATATAAAGGAAGCACTTAGGACAGTGTCTGACATACACTTAAGCACTTAAACGTGTTGGTTATTTCTACTGAACATCTCAGAAAAGAAAGGAAAAGGTAAAATTTCAGGAATGAAGGTGGCAGCTGTTAGGCCTTAGATACCCCTGGGAAGTGCTTGGAGAAAGATTCTGTTGATAGCAATTTCAAATGATTACTTGGTGCACTGCAATCATGCTATAACAGAGAGAATCTGATGAGTCAGTATTTCTGTGTAAGAGTTAGGTGTCTGTTTCAACCCCAGACAGAATCAAGAACACATGAACAATCTATCCACAGTCCTTTTAGAAGCACAATAAGAAAGGATCATACAAGATAATATGGTTCTCAACTAGTTCAGATGATAATTCCAAAAATAAAGGGAAAAGTTCAAAATATAACTTATTTTCAACTTCAAGTATCTTGTTTCTTGATTTTCCTCTTTTCTTATTTAAAGGTTTTATTTTTATTTATTTTTAGAGAGAGGGGAAAGGATGGAGAGAAGCACCAGTGTGTGGTTGCCTCTTACATGGCCCCTACCAGGGACCAGGCCTTCAACCTAGTCATGTGCCCCAACTGGGAATCGAACTGATGACCCTTTGGTTCACAGCCCGCACTCAATCCACTGAGCTACACCAGCCAGGGCCTACTTTTCTCATTTAAAAGAAAAGTATTAAAGAAAAAAGAAAAGTATTGATGAGGTCAAAAATATCATCAAGGTACAGAATCTATGGTATTTTCTAGCAGTAATATTGACCAGGCTGCCAAATGAGGAATCCAGCTCATGTGTTTCATCTTGGCTCCATCTCTTACTGTGCCCGGTTCTGATTTGGAAAACTCAATGCCTTCTTGTAGACGTAAAAACCACATGAAATAAGTATTCCCTCAATCCAAAGTTTCTAAGCACTGATCAGATGTGCAAAAACAATGCACTGGTTCTAAAACTTTTTAAATGAAATTGATTCACATGTGATTATATAGACCTTGAATTTGAAACCTAAGTTTTTAAAGCTTATTGTTGAATTTTAAAGTACCAAGTTGTGTAATGATAGAATGAACATTTTATCCTAAATGCAAAAAGAAAGATTAAGTGAATAAAATATTACAACCAGGAAATATAGTTTAGGCAAGAGAGAATATTGTCTCTTTCTCCCCATTTCTACCCAATTATTAGAAATTGAGGACAACCAAGAAAAACAGCCCAGTCAGAGCTGCCATGGCCAGATTCTATGGTAAAGGCAAAGGAATATCATTTACTAGTGAGTAAGGTTGTACATAGTAAATATGCTACAAGTACCACCCATACCACATCCTTTCCACTCGCCTAACCTGCAAGGTAAGTGTAGGATGTCTTCACATGTATTCTTCACCTTATAACCTGGAAGAAATTACACTGGGCTTTACTCTGCAATGGTTTTATAGCAAAGGGTTAACCTACAGCACCCGTGATTGTATGATGCTAATGAAACACTGAAACTTCTTTTCATTAAAGAAATACAAAACAGTAAATGTTTAATTATAACTCTCTTTACACACAGACTTAAGAACTGGAGCCTACCTTTAGAAGTGTTAATAGAATTACTTTTACAGTGTCAGCTATGGAAGTGAGCTGTACTTATGTCACAACAAGTACAACCACCCAGTCCACTGGTATAAGGGTATAAGGCAGTCCCTCCTGAAATCCAGTTGCTCTGGGATTCGATTTAAGCAAGACTCACAGAAGCAATATATTCAGACATATCTGTGGAATTATCATCTTCATGCTGTCGTGAAGAAGGCAGAGAGTAAGAAATGATGGGAATTTGAGGTAAAAACAGAATATACACTTCCCTCCAAAAGAACAGTCCAGTAGGAACCTGAGCCATGTAAATAAATTCGATCAAAGGTCAACTGACAAAGTCTCCACCAGAGGTTACCGTGGTCAACACACAGATTGTACTTACTAAGTGCCTGATACTTTTCCATGCATTTAATGTAAGTTAAACCACTAATATAACAGCCACATAAATTAGATATCACTCCCATTTTACAGATGAAGAACCTGAGGCATAGAAGTTGAAAGACTTCACCAAGGCCACACAAACTAGTAAATAACAGAATTTCAACCCAGGGAACCTGGTTCCAGAATCCCCACTTAACCACACTGCTATACTGCACTGCATGCAGAGACAGCAAATAAAAAGATACAATCAGCTGTGTTTGAGTGGACAGAGAAGGCTTCTCAAAGGAAATTAATGAAAACGGGGACTTGAAAGACTTAATGAAAACGGGGACTGGAAAGACTTATCAATGTACTAGGCAAGACCAAATTAAGAAAATGTCCAGAATCTTCCAAAAGGCATATCCTACATATCCAGCCACATCTATTAAGACTCACACCAAACTGAGGTACTAATTATTACCACAAACAAACCATCCAGTCTCTTGTACCTCTGTTTACATTGTTATTCAGCCTTCTCGACTGATATGTACTCTTCTCCCATGTTCTATTTCAACATCCCTCTCGAGCCCCCATTTCTTCCAACGCCTTCCTAATCTCCTTTACACTTGCCCACTTCCCAGTATATGTGACTCTTTCTGTGCTTTCTCAATTTTACATTTCATCTAGTTATCCAAAAATACAGCTTATCCACCTTATTTTAAAGTGTACTAAAATTAAAAGACTGTACCATCCATGAACACTGCCAAGTAATCAACACCCTATCTTATGTACAACAGGAACTCAATTGTCGAAACCATGAATTTCTGAAAGGTGATTGGTTACATATTCCAACCTTCTGGGTGCCACTCGCCTTCCCTTCTTCCCACTCACACTCTTGAAAGTCCCTAATGAGGGTTTTTAAGCCACTTGTAAAACATGTTGTCCATTGTCCAAAACAATAATAAGAGAGATATTTTACTATTTATAAGAAACTTTGATATGCATTACAATGTTAGCAACAGTGTTAGTATGATGTTTTACTATTTCAAAGTTCTTTTTTTTAATTTTAATTGTTGTTCCAATAGTTTTCTGTCTTTTACTCCCATCCCCACCCACCCCCCCCAGTCCTTCCCACCTCTCTCCCATTTCTACCCCACCCCAGTTTTTGTCCATGTGTCCTTTATACTTGTTCCTGTAAACCCTTCCCCTTTTCCCCTAAAATTCCCTCCCCTCTCCCCTTAATCCTAACCCAAAGGGGTGAGGGCTGAAGTTCTGAAAAATTATGTAACAACTTACTTTGCCCAGGATCTAAGAGCTAGATTCCAAACTGGGCAGGCCTTCTGTTTCCCAAATTGGATGTTTTCCCTAATGCATACCATAGCTAATTCCCCCAAAATAACAGGCAGTAAAACCAGGGAGGGTACAACCTTTAGACAACATATCTACCTTATCCTTTACCTGCTACATAAATTTTAACATGGTAAGATTCTTACCGGACTCTGTGAGAGAGGGCTGGCTATGCTTACTAGCATGGAATAACCTAGCACAAACACATAATTAAATGGTCATTATGAAACACCATGCTAAGACTCAAAGGAAATGTTTTCTAATCCCACCAAATAGTTGAATAATACTATTGGTGTTAAGCTTCCTGCAGGTAGGTATATATTCTTCATCTGTCTTTGCCCTTAGTGCCCAATAGAAAGCAAACACATCAGAAAAGAGGAAAGACAGAAAATACATGCATCATTTTAACCAAACTGCTAAAATTATTCACATTATGAAGGTTGAAGCATGAGGAAAGACTTGATTCTTCTTCTAACTAGCCTAGAAACTTCAATTCTTGAACTTTCTAGCCTTGCATCTGGACTTTAAGGCAACCTTCTAATTATCCCCCGCAGGACTCACGTGTAGATAGTAAACATCAAGCTGACATCCATTATCCAGACCACCAGAATGTGACCAGACCTCCTGGTACCCATCATCCTGTCTGCCTGACAGCTGACGGATAACCATCTTGGACCAATTTAGGGCAGAGAATAAAGGAAGGCACTCAAGAATGTACTTTTTACTATGAGGGCTTTTAACTCTTCTTTCTTTTTTGGAACATTTCTGGAGTGTGGCCTAGCTGTGCTCCCAGTTTGCAAACTCCAAGACCCTGGAATAAATCGCTGTCATTTATTTCTAATGAAGCCTCCAGGCACTTTCTGAGTTCGTTCAACACACAAAATAGACCAGAGGGACCAGAAAGAAAGAGAAAAGTGTACACCAACTACCAATGTGTTCGTAAGATAAGAATCCACTATAGGCAAATTATTGAAAAGTGTATGGTACTGGGAACACACATGAGTATAACTGCAAGCCTCAACTTAATTTAAAAAAAAACAGTACACAGAATATGTCAAGGAATTACTAAAAAAGCCTTGGTTTTAAAGACCTGCAGTTATGTTTTCAGCATTCTCTCAGGGAACTACAAATGTCAGATTGCTAGATGGAGAAAAGGGAGATGAAAAGAACACTGTGTGTACCAAAGTATAAGAAAAACACAATGAGAAAGATTCATTTCCATGGCTCTGACTTGAACAAAGTTTTAAAATGCCCACTTTATTTTCTATTTTACATAAATAGCTACAAAATCATAGTTGTCCAGTATTAACTAAAGGCCCAGTGCAGGGGGAAACTCCTTCCGTTCTCGCTCCCCAGGACATCCTGGTGGCTGCTCTTGGTTGGGGTCCATCCCACATGAAGGCAGGAAGATGGTGGCCATGAAAAAGACAAAAAAGCCATCAGATTCAATCAATTCTAGGCTCTAGCTTGTTTGTTATGAAAGGGGGAAAGTATGTGCTGAGGTGCAGGAGACTCTGAAGATGATCGGAGAAGGCAAAGCGAAACTGGTCACCCCAGCCTACAACTGTCCAGCCTGGAGGAGCCCTGAAATGGAGTGCTACGCCATGTTGGCCGGGACTGGGGTCCACCACACACTGGCAATGGTACTGAACTGGGCACAGCATGTGGAAAATACTGGAGTGTGCACACTGGCTATCATTGATCCAGACGATTCTGGTATCATTAGAAGCATGCCAGAACAGGCTGGTGAAGAGGAAGTCATGCAAAATTTTTCTGTAATAAAACTGGCCACCCAAGGCTGATGTGGCTCAGTGGATTGAGCACGGGCCTGCAAAGCAAAGGGCTGCTGGTTTGATTCCTAGTCAGGGCACATGCCTGGGTTGTGGGCCAGGTCCCCAATGAGGGGCATGTGAGAGGAAACCACACATTGATGTTTCTCTCCCTCTCTCCTTCCCTTCCCCTTTCTCTAAAAATAAAATCTTTTTTTAAAAAAAACTTGGCCAGAGCTTGGTTTAAAAACAGTAAGGAAAAAGAAGAATAAGGCCCAGGACAAAGCTTGATACTAATAATTACTCAATAAATGTATGTTGGATAGAAGTGAAACTGAGTGACTTACAGTAATGAAATCAAGGAATTCTCTTGCCTTGAAGGGCTTGAGAAACACAACCATGAAGCAATAGCTGTGTCCACAGGAGGTCAAAGGAGACAGAATCACCAGAGACCAACGGTTCTGACATTGTTTTTCATGCCCTTGTTAATACAAAAAGTGCAGACTGCTATAGTCCACAAAATTAACTTGCTGTGCTCTAGGGTATAACAACATGGTTCCTTGGTCACTGTGAAGTTAGTAAAACAAACCAGCCTAGCTTCAGATGACCTCATTAAGTTCTACACCAGATACGTATGCAGGATCTCACTTCTGCACCCTGCCTGGCAGTGGATACAACCACCCTTCTAGCAGGCAATACAGGAAAATCACAGCATGTGCTTTCAGTGATGAACTCGAGTCTTAAGTGATGAGTGTGCTCAGATCTGGGAAGAAGTCCTTCTTTGGAATCAATCTTCATTTTGTGCCATGGACTAAGTGTGGCCAAAAGTCAGACAGACATGTACATCAATTCAGGGACCACCACTTGTCTGAGAGCAGGCACTTAGCTTCTCTAAATCTCAGATTCCTCCTGTACACAGGGAAGATACTAAGCCCTTGCAAGCCTGTCATGAATACTGCATGAAATTGGCCTAGCGCAGAGTCTGGTACATAACAGAAACTTGAAATACTGGTTCTCAACAAATGGTAACTATTAAACTACTATTTATTATAATGGCAAATGCAGAATATGAAATATTTTTATTGTAGGCATAACATAGTTAATCTGTGTATTAAATTACTATCTTCAGGAGAGTTTCAGCAGAAGTAGTGGGCTGGTTTCTAATAAAGGCCAAACAGTTCATAATCCCATAAATGACATGTGTCTGGCAAGCAGTTCCAGAAGATTCTGCCCTAAAAACAACAAACAGGAACTAACACTTGGCCAGATTGTATCCAACAGTTTCTATAAAGCTACAAATTCCATGAAAATTAAAAACAAAAATCTCACAAAGACTTCCACTCTTGCCACAGCCCAAGTTAAAAATAGAAAGTTCAAAAGATGAAATAAACTACCCTGTCTTCCTACCCTGGGGAAGAAACCTGGGGTTCAGCAGCCACCGGGCGCGGGGTGGGGGGTGGAGCAAGGAAACAACTGCACATCGCAGTTTCTCAGGACTCTCTTCCGGCCTCGGTCAGCATTCCTTTCCTGCCTCCTTTGAGATTTCCCTTTCTCACACTGTTTCCCTCAGAAGGGTTTGTCCTTAGCTGCCTTGCTGTAACTCAATACTTGTTCTCTCTTAAGTAGCATTACCTGTATGTATCTCTATGTAGGCAACTCCTAAGTGGTGGTGGTTTCAGTTTGGATGCTGGAATTCCAAGCAAAATTTCCTAAAATATCTCCCTTGCCTTTTTTTGTGTTAACTAGAAAATGAGTTGCCCAACATGAAGGAGGACTTTGCAGTTTTCCTGCACTTTCTGGCAACACAGGGATGGACTGCCACGTTTTCTGGGCTTCCTGGTCTACTTTCCACCCCTGACCTCTTCTTCCCTAGTCCAATCACTCATTTCCCACTGTTTGCTGGGAATCCACAACTTAGACTCTTATTAACAGGTTTGGTAATGGAAAGTGTTTCAGCGACCCAGCCCACTTTTCTCCCGACTAGTTTAAGTACTATCTACCCAAGATGACAGACAAATCTAGAAGAGCACCTGGTGTTACCTTATCTTTCAGATCAGCCTAGTGCTGACTCTTAAAACTTATTTCTTTTTTCCATCATCATCCCCTTCTTGGTATCATATACCAAGAAGATTTGTGGTTAAACCGTGATTTGACTCCTTTAATTTCCTTTTTAAAGCATGGCACTACCTCCTACCTACTAGACAATGCAAGAGTATCTTCGTTCCCCTGTGTTTCTTAGGCCGTCTTTTTTCTCAAATTATGCTTTGCACCTTCAATATTCCAGCCAAACACATAAATCTACACTTTAATTTTCTCACCACCCACTTAGTCACCAGTCCCTCCCCACGCTGGACACAGCCCTCAGACAGAGAAGCGCTTGCAGCACCACCGTGAAGCTGCATCATGCCCTACACAAGCGGCCGGCTCTACTGGAAGACGATGCACATAGCTTCCTTTTGTCCTTTTAAAGAGCCTGTAAGACCTGCCTCCCTAGCCAGACTGATCTGAAAGCCACCCTACAAAACCCCACCAGGGCATCTGCTGATTTTCAGATACTGAATACCGACACAGCTTGTCATGCACAGCGGGAGCCAGCGCTTCAGAAAGCCATGGATACTTTTAGTGCGTCTTCCTGGTGCCACTTTTATTAGAAAATTTAGGGGAAAGGAATCTAAGTAATTTTATACTGTTTTACATTTTTTAGAATTTACATGTTGTGGGTAAAGCAGAATTTATGTGCATTAAATTTTATCTTGTTACTTCTACTGAGGCAGCCAGTTTGGGCCAAACCATGTCCATTTTCCCTTCCTCTGATAGAAAATTTTGAGAAATACTATGTTACTGTCATCTACCTCTTTTCTGAATGTCTATTAATATACCATGCAATTTTTTATATTATTATATTTACTTGTATATTGGTCCCATAACACTCACCAAACATTAAAGCTGGTGGAGGACAGAGAAGCTCTCCAGCCTTTACTGTATCCAGCACAGGGCCTGGAAAACCGGACTCTGTCCACAGACACAGCAGAATGCAGGCATTCAGGGTATGTATTTAGGAAAGGTAAACTAAGGCCTTTCCAGGACTGGCAAAGAGCAACGAGAGATAAGAAGCCAGGTGGTTAGAGGCAGACTTGCCTCTAGCTATAAAAGATGCTATGAGGAAAACCAGAGCCCCAGTCAACAAACATACCTAACCAGCTGGACAGCAAACCAAGCAGATGAGATCTGAGGAGCTGGAGAGAATGGCAGGAATTTCTTTCATTAAAGATCTTTTGGCAAGCTGGGCAAGCAGCAAAGCCATGGAAGCTGACAAAAGCAGCCCAGATATATTTCAGCTGCTAACCTAAAATCTCAGCAATGATTTAGAAGAAACCCAACTCTAAAAATGATTCTGGTGGTCTAATCAAGTTCGATGGGGAGAGCATTTAGATTTAAAAAGTTTTTAATTCTACAAACTTAAATCATTAGAGAAGAGACCCAGTGCGGGCTTTTATTCCCTTGTATCATTTCCTAATGCAAAGAAGTTCCACTAGAAAATGGTAACAGCAAGGATTTGGGTGTCAGACTAGTAGTTCAAGTATCAGTTTCTCTGTGTGGACAAGTCACTTAAGCTCTTCAAGTTTCAATTTACCTATCCATAAAATGAAGAAAGTATTAATACACATCTACTTCATACAATTGTTCTAGCAACCACATGAAATCAGCATAGCACATAATGAGAGCTGTATGAACTACCATAACTATTATTTTTCAGGAGGAAATCATTGACTAGAAAGATGTCAATCTTGGCTCTCAGTTGCTAGACTATGTTACCTTATCTCCCTGTGCTTGCCAACCAAGCTAACACTAAAGTGATGACAAACACTGCTACAGTCCAACCATCTCTATTCCAAAAGGTAAGCTCACCATAAGTGCATTTCCTATCAGCTGTTTAGCCACATGCAACATGAAAGGTCTACAACACTTGTATTGCCTCTGATAAATGAGACATTAAACCTTTATTAAAGTATCATCTCAGTGGTTAAATATCTGCATTCCAGCATTCCTTAAAATATTCCTAGGCCCCATAATGAAATCTGTTTAACCAAGCAAAGAAACAAGCTAACATACATGACCCTCCAAATATTTTCTAAGCATGATTTAAATGGAACAGCAAACTTAGAATGCAAGTACAGCTTAAGTGGCTGGGTATGTTTATTGTGACACCAATACTTGCATTTTCACTATTGCATTTTTACTGATTTGGCCAAATAAAAATGTGGAGTGCCATGTAATATTATGGCTATACATGACCATCACAGTTATGGCAAAAGAATTTTTTCATATAGAGGCATGACTAACATCCCTTAAAGACTGGAAATATTTTATAATGAATAGTGATTGAAAGGCGAGTACATAAGCCTCTGTCTTGGACAACAAATGAAGTAGGCTGGCAGCATGCCTAGTCCCTCCAGAAAAGAAACAGAAAAGAAGGACACTGTAAAACTGTGGGGGCAGGGCTGCCAGGGAAGTAGGGAACAAAGATCATTATTCTCTATTTACATGTTTTTTGTAAGTTGTTTTCAATAAACTTGGTGCCCTTCCTACATGTTGACAGACTTCCTTTTTCTGTAGTCCCACCCCATTTTGAAACACTGAAGCAAGTTTTCAAAACTCTTTCAGGAAAACTGCATTTGAACATTGTAGATTTCATCTGTGTACCTTCTGAGACAACCGCTCACCCCATCTTTAATAGAGATATTATCACAATAGAGATGATGATTTTGGTGGGCCATGCTTTATTTTTTGTTCTAATTTAAATTCCAAATCTTCTTCTTTTAATACATTAACTTACTACAGCCATTTCACCACCTTAAATATGCTTGATGTGTTTTTTTAAATCATATTTATATTCCTTACTTCACTGGAACTCTAAAGGGAAACATAATTCCCTTGGACAATAATTATCTCCATTTTACAGATGAGAAAACTAAGGCCCAAGGTTAAGTGATTTAACCCAGCAACAGAATCAGGCTGGAATCCTAGTCTCCCACATCCAGGTCACCCTTCTTTCTATACCCACTTTAAATGAATATTCCTCTTAAACCTATAATTCTACCATAGTGGGTTTAGCTCAGTACTAAATAAAAATTTTTACGAGTTCATTTATAGTCTTTCTTTTCTTATTTATCACTCCTTACTTTTTAAAAAATCACTCATTTTTATAGATCTTATATCTCCATCACGTAACTATTTTAATTTCCTGTGTATTATATATTTACATGAATGGTTATTATGAAACTGCATGATGGCTTTGAAGAAGATACACATCATACATTTAAAGGATTATTTCTATTTGGGTGTGATTAATTATATTCATCAGAACACAAAGATAAATCTCAATCTTTTATTCTAAAAACTGAAACTCATTCACCTAAATGGCACACTGCTTCAGTTGCCAGCATTTCAGTGACCTGCACAGAGTCAGTGACTGCCTGCTGAGATTCCGACTAACTGAGATTTTTATTTAAAAGCCATACTGTGTCCAACTGTGTCAACTTGGACAGCTAAGCCTGGCTCTAGAACTTCCCACACTCTGGAAGACATATTGTCTCTAATTAGCCTACTGCTACAAATAAAGGGACTTTTCATACAAATGTTATGCACAGTTTATGCCAAGCTTTTATTAGACCACATATAGCCTAGTCCATGATCAAGTCACCATTCAATTCAAAAACTTAAAGTTCACTCGGTTTTTCACTTCTTCTTGCCTGGTATTTTTGGCTTACTTCAAAACTTAGTATTACTTCCTCAACTAATAAAAATTGAAGGTGTTGCAATTTTCATTTACTATATCTCATACATTCTAAAATGCTAAATTTTAAGAAAGACCCCTAACCAGTTTTAGAGTTATTAAAAACATACTTTGACCTCATGAAACTCTTTGTATTTTATATTTCACTCATGTTGAACAATGGCATCTTTTGGAACATCTGACATTGTCAAGTTAGAATCACTGCTCATCTCAAGGAGTTAGTAGTCTAACCACACACAGCACACAGTGCACGTCCTCAATTGCCTTTTCCTATCTCTGAATGCCACAGAAACCTATCACCATGAAAACCCTGTTCTGGAAATATTCAATCTCAGAGTATGAAATAAGAAATTAGTTCTCTCTAGCTTAGCTTCTCATTCTTGGGCATCTAAATGGCCTGAAGCCAAGCCCTGGCTGGTGGATTGAGCACAGGCCTGCAAACCAAAGTGTCGCGGGTTCGATTCCCAGTCAGGGCACATGCCAGGGTTTCAGGCCAGGTCCACAGTAGGGGACCCAGTAGGGGCCCCAGCATTCGAGAGGCGACCACACACTGATGTTTCTCTCCTTCTCTTTCTCCTTCCCTTCACCTCTAAAAATAAATAAATAAACTCTTTTAAATAAATAAATGGCCTGAAGCCCTCATGCCACCCAGTTCCTCAGGCTGGTTTCCGGCAGAGGCAGGGGCTCCGGCTTAAAACACGAGCCAAAGGGAGCTACCTGCAGCTGTGTGCTTATGTAAGCCACCTGAGGGCCCCAGAAATGCCAAAGCAGTAGTATCATAGATAATATTTTAACAAGGGATCTCCAGATAATGAACAAAATACTGCAGTGTTCTGTATTTTCAGGATGAAGACCCATGAGAAGAGAAATACAACTGAGAACTGAAATTGTATGCACTGTTTGCTCCCATACTCCCTAATCATAACTTTTTAAGTGTAAAAAAATTCTCTGTAACCCAAGATTCCCATTCAGTTCCAATGTTACACAGTGCAGGGAAGCAGACATTATGAGTCAAGGGCGGTGACTTTTATGATAAATGGAGCGCAGTTTGTAGACTAGTTGCACAGGCCTGTGGTAGGTGTGGGCTAAGCACCGTCCTCAGCTGATTAACTTAGTAACTTATCTTATGTTACATCAGAACCGTGAAGGGTGGACCTAGACATCTCATGAAAATCCCTAGAGATCATCCCTCTTGATTGACTAACATCTACCACAATAGCAACATTGCAAAAAGGTATAGTGGATATCAGATTTGTATAACATTTAAATTATTAGATCTTTTCAATAAAATGAAATGGTACATGTTTCTAATCACAGCCCCTCAAACCAAGGGAGTAAAGAAGTATTGATCAAATAAAAGTCCTTGGGGTTTTAGCTTCACTGAGTAGTAAACCTAATATATAATCAGCATTCCCACAACCTGTAAATGGTAGTTTCTCAAGGGCTTGAGAGATTTGCTTCCTAAATACCTTGACTGTTATCCTGCAAACAAATCTTTGTTCTATGAACCTGCACTATGTGGAGAAATAATTTGCTTAAGTAAGGGTAAAGTTTAACCCTGTATCAGTTTCCAACTGCAATAAATGCTAAACTGGTTAAGTACAAATTAATGAGCTTTTTGAAAAATTAACAAAGTAGTTCATTTTATCAAACTTTCCCATATAAGGTTCATTTAATCAACCAAAATGTATGCATTAACTTCCGTATCCATCCAACTTCTACATCACTGTCTACAGAGATCTTACTTGCTGTCATCCAAACACTTTATTAAGTAAGAACCAAGACAGAATTTGGAATGACAGACTGCTCCACTACAGAGAAAAGTGAGAAACAATTCTTGCAGAATTAAAGACACTGAAGATGGTACCTTCTCTAAATGCAATCAATTAGATCTGAAGAGAGTTTGTCAATTTGTCAAACCACCTAATTTAGAATCATCTCCAGATCACTCAAAGGCAGTGCAAGATGAATGACAATAACATACCCACTAGTTAAAGAGCACTAAAATAAATGAGAATTTACTTAAAATGAAAAGCTTTTCCCTCAAGTTAAGAAGAAATTGGTATCTAAATTATCTAAATATAACCTCGCTCCCTCGATCCCTTCAGGTCTTCAAATGGCAATCAGTAAGGTCGTCGCAGACCACGAACCGTAGCAGCCCCCACAGAGCGCACGCGCACACACACACACACTTACTCACTCTCTTACACATAACCTCCCTCGTGCATTTTCCTCAGTAGCACATATGACCATCTAACCCTATAACATTCATTAACCTGTTTCTGCCAATTAGAATGTAATTTCATGAAAACACAAATTTCTGCCTATTTTCTTCACTGTTCAAAGGGATCTGGACCTGGTACACAGAAGGCACTTAGTTCTGCATAAGTAGATGAATGAGACTGAAAGTATGTGGTAAGGTCCCCTGACAGTGGCCTTCTTAAAACAGGACCTGTGCATCCTACACTGGCCCCACAGCTTTCAGCCCAGCACTCACTTCTTAATTACTATTTTTATATGTAAACAAGACATATTTTAGATTATGTTATGGAATACATTTTAAAATAACTCAAAGGAAATTCTGGCTGACAATAGGCAGAGTGGAGCTCTACAGTAAGCAGCCATATGGAGAAAGAGGGAGGGGTGTTAGGATGGAATGTGTCTCCTCTCCTCTCTTTTAGGGGTGATTTTATGGGGATGTATGGACAGTAATATGCCGGAACCAAAACATCATCCACAGAAACAATCACATTTTTTAATACACCTCAAAAGAAAGGTTTCCCAGCATGCATTTCACTGTTAAGCAGTAAGGAGCTAACCTGAATCAAGTAAACAAAGGGTAGAGTTTTCACAGTTTATTTTGTACAAGTATGGAACAGACCTCAGCCAGCGAGAAGGAGCTAGTGAGAAATCCACATAATGGCTGGACCCGAAAGTTCCTCAAAATACCCATTTCTTCCTCAGATGAAATGAAGCCATCCTCAATAGACTGCACTTTTTAAAAATCATACAGTTAGCACTTGTTATGTGAAAGATCTTTTACTTAGTTCTTTCTTTCCCTACTAAAGATCTTGAAAATGTCTGATCACCAGCTTAGTGCTCAATATTTCAATTCCAAATTGCAGAACAGTTCTTTCACATAAGAACAGTTCTTTCCACAACTGTTAGTGCCCTTGTTTACAATGACTGGCAAAAACATATTTATACATGTGATTAAGTGTCCAGGAATCTTATCAATTCAGTGTGAAAGATTTTTTTGCAAGTCTCCCAAAATAACCAGTTTAAATTTTATTTATACTCATGTTATCATGTGGTTACAAGTAGTTCTAATAGGAATTAACTCAAAGTTAAAGGTTACAGTTGAAATGCTCAGCTAACATAGACATTAAAAAATACATATACTAGCCCTGGCTGGTGTAGCTCAGTGGACTGAGTGCAGGCTGTGAACCAAAGTGTCACAGGTTTGATTACCAGCCAAGGTACATGCCTGGGTTGCAGGCCATAACCCCCAGCAACCGCACATTGATGTTTCTCTCTCTCTCTTTCTCTATCTCCCTCCCTTCCCTCTCTAAAAATAAATAAATAAGATCTTTAAAAAAATACATATACTTTTAATTATTATACACAACTGGACAGAAAGTCAGAAGCAAAGGGTTGTGGTGCCAGTCCCACTGGTGTTAATTTAGTGCATGACTACTCTGTGTGTCAAGTTACTAGGTGATGACTTATTTGGGCCACAGAAAGTGGACCACAGGTGATAGCTATAGTCCCTTCAAAGAGGCCATCACCAGCAGACTGTCTGGCATATAACAAGTGCTCAATAATTTGACACAAGTGTCCCAGGTTCGATTCCCAGCCAGAGTACATGCCTGGGTTGCAGGCCATAATCCCCAGCAACCACACATTGATGTCTCTCTCTCTCTCTCTCTCTCTCTCTCTCTCTCTCTCTATCTCCCTCCCTTCCCTCTCTAAAAATAAATAAGTAAAAATATTTAAAAAAAATAATTTGACACAGAAAGCTTTCTAATTAAGAGGATCTGTTGCTTCAAAGTATAAAACACTTTTCTTCCTAAGGAAGCTCAAAGCTCTTCAAATATATTACCATCACCCACCACAAGTTACACACCTGAAACCTCAATTATTCAGACAACTGAAAAGTGAAGCCCTCAAAATCTCAGATTCACTCACTGCTCCTGCACCGTGTTCCTGCAGGACAATCTGCTTGGAGCCGTGGTCACTGAATGAGGGCAGCCCCTCCAGCGCTGGGTTAGCTTGCTTTCAATGTTCCAAAGGAAATGAAAGGGAACAGTGATTCTAGTTCCACAGTGACAATCAGTTAACATTATAACACAAAGGCCTACCTATTTGTAATACAAGAAATAAGATCTTCTCCCACATCCAGGAGTAAATAGCCTGGTGGGAAATAAATATCTTAGCTTGCCTGAAATAGGATCAGCACAGTGATAGCACTCAATCCACCAGGAGAGCGGCAGAAGATGGTCAGACGCATGAGTAACAGGGGAGAAAACTAGCTATAGCTCCATTCAGAACAGTTGTCCTTTGCTTTTTGTTTCCTGGAGAAATCACTAAGATTTCCTCTGAAGTATTTTTTTTTTTCATCCACAAACTAAAAAGACAGATTGGAGTCCCGGGTTACAGCAGACCACCTTATGGATTTCCTCCTAAGCCTGAGCTTGCCAGAATTTGCACACTGCAGTCATTAGTACAGACACAAAGGAATGCTTGCCCTCAACTTAGGTAAGGACAAAATAACAATTTTCAGATTAAAGTAAGTACTTCTCATACTAAGTTATTTTTGCCAAAATTAATCACTGCTTCTACAATGGAACATGGTGGGATAAAATGTCTTTCGCACAGAGAAATCGCCTTCCCAGCCAACCTTTCAGTGACATGGGACCTCTAACACTTCCACTTAGGCTTAGAGCAGTTAACTGGCAGGCCACAGTTAAGCTGCCACTGACTAGGACGGGACAAGGAAGCCAGGCCTTCGAGGTTCTTCAGTCTAGGCTAGCACCTGCGGAGAGAATTCAAGGGATGTGTTCAAGTCAGTTACACGGTGGACCTGCCAAAACAAGAAACAGTCCACAGTGGAATTTTCTTCATCCCACACTCCTCTGGTCACAAACACTTAACCTTCATGCCTGCAGCTTTTAAGAAGGGACCACATTTCACTAAGTGTAAGAATAAGGTTCCTTTACATCCACATGAACATTTTATAACTACCAATCTATATTTCTTAATCCCTTCCCCCTTTTCACCCAGTGCCCCAACCCTGCTCCCCTATGGCAACCATAGAAAATATAGTCAATGACTGTAATAACAATACATGGTGCCAGGTGGACACTGGAAGTATCTGGGGAAATAACTCTGTAAAGTCTATGATTTGTCTAACCACTAAGCTGTATGCCTGAAACTGATACAAAATAATACTGAGTGTAAACTGTAATTGAAAAAAATATATAAATAAATAAAAATAAACAAAAAGTAAAAAAGAATAGACTCTACCCTGGCTCAGTTGATTGGAGTGTCATCCCATACATGAAAAGGTTAAGGGTTCAATTACCAGTCAGAGCACATACCTAGGTGAAGGGTTCGATCCCCCGTCAGGGTACATATGGGAAGAAACCAATCAATGTTTCTCTCTCACATCAATGTTATCTCTCTCTCTATCTCTCTCTCTCTCTCTCTCTCTCTCTCTCTCTCTCTCTCTGTCTCTCTCTCTCTCATCTCCCTTCTTCTCTCTCTAAAATCAATAAACATATTTTTAAAAAAGAATAGGTTCTTCCTTTACTTCTCTCATAATATATCTCTGCAAGGTGGCCTTGCAGTCAGTCAAATAAATCTTTCTGCTTTTCTACCCAAGCCCACGGGACTGGAATGAGGCTATCAGCTTCTACCTCCTTAGGATGGGAAATCAAGAACAACCACAGGTGCCCCCTTTACATCTGTGTGTGTGTGTGTGTGTGTGTGTGTGTGTGTTAATAATCCAGTAATCAAAGCTTCCCCAAACTTGTGTCAAACTATGGCAGTGGCAGAATCATCCCTGGAGCAGCCAGTTCTGACAGTGGAACACAGGAGAGGCAGAAGGGGCAGCCACCGGGAGCGGTGTGTCCACAATTCCATATAAAACTCTGCCTTCCAGGCAGTTTTCCTCCTTACCAACCATTCTCTTCCCCCTAGAACGTACAGCTCAGGATAGCGTTCACCACATGAGCAGAATTATTATCAAGTAGCAAAGAAAAGACAGGTTTAAATCTTAGTTCCATGACTGACTGCATAGCATTTTGTTACCTTAAGCATATTACTTAATTTCTTTTTCAAAGTTTCAGTTTTTTACACATAAAAGAATGCTACTACTTACTTCACAGTGTTGGTGGGAAGACCAGAGAAATTCAGAGCACTAGTGTTTATTAAATAAATATGTTTCTCCCCCCAACCCCAGGTCCAAAGGAAAATACTGGATGCAACATATAAAAATGGGGGTCGGGGAGATGGATGGTGACCAGCATCCTTTAAAAAATTTATATTCAGCCCTGGCTGGTATGGCTCAGTAAATTGAGTGCCAGCCTGCAAACCAAAGGGTCGCAAGTTTGATTCCTAGTCAGGGCCCATGCATGGGTTGCAGGCCAGGTCCCCAGTGGGGGGTAAGCAAGAGGCAACCACACACTGATGTTTCTCTCCCTCCTTTCCCCTCTCTAAAAATAAATAAAATCTTTTTAAAAAATTATATTCGAGATAGAGGTCATGGAACAAGGGAAACTAAAGTATGTTTTATAATTTTAGATTTCACTGTCACAGGAAAAGTTCCAAAATCATACAAAAGAATGAACACACATAATATATACTAGCCTTAGTTCAAAATTGGAAGGAAAAAAATCAACTTTTAGCTTTCAGGATGACACCAAGTAACTGAATCTTAAAAGAAAAAAGTATATATACATGCAACACATCACACACAAAATCTTTTCATAGATATTCACTGCTCTACGCAAAAGCCTTTACCACAAGTGATTTAAAAAATCTGCAGCTGGACTAGAGGTCAGCTGCACTCAGCAATTCTGTGTGTGTTGGGGGTGGGGGTGTGTCAGGAATGAATGTGGTTATCAAGGCATTTCTAAGCAGGGAACCCTTGGAACAACATTAGAGGGAGGGTCATGGGAAAAGAAGTTTTGCTCACCCTACTTCCTGGCGGCATTTTCAGTACATAAGCCATAAGCTACTCATGTTTACAAAATGGAACAAGAAAAAAGGGGCTTATTAGATGAGGGGGGAGCATACACTCAGATTACACATTGCTTACATGTTTTAAATCTGCATTTAAACTCTAGAAACAGTTAAAAAGACTTGGACAGTATACTTCACTGTGCAAAATATTTAATCCTTACTGCTCTTACAAGTTGAATTAAGTTAATTTTTATTAAAGCTCATCATACAAATGAAACTTAATTAAGAAAGAAAACAATCATAATATACCTACTTTATCCTTTTCAGGATAAAATATGCAATTTGAAGTTATTTTTCTATCATAAAAAAGTATTTCTCAGGACTTCAAAACTATCTAAAAAAAAGACTTTATTTATTTATTTTTAGGGAGAGGGGAAGGGAGGGAGAGAAATATCAATCAGTTACCTCCCGCATGCCCAGACCAGGGTCAGAGCTTGCAGCCCAGGCCTGCACCCTGACTGGGAACCCTCCGCTTTGTGGGACAAAGGCCAACCCACTGAGCCACGCTGGGCAGAGCCAGGGTTCCAAACTTTCATATCTACAATTCGTCACATTAAAACAAGATTGTTTAAGAACTGGATGAATGTGTCCTGGACTTGACATAACATCTGAGAGCATTTTAGTTACCAAAGGTCAATATAGTTTCTCATTTTTAAATTGCTTTGCTAAAATTCACAGACCAAAGATAACCAGTAACAAATCTGAAATTATACAAGCATACAAGTTACCTTTCTTTTAAAAAGAGGACTCTAAGATAATTCAATTCAAGGGAGAAAACAAGTCATTGCCATTTTTATTTTGTGTTTCCTTGTCTTAATCCTGGCATTCTAGAAAATTATAAACACTTTCAAAAAGATCTCAAATTATGTCTCGGCTTAACAAACAGCTCTTTCTTAAGTTCTCAGATACATAGTTCCTTTATAACTGCAGATTTACCAATGAAAGTGGTCTCCTGATTGCCTCTATGCTTACTAAATTGAAGAGTCAGACAAAATTTGTAGAACTGACCTTAGCAGCACTGAATGCAACAGGCAGGTTTTATTCTTGTTTTTTTTTTTAACCCCTGCATCTTCTTAAACAAAAGAAAAACAAAATAGTCAAACTTGAAATGTAATAATAAACAGATTTCCACATGTTCACTTTAAAAAAAACACATTTTTACTCTTTACTTATTTTTAGTACTTAGAAGTCAGCAGTAGTGTATCTACAACATTTTTTATCACAGGAATTAAATTGTTTACCAGCTTCACACATATTAATCTCACTTATAAAAATCACAACCTTTCCTTACAAGAAAAAAGGTAAAATACCAACACACAATGTTCTGACTGAACTGCAAACTGAGAGGAAAAATGTACACCTGTTAGAATTACTGAGTTATAGTCAGTCTTCAGGCTAATGCAGCTCCTTCATATAGATATTCTTGTAAAGCTAAAACAAAGATGGCGCTTAGCTGATAGATTCAGACTCAAGCGTTTACCTCATTAGTCACAGTTCTGTGAGGGTTTGAACAGACTCATCTCTGAAACATCAGCATCTAGACTTCCCTGGCTATTTCAATGAATTTCAATTCCTTCCACATTTGAATGAGAAATCTACATTTTAAAGAAATGTCCCTCTTCTATCCATCCCCAATTATTAATACTCAAGATAAAGAACATTTGTAAATTAGTACCTCTGAAGAGTTATAATTATAACCAAATCAATATTTGGCATTATAAGCTATAGGCTTCTGCAATATATCTACAACTATTTCTCTATTTACTTAAGAAAAATAATTTTCTTACATTGAATATTCTCCTAGCTCTCACACCCCTCATCAAAATACCCTAAAACATGTCAAGTACAAAAATAGAGTCTTCTTTTGACATCTAGTAACTGCCTACTATGTGCAGAACATTACAAGGGATTCTAGTATTTCTTTTTTGTGTGTATTTTAATTTTTATTGTGTTTTTTCCATTACCATTTAGTCCCCTTATACCCCTTCCCCGCAGCAATCACCACACTGTTGTCCGTGTCCATGTGTCCTTTTCCCTTTTTGCTCCATTCCCCCGCCCCCTAACTTCCCCCACTGGCTGTCAGCCTGCTCTCATCTATGAATCTGTCGCCATTTTCCCTGTTAATTCAATTTGTTCATTAGATTCTACATACGAGTGAAATCGTATGGTGTTTGTTTCTCTTTCTCACTTATAAAAAGGCTGCTATGTGGCGAGAGAGAAATGGCCACATGAGTGTCTTCTGAGGAAGATGGAAGGGAAGGGGCGTCACTGTGGGCAACAACGTGAGATGCTGTGAGAAATCCAGACAGCAGTGCCTACTACTTCGGTGCTAGAGGTTGGGCCCCTTTTAAATCCTCTCCCAGCAGGTTAGTCAGTTTAAGTCTATTACCATTTAGAACCACTAAAAAGTGTTTCAATAAAGATTAATTTTTCTGCTGTGAGTTTTATAGGGTCGAGTTAATTCAATGAACAAATAATCAAGCATCTACTCAGGGAGGTCCCTGGGCTGGTGCAGAACTCCATGCTGAGAGTAAATGGCAAGCAAGGGCAGGATGGGCCAAGACGTCCAGGCCTAGTGGAGCAGGCCAACTAGGACAACTGTCAACACTGACAGACAAGACACCAGTGTGATCGCCAATAGAAAAACAAAGGGAAACACAAAAGTTTTAAGGGCACAAGCTAGGGTTAGGATTAAAATGATACATGAAACACATATAGTAATAACAAAAATTATAGCAATAAGAAGAAAAAGACAAAATCCCTGGCCAGACTCTGTGCTGATACTATCTTTTTCCATCCCCACATCAACCCTACAAAATCCTCCACCATAATCATCTTCATTCCATAGATGTAGAAATCAACCCTGAGCGAGATTAAAGGACTTTCCTCATATGTGTGCATCTGGAGCAGGGGAGATGTGATTACATAACCAGGAGGCTATTATCATTTGTAATAAAGTGAAAAATTCATTAATATCAAAAATTAGTGTATATTCAAACTTTCCCAGTTACCTTTAAAATTTGTTTTTCTGCTTGTTTACAAATAAGGATCCTAACAAAATCTACTCATTGCATTTACTTACATCTTGTAAATCTCCCAGGTCCTTTTTATTATAGAATACTTCCTGTTCCTTTATTTCTCCTTTCCCCAAGTCACTGACTCATTGATGTCACTGGTTCAGTTGTTTTGCAGGGTGCCTCAATTTCTGGATTTAGCTGAGTGCTTCCTCAAGGTGTTGCTGAAGTTGCTCCTCTAATCCTAGTGTTTCCTTAAGTCAGAAAATGTAAAGGCTTGAAGAAAGGTAGAGAGGAAGCCAGAATAAATGTGTTTTTCCAACCTCCTTTTTCTCTGTCTTTTTACCTTTTTTTTGCTTTTTATTTTTTTAAATTTCTTTTTCTTTTTTATTGTTACTTTTTTCCATTACCATTTATCTCCCTACACCTCCCTGCAATCACCACACTGTGGTCCATGTCCATGAGTCCTGTTTCCTTTTTGCTCAATCCCACCACCCCATAACTGCCCCCGCAAGAGCTCTCAGCCTCCTCTCTATGAGCCTGTCTCTATTTTGCTTATTAGTTCAGTTTATTCATTAGATTCCACATATGAGTAAAATCATATGTTATTTGTCTTTCTCTGACTGGCTTATTTCACTTAGCATAATGTTCTCCAGGTCCATCTATATTGTCAGAAAGGGTAAAAATTTCTTTTTTCTTATGGATGAGTAGTATTCCATTGTGTAAAAGACCCATAGTTGTTTTATGAATGCATCTACTGTTAAGGGGCATCTAATGCATCTGCTTACGTTCTTTTAAATTAGTATTTCAAGTTTCTTCAGATAAATTCCCAGAAGTGGAATTGCTGAGTCATAAGGCAGTTCCATTTTTAAGTTTTTGTGGTAACTCCACACTGATTTCCATAGTGGCTGCACCAATCTGCATTCCCACCAACAGTGCAAAAGGGTTCCCCATTTCTCTACATCCTCACCAACACTTGTTGATTCACTGATAACCATTCTGACTTGTGTCAGGTGATATCTCATTTTGGTTTTAATTTTCATTTCTCCAATGATTAGTGGGGATAGTAGGCTTAAAGGACACACTATATCAAATGGATTTTAACTGACATCTCCAGAGCATTTCACTCCAAAGCAGCAGAATATACATTTTCAAGTCCACATGGAACATTTTCTAGGATATGCCATGTGTTAGGCCACAAAACAAGTCTCAATAAAGTTAAGAAGATTGAAATCATATCAAGCATCTTCTCTGATATCACAATGCTATGAAACTAGAAATAAGTCAAAAAACAGAACCTGAGAAATACAGAAAGACATGGAAGCTAAATAGCATGTTATTAAAAAATGAATGGGTCAACAACAAAATCAAGAAAGAAATCAAAAGATACCCGGAAACAAATGACAATGAAAACACAACAACCCCAAATTTGTGGGAACAGGGAAAGCAATCCTAAAAGGGAAATTCATAGCATTGCAGACCTATCTCAAAAAACAAAAAAAGCTCAATCAATCTAACTTTTCACTTAAAGGAACTTGAGAAAGAGCAACACACAAAGCCCAAAGTGAGTAGAAGGAAGGATATAATAAAGATCCAAAAGGAAATAAACTAAATAGATTCTAAAAAACAATACAAAAATCAATGAATCCAAGAACTTATTTTTTGAAAAAATAAACAAGATCGATAAACCTTTAACCAGACTCATCAAGAAAAAGAGAGAGCCAGCACAAATAAGTAAAATAAGAAATGAAGGAAAAGAAATAACAACTGACACACAAAAAATACAAAGGATTGTAAGAAAATACTATGAACAAGTATATGCCAACAAATTGTACAACATGAATGAAATGGATGAATTTCTAGAATCATACAGTCTTCCAAAACTAAATCAGTAAGAATCAGAGGATCTGAATAAACCAAAAAAGTCCCAACAAGTAAAAGCACTGGACTAGATGGCTTCACAGGGGAATTTTACCAAACATTCCGAGAACAATACCTCTCCTTCTCAAACTATTTCAGAAAATTCAAGATGAGGGAAGACTCCCAAGCTCATTTATGAGGCCAGCATTATCCTAATTCCAAAACCTTTTTTCTATTAACAGAAAATTGTTTACACATGCCAAACTGACATAATATTTTTCATTGAAAAAAGACAAATTTCTTAGCATATAACAATAGAACATCAAGACCCTTTTAGAGAAATTAATCTGTACTCTCGAGACCAAAGTGTTTAGTATCATTTATTTCCTACAAAAAAAAAGTGTTATTAGTTTTTTTGTGTGTTGTTTTTTTTTAATCAACTGAGAGACAGAAGAATCAGTTTTCAGAAAAACACATACACACAGATACCTTTCTGGGCTGCAAACTGTCTCTATAATCCAGGCCCAGTTTATCACATTTGATAAAATGGTAGCCACTCCATGATCTCTTTCCCTGGCATTCTCTGGATACCCAGAGCCCCATGATTTCTCAACCCAGGTCTGTTCCAGAAAGGCAGCTCAGGGGGATTTCCACCAAGTTTTCCCTCTCACCAGAGCTATCTGCAAGTGATAATTGGGAAGCCCCCGGCATGAATCCACAGGAAGAAATTATGAGATTGTGGAAAATGGAGAAGTAGAAGAACGAGAAAAAGTTCACAAAGCTTTGCAAATCTCCACAAAATGGTGAGAGCTCTGTATACCTATGCCTTTCTCAAGCCCACTGAGCTTCTGTTTCAAAAAACCAAACTGTGGGTAGACGGGAGCATGTCGTCTCCACGGCCCCACTCTACATGGTTCCCAGTAGAAACAGTAGGACCATGACCTTTTAGAAAAATGTGAAAGGTCTGAAAACTAACCTTCCCCATTCTACTATTTCCCTTCAGTTTCTCTCTTCCTACCTATTGCTTCGTTTCTCTTCCTACCATTTTCTCTTCCTACTGTTTCATTTTTCTTGTTTGATTTCTAAGCACATACTGTATGTATGCCTCTTCCATATTACCTATGTACGCGAAGACAGCTTACCTAATAGCACATATTTCAAACACATGGTATAAGTAAAAATTTTCATATCACTAACCTTTACCAATTACTGAATTAAAGGACCCTGTATGACTGGAATTCATGAGGATCACTCCCCAAATGAGCAATAAAAGAGAAAAAACTGTAGAATGACTTTGCTATTAGAGTCATTTTGGTACTTTGCTATTAGAGACATTTTTGGCATTTCCTTTTCCAGAGTTTAGCCAGCCTCTTAAGAAAGAAGCCACAGACAAAAAGGGGGATTCCACTCACCAAGAGAAAATGAGGTAAAAGGGGCAGAAATTCAATTGACCTGGCATTGGCTTAGCATTAAGTCCAAACACATCAAGTTAAAGGCATCATACAATATATTTACAAGAGAAAATCAGAGCAAGATGGGAAACGAGAGATTTGTTTTGCAGGTCTAACTCTTCAACTCACAGTGAAGATAAGGAGCCCAAAGGGGTCAGGAGGGAAAGTTTCCCAGCCAGTCGGCTTTTAAAAAAAGCCATTTCATACTGTCCTTAATATGCATTTCCATTCAGTTCTGCATCTTTAATCACTGTGAGACAGATACCTCTTTACTTTATACTTGTGAACGAAACATGTCAAAGAAAAGGTTCTGTCTTTGGTTTGATAGCATACCTAGAAACCTGCAAAAATTAGAAAATTGAAAACTTCAGTCTATTCTCCAAAACTGTCTTTCTGTAATGTGAAATGAAAGTCATTCATTAGTAGAAATGAAAGTCACATTGGTTTGGATGGGATTTTTTTCTCCAACAGGTTGATATTCTGAAGCCATCAGGTATAAATAAGCCTTTTATAATTCAAAAGTGTCTTACTTATATATGAGTACTTTAGGAGAAATGTTGAAAATCTTGAAGAGCTTTCCTTTAATATAAGAAGTGTCAAGTAGAAGGGATTCAACATCCACTACACTTCCCATAGCTTTAAACTATTTGGTATAGATACACGTGCAGACTCTGAGTATTTACATTAAAAACAAAGTAATTAAGAAGTCAGCCAATGCAGCAGAGTCTTTCAAAGGACCCAAGGACCTGGAGTTTAAGGTTACATGGGCTCTACTAGTACAGATGACAGTGGAATTTTAACTCTAAAGGTATTTTTATCAAAACTGTTGTTTGAAGGTGTTTGTATTTTATTTCGATACTCTAAAGTTGCAGAGGTTTTCAATTATCTGTCCTGAGCCCTATTTATTCCCTATAAGTACTGATATTTGCATGTGTGTGTTACGTGCAACACTGAAGAAGGTAACCTTTTCAGAAATACAAATCTCATTGTGACAGAAATAAGTGTGTGACAAAAAAGCAGAAGTAAATAAAAGATATGTCCATGTTTCACAAAGCCACCAAAAATATTCATAACCAAACTACCCTTTTATACCACAAGACATTTGAGAACGACTTGCTATCCTCACCACACTCTCTTATAGAGCAGAAGTGTTTGTCAAGCTTGAAATGTACATTTGAATCACCTGCAGTATCTTGTTAAATGCAGATTCCGCCTGCTCCAGATCCTGATGAACTCAAACCATTAAGTGCAATCTACCAGGTGAAACAGATGCTGCTGGTCCATGGACCACACTAGGAACAGCAAGACTCTACCTTTCACCAGCAGCAAACTGACATCACGCTGTGTGATCTTCCTTTCTTTGAGCAATTTTGGACCAACCACTTTGTGAACACTTCTTCCAATACACACCACCAGGAGAGAAGGATAGAGGGTAAGAATTATGGCAGAAGTCTATTTTGCCCACTGATCCAATTTTAGCCACATATCTAAGAAGAATTTATTGAATCAATGAAACATTTTAGTAGGTCATTTTATGTCTATACTATCAGGAAATCTATTTTATCTTCTTTAAGCAAGTTTTATACTATTTGATAAATACCTATCTTAAATTTAAGCTTTCTTGTTTAGAGGATAACAAAATTCTATAGGCTACTCCAAGCACGATCAAAATTCTCACAAAATTGAACAGGTAACCTTCTTAGAGCTTTGGGAGGACCAGGCTGACACACACGGGGGACAATTCAACATCTTCAGATCAAGAGGAGCTCTCCTGAGAATCCAATACTGGGAAGACTAATCTGCAACTGGACCTGATTTAAGGATGAAGTCTGAAACTGTGCTGATGCCATAATGGACTGACACTTTGGAGGTCCTGAGGAGGGTGTGGTGTATTTTTCATATTGTAACAGGGTACAGCCAAGAGGGGGGGCCCAAACAGGGATTTGTAATGGGGTCCAGAACTCAGGGTGTCCAGAAAATATTAGAAAAAATCATATGCAGGATGTCCTCACCCCCACAAGTCTGAGCTGGGGGATGGGACAGATGAAGCAGAGCCATTGAGAGCTGTTTTGCATGGCAACAGTTTTGCAGCTAACCTCTGGCATGGTCATTTAACATATCTATAACCCTTAACTGGTTTCATAGATATGTTGAATAGCTGTGGCCATGCTTTGAGTCAGGGGGATGGGAGTGACTTCACCCCATGATGTAACTGGGAGGCAACTCCCCATGGTTACAGAGCCTACATGAGAACTTGGAGATGACTGGCTCCACACCACATGGCCACATCTGCCCAGACTTACTATGGCAGCCCAGTAAAGCTGGAAAAGTACAGGAATGCCTGTGGCTGAGGCCAAGTGTGGGAGGAGTTGGAATGGTGCTGCAGAAGAAGACTGGCGCTGGGATTTGAACCCAGGTGCAGGAGCTCCTGGGACCACACGGCTTTGGCGAAAGTTGGAACTGTACAGCTTTAAGGTGCTCCCTTTTTGCCATGTGGCTTAGGAAGCAGGGGAGACTTTGCCTGGAAGAAAAGGCGTGAAAGGACTCTTGCTGGTGGGCCATGAGAAGGTGCTGCATGGATTTGGATTAACTGGACACCGCGGCAGCAACACAGCTGATGGTGCCGGAACCGAGGGGCGGCCTGAACCACAGACTTCTACTTCTTTTCCTGAGACACAGTACCCCAGACTGGGCAAAGGGGAGAAGGAAGGACTGTGCCTGTGTGGGTATTCTAAAGGACTTTAGTATTTTTAATGTAGACAATAAGTCATTACTCTAAGTCTTTATAACTTTTAAATAAATAATCCCTTTCCTTTTCACCAATCTCTGGCTTTGAGAGACATCTTTCCCTGGTGGCAGGCTAGGCGAACCTAGTACGGGGAGGGGAAACCCCCAGAGAAAAAGGATGGGTCCATTCGGTAATAGTATATTGTTCACCGCCGCCCCCCCCCCCCCCGGGTCTGTTCTGTAAAAATATGGGTATGATGTGAATTGTTGTGGCCAGAGGGAAGACTGTTACACTGTATTAGCCAAAGACTGTCTCATCTTACATCCTCTTATCTAGTGTGACCTTGCCATTCTCCATCAAGAGGACTAATGGATCTGGGTGGGTGTGTGGCTCTCCTGACCAAATCAGAGGGCAGAAGTGATGCCGTGTGACTTTATGAGGCTGTGTCACAAACAGTGATGGCAGCTTTCACCTTACTCCCACCTGGAGCTCTAGCCCATCATGCAGGAAATTAGCTACCACACTCAGGCTGTGAGAACACCCCAGCCACACAGGGAGGCCATGTATACAGGCTCCTGCCAACTGTTCTGGACCCTCGCCATCCGAAGTACCCTTGCCATGGCCATGGGCACTGGGCAGAGACAAGCCAACTTCACTGTGCTGTTCATGTCCAAACTCCTCAACTACAGGATCCATGAACCTAGTCAAATAGTTGTATTTTATACACTAAGCTTTGGGGTAGTAAGTGGAACAACTGGGTAACTTAAAAACCACATTATAAGACTCATTAGACCTTTTGTGTTTGGCTAAAGCAGCTTCATAATGAGTAAAGTATGAGTTTGAGTAAAAAAGTTTATGATATACATTTTAGCTGCCTAATTGCTTAGTTATTAATTTATTTGGTTTTAGGATACTAAGTCATGTGGCTATATATGATTTCTAGATAGCTGATGTGTGACTACAAATTAATTTGTACTGGTTTATTTGTAAACTTTACATTTAATTTGCATTTTGTTCCACTTGATTGAAAACTCAATAAATATAATTCTTTCCAAAAATATTAAACAGGTAATAATATTTACTATTGCTTTTCAAAATAAACCTTATTGAGGACTAATGATATACTCTTAAGGTTAACCCCACAAGACCCACTAATTTCCCATGAGTTTGTGTTCCTGAAATTAGCTTCTAATAATTTTAAAAACTGAGAATTGAGGTGTTATCTTATAATTTTGTAGTCCTCATGCATTATTCCATTAAATAAATCTTTCCCTAATAGCAGCCAATATTTAAGAGAACAGTCATATACTTGTGCAACAGGGCAAACAACTCAGGGGACTGGATACATTTTAAAAATGAGCGCTGCCTTGATCATGTGTGAGAGACAGAGAGGGAGAGGCGGGCGGGCGCGCAGAGCAAGCGGAGACAGAGGGAGAAACTATATATATCCACATTTTATGGCCTTCAAATGGATTCAAGCCTGCTACTTTAAAACCAGAAAATGCAGCTCTATGTGTTCCCTTTTACCTCCTCCTAGTCTCAACAGAGAATGAAAAACAAAAAGAGGAAAGAAAAAGGAAAGGCAGGAAAAGAAAGCACTCCAAGTTGCAGTAAATCCTTCAGTGTGATGACAGAGAGCAAAGTTCATTTAAAGGAAAGACAATCCCAAAATCTTGGCTTTTGCTGGTGTAATTTATTTATTTATTTACTATTAGGACTTCTTTTGGAAGCCCTCATGTACATCTAATTTGTGTAAAGTTCATTTTATTCACTTATTTTTATTGAATTTATCAGGGTGGCACTGGCTAATAAAATTATATAGGTTTCAGGTGTACAGTTCTATAATACCTCATCTGTATACTGTATTGTGTGTCCACTACCCCAAGTCAAGTCTCCTTCCATCACCATTTATCCCCCTTTACACTCTTCTACCCCCACCCCCCATCTCCCTCTGGTAGTCACCACACTGCTGTCTGTGTCTGAGGGGTTTTTTGTTTATTTGTTATTTTGTTTGTTTTTGTTATCCCGTTGTATGTTCTTGCTCCTTTGTCAAATATTAATTGACCATACAGGTGTGGGTTTATTTCTGGGCTCTCTGTTCTGTCCCATTGTTCTATTTTAAACACAGAGTGGAATTTGATCTTTTAGGGATTTTTGTTCTTAATCTCAGTCTATAGGATCCCACTCAACAATCCATTCATAACCCAAATATATACTTAGAATTCAGATTTACACATTGTTTTTTTCCCTGAATTAGCTCTACAGTGCTGTGCACACTTAAAAAATCTTTGATGAGTGAATAAAATTTTTAAGCTGGTATTTATTGAGTACTTACTATGGTGCTAATATGCACTCTGCTGAGGGATTTATAAGAATGCTTACATAATCCTCATGAAAACCCTATGAGTTAAGTACTTTTACTCCACCGATAAGGAAACTGAGTCTTGGATGTATGAGGTAACTTGTCGTAAATCACCCAGCTAGTGAGTCTGTAACTGAATCTGAATCCAGCAACCAAACTATAGAATCAAAGCTCTTAACCGCTCTTTTTACATTTGGTTTGCATAAATTGAATGCATGTTAAATCCCAGACTTTACATGCCTAAGTGTTACACTGAATTTGTGATGTTTACTTTAAATGCTTTATTAGAGTAATATGAAGTATGTGAATAAATTAATCTGACTCAATATTTGGGGGTTGGCTAATTAACATAAGTGATACATGAATCAACATCTTGATGTTAATTAGTACTTAAGTATCAAGATTTCAGGGCTCACTAAATAGTATCAAAAAGATCAGAGGTTTTCCCATTGGTAATACTGCTGCTTAAGCCGAGTGTTTCATCTGCTGAGGAGTAACAGTTCCGAGTCCTCAAATGAATGGGCATCAACGTTCTCTATGCCAGAGGCCCAGCTCTCCACCTCTAGAGGCTCTCGGCCTGTCTCCCGTCAGAGGCTCTGGGTGTTTGAGCTGATCACAGTCATCCTCAAGGGCATCCTAGCAATTGCTTTAGAGAAGACTCTCATCCAAGAAGTCTGTCACTGTGACTTAGGACTTAGGGAAGGAATTCCCCCAGCCAAATATGGCTGTTTGTGCCTACTTACAATCAAAGGCCCATATTTTGGGCTAAATTTGGTCTAGCAGGGATGTCCAATCTGTGGCCCATGGGCCACATGCAGCTCAGGATGGCTATGAATGTGGCCCAATACAAAATTATAAATCTACTTAAGATATTATGAGATTTTTTTATGATTACATGTCATAATGTACTTAATGTGTGGCCCAAGACAACTCTTCTTCCAGCGTGGCCCAAAGATGCCAAAAGGTTGCACGCTCCTGGTCTAAGGTGAGGCATCTCCTGGTATGAGCGTACAGGGGTGGAGACTATGGACGCCACCTGCTTCTAACTAGTGTAAACTATTCAACCCTCATCATTTCAACATCAACCAAGCACTGTCCTATCTACTGGGATTCAGCTAAACGAGAGGTAACACCCCTACCCTCATGGAACTTACCTTTCAGTGGAAAAAGACAGCAAAATAAAATGCACAGTGTGTCGGATTGTGGTAAGTGCTAAAGCGAGCATGAGGAGCAGAGACAAGTTGTCCAACTTTCTTTAAGATGGTGAAGAAAAGTCTTTCTGAGAAAGCAACTTTTGAACAATGATCTGGTAGAAGTATATACAATATTCACTGAATAGAAACCAGACATTTTCATAACTGCTCACTGAATGGGGCAGCTGGCTACATGGATATTCAGTTCTTCCCTGCAGTGCATTTAGAAACACAGCAACAGCTAGACCGCTGCACTCACAGGCCCACACAGAGACCTCCCCCCACCCTGATACCCAGAGCCCCCAGAGTGGCCCACAAAAGCCAGTCTAGCTAAGTCCAAGAGCCCATGTCTCAGAAACAACACCTTTCCATTGACAGGAGCCGGATACCCAGCAAAATGAAGAGATCTACCCAGTTACTTAGAATCACTAGGATAAAATTCTTTGCAGTGTAGACTTCAAACCTTTAAAAGACCACAGAGAAGGAAATCTAGGTTATATTGTAAGGCTCCAAAGCATCATTCATTATTTTAAAGATAAAAAAGTTATTTTATTGATGATGAAAAAACATTGAAAGACTGCACAAAATTATACAGCAGAGAGAGAGAGGAGGGAGAGAACAAACTATTATTTAAGCAACCTGCTTCAAGGAAAAAATCCAATTCAAACTTTCCAAATTATTTGGCATGGCCTACATCATCCCTAGCTCAAGGCTTAATCAAAGACACATGCCATTCTGACAGTCCTTGACAGTGGAGGAACTAAAGCTTTGATGTTCCTATTCAGTGTTTCTGACTGAAAATCTCACTGTGAGACCAGCACTGGCTTTCCAGCTGTAATTACCATATTTTGCTGTGTATAATGCAGACTTTTTTTGCCCAAACTTTTTGGGGGAAACTAAGGATGTGTATTATACATGGGTATAATGATTACATACTGTGGGTATAATAATCCTGTGTCTAATGCACACAGAAATGTGGGTGCACATATACATGGCAAAATAAATTCAGGCCTCAATTCCAGTCCTTGGTCAGAGGCTATCTCCGCACTCATCCACACACCCTGACAGCACTGACACGCAAGGTTTAACTGCCATTCAGACCCTGAGGTCAAATGCAGGACAGCTGATTTTCTTCTAGAGAACTCATCTGCTGATGCTGACCAGAGAGCAGAAAGCTGAACTGGTAGAAAGCGGTCTCGTGACGGGGTTCGAGCTCCTCCTCTCTCGGGGTCCTGGACAAAGGAAATCACGGCACCCGGGTGGAAAACGTAGCTGCACACCCGCAGTACAACAAACCTGCCCCAGGGAGAAACTACCACCATGCATATTTGGTCCAATTGATCTGACTTGAAATTTAAATGACAAACTGACTAATCAGGGACTTTATAGTCTTTATAAGCCCCAAGTCTTGATGTTTCACAAATGTTAATGATTAAAAAATATAATTTTCATAAATGTAAAAGCTACCTCCACTTTTATATAATGAGAGGAGGGGGAAAGTAAACCTCAATAAAATACCAGTTGAAAAAAACTCCTGGCATTTACTCTGGAAAATACCTCTACCTGTGGATGATCAATCAATAAAACACAAAAACCATGCTTTTTTTCTAGAGTATGAGGGGGTCAGTCCAAGGCAAGACAGTTGACTCTCAACAAAACAGAAAGGAAAGAATAAGCAATGGGATGGAGGGACTGTATTGGGCTCCGAAGTCAGGGCCCAGAGTCCGCAGTCACGTGCTTCCTTCACTGCCTGTCAGTGTAAAACAGAGTCACGGTGGCCCATGGCGCTGGCACCAGGCACACAGAGAGAGGGGCCACATACTCAGTAGACCCTGCTTTGGATTACATGAACACGAGTAACTCATTTCAGAAGTGCTTTTAAAATTACTATTTTGAAAGTTAACTTTATTTATCTATAAAATTCAGGTACACAGATACTTCGTTTCCTATCACTGACGAATAAACTAACACAAAGCATAGCAGAATAGCTTCTTAGACTGGAAATGTAAACTCTTCAGTATAACCCTTCCTCTTCCTACATGAGCATCTGGCATATTCTCCAAAACCAGCCGAAATGCAAGACAGGGGCACCATCTCTTCAACAGCCAATAGCCATGATTGCCTTACCCTTTCATTTTCTGCCTTTGAATCACAGGTTTCCTTTTGCCACATGAAATCTACAAATGTTAATGAATAAAAAATAATTACTGATATTATTGAATGCCAAGACTCAGAGTTTATACCAACTCAGTAAGTTTGTCAAGTCACCTAAAAATTACCAGACATCTCTTTGTGGTAGGCGGTTAGACAGACCTGAGCAGAGCAGGGCAGGCCAGGTACAGAAGGTCACAAGGGCAGAAAGCCCCGGCAGCCTAGCAATGGGCAGAACCGGGAATACAAGGACCTCGCGCTGCAGCATGACCTTTCCTTCTCTAGCATACTGCTGGTCATACAGTTTGGACCCTCTGACTTTTCCTCCCCAAGGATAACATCAAGGCCTCCATAGTACTTCATGTCCAGACTCAGGCAAGCAGCAAAATCAGACAAGCAAAGCCATGTTTGACCTCCAGACCAGCTGCAATGGCTAACAACCCTCTACCCTGGTGCCAAGGAATCAGTGGAGACCATGACTCTGAAATGACACACCTGGGAAACAAATGAATATTCCACTGAGATTCTCCCCTGAGACCTCCCTTAAGATTCCTGCCTGCAAGAGAGAGATAAAACCCTCAGGATGAGGGACCCGGCACATGCTCTCCCTCCTAGGAGCATGTCCTCCTCACCTTTCTCTTCTCCTTCTTCTTCCCCCACAGCCATGCACCTCCTAAACTCTTAAGGGTCCCCATAAGACTTGCAACCAGGGGAACAGCGGGCAGCGGGAGCTTTCCTCACGCTAACCTCCTGAACCTGTCTCCAAGGCCCCCTTTTCTTTGACTTCCTGGTGAGCTAAGGGAGAACAGATAAATAATCTGTAGTACCTTCTTACAATGGAATATTATTCAGCAATAAAAAGAAATGAGCTATCAAGCTCCCCCCCCCAACACACAAGGAAAAACCTTGAATGCATAGGTGAAAGAAGCTACTCTAAAAAGACTATACAGATAATATTCTGGAAAAGGCAAAACTATAGAGGCAGTGAAAAGATCAGTGGTTGCCAGAAGTTTGGGAGAAAAGGGGCGAGGTTATTAGGTGATACATGGGGTATATTTTAGGGCTGTGAACATATTCTGCCTGATACTATAATGGTAGATAAATAACATGATGAATTTGAAAAACCCTAAGAACCATACAACAGAAAGAGTGAAGTCTAATACAAAACTATGGACGTTAGGTACAAATAATACCAATATTGGTATACTCATCCTAACAAATGCAACACACTGGGGAAGGAGAGACAATATGGGACCTCTCTATTTTATACTCAATTTTTTAAAAATAGCTTTTAAACAATCTGAATAGAACCTGAATGATAAATATATGGTGGTTGATTACACCCTCTCTCTTTTTGGGTAAATTTGAAATATTTAAGATAATTACTAAAAATTTTTAATAAAATAAAATCCTAGTTAGATGACTATTCATATTTATATTTTAAATTGTTAAAAGCAATATGCACTCAATGAATATTATAAGTTAATATTAGGCTTTTCAAAAAATAATGTTACCTCAAACAATATAGCCAAATGAAATTAATACAAACATCCTCATTTTAAGTTCTTTTGTTTTTCTACTTATTTTTAGAAAAATTCAAGATCAATAATCTAGGCATGATTTTACTTTTATAAATCTGGGACTTCCAGTCAAGATGGAGGTGTAGAAAACACACTTCACCTCCTTGCACAGCTACCACAAAAATTGCAACTAGACTACAAAACAAGTATCACCTAGATTCATAAGAAAATTGAGCTGTATGGAAGTCTGACAACCAAGGATTTAAAGAAGCCACATTTATTAGGACAGGTTGCAAGACGGAGACTCATGTAGAGGCGCAGAGTGGCCATAGTGGCATGGAGAGGCACGGAGGTGCAGAACAGGCAGTCAGTCCCACATCCACGTGTAGTGGATAAAAATCAGGAGGGACAGCTGGGGAGTGAGCAATCCCAGCCCCACACCAGACCACCCAGCCCAGGGTTCCAGCACCAGGAATAAAAGTCCCCATGACTTCTGGCTGTAAAAACCAGTGGGGGTTGGGATAGGGAAAGAAACTGTGGGATTCTCAGGAAACTCCTCATAAAGGACCTGCAAGGGACTTAACACTTACACAGATCCACTCCCTCTGGACTTCAGCACCAGGGCAACAACTGGAAGAGCATCAGTGGCATACAGGGAGAAAATAAAGTGACTGGTAAGAGGGAAGTAAGTACCAGGAGACAGAATCTTCCCGGGCAAAACTCCAGAGGCCAGGCAGCAGCATTGTCTCCTCCCCAAGCCCTCTACTACACAGCAGTGACACGGGTGGCCCCTGGCAATTCCCTAAGGATCTGTCCCATTCAACTTACAGAATTTCTGCTATGTAAGAGAGAGTCCCAAACAAGTTGCACCCAAAGAGGACCACACCAAGACACATCATAATTAAAATGACAAAGGTTAAAGATAAAGAATCTTAAAAGCAGCAAGAGAAAAGCAGAGAACAAAACTATCCAGCAAAACTATCATTTACAATAGAAGGGCAGATAAAGTGCTTTCCAGATAAGGTAAAACTAAAGGAGTTCATTATCACCAAGTCCTTAGTATATGAAATGTTAAAGGGAACTATATCAGAAAAAGATCAAAACTATGAACATTAAAATGGCAACAATGCACACATATAAACAACTGAATCTAGAAAACAAACTAAGCAAACAAACAGAACAGGAACAGAATCATAGATATAGAGATCATTTGGAGGGTTATCAGCTCAGAGGGGGAAGGGGAAGAAAGGAGGGAAAAGGTGTAGGGATTAAGCAGCACAAATTGGTAGTCACAAAATAGAAAGGAGGATGTTAAGAACAGTATAGGAAATGGAGAAGCCAAAGAACTTATATGCATGACCCATAGACATGAACTAAGGGAGGGACTGCTGAAGGGAATGGGCATACCAGACAGAGGGGGCAAAGGAGGAAAAATTGGGACAACTATAATAGTAATAGAATAATCGATAAAATATATTGTTTAAAAAGAAAAGATAATCAAAGCTTTGGATGGATGTTTACAGAGGGCCTGCTTTGTGCCAGGCACTGGAGACTTTGCAGTGAACATAAACACAAAGTCACTGCCATCTGGAAACTGAAATTCTTGTAGGATAAATGGATAACAAACAAGAAAACAATAATGAAAAAATCTGAAATTTTCATCTTGGGCTTTTTTCCCCCGTGAGAACAAAGCTAGTTGTGTTATTATTATTAAAAACTATTATTATATAAACAATACTAAAATACCAGAGAAAGACAGGCAAAACACTTTGTAAAAATCAATAAATTCCCACCATCAGAAGAGTCATTTGTATGAATGACCTTCCAATACTTTTGTAACATTACTAACAATCTGTACACAGAAACAATTTAAACATGGAATTCCTTAAGGCCAACCTAAACTTCCATTCATTTTAGGTCTTCAGCAAAATAATCAATTTAATTTTGCAGATCATCTAGTTTCTGAGCACTCAGTAAGAAGCTGGTGAACTGAATTAAGAGGTGATTTGTCCTGGCTGGCGTAGCTCAATGGATTGAGCGCAGGCTGCAAACCAAAGCATCGCAGGTTCTATTCCCAGTCAGGGCACATGCCTGGGTTGCAGGCCATGGCCCCCAGCAACTGCACATTGATGTTTCTCTCCCTCTCTTTTTCCCTCCCTTCCCTCTCTAAACAAAGTAAATAAATAAAATCTAAAAAAAAAACAAAAAGGAGGTGATTTGTTTGGATTTCCCAGTATCGCATACCCCAGGTCATTTTACCACATGGACAGCAGCCATGGTGTACCCTCTGGGGTAGGTCCCAGCACCACCAGACTCCCAATTTAGGAAACCTTGCTGTGGAGCCCACTGCAACCACAGCCCAGAGGCCACCTGCCCCAAGTAAGATAGATGAGGAACAACAATCCTGCCCCAAAAGAACAATGGTTCCAAGGCTATAAATGCTGACTACAGCTCCAGGACTACTGGGGCATGGTGACTCAGCCAACAGCAGGAAATGCACCAGCCAAATTCATTGCCAAGAGGCAAGGCTGTGGGTGAAACTAGAGCCGGGAATAATGCCTGGGATACTGAAGTAATAAACAGGTTTGCTGATATGCTTTCTCTGCTTCTCTCTCTATCTTCAAACACCTGTCTCTGTGACTTGGAGAGATGGCTACATTTTCCTTCTTTGTAAAAAGACTTAGGATGTGCAAAATCTGAATGACAGGCAAAAATGGTATGGCCAAGAGGATCCCTTGGCCAGTTCCACCATCTGTTATTCTGACACACATATACATACGCTAAGGATAAAAGAGGAGAAAGGAGAAGAGAATCAGAGGCAAAGATGTGGGTGAGGTGCCCTCTGGGTGTATACCAGAACCTGCAGGCCGTGGCTCTGTCTGCAGCACAGCTCTGACCTCCAGCCTGCACAGTGCACGCAGACCCACAAGCTAATGCTATTATGCTGTTATGCCTTCCAGAGAAGGCCAGCTGCTCTCTTCTATGACTTGATGATCACTTAAGTTCTTTGAGTCCATCTGTTTGTTTGCTTAGACATCCTCTACCTGTTGCCAAGGAGACCGATGTTAAATAATTATCATGGCCGTAAGCTCCAACTGAGCTCCAAGTGGATACATCCTGCAGTCACAAACTCAGTCTGCAATGAAATCCATACCCAAGTAGCATGGAACTAACATTGGACATTGAATTGTTTTCTGGGAGTAATCAATATAACCAGTACTTCAGCAAAAAGAAAACAACAATATTGAGTGGGAAACAGAGAACTAGTTTGGGAAGCAAGAAATCTGAATTCATTTAGCTGTGCTCTGACATGTTTGAAGTTTATCTAGCACCAAGTACTTATTCCTAGTTTTTTGATTCATCCAACAGCCTTTCCAATACCTTTTCCAGTAATACTGCTTTTCTTTGAAATATATACACAGGTAGTCCTCTTGCTCTACTAAGGAATCACTGTATTCAATAAGTCACATAAAAAAAGTGTGTAGTAAAGTATCACAACTTGCACCTTTCTCTATCACAAGCACCATTCATTAAATAATAATTTAAAGCTTTAATCAAGTAAATTAAGATCCATCAAATGCAATGCACATTTAAATAATTTATTTTAAATAAAATACTAAACCATTACTTGCCCAAGAAATGAATTTACATGATAGTTCACCCAATATAGGATTCAGTATTAGTTCACATTTTTTGGATAAACTGCACATTCAATATACTAGGTGGACAAAAGTAAGTTTATAGTTGTAATACAAAAAATACAGTAATTAATAAATAATAATATAGGAATAAACTGTTTTGCATTATGAAACTGTAAACCTCCTTTGCCCACCCCTGTGTAAACATATCCCTAAGTGAGAAATTTATTTATTATCACCTGCAACCCTTCAGGGTGACATTTTGCCCTCCGTTTCTAACTTGCTCATTTAAGGTTAATGCTCCTTTTTCTAACAACCAAGCAATGCTCCTCCAAAGCTCTGAAATATTCTCAGGAGAACAAAATAAAAGGACATGGCTTCCTTCAGAAGTATAGGAGTTGGCAGAGAAAATACCTGCTTTCAAGAACTAGATGATTCTCTTTCTTGACTTTAATAGTCAGTTTCTAGATGCAGTGGCTACGATCACTTTGATAAGCCAAATACGCAGTGGTGTTGCCCAGGATCTGCTGTGAAGAGCCTCACTGGACCCATGCAATGAACCACTTGCCAAGAACTCTGTGACTTCAAAGCATCTGTAAAAGCATCTCTGTGACACCAGACAACTGCTCTTCGCCATTTCATCTGCCCACTCACCTTCCCAAAGAAAACTTAATCAGGCTTCCCCACATACATGCTAGACATATACAACTTAACTCATTTTTTTTACACTTGTGATTATGACTCACAGTAAGAACTACATTTTACCATCCAACATTATCTACTCATCCATGTGTACTCATAACACAGAAACAAGTTCCACTTAATATTTCCCTTAATATATTCACTATGCTCTCTTTTTTTTCTTCTTTTTCCAAATACTAGTACAACTCAGTAAAATGATTTCAAGAACTCCCTAGGATCACAAGCCACAGTTTGAAAACCACTGGAACATTTGAATATATAATATCCTGCATGAGTGAACTTGAGTGCCAAGAAAACACACGTAAAGAGTAAATACTAAATCCACATCAAATTCAAATTAGTTTTCCTTCCCCACTTGCATGACACAAAACCAGGACTGCATCTCCATGGTTTCCTTTTTTGGACTTGTCCTCTACATAACCCAAAGTTATCCTCAGATGATAAATGGTTAGTGATATTTGTTATTCAACAGATGTCTAGGCTGCTGAAACCCCCTATGAATACTTAACTCTGTAGCATTCAGTACCTCCAGACCTCACCCCGAAACTTTCCTCTCTAGCTCTCCTTCGGTTCAGGGGCTCTGTACCAATGCCCACCGTCTTTCTCTCTCTGATAATTTAATATTTCTTTTTGCTCCACTCAATACGCTCATTCTCCAAACAACCTTGAGACAGTTCAAAGTGGGGAGAGGGGGTGGGGGTGGGGCTTTCTTATCCTTCCTGAAATTTCTCACAAGACTTATCTTTTCTATTTTGTGGTGCATTTTTACAATGAAACTCAGGTCACCTTCTAATAATATTATCTCCCCCCTAATGAAAACATGCTTTAACCCCAAAGGATATAAAATCACAAAAATAAAGTTCTATTTCATATAACAGCCATGTAAGACAGGAGAAAAAGAACCGACGCTTCAGAAGTCAACAATTAGTAAATTTACTAACTAGAAAAACTTCTATTGATTTATATCTGGAGTTAAGTACTCAATTTCATTATCTTCATTAATTGCCTACAGCACTCCACTGACCCAGGATCAACTAAAGTTTTTCACTTACTTATATGTAATTAAATTCTGGTGTCTTAATTACCCAAGCTAAAAAACATCCGTTGCAATGAACCACAAACAGGTTTTAACTAAAACACACATACTGAAAAAAATTATTTTAATAAAAAGCACACACTGCTCTATGCTGTATTGCTGAGCATGACCCACATTCAACACAGACTGACTGCACACCGCCCATGGCCCAGCACAACTCGAGAGACAGAAACTGCAGTGAATTGAAAGACAGAGCAGGCACAGGTCCCCAAGAAGCTTCTATCTAAACTGTTTGTTTCAGCTAACTTTCAAAGACATGCATAAGCACCTGTTTTCCAGATCTCTTCTCATTTCTCATTTGTTAGCTGCTTTAGTTAATTACAAGAAATCAGGTTGTTGGCCCTGTTACAGGATAATTCATTTCTGCTTCAACGCTTTTGCCCAAGCCGTCCTGAACTAAGACACTAGTCCAATCCATGGACGTCACCTTCCAAGACTTGCTGACTGTGCTTCGTCTAGGGGACTCTCACTTACCTAAAACCACCCACTTTAGTTCTTTTCACAGATTTGTGTTCTGGTTAGGCTGTAAGCTTTTCGAGAACAGAAATGACTACTTCCTGACTCGTACAAGGTCCCTAACAACTGGTATAGCTGTACTTTTCCTGGTAGATACTAGGCAAATCCTACTGACATTTAGCTTTCTTTGTGTCGGCATTTTGTTATCCTTTTCAATTATGGTTTTAATAAAAAGAAAAGATTCCAGTATGGCCAGTAGTAGTGAAAATGAGGTAATTATCTAATGAATCAGGATGAACGGATTCTGCAGCCATCGGGTTCTGCACTACTAACTCTTTCTCCTTACCATCTGCAGAGAAACATGTTCCCCACGAGCAAGGCAAGGAGAACAGGAAATGGAATGGGGAGGGGGAGTCCCCTCAGAGGCAGATTAATGCTTCCACCATGTTTAAAGTCTTGTCCTAAGCCTACACATTTAAAGACAGGAAAAGGAAATTAGTTTCCTCTATCCTCCAACTGGAGACAAGAATTAATAAGATTGCACAAGGGTATAATCAATTTGGAAACCACAGTAAAAGTTACATAAGAATTCTTTAGGTCCGTCTGCTATCGTTCAACCTGACCAGGGGTTAAAGAATCTAAGAGGCCTCTCCAGGTATCTCTGCTCTTCTCTCACTGATACTTACTACCTCTTCCTCAGGCTCGAGATCCATCCCCCAAATGTCGGAAGCTGTCACATCTGTTGGACAAAATTCCTTTCACAGTAAAATTTTGGAATTCCCTTTCCCCCTGGATGTGGAAGAAAGATAAAAGACGCCAAAAAGTCTGGAAATAGGTGTTAGTGGGAATGGCTGCTTCAGGTGGCAGTAAATTATTTTGACCATCACACATACAAAAAACACATGCAATAATCTGTAAGGTACATATAAGTGAATATAAAATCCAATCCACTATTTATCCTTTGAAGTGTTTGTATTATGTTTAGCAGATTTAGGAATATGAAATGCCATAAACAAAATCCTTTACACATTGCACCTTTAAAGAATTGACTTCACGGGCAAATACAATTTAATCATATTTAAGCAAATCATTTCATAAGTTTCTGTCTAGATCATTTAAAACCTCTGCTAAAAAAATTGTGCCTGTTTCCACAAAAACAGGATTTCAGAAATCTCTGCATCATTCTGCCCACCATGGTTACTCATGATTTAAATAACAGAAGGCACAGGATGCTGACACCATTTTAGAAAACCATACCTGTTCGTTGTGGCCAGAGCCCATCAGCCAAAATTCTTGCCTTATTCTTTTTTTTTCATTTAAAAAAAAAGTAGGTAAGATATCGTGACATAACAATTTTGTTAGAAAGGATGAATAATAAATACAATAAAACACAAACCATATTAAAAATACAAACCCATGGATTACCAAAGTAAGCAGAATACAACAAAATTCGCTCAGAGTCATGCCTGGCATGGAAAGGCCATGAACATAGCAGACCACTTACAGTAACACACCCAAAGGAACACAGTTTTGCAGATTCCCCAAAGAACTCCCTGGAGTACAGCCAATAAATAGCTGATATTTTGTTATAAACCCAATTCCTCTCAGCTCAATACTTTAAAATTTGCATGTATCTTTAGCATAAATGAAAGATAAGTCAATGTATCATTTTATTGAGTCTTTTACTTTAGAATTCTATGTTCCTAGGATAATGCTCGATCCACTGTAGGTGACTAATAATTATCTGACAAATGAATGGATTAATTATCATAATAAATCTATGTGGCAAAGAAGGCTATTCTAAATTTAAAGTACAGAAAATGGCCTCAGAGAAAGCTACGGAGCCACCCAAGGTTGTACATCGGATCACAGGGTCAGGATCCATTCCCAGGTTGGTCCAACTGATGCCACCTCTTACCAGATGGTAGGACTCCCATTTCAAGATCTTCTGAGTCACAAGCTTCCTCCTTTTAACCCTGACCCATCTGCTTCAGTATCTGTTACCTCAAAAAATGTCATATTTTCCTATGAGAAATTTTCACAGGAATTAGATTTGCTTCTGCTGATTTATAAAATATTACAAAGGAAATCAAATTCACCACAGGTTCTGTGCCTTAACCCTGCCAGAAATATATTCTCAACACCCTTACAACATAAATCTGTTTCAGCAGACCCTTTATGGTTATTAATACTAGTTATATTTTAACAGAACACCAGGTATAATTAATTTGTCTGTGAAAATGGTATGTGTACTGCAACCAAACAAAACAGCCCAGACCTGTTTGCATATTTTACATATTTAGATAGCCTTGATGTGTCATTTCAAAATGACTGAAGAGAAAAACTACTCAGAGAAAACTGGATTAAAAAAAGAAAGCAAATTAAATAGCCAAAAATTGGACAGTGGGAAAGCAAGTAGATAAAGGATGTGAAGACTACACATGAAGGAAATTCACTAGCAAATTATTCACAGAGAATTGTTACTGGATTGGGAAGAAATGTAGTGAAAGAATAAAGACTAGAGAGACGATCTATCTCAGCTTCTACCCACCTTTGGGTAATTGACTGGAGATTGAGAGCTAGCAGCCTCCCCCTCCATCCACCCACTCCTGCCCTGAACCCCCCCCACCCCCCCAGGAGTACAGTGAGCAAACCTGGAGTCAGGACAGCAAAACCTTGCCAGGGAGGCAACTAGCAGGACTCTCTCCCCAACACCCACCACTGGGTTCTCACTACTTGGAGGGCACAGAGTATCTTTCTGATATTGCCACTCTAGTGTATTTGCATACAGCATTCCCTTTTGGTAGATTTCACTAAGTTTTTTCACAGGCACATTTTTTTCTCATGTAATGACAAAGGCACATATACAATTCTGTACCTTGCCTTTCTCTTAGATTTATATCATAAAGTTATATTTAACTGATTAGATAAGTAACTACTGTTCAAGTTTACTAAATTAGTTAAGCCATATCTAATTATTTTCTATTGTAAATAAATTTTAATTACTTATATATATGTTGGGACCACAGTTCCCAAGCTGTGTGCAGCACCACAACACATTAACACAGCTGATATCCCTCACACATCTCCCTCCAGCACGAGGAAATGCATTACCTTCGGTCACTCAACTAACCAGGAGTTACCCCTGATTTGGGGGAGGGTTGTATTCCTAGACAAACGTGTTCTTACAAAAAGGATGAGAGGACACAGATGCTGAATAGGAAATTAGTATTACCTGATGCAGAATAAGTGCCCCACTTGGAATCACTACTCAGTACATTTGAACTTTAAGATTCTTGAAATATATGCTATCAGCAGCATAATGAAAGTAGGAGGTTTAGTATACCCTAAATAGCAAAAGTCACTTAAATAGTCTTTTAGCTAATTTAATAGGTAAAAAATGGATAGCTTATAACTCTTATATTACTTTGCATTTCTTTGATTCCTGGTAAAGGTTAACAGTTGTCTTTATCCTTCGGTTAATCAACTACCATGTGTCTAGTGCTCATTACTTACTCTTCTTCCCCCATTTCTTATAGATGTTAATCCTTTGGTTGCGGATAAATATCATCACCAGCTTATATCTGTTTAGAAAAGGTTCTGATTGGACAATATTCAAGAGAAAGGAAGAAGTAAAGGAATTCTGAAAGATTGTGAAGAAAAAGTGGGAAAGTTGATGAAAATACAGCTCCACAGAAGCCAAGGGACATGAAGCTTCAGGAAGCAAAGAGTGGCTAACAGGGTCAAATATACAATAGTCCAGTAAATCGATGACCACATTGTCCTTTGGATTTGACAAGTAGTCACTAGAGTCCTGAGCTTTAGAATATCCCCATGCTAAATTTTACAAACTCAATATAACTATGTATTCAAGAGCTACCTAGCAACAAATAAGTCCCTGGCACAGCACTCGACAGAGAAAGAGAAGCAGAACCGAGGAACCCCGGCCAGGCCTGTGCACACAGGTATGATCTGAGAGGCTGGAGCTGCAGGGGGAAGGGAACTGAGAGCCTAAAGCTCAAAGACGCCCTAAGTCTCTCCTCTACGACTAATTTAATAAGTAACTTCTTTCAAAACATAATGTTTATAATATGTAAAAGATGAACTCATTTATAATTCCTAAAAGCTAATAATTTAGGGCCTGAAAAGAAACATGCAAAAATTGACTGTTGTTGTTATGAAAATAAAGCAATCTGTATGTACGAGCCTGAAGAAGCTTTAAAAAGGGTTATTTCAGATTTCCAGTGAAGTTCCACAGATGCCGCAGCTGCACTCCAATAACAGAGTGTGTTGGGGCTCCCCAAACTCCACGTCACAATGTTTGTACCACAAGCTTCATTTCAGAATAATGGCTGAATGTATGTATTAGGCAGGAAAAATTCTTTAAAAGATAAAAGTCTTATTCAATCACATAGCTGACACATGATCCAATTTCCTTCTCGTGAACTGTGGCAAAATGCAGATGTTTCTTTACTCAAAATGTAACCTTCTTTTGCTTCACTTAACATTTCATATGTAGACTGCTTTAAATTACACATAAGTGTCACCTTCGACTGGAAAACTTTTAGCTGTAAATATGCTAATAAAAAATATGCCAAAGGAAAATATTTGATATAATGGTATAAATTCATATATAAATGGTATATATTATTGCTTTTATATTTTAAGTTTGTTCATGTGTACATGAAAGATTAAATGACAAAAGTTTATCATCACAGAAAAACATAGAAAATGTTTTCCATTTTAAACATTTTTAATACTGAGGTTACTTCATTTTTTTTGTTACAAGATATAGTGTGATTATAATATTGACCATTTTCTGGCTTCTCTGTACCATGCTAGGTATCTCTCACAAGACTTAATCCTTATAAAAAACAGTCAGTGCTATTATTATCATCCCCATTGTAAAAATGAGAAAACCAAGCTTAATGAGAGTGACTTACCAGGGCCATTCAGCTGCACCCACACTCAGAATCTAGTACAGTGCCTGAAGTGATCCCTGATTTCCTGAATAGATCTGAGTGGATGAAAACTGGATATTCACACTCTCATATGAGATCCCTAAATTGTGTAGACTGCTCTAATGGAGTATGAACAAGTTACTCTGTGGAACACAGAAAGGCTGTCTAGAAGATAAAGAGTACACATGGGCCTACTAAGTCTTACCACTAAGTCATAACACAACACCATACAGTTTTAGCAGCTGCCCTCAGTAAATGTAAACCCAGAAGAGCTAGGCCTCTGTTTGCTCTGTATTTCCAAGGCCTAGAACAGTATCTGATGTAGTGTAAAATAAGTATGCTGACTGAATATGCAAGGCAATGCTCCATTCTCTTTCTTCAAATCTCTCCTGGACCATCATGAGTTGGCCAAAAAGTCCATTTAGCTTCTTCCATAAAATGAAAAACACATTTTTCATTTTCACCAATAACTTCATTGATTTGGATATTTTCAGTATGTTGGCTGTCTCCCACATGGTGTAACACTGATTGTTCTCAATTAATGTCTCAATTTGATCGCTATCAACTTCAACTGGTCTACCTGACCATGGAGCATCATCCAGCAAGAAATCCCCAGCATGATACTTTTTTTTGCATTTCAGTTGCATTTTTGCCTTTCTTGAAATAATAAAGCCTGCTGAAAATGTTGCTTATTTTCTTCTATCTTCAATATTAAAATGGCTATACAAAAATTCACCAATTTTGATGAGCTCTTTTTTTAATGCATGCTGATATGACAGCTATCACAATACAATCTAACAAAATTGTTTCAAATGAAATTAAAGACAACTAAGCACCACTAGAGCCATCTTACTACAAAAAAAAATGTACTTTTTGGCCAATCCAATACTTTGTCCATTGCATTGACCCCTGTTTTTTCCTCTCCACTCCTCTTGCCACTCTTTGCACATATTTAAAAACTGCTATTGTCCTATACTTACATTACGAAATGTTAATTTATTTATCTATAATGAAAATGAAAAACTTGGACAAGTTTCCTCCTTAAATATCCATCAAGTGATTCTGTTTTCTCCAACAAATATAAAGGCCATATTTGAATTTGTTATAGAAAGTTATAACTTGGCTTTAAATATACATTTAACTCTCAAACTGCTTCCTATCATAAAGAATATAATGTAAATGCTTATAAACCTATTAAGTTTCTGTTTATAATGGTGAATTCCAACTCAGAGTTAGCATATGATCCAGCAGTTCCAGTCCTAGGAAAATATCCAAGAGAACAAAAACATGCAGCCACCCAAAACCAGGTACACGAGTGTTTGCAGCATTATTCATAACAGAAAAACAAAGAAAATAACCAAAATGTCCATCAATTCACAAATAGATAACAAAATGTGGTGATGTATTCACATAACTTAGTATTTGGCAATAAAAAGGAATAAAGTACAATATATGCTAAAACACAGATGAGCCTTGAAAACATGCTAAGTTACAAGACATCAGTCACAAAAGACCACAGACTGTGTAATTTCACTATCCAGAGAGTCCAGAATGGACTAATCTATGGAAACAAAAGTATATTAGTAACAGCTGCCAGGGGCTAAAGAAGACAAAGAATGGGGAGTGACTGCTATTGGGTATGGGATTGCTTCAAGGGCAAAGAAACTATTCTAAAATTGGATAGTTATTCCAAAATTATAAAGAACTCGTACAGCTCAATAGCAAAATAATAATAATAATAATAATAATAATAATCTAATTTTAAAATGAGCAGAGGACCTGAATAGACATTTTTCTAAAACTTAAAAAAATATATAAATGGCCAACAGATACATGAAAAAATGCTCAACATCACTAATCATCAGAGAAATGCAAATTGGAACCACAGTGAGATATCTCTTCACATCTGTTAGAATGACTATCATCAAAAAGACAGGAGGTAACCAGTGTTGGCATAAATGTGGAGAAAAGAAACCCTTTTACACTGTGGGAATGCAAATTGGTTCAGCCACTGTGGAAAACTGTATGAAGATTCCTCAAAAAATTAAAAGTAGCACTACATATAACACAACAACGCCACTTCTGGGTGACACCCAAAGGAAATGAAAACATTATCAAAGAGATCTGCACGTCCATGTCCACTGCAGTATTCTTTACAATGGCCAAGATATGGAAACAATCTAAGTGTTCATCAACAGATACATGGATGAAGAAGATGTGGTATATATGTTACATACACACATACACGCACATATAAAAGAAAACTTTATTCAGTGATGGAAAAGAAAGAAATCTTGCCATTTGTGACAACATGGATGGACCATGATAGCATTATGCTAAATGGAATAAGCAAGACAGAGAAAGACAAATACTGGATAACACTGGATGGTGTCCCTTATATGTGGAATCTTTAAGAGAAAAAAAAAGGTTAAAATCATAGAAACAGAGTAGATTGATGGTTGTCAAAGGCTAGGGGAAAAGGTTGTTATAGGTACCAATTTTCAGCTATAAAATGAATAAGGTATGAGGATCTAACACAAAACATAGTGACTATAGTTGGTAACACTATATTATATAATTTAAATTTGCTAAGAGTTGAACTTAAATGTTCTCACTCGCACAAAAAAAGATAAAATATGAAGGGATGGATGTGTTAACTTGCTAGCAGGAATCCTTCCACAATGTATTAATCAAATCATGTTGATGTACACTTTAAATATCTGATGATGTTATTTTTCAATGATACCTCTATAATAAAGCTGAAAAAATTAAAAAATAAAATTAGATGGTGATAGTTGCACAACTCTGTAATCAATCATATGAAAAACCATGAATTGTACATTTTTAAAAAGTTTAATTTTATGGCAGTGAACTATACCTAATAATGCTATTTTAATAGAAGGCATTCTTTTTAAAAAATATTCTATTTATTTATTTTTAGATAGAGGGGGAGGGAAGGAGAAAGAGAGGGAGAGAAACATCAATGTATGGTTGCTCTCACATGCCCCCAGCTGGGGACCTGGCCCACAACCCAGGCATGTGCCCTGACTGGGAATCGAACCAGCAACCATTTGTTTTACAGGCCCGCACTCAATCCACTGAGCTGTACCAGCCAGGGCTAGAAGGCATTCTTATACAATGAAAATCAGCATTCTGAAATGGCATCTTGGAACCAACACACACATTTGTACAGTTTCACTTTCTTGGCCATATCTCTTGGCTTTGAATCAATACATATTATTTTCACTGCTGATGAGAAAATTCATCCTTTGATACAAATATCAACTCCTTGAATAAGCATGCTATAATTAATCTCATTCTAATAAATCTATATAATATGCTACCAACTTTTGCACTAACATATTTGTCTTCGTATACAAAGCTTTAGAGTTGGTTCCAACATTAAGTGGTTAGTGACGACCTGTGGACTTCTGCAACTCGACATTCATTTCACACAGCTGCCTTTAAGTCCAGTCATTTAATGGACATTGATGAAAAATGTGTTATGTATCCACCGCCAGAGTCCCAAAGATTTGGTGCCCACTCTAATGGGACTAACTTGCTAGGGAGGAAAACAGGCAAACTGTTATCAGTGAACAGCACCAGAATGCATACCTCAGTCTTTGAGTTCTGGCTAAGAAAAAAATTCAGAGCCAAGACTCATCTATAAGCAAGCGTTTATTGAGACAGAGACAGAAAGTCACAGAGACAGAAAAAGCAAGCTGCAGAAGAAGGGAGTCAGCTGGGCTGCATGGACACAGGAAACAAGTTACAGAGGCAAAAGAAAGGCCCTTTGGAGTTTAGGAGAAAGAAAAGCAAAGAGAACACGCTTTGAGGAAGGAGAGAAGAAAAGGCTTGGCTAGGACATGCTCCAGAGAGAGCAGCCTGGGGAATGAAAGGAGTAGGAAAAAGCACCTGTGTCTGAGAGAGAGAGAGAGAGAGAGAGAGAGAGAGGGAGAGATATTGAGATTTAATGTGTTCAGACATAAATTATTCCACAGAGGCAACAGCTTACTTTCACTGCCAGCCACACTCATGATGCCAAACAATGACACATGGCCTACAGCTCTCATAACAGCCTTCAATGCTGCTGTCTCTCAATGGGGTGCATTTGTCCAGGTAAGGTAAAGGTTTTGCTGAGGAAAGCCACCTCACATTCTTTTTTGAATAGAATATGGTGATGGTGGTTGTTTATAACTCTAATTTTGCTTCCTAGTGTCAATGTTAGATAGAAATGAAACATAAGAAAATATTTAATACCAAGTACCATACATTGTGCTAGATACTTTACATATTACCTTATATAATCTTGCAAATATGCATATGAAATAAATATTACTTCCATGTTATAGACAAGGAAAAACTCACCAAAAAAAAAAAAAGAAGCTAAGTGACTTGCTCACAGCCATGTAAACTGCTAAGTGGCAGAATTGGAATTGAAAGGAGTTGCTCTGATTCTAAAGCCCAGGCTCTTTCTACTATTAGGCTGACTGCTGTTAATGTTAAATCTTTAATGAACCTACTTAACATTAAAATGTTGTAATGACTAAAGATTAAATGTTATTAGCACCATACATGTGTGAATGATAATGCTAAGCTTAGCTAAAGAGCAACCCCTCTCTGTTCAGATTATCTGAATAAATTGGGATTAGTTTAAATTAATAAGTGTTCTAACAGAATGCAAAACACAATCTCAAATAAATAACTGAAGTCTAAGCCACAGCCTAAGGACTTAAATTGAAAGAGTATCTTGCAACTGACAGCACGGTTCTGAATCCTTGTTTCATCCTCTCTCACTTTCTCATCAGGGTGTGTGACCGGACCTCACACTCAGCCAGCCCTGAATATCCACAGGACTCTTAATTTCCATTAGAGCTGTCTGAGGAACCAAGGCAATCTGGAAGAAAAAGGCTTGCACCCAACAGACTTCAAATCTGACAGCCCTTCAGGTACTCACTCACTTGCTGCTACTTCTTGCAGGGGATTGATTACTCCGGACCTGTATTTTCTTTCTTTAACCCTTGACGCTGGCCTTTTCCAGCTCTTGCCTCACTTTGCAAGCTATCCCTAAAGTCCAGACCTCCTGTTCATTGTACCCTACTTCCCTGAGCCCCAGGACAGAAGTCGCCTTAAGTTCACAGATCCTTTAAGGAAAAATATTTTTGTAAAATCTGTTTGGTCTTTAGAGTATCCTCTCTTGGTGATTCTCACATCAATCATCCCACCTTCTTGGATTAACTAGCTCACAAACTTGATTGAATTTCTCACTGAGTCAAATGAATCTTCCTCCTCAATTCTTAACTAAATGTTCTTCCTCCCCACCCCCCCACCCCAAATCCCCTACTCCCAGTTCCTCCAGCCCTACCAATGCTGTCATTTTCCTTGCTCACTAATAACCACTGGGATGGCATCACCTCCAACGTAATTCACACTCACTGAACATCTGCACAGCACAAGAAACACCCAGGGCGGCCTTTTTTCTAAGTCCCTGTCTACTTTCAATGCAGAAACCAATGTGGAAAAAAGGTCTCTCATCTGCAGTTTGGTCCCTTGTACTGTGTGAAACTTTCCACTTCTGACAAGTGCAAGTTGCAACCATCATTTTGAACAAGGATTATAGACCACTGACCTGAAGCAGAACTAAAGCACCAGCAGATACGTACATAAAGTCTCAAAGTCTCTACTGCCCATTCCTAATTCTTAAATGCCAGCCAAATGCTTTCTTGGTTCCCAGATCACAATATATAATTATCCATTTGTTGAAAAGAAAAAAGCTAAATCAAAACCATGCCATATTTCATCATCTTTTCCACGAAGATGGTTTAATTTGGGGGAAAAACGAGCCCAAGCTTTAACATCCTATTAAAGCATTTCCACTTCAATAATCTTGTTGCTACAGAATGATAATAATATTGACAAGAATCTGTTCAAGTCTTGAAAAAGTCTAAAATTATTAGGATTACAATGATCCTGTTTAAAGCAAATGAAAATGTTACATTTTTATAATATGTTATGATGCATTTTTTCCATTGCCCACACGAAAACCCTACAAGGAATATAGAGCAAATGCTATTCCCATTTGTGACAAAAATAGCATCTAGGACAAGTGACTTGTACCCAGGCCACTACTCAGTGGTAGCATCAGGACTGAATTCTAGCCCTATGCTCACCGCTGTCCCCTGGGCTACCACTCCTGATAGTACCACCAGGCCAGGCCACAGCAGCTACATATGAAGCCTGGCAGGAGCAATATTAAAGAGGATTCCTATAGTCCCCACTCCTGGCTTATTCACTCCACAGGTACTTAAAACCCTTCTTTGTATCATACTCTTCTTAGCAAAATGTAAACTGGTTCATGTCTAACAATTACTGAGTATTCACAATGTGGTCAGAGCTGATTAGAATCCAGATATCCTCGGCACCTAGAAGCTTATATTCCAAAGACTAAGTAAAATCTAATAAACAGAGATACACTGGGCATATGCCATGCAACTACGGAAGCACAGTTTGGAGAGATACATGCAAAGGGACATCTTGATGACCGACAACACCCCAAGTGGAAGAGGCAAGGAGAGACCCTCCCCTATAGCCTTCAGAGGCTATGCTCTCTTGGTTTTGGACTTCTGGCATCCAGAGCTGTGAGAGAACATTTTTCTGTTGTTTGAAGCTAGGAAAAAAAGATAACGTTTCTCTGTCTCTCCTCTTCTCTCTCTCTGTTTCTCTCTTTCACACACACACACACACACACGAGTATTATGCAGGCAGAAAAAAATCTAATTTAAGGAACTGTAGGCATAGAGTTACAGGACTAACCAAATATTAGGATCTGATTGGAGTGAAAAAACTCCAGTTTAAAACTGGAGAAGACGGGAAGAGTTAGAAGGACTCCGATGTTTGTCTCTGAGATGACCAGGTAGGTGAGGACAAAACTGAAAAATGAGAACACGAGGAGAAGAAGCTGGAGGAGAAGGAAGCACTTCATCCTGACACGTGGAGTCTGAGGTGCCTGAACACATTCAGGTGGTGATAGGTAGCAGGCTGGTGAAAATCAGACCCAGAGCTCAGAAAAATGACGTGACGGCTGGAAGCCGGGAGCAGATGTTATCACACAAGGAGAGCAAACAGTAAAAGGGCTAAGAAGGAATCCATGTGCGCCACCAGTATTTCCGAGGGGAGAGGAAGTAACTGACAGTGGGAGAGGAATTGAGCAACATCACACACTGAGAAAATGATGATTACAGAGCTGGGATACAAAGGAAGTAACAATAATGATAGAAATGGTTACTTAAGGAAAACCAGGATTGACCAGCTGTCAGGAAGTCTTTAAACCTCCCTATCCATTACTCCTATGTTGACATTTTTTCACGAGTCCACAGCTTTCCCAAATCTTCTCCAAATAGTGTGCCCCTTAAAAAGGCACCCTTATTGACTGTTATGTTGATCATATGTAATTGTCCCTCAAATTTTCCACAATCAACTTTTAAAACAGTTGGAAAGCTAATCTCTTATTCCTTTGATTTTTCAGAGTCCTATCACTTTTTTCATAGAAGACACACAGTCTAATACAAGTTCCAAAATAATAATACTTAAATTGCTTTCTCAAGGAATTTTCATTTGCCTCACCTTGCTAACCCCTCCTACTGGCACCAGCACTCCTTTGTTGGGTTTCCTTTTTTGGGGGGGTGGGGAGGGGCAGTGATATCTTTCATTCAGACATTTTAAGGAATGAGAAAATTACATAAATGAAAAAGGAAATTCTCAGCATGGCAAAGCAAAATCAATTTACATAGTTTCCATTTGCAAACAGGTAATACACTATCCAGGACACTCATTTCTATTAGCCGCTTATCACTCCTCTCCACACATGAACACATAGCAGTTTTCTAAATTAAATCATCACTTTTCTGGAGTACTACAGAGAGAACTGAAGCCGGGCCTTTCATTTGGATAAGCTCCAGTACGTATTTGCACACAGGGGAATATGATTTGGCTTGTCTTTCATAAACGCACAAGCAGTACTGCTTTTTAGATTTGTGTGGGGAAATATAGAAATTCCACTACTGAGAAATCTGTCTGTCTGACTTCCAAATGAAAGGGTCATTTTTTGTCTACACACTTTTTCCCAGAATAAAGCCAAGGTTCGGGAGAATACTATTCATGTGGCAAAGTCATGCACATGGTGCATTTTCCCCAACTTTTCTACCACCTGACACTGAGAACTACACCAGGATGGTTCTCTGTCTTTCACAAAATGTAAGACAACCCATTATCCCCAGTAATCACCCTAATCAGGTCATTAAAAAGTCATGGTTTGGCATTTTTAAAATATCGGAACTAAAGACTTTACTATATACCCTAAAAATTGAAAAATCTGTAGTAATTAAAACAATCCACACAGAGTTAATTATTAGTCTTATCCTATATTTTCCCACCATGTTCCATGTAAAAAGTACAACTAGACAAATTACCCTCAAAAGATTCAAACACCCTAGAAAATTAGTGCTTATTTTTTCTTTTAGGCATACACACCTCTGCAACAAAGAAAAAGACTGGAAAATATAGAGAGTATTAGCTATTAAAGCACCATACTATTCCACAATTCACTTTTTCTGAAGCAAATCACATCCCTTACACACAGTGTTGTACAAGCGTGTTTTACTGTAACACTTTCTTCAGCATTATAACTGTGTTCTTGATAGTAAAATCAGAACCCTGTAGATATGACCAAGGATGTATTCTGATTAACCAAACATTCCAGTTATATGTAATCACATAGGGAAGGATCCAAATTACCAGAAATATCCAGGCCAAAGTCTAGATTCACCCGGCCAAAGACAAAACTGATAAAATAACTGCATTGCTACTGACTTGTCCTGTTAGCACCCTGCCCCTTTTCCTTTGCTCCAAGGGCAGTTAAGATGACCAAATATTATGGAAGTTGCTGTATTTACATAAATCCCAGCCATTAACCTCAGAATATGGCAGCTGTAAAAGATGAAGCCCAGATTCCATGCACTAGAGAGCCAAATGCTCAGCAACTGGTTTTAATTTTCAGGATAAAAGTCAGCAAGAAGCAGGTAGCAAGTCCTTGATGGATGGGGCCAGATCCCCTGAGGTTACACTATCAGGATTATTAGATCCTGGGCAGATGTTCATCCAGATGGAGGAACAAGGAAGATGGGCAGAGCTGCAAGTTGAAACTGATGGGTGGCAGGTGGGGACAGAAGACAGCTGGCACCTGCCTAGAAGGTGATATGAGCAGAAACTACCATGCAGACGGCAGTGATGGCTCAGGCCAGAACAGGTGGCAATCAACTCTGGCAAGAAACAATATTCACAAAGGAGATTCAAGTCTAAATAACCCCCTTTCCTTCACCCTGTTTTATCTGCCCATAGTAAACACTTGATTATTATATAATATTTACTAAATGTGGCTTAATAGTCTAAATTTTTTAAAGATTTTTATTTATTTTTAGAAAAGGGGAGGGAGGGAGAAAGAGAGGGAAAGAAACATTAATGTGTGGTTGCCTCTCCTGCACCCCCCACTGGGGACCTGGCCCGCAACCCAGGCATGTACCTGACTGGGAATCAAACCAGCAACTCTGGTTTACAGGCCAGCACTCAATCCACTGAGCCACGCCAGCCAGGGCAAATCTAAAATTTTTAACCTAATATTTCTCTATAAATCTAGAAGCAAATTTGCTACTCTCTACATATTCATTGCTTGAATAAAATTGTGTTTGACATCAAAGCAATACCGAATATAAGCTTTACTATTATTTTTCTTTTTTTAAAAGATTGTATTTATTTATTTTAGACAGAGGGGAAGGGAGGGAGGCAGGGAGGGAGGGAGAGCGAGAGAGAGAAACATCCATGTGTGGCTGCCTCTTGCATGCCCCCGCAGCAGGGACCTGACCTGGCTGGTAACCCAGGCATGTGCCCTGAATGGGAATTGAAGCGGCAACCTTTTGGTTCGCAGGCCAGTGCTCAATCCACTGAGCCACACCAGCCAGGGCTATTATTATTTTTCTTGCATAATCTTGAGTAATGCTTTTGCAACATCAACACAGTATTGTGCCCTAAGAAATATTACCAATTGAAAGGATATTTGTAAAAACAGCTTTTCGTTGACTTAAAAGTTTAGTGGTTACCTGAGATGTTTGCACTTTCAGAGTACCTTGACCAGAACTCATAGGAGGCAGTGCAAAGGGTAGTTCTCCGTAAGCCATTCTTCTCCACCAGGCAGGAAACATTTTCTGCTCTCCCAGCAACCCATTTCCCTGCCTTCTAAGAGGACAGCCCTTCAATCACTACCTTCTGAAAAAGGAAATCCAATAGCAAGAAAGACAATATTGTTAAAGGGTGCCAATTAAGTTTCTGTAGAGAATTGGAAGAGTGGTAGAGGGAAGTACTTAGCCAGCACTATTTAATTCCACTTTGATAAGCACCAAGGCAAGGCTCCCATTTAAATGAACACGAGTATAACTGCTTTTACTTGTACATTTCTCTGAAGCAGAACCTTAAAGCACCACATTCCTAATCTACCAGGTCCTAATTTAATTACAGTTCATTTGAAGAATACAGTCACTTCTGCTCACTTAACTTAAATTCCAATGACTAGAAGAACCAAATGAATGGTGGCAGTGATTCCACATCCACACCTCTGATTAGGCTGCACAGCTAAACAAGTGCAAGGGCCCTAGTGGAATAGCAGCAGTGAAGTAGCTCCTGGAAGATAAACAGGAATCTACCAGTTGCACTTCAACTAAATAAAACCTAGGTGCAAATTTAAATACTGAAACTAGCCTGAAACAATAGCAGTTCTCACTGAAAGCTGAGGGATGACCAGGTAAGTAGCGCAATAACTAAAGAAAGTCTTCCAAATTTCTTAAACTCGTTTTTGTTCTTTTAAATTTTATTTAATTCCTCTCCTGTGCCACCAAAAACTGGTAGCATAGTGGGCCCTAAATATGCATACAAACCAGAGACTGTATTAGAGTGAAGAAAGAAGTGATACCTGGGCTAAAGGTGAGCTTGTGAAACACAGCAAATGGAAGACAGGAGTACCTACCTCACCTTTCCTAAGATATTTCCATGTAGCCTTTGCATTTGTTTGTTGTTGTTGTTGTTGTTTTTAATATAAACAACTACTTTGCCCCAGATTACAGGAGCACCATAGTAGTGTACTTTATAAATTGAGGTCTGTGGACCCTGAGGGTAGACACCTTTGAGAAATCGTGTGCTTGCCCCTTTCTAATGATTAACACTGCAAATTATATATCAACTTATAAGCAACCTACCACTCAAATTAGTTGCCCTTCTTGTTGTGCCATGGATCACTAGTGCCAAGAACTAGGCTTTAAAAACACAGGCAACATGACCAATAAATGAGTAAGGTTTGCAATAGAGAGAAGGCCACTCTCAGGGCAAGAAGATTTTAAAGAGCTGCAGTTTCAATGGGGAAAAACAGAGAGAAAATGAATCAACAAACAAGATATTATCAGAAGTTTTTATATGAGAAGAAATTTTGTTTCAGCAAAACATCATCCAGTAGATTAACAAAATGTCGCTGAAAAATTTGTTATTAATTTCACAGTATTGTTTATATTTAGTTTGTAAACTGATTCGCTTTGAGTAAGACTGTATGAATAAGCTAAATAGTTTCATGCTTGTGTATACTTATTAAGTTATCATAATAAATAATTAAATCTATATTGGAATCCACTAATTTTTTTTCTTTTAAAAGAAGCACAGACATACACATTAGAGAAACAATATCCTAAAGGCAGAGGGAAAGGCTGGCTGATCCCACCTTGAGGCAATTAGAGAAAGGAGGCAGTGATAAGAAAGCAGAGATGGGCCAGAAGCTGAAGGGCAGGGTGGAGTAAAGAATGCTGATACATTCTCCCCACCCAGTCATTCAATTTAATGAATACAATTCTATTTCTGTTTATTCTTTTTTCTTCATCTCCTTTTGAGGGAGGAGGGGGCAGAGGCAGAGAGAGTGTTTTTCTATTCTTGCAATGTCAAAGCTCTACTTAAAGATGGTTCTTTGAATTCAAATGTATAAAGGAAGAGAAAGCAAAGGGGAAATTATATGAGAAAGCCATTTTGAAATGTTTCTTTGAAACATAAAAGAAGATTCATAAGGAAAACTAGCCTATGATGTCACAACCCAAACTTTAAGACTGGCCCCTGTTAAAGAACTAAGTTCACAGGATAACACTCGATGAAAAGGGTGAAGATTTTTAATTCACACAGCATGAATGGAAACCCACTTCACCAGTATCAAATACTCTCAAATATTACTCACCAACATCCATGTGGCTTGTAACAAAATAAACAAATAATCCTAGTGATGAGATTTTTACAAATGTTCCCTCATTTTACAGAAAAGGTAGGAATGCCCAAGTATCACACAGCACTTCACAGCATCGGGACTTAAACTCATGTCTATGTCAATCTACTTAAACTGTCATCCATTTTCTCAGAGTGGATGTGAATATGAAATGCAATAGTTCATGTTAAAATGTTAAGTATCTTACATATATTTGAAATTGAAATCATCCTCTTAAGGTTTTCATATATAAGGATCCTTCCAAATAGTCGACTAAAGACACCTATATGCTGAACCAGAGACCAAGGAGCACATGTAATTCCTGGGGGGACAGTCACACATGAATTAACCAAAAGTGCATGCCAATATTCTCACCAGGAAAGTTATTAACTAAGATGAAAAGAATAGAAGATGCTTAGAAACGTATTGATGATTATGCAGGAAGGTTATCTTAAGAACCATTAATTACTAATGAAAATAACAGCAATAAGAAGTGCTAAAAATAACACTGAATGGATAATGGATACACTATTGAAACAGTATGTAAGAGAATGGAAAGACATAGTTTAAGGATAGGGAAGGTGAAGTCTTCTCTGGCAGAAAGGAAAAACAGTGAGGAAAGGACAGGACGGGGGAGGAAGGCTCCTTGCTGAATCAAAGACAGAACTGAGAACTGAGCAGGCTTCGAGTCCTTGGGACACACTCCTATCCCACCATCCTAGTGCTTCACGTAGTGGGCATTGAATGCAGCTGCAGCCCAGCCTCAGAGCATCATCCCCAAGGGACCGAAGGGGGCTTGCTGGAAGAAAACCAGTGCCATAATGTGACTTCAAGGGTTCTTCTGCTCCAAATCTTTCTCACTTGGCATCTGATGCTGTGAATTTTTTAACAAAGCAATAAAATATTTTCCTTCCACAATGAGAGAAGTATTAATCGAATGTCAGTTAAACAAAGAACAGTCATGCTTTACTAAACAACAGGGACACATTCTGAGAGATGTGCAATTAGGCAATTTTGATTTCATTACTGTGAGAACATGAGGGAGCACACTCACACAAAACTAGATGGTATAGCCTACTACACACCTAGACTGAACGGTATTTAGCCTCTTGCTCCTAAGCTACAAATCTGTATAGCATACTACCATACTGAATGCTATAGGCAATGGTAACACTATAATTGTTTGTTTATCTAAATATATCTAGACATAGAAAAAGTAGTGTAAAAATACAGTATAAAACATAAAATATGGTACACATATATAGGGCACTTACCTCGAACAGAGCTTGCAGAACTGGAAGTTGCTTTGGGTGGGTCATTGGTGAGTGAATGTGAACGCCTATGACATCACTGTACACTACCATAGACTTTATATAAACACTGTACACTTTCACTATACTAAATTTATAAAACAATGTGAGATTAAATCAAGTACAAAAGAAAATTATGCAATCAAGAGACACAATAAACAGATGTTTGAGGCTGCTGCTGGTGTTACATGACACTGTTTTACAGCAAACTTCCAATTTATAAGTAGAAAGAGTACACTCAAATACAATAAAAAACTATAGTACGGCAAATACATAAACCAGTAATACAGTCATTTACTGTATAAAAGCGTATATGCTACGCTTTTATAGGACTGGCAGCACAGCAGGTGTGTTTACACCAGCATCACCACAAACCTGTAAAGAATGAGTGGGGATACAACCAAGGACAGCAACTACGTCACTAGTAACAGGAATTTTTCAGCTCCATTATAATCTTAGGGCCCCACCACTATTGACCGAAATGTCATTGCATAGCACATGACTGGAACGCACTCTCATCACAAACTTACGGACCCTAAAAACAGGATCTGTACATTTGAGGACCTTACACTCTCGAGATTTCTTCACTAACAAAATGAAAGAACAAATAGTAAGGATGGAAATACCCTGATTTTTGTAAGGCTAGATTCAAAATCATCATAAAGTACATAAAGTTACTGGTAAAATAATGTACAGTTCATAGGTTTTATCTATTTTCAACTTCTGGAACACTAAAACTGATCACCAGCAGTAAAGAGAAATGTCATTTGTAGACTATTCGGCATCTCCAGCAAGAGTTGATTGAGCATTCAGCACTCTGGGATGGGGAAACTTTTTGAAGAGGCATTATGGTCTCTAAGAGGCAGAGACTAGTCCCAAGACCCCAAGCAGGATTTGCAAACCCAAAGGAAGGAGAGTTCACATCTGTCTATACACAGGATGGAAAGAAGTGCAGATAAATTGTATTTCTCACAAATTAGTAAATACTGTTATCAGCAGTAGCCTCAGATTCAGAAATTCAGTGACTGTGGGCATAAAAGATATTTTCTTTACCCAGTTAAGTAACATAAGTGATAAGTAAATGTTCTACTTTTGGGGATGGTTAAAATAAAGAAGGATTTGGAAGCACACTAATTTCAATACATTTTGCTAAGCTCCATCCTTACATGAATACATTTCTCCATCAGATGCTAATGTCTTTTGCCAGCACACACATATCCCCATTATGTTGTTACTGACCTTGAACTTTACATATACAATGATGTGTCCCGTACATATGTCCTGGGGACTAGTACTGCTAGATCACCTAAAAGCCTTCCCAACTTACGAAAATACTGCACACACCAGCCCTCAGAGGCCAGAGATTCCAGGACTACTTTTCAGAGGCTAAAGCATTCCGAAGCCTCTGTTAAGATGTCAATATACCCTGGGAAAGGTAATGAGTTAAGCCTTCTCCATTAGCCACTTAATTATCTACATGCGAAACTCTGGAGTTCCTTTTCCTAAATCTTTCTTAGGTCTCAGTAATTAAAAGTGGAGATCCAGGTCAGGAACTGTGAGGGACAGGAAGTGGGAAAAGCCCCCTGGGGCCTTCTTTACTTCCTGTAGGTGATCAGATCCCATTGGCCTTCTGCCACTAAACGCACATCCTTGGTGACACCACCACCACCGGATTTATAATGTAAACCAAAAATTAACATGCACAATAACCTGTAAAGAGATAAAATTCACTGGCTCATGCTGTCTTCCATCATCTTATTAAATGGCAAAACTACGTATTTTTTAAAAAGCCAGCTCTTGATTATGTCTAATGAACAGCCACTGCTATACATAAGAAAATAATCATATACTTTGAATATCACTAAACAGATTAGCTTCGTTTTACCCGTAGGGCAAATTCTTGAATACTTCCTTAAGGATTTTTTAAGTGTTCAAATTACCCTTAAAAGACCAATGGTCCCCTACATTTTTTCCTGGAACATTATACAAAAGATGGCTTTTGTACAACTTTATCCAGGATGCATTACAATGTTTATTAGAAAACTCTTCCCTCCTCCGAAGGCATGGTGGCAAAGAACACCTAAGAACAAACTTTGTTGGCAACCAGCAGGGGAGCTCTTCAGCTATTGTCCCCAAACCCATTCAAACAAAAGAAGCTCCTTCTCCTCCATCCCACTCCTCAACCCGTACCCCGGGGGAACACTCCAGATCCCCTAGCCTTCTCCACCTTCCCGCGCCAGCTCTACTTACTCCTCAGCGCCCCAATGAGCAGAGAGCCATCCTTAATCAGCTCTTTGATGAACTTGTTGGTCCGCTCCAGCTCAATCTCGTGACACTGGAGGCGCTCCCTGAAATCCGGGCTGTCCAAGTAGGAATCGCTGAACTCCAGAGTAGGCAGCCCCATGGCACAGACACTGCCAGCGGCCGCCGGGGGCACGTCCGGGCCGGTAGTCAGGGCGAGGGTAATCGGCGACCGTGACCCGCTCTGGGACGCGCGATCGCGAGGAACGCGCCGGGAAGCGAGGGGACTGCGCAGAGGAAACGGGCCCCGCGCGCCCCGCCGCCTGCGCCGGGTTCCCGTGGCGCACGGACACCACCGAACTCAGTCTTCTCTTGAAGCCAAGCTGGCACACACACCAGGGGTGGGCCGAGGCGCGGGTCTGCTTAGGGTGTTGTCATCACCGCACATCGTAGCTGCGAGCACCCAGGCGGCGGAGGCTCCCGGCCGCGGCTGGAGCAGGAAAGTTCTCTCCGCGCGCAGACACTTCCGGCAGCTCCACTCACTACTCTCTTGACAGTCGTTTGTGTAGTGAGACAGAAGTGCCCAGCCGCCACTCCGGCGGGGCCGGGGAAACCCTCCCCCTCCGCGAACGCAAGCTCAGAGAGCTTGCAAATCCGACTCAGGGTCAGAGACCCTCCTCCTGCCTCCGCGCCACCCCGCCCCTCCTCTCATTTACCCTCCTTCCCCCACCCCACCGCCCGCACTCCACTCCCAAGCTCCGCGCTCGAGCGGCGGGATCGCGCTCCTGCCCGCGCTCTGGGCGTTAACTCCGTCCGCTCCTGGGCTCCCAGCTCCGTGCAGCCCACGGTGGCATTTTGGGTCCTCCATTCTACAGAAGTTTCTCAAACTCCCAACATACTTCCCCTTACCTCTCTTCCTCACCACCTCACTCCCTAGAATCCTCTGGCAGGGAAACCGGCCTTCATTTTGAAACCTGGTGGGAAGATGCTACTTTAAACATTAGTTTAGATTTTGCTTTACACGTCTCCACTGAATGCCTATAAATTCCAGGTTGAAAAGTTTTCCGGCCTCTTTCCCGTTGCTCATTTCACTGATCCAAGAAAAGCAGGGGTTTTGTATTTAAATTGAAAGCTTCATAGGCCTGGGGCTGTTTACTGTTTTTCCAAGTAGTGAAAGTGGGAAGATTTGGGGTCTGCCCCATACCCCAAATACCCACCTCAGATTTAGGTGCTCCTACTGCTAGAAGAAAACCTATTTGCCTCACAATACTATATCTTTTATAGGCAGCTGGATGGAACTGCCCGACAAGGATACAGATTTTCCTATTGAAGCTGGCTGGTGTTCTAAATGAATAGTTAATTTCCACGAAGAGGCAGTTACCCCTTCTCTGGTACAGGATCACCTAATAAATTTCTGTTCTCTCCAGAGCTTGACACCAAGAGAAACTGCTGTATTGCATCCAGTCCTTCTATCATCTATCGGGTTTCTGAGAACCCAGTTATTTTTCTTATGAATCTGCTTTTAATTTCTGTCTTCACTGCTTTGTCCATTTGAACTATCTGTGGGGGGTTGGGGTGGACTTCTTCTACAGATCATGGGAAAAATTCCATTAAAGTGCTTGACATTTTTCCCAATTAAGTTTCAGAGATTGTCAAGACTTTTAGTTTCAAATGTTTTTTTAACTACACATAAACATTACAAATAGCACATAAACCTTAAACTAAAACAGATAAGATGATGTAAACAGTGTATTTGATGCCTTTGATTTAAATTCTTCTGAGCCAGGGAAATCAGACTTAAAGACCTTCCTGGGTGGTTAGACTTCAAAATATTAGAACAATGGCCACTCACCATTTGAGTCATTTTAACTCCAAGTGTCTAACTTGAGTCTGTCAGTTAAATAGTCTTCATTTGGGTGGGTGGGGTGGGAGTGGAGGCACAAGGCTAGCTACTATTTGTCAGTTAATGGAGTGACAGGGCAGCAGCCAGGGCTGTTTTCCACCTGAGTTGATTTTATCTATTCATCGCACAGCCAAGAGACAAAAAACCAGTCGGACCAAACAGTTTTCTTTCAACTTCTGCCATGTCACTGTTCCAAGAAACTAAATGCAGTGCCAGTTGCTGAGATATGAAACAGGATAAAATAAAATAATTCCTTCCTGTTCTTCATTAAATAAAAGTCCTGAGATTAATTCTTCAAAAATGCATCAACAATCTTTGTTAAATACCACTCTGTTAAATATCACTGTGCTGGATGTCAATTTTCATTTTTCTTTAAAAGTATAGGACAGATTTATTCTAGACATGGGCGATCATTTACCCATTCAGGTGTGGAATTGCATGTTCTCTAACTACTGTCTACATTACTGGGATCTGGGCAGATATGTGATTTATACAGAGAGATAAATAAAGCAACACATACTACTTCACCTCACGCAGTTCTCAGAAGACAAAACATGGAGGAAGAGTGCCCATGCCACCTGAGGCACAATGGTCCCTGTGCCAATAATGCACTGGTGCCCTCATCACTACGTTTCCTCTAAGGCCCGTCATTTCATTCATAGGGAATAAGCACTTTTCCTCCCACCCTTCGTCCTTTAGCCTCTAAAATTTAATATGTTATAATGGACTTTTTCCCTGTAGGTGCCTTTAGGGTTACTCATGACTTACCCCGGTGATTCATCCTTTAATTATACCTGCTAGTCAGGCTTTGTCTTATGCCACATTAGCTCAGCGACTTGAGAGACACCAAAAATAGTTTTGCTTTGAGGTAGATTTACGGGCAGTTTTGAACTGTTGTTTTCCCAGCATAATAACTAAACCAGATTCTTTCTGAGAACAGGCTTTCTAAATAAGAGTGCCTATACTGGGAAGCTTTTTTTTTTTAATGGATTGAAATGTAGCCTCTCCAAAAACTTCCACTTCACAGTACGTGTCCCTGTCGGCTGCGTGGTGAGTCTCACAAATGTTATTGGCTGACACACTCTTTGGCATGGTTACTGGCACAGAGAAATGTCTCTGTTTGTTTTCTTAATTCTGAAATGGGATGTATGGGACTTTGTTTCTTTCAAAGAGCAAAATAGTGAGTTGAGGAGAGTAAACTAATGTATGATATTTGTAAATACCTGCCTCAAACCTTTTTCTTGACCTAGATCATGTCCAGCAATTAAGTCTGATGCTTAATATGTACTCAGTAAGTGTTGTAGTTAGGTTGTTATTATTATTTAGTTAGTTTTGTAGACTTAGGCCTTCCAGGCTCAGATTCTGAGGCTAAATTCAGGCCTGGTGAAGAATGACTAAACAGAAGGTGAATGCATCCCAGAAGACTGAACGTACCCTTCAGTCCTTCCTACAGCCAGAAGGCAACGAGTGACACTGCCACAGCTTACCTTTCCGCCCGCAGGTTGTATTTTCTCAAAGCACGCTCCTTGAAAGAAGTTTTTGTATCATTCTCGTTCAAACTTACATCATGTCTAGAAAAATAATATTGAACCCACATGAACAAAATACATGATTTAATACCTTTAAGTATTCTTATTATGGTAAATACACATAACATGTAATTTATCATTTTACACATTTTTAAGTGTACAATTCAGTGGCATTAAGTATATTCACACTGTTGTGCAACCACCATCCCCATTCATTTCCAGAACACATTTATCTTCTCCAGCTGAAAGTCTGTACCCATTAAACAGCAACTTCCTCTACCCTCTTCCCCTAGTCCCTGGTAACCACTATTCTGCTTTCTATCTGTACAAATTTGATGGCTCTAGGTAACTCATATAAGTAGAATCACACAATATTTGTCCTTTGTGGCTGAATTATTCCACTTAGATGATTTTCTTATTAATTAGAGAAACAAAGATATAAAAATCAGATTTGTTTTTAAAACCCTTTGAACATACATAATTTTTTTAATCAAAAATGTTTCTAAGATACTCTTCTGCTAACCAAAAAAAGAAATTCTTATCAAGCCCATCCATGGCAATTTATTCTGCTTTATTAAGCACATTTGTTTGGTCCCACACAATTCTCAGATTGGTTGATGTATAACATTGCACTCTATGATAGGCAAGTATATGTGTCATAGCACTAGTGACAGCAGCCTGTGTAACTTGCTAACATTGTTTTTTGCAGCTAAAATTTAATACCAGAGTTCCTCTCCAATGGATACAACTCTCCCATCTTTCTTTCTGCTGTTGTCATGAAACACAGACACACAATAAATGTAGCCTCGGTTATAAAAGAAACTTCACTGTGACCAGGTGCATGAAATGGTAGTCTTTTCTAGGAAGAGCAGAGGACCATAGACTACATTGTGTGAATGTATTGACTCCAAGGGCTTATCATCCAACATACAGAATTTAGAGCAATGGCTGAAAGACCATCAGGCAAATGGTTGAGAGATGAGGAGAGATGAGAAGATGGGCTAGGGAGGTAGACATGAGAACAGGGGAAAGATGGGCAGTACACAGATTAAATACAGGAAAGAAACATCCTGTGTGATTGCAGGGATGAAGAATCTAACACAACTCTCTAAGATTTAAGCCTGTATAACTGAAAAGTATTATCTTTTTAGAATAAATGTAAATAGGCTTGGTTTCTCATGCTAAGTTTGAGGTAAAGTTCGTGTGACTAAGAGGTGCTGTCTAGGGGAGAGATGTGCCACACTCACACTCAGGGGTGTCAGGTTTAGTTTAACGGAAGTGCCAAGGAGAGCAGCAAGTCAAGATCACCGACTAAGAAAGCAGGAATAACTACAGAGGGGGAAATGTATTCCATGTGACAATAGGACTTTTAAAGCCCTTCCAGAGCTAAGATTTTATTATGATGACAGACTTCTAAAGAACAGAATGCTGGAAGAAAATGGAATTCTAAGTATGAAACACTCGTCAACTGACTACATTTACCCAGAGAAGAAAAGGAGGTAAAGAGAGGGAAAGAGAGAAAGATTAATTTATGTGATTTCAAAAAGATTTTTTTTAATTTTGTTTTGTTTGTAGGCATAGATTTCTATTTCCATTTAGTATTGCCCTCTTGTGGCAAATCATAATGTTTGCTACCTCTGACAGAAAACCTTTAAGCTAACAGCAAAAGATAGACTAAAATGTAAGGAGCACCTGATGTGCTGGGCATGATACATAGTGCTTATGCACAATAAATATATCAACTCATTTAACCTTCCCCACAATCATGTGAATATGTTTAATTACTGTCAGACACATTTTCAACAGTTGGGGAAATTATGGTTCAAATGGTTAATTGCCTAAGTTTGTGTTGCTAACAGATACTGGCATTGGGATTTTGATCCAGGTCTATATAGTCAAAAAGACCATGATTTAAAAAAACATCAAGATCAGCTCTGGCTGGTGTAGCTCAGTGGACTGAGCGCAGGCCTGCAAACCAAAGGGTCTCCTGTTCAATTCCCAGTCAGCGGACATGCCTGGGTTGTAGGCCAGGTCCACAGTTGGGGGCATGTAAGAGGCAACCACACATTGATGTTTCTCTCCTTTTCTTTCTCTTTCATTTCCCCTTTCTCTAAAAATAAATAAATACAATCTTTTATAAAAATCAAAATTGAACGCATTCAACAAATACAAATAGGTATATATTACCTGGCTTTTCCACGGTGGGTGCTGAGAATATAAGGGTAAGAAAAAACCTACCTCATTTCTGCTCTAAAATTTCCATTTAGTAAGTTAGAGTAGAGGTATTAATCAAATGGTCACACGAAGGTCATTTATTAGCTGTGTGATTTGGGGAGATTTACCTCCAGGCTTTCTGGCTTCCCCAAGTATAAGATTAGGGGTGAGAGTGATAGTGGATGTTATCTATTCAGTGCTTGCAGTGTGCCAGACAGGGTCCTAAGCTCTTCACATTCATGATTTCACTTAGGTCCCGTTTAGCTCTAGACATGACACATCACTGTGCCTCTTTCAGGATGAGGACACTCCTCTACACTGACAATGAGAATCAAGTATAGGTAGTGTTTTGTCACTTCACCCACGTGTGCTTCGATATGCATCTGTGTTTGACCTCAGCTTTTGTCCTTCCTTACCTCTTAACTGGAACCCTTTGAGGGGATGCTTCTGCTGGATTCCACAGCTACCACTGTGCACCCGAGAGGAGACCAGCTTTTGCTGAGCACCTACAGTGTCCCTGATCCTACTAGGCTACTAGTCCTCACTCTAACTCTGGAGGTAGAAAAAATTTATGAGGATTAGAACACAAAAATCCCACAACAAACAAAACCTGCAGGTTAAACAGTGCTGACTCTGACTCTAATTACTATGTACAGACGTGAAAGTTGGACAGTGAAGAAGGGTGATAGAAAAAAAAAGATTCTTTTAAAATATGGTGTTGGCGTTGAGTTCTAGAGATCACCTAGGCCACCCAAAAGATAAACAAGTAGGCCCTAGGGCAAATTAAGCCTGAGACACCACAGGAGGCAAAAATGACATAAATGAAGCTCTCCTACTTCAAAGCATATCATGAGGAGTATAGGTTCTTTGGAAAAGACAATCATGCTGGGGTAAATAGAAGGCAGAGGGCCTAGAGGAACACTACATATGAGGTGACTGACTCCATAAAAGAAGCTCTAGGCTCAAGTCTACAGGAGCTGAACAAGGCTGTTGAGCACGGGCCATTGTGGACATCACTCACTCACAGGGTCCCCAGGAGTCAGAGCTGACTCAACAGCACATAACATACCCACTCTGACTCCAAGACCACAGAGGAATGAATATGTCTGTTAGCACATATACACAAATTTATAATATATTTTTACATGGCTTTTCCCCCACATCTATACCCTTTGCTTTTAGCCTCTAAGCCTTTAGACCTTATTCTCTATATCTCTTACACCTTCTTTATATCTCTTAAAGAAATATAAAACACTACCAGCCCACAGAAGTTACCTAATAAATGTTTTGAATGCATGAGTGCCTTACAGTTTTTTAAAAATTGTTTCTTGGCTTCTCTGGCAGAGGCACCTGGGCAGATGTGTAGGAGAGCAGAGAAAGGGTCCTCCAGGGTTCTCCCATTTGGCATGGAGGTCTCTGCATGTTTCCTCAGTTCCACTGAACATGAAAGGCAAGCAGAGCTCATTATCTGTGCCTCCAGGCTGTGAGTCTGTCTGCACTGAAAGTGCCGTAACCAGAAGCCAGTAACCAGCTCTGGCTGAGGCAGGCAGAAATGTGATGAGGCAGATAATAAGCCCAGAAGGAGCTTAAAGAAACTAACTCAAACAAATGGCCCCACACCCAGCAAGGAGATGTCCTAACTCAATCAGAGTGAAGCACACTCAGGAATGTGATAAGAAGGATAATTGAAAAAGAACAGACCCACAGTCTCTATGGTCTGAGCATTTCAGATAGGTTTTTAGAAAAAACCCAAATCTGAAAGAGAATCTGCAACCAATAGTCACAGTGGCAACTTCCTTTATGAGAAATAAAACACATATTATCTCTTAAAATGTACGTCGTTAATTCTGTCAATGTGAATTGATTCTAAAAATGAAATTAGAAAATGTTGCAAAACTGTGTTTAATGATGACACAGTTATTTGTTCAGAATGGGTAGAGGATTTTTTTTTTTTTACATTTTTACATTTATTAGTGAATTCTTTTTTCTCCAACTGCCAATTTATTAAATTTGATTATGAGAAAGAGGTGGATTACTGAAAGTATATTGTAATTTACTAAATAAATAAAAGTAATATAAGTAGCCTCACTTCCACTTGCTGCACAGTTCACCCTAATCCATTCTAATCCATTCCTTTATGACCTTTCCAAAAAATGCTTCAAAGTTTGTGAAGCCCTCTGAACTTTATTACATTATGGTGTCAAGTAGAATAACATTTATCATATAGTAAAAATCTTGTTGGTATGGAAGATGAGTATTTGATGAATTATTATAACTATTCAGAACTTGCTTTTCCTCCAACTTTGTATCATAAAAATTTTCAAGCATATAAAAAAGTTGAAAAAATATGCTGTCCACCTGAACTGAACAAATGTCAACATGTTGCCATATTCAACTCTCTTCCTTTCCCTCTCTCTTTCCCCCCTACCCAACTATGAGGTCTGTCCAGAAAAAGTCCAGCCATTGATAATATAATGAGAATGGTTTGTGCAACATCGATGTAAACTGGCAACCAAGGAGGGTAGAGTGGAATACACTTGTGTGAACAATGATGACTTCACTGTACTAGTCAGTGGGGTGGTAGACACCAATGAGTGAGCATGTGTGCTGAGTGGCCATTGCATTCAAAATGACTGAACAAGTAGAGCAATGAATCTGCATCAGATTTTGTGTTAAGCTTGAACATTCCTCCTTGGAAACTATTCAGATCATTCAGAAGGCTGCAGCTATGGACAACTGGTGATAGGCAGCTTCATCAGTACAATGCGCCTGCTTATGCATCACGTCTCATGCAGAGTTTTTTGGTGAAACATCAAATCACCCAGATGACTCAGCCTCCCTACAGCCTAGAATTGGCACCCTGCAACATCTGTGTTTCCCCAAAACTAAAATCACCTTTGAAAGGGAAGAGATTTCAGACTGTCAATGAGATTGAGGAAAATACAATGGGGCAGCTGATGGTGATTGGGAGAACTGTGTGAGGTCTCAAGGTACCTACTTTGAGGGGAACAGTGGCATCATTGTCCTATGTATAGTGTTTTTTGTATCTTAGATCTTCTTCAATAAATGTCTCTATTTTTTGTATTACATGGCTGGATACCCTCTGGACAAACATATGTAAAGTTTTTCTGAACATTTTCTGAACATTTAAATAAATATTAGATCTTTTGACACATTATTCCTAAAATTTCAACATACATTACTATAAAAAGGAAGTTCTTTAACATAACTGAATCTTAAAGCACATTAATCGATGACAAAAATGTCATCAAGTTTTAAATTGTTTCAAAAGTATTTTTATACAATAAATTAAAAAGTATATATGAGATTTAACCAAGATTCCAAACTCAGGTTTAATCAACATCCTATACAATTGTAAAATACTATTTTAGAAGACAAGGAAAAAAAGGCCATTAATCACCACTCCACTAAGTCAGATTTTGAAATAATTGTGCCTAGATTGTGTGAAATTCCCCAATGTCCTGAAGAAAATGTTTGCTAATCAAAGGAAGAAGATTGTGCTGAGTAGAATCATTCCCAAATCCCTAAGCATCAGAATCTGTCATTGGTGGTTTTCCAGGAAAGGACTGTTCTAAGGGAAAGAGGGTGCAAAATGCACTGTCTGACATACGGTGTGGTCAGTAAATGTTTTTTGACTAAATTAATGAATGAAATACTGGGGACCTAAAGACAAACAGCATCAGCATCAGAACTAATACTGGGAACTAAATGGAAATGCAAATTCTTGGACCTCACCCTCCACCTGCCAAATCAGAAATTCCAGATACGGCCCAGCAGCTGTGCTTTAACAAGCCATCCTGGTGATCTTGATGCTGGCTAACATTGGAGAACAGCCAATCTAGAAAAATTCCTGGACGGAGTCTAGATGGAAGAGGGGTCTTAGAAACAGGGAGTGGAGGGTATAGTTTTAAGATTAGGCAAGTGGAGGAAAGGTAAGTGGAATGAGCAGTAGATGCTTAGCTAGATGCCAATACTGGTGGTGAGGGGTGGGGAACTTGCAGCAAGGGCCTCGGATGGGAGCTGATAAATAAAAAAGCCACCCTTCAATTACATTGTTTGTAACTATTTTGATGGAATGGTTGTGCTTTACTCTCATTGTTGATGTGAGAGTTTTTGTTTGGGGAGGGGTGCATTTGAGAATAGTTTTTATCCACAGAAAAGACCATCAGAATGTTTTATTTTTTAATTTTAATAACTAATGCTATTACAATTACAATACAAAACTGGTTTATCATAGGCTCCTGCATTCAACTCACAAATAGTATTGTTCTCTCTATAAGTGTAGTAAATGTTAGCAATCATTCTTAAAGAAACTGAATAATGTTCAGTCTCATTTACAAATTTAAATCCCTTCCAGTTAATATCAACTTAATGGGCCAACATTAAAACATCTAATATTTACTTTTTCTTTTTTAGGGCTTACCTAAGAAAATCTTTCTGAATGATAAATACTCTTAGAAATTTAGTAGCAAACTTATTCAATGGCCAATCATAAATTATCTTAAATATTCTCATAATTTTTAAAAAATTTCAACTTAACTCTGCAAGTCAAACAATTAAAGTTATTTAACTGGAGTTATTTAAAAACAAAATCATTATAAGATCATAAAATATAAAACAAATCACTTTTTACCTGAACATTTAACATTCTTTGATTCTTTTGATTCTTTTACATCTTTTCCATATACTACATTGTAAATCTTCCTAGGGTTAAAAGATTTATTTATTACTTAAAGAACACTGTTATTATGTCAGTTGTCTGAGGTTATTTAGACCAAATAGTTCAACTGTGATGCTATTCCTTGCTCATAACGAGGAGAATCATTTAATGATCTTTTTCATAGTCACTTTTACTTTTGTTTCATTATTCAACTAGGTGCTTATGAGCTATGGATCTGAATTCATATTATGCATACTATATGACTCAACTCATATAGAAAGAAATGAATACATTTTATACAATGCAGATATATCTAGCCATCTATTTATAGTAACAATCCCTGATTCTAACCCACAAAATGTATCTATAATACAATAATAAGAAGCTATTCTCATTTGTGAAGTTTCACAATCCTTCATATTTTTTGATGCACTCAAAGAAGCCTTCCAGAATGATCATTTAAATAGAATTTGTATTTTATTGCAAATTCTCACCTCAAAATATGTATGTTAAAGCCCTAACCTCCATGTGACAGTATTGAAGACAGGGACATTAAGGGGATGATTAAGGTTAAGTGAGGTCATAAGGGTGGAATCTTTGTCCTATAGAACTGATGCTTTATAAAAGAAGACACACCCTAGAGATCTTTCTCTTTCTACCAAGTGAGGACACAGCCAGGCTATGTGTGCAAGCTAGGAAGAGAACTCTCACCAGAAACCCAACTCTGCAGGAACTTTAATCTTGGACTTTTCAGGCTCCAGACTGTAGGAAAATACATTTATCTTGTTTAATGTACAGTATTTTGTTATGGCAATCCAAGCTTTAATAGATAAACTCTATTAAAGATATTAAATACAAAAATTAATAAGATTTTATTTTCCTGTATTTTGGGGGGGTTACAACTCTAAGGAATATTGTTTTTAAAAAATATCTCATTGAATTGTGGATACCTCATATAAGCTAGTCTGACTTGCAATGATAATTGAAAAGGCTGTTTTATTAGAGTTCATCTGTCTCTAATCTCTTATCATGTCATTGTGCCCAGTTTTGAAACCACACAGAGCTCAGTTTTGGAAAATGTGTTCAGTGTGAGTACCCATTTCAGGAGAGTAATCAGCTCATCCAAAAAAATTTTAAAAATCAGTTTGGAGGAGTCAGGTGGGTGAAACCCTGGGAAATAGAACAGGCGGGAGCGATATGGGTTCTCCAGCTTCCTCCGTGCAAGGCAGTTCTCTAATTGAGGGGCAGGGCTGGAGGCAAGGTGAGGAATTGTTCCGGGTCAGAGAAGGCTCACCATCTGGATCCAAAGTATCATTCAAAGTGCCCTAAATTGTCCCTTAAACACAGACAGGCCCCCCGCCTCCCAACAAGTGCTCACAGGCTACTTTGTAGCGAAATGGAAAACCACTGACAGATGCATCTGCCCTGCTGCCCAGTTGAGTTCCACTTGTCCTGAGGAGAGGTCAGCAAGTCACAGAGAGGATGGGACTAGGGTTACATAGGGATCCCAGTGTAGATGGGTGACAAAATATGTTCCTTTTCTTGACCCAATTCCTTCCTTTAAGAGGGAAACAGGTAAGACAGGGAAGGGAAAACCTTTGTTATGAGAACGATAGCTGGTGCCAGGTTTTAGGGTCAGTATCAACATGAAACAGGTATGTTGGGGTTTTGCCTATTAGATGTCTGTGTTGCAGCCTGTCAAGGCCTGGCAGGCCCACTCTAGACTCAGGAAGACAGAAGAAAATGTGCGCAGCCATGGGGATGCTTGACATGCCTTTGTTCACGGGTGGGCAAGCCACGCATGCTGCATGCTGCCTGTCTCTGGTAAGAAGCCCCTACTGCCTTAAGTACTGGAGGCAAACAAAGCCGGCTTCAGGCCAGAAAATTATATAACATAGCATAATTCTGTGCATGTGAGCCCACTTCATGTTATGGGAACAGTTTATCGGACCCAGTCTCAAGGCTGTGAGAACACTACTCATCAGGCCCATTCAAGGTTATGTGAACACTGCTTCCCTTAGTTACCTAGACACCTAGGGGAGGAAGCCAGACTGTCTCCATTTACCCTACAATGCCCCACTCAGAAGACAGAAGGAAGACTCAGGTCCTGAATGACCTGGCTTTTCCTTTCCTGAATGGGACAACTGAACAGGGAACAAACTGAGAACCAAAATATTGAAAGAGTGTGTTTGACAAGGAAAGGGAGAACAGAAAGGAGGGATTTCCAGGATATTCCTCTGTCTCAGGTGGACTTCAAGTGACTGATGACTACTCAACAGGAAAAGTGAAGGCCTGTTTTGTACCATTTTTAGAAGCAGTGTATAGCCCTAATGACCTGTTGGTTAAGATAATCTGATAATTAATTTTTCTGTCCTTCCAGATCGCTTCCTTATATACAAAAGGAGACTGTTATTGATGAGGGGTGTGTGTGTGTGTGTGTGTGTGTGTGTGTATAATCTCCTGTCTCTAAAGCAGGACAAAGTGACATCTAACATATTTTCTTCTCAGGAAAACAAAACCACAGTTCTCTTCTAAACTATTTCAGGGCATCTTCAGAAGTGAGAAAAGTAATTAGTAGCTAAATCATTTCTTTAAAAAATATGATCACTCCTGTTAGTGTAGGAGGCAGGACTCTGAGCTGTGATAACATGAAAATATCATATAGTTTTTGATATAGGAAGCAGTTAGACAGACACAAGCAGAGTAAAAACAATAGGCCATGTACAGAATGTCACCAGGGTGAAAAGCCTCGAGTGACTAGCAATGGGCAAAACTAAGAAAACAAGTATTATAGGGTGGGACCTCCGCCCCAGGGTGACCTTTCTTCCTCTAGCACATCGGTAGGCACACTGTTTAGACCCTCTCCTGACCTCTCCTCCCTGGCATGTTGCTAGTGATGTGGTAAAGTCCCTTAGACGAGAAACAAAGGGACCAGAGAATTGCCTCATACAATTCCCATACCGGCCCTGCACAACCACCCCCTTAAGCACTAACCCCCAGGACAATGAGGTTCTGGCCTGCCTCAAATAATCTTAGGAGCAAAGCCTTGGTTCTGTTGACCACAGAGACAGAGGTTTGATCTGACTAGATATAACATTTAGGCCACAGGTATGTTTTAGCTCCAGGCTCAGAAGAGCAGCAAAGCCTGGTGGGGCAACACCATGACTAACATCAGGACAAGCTCCAATGACTAATGCCCCCTGCCCTAGCACTGTCCAATCAGTAAAGACCATCACCCTGAACAGACACACCTGAAGAGTTAATAAATATTCCAATGGGAATTCCCCTGAGAACTCCTCTAAAAATCTTCATCTTTAGGAAACAGATAAAAATGTGTAAGACAACGAACCCAATGCATGCCTTCTTTCTCTAGAGCAGAAACCCCCAACCTTTTTGGCACCAGGGACCAGTTTCCAGATTCATGGAAGATGGGGAGTGTGCAGGACAGGAATCAGAGCTCAGGCATGCTCAGCTTGTGGCTCAGTTCCTAACAAGCTATGGACCAATACCAGTCTGTGGCCCTGGGGTTGGGGACCCCTGCCCTAGAGCATGCCTGTGCCTTACCTCCCCCTTTTTCCGTCAAGGTTTTACCTTTGTTTTCCCCCCCTAAGCTCCAAGAGCCTTTCCTTTGCCTCTGTAACTTGTTTCCTGAGTCCATGCAGCCCAGCTGGCTCACTTCTTTTACTTCTGTGACTTTCTAAATAAACTTGTTAGTATTTGAGTTCTTGGCTCTGAATTCTTTCTCAGCCAAACTCAAGGACAAAGATCTAACTCTTCTGGTAACATTTGGTCCTGTTTGCTATTAACAGTTTTGATCAAGAGTATAAAACTGAAGTATGTATTTTATAAGCACCAAGAATCCAGTTAAATGTGTTGACTTCATGGCAAAGTAGGAACTAATTTATATATCTACATAATTCTATATCTTTTCCATAAGTCATCCTCTGATAATTCTCCCTATAATTGCTATTACTACTCCCAAATCTACATCTCCAAGCAAACCATTGTAGTTGCTGCCCACTGGACATCTCCACAATGGCTATTCCAAAGGTACTACAAGTTCAACACATACAGTTTGCTACACTCCATCATTCCTCCTAAACCTTTTCTTCAAATTGCAATTTCTGCCTTAGCTGGCTGAGAAAGAAATTTGACATGCTATCAGTCACCAAGACACCTTCCTGATATCTCTGTTGTCCACCCTTGCCTGTCTAGCCCCAGCTTCAGTGATAAGTCAGCTCTCATTGCCTGGCAATTAAAATAAGCCCTTAACTTGTCTCCATGGCTCCAGTTAGTCGTTCTCTAATCCGTGATTGCAGCCAGAGTAATCTTTCTAAAAAAGCAAGTCTCATCATTCTCTCCAGGGCTTAAAATCCTTTAATGGCTCCTCATTGATTAATGGATGAATCCAAACTCCTTAGTTTACCAAACCAGTCTGTTATCTCTCCAACCTTATTGACTGTCAGATCTTTTGCTCCTGGAATTATGCTTCAGTCAAGCTCAATTTCTTTAGTTTCCCCTAATGGGCTAGTGAGGGGGATCATCAGAAGTTCAAGAGGCCTCTGTGAGGTTTTCTCTTTTAATTTTGATGATTTAAAAAAAATACTGTAAGTGTACTTTGAATCTTCCAGATCAGGGGTTTTCAAATTTCAGTACACGTAAAAGTCATCTAGAGGTCTTGTTAAGGGGCTGCCTTTGTTCAGCAAGTATTGTGTGGCCCAAGGCATTTCTAATAGCTCCGAGGTGATGGCAATACTACTATTCTGTGCACCACATTTTGTGCAATAAAGGCTTGAATGATCACTTTCTAATTGAGTACTATCACAAAATTGTCCATTGTCATGGACTTATGAATAAAGAAGAGAGACAGACTTAATATTTCAAATTATGTGTTCATTACAAATGAAGACCAAGGGATGTCACAGCTTGCTATATGAATAAAGATCTAGCAATGGTTCTAGTAAAAAAAGTGATGAAAAAATTGAATCATCATTCAGTACAAATTAATATAGGCACATTAAGCTCAAAAGAGTCAGAGGGATCACGCAATACGATTTCAGCAAGAAATATTACTCATACAATTAAACTGATACTGTTATTTGGAATGATATTAGTTTTGTATATATTTTATAATTAATCCATCCAGCTGTTTGGGTTTTATAATTATATAATAGCTATGAACATTAGGATGTACACTTAGTGGTATGTTTCTACATAGTTAAGAAAGCAATTTTGCTGACCCTAGGGTACAAGAGAAATTTATTCCTCTACAATAGGTCTAAATACAGCATGCAATGTTGAGACACACGGGACTAAGCCAGGTTGTCTCTTTGCCTCTGCTCCTGTTGTCACCTCTGCCTGGGCTACCCTTCTTTATCCCTTGTCAACCTTGATACCCTATTCTCTCCACTTAGCAGACAGCTGCTGCTCCTTATGGCTCTTTTTAAGAGACCCGTGGGCAACTTTATCCCAAAACTGTGTATTATTCTATTTTCTTGCATAAGACGTAAATTTTGCTGAACACTTGGTTGTGCATGTTTGCTTACTTTGTTGGCTGTCTCTTCTACTCAAGGACAAAAGTCTAGTCTTCTTTGTCTTATGTGTACTTGATCAGTGCTTGGCATAACATACTTGCTCAATAAATGCTTTCATAATGTATGAATTGATATAAAGCTTGGCTTGCTCTTTCCTAGGCAGAAAGAGTGTATTAGCACACCACGTGTTCACATCTGTAGGTGAAAAAATTATGAGTATAAAATAATTGTAACATTCTTCTTTGTGTAATATGATAATTTGAGAATTGTACTTGACCCCTAGAAAATCTGATGAGAAGTCTGAATTTTCATTAATTTTCCAGAGATCTGATTGTTAAAGTCAAAGCTTAGAGAGTTTTCAAATAATGTGAACAGAACATTGTAATTACATTTTGGTTGATGCATCATCAAAACTATAACTAGAATGGAAATACTGAGAAATCTGTACTCAAACCTCCAGCCAAAATATGGTTAGACATTATGGGTGAGTTGGAATTGTGGCTAACTTTCAACTTTGCATTATGCAGGATAAAGTCTGTAGGCATAGAGTCTTCTGGCCCCAACTTCCTTGTGTTTTGGTTTTGCTATTCAGTTTCTGTTAGCACCTTCACTGGAGCTGGAAGAGGAAGTGAAGCTGTTTGCTTTTAAGAACAGAACAAATCCAGAATTACATTTGGTTTTATTTGATAATGAAACTGATTTTCTGACCTATGTATAGAAGGAAGACTACTTCCTAATAAGCACCTGTCTGAATTAACCAGGATGATGGATGGTGTGGGGTTGGGGTCAGGATGAGGACCTAGTGACCCAGAATGGGTCCCATCCAATTCAGTCCCTGATCTACAAATATGACTGTAGTACTGCACAAATGCTGTTTGAGAGAATAGCTTTGATGGAACAAAGATGAGCTGGCAAAGTACAGAAGTAGATATTTACTTCACATGCATAGCCGCTGCCACTTTACTATCAGAACAAGAGCCTTTTCACCTTAGAACCCATAAAAACTTGTTAGGCTCAGTGGTTTGGAGGAAAATTAGTCCATTTATGGCTCCAACTGAGCATTTCTCTACTTAGAATAGACAATATAAGAAGGTGATTTCTCTTCAAACTCCTTCAGAGTTACTTATTTTACTCTTTAGCAATATGAAACTATATTCCAAACTCACAATTTTATTCCTCTTCCTGGACCCCTCTTCCTGAAGTGCTGATCCTGTGATGGTTAATTTTATGTCAACTTGACAGGGCTAACATTCTCAGATGGCTGGCAAAGCATATTTCTTGGGTGTGTCTTTGAGGGTATTTCTGGAAGAGACTGATCTCTGAATTGGTGAACTGAGAAAAGCATATGGCCTTTCCCAATGTGGGTGGATATCATCTGATTCATTGAAGCTGAGATAGAAAAAAAGAAAAGTTGGAGGGAGGGTGAACTTGCTTTCTCTGTTTGAGCTGGGACATTCATCTTTTCTGCCCTTGAACTCCACTGAGACTTACACAATCGCCTCCTTCTTAATCCTTTCACCCCTTTTCCCTTTGCAGGCCTTGGCCTCAAGACTGGATTGCATCAGAGGGTCGCCTGGCTTTCCAGCTTGCAGACTGTAAACTGTGGGACTTCTCAGCCTCCTAATCACATGAGCCAATTCCTGTAATAAATCTCCATATATATCTTATTGGTACCGTTTCTTTGGAGAATCCTAATATATCATCCAAAGAAAAATTATTTTTCAAAACTCTACCCAGATATTACCTCATTCAGATAGTTTTCCCAGCCATCCCCAGGGAGAGTTACTCGCCCTCTCCTCTAAGCAAGCTTTATGTTTTATGTGGGCCTCAAGGAGGTACACAATATACAACATTCTATTTGTTGACCTGATCTCATCAGGGAAGGAACAGATACATGTAGACATGCATAATATTAAATCCATGGGACAGTGGAAAGTACACTTGGTGAGGAATAAAGAAATGTGGTATCAAAACCCTCTTTCTCTATATGGCCATGTAAAGGAATTTCTCTCTGTACATTTTGTAGATTAGGTTTCCATGGGAATAGGGTATTAACCAGTGTGTGTGCGCCTGCTCTCTCGCCTGGTCCCTGACACAATGAATGAGTGTTCGAATATTCATTATACTGAGCTAAATTAAACATGACCTTCTTGTTATTGCACCAATACTGTCTTCTGTGTTTCACACACAGGACCTCAGAGCAAACTCGCAGGCCCTTTTCCGTTTGGTGAAGAGGAAGCCACACAGACTAAAAACAGATTTGCCCTATTTATTTTCTGATGTGTCAGGAAATTGTCCATTCCATGTATCAGGAGACAGTTATTTAACATCACTGTATATTTAATTTAGTGTCTAGCATTATGCTTACATAGGAACTGAGCTAGCCTTCCAGACTAATTCTCCCTGATGTCTTCGCTCTACCTGTAAGTTGTGTTCATTCCTAAATGGTTTCCTCTCCTGGGAATCCCATTTTTGAGATAGATATCTAAACCACAATCTGCATTCTGAACATCTTAAATGCCTGCGCACTAACCACAGCTGTTTGTTTATTCCCTGTTTCAACAGGAACAAATATAGTTACCAATTTTTGCCTTTTAAGGTAGCAACCCAATTTAATACGTGGGGGCGGGGGAAAGCCATCGTAGTCCTAGAAGATACAAAAATACAAAAACATCAGAGCAGTTTGTGTTCTTTCAACATTCATACTGAAGACTAAAACAATGTTTATACGACACTATTTAAGGGAACAGGAGCAATTTTGCAGTAAACAGTGTATCTAAGTGATTGCTTTTCTAGGCAGCTTTGAAAGTTTATCCTGTTGTGTGGTTTTTCAGAGCTCAGTCTGTATTGTCTTTACACACATGTTATTGCCAGATGGGTTATGGGATATGATTGGAGGTCATGTGATTAGTATATTCACATTTATCAAATGAGTCCATGTGGTGAGGTCTTGACTATATTTCTCTAATACCAATTTTTAGTCATAATATTGGGAGCTGTCATGGTATTCCTTGAGCAATAATTATACCTTAATGTTTTTACGGATCTTTATACTTCATATATTTTGTCTCACTTAATCCTCTAATGGTCAGAACTCTTTCAGGGGTGAGTGAAAAAACCAACTCAATCTAGTGTAAGCATTATAGGAGAATCTTTTTTTGGTGGGTAAGGACTTAATTGAAAACTTCAGGAGTAGATATGACTTTAAACATGGCAGGATTGAGGTGTTTTCTATGTCTATTTCTGACTCTCTAACTCTCAGCTCAGCTTCTTTATTTTTTTTTTTTTTTGATAACTCAAAGTGTGTTAGCTTTGGCTTCACGTGTTTCTTAGCGATTGCTACCTTTGAGCAAAGCTCAAGAAGGATTCCAACTGGCCCTTTGTGAATCATGTGCCCATCAGTGGGGTGAATTACAATAGAGACAGGGTTGAGATACTCTCGTTGGCCAGGTTATTGTCATTTGCTAAACCTCATGGTCTAGAGACCACTGGGGCTCTCAGAAATAGCGAGTGTATCAAAACAATATGGGGTAGAGAGGCCCAATTCCCTGATGGAAAAAAGATCTGTAGGAATTTGACAATAGACGTCCACTCTTGTCACAAATACTACAAGAAGTATTATTTTTCCTATTTTGAAGGCTGAGAGAGATTGATTTGCCAAAATGTATGCAGCTAATAAATAGTTAAACTGAATCTTATAATCTATTTTGTTCCTTTTGCTGATCTTCAGATAGAGAACGCATTAACCACTTTAAAAAATTCTTCCTTCTCTTTGTAAGGGACACATAAATAGGCATATAAAATTACCATCTTAAAGTAAAATAGTAATGTGATTCATTACTTTATGACCTAAGAAGAAATGTGGAACAATTTCAAGTGGTTAAAAATGACAATAAATGATCATTTTAGATATAGAATAATGTGGTAGAAAAGAAACACCAAAATGTACAACTATTTTGCTGTAACTTTTCTAGTTACTAGAAAGACTCTGTAAAAAATTATAATTTTAAGTTTTACTGTTAGTATCATCTTAAAATAAATTTGAAAAATAATACCAGAAAAATAAAGCCCTTTAAAAATAATACGATGTACTTTTAAAAATACTATTTCACTGATCTCAACCTTCCCATTAATAATCTTCCGAGCTGCCTGAGTGGGTGGCAGAGATCTGGGTCACAATGACACAGGAAAAAGGGCAGAACCAGGTTAAGAAAGCAGCGTTACGATACAGGGTAGCTTTATGCAGGTCCGGTCAAAGGAAGCCTAGGGCTGGGAGAACAAACGCAAGAGGCCAAGCAGTGTCTTGTAAACAAAATGAAGGGCGTGCACCTGCCTTGTGTTCTCCGCTCCTACAGGCACAAGTGACACAGTGGATTGTTCTTCCCCAACCCTAGAATCTCCAAAGCCTAATTATCAAGAAATCTTTAAATATTCAAATTTAACATACCAGTTATTATATAATTTCATTATTGACTTTTCTTGCTTTATAAACTTTCTTAACAGGCTTCAGAAGCATCAACCTACCACCTCAAGAAATTGAGAAAAAAGTTGAATGAAAACTGAGAAAGTCATTGATAGAAGTTTTGTGAAGAACATAGTAGGCAAGAACACCAATATTAGACTACATTGAGAGAAAGACTATGTAACTCCCTGGAGTGGGCTTACAATGTTGGATGTAAAGAAAAATGAGTTAGGCTTTATGGAAAACCTTTTTAAATAATCAAACCAAGAGAAATTGTAAGTGTATCATTTTAGTAAAGCAAATTCATATATCACACATATCTTGAGGTCAGACAGAAAAAATGACCATAACCTAGAAATACTCCATAAGCAATTAAAGCTTTTTAACCACATAATTAAGAGTTCCCCAAAAGATAGCATAGTACTTAAAATAGTCCTGTGGCGTTTCTCTGTGAAGATAGGACCACGTTTTGGTGTTGTGGGGTAACTCAGGACACAGCCCCTCCACACCCTCAGGGAACAGGTGGCTGCCTGGCCAGCTGCCACAAGGAGCGAGGAACAGTCTGTATCTGGACGTCCCAGCCCTCTTAAGGCCCCTGTGTCTCAAGGCTGCTGTGTTTATCACGAAAGTGTAGAATTTTCACACGCTACCCCCTCCCTAGCCCTATGAGTAGCACCAAGGCTGGAGGCGGGGTGTGGTCTTTCTGGTACCAGTCTGCCCATCGGTGCACTGCCCTGTAACATGAGTAATGCCGTGTCCATGGCAGGTCCACATCTGCTGGCCCTCCAGCTGGTTTTTTCTCCTTTTTTTTTCTGAATATCACTAACGTAAGTGCAGCTCCCTGGTTTGGAGCTCCTGAATTACAGGTATTAAGGAAAACAGGCACAGGCACGTGAGAATTGCAAAATGTTAGGTGTTTAAAGTAAACACTATTTTCACAATCCACTGGGGAGTGGCATGGAAGAAATACACTGACCAACCCTCTGATGTCTGTAGAGATTTGACAATGTCTATAAATTCAACAATACATAGTATTCAACAATACATAGCAGACATGTTGTTTTAAATGGTCTCAAAATCTTCGTTAATATGACAACTTTAAATAAAGAGTGGGCTTTTTTAAAAAAAAATATTTTATTGTTGTTCAATTACAGTTGTCTGCATTTTCTCCCCACCACTACCCCGCCCCCCCAGCCAAACCCACCTCCCTCCTTTGCTTCCGCCCTCCCCCTCGGTTTTGTCCACGTGTCCTTTATAGTAGTTCCTGAAAACCCTTCTCCTGACTGTCCCCTCCTCCCTCCCCTCTGGCTATTGTTAGATTGTTTTTAATTTAAATGTCTGGGGTTACATTTTGTTTCCTTTTTTTCTTTTGTTGATTAGGTTCCAGTTAAAGGTGAGATCATAAGCTTTTTATACTAACCTTGGTTATTTTCTCTTTTATCATTCTTTTCAAAATACTTCTAAAATGTTTTACTTTTTAGTAGGTAATGATAATCTATGCCAAATCTTCTTGTGTAAATCAGATCTGTTTTTGTTTTCAGTATCAGAAGGGAGAAAAACCAAGAGTGCAAAATTTAAAGAGAAAAAGTTTATCTTCTCAATCTCATTTTTTAATTTTATTTACACTCTTATATTCTTACCCCCATAGAGTTCTTTGCTGCATAAAGCCAGACTGCTCAGTTGGGCACCTAAGAGCTGGCTGACAAACAGCAAGTGGTACACCTGGACAGGGCTGAAGGAGAAAGCACTGGCAAAGGGATCCTGTTAATACCTCACCTGTTGCTCAGTGCTTCCCTCTATTTGTAAACTTTCGCTGCTTGATTTTCAGATGGGAAAAGAAGGTTCCTGATCCCTATTGGAAGACAGTGTTGACCATCATTTGCACAACTCACTGTGGACTAACAAAAGTAAACCCTCAAGCTTCTTAGAATTTTACCGGTTCAAAAAGAGAGATGTTTCTCTATTTCCTAAGGGGTGGAGGAAGAAGGGCTTGGGTGTAATGAGGATTGTTTGAGGAACTGGGCAGTAGTGTGGCAGCCATACCACCTGATTCACTCCAGAAGCTCTCGAAGAGCTACACTGAGAAGCCTGCATTCACTTTTGACAAATTGGAAAAACTTTCAAGCTGCTGGTAAACAAACATGTTGACACTGCCATTTGTTTCCAACTTAGGTGAAAACTCAGAGTGACTTCTTTCCCACCAGACACAGTTATTTTAAGAACAAGAGTGTGCTAGCTTTTGCAAATAAGACACCTCTTTATTGCTATCAACTAACTAGATCTTTCAACAGTTACAAACTTGTTTCTTTATTGTCTTGTTTGGTAGGTAGGTCTTGCTTCAATTATGATTCTGCAGCCTTTGTTCCAGATGGGAGTGAAGATCAGCATCAAGGAAAATGATGCTTTATTTCAAGCTGTCTTCTTTTTCTCTTTGTGCTTACATTTCACTACCCTAAAAATATTTCAGCTTTTCTTGGCAGTTAACCAATTTCAAACCTCTTAAAGGTCTCAGACTAAAGAAGCTATACACATTTTAAAGTTATTTTTATGGCCTTTGCCATTCGGCATTATTTTTATTTTAGCAATTTTCATGAGAGTTTACATGTAATAGTGTATTTTATATAATAATGCTTAATTATTATTATCTACTATTTATCCAATGATCTCATGCTAGCTTATAAACACTAATTAATTGAGATTTACAATTAGTCTGTAAAGTGCCAAGTACAATGGCCAGGTTGTGTTTAACTGCTTATTTCTCTAAATGCTGCTTTGAAGTCTTTGAATATTTAACTAGTGATTATAAATCATGTTGCTATTTGGGAAGCTTGGGTAGCCTTATTTTTATCTTTTCCCCATGTTTTTCAAATAAAGTTTTTATTCATGATTTCTGTAAAGAACCACAGAAAATTTGACAAAGTAATTTTAACTTAGAGTTGAAACTACATCTTTAAGAATATTCAGCCCTGGCTGGCGTAGCTCAGTGGATTGAGCTCGGGCTGCGAACCAAAGTGTCGCAGGTTCGATTCCCAGTCAGGGTACATGCCTGAGTTGTAGGCCATGACCACCAGCAACCACACATTGATGTTTCTCTCTCTCTCTCTCCATTTCCCTCCCTTCTCTCTCTAAAAGTAAATAAATAAAATCTTAAAAAAAGATGCTAGTGGGAATGTACAATAAATAGACAAACTCTTTAAAAAAAACAATTTGGTATTAAAGAATATTCAGATCATCGCAAAAGCTGTTGACAGTTCAGTCCTCTGCAACCATAGCAGTGGTCACAGCATTGTTCCCACTGCAGCATTTTCCACAGCAGTCGGCCTGTGAAACTTGGAATTTGGCCCCTCAGAGTCCGTACTCTGAGTTCATGAAGATTCATGAGCCTATCCCCTCCTCTTCACACTTTCTCTGCATCTCTCTTCTGACCTTCTGCCCCAAATTAAAAGGATAGAATTGAGCTGTGGGCTGATAATCCACAGCCCGAGGGTCTTCCATGTATGTGACTTAATGAATTGGTTTCACCTCTTTAAAATTGTTTTCTATACCAATTAGGCAAAGTGATATCTACCCTACTATTTCTCAACACAGTGAGCATTCTAAAGTGAGATAATATGTATAACTGTTTCTTTTTGGAGTCTGTGCTTGGTTCATATCCATTCAACAAATATTTATTCAACGCCTATTGTGTGCCATGTTTTGTTCAAAGGGCTGGGAGAGTAACAGTGAACAAACTAACTAATAAACAGTCATTCTCAGGGAGCCTATATCCTGGTGGGCAGGGGGAGATACATAGTAAAAATGTATAATGTGCTAGATGGTGATGTGTTATTGAGGATCCTGGTCCAATGCAAGTTCTACCACTTATGAGCTATCTAGCCTCAGGAAAATTATTAGACTTTACTATACCCCAGTTTTCTAATTTCCAAAGTGGGAAAAAGAATACTACTTATATTTTATGGTTGTTTTAAGAATTTATTATCTACTATATTGAGAAGTTATTTCTGGCAGTGGAATTGTGGATGATTTTTATTTTCTCCTTTATAATAGTCTGTACTTCCTATTTCATTTCCAATAAGAAGTTTTTTATTTTTGTGATAAGAAAAAATGAAGTTATCTCCTTCTCCCAAGTAATGCCATTAATATTGCCTTCATCACAACACTGTACTTTGCTAGTATTTAATGAGATTTACAGCAATGGCCAACTGTATAGTGAGCAGGGTGTCATTAAGTCAGTTGAATGATTACTATCATTCATTTGTTTAATCAATTCTTTCTTAAGAGTGAAAAGCAAATATTCCTAATATTTGCTTTTCATAGAATCTATAGGTTGGAAGGGATGGTAAATGTCCTAAATAAGAACTAAAGTTCTATATTAAAATGTATATGGCAATAATTTAATAAGTAGTAAAATATTTAATATGTTAGATTCTAGGAGATCCTCCAGGCCCTCTAGTCTTCACACTCTGGTCTAATCTTAGGCAAACTTATCCAAAACCCAAGCTTTAATGATCAATTATAAACATTCCTCAAATTTTAATTATAGCCTAGAATTTTCCTCTGTTCACCAGATAGGGGTTTTGTTTTTTTTTTTTAATCAAGAATAAGAATTTGCATTGGAGGGAATGGGACTTTGGTCTTAAATATAATAGAACTAGAGCAAGATTAGAAGCAGAAAGATATTCTATACTCAGCTCCTGTGGAAACAGAAGAAGATGCCTAGGGTGAGGGTGGAATGGAAGAGGGGAACAGGGTACGACCTCAGATGAGATCCAGGCAGATAGATCTCATTTAATCCACTTATAATTGGGTATGTGGTGGACATCAGATAGAAAACTCAAGATCAGGACATCGCCTAACTCTTTCCTGAACTGGAACAGTGAGCCACCTGGAAGCCAAACCAAACCACAGAAGCCATCCGAAGCCTGCAGACTCATGTTCCCACAAAAAGCACTATATGTTGCCCATAGCAGTTGCATTGGTTGATTGATTCTCCACATCGTCCCCCTTCCCCACACCCTGGTTACAAAAGTCCAGGTTCTCAAATGCACCAAATACTGATGTGGAAGTGGAGATGGAAAGCCCCAGAATTAGTTATTGCAGGGCAGGAGCAGAGTGTTAACCCTTTATAGAGTAATCGTTGTTTTCAGTGAATGACATCTTGTTAGACAAGCCAAAAATTTAGGAATACTACAAAAACATTCCTAGGGAACTAGCTATTACTCCCATTCCCCAAATGTTAACAGTGTACTACATTTGCTGTTTTTCTTTTTCTTTCTTAAATTATTTATTTATTTTTAGAGAGAGGGTATGGGAGGGAAAGAGGGAGAGAAACATCAATGTGTGGTTGCCTCTCACACGCCCCATACTGGGAACCTGGCCTGCAACCCAGGCACATGCCCTTCTGGGAATCAAACTGGTGACCCTTTGGTTCTCAGGCCAGCACTCAATCCACTGAGCTACACCACCCAGGGCTACTCTTTTTCTCTATAGACACAAAACATACACACACACACATTTTCCCTCGTACCCTTTAAGAGTAAGTTATATACCAAATGCTGATTCACCCTTAAATAGTTCAGTCATTATTTCCTTAAATCGCAGAAATTCTTTTACATTAAACAGTACATTATCAAAATCAGGAAATTACCATTGGTACAATATTATTATATTATTTTATCTATGAACCTTATTCAGATTTTATCTGAGGCCTTAATAATATCCTTTATAAAAAGAAAATCTAAGCTCATGTATTGTATTTGTCTTTCATTATTGTTTAGTCTCCTTTAATATGGACTACTTCTTGAGTCTTTTTTTTTGTATTTTACAATATTGATATATTTGAAGACTTTACATCTTGGGTAATGTAATTATGATGTGCCTTGGCATGTGTTTCCTTGGGTCAAACTTCTTTGGGACTCTCTGAGCTTCCTGGACTTCCTGGAAGTCTATTTCCTTTGCCAGGTTGGGGAAGTTCTCCTTCATTATTTGTTCAAATAAGTTTTCAATTTCTTGTTCTTCCTCTTCTCCTTCTGGCACCCCTATGATTCGGATATTGTAATGTTTCAAGTTGTCCCAGATGTTCCTCAGCCTCTCCTCATTTTTTTGAATTCTTGTTTCTTCAGCCTGTTGTGGTTGAATGTTTATTTCTTCCTTCTGGCCCAAACTGTTTATTTGAGTCCTGGTTTCCTTCCCATCACTGTTAGTTCCCTGTACATCTTCCTTTATTTCACTTTTCATCAACTTCACTTTTTCCTCTGTTTTTCGACTTTACTCAGCCATTTCTGTGAGCATCCTGATTACCAGTGTTTTGAACAGTGCATCTGATAGGTTGGCTATCTGTTCATCACTAAAGTGGGGAAAAATGGTACAATTGTAGTAGTATAATCAATAAAATATTTTTTAAAAAGAAAAAAATATTACCTTAAATATTTTTAAGTGTACAGTTCAATAGTGTAAGTATATTCACATTTTAGTACAACAGATCTCAACAACTTTTTCATCTTGCATAACTGAAATTCTATACCCATTAAACACTCTTTCCCTTTTCTTCTCTCCTAGCCTTTGACAACTACCTCTCTACTTTCTGTTTCTGTTATTTCAACTACTTAAGATACTTCTTATGAGCCAAATTATTCAGCATATGTCCTTTTATAACTGGCTTATTTCACTTAGCATAATGTTCAAGCAGTTTCATCCATGTTGTAGCATGTAACAGGATTTTCTTCTTTTTTTAAGGTGCATAATATTATATGTGCATACCATATTTTCTTTATCCAGTTATTTATTGATGGACAATTGGTTGCTTCTACCTTTTGGGTATTTTGAATAATGCTGCAGTTAATACAGGTGTGCAAATGTCTCTTCAAAATACTGCTTTAAATTTGTTTGGGTATGTTCCCAGAAGTGGGATTGCTGATAATATCATAATTCTATTTTTAATTTTTTGAGACACCTCCATACTATTTTCTATAATGGCTATCCTATTTTATATTCCCCCAAACAGTGTACAAGTGTTTCAGTTCCTCGCATCCTTACCAACACTTCTTACTTCTTGTTCTTCTCAGTGTCCATCCTAAAAGATATGAGGTGATATTTCATTGTGGTTTTGATTTGCCTTTTTCTTATCATTAGTGATACTGAGCATCTTTTGATATACGTGAATCCATTATTCAAGTCTTTACCCATTTTAAAATGAGATTTTTTATTTTCTGTTGCTCAGTTGCAGGAGTTCCTTATATATTCTGGGAAGAAACCATTATCGGACATGTGATTTCAAAATATTTCCTCCTATTCTATAAGTTGACTCTTCACTCTATTGATTATTTTTTTGCTATATAGAAGTTTTAAGTTTGCTGTAATTTTGTATATTTTTTCTTTTGTTGTCTGTATTTTTGGTTTCATATTCAAGAAATCATTGCCAAATCCAATGTCCTGAAGCTTCACCCCTATGTTTTCCTCTAGGGGTTTTATAGTTTTAAGTCTTATGTTTTATTCTTTAATCCATTTTGAAAAAATTTTTGTATACAGTATACAGTTAAGGTAACAAATACTTCCTTATGTGTGTGTGTACCCAGTTTTCCCAGTACCATTTGTTGCATAAAAACATGACAGAAGTGATGTTGCATTCTTAATTAGTTTGTTTTTGATGACGTTAACATTGATCATTTGGTTAAGATGGTGTCTGCCAGGTTTTAGGAGTTATTATTTGACAACGTGTTTTCTTTCTTCTTCCTTATCTAATCCATGACTTCCTTCTTTGGATTTTACCATCTAAATATTTCTTGAATTCATCTATTTTTCTTCTGTGTTTTTTTTTTATCAAGTCTGACTGACCTCCACTATCCCAAACATGCTTTTGGAAGACCCTTTTCTCACCATTTTGGTCTTCTGATTCTTTCTCTTTCTTTTGATCTCAGCTCAAACATCACCTCCTCCAGGAAGCCTCCCCTGTCCTTCCAAAACATCTCAGGTCCCTCACTTTACATTCTTATAGCACTATGTGCATTTCCTTCATAAGACTGTTCCTGTGGTAAATTTAGATTATTTGTGTGTAATCTTGGATAAACAGGTAAATGGCAAATCCTGTGGCAGCAAAAATTATTGCCTGTCTTTATGTCTGCACAAAGTGCTTGGCTCATAGCACTCATAAATAAGAGTCTAATAATAATAGTGTTAATGTTGAGCAATCTCTATTTGCTAGCAACTCTACTAAGTTCTCATCATCTCTATATTATGTCACAAAAGCATATGTGAATGAAATATAGTTCAGGAACACAATTTCTTTGTTATTGAATTTTCTATTTACACTATCTTTTATAAATTATGTAATTGTGTGTCTGCTTTTGGTAACTTATTAAATAAGTAAAATATATGTATTTTGAGCTGCAATAAGGAACCTACAATTTTTTATTTTTAAAATTTTTTTTATTTTATTTTAATCATTGTTCAAATACAGTTTTCTCCCTTTTACTCCCAATCCAGTCCCCCCTCCCACCCTCCCCACTTCCCTCCCATTACCACCCTCCCCTTAGTTTATGGCCATGTGTCCTTTAAGTTTGGAACCTACAATTTTTAAAAAAGATATAATTCCTTTAGGGGATGGAGAGGATCCACATGACAGATTACTTTACTGTACTGACCAGAAAGTTCTAGACAATTAGATTAAGAGTGCATTACTGGAGAAGACAGAAATTGAACTAGGTCAGGTATTAAATCTAGGTTTGACATCATGGGCTTTGGCACAAGTGACTCCATTTTAGGCCTGTAGTTTTCTCTTTAACATGGTTTTGCTGCTTTAGAATTTTTTTGCAGTAATTGTCATTATCTTGCAATTTAATTAATGGTGTGTATTGCCTGAGTTGAGTAGTAAAGAGTTAATTTTTAGTATATGTTGTACTGATGATGAGTAGTGAAAACTTGCTTATATACCTATAATTTATAATAGAAAAAAGAGGTGTATCTGGAGTTCAAATATCCAACATCAAGGTATTTGGTAAGATGCAGCTGACTGAGTAAATATTTTATTACTGAAGAAAAACAGGTGCTCCATGTTTTTATAGATACAAAGAGTAGTCTGGTTATCTACATTAACTAAGAGCTGCCTGAATTTGCATTGTCACAAAGTAATGCGCGATTTTGGAATCTGCTTTAACCTCTTTGCTTTTTAAAAGAGATTAAAAAAGCTTTGTTGATGTTAAGAACTGGGTTCTGGGGACCAAAGTTCCCTGAAGAATGTATACACAAACTATTTTATGGAATAGGGGGAAAACTTCTTTTATCTGCAAACCCCACTAAATAAACTTCATAATTAGAACATGAAGGAAAATGCCACAGTGTAGCCAGTTGATTTAACATAGAAGTGATGCTGTAGCTTAGTTCCTGAGAGCAATATAGTGAGCAAAAGAAAGGACAGTAAAAAAAAAAAGCATAGTGTGCTATATATTTGAATTGCAGAGTTAGGAAAAAGTTGAATTTTTTTCTTAACATATAAGTCATATATCTTTATACACACATACATATGTTTTTTTCCAAAAAATTAAATCCAACCATACAGAGTATGTATTAAATTGCTTTTGTCACTCTACATTATATCAGCATCTTTCTATAACTTTAAATATTCATTGATAAGATTTATTTTAAAACGAGTTTTTAAAAAATTTTTTTAATTATTTATTTATTTTTAGAGAGAGAAGGGAGGGAAATAGAGAGAGAGAGAAACATCAATGTGCAGTTGCTGGGGGCCGTGGCCTGCAACCCAGGCATGTACCCTGACTGGGAATCAAACCTGCAACACTTTGGTTCACAGCCCAAGCTCAATCCACTGAGCTACGCCAGCCAGGGCTTAAAATGAGTTTTTTAAAGCAACATAACCCCTTTACTTATTAGGTGATCAGGTTTCACATTAAATTTTGAAGAAAGCCAACTGAGCTGATTCAGAGAAGGGACTGTAGTACACAAGATGGCAGAAGCAGAGCTCCTGTACGCATATGCAAGTTCCTGCAGCATTTTCCCCAACATTGGTTTACAGGGCCGCAGAGTGTCCCATACTACTGCTGCATCATGATTGATCAAACATATCCTCTCTCATGGAGCATATTGCTACTCCGTGTTGCATTTCCTTAGCAAGTACAGCCCTGCAAAACACCCTGCAGGCAGATTTGTGAGCACATCCATCATTGTTTCTTTGGGGTAACTTCCTGAAGGTGGAATTCCTGAATGAGAAAAGTTATGTATTTGTTAAAATTCATTTGTTTGTTTTTTAACACAGATTGCCATATTGCCCCTACCAAAAGGACTATTTAAAACACCAATATAGTGTCCCAATAATAATGTGGGGGAGTTTTATTTTACCAGAACATCGTCAAAACGTAAAGAAAAGGGTGAAGTATTGATTACATGCATAGCATGGATGAACCTCGAAGACACTATGCTTAGTGAAAAAAGTCAGTCACAGAAGACTACATGTTATATGATTTCATTTATAAGAAATGTCCAAAATAGGAAAATCCATGGAGATACCAAGTAGATTAGTGACTGCCTGGGGCTTGGGGGTATGAGAAATGAAGAGTGATTGCTAATGGATGCATACTTTCTTTAGGGACAATGGAAATGAACTCAAATTAGGTAATGGTGATGATTGTACAACTCTGTGAATATACTGAAACCACTGAATTGAGTCCTTTAAAATAGTGACTTTTGTCTCAATAAGCTATTATTTTAAGAATTAGTGGAACACTTGACCAATGAAAGAAAAATTGTAGCTGTGGTAATTGGCTTTCAATTAATAGAGATATTGTACTTTTCTTTTTCTTCATGTATTTGTCATCTATATTTTTTTGGTAAGTTACTTGTCACATCTTTCATTCTTTTCTTTTAAAAAGTACTCATAATCTTCTTAACATTTGCATATTTCCTTATTAAGTAAGATAATAATGTCTGTCTTTTAATATAAACCTTAAGAACCCTGAAACACCAATCCAAAAGAACCTATGCACCCCAATGTTCATAGCAGCAGAATTTACAATAGCCAAGTGCTGGAAGTAACCTAGGTGCCCATCAGTAAATGAGTGGATCAAAAAACTATGGTACATTTACACAATGGAATTCTATGCAGCAGAAAGAAAGAAGGAGCTCCTACCCTTTGTGACAGCATGAATGGAACTGGAGAGCATTATGCTAAATGAAGTAAGCCAGGCTGTGAGAGACAAATATCATATGATCTTACCTAGAAGTGGAACCTAATCAACAAAACAATCAAGTAAGCAAAATAGAACCAGAGACATTGAAATAAAGAACAAACTGCCAGTAACCAGAGGGGAGTGGGGAGAGATAATGGAAGAAAGAAGGGAAAGGGTCTCTAAGGAACATGTATAAAGGACACATGGACAAAGCCAAAGAGGGGAAGGATGGAGGGTGGGAGGTCAGGGTGGGTGGGGTCAGGGGAAGTGGTGGTGGGAAAATGGAGACAAGTACATTCAAACAACAAGAAAAAATTATTAAAAAAAGTCTTCAAAACATGTTCTAGACACCATGATACCTATTTCACACCAGTGAGACCCATTTCATACCTAATACCTAAGGTATTAGGACGCTAAAACAGGGTCCTAATGCCTTAATTTAGTTCTAGAATCCCCATAATTTTGACAATTCTCTGGGAAGTAAAAAGCAAAAAATACTGATTCCAGCTACATTGGTTTCAGTGTTACAGGTGACAGTCACAACCTGCAGCTGCTGGCATTTGCTCAGCGCCGAAATTAAATAAGATGTTAAGTTTAGGTCTGGAAGGAGCTCAACTTGGCAAGTGCTTTAACAATATATATCAGTTAATAATACAGTTCAGAAAATTAGAAAATGCAAAAAACAATTGCTTGCCCCAAATGGAAGATGTGTCATTGGTTATTTTATGTTGCAGTAGCATTTAACTTCACACTTAAGGTAAATTAATTAAGGACCAAAATGCATAATCTTACTGCTGAGATAAATTTTCACTGGGTAGAGTCAAAAATGAAAAAAGTAGCATTCTTTCAAAAATACCATTTTGAAGCACCTGAAATCCAAAATATACACTGTATTTTCTGATTCTAAAACTTTGTTAATTGTATGAAATATCACTAATGCTTGAGGAGAAAATTCAGTAATACTATGATAAATGTTGCATCAATATAAAATTTGTCACAATTATAGAAATGCTAAGTTGTGAAAGGTAGGTCTTAGTATTGTAGATATGTGGTGATTCCATGCTTTTTAATGTTAAAGACATCATGAGCATCCAACTGGTAGAAAATTTTGGATCCCTAAATGAACATTAAATCTTTTCTTCTCTTAGTGTATAAAAGTCTATTTTCAGTAATAGAGCTCAGAAAATGGTGCATTATGTGCAAATGCCAGTTATAACTAAGGAAAGAGTAGAACTATAGAGACCAGGTTATTATCTATACTGTGATGTTTGTTGTGAACTTTATTATTCAACCAAACCAATGTCTCCAAATTCAATCTGAGAGCTAATTAAACATAAGTTACTACTTGCAAGTTACTATACTAAGAGCTTCTGGAATGGAAAGCTAAATAAGACCTTATTCATCATTTCTGCCCTAGAAGAGCTTTATACATGTGTTTCCTTTTGGGAAAGGCTGAGGAAATAAGACAAATACAAGAATCTGGGGAGACTTCATTTTTCTTCTTAACAGTGAGAAGTGAGGTGGTCTCTGGATATCATGATTAAAGTTGGATGAAGCAGAGAGCAACAGTAGAGAAGTTTGGGACTAAAGAAAGCTAGCATAAGGGGAGAAAGCAAGACAGGAAGTCAAAAAAACCCAAACAAACAAAAGAGCAAATGCTGTGTGAAGGAAATGTTGGGAAGGGGGCTCTGTGCAGACTTGTAGGTCAGGGGCAGTTCAGAAATCTCTGAGATTCACATGAGAGCAGAGGCGGCATTTCCAGTGGGAAAATTGATGATGCATCCCAGCATAAACAAACAACCCTCTCAAAGAGTGGGTCACATGTTGAGAGAGCTGAAAAACAAGAGCAGGCACGCTCCCGAGAACGCCCTGTGGTGATGAAGGGAGCCTGCTTCCTGGAAAGCAGTCAGAATTGTATAGAAAGTTTGTAAGTAAACACATTTTTCAGGCTCAGCTAAAAACATGTTTAGTACCTCTCATCTAAATGCCTAGGAATGTTTTGATGACATTTACATTCAGAGCTTGCTTGCATTCCATAGGACAGAAATAAAATCGGAATGTTTCTGTGATCTGTTCCTTGTCCTGCAGTTCTGATGAATTTATTTTCTTTAAAAGAGAGATAATATAGACTCAGGGTTATGTTAAGGATAGAGAAATAACAATAGAGAGAATAAAATTTTAGATTCTTTCTAATCCCATATTACATAAAAGAGCATGAACAGGTTTGGTGACTTTTAGCTTAGTAACTCTCCTCTGAAATGGAGAGAGCAGCACTTGCATGGGAATGGGTCTGTATCTATACTGTACTGTGCAAGTGGTACAAGGCATTCACGCACAGTTATTATGCAGTTTTAATTTTTTACAAGACTAAAATGAATATGGAATAACATGAGGCATGAGTTTCTAAGACCAAAATTTGATCCATTTTCTTTCAAAATAATTTTATCCAATATTTTGTACATTTCTTCCACCTATTTCTTTCTTTTTTCTTTTCTTTTTCTTTTTAACTATTGTAATTTCATAGTAAGGCAGGATAGTATGAACCTAGAAAATTTCTTGGCAAGGGGAACAGAGAAATTGAGGCAGATAATCGAACAAGATGGCTGAGCAATTTACAGCCAAATACAGACAGTCCCCTCCCTAGAGATAACATCTAGGCCTCAGTTGTATTTCAGCTCAAGGCCCAGAAATGTAGCAAAACCAAGTGGGTAAGGCTAGGACCAGCTGCAATGACAGACAGGACCAGTTGCAATGACAGACGACCTCCTGTTCTGGCACTGACCAATCAATGGAGACCATGACCCTGAACGGTCACACCTGGGAAACTGATGAATATTCTACTGAAACTCTCTCCTGAGTCCCCCCCTAATACTCCCACATGCAAGAGAGAGAGAAAAACCTCAAGAGGAAGGATCCAGAGTGAGCACTCTCCCTCTGGGGAGTAGCCTGCACCATCCTCTTTCCCCTCTTCTTCCCTTATGTCTTCCCCCATAGGCACACGTCTCCTAAATTCCCCAGATTTGCAATCAGGGGAGCAATGGTCATCAGGAGCTCACCCCAGGCTAACCCCCTGAACCTGTCTCCAAGGCCCCCTTTTCTCTGACTTCCCCCTGAGCTAAGGCATCCCAGCCTGGGCTCTCCTGATGCTGCTTCTATGCTAAGCCCTTCCTTGATTCACTTTATTAATCCCCAGGATTAATAAACGTAACCTCATAGTCACCTGCACCTGTTGTGAAATCTTTCCTATACAAAGTCAAGAACTCACACACTGTAGGCTGGCCCTAGGCAGACCCACGCAGGGTCAGGCCCCTGTCTGGTAACAACAGAAGCAAGTCTGCTTACAATTAATATAGAAGTTTTAGCAAAGTTCTCAGAGATTGGGATTTGAAAATAAAAGTTAATGTAAAAGATGGCTAATGTATACTTGTATACTGTAATTATATACAATTTTTTTGCTTGTTTAATTTATAACCTTTTTTCTTTTAATTTTATTTATTTATTTTTAGAGAATGGGGAAGAGACGGAGAAAGAAGAGGAGAGAAACATCACTGTGTGGTTGCCTCTCACGTGGCCCCCACTGGGGACCTGGCTCATGACCAAGGCATGTGCCCTAATCGGGAATCGAGCCAGCAACCCTATGATTCACAGCCCATGCTCAATCCACTGAGCTATACCAGCCAGGACTAATTTATAACCTTTCTATAATAAACACATATATTTATTTCTAATACCATATATACTATAAAGAAAAATTGAGATTAAGGAGAAAATGCCATGATGGAATAATACATTTATAATTTTTAAATTAATAAAACATCTTCCTTGTGAAGAGCCTTAACTGATATATGAGAAACTTCCTGTGTAAAAACACATTCTTGAGCTATCAGGACATATGAAAACAGCACATGGTGCCAGAACAGCGGGGGACTGCAGATGGGCCAAAGTGGAGGGAGAGGAGGAGGAGGAGGGAAGAGACATGGGAAATTCAACTGGCAGCAGGCAAGGAGTGAGGTCCAAGAGCAAGCTTGCGGGATACAGCATGGACACAGAACTTGATGGGGTTTCAGAGACCACCGAGTTCCAACCTGAGAAGAAAAAATAATCCTGAGATGTTTTCAATTAAATACGGTGGGCGGGAGAGTGAGAGAAGGAGCAGTTAGGCTGTTAATAGCTTGTCGGGGGTTGGTCGGCAACAAAGGCTGCTCACATTCCTGAGTGTATGTTGGAACTGTGAATTAACTTCCAGGTGGATCTCTCCTGTACTATCTAAAACACAGAACAGCCAAGCGCCAGCAAACCCCAAGAGCCTCCCCGTTTTGTTTATACATGAATTTGCCTACCACCAATCCAGAGGGGCAGCAAACACATCTCTATGGCTTCTGCACCTAACCCAGCACTCACCCAGCTTCATCTCCTCCCACTGCCTTTATCCATAGCCATTGCCAGTTCTTTTGAAACAGCTTATATCTTTCTCCCTCTAGTTTATATACAAAAAAATTGGCCAACTCCAAGAAGGTGTATATATTGCCTTTTTTACCTGGTGCTGCTGCTGGAGGTTTAGACTTCATGTCCTATCTTCCTTTAAAAAAACTTTCAGCCATGAAAATTAAAATTAATGTTTACAAACTCTTACTTTTTCTTGTGAAGAAACTAGGCCAAAGAGGTAGGAGATTTTCCCAAAGTCAGAGCTGGCTCTGTGTCTCCACACTGAGTCTTCTACCTCCAGTCCAGCAGTCATTCTTCTACATCCTATGGGTCTTGGCTAGTCTCAGCTTGTGACAGGAACCCTTTCTCCATGCTAGTGTTGAATAGTGATCCTGAACTGTGCTCTCTTCTTTTTCTAAAAACAATTGAGAAGAATCACGAGGAAAAAAATCTAAAAAGCCTACGAATGACAAAATCTCAAAGATGGAAGGTAAGTCTATATACAACTTGCTCTTCCTCCTTTATTTCTCTATACTTGATTCTCCAGCCCACTAGTGACCCCTCATTTGTCTAAACCTCATCTTGATCAAGGAGGAAGAACTGCATTGTGATTCAGTCGACTCTCATCACCTGAGTTTGAATCTTGGACTCTAGAAATGACATATATGAACTTGAGCTAGTTGCAAAATATCTTTGTCCCTCAATTTCCCCATCTGTTGAATGAGGATGATGAAATACTACTGACTTCCTATAGTAGCTGAGTGCATTAAGTAGTTGTAACTCAAGGAAAATGCTCAGAACAGGGCTGACACTTGGAGTGCTCATTAAGTATTAGAGATGATGATTATTATTTCAACCTCTAATCCCTTGACTGCTGTTGCCTCTGCTATAAATGGCCAATTCACTTTTCACATCTCAGCTCTGCTGGAACCCTTTCCAGATTTGCACAGGCTGACATGCATAACTTCTTTTATGCTCCTTTGAGCTTGTACACACATCCATTAGAACAATTATATCAGGTAATATAATGAAAAAATCAAATTCATAATTTATAGCTTAAAATGACTTGTAGCCACTTCTGCTTAAGGACCTTCACTGAATTTATTAGATGTGAATAGGAAAATAAGTGTCCATGCTATTTTTTTTTCATGTAAGGAAGGTCAAGACAGAAACTTCAAGACTCTTGACAGTTTAGCTGGGCTGCTATAGGGTTGAGGTTAGTTGTTTGGCAGGGCTCTTACTTAAAAGCTCCCTGGATTTGCAAAGGTAAATCCTGAGCCAGGTGACAGTGGTTGTGGTTGGCAAAGAGCAGTTGGAGAGTTACACTGCTTTGCTTTCGGTAGTCTAATTGAGTATAAGAGAAGCAGCTTGCCTACAACAGCCCAGGAGACGTGTGAAGTCAAAGGCTTTTGAGGTAGATGAGATCTGAGCAGCAATCTCACATAAAACTCAAACCTAATGATGTCACTGTTTACACAAATCCCACATACTGGTGATGTGTGCATGTGAGCAAGGAAAATGTCTGGGTCATGTGACTGCGTTAGTGTGGGCAAATTCTGGGTCCTCAATATCATGAACACAACTTGTTGCTCAGACAGAGTTTAGTGTATTGCTTAGCACAGTAAGGACGCACACCACCACAGCAGAGCTTTGGGGATGTCTTGCAGGGGAATGAGCAAGATAAGATTTTCCTGAGAATAGACGTTTGGTTCAGTGTGAAAGTGTGCACAGAATAGAGAAGAGATCTATAAGTTGAACTAATTCAACCTGAGAAGGTATTTAGAGTTAAAGGTTACTAGGGAACTTTCAGATTTCTTAAAAAAGTACAGGAGACCCAGGGTTGCATATATGGTATGGACTTCGAGCCATTTGATCTTCAGCTTCCATCAGTATGTCTTCCACCTCACCACTGGCCAATGTTAAAATGACTTTGCAATTACCACACCCAGTGCGCTCTATTCAGGGTTCTTTCATTGCTACCCTTATTGTTCTTTCTCTTGTGGTAACATGAGTTCCTCATCTCTCATGTGAACTCCTGCTGTGTTCCTAGTCGGCCTCTTTCATCACATGTTACATAACTGGCAGTCAAAGGCTTCTGAGGCTTCCCTGAACTTTGTATAGGAAAATATTCTGTTCTTGGCATGTGACATAACTCATAATGAACCTTTGGCCCTTATCTCTTTAAATTCCTTGTTCGATGAGCTTTGTTCCTGGGCCCTGTGTTCAACTGAATAGGACACCAACACCATCTTGTTGGTAAGTATTCTGCCATACTTTCTTCTTGTTTGGCTAATGACACTGATCTTTTAACACTGCTCATGTGTTCCTCCTCTGGCATTTCTCTCAACAATATTCTATTAAAATCAGTGATATTCAAAATACTGAACTTAACGTGTACAGCACGGGCAATAACCAATCAGAACAGACACTGGATAGAAATAATTTGATGTTCATTGTAATATGTGTCAGCCCTGAGTAAATCTGACCATCCTTGTGTGATGTGTCCACTGAACACAGTATGCCTGTTTTTGTACTCATCTTTATCCAAGGCCATCTTCCCCCCAGAGTGTAAGCCTCATGAAAATTATGGACCATGTTTATTCATTTCTTTATCTCTAGAACCTAGGCATAATAAAGGCATACAGAGTTTCTTAATGTTTGTTGATATTAAAAGTAACAAACATGAGAGAGGACTGAATGCAGGCTTGGCAAAAAAAAGAAAGAAAGAAAGATATTCAAACATTCTACATTTTACCAGATAAGAAAAGTGAGTATGGTAGAGGTTAAGTATTTTGCCTGGGTTCTTATTTGCTTGGATTCAGACCCAAGACATCCTATCTCATTCTTGGTGTCAGTGACTTATTCTGGGGCTGTGAGGTGTGAGTCGCTGCTGCTACCTCTCCTCAGCACACTGTGGCATTCTGACCTGGTCATTTGGGTACTTCACTTAAAGGTTCAGCCCATTCATTTTTCTTTATTATTTTCTTTCTTTCTTCTAATGAGAGAGGGTGAGAGAGAAAGATTCATTTGTTGTTCTACATATTTTTGCAATCATTGGCTAATTCTTGTATGTGCCCTGACCAGGGATAGAACCTGCAACCTTAGCACATGTGGACAATGCTCCAACCAACTGAGCTATCTGGCCAGAACTACTTTATTTCTTTATCCCTTGGTTCCTTCCTCCTTTCCTTAACTATTCTTTGAAACAGAATTTAAATGAAGAAATGTTTATACATGTTAAAATAATGAAAACAGGGACTCAAACAGATACTTGTAACATCAGCATTATTCACATATGCTAAAAGTTGGAAGCAATGCAAATATCCATCAACAAATGAATAAACAAAATGTGCATATACAGTGGAATATTGTTTAGCTATGAAAAAGAATGAAATTCTGATGTATGCAACAACAAGGATGAACTTTGAAAGCACTGTGCTGGGCTGGTGAACTCGTGGAGGTATGAGGAGAGCGATGCTCTGAGAGGACATGGGAGCTTCATCCCTTTTCCACATACCTTTTCCTATGTACCTCTCGTCTGGCTGTTCCTGAGTGACATCTTTTCACAATAAGCCAGATCTGGGGGATACCACCAGGAAGGCTGTCTGCAGCCTGGAAAAGGCCCCATCAGGACCCACCATGCTGGCACCCTGGTCTCAGACCTGCAGCCTCCAGAACCAACAGTTTTCCTGGGAGAGACTTACTTTGTTCATACAGTAAATTAACCCTCCCTTACGAAGTACATTCTTAAAAGGCAGCCCAGTGCAGTAAGTTCATCTTTATGTCAAAGATCACCAAAACAGGCTGAGCTATTTGACCTTTCATGCAAACCTGCTTCCCATTCTCAGAGAGGATCTGAGTAAGTCAATGCTACTCTTAGGAAAGAAAGAAGGCCCCACTACAAAGAATTTGTATTCGTGGAAAGAAAGGGTATGCAATGTTGTGTTGAAGGTATTGCCATCTGAGGCACATCTCTCATGGGAGCATGGTGACATTCTCTCTACAGTCTTGCTCCTTAAAGTTCATGGACCACCACGATCTGTCTCTTTTGGAGCCTGACAAGTCTTCTCAGGCCTCTTCTAGACCACAGGGTCAGGGCCTGCACTGCACATGGCCCTTCGGTGTCTCCAAACACACACGCCTCCGGGAAGCACAGCCAGGGCTGCTTGTTGGAGAACAGCTGCCTGGAAGGTACAGGCTGTAATTTTAATTAGTGCTTATTACCTTTAGCATTTAACATTCTATAAATACTTACACAGTTTTTTTCCTGTTTAGCTCAGCTAACTCCTCTAGAGGATGCCAAGCCTGTAACTGCCACCGTATCTAGATGAGTGGCCTACAGTAAACTGTCCGCAAGAATCAGTGCTGTGGATGTAGGCAGCTACTCAGATGGACACCCCTGTACAGTTTTCAAATCTAACACCAAACAGGACTTGTTTCTACTCCTAGCCCACAACTGTTACAATTATTAGTAGTTGGCTTGGCTCAAAACCTACCTATTATGTAAATTCTTTTCTGATTATATTTGCCTCAAGTGTCCGTTCCCTGTTTTGAATGCCCTCAGTGTATCACTTTGCAATTAAGCACATGCTGCATACCATGACTACTTCTCTAGTTAAATCAAACTGTTACTTGTTTTAAGTTGTTATCAAACTTTGCTCACTGTATAACCTGCCTTCCTACTTCAGTTAGAAGTTCCTGGTGGGCAAAGAACATGCTACTTCTTTATATCCTCTAAAAAGCTTTATCCAGGGTGTTTAGTAAAATAGATGCTGGGGGAAAAGAAAAGAAAACATTATGCTAAGTGAAATAAGCCAGATACAAAGGGATAATTATTGCATAATTCCAATGATATGAGGTGCTCAGAATAGGCAAATTCATAGACACAAAAAGTAGAACAGAGGTTACTAGGAGCTTCTGTTTGGGACAGTGAAGAAGGTCTGAAAATCAATACTGGTGATGGTTGCATAGCATGTGAAAAAACTTAAGGCACTGAATTACACATTTAAAAATGGTAAATTTTATTTTATCCATATTTTAGCACTATTAAAAATAGTATTGTAAAGCATATAGTGTAACAAAAACCAGCAGTTTCCTTCCATGTACCTCCTGTAATCCACTTCCACTCCCTGGGGCAACCATTTTTTACTGTTTTGCTTTTTCTGGTATTCACCTCTGTATTTATAAATAAATAAGTAAGTATACACACACATACATATATATTTCTAATTCTTGCTTTATCACTTTTTGACAATACCTAATTATTTCATGTTTTGGCTCTTAAAATCTTTCCACTTTTGAGCCCCATCTTTTCAATAGTGTTTCTCTGCCTTTTTTTTCCCCTGTTTGTTTTGGCCACTCTTTTTCATTTTGTAACTTGAATTCTTCTGCTGAAAGACCAGTATCACGTGTCAAGAACAGTGTGTGGATGTAGTCCAGACTGCTTGATTCCCTACTGACTACCCTTGCATTTTCCTAGACTGCAGTGCTGTCCTGAATATCAACTCACTTGTCTGGAGACCTGGCATGAAGCTAAGCTCAGAGCAGTTGTCTTATTTTCATGGCTGGACTCTAATCTCTATCTTCCACCTGCTGGTTCTGGCTGGGGTCCTGCTTTCAACAGACAGATCTCTTACACTCTGATGCTGCAGCCTGTATGACTTCAACTGGTCCTATTGCCTAGAGATGTCTGCTGCTGTGGTCTGCCCCCCAGAATGAATCCCCAAGGATATAGATAGTAGACAGAATCAAGGACAAGTTCACCATGCCTCTTTGTACCCTGTGATTAGTTTTACTGTGTATCCAGCCTTCTGGTGCCTTCTGCCTCCCCTTTGGGCCATTACACCTATGTTCCAAATAGGTCATAGCTAATCCTTCCTATTAGGATAGGGCAACCTTTGAAACCAAGCCAAGCCAAAACAATGCAAAAGAAAACAAAATGCTTCCCTCTTCTAGTGATCCTGGGGGTTAAACTGAAAACCTGAAAAACTTGAAAACTTTAAAAAACTTGAAAAACCAGGCTGGGAAGAGAAAATCACTCATTCACAAGAGAAAACTGTGATCTGAAGGTTGGGCTTCTGGAAGAAGTAGATAACTAAAATAGGACAACTACAGGCAATAGCTAGATGAAAATATGGGTTGGAGTTCTGGTTCTGAATCCTTCAACTTTCATGTTATTCTTCTGTAGTAATGATATCTGTCATACTTTCCTCACAGGGTTACTAGAAAGAGCAAATGAAATAATATATGGGAAAGTGTTGCAGCAGATGTGAATCTCAGTCTCAAATGTCAGGGGGCAAGAGACTCAACTCTGTTTTTCATTGCATACTCTATTCCCTCTAATAGCAGAGACCTAATTTTGGTCAGTTTGGGGTTCTCGTATCTTCCCTCCTTTGCTTGCACCTGAGTTCCTTGGGGCTTCTGTAATGAAATGCATTCGATATATGGCTTTGTTGGTTGACTTAATCAATATCTGAAGACCTGCCACATGCAAAGCACTTAAGCAAATAAAAAAATGTTCTCTTTCATAAAAAGAATAGAGTCCAGTACTTTGCTCCTCTTTTTTGACTTCACCTTGAATAGTTTGTGGTTCATCAAGATATCCAACTTCCTTTTACAGAAAAATTTTCATGCTTTATCTTGCAGACTGTGCACTAACTCTGTCACATAGAATGTGATGTGAATGGGACTGTAAATTTCTTTGTTCTCTTTTTTGTTTGTTTTGTCTTTGTTGTCTTTTTCTGGGACAGCAAACTGAAGCAGTGCCTAACTTCATCACTATATGTGATCAGTTTGTGTGAGACATTTTATTTTTTAATGTTCATTATACCTTTTAAACATTCCAACAGAGGCGCAATATTTTGGTATTTGTGAGAGAACTTCACAGATAGGTTTGTGATTTATTTTTTATTTTTAAAATTTTATTTTTTTAATTTCTCAGTTATTTTTTCAGCAGCATGGTATTGCAGAGTACATATGCTTTAGCAGCACAGAGTCCTGATTCAAACCCCAGTTCCTCTACTTGTTATTTCACATTAAACAAGCTGTTTAACATCACCGAGCTTTTATTTATTTACTTATTTTCTATAGAATTTATTGGGGAGACATTGGTTAATAAAATTATAGGTTATAGGTGTACAATTCTACAATATACCATCTGTATATCATATTTGTGTTCACCACCTCAAGTCAAGTCTCCTTCCATCACCATTTATCTCCCCTGGATCCTCTTCTACCTCTTCTATTCCCCTCCCCTCTGGTGTCATTATAAACAAAGAAGTAGAATTAACAAATAAAGTTATTCAGGAGTACTATTTTCAGGCATCTCTCATAAGCCATTCCTATAACCAACTAGTGGTCTGTATTCTGAGGGTGACATTGAATATTAAATAAATGTACTCTGAATGCATGAATGAATAAAAGAATAAAGATAAAAAAGGAGGTGATGAGAAATTCATATTAGTTACCTTTGTTCTTTGGTGGCTTAAATGATTGCTGGTTTTAAATGATTCATCCCAGGTCTGGCTTCCCCTTCCCCCACCTCCGCCTCCACCTCCGACACAATGAAAAGTTGGCTGTTGTTAAGAGTATCCGCTCAAACTTCATTGTCTAAGGCACAGTAGTATCGTCTCGCCCTTCTGATCTGTTTTCCAGGCTGGACCACCAGCTTGGATCACCTTTCTGGCTTCCGTTCCCCAGACTGCTTGTTCTAGTCTTCAGCGAGCTCTGGGAATTGCCCGGCTCCTCCGCAAGGTGAAACTCCTGAGGTGGTTGTGAAAGGGGAGGGTCCTGGAGGATATAGCCTAGGGTGCTTTATTCAGTGCCTTATGTGAGCAGAGAGAGGCACCCTGGAAATTTGAGGTGATTGAAGAGTAGGGGGTAAAGTGAGGGTTTTTTAAGAAGAACAAGAGGCTGTATAATTTAATCCAAAGTGAGTGGGAATTTTCTGAGTACTCCGTGAACTCGATTTAGTCCTGTGGGTCTGCCTCCCCACTCACCTATGGGAAGCACCAGCCTGGCTGGAGCCGTTTGCTGTCTTTTTCTTGCTGTTTATTATCCCATTGACCTTTTACTGTGGATATATGTCATTGTCTGGGTAAAAACATCTCTAGTAGATGTTCATTCCCTGAAGGCTATGTTTGGAGTGCATTCCTGGCCCTGCTGTGTCTGGCCATTCCTAAGCAGTGTGCCTTCTTTCCCTACAGGAACGTCTGTGCGCTGCCATTTCCACGCCACCCCTTGGCCTGCCGGACGGAAGCCTCTCTGCCGTTTTTCACATGGCCTCATCTACTGAAAATGCTCTCTTCCCATTTCTCCAGAGGGTCTCTTCGTCTCTTCTCATTTTCCTCCCTAAACTGTCCTCTGAAGTCTTACCTACTTCCCAAATCTTGGTGATTTTTTTTTTCCAGGCTGGGCCATTTGCTCTGAACGCCTTCAGACCAAATAATCTTTGCACCTAATGTGCTTAGTTACCTAAGACCTATCACCAATCACATTGGCTTCCCAATTTTTTGAACAAAAAGGTTTTTCCTTGTAATAAGTGTATCACATGCTTATTTAAGAAAAATTAGAAAATGAAGATAAATGTAAGGAAGAAAATCAAAATCACTCTCACGACCATCATTTTATAAACCCCCTCCCCTCATGTAGAAACATTTATGGATTCTCCACAAGATAGTGGCATTTTTAGTATCTTGATTGAACAAATATACAATGGGCACAAAATTACCATGATATTAGGAATGCTTTTAAATATATTTATATTTTCTTGTGATAATGTTATCCATACCTTGGCAAAACAGTTCACATATGACGGGCTATCTTTTCTGGGTTGCATTTTGATTTTGTTAACACCTGTTTTCAGGGTCCTCTGTGTATTCTGGGTGGCCAAGCTTTCTTTTTAATGGAATTTTGTGTCATTGAGCCAGAGATTTATAATCTCTAAAAAAAACTAGGCAAACATTTAAATATGTATCTACCCATATAACATTAGCATACCATGCATATTCATAAATATTTTGTTTTATATATAATGTGCATTATGTCACATTTGCATAATATGTATAAAAATAATGTGGCTGACTGACCAGTGAAGGTCAATAATTCTCAGGCAGCTAATGAATGGGTCAAAATTATAGTTATTGCTACTCTGTTGATGTTTTTGAATACCTAGCAAGAGTAGCAGATTTTTTTTTAAATAGTATTTTTGTGCAAGAAATGTCTTGCATGCTAAAAAAGTTTCCCTTTGTCTGTGAAAGCTGTGCAGTCTGTCCTAAATGTACCTCTTGGTGAGCTTGGGCCGGCACACTGTCTCCATGGCAACCCAACCCTCTGGGGACAGACTGGATGAGCAGCCCCTGCACCCTGTGTCAGGTCAATCCGAGGCAACCATGGAGTTGCGGTCTAAGGAAAACAGCCACTATGGCTCTGGTCCTTCTCCTTGGAGCAAAGGGGAGGCCTAGTGCAATAGCAAAACTGGGTTCCAGTGAGAGCTCAGTCCAGACTTTGGCTATGGGAACATCATGACCACACAACCAAACCAGTGAATCTATGCTGCCCTAGGCTTGCCCTGTTCAACCACTGTTTGAGGAGTTTTGTGGGTTAATTTGAATGCCAGCAGGATAATAGAATAGTTCCAGTTCTAAAATTAAAGTCTCCCTTAAGAGCAAACTAACTCCTCCTACCTCACACATACAGGCACATACAAACACATACACACTTCTAGTACCTTCTAGTTCTTACTGGGTGGGAATACCAGTAAGAATGAGCAAGTGAGAAAGTTAGAAAAGATAAATGCAAAAGAGTGATCCTGGATGCAGGAAAGTAATCCATAAAGCAGATAATGGAGAGTTTAGTCTAATCCTTTACAGAGCTGCCTTCTTTCAGATTTTCTCATTGCATAAATTCCTCAACAGCATTAAACTAAGCACTTTTAAAGTTCCGTTAACATGTTTAATCTGGGAAGTTACTATTGATGCTCTGAGGGATAATTCACTAAATTAAGTCCTTGTGGCAGAGAAAACAACAATGAAGCTACTAAAAGCCCTTAATATTTAAAATAAGCTTATATATACATATAAGCTTATGGCATATATATGGATAATCTGTGTAATTAATGTGTAATTACACATTATGTAATTATACATTATACATTACAAAATAATGTGTAATGTATAATTAATCTGTGTAATTAAATAAGTTTATGTATATAATGGCATATATATGTATATATATATATATATATATATATATGGATAATCTGTGTAATTAATGCCAGTTTACCTTTTCTAACAGAAATAGTTCTGGTGTTTCAGACAAAGGGGAAGACAAGACCACCGCAAACAACCTATTTTTTCCCTCTAGAAAATTCTACCCTATTTTCTCTCTGATACTGTATTATTTTGGTTCCCTTTTGTAACTCACTGTCTCCAAAAATTTGGTCCATAAAAACTTGATTCCACAAGGTAATATTTAAGAAAAGTTTCTTTAATTAAAGAAGTCTAGGAAGTTCTACATACTATACCCATCTTGAAAATTCACAGTGCACATGAGTATATTAACCACCTTAAAATTTTTGTATATTAAGAAAAAATCTATTTAACTTTGATTAGTAGCTTATTTCCAAAATGTATGTAATGGGATCATATTAAAATATTTCCAGGTGTTTTTCCATACCAATTGATTCAAGGTTCTCCCCCCTTTGGGGGGAGGTTAAAAGGTATTTATTTTTTCTCAGTTTTTACTTTTTACATTTTACATTTACATATATTTTTTAAATTGTATTTTCCCTTACCATTTATCCCCTCTGTACCCTCTTTCACCTCCACCCACCACCACCCTCTGCAATCACCACACTGTTCAGGGTTCCCACCTCTGGAAGCAATGAGTTTCAGTGCTTCAGGAGAAAGATAGTATGAACTAGAAGGTTAAATGCATTGCTTTGACTGTCAAATAACATTTGCTTTTTCCCCTTATGAAGGAATACTCTTGAACAGTAGGCTTTGTTAAAAGTTGAGATACAATGTACCACAATTAGAGAGATCTAGAGGATGATGTAAAGTAGCTTGTGCCTTAGGGAAGAAAGCCTGCACCTTCTGGAAGGAGGAGTGTGGAAAGAAGACAGTCAAGGGAAGAAGAGTGGTCAGCATGGGTGCAAGGGCTTCTTCACCTTTAGGCTCAGATCTCGTGGCAGAGCATCGCTTGGTAGATTTGGAGTGAGGAAAAGTCAAAGCAGAGGGCCTTTTGCACCATTTCTAGGTCAGAATTCTGGGAGAATTATTACTATACTAACTGCACCATAGGGAGGGGTGGTGTAAGAGTACGAATGGTCACGTGGAGTGTTTAGGTAGGCACTGAGTCTAAATTAGCAATTTTGAACCTCTTTTAGTTCCCAAATGGTACATAGATGTCCTAGGGGTTTTTCTAAGACCTCCAGGAGAAGAGGAAAACAGGTGAGCAGAGAGAGCCCATATGCCTACTGCTGAAAATGACTAAGGTTGGTTACTGCACGAGATGACCCATTTCAGAGGCCAATGGAGGAAACTGGCCAGCAAGAGGTCCAACTGAGGGCATGATGGGGGTTCCAGAGTGGCATGAGGCTGGGTCAGCAAGGAGTGACCCCTGCTCCTGACTAAGCCAAGAGACCAGGTCTTGCGTTGACCAGCTGCGGACATCTTCAGTGGCTATTAGCAAGCTGACTAGTGCCCAGGCAGACAAGAGACATCTCTGAGAAGACCTGAGGAACTGAAAATGATACAAAAAACTCTTGTCCACTGTTGTAAGAAATGTAAACAGTGGTGTGCTGGTAACAGTCCTGACCTATAGCATGTTATAACTTCTGTGGTGCAAGACATCATGCCTGGTTTCAATCTACCAACATGGTATCACTGAACTCAGAGTTGGAAAGATATGTGTTTAATGGTCTCAGATTACACGTAAACCCCACTTTCAAATAGCTTATACCTGGATGCCAAATTAAGAAGGGATAGGGAGAGGAGATGCAAGTCTGACTGAGTATCATCTGAAAAGACTCAGATACATACTACTAATAGGCAAGTTAACGTTTCCCACTCCTCCCCAGGCACTTAGCTAAGTGAGAGATTATCAACAAAATAATATGGTGGGGTGGGGGGAGGATGACATTGTGTTTTGCACATCCGAGTGTTAAATTTTTAATCTCATTTAATTGTTTCAGCACGGAACTTTCCCCCTACTCTGTGTTACCATTGTGAACTACTCTTTCTTCACCCTCCACTGACTTAATAGCTTTCCACAGATGATCTCAGGCTCAGAATTTGGGCTCAAGGCTCAGGTTTCCTTTCTTTTTCTGTTCTCCCTTATGTCTCTACTATGAATATTCAAATGTATATATATATTTTTTCAATAAATGTATGAGTCTATACCTCCAGTGTGACACCACCTCTAATGCTCAGTCAAATCATCTTATACATTTCGTCTTGGTTCTCTGTCATCTGATCAAACAAGTATACTGTACTCATAACCTAGTTTAGTATTTTCACCACTCTCAAGTTATTCTCCAATTTCCTAAATTAATTTTTCCAGTGCTGGAATCATCTTTGTTCCTTCTTTTCACACTCACTTACTTCTAAGCAATGTTTCCTTCATATTTTACCCTTATTTTCCATTCCCATTGCCACAGCCCTAGTTCAAACATTAATGACCCCACATCTAAATAAGCAGAGCAGTTTCTGTATTTCGTGCTTTTTACTTTATTTAAAAATATATCTTTTGTAAATGACTAAAATATTTTATCATTAAAAATTTTAAAGTATAGTTAAACCAGAACAAACAAAAAAGTCAAGATAACCTCAAAATCTTACTGCCCAAAGATAATACTCTTTGTTAATCTTTTGGTCAATATTATTTCAGGTATTTTGAATGTGTGTGTGTGTGTGTGTGTGTGTATGAGGGCAGAGTGAGAATATAATCAGATTCATATCTGAAATATAATCCACATACACTAACAGTATCATTCATTGTCCTTCCAGGTACTATTGTAAGCAGTCTACGTATATCATCTCCTTAAGTATTCATAAAATTCTATGAAGTAAATATGATTACCCTCATTTTACAGATGAATAAACTGGGACTGAGAGAGTCCTACATAGATGGTTAGGTGGAGGAACTGAGGAAGCTTGATGAATCCCAAACCTGTGCTTTTATCACTACAACATAACACAGCTATGGGATCATATTGTGAACGCTGCAGTTAATGAGCTTTTTACTTTAACAATATAATCTGACTACTTTTAATGATAAATATGCATTTTATGAGCATGGGTTTGTGGGGGAGGAACAAACTTTACCTTCAAGGTTCCTCTGGCTGACCTAGTAATCAAATATACAGATTAGCAAGAGAAAATAACCCAATGTAAGACATAAATGCATATGGAAACCCCACACACATCAGGAGCGGTTCAGAGATAGAAAGGGGGATTGAAGCTAATAAGACATTCTGAGCTAGGGATGAGGCAATGCCCCTTAGGGGCTTTAGAGTGTCATTTCAGGAAGATAAGAGCAGTTATTTAGTAAATAAAAGTTTGCCCTGTCATATAGGTGGGTCCCTCTAATTCAAATTCTTCTAGACAGTTGAGGGTAGGGGCAGAAGTTTCTCCTGAGACCGGGGCTAAAGTTGCCTTTAGCTCAAAACAATCTGTATACTACAGGGGCACATCTTGGGGTGACTTGTTCTGGATGCCCACAGGATCATAGTACGTATATTTTATTTAACCAAACTTTTACTTTAGTATATAATGTGAACATTTTAATATAAAATATATATTTAAACTTGTAACACAGTATTTCATTGGATGGCAATATCACACTTCATTTATTTAACTGCCCATTGATAGGTATTTAGTTGTTTACACTTTTGTACTATGAGAAACAAATTTAAATAAATACTTGTGTATATAAATCTCTCTGAATGATGAAATTATAAATAATCTTTATGCTTAGGTGAGATTTTCAGTATTGAACACATATTCACAGGATGCATATATGGTGTGGGATGGTGCTGGGAGTGAAAAAATAAGGGTGAGCTGCAGCCGCAGGCCTGAGAGCCGGGGCCCAGGTGGCACACGGCTGTGTTCCAGCATGGGTCACAGGGATGTGAGAATTCTAGACTCAAACCTGGCTTGTTGTGTCCACATGAAGTTAGATTGGAAACAGTTTTAATGAAGATGAAGAAGAAAGAGGACAATTCTAAACTCATGGTAGTGTAATCTGTGCTTGAACACTTGCGGAAGCATGGAGTTTACTATTTTTCCAAAACTCCCAATTCTCTGTGTCTGCTCCTAAGATTTTTGGGGCCCTGAACAAGAGACCCATATACCATGTGCCTTAATTTTTAAAATAAGCCTTTTAAGCCAAGAAAAAGAGTTGTTTTTTTTTTCCCACTCTTGGATCTGTCCCATGCTGTGAGGTGTCTCACTTGCATGTGGGTGAACATCTCAGCTCACAAGTCTGAGGTCTGTATATTTGCCCCCTGTGCTCCCTGGACTTGGATGCCCACATTGGCATATGTTAGAAAGGAATGTACCATTTAAGAAATTACAAGATCTTAGAAGTTATTTGGGAGTATGTGTGAGAATGAGATTATTTCCAACTGGTGGAGTAGTTCATGAAAGAAGATGACTCCCACTGGTGAAATGGAGGAGATAGAGTGTGTGTGAGGTGTGGGCAGAAGCAAAGGAGTGTGTGAGTGATGGCATGAGTGAGCAAATAGTGAGTGTGGTGGGATCACTGGTAGGGATTTTGTGAGATGAGAGTGCATGTTAGGTTAGCAGGACTCAAAATGATATGTAAGGAGTTGGAACTTCCTCCTGTATGTAGAGGGGGAGTTACTGAGAGTCTTTGAGCATGGAAATGACACAGTTGGTTAGATATGTATTTTAGGCAGCCAACTTCCATAGCAAAATTTAAAATGAATTGTAGGTGGTTGAAGACCAGTAGAGCAACTGAATGTTCCTTCAAATATCCATCCCCTGAACTTTGCCTCACAATGTTCCTTCACAATACTAGGATGGGAATTCATTTCCAGGCGGTACATGAGGAACTCTGGGAAGACAAATGGTAAGCTTAATGCTGACTCTGGGGTCTACTGTCATACAGCACACACAGCAAAGGATTAGTAGCAATAACAACTAAGACACCTATAGAGAATGTCCAGGCTTATTAGTGTAAAACCCATGCAATTTGTGAAAAGGTTTTCAGTTTTGAGAAGGCTTGGCAATGCATTTGATGGCAAGTGTGCAAAGGGTGTGTGTGTGTGACATTATATATGCAGAGATGCCAACACTCTGAACCTTATTTGCTGTTGACAATATTTTCAGAGGGACACCTCTGTGCACTGAAGAAGTTTATAGAAATCTGAGAGAAAGAAAATGATAGTAGCCTTCGGGATCCAGTTTGGGAATCCACAAGCATTGCAAAACAAAATCTGTGTACATGTGGAGAAAATAAAATAAAGTATCTAGCAACTGATTATATGATGTGACTCTAGGCATAATTGTGGACTTAAAAAGTACATACTATTTATAAGGAACTATAATTATAATCTTTCCATGAAATACATTTTTCTCCTGTACTACCTGTAATCACCTCTTTGAGGCCATTTGTGGAAGGTTAAATTATTAAACTAATTTGGTCTGTTGGTCATAGCACAGAGCTGTGAGTTGGTGGCAGTCATTGCTGGCTATCAAACATGCATAGTCACATGCTGTGGAGAAATATTTCAGCGTTTATAGGGTAAAGCTCAAATATTGCCTATAAAGCTTTACAGTTTACAAAAGGCATGTAGTTTGGGTTTGTTGTCTTATCTATTTGCTTTGTGAGAGTGAATGTAGATCTGTTGAAGATTTAGGTGTTGCCCTCCCTCAATTATATTCTTATACTTGACCTAGGCAACACCACTTCCTTTCTTCCTTGCCATAAGTCTCCAGTCTTTACTCAGCTTCACATCTTTTCCTGCTGACCTCGTCCTCATGCCTCTCTGTCCTCTAGGGTTTCTCATGTTCCCTCTCTGCTCAGGAAGGAAGATCTATAAAGTAGAAGGCTGACAGTCAAGAGACTTCAGGTCTTATAATCTCAGCTCTGTCCCTAACTAGCTGCCTAACTTTGGGCACGTGCTTCCTCTAAGTTTTCTTCATCAAAACAAAGTGGAGTAGGAAATAGGTGACCTCCAAGCACTCTTCAATTCTAGCATTTGTGACTTTAAGAAACATGGAATGTAATTATTATAATAGCAGTGAGAGGTAACAAAAGGAAAGCTGTCCAAAATATGCAGTGTTTTTGTGGCACAGTGATGTCATGAATGCTGCAAAATGCTCCACATGAATAAGTTTTCTTAGATTTTTATGAAGTTCTTTTCTCTCATCACCCTTAAAAAACCTTTCATCAATGAAGCAGTTTACTCTGCTTTTTGTTTGTTTATTTGTTTTATTACCACGCACTAGGCTGCTCTATTAAAGTTGCTCTAGCCACTGATAATATATGCTAACGTTTCTTGTGGAAGAACATTCTGAGATCTAGTCGGTATTGCTTTACTGAATCTGCATGAGTGGGTCTAAGATAGATTTGTTTTATAGTAGACTCTGCTCTGCATCAAATAAAGAAACAACAGCTATCCCAAAACCAAACATTTAGTAGGACGTAGCTTACTGCAAAACACAAACAAACAAAAAGGCCCCTGGAATTTGGAAGCTGAGACCTGGGTTTTAGTCCTGAATTGAGCAATTCATAGTTTATGCCCAAATCCAGTTGACTTATGGCACAAATTCTTAGCCTTACATTTACTATTTTCCCATTAAATATTCTTAACAGAAAATGTGATGTAATTTCTAGCCAAGAAATAGAAGAATAGTAGTATCCATAAAAAACAAAAGCTATTTCAGAGAAGTTATCAAACAAAAATCAATAGGGACATTTAGATTTTTGATCAAGGCAGGAGTTATACTTGACAAAGAGAATGCCTGGTTAATGAGATTTAGGCCTGAATGGGAAAAGAAATAAAAGTCACAAGTCATTTGAGGGAAGGTGATGAGAAGTAATGATCATACTATTGACACTGGTGGTGTAGCAAAATTTTGTGGACATGCCTAATAGGAAATCAAATATAAAGCCTGGACCTCTAGTGGTCATTTGTGCAGAAATTGTAACTGAAGCCCTCTTAGTAAATCTCTTAGAGAGAAAGGGTACAGAGTACATATTTTCAGACTTTAAAGGGAATGAGAATATCTTAGAGTGGCTGGCCCTGACATCAGAGATTATGACCCAGTGGGTTTAGGATAGGACTTAGAAATCTATATATTCCACTAGCACCCTAATGATTTTGATGCAGGTGGTCTGTGCCCCATTCATTAGGACAGTGGTTCTCAAACATTAACATGCCTCAGGATCACCTGGAAGATTTGGTAAACCAGAGATGACTGGCCCTTAGCCCTAGGGCAGGGGTGTCAAATGCATTTTCACAAGGGGCCCCATCAGCCTTGTGGTTGTCTTCAAAGAGCTGAATGTACTTTCACTCCTTAACAGTTAAGGAGCAGTTACATTTATACAGTCCTAAAATTATTTTGGCCCTTTGAAGGCAACCACGAGGCTGATGGGGCCCCTGGTGAAAATGCGTTTGACACCACTGCCCTAGGTTTTCTGATGTAATAGGTCTGGTGTGGGGCTAGGTAATTTGCCATTCTTTTTTTTTTAACCTCACCTGAGGACAGGCTTATTGATTTTAAAGACAGGGAAAGGGAAGGAGAGAGGGAGAGAAACATCAATGTGAGAGAGAAACATCAATCAATTGCCTCTTGCATGTGCCCTGACTGGGAATAAACCCCGCAACATTTCAGTTTACAGGATGATGCTCCAAACAACTGAGCCATGCTGGCTAGGGCTAATTTGCCATTCTACCAAGGCAAATGCTGATGCTCTGGTCTGGGGACCACACTCTGAGAACCCATGCCTAAGAATACACTGAAAAAAAGAAGAACAAAGCTGGAAGCATCACACTTCTGATTTCAACCTATATTACAATGCTATCATAATCAAAACAGTATAGTACTGTCATAAAAACATACATTTAGACCAATGGAACAGAATAGAGAAACCAGAAATAAATCCATGCATTTGAAGTGAGCTACTTGTAGACAACAATTTGAGTCATGTTTGTTTGTTCCTCTTAAATCCACTCTCTTAAATTCTGTCTTTTAATTAGTGTATTTAGGCCACTTATGCTTAATGTAATTATTGATATATTCAGAGTAAATTTGACAATTTATTTACATTTTGTTTTTTGTATGGCTTCATTGCTCCATTTACTTTTTTCCCTGTACTCCTCGGGACTATGTGAACATTTTTAGAATTCTATTTTTATTTATGTACAGGGTTCTGAGTGTATCTTATTGTATACCTTTTCTTTTTCCTGCTTTAGATATTATATGTACAAAATTTATACTAGTTTACACTGTTGACAATTTACCAATTTAAGTGAAATGTGGAAGCCTCACCTACCTCTCTGTTCGTCTCAACTTTTAAGGTAATATCTTAATATTTTTCTTTATGTAAATTTTCAAATTTTTAAATCATTTTTATTTTTTATTTATTTATGTTTTGTGGGTTTATTTCATTTTATTTTATTAAATTATTTTATTGTTGTTCAATTTACATTTGTCTGCATTTTCCCCCCACCAATCCTTCCCACCCCAGCCACACCCACCTCCCTCCCTTGCTTCCACCCTTGCCCCCCCTTGGTTTTGTCCATGTGTCTTTTATAGTTGTTCCTGAGAACCCTTCCCCCCCATTATCTCCTCCCACCTCCCCTCTGGTTACTGACATATTGTTGTTAATTTCAATGTCTCTGGTTATATTTTGTTTGCTTTTTTCTTTGGCTGATTTGGTTCCAGTTAAATGTAAGATCAAATGGTATTTGTCTTTCACTGCCTGGCTTATTTCACTTAGCATAATGCTCGCCAGTTCCATCCATGCTGTCACAAAGGGTAGAAACTCCTTCTTTCTTTCTGCTGCATAGAATTCCATTGTATAAATGTACACCATAGTTTTTTGATCCACTCATTTACTGGAGGGCACTTAGGTTGCTTCTATCACTTGACTATTGTAAATTGTGTGGCTATGAACATTGGGGTGCATAGGTTCTTTTGGATTGGTGTCTCAGGGTTCTTAGGATATAACCCCAGCATTGGAATTCCTGGGTCAAAAGGCAATTCTATTTCTAGTTTTCTTAGGAAATTACATACTGTTTTCCACAGTGGCTGTACCAGTCTGCATTCCCACCAACAGTGCACTAGAGTTCCTTTTTCTGCACACCCTCTTCAACACCTGCTTGTTGATTTGTTTACAATGGCCATTCTGACACTTGACATACATTATTATATTAGTTTCAGGTGTACACCCCAGTGATTAGACATTACATAATAAGTGATCATCCAGATAAATCTCCCACCCATCTGACACCATCCATAGTTATTAGATTATTATTGACTATATTTCCTATGCTGTACTTTACATCCCCATGACTATTCTGTAATAATCAATGGGTACTTCTTAATCCCTTCACCTTTTTCACCCATTCCTCCAACCCCTCTCCCATCTGGCAACTGCCAAACATTATCTGTATCTATGATTCTATTTCTGTTCTGCTTGTTTGTTCCTTTAGATTCAGTTGTTGATAGACATGTACTTATTGCCACTTTATTGTTCATATTTTTTATTTTCTTCTTCCTCTTAAAGAATACCCTTTAACACTTCATATAATACTGGTTTGGTGGTAATGAACTCCAGCTTTTTCTTAGCTGGGAAGCTCTTCATCTATCCTTTGATTCTAAATGATAGCTTTGCTGGGTGTAGTATTCTAGGTTGTAGGTCTTTGCTTTTGATGACCTAAATATTTCTTGCTAATCATTTCTGGCTTGCAAAATTTCTGTTGAGAAATGAGCTGACAGTCTTATGGGAGCTCCCTTGTAGGTAACTAACTGCTTTTCTCTTGCTTCTTTTAAGAGTCTCTCTTTGTCTTTAACTTTGGCATTTTAATTATGATGCATCTTGGTGTGTGCCTCTTTGGATTCATCTTGTTTGGGAGTTTCGAAACTTCCCAAAATATATGTCTATTTTCTTCAGAAGGTTAGGGAAGTTTTCTGTCATTACATTTTCAAATAGGTTTTCAATATCTTGCTCTCTCTATTCTTCTTTCAACAACCATATGATGCGAATGTTGGAATGCTTGAAGTTGTCCCAGAGGCTCCTTACACTATCCTCTTTTCCCCCCCCCCTTCATTCTTTTTGCTGCTCTGACTGGGTGTTTTTTTGCTTCTTTTATGTTCCAAATTATTGGCTTGATTCCCAGTTTCATCCACTGTACTGTTGATTCCCTGTAAATTATTCTTCATTTTAGTTAGTGTATCCTTCATTTCTGACTGGTTTAACACTGTTGAGGTTCTCACTGAGTTCACTGAGCATCCTTACAATCAGGGTTTTGAACTCTGCATCTAATAGATTGCTTGTCTCCATTTTGTTTAGTTCTTTTTCTGGAATTTTGTTCCTTTTTTTTTTTCATTTGAGCCATATTTCTTGGTCTCCTCATTTTGACAGCCTCCTGTGTTTGTATGTGTTAGGTCAAGCTGGTACATCTCCCAGGCTTCATAGAGTGGCCTAATGTAGTAGTTGTCCTATAGAGTTTTGTGGCACATCCTTCTATTTCACCCAACCTGGGCACTTGAGGTGTAACCCCCTATGTGGGCTGTATACCCTTTTTTTCTAGTTGAGCTTTGATTGCTGTTGGCACATCAGCGGGAGAAATTTACCCAGGTCATTCAGCTTTAAGTACCAGCTTGAGCACTAACCACTGACCTCCGACCACTATGGAGGATCAGCTGTGCAATGTCTAACCCCACAGAGCATGACTTACTTCAGCAGGGCTCTGGTACCTGCTGAGTCTGCCCTTGAATGTGTCACTTGTGGAGGTGATTAGATAGTGTTGCTTTGATGTGGTCTAAAGTTGTCCACTAGGTGTGCTGGCTTTGGAGCTCCCAGGAGGTGCAGGCCAAGGTTAGGCAAGCCTGTTTTCTGCCTGGGGGTACCCAGCATAAGCTACAAAGAGATGTGCAGATGGTTACTACTTGTGTTAGGCTTGGAACTGCCCAGGCAAGGACAAGTTGGGAACCATGGCTGGCTGTTGCTAGTGCCAGGCCTGGGGTCACTTAATGAGAGGTACAAGGCTCACTGAGGCCAGATGGCAGTTGTTTAAAAGAATTTAGGAAAATCTCTATATATACATTTTGAAGTATTAGACAGTATTATAATTTTTTTCAATTCCTTACCCAAGGACATGTTTGCATTGACTTTAGAGAGAGGAAGAAAGGAAGAGAGAGAGAGAGAGAGAGAGAGAGAGAGAGAGAGAGAGAGAGAGAGAAGCATTGATTGGTTGCCTCCCATACATACTCTAGCCGGGGGTTGAACACACAACCTGACAACCTGGGTACAAGGGGAGACACCCCAAGATCCAGAATTTTGTTCTGGAGGGCGAGCCCCTTCTAGTATAGGCTTCCCTGGCTATGTGAGTGTTCTAGGAACTCAGTTGTATCAGTGTACTAGCTGGCACTGTTGTAAGAGGCTGCATTCAGCTTCAGTGAACTTTTTGAAGACTCTTTGAATGCATTTGCCTGTTTCATGATGGGGGATTTATGATCACACCTGCCCACACCACACTGAGTGTTCAGCAGTTTTTGACCCAAAACAACATGATCCCCATACCCCACACTCTTTATTCCTGTGATCTTGCCCTGAGTGACACTTTTTTTTTGTTTGTTTCATCCATTCCTTGGATGAAAAATCCTTAAAAGGAAATAGTTCGCTAATGTGGAAGAGGTAAACAAAAAACAGTAGAAGCACTAAATGGCATCAAAATCGATGAGTTTAAAAACAGTTTTGAGCAATGGAAAAAACTTATCAGTATGTGTATTGCATCAAATGGAGAGTACTTTGAAGATGACTGAAGTTTAAACATGTAAGAATAAATACGCAATTTTTTATAAATAAGTTCCAGTTTTGGGGGTTCCCCCTAATATATGCCCTGAACGGGAGTCAAACTGGCAAACCTCTGGTGCACAGAACAATGCTCCAACCAACTGAACCACACAGCCAGGGCGACAGTATTATAATTTTTGCTTCAACTGTCAAACATAATTTAGAAAGCTTAAGAGGAGAATTAAAGTCTATTATACTTACCCATATTTTTGCTCTTCATGAGTTCTTCTTACTTGCCTGATATTCCAAGATACCTAACTTGTATAATATTTTTTCTGTTTAGATAATTTCCTTAGGATATGCTTTTAAGATAGTTCTGCTGGCAACAAATTCTCTTAGCTTTCCTTCATCTGAGAATGTCTTGATTTTCCTTTTATTCTAAAAAGATAATTGCACTGGATTTAGAATGCTGGGTTGACAGTTCTTTCGGTACTTGAAAAATGCTGTGACATCAGAATACACTTCTGGCGTCCATGGTTTCTAATGAGAAATTTGCTATCATTATGCTGGTTTCACACGTATAGGTAAATAAGCTTCTACTTTTCTGTATTCAAGATTTTTTCTTTATTTTTTAGGAGTTTAAAATTTTAGGAATTGAATGTATTTCAGTGTAGATTTCTTTAGGTTGGCCTAGTTTGGGATTTAGTGTGATTTTTGAATTTGTAGGTTTATGTCTTTTGCCACAATTGGGGAAATTTTAGTCTTTATTTCTTTTCCAGCTGCACCCTTTTCTCCTCTCTTTCAGGAACTCAATGACACAAATGTTATAGTCTCACAGGTTCCTGTGGTTCTACCCACTTTTTGTTTCTATCTTATTTTTCTCTGTTGTTTGGTTTAAGTAGTTTTTTTTGTTCTACCTTCAAATTCACTGATTTTTCCTTCTGCCTTCTGCTGTTGAGCCCTTCCACTGAGTTTTATTTTTTCACTTTACTATTGTATTTGTTAACTTTAAAATTTCCATTTTGTTCATTCAAATTTATTTTTAAGCCTTTTGAGTCTTCACTAATATTCTCCAAGTTTTTGCTGACACATTTATTTTTAAACGTATTTTAACTGTGCAAATTGGCTGTTGAAGTGTATTAATAATGTCTGCCTTAATTTGCTTGTAAAACAATTCTAAAATTTGAGTCATAATGGTGTTTGTATCTTTTGATTGTTTTTCCTTATTCAGTTTGAGATTTTCCTGGTTCATGGTATGATAAGTGATTTTTCAATTGATACCTGGATATTTTGGGCATTATGTTATATAACTCTGGGTCTTATTTTAAACCTTGAGTTTTAGCAGGTCTTTTCTGACACTTCTCTGGTGGTTGAAGGGATGACATCTTGTTACTGCCAGGTGGGGGTAGAAGTATAGGCCTGCACTAATGCAGGGGGAGGAGATGCTTTCTGTTATTGCTGGGTGGATGTGGCAATTCAAGAACCCCATTAGATCGCTGTTGGTTCCACCTTGCTGGGAGGAAGAGAGACACCTCATTATTACTCCCCATAGGTCTCCCATTGACACAATGGGGAGTGATGGAGGCATGGCCTGTTATCACCCATTGATGGTGCAAGTCCTGACTCTTTCATTAGCTCTCCTTTGATGCCACCCCTGCAAAAGGGGGGCAGTGCTTTTTTTCTACTGGGTGGGTATAGAAGTCCAGGTTCCTCACATGATCTCTAACCTAACTGCTGAACTTTCCTATTTACATCTTTTGGGTCTTCTTATATTTATTTCCTGTATAATATCCACAGTTTTTAGTTGTACTTAGTATGAAGATAGAAAAATGTACATATGCTCTATTTTTGTGGATGCGGAAGTATGAGAATTTTCTAATTTATTCTTTGCAAAGGTAGACCGCTTATATGATACAAACTCCAACAAAGTATAACAAATTATATAGTGAAGTCTCACTTTTGTGTTCATCTTCTGCCCTATTTTTACTTTGACTCCACCCATAGTTTTTTTTACCTAAAAATTATTTTTCAGAATTTATTTATGCATATATAGGGAAATGACAAATACATATGACTTGATTCTCTCTTTTACATAAAAGGTGGCCTAATATATACAAGGTGCTGATCCTTTCTCCTACCTCTCCATTTAGCTGTATATTTTTGAGAACTTTTCATGTCAAGGACATGAAGAAGTTCCTTGTCTTTTTTATAGTTCCATAAATTTCCACTGTGTGAATTGAAGATAACATTTTCATGGTATTTTCCCAATTGTGTTCGTAAATTGTAAGTTGCCTCAGAAGTGTTAATATCTTTTTATCACATGTAATAAAAAGCCTTTATTCTCAGTTAAACTGTCAGGTGTTTGGGGAAACTTGGAGCCAGCTTGTGTACTTTCCTCTTTAGAATTGTGTACGTATAATAAGTTTATTTTGATGATGAAGAACATTTTCATAGTATTTTTTATATACTATGTTTTGCATATTGCAAATCCCAGATGATCTCAGGGATTCCATGATTCTGACATTGTAAGAGAAAAAGAAACATTCCATGTCTAATTATGGGAGTTACAGAAGAATTTTTAATGGAAAGAAAGACTATACAAGAAACTTTTGGACATTCTCTCCACTTGTAGAAGAGCTAGTGAACACAGGCTTTCCCTAGATTCCTACCCTTACACAGTAGTTCTCTCTGTCCTGTTCCAAGAACATGCCTCACAGAGGATACAGTCAAGTTCAGTCCATCTAGTCCAATGCTGTGATTTACCTGAGGTTTTTTTGCAAAAGTGTTTTACAAGATTTGCCAGCCCACATGAATTAGTCCACCTTAACCACTTGATGATAAGAAATTGGAAGCTTTGGTTGAAACACCAAAAGCTTCCAAGCAGTTCACTTGCCACAGATATGGAAACCACAAAGAAAGAAACAAAAAGATGTTTTAAGAGGTGTTTCTTTTTTTTTCCCCACCCCAGAGATGAAGGACTCTGTTTTTAGCTTTCTTTACTGTGATTTCTGCTTCTGGACTTACCAGCTGATGTGAGAAAAGACTGAATCAAGATACAACTTTTTCTCCTATTTCTACATGTAACCATAGGGAGTTAGTGGTATAATTACAGGTCAGTGGATTAGAGCATAAGGATTTGGTTTATTTTAATGCAGTCATACCATTAGGCCAAATGACTAGGGGAGAGCACAGCACCAAGTAACTGTTCAACAAGTATATTAAATAAATAATGTTCAGGAAATAAATCAAACTGCTTTGAGTCTCAACTTGTTATATCTTTAAATTGGCTCAGATGATGTGTCAAGGCAGTAGAAGCTGACATGTTCTTTTTTCTGTTTTTGCTTTTTCTAATGAAATCAACATTTTGCTCAAGGAAGATGATCCTAACCCAATTCAGGGAAAAATCCTGCCTGGCCTAAGCCAGTTTGCTACTCTCTTCCCCTAGCAGGTGTTTTCCTTACAAATGGGCATGCAATGTCACTGTGACCAGTAAATATAAAAGGAAGTATTGCTGGGTTTGCTTTTGCAAAAGTTTCCTTTGCATAAAAGGAAAAGTTAAGGGAGGAACAAACTTTCCCACTACTGGGAAACACAGCATCTATGTTGTATGTTGTCTGGGCTTTCCTGAGGACAAAGCCCATTCTCTCAGGACAGAAGGGAAGGAAATGGAAAGAACTCATGCTCTTGACAGCGTTATCAAGTCCAGAATTTACCAGCCCTGGAACCTTGTTATGTATCATTTAAGTGACATAATACATTTCCTATATTGTTTAAGTTGTGACTTTTTTTACAACTTTGCAACCAGAAGCTTTCTGACTGCTACCACATCTTAATGTGCTACATTTGGTGAAAAGAGCGCTGACAGTTTCTCTGTGGAAGTGCACATACGCAAGCGCACATTGGTCAGATGGATTTGGACAGATGGCAGCTGGAGACTGTACTTATTTAGTTAAGTCCTCTGAAGAAACAGATTTTATATTAATTTAGAATTCACTGATGAATATGTTACAATTTCAGAAGTTATTTACAGATTTTGAATAAAAGTCACACTACAAGATTATTTTACAATCTCCTCTATGTTATTGAATCACCCTGAAGTTTTTCTCTCTTTTTAACATTTATTTATTTATTATTTTATTGTATTTTTCCATTATCATTGAGTCTCCTTATTTCGCCCTCCCTGCTGGAGAATCACTACACTGTTGTCCAGGTCCATGAGTCCTTTTTCTGTTTTGCTCAATCCCTCTACCTCCTCACCACCCACAACTAGCTGTCATACTGCTCTCCACCTATGAGTCTGTCTGCATTTTTCTTGTTAGTTCAGTTTGTTCATTAGATTCCACATATGATCATATGGTATTTCTTTTTCTCTGACTGGCTTATTTCACTTAGCATAATGTTCTTCAGGCCCCTCCATACTGTCACAAAAGGTAAAATCTTTTTTTTATGGCCGAGAAATATTCCATTGTGTGAATGTCCCACAGTTATTTTATCCATTTCATCTACTGATGGACACTTGGGCTGCCACCATATCTTGGTGATTATAAATAACACTGCAATGAACATAAGGGTGCTTGTGTTCTTTTGAATTAGTGTTTTGGTTTCCTTTGGCTATGTTCCCAGAAGTGGGATTGCTGGATCACAAGATAGATCTATTTTTAATTTTTTGAGGTATCTCCATAATGCTTTCCACAGTGGCTGCACCAATCTGCATTCCCACCAACTGTCCAAAGGGTTCCCCTTTCTCCACATCCTCACCAGCACTTGTTGTTTGTTGATTTATGTATGACAGTCATTCTGACAGGTTTGATATGATATCTCATTGAAAACAGAGGCAGCAAAATCTCGGGGATTGCTCATAGTAATATTTCATCAGACAAGGGAAACACCAGAAAAAAATAGACAAATGGGACTACCTCAAACTAATTTTTTTTTTGCACAGCAAAGGAAAACATGAACAAAATAAGACAACCCACAGAATGGTAGAACATATTCACTGATACACCCGATAAAGACTTAATAACCAAAATTTATAAAGAACTTATAATAGTCAATAGCAAAAGACAAACAACCCAATTAACAAATGGGAAAAGGACCTGAATAGATACTTCTCCAAAGAGGATATAACACAGGTGGTCAGTGGACGTATGAAAAGATTCTCAGCGTCAGTAATCATCAGAGAAATGCAAGTTAAGACCATGCAGCTTTTCAAACAAAACTTACTTTCAAGAATATCTGAAAGATCTGAAGAAGAGCTCTGTTCACCAAGAAGAAATGGTTTTCATGAAATTTTGGGATCAAGTTTGTGAATTCTTGGGTTAAACTGGAGTTTATGAGTAGTTGATAAAACTCTGAGCCATGTTTGAACCAATTTACTCTGTAAAGGCATATTTTCTTATGGATTTACAGAACTCAAAACTGAGTTATTTTTATAGATACAAGTCTAAAATCAGAATTGAGTTCGGACCCATGAACATTTCTGTAGTACCCAGAAATGTTCAGTTCAGTCTGTTAAATTCCACCACTCTTGTTGACTAATCATGGTTGATTGATGACTAGCACTAGGCATACAAGGATGGCAACAATCCTCTCAGGGCGGAAATTTCAGTGTATTACCTTTATGTCAGTACACCTTTTCAGCAGCTGTGGGGATTTCACATTTATTGCGATTGATTTATGAGCTAGTTTTATGGGGGGTAGCTTTGAAAAGCTAAAATTGATGAAGCAGCAGTCAACAAGTCCATGATTTTAGACAGACAATACACCTCTACATGGAGGGCCAGAGAGGGGGGGAAATGCCTTTTAGTCATATTATTTACTATAAAATGCAATGAATTTATTGACATTGTATATGAAAAGTTTATAAAATGATAGCAATGAAGTGCTAAATAAAAATTAATTTTGTTGTTTCTATTGTTATATAGTAATTGATTATATCTAAAATGTCATTGATATTTCCTTTATTCAGTGTGTTGTCTGTATTAATTATTTGAATAACTATTATTATATAAATATCTGTATGTTTGTAAATCACTTCAACAAAATCCATTGTGACTTTAGTTTCTTCAACCCTATTTTTCATCAATTTTTGTCTTCAAAATTGATTTTTAGGGATCAAACTTTTCTAATTTGGGAATGTCTGCTGTATATTGACTTTGGGGATGGGGTATATTTATTGTATTACTTCAAAAAATCCATGTTTTTGAATAGTTTTAAACACTTCTGAGAAATATGAGTTCTTTTATATTTTTCTTTCTAGATCTATGTGTCTACAACTTTGCATATCATCTCTTAGCAAATGCTACATATGCTACTGTGATATACACATGTGTATATTCATATGTATACATATATACATATTTGTTCATATACATATACATGTATACATATACATATACAAATATACATATTTGGTCTTTGTGCCTAGCTCCTGGCACAGGACTCCTAAAATCCTTAAAATTTCCTGAATGGTAGTGGAATGGGGGGATATACACCCCTGGAAATGGGGGAGGGTCTTGAGCTTCTCATGTGTGACTGGAGACTTTGCCTCCTTGCTGAACATGGTGGCTGGAAGAGGGGCAAAGGCAAATGTGGCTGACGTTGACTCTCATTGCTTGGAAGACTGGACACCCTCACTGGCTTTTGGCACGCAGGGGATTCTGGGAGAGGTTATTTAAAACAGAGTTCTCTGAGAAGCAAAAGGCAGTTGTTTTTTTCTCCCTCCTCAGGTGCAGAGTATGTTAACAGTCACCAGCGGGCCTGCCTGCAGTGGCCAGTGTAAGCCTGTGAGCATAGGTCTTGGTACAGACTTTGAAAGATGCCTGAAGCCGGACAGTGACTGGAGACCAGCTAAGCCAACTGCATTTCTAACACTTTTGGGTGGGAAGAAAGGGTCCTGGTACAACCTTTAACTAAGCTGGCAGAGGGTGACAAGGTATTTTTTGGGGGGTGTCTTGGAATGGGCTTTGAGGCAGAAACTTTTCATTATTTCTAAAGACCTTAGTGATCATAATCAGCACTGTGAACAGATTTTTGTTCTTGTGTTATTTTCAGTTCTTGAACCTGTGTAGTGAGACTGTTTTTGACATCATACTCTGATTTTTTCTTTCTCCTTACTTTAGTTACCCAGGTATTTTAGGCAGAAACTTGCCATTAAATAAAAAATTCCTTTCTTTTCCACAAAACTCTGTCTTTGGAGATTTGCCTGGTAGGCAGTGAGTAGTAGGAAACTCCCCAGCCCCTTCTGTTTGGGTTCAGTAACAATAGGGGTGAGAGGAGTATCTTCTCTTATTTATTATAAGCCAATTTTAACTATACCTGTGTTTATGCTAATGAGAGGACAAAGGATGGAGGTTTGTTGCCAAAGTAACCAACCATGTGATAGATTAGAACTTTCAGTCCCATTCCCTGAGTCAATTACCAATAGCAATTGACTTAATCAATCATGCCTATGTAATGGAAATACCAAAAAAACCCTAACCTAAGGAGTGTATATTTTATAATCTGCTGTGTAATCCAGTGTATAATCTGCTGCCAGGTGGTATTTGAAATCAATCAAATACCAAACATTTATTAACAAGTGCTCCACTTGTTAAGAGGGTGGCATACCCTAAATTCCATGGGGAAGGAAGCTCAGAATCTTTCCGGACCTTGCCCTGTGTTCTTTTTTGTTTGGCTATTTATTTGTATCTTTTACAATAAACCAGTAGTAGTAAATAAACTGATGATAAATAAAGCATTTCCCTGAGCTTTGTGAGCGAGTGTAGCAAATTATTGAACCTAAGGAGGAAGTCACTGGAACCTCCAAATTTGTAAGCCAAGTTGGACAGAAGTGTGGGTAACAAGAGGGACCTAGGACTTGTGATTAGCATCTGAAGTGGGGAACAGTCTTGTGAGGCTGAGTCCTTAACCTGTCTGTACTAACTCTAGGTAGTTAGTGTCAGAATGAATTAAATTGTATGACATACGGTTGATGCCCAAAGAAAGTTGGAGAATTGCTTGGTGTGCAAAACTCATGCATTAGGTTGCAGCAGTGTTGTGAGTAGAAAAAATGTTCTCACCACATATATGATCTGACTCCTTTACCTGAACATATGATCAGTACAACAAAATAATATTTCTATAGTCAAAACACATTATTGCATTTGCATTTTTGAAAACTATTCCTCTATCTGATATTTCTATTTTTTCTACATCCTTCATGGTGATTCAGGTTTGAAATTTCAGAACCAATTTTGATTTCATCTTCTCCTTTGTCTCCAGTGTATAATCTGCTGCCAGGTGGTATTTGAAATCAATCAAATACCAAACATTTATTAAGCCCCTCCATATGCTCACAACTATGCTAGATATATTGCAGACACACAACAGATATTAAACTTGATGCAACAAAAGCACAGAAGATCACATGTAGGTGGTCTCACCAATTTCCTTGTCTGCTTAAATAGAAAGAACCAGCATTGACTTGTTCAGCAAGTAGTCACCATATGCACATATATGACACCATTTCTATTCAGTAGGGCTTATGAATCAGATATATAATTTGTGGGAAGATTCTGTTGCAGGAATCTCAGCATTCTGAAAATGAGCACAAAGTATAATAACAAGAAATTGCAGACCAAATAACCCACAGGAAGTGATCCATTATTACACGAAGTGTGTAATCATTTCACAGTAGAGTCTAGATCTTAGATTGGGACCATTGGCCCCATCTGCTCAGAAGATAACCATGAGTGTGGATATAGGTAATGTGTCTCCCCTTGCCCTGCCACGCCCTTGAGACAGTTTAGACTGAGTATATGGAAAGCTGTAATTGCACCTTGTACCTCTTACAGACCATTACATCAAGACTATCATTCACCAAATCTCTTCTGAGACTAATTTTTAGTATTCTTACCAATTACACCATTTACTACCAGCCTTTACATATGATCAGAATTCAGGGTGATGATTGCTGGCATAGAGCTATCCAGTGAGATCCATGTCATTCCATAGGACGGGCACCTCCCTTTTGAGCCTCTGTGACAAAGTGAAGAGGGGAATCAAGATAGATGTTTTAGAGGAGGTAACATCTGAATTAACTCTTACAGAGCAAATGTGAGTCACCCAGTTGAAAGAGATTAGGGAGAACAATTTAGGCAGAGAACATAGACTGTGTAACCACTTAGAGAGATGGGAGAGCGTGACACTTTCACAGAACTGTACCTCCAGATATGGAGGATAGTGTATGAAGTGGTGGGGGAGGAGGGAGTATAAATGAGGCCGGATTAAACTGGGTGTCACAGGCCAGAACATAAAGTTCCTGATATGCCAGTCTCAAGAGTTCCTGAAGGCTAAGAGTGATCTGTAAAAAGTTTAATGGGAGGATGTGACATTGTCCTATACATTATATATATATAATATATATATATTCTAAAGATCATTGCAGTAACCTTTAAAATAATAGATTATTAGAGGCCAAGACAAGAAGCAGAGAGTGCAATTAGGAGGCTGTTGCAATCATTTAAGCATGAAATAATGAGTATTAAATAACTGCAGTGTCATTGAAAATGGAGAGAAGGGAGGATAAGAGCATGGCAGCTCAAGGATCACAGGGAGTGAAAGATAACAGGTTTCTGTCTTAGGAAACTGAGAGCATAGTTCTGGAACTTAGCATATAAATGACCGATGAAATGGGTGATTGAGAAAAACGATGAGGTAAGGCCCATGGATTTGATGGCCACTAGAGAATTTCAAGAGTGACCTCAGTAAAGTGAGTGGGGAATGTCGGCCAAATTATAAGGGCTTCAAGGAGTGGGGAAATGGAAAAATTAGGCTTAGATCAGCTTTATCTTTAGACTTTTGGCATAGAAAGGAAAGTGAAACATGATGGCTGATGGAAGAAATAACAGGGTAAAGGAAAGTGTTATAATTAATTTTTAAAAAATTATAAATGAGATCCAAGCATGTTTGTAGACTGAGAAGAAATAGGGAGAGACTGGAGACCAAAGAGGAATTAGAAAGGTTAAAGAAACAAGAGCCCAGAAGACCTAGGAAGGGATGGAGATGATAATAACAGGGGTGGATTAGTGTTGAGAAAAATGACTGCGAATGAACCCTATTTTCTAAGATTGGAGAGAAGGGAGATCATGTGAGATGGATAAAAGGATTTTTATATGGAAAGGAGACCATGACTACAGAAGAGCTTTGAGGTAAGCAACAAGAAATCAAAGAGGCTCATGTGAACAGTGTCCATCTCCTTGGGGTGGCACTTCACGCTCACAGTTGCGGAAACTATGACTGGCAGCCAGGGAGTGACGACAGACAGCCCTGTGGGGCATGAGCCAGGGCTCATTTGGATCACATAGCATAAACTCATAGAAGACATCTCAGCATGGTTTTTGAAACCTTTTTTTCAGGGTTCAGCTGCCTGTTAAGGGCCCTAAAGAAGGACTACAGGAAGACCACGAGAGCTGTCTGACAGAAGTCTCTCATTTCTCACATTCTGCATCTGCTCTAAATAATGTCTGTCTCTCACTTCATTCAGGTTTTCCAGGCCTATCAGCAGCTTTGTCTCGACAGCCAGGCACAGTGACGACCAGAGTATATTTTTGAAGGAAATGGAGAAACAGAAAAGTGATAGGTAAACCAGGAAAAGGCCAGATAAGGACTCTTCTACATTTCAGACACATCAATGTACTTGATGTTTACTGGATGGAAAACTTTTGATTTTTTCTGCCTCTGCATCTTTGCTCATGCTTCTACCAGAATTTCCTTCTTTTTACAATCTGAACATACAATAGTTACGATCTACCTTTAAATGCTCCTTTTGGAAGTCTACTCTGCTCACTTTACCTAGAATAGAGCTCCCTCATTTCTGAATGTCTCTGGTACTATGCACAACTTTTGTGGATGCCATCATATTTTATATTCTTTTACTGGTTATTTGCATGCTTACTACCTCATTCATTTGTACATCAAAACCAAGTTTTATATTTATTTGTATCTTAGACTATAGACCACCAATTTTCAACCAGTGTGCCATAAGAATTTTTATGCAATATTGACCATTTAGTCAAGGGCACAGATCTATATCCCCTTAGGCTGTCAAATTAAAAAAAATGACAACCCTGGCTGCTGTGGCTCAGTGGATTGAGTACTGGCTTGTGAACCAAAGGGTCATCAGTTCAATTCCCAATCAGAGCACATGCTTGAGTGGCAGGCCAGGTCCCCGGTTGGGGGTGCACAAGAGGCAACCACACATTGATGTTTCACTCCCTCTCTTTCTCCCTCCCTTCCCCTCTCTATAAATAAATAAATGAATAACTAAATAAAATCTTTTAAAAATGTTTAAAAATGACAACAGTCAACACAACAATAGTCATCTGGTATGAATGAATCAAAACTACACCTATTTTTTTTCTCAGGTTGGCAAAATCTACCTTTGGTATGCTGCAAAATTTTAGTAGTTACTTTATGTGTGACATGAGATGAAATAGATTGAAAATTGTTGCTACAGACTATCATATAGTAAATACTCAATAATATTTGTTTTTTAAAAACATACAAAATAAAGAAAGGAGAGCTACCAAATTATAAATATTAAAAATTAGGCAATCTGAATTTAAATCATAGCTTGTAATTACTAGCTCTGTGAATTTAGACTAGTTACTTAACCTCTTGGAAATTCCATTTTCTTAACTATAAAATGAGGATAATTACTACTTTGTAGGCTTAACAAGATTAGACTGATGTAATCATCTAGCAGAAGCTTGGTATATAGTAAACACTCAATAAAGAGTACTTCTTATTTGTTTTATTGTCTCTTCTTTTTTATTTTCAAAAGATTTTATATATTTATTTTTAGAGAGAGAGAAACATTGATTGGTTGCCTCTCGCACACACCCCAACTAGGACTGAACCTACAACCCAGGCACGTGCCCTGGCCCAAATCAAACCAGTGACCTTTCACTTTGCTGGTGGATGCCCAACCAACTGAGCCACACAGGTCAGGGCTCTTGTATGTTTTTTTATTCTTAAAACTTAAGTAACTGAGTTGCAAAGACCTAAGTATATTCTCTGTAACTTAAATAGTAACTAGAGGAGGCCAGAAACAAATTATTGACATACATTAAGCTGAACTGGAAGCAACCCAAGACATTCTGTTTATAATCTGGCCTTGGATCCTGTAAGCAATTGGCCACAGCTGCTGATGGAGGCACCAGAAGGACGTGAGGCGCTAGGAACCTCACTGCTCAGTGCAAGTGCTCATCCTGAGGTCTACACTAACCACTCAAAAATGCTCCATGCACAGATGGTCTGGGATTCACTTCATTCAGTTTGTAGAGTTGACCATAGCCAATCTGCCATAGGGAATAATCCTGCCCTAACCAGATGGAGGGATCAATTCACCATGTATTGTCTCTTTCGCATTTCTAATGACTATAAGTAGTACATGAAGTAATCTTTCTATTAGGCAAACATCTCTTAAACTAAAAAACCCACAAAATTTATGGTTAATCTGGAGGAATTCTTTGCCCAGGAGTTCTGGAATTGGTGAAGTCTTACTGCGTGAGCAGCAGAAAACTGAGGCCTGCCACCCAAAGTGAAAACAGGCCACAGTGCAATAGCAACCACTGGGGTAATTGGATGTGTATTCGGGGAGCCACAAGTTTGCCAAGGAGAAATGTACTGTGATGGGCTGTTTAGAGTAGAGCAAGTATTTTAGGGAGAGGAAAAAATAGCCAATTCTATTTTGCCAGACATCATTTGTAAATATCTTTCCATCTAGAGATGAAAGATTATATGTACACAAGCACACCAATAACTCTTTTCAACAAATACTTGTCTAAACTTGGCAAAGAAACTTAAAATTTTCAAGGGAGTTGTGGCAAATGACGTGCTTCTCTGCTAATATCAAACAGTTCTGAGGTGGCTAACCCATGCTTTCTGCAGAGCCCCATTCTTGAACAGTGTGTGGGTAGGGATGTGGGTACAGCAAGCTCTGTGACTAGATTACTGGAGCTGGTAGTAATAATCTGGGTGATACAGGTGTAGCAGTTGCTGATGCTCTTTTAGGTGTTTCCAAAAGGTCATCCTCTAGACCCTCTCTTCCCCAGGCTCATGTCCTGATGTTTCCTTTTGCATATTTGCTGCTTCAGTTGTGCCCAGTTAGTAACAGGATCCACACAAGCCGTGCTCCTGCTTTCCTCTCCAGCTACTCCGCATGTTGTTTCTTGTGCCTGAGCATACCTGCTGAACTTTTCTGCCAGGGTAATTCCTAGTTTTCCTTCTGCTTTCAGCACTGACATCCTTGCTTTAGAATGTCTTTCCCAAACAGATCCTAAGATGCCACCCTTCTGTTCTCCCACACTGCTGGGTATTCCTCCAAACATAACACATGTCACATTAAACGTAATGATTGCCAGTTTTTCCCTCCATTTGTCCAAAAGTCCTCAAAGGGAGATGCTGGATCTTTTTTTTTTTTAAATATTTTATTTATTTATTTTTAGAGAGGGAAGGGAGGGGGGAGAGAGAGAGAGAGAGAGGGAGGGAGAGAGAGAGAGAGAGGGGGAGAGAGAGAGAGAGAGAAACATCAATGTGAGGTTGCTGGGGGTTATGGCCTGCAACCCAGGCATGTACCCTGGCTGGGAATCGAAGATGCTGGATCTTAATTCATAGTTAAATTCTTAGTGTTCAGCAAGTTACTTGGGACATAGGTAATCATTAATTGTTTAGCAGATAAATGAATGAATAAATAAGGGTACATACTAATAGCCTAGTTGCAACATGTTAATAGGGTGACTAAGTCATTTGGTTTTGACCCTGATGTTCCTTGTCTTGGAAGATTCCTCAGTCCTGAGCACACCAGGACAGCTGATCATTTTACATGCTGGCCAACATACAAAGGACTTCACCCTGCGGAGGCAGGAGTTAATGTGCATGGCAGATAGCAGCAGCTTAGTCACCACTACAGTTAATATCATCTTAAAAATGAAATACTTAAAACAGATGGTTCCTAAATTCTTTCCCAGCCCAAAATTAATCCTGTGACTTGAGTTTTGGGGTGGTAGCTGTCAAAATGATTCCAAACACTGGTGGGCTGAGTCCAGTTAGTAAATTTTCATTTAAGTACTGTAGCTATATCATTACAGGGAGGGGAATGTCTTGCCTCAAATCATGGCCCATGAAAGAGTCTCTGAGACCGTGGGCTTTTTAATCTAGCTCCTGCCCGGCTGAAAGAGATGTAGGTCTTTATCTTAGTGCTCGATCCTTTTCTCTCTAGTTTATATGGGATTTTTCAAAAACACAAGTTAACAATCCCAACCACATGTCATTTAAACAAAAGATCTAATACAAAGAACAAATTGTCACTTAATCCAGCAGAAGTTTTGGGTGAAATTGCCCTTTTTTTTCTTTTTTATCTCAGATGTACTGCTTATGTGTAAGTCCCTACACACGTCAGGGTTGAAAAGCAATCTTACCTTCCCCGAGAAATTCCAGGAAATTCGAAGCCAGATTGTGGCTGAGGGTTGCGTGGGCGAGCAGAGAGCACCTGTGGAATCTGAGGAATCTGAGCTTGTGTACAGTGGGGCCTCGGAGAAGAAAGACTGTGTGAGGAACAAAGAGGACAGGGAACCTTGTGAGGGGCTGCTGAGTCATAATTAATGTGGGCGAGTGGAGTTGTGATGAAGTCTCTTTCTCTAAAGGTGGCTATGTGGATGGAGACCTGGGGCAATGAGACAATGCTGTGCATGGTCCAGAGGTTCCAGCCTAACAGTCAACAGTGATTTTGCAAAGCTTGGGGAACAGAAATAACCATCAGAGTAGCCAGGGTGATGCCAGAGTTCTTCCCAGTTTGGGACTAGATCTTCACTGGACTTCACGTTTGTGTTGCATTGAGTACTTTTGGGGCATTATGGGATACAGGGACTAGGGCAGGGATAAGGAAATAAAAATGGACTTCTGATGTGGTGGTTTTAAAATACGTCAATATGCAAAAGGTGGAACCTAGTTCCCCTCAATTTGGGTGTCGGTGGTCCTTGTGATTTGCTTCTCATGAGTGGAATATGATGGAAGTAATATATGACTTTTGAAAGAATACCATAATTGGCACTGTAGCCTTTTCCTTACTTTCTTGCTTGGACCATTTGTTCTTTAGTCACGAGGACACCCAAAAAATCTATGGAGAGGTCCATATGTCAAAGGCCCCCAAGGAACTGAACTGAAGCATCCTGCAAATAGCCAGATGAATGAGCCACCTGGGAAGCAGACCCTCCAGTTGCTGTCAAGCCTTCAAATGATGCAGCTCTGACCAGCATCTTGATTACAACCTCATGGTAGGCCCTGAGGTAGAATCACACAGTTAAGCAACCATCAAACTCCTGACCTAGAGAAACTGAAATAATAAATGTTTACAGTTTTTTTAAACCAGTGAATTTTAGAGCAATTTACTATGCATCAGTAGCAACTAATAAATTTACCAGTCAAGAAATGGAATTTTAGGCTTGTTTTAATAAAATTTGCTGAAAAAAAGAATATGTCTCTACTTACCTTCTGAGTAGTAGGTTGCAAATCATGCAGGCCCCTTCTAATAGGGACACTACAGACAATGGGATGTGATTATATGCCAATGGGTTCTGAAGACCACTAGGACCTTTCTGAGCATTTCCTCTCTGCCCTGCTCATGATGGTTCAGAGTCTGGCCTCTGGAGACTAGTATTCTTACAATGCTGAACTCTTGAACTGTCAGGAAGTTTCAAGACCTGTGACTGACTATATTTGATAGGGGACGGCAAGACTTGGAAAATTTTAGCTTAAGGTAAAAAGTTATAAGTCTAGCAAGTAATGTGTTCATTAAAGCTTTTGTTTAAAACTACAGATAAGGCCCATCCTGGCTCCTGGGAAAACAGCCAACCTACTGGGACACTGCTCAAGATTACTGCCTGGGGACAACTGGAGACATCCAGGCCTTTGTGTTCCAGGGAGAGACAGATGACCACTCTCCCCTGGGAGCAGCTAACTGCCCAGGACAGGAATGTTGCAGCTTTTGAATCTCAAAGCCCTCACCGCACCTTGTTTATTCCCCAGTTATAAAAAGTCTGCCCTGGAAAGAGAAGACAAGATGGTCTGTTAGGGTATGAACCCACCATGTTCTCAGATTGCCGGCCATTTGAATAAAGTGCCCATAAAGATTCAATCACTGTCATGGCTTATTGGGTTTGGTAGTGACAGGCACTCTTTTGTGACAGGTCTCTTTTCCAGCTTCATATTTATTTATGAGAAGCCAATGTGGAAAATCTAGTTTGTGAACACAAGCAGGAAAAGTGAAAACGAGGAAAGAGGTTTGCCTCCTCCTTAGAGAAGGGGGAAGTATCTACATGAAGCTCTTAGTTTTCAGCAGGACCCACTGTATTTTCTGCATTTGGGTTTGACAAGATTCCACTGTATCTTTCCAATTCTTCTGTTTATATTTGAGATAATTGGAATAGTTTTCTTTTCCTTGCAACCAAATGATCCTTATAAGACAGCACCCCAGAATCCCTTGTTACTGATCACGTATTTTTACTCTATAGCAGCATCTGTGGAACAAAAGCAATTGCCCTGGGGTCACATTTTCAGCAAGGCAATTTCTTGCAACACAAGATCAGACAACACGCATGGAGCTATTCTTACAGCAAGCACAATTCTTACAGCAGGCTAACCTGAGCAAGCACGTCATTCCTGGAGGGCTCTGGGGTAGGGTCCAAGGTGAGGGACAGTCATTTCATAGCTGAGTGTAAAGAAAATAGAAATAGGCTTCCTTCTGGAGTAAAATATGTTCTAAACAATCTTAAATTTTGGGCAAAATGAATGATTTCAACCAAAAATGTTCCAAAAACTATATAAGATTTTTCTGAATAGTTAAAATGTTTTTAGGATTTCTCGCCTAAATTTCAACAAGTGGTGAATATTTGAATCATGATAATATGAAGTGACCATAAAAATTTCAGAAACTTAATCTACAATTAAAAGTAAATACAGTGCAAGAAAACAAAGAAGAAAATCAACTGCTTTGGCCCCAGAATAAAAAGCTATGAGTAAGTTCCCTGGGAACTGAAAGCCCGGCGTGCCTCAGAGATTGCTGCATTGATTCCCGGCAGCTAGGTGGGGGATGTCATCTTGCAAATGCGAAGTGTGTTAGACAGACATTTACTGGTAATCTTCCAGAAGAAAGCGACCCGTATTTGGTAGAAAATCAACATAGCTCAGTTACTGCTCAAAAATAGAGTCATTTGCAGGGTGAAAAGTCTTGCTTGTACCACCCACATTCCAATACATGCTGTTGATTACTCTGAGGTTTTGTTTACTGGTTCAAACCAACCCGATTCAGACCCCTGGGGTTCCCCCTTGGCAACTTTCATTACAAATTTAATTTTAGTTAAGAGATGATTTGAATAAAAACTGATTGCTCAGGTTGTCAGCACTCTGAAAACATGAAGGGCACACACACACACACACACACATGATTCCACTAGGAAGACATTGTGGCATTTTTGGTAAAATTTACTTAGAAGTAATTTTTCTGCTAAAAATTCCTCCTAAAGACCCAAAATAATTTTGCAGCATCTCCACTGGATAATTTATTTATAAAATATATGAGATGAAGATTTTAGAGATCAGAGCAAGGATGGGAAAGAAAAGGCCATTCAATCAAATGATTCTTCAAACCCTCCCCCCCCCAAAAAAAAAAATGTTAGGGAATCTCTTTGGAGGCTGTAAAGAAGCAGTTTGGTTTCCCACTGATATGCCCAGGCTCACTTGGAATGCTGAGTAGATGTGTTAGCTTTGTGCCTTTGGAGATCTGGGTGGGATGGGAGAACACAGTGGCATATGGGGTTTGGCAAAACTTCTCAAATTATTTTTTAAACACTTTAGGTTTGGCAAAGGCAGATTGGATTTTGCCAAATAATTTTTTCTTCATTTGGGAACTCAAGAGTACCTTAAGGAAAATTTAATCCATATGTTTTCAATTTACTTATTCTTAAGTCATCAAATTATTGTCTTGGAACAATTAGTTAATGCCCAATACATTCTTTTGAACTATTTAATGAAATTGTTGTAAAACCTCCCTGCACTTCTGTACCTTTCCTTTGCCCTGAACGTCAAAGTTACATGATGCCAGCATTAACCCAAGCCAAAATTTTAGAAACTTCACATTTTGTTTCCTATTTAAAACCCTGTAGGAGGTGGTTCTAAGATTAGCTAAAAATATAGCTTATTGTTCCTGGATTATATGATTATAGAATCATACAATTTTTGAGTTCAATCTTTTCCTTAGTACAAGATTCCTTTTTACAATGTTCTGAGCCGTCACCCACCTCCTTATCAACACACGGCAGGAAATGGTCCCCTCCATTATTGGATAACTGTAAATGTCAGTTTTTCCTTAATCTGTGATCAAGTTCACAGTAGGTAAAGTGGTTATTATCCAGGAAGATTATGCAGTGGTAACTTGAGAATGTCAGCCTCCCTTGAAGTCACCTCTCTAGGTTTATGACGAGATGATTTGCTTGTGTGGGAGTCCCAGAAACACTGCAAATCCTGAACACTGTGAACTGATCTTATTTCTATGTCCAAAACTACTATTTATTTTTTTATCTTTTCCAGCCCAAAGAATACTACCAGACTGCTTGAATCTCCTGCCTGCAAAGGCTACCCTCCACCTTGTCTAGCCAGGGGACTCACTCACTCAACAAGTACTCATCACCTGAGTACTACTCTCACTAGTGAATGAGAAGGGCAGAAGCCAAAAAGAAAAAGGCACCAGCAAATGGATATTGAATCATATACCTAATTATGCTATGTTCTGAGCTCAAATGGTAAAGTGAGATTGGTCAGAGCTGCATGGTGGAAGTGCTTTCTGGTGATGTTTCGTCAAGCAGAGGCCAGGATGGCTGCAGTCAGAAGACCATGGATAAGGGCGGGATCAGGATTAGGATGACTGCATGTTCTCAACTGACCCAGAGGCTCCTAGAAAGCATAAACTCCTTGAACTATATGACAACGACTTCACCTATAGGACAGAGACTTTTGTGTAGGGCCAAAAGAATTGTGGGAAAACTGACTTGGGATGGGGACCGTGGCCTAATGTAGGGAATGACACAAGGCTGGAGTGAATGGACAACCTGGGTAAAGAGCACAAGGACACGAGTCTGGTTTATTTCCTGACTATGCAAAAGATGTAGTTCCAGACGAAGTCAAGGATCTTGCACTGAGAACAGAGCATGCAGTACTTAATAAACCTGTCTTCATGCTTATATGTTCAGGAGTTTCCTAGTGTTCTCTATGGTACACAGATGTCTGAGCCAAACACTATGCTATGGGGTCTTGGTGGAAAGAACTCTGTGCCAGCTGTGCAGATCTTCATATTTTCCTTAGAACATTCAAGAAAGCAGGTGATACAATAAGTCTTATTACAGTAGAACAGGGTGTAATGGGTGCTTCTAGTAGAGGCAGCTGAAATTAGAACAATCAGGAAATTTTTCCTAGAAGAGGTGGTAGCTGATTTGAATTTGGAAGGACAGGGGTCATCCAAGTAAAGGAACAGAGGGGGACAGAAGAGAGGGTATTTCTTGCAGAGATATCACCATGGGCCAGGGCATGGAGATAAGATAGCAGGGCTTGTTTCAGAAACCACTAAGAGTTCCCTGTAGAATATGAAGAAGGAGTGGTGAAACTTGAGAGGAAAAGATGATTTAGGGGCTAGCTCAAAGTGGGATTTGTATTTCATGCTAAGGGACTTAGACTTTATTTTTTTTTAAGATTTTATTTATTTATTTTAGAGAGGGAAGGAAGGGAGTAAGAGAGAGAGACAAACTTCAATGTGCGGTTGCTGAGGGCCGTGGCCTGCAACCCAGGCATGTGCCCTGACTGGGAATCAAACCTCAGACACTTTGGTTTACAGCCTGCGCTCAATCCACTGAGCTACGCCAGCCAGGGGGACTTAGACTTTATTACATAGGTAACGGGGAGATGTTAAAAATTCCAAACTGGGAGTTATATGATTACATTTGCATTTTAGAAAGATCACTGTCCGTCTAGACAGTCTAAAGATAATTGGGTCAGTTTGGAGATAATTTCTATGATCCAGTAAAGGCATTTTGAGGCCCTGAGGAGCAGGGAGTACAAATTTGAGAGCAAACTGACCAGACTTGATGACCGACTAGATATGGGTGATAAGGGACAGGGAAGGGCCAGAACTAACACTTGAGTTTCTGTAACTGAAGCAGTGAGGGTGCCATTTACTGAAAGGGGAAATTCAGTGAAAAGGTAGATTGCAGGGGGAAGATAGTAAGTGCAATTATGGACATTCTAGGTCTGTGGAACCTCCAAATGGAGACATCTAGAGGATAGCTCTATAGCTCAGAAGACAGGCATACAGGCCATGGAATTGTCAACATGTGGGAAGCTTTTCCAGTCATAGGGGCAAATGGCATCATCCTGGAAGAATATATGTGGTGGGAAGAGTGCTGTATGCAGAGATCCAGTAGCCGAATTTCCTGCCTGATATAATATGGTACTGATTTTCCATGAGATAGTGATCCCCTGCAATTAGGGTAAGCTGAATGGGAATAGCAGTGTCCAGAGCCCCTAGGCAGGCTGTGTCCAGATGTGGCAGCTATTTCCCAGGCTCCTCAGTGGGAGCTTCAACACTGTGTTTCTAATAGCTTATATAGCAGTTCCTGAAGTTGGCTAGCATGGTGAGGATCTCTTGTCACTTTCATTGCTGCAAAACCCAGAATATAGTCAATGATATAATCTACCACCTCAACATCCATTTCAGACTTTCTTTTTTCAGAGTGGAGGTTGCCAACTGTGGTGTTTCTGGGGGAATCAATGTTCTAAGTAGCCAAGAAGTCCAAGGAGTGACCAGGTGAGTGAGATGCGAGGTAAGGGGGCAGTAGAAAAGCCAGATAGGATGGCTGGTGCAGCTCCAGGTTTTGACTCAAATTTCTGACTTCACATACAATGTACAGGTCTGTCAGTCTGTGGCCAGTGTGGTACATAAACCATCTATAATACTGCAAGTACTCCAGATGAAAACATCAACATTTTGAAAATTTTTGATATGAAAAAAATTCAGATTAGAAATTCATTCATATTTTTACAAGAAATTTCATTATTACATTTGTCAATGAAAGAAAAAAAGAGCTATTATATTCTGGAAATGCAATGTTAAGTGTTATAAACATTTTAATGGTTGTTAAAATTAAGGAAATATTTTTATCACTTACTGAGATAAAGATGCTTGTTGATGGTGACTGTATGAAGAAGTGAAGAGTATGAAGAAAGCACATCAAGAAATTATCACTGTAAAGTCTGGATAAGAAACTGTGAGTGGCCATTTCGAGAACAAAAAATTAAAAAATATTTTGAAATTTTAAACCAATTTAGTATTTAATGTATTTTTTATTCATATCACAAATTACCTTTTTAAACCAATACTATTTAGCTACCTCCAAATAGTGTCCCAGTATGTTTTACAAATAGTTTCATTATCTATGTGTGTTTTAAGAATGCTTGAAATGCACTGACCAGGGAACACCGACATTTCAAGGGTGAATGGAAGAAGATAAGCCCATGAAGTCAGCTGAAAAAGATTGGCCAGAGAGTAGGTATCAAATAAGGACGGAGTGACATCTAGGAAGCCGGAGAATGAGAAGGTGGGGTTAACACGGTCAGAAAGCATGGGGAAGTTGAATGAGATGACTCAGCAACCAGGGCATGAGGGCAGTGTCAGTGGGGTTCCCAGGGCAGGATATGGTTTGCAACAGGGTGAGAAATAAAGTAGAGTTAGGACTTGGAGGCAATAAAATAGTATATGTCTACTCTTTCAACAAGCTCTCCTTTGAAGGAATGGAAAGGATGGCAGCTGGAGGGAGAACCATACAGAATTAATAAGAACTGTAAGGCTTTCCTCACAGAGCTGAGAAAGAGAATACATTTATGAGCCTACATAAAAGAACCATTTGAGAGCTGTTATAGCTATAGGGAGAGACGGCATAAGAAATGGAGGGGTCTCTGAGGAAATAGGAGAGAGGGCCAGAGTGCAGGGAGATGAGTTAGCTTCAAACACGAGGGGCACCCCTTCCTTGGAGCTTGTAGGGGTGGAGGTGAGTGTGAGCTTCTGACAAGAACATATGGCAGTGTGGCTACAAATAGTTGGGGGCATATGAAACACAGTTTTGATTTGTCCTGTTGTATTAGGAGGTCAAATGAATCTAAGAAAGGGAGCTTGAGAAGTTTAAAATTTGGAGAAACTGGCTGGAGAACCTGGTTTTGTAATGATGCTAACCTGAACAGTTGGGTGATTTTCTCCAGACATATTCAGGAAGTTTTAGAGTAGAGAAGACAGATGATTGGGCTGGTCCAAGATCGAGACTTCAGAGTGGCCAAAGTGGCGAAACCTGGTGGCTGGGATGATAAGAGTGCTGGAAAGATCTCTGAGGAGACACACCATAGAGTTTGGGCAACAAGAGGAGAAAATGAGGCTACTGATATCTCTCAGTGCACAGTTGGACTGGGAGTAAGCCAGCTGTCAGAGTTGTCAAGGAATGGAGGGGGAGAAGACAACATTTTGTGCAGTGTTTGAGGAGATTTAGGGGATTTTATTTACAATCAAATAAAGATTCTGTACACACAGGGGGGATAAAGGACAATGGGAAGAAAATTTAGGAAAGAGGAAGCACAGAGCAGTAAGGGGAGAGAAGAGAGGATCTCAGAGTTTTGCATTTTGGGTACAGCCTTAGGAGACCTAGAATTGTGGAAATGGGAGGAATGAGTGAGGTCACCAGGTGTAATTAAGGGCTGAGCTGCAGGTAATGAAGGGGCTGCCAGGAAGTGGGCCATGGCTTTCTCTCAGGATTCTGAACAGAACAGGGTAGGGAAACGTTCAGTCCCTGCAGAGGCGGAACTAGAGGTAGTGGAGATGGGAAGAGTTCAGCCTCAGAGGCAACACTGTTCAGAGGTCACTCATGCTTCAAGCCTCAGTTCAAACCTCGACTCCTCTAGGATGCTTCCTCTCACATCTCCAGGCAGCAAACATTTTGTCAGGAAGGAGACAATGCAAAGAAACATGACACAGCAATGTGCTTGCTTGGGTGTAGTTCTACTTTTCCATCATCTCAGTTTCACTTCAAAGAAGCGTTCTGGACAGAAGGCTGACGAGTTACAGTCTGCAGGTCAGGCTGGAGCTGCACATGGCCCTGGGAGCGCTGCCGCATGAAGCCTCAGGGAAATTCTGAGTCCAGCCCGGTGCCTCCAGGCCAGTCCAACTAAAACAACAATCTTGGCTCAAAAGATAAAGCATGGTATCATCCAGTTTTGCCACTTGAAATGAAGCTAGAAAAACATCCTAAGAACTGAAGTAGGTCTTATTTCTCCCGTGTTTTTCCAGAAGAAATTAGGGTTTTCATTAGTAGATTATTTCTGTACTCCTGAATTTGATATAATAGTGAAATTATAGAATTCTTCTATTATTTACAGGTCTGATACCGTATGTGCCGTTAACTTTGCCCCAGTGATCTGAGGTGCTTTGACGAGGAGGAAGTGCTCACTTGTGAGGAGCAGTGGTATTTGGAGCACCATTTTCAGAAATAGGTTGAGCCATGCTGGCGTCATGAAACTTATTTTTAAAAGCTGCCAGGCAAAGGAAAACAAAACACTTAATTATGTGCCTTTAAAATACTTTTATATAAAATGGAATTTTGCTTTTTTCAGATTTTTAAAAAGTTTTTTTTAAACAGTTGACAGCATTGAGACAGTGATGGGGAGAAAGGGAAGAAGTAGAGTAAGAATTTGTGATACTATATATTGAAATTACACCTCCGCCATGTGCTTCTCTCCATCTCTTGGACTCTGCCCACTCTCCGGATCCTCGCTGTTCCCTTCCTCACATACTAGACGGCAGGGGAGATATTTTGCAGTATCTCTCTCCTGCACACGATGAAAAATAAAGTCCCTCTCCTCCCTGCCCCCCCTCCTGGAAAAATGCTCGTAGGCACTCATGTACATGAACACATACACACACAATTCAGGAGATTCATGTCTTTCGCCTCCACTCCACCCCCACCCCTGAATTCCATCTTTAGGTTCCCAGATTGAGTTGTCCTAGTCTATAAAATGGGCATTCAGTACAGAAAATCAGTCAATGCCAGGGTCTGATTTTATCATCATCTCTGCCTCCCTGCAGTGCCTAATGCCTGGCCTGGCATGCAGAAGGCATTCAATCACATTTGATGAGGTGCCTGCAAAGCAGACATGCCGTTTTAGTTAAGGTTGTGTAGGGAAGAGGGCAGGAGTCTTCGGCAGGAGCTGTTAGGTGAGTGAATGCTGGGGTGACATGAAGACTGTCAGAGCAACAGTAGGATGAATATATATTTGTCGCTATTGGCATTCAGCTAGAAAAGGGGAGCAATGGGAACTAGACGTGAGTTTGGTAAGCTGGGGAGCATGGGCCTTTTGGTTTACAAGCCGGGAAGCTACAGCTTTTCACGCTCCAGGGCACCACCATATTGTGCTCCATCAAGAGGATTAACACCCCTTCCTTTCCCCCTCTGGTACTGGACAGTGCAGGTAGGTGAGGACAGAGGTAGGTACTGGACCTTAGAGGCCTGTCAATCTACCTAGGGGGTGGACCTATCAAAGCCCACGAGAGTTTGGGAAGTTGATTGGTTCTTTTGAGAAAGCACCTAGTCTGTGCCAAACCCAAGCTCCTGGATACAACCCCAGAAGAACAAAGAAGCTCGCTCTCTTGCTTGTGACCCGCACTTACACAGTGCACCTGTTCTCTCCATGGCCTGCAGGAGGGAGGCTGAATGCCGAAGAAGCACAGCAATAGACGGCAGCTGGAAACACAGGCTAAGCTAGCCGGATACTGGGCTGGACTGTACTTGAACGTGGAGCATAACCTGTGGGCAGTGGCCTTCAACCTGGCCCGACTGAAGATAAGACTGGACGTTTTCCACGGTGAGGCAGACTGGGATGGGACATTGGGAAGTCAGAAGGGGAACCCCCTTCATTATACATTGTTGATAAACCACACCAGAAAGCCACATCCTCCTGCACGGGGCTCATAATTTTTTTTCCTTTAGACACTGCATGAACTCCACTTTATATTGAACATATTGAAGTTTAGAGGTTGTTTTCTCTTAGAATGTCAACCAGCCCACTAGAAAGATCAAGAGAGAAGCATTCTTTGGTTAAAGAGAGAAATTCTAAATTTCTGAAGCTGGACTCTGCTGATCCCAGGAAAAGCTTGGATAACCTCAGGACCCAAAAAACTTCTGCAGAGTGATGTGGGTGAGAGAAACACTTGAAGAAGAGTTGGGACATAGAGTGAGCCACACTGCTGCCAGCATGGTGCTCACTAGATCAGTGTTTCCCCGGTGAAGCCTGGACCCCTCACGGTTTCACAGGGCAAGCCAGGCTCCCAAAGCAGAGGGGCCCGACACCGTCCCTGCGGGACTGTTCCCTGCGAGGCAGTGGCACACGTTACTCATTCTGTGGCCCTTCCTGTTTCCCTGGAGGAACAGAAAACACGCTGCATTCGTGTGGTATTTCCACCTACAGCGTCTCAGTTTAATCAATGTCATAGGCAGAAAAAGCCCTGCCCTGTTCCCCTGCATCCTGTCTCAGCTGGAGCTGGTGTGCTCAGCTCTTGCCAGAAACGAATTCCTGATGCAGCTGACCAAAATAAAACTGCCTGTGAAAAGCTAGTTTATACATTGAGACAGAGACATAGCTTTAGCAGCAATTGTATTTACAGGGAAAGAATAAATAACAGAATCAATCATCAAATAACACTCTCTCTTTCTTTCTTCCTGACCCAGCTTTCCTTCTCTTTTGTGCTCAGCCACAATCTCTCTGTGGATAGTTTATTTTACCAAAGACGCTGTTTGGTCAACTTGAAATACATCAGCTGAAAACAAATCTATTTGATCAGGAGAGGCACGTCAAAAACGCTTTGTTTTTCATTTGAAAAAGTGGGGGCTGAGATGATAGTTACCATGGGAACAGAGGAAAGACATAATTTTGAGGTCTTCCATCACTTTTCACTTGGCTCATATTTAAAACAAGGTCAGTCCCTCATCTTCACACCAGTCGAAACTCAAAAAACACTCCGGATTTTTCCCCCTGCTTCCCAAATGCTGCCATTATATGTCATTTTAGGACAAAAGAGGGTCTGCCCTCCCCATGGATCCTTTCCCTCTAGGAATTTGAGTAGGAATCTATCTTGAGATTCTATAGGTGAGTAAGGGGCACATGATGTGGTTTACAAAGCAGAGAGTTTTCAACCTGGGAGAAAAATAGCTGTAAACTCTCCACTTCAATTTGTTGAATTATTCATCCTCTGTCATCACACAAATATCTATGATGTTAAAGGCACTTGGTTGAGATATTAGACTCTTATCAAAATATGTGCTTATCATTACTGAATCACAGATTGATAAAAATATGATCTAAACAGTTATTAGTAATCAGGGTTTAGTTTTCCTTTGGCTTAGTTTTTCCCATCTGGTTTTGGTTTTGTGGCTGCCTTTTCAGTTCTGAGCAAATGTAATAAAAAAGAAAATTAAGAAAGTAAAAACACAGTATGATTTGTGAATCTCATCCAGTCCAACTCTTTAAATAAATTGATTTTTTAGGAAATCAAGACTGAAGTACGATATTATGCTAGAGACCTACATATTAAATACCCAAATAAGTATTTATTTTATATACAGATATAAAATAAACATGCTGCATTCTTGAATATCATGTTAAACAGAGAAAAATAATCATTCTACCATATGGTGACACTGTAACAATAAGAAAGAAAGAAAGAAGGAAAGAAAGAAAGAGGAAAATTAATGAGTAAAAGCACAAAGGAATTATTGCTTAGATCAGTCAAGAGGCTGGAGCCAGGTGTTCTCGGAGATAACCACCAGTCCTCTTGCCCGAGGATCCTCTTATTCCCCTCCACCAGATCTCTTCTACCTCAGCGCAATGGAAGGAGAGCTCTCTGTGTTGCCTTGCTCACCTCCAACTCAGGACCAACTTGTTCTGCTTATAGGTTATAACACGAAAGTAATACTGGTAATAACGATAGCTCACACCTATTGGTAAACTGTGACATTAGCTACAATAGAGGCATTGCCTTTGGTCCTCAGAGCAACCTTCTATGGTAGCCTCCTTCTCCTCCTCCTCCTCTTCCTCATCATCATCATCGCTTTTCTGAGGGGAAGTCAAAACTTGGAGAGGCTAAAAGCCTCGCCTTAGGTCGTAGAGTTAGTAAGAGGATTTGAACCTATGCTGTACATCGCACTCATCCTTTAGACCGGATGTCCTTGGTCTGCGATTGGCCCCTACCAGGGAAAGAAAACTACCCGGAAGGGCTGAAGCCCACCCTCGGTGCTCTGACTTGTCTGTGCGTGCTCCCTCAGCATACTGACCATTGCAGTCCCTCTCCTCATGTGTCTACTTGCCCATCTTGTCTACTAGACTGCAGCTCCAGAACACCGATAGTGCCTGGCACACAGTGGCTGCTTTGAACATGGTTGTTGGGTGAAATGGGCTAAAAATGATTGCACACGGGGATTTATAAAATCCAGGTCAGACATGCCTGGTTAAATCTGCATGTTTTCCCAGATATGCAATAGTTTGCTTATAATTGCATACCACATCTTAAAGTGTAGGCAGGTGCAGTTGAAAATACAATTTGATCCATAATTGCCATTATTGTAATTGGCATTTGCGAATTTAATTCTAATTACAGAATTAGTTGTTGCATTGTATAGAAAACAAAAAAAAGCATTTTAATTTAACACTTTAATAGAAAATTTATGTATATTTACTAACTTCCTCATAAAACTATCATCAAGTAATTTTTGAATATCTATGCCACAAAACACAATTAGCTTTTTTGATAGATGTTACTTTCACAGAGGTTTTACTCACAGCCTTACATTGTATATAGCTCAGTCCTCCTATGCCCTCTAGTGGTGACAATAGTAAGTACATAACAGAGTAGGTGAAAAAAAGAATTTATTAGGTAGTGGCTGGCCCTTTCACAATCAGTAACCACATCTGTTTGGACTTACTGTATAGATCAAATATAATGAAAAAAGGAGAGACTACTTGTTTTGTCTTCCAGGTTAATGTAACATCCTTTAAAATGTCTCAGAGTATTAAACCAATAGTGAAAATACAAACACACACAACATGAATAAATGAGGTATAGAGCATAATGAAACAAATGTGTATATAGCCAGAATCTGGCATAAGAAATAAACAAAAATAGAACAAAAAGAGAAAAATAGTCAGTTTTTGTTCGATTTAAAAGGGCATTGTTTTTCCCTGTTGTCATATTTCTTCCGAAGAAACTGAGTAAGAGAACTCATCTCCACGTGAATAAGCTCAGCCCTGGGTCAAAGTAGCTAGCGCACCTGCGGCAGCCTGCTGATCACTGGAAAACAGCTTTCAGAATGCCTTAAACGTAGTGAGCACACAATGAATAACTATTTATTTGGTACTCAGTAAACAGTCTTCTGTTACTAAGGTTTGACTGTTTGAATCTTTTACAAGATATCCTGCAGGATCATAAATTTTTATCATTGAGAAAATTAATATTTCCTAGTTGTTTTCAAATTAAATTAGAGTCCTACCTTGAAATATTGTAGGTTCAGTTCTGGACCACTGGAAGAAAGTGAGTGTTGCGATAAAGGGAGTCGTAATCTTTTGCTGGTGGAAGGTCTTGCTTCCAATTTGTTAAAAACACAACCCTCACGAAGCACGATAAAGCAAAGCACAATGAGATGGAGCAGGCCTGTATTCCAACATCATTCCCAGAGGAAATTGTTCCATTCACACTCTCAAAATGGAAACAATCGTAGCTTTTAAAACTCTGATTTAAAACTTTCAGTATTGCTGCCAGTATCACTTCTAACAGCTCTACCAATTTAGACTAGTTTTGATTCAGAAATACTTTATTATTTCTCAACTTATTGGAAATTGATGCCAAAACCTGTTATCTTAAATTTGTACAGGGCCAAACTATATCTCAATGGTCAGCACTCCAACCGAGTCTGATGAGTTTCCACTTTATAAATAGAAAAAAGGTCTTTTTAAAATACACAGGAACATACAGATGTGACTCAACATGCTTTCCCCACAAGGTGTCACTATGCTACCTATGAAATATAGTCATAGATGTATTTATCTGTCTGTGATCTTCTGTTTAAAAAACAATCGTAAAATATCTATACATAGGCACATGATCCTGAAATTAAGCATTCATAGGAAATAAGTACATTCATAGATGTCTAATATCTACTAACTATACATGAAAGCGAAACATTTGTTTGGATGTGTATTGAAATCTTAATTATCTGCAGTCAAGGGCAGTATAAAACTAATAATCTAAAAATATACATAAGGTTATATTCAAGATTATTGATTCTTAGATACCTAAGAGTACACAGTGTGTGAGTCTCCTCACCAAGTCTGTGATGCCCTCATGGGCAGGTACAGGCTGCGTTTACATATTCAATGTACAAATACGTATGTGCTGATAAAAGGATGGATGCTCAGCGACTTTTGAGTGATAAACAACTAGCAAATTCATGTTTGTCCTTTATTTCTAATTTAAGTTAGCTCAAGGTTAAGAGCCAAGAAGTCAAAGAGAGCAGAGTTCAAAGTTTAGCTCAGCAGCCACCTGTAAAACCTCCAAAAGTTAATTAACCTTTCTGAGCTGGCTTTTTTCCTTAGGAAATGAGGATAGTAACATCCATGTCTCTGTGGTCGCCGTGAGAGGAAACCGAGACCCTGTGTGCACAGCACCTAGCACGGAGGAGGGGCTGTAATGCACAGCAGCAGTTATTACTATTTCAAGAGAGAAATGTTAATTAGACTCACATTTTATGCTTTGATTGCAGGCCTTCGCATATGAAAGGCCTGAGTTTGGTTCACAGATAGGGGATTTCTGTGCAATAAAATTCCAGCATATCTATAAAAATTTAAACACTTGCAATAACTGATATTCTATAATGGCCTCTAATGAAGGTTTTGTTTGCTAAACTCGACAATTTGTTTGAAGAGTAAACAGATACCTGGCCTTACTTTTTGGAATGATTCTCTTCTGCTGGTGATAGTAACTGAAATTTGCCTGAGTCTGGCAGCTGCTAACTGTGGGATTTCTCCTCGTCCCCTTAGTCCTGCTACGTAGACTTGCTATTATTCTATTTTTAAGCCTTCAAGAGCTCCCCAAGGCCCCAAGGACAAGGTGCAGACATGGCAGCTTGCCCAATGAGTCGAATCAGCCTCAGATGTTGTACCCCGATATTCTCACAACCAGCTCATCAGCCACATTTTACAAATGAGGACTCTGAATGCCAGAGGGCTGAAATGACTTGCACAAAGCAATATTGCTCCTAAGTGATTGAGCTAAAACAAGAACCCAAGTGTCTCATTGGCACCATCTCTTGATGAGAGGATTCCTAATCTCAGAAGAGTCGGGATTGTCTTCTTCAAGCCAAGTGCCGTTAAAACCTAGACCAGGCTGAAACAATGAACTGCAGAGTGCTCACTCATTCAAAGCAGTCACCTTTCACCCAGTGGTGAAAAGATGTTTCAAGGGCCATAAGAAATACATCTTTTTGTTAGATATCTCTAATTTATTTTTATTTTTGTCTCTAAACTTTTCATGAAATAATAACTAAAATAAATAACAATATTGCTAATCATTTTTACAAGGCGAGTTGGCCTGTGGGCCACTGTGCCATCCAGAGTCCAAACCTGTAGATGGGGAGTCTGTGCTGGACGCAGCAGGAATACACTGCAGCCAACTCTTGCCACTCAGGTGTGGTCTGCAGGTCAGCAGCCTCCACACCCCTGGGAGCTTGTTTGCAATGCAGAATCAGGCCGCACTCAAATCTTTGGAATCAGAAACTGCATTTTAACCACACCAGTTCCCAAGGGACTGGTGTAGACACTGGAGTTTGAGAAGAACCGTCTCAAGCACTGTGTGAAAGAGCCTCGTGGAAGCAGCATTCTGTGCAGATTCCTTTCCCATGCTCTGGCTGGGCTGCCCAAGGGAAAAACTTGTGAAATCCTCAGCATAGTTATGGACACTTCTTTGAAACTCCACAAATGATAGTTTTCTTCACCCTTCTTAAAACTTTTTTGACTCTAGCCTATATGATAAGGAATTAAAAAACTGGACAATTGTAAAAGAAATATTGATTTCTTTTAACTGTAAATGAAATATTTATTTATTAGAGAAATTTTGTATGACACATAGAAAAAAGAAAATAAACCATTTCATTTGCCAGTAAAAAGTGATAGCCATGACTTTTACCACCTAGGTATATTGCCTTCCTAATATACACAATATACATTATGTAATATACATAAGCATATGCATATTACACATACATATATTTAATATTTTGAATAAATAATTCAGTCACACATTTTGCAAAATGTGAAAAGCTATATAATGAAATTGTTTGCTCATTTCTGTATCCCATATATTCAACCTCACCCAAAACCTGATATATAACCACTCTTAATTTTTTGTGTATAATCACATAAACACGAACATGTATGTTTTCTCCATTTTTAACAAAAATGAGAGCTTTATTCTATGAAGTTTTGTGCCTTATAGATATGTTTTCACAACTACTAAAAAGTCCACAGTTAGAACATATATTGCAAATAGCATTTCACTTAATATTTTACCATAAACATTTCTCATGTTTTTACAGAGTCTTCATAAATGTCATTTGACACCACCCCACAGTATTTCATTGTGTAAGTCTGCAATAATCTACTTAACCAGTAGAGGTTACTCATGCACATTTTGCCCCTTACTTTTTTCCCCCTCAATTCCAGATACCTTTGTAATAAAATTCTTTGTGCACAGAGTTATTACCACTGTGGGTCCTCGGGGAGCGGGACAGACGCACTGCTCAACTGCTGCGGAGAGCCCAAGCAGCCCATACCCTTTCCCCTCCTCAGCCTTGTTCAATTTCTTTTCAATTTTGGGGAATATTTTGTAACCTGCTATATTATCTCCCATTTCTCTTCATATATAAAGAGCCATGTATAGCTTATAATAAATATGGCTTAACAAACACATAGAACAATGGGAAAGAGAAGATGACACTTTCATCTGGCAAAATGTTAATTTCATATCTGGTAAGAAAGGAATGAAATTTCCTTGAGGTAAGTAGACATGATAAAAAGAAAAAGAAAAAGAAAAAACCCCCTAACACTAAGAAAATGGCAAAGAAACATTCATGTGAAATGAACACCATAGAGGTGTCTGTTCTTGCTACAGGAGGAAAAAATATTGGAAAAAGAGAAGCTTTTCACAGAAAAGGTGTCTTAAAAGTCTGAAGAACTCAATTAGCTGAGGAAACAGGTTCACAGAGAAGAATGCTTGGTGAACCTTTCACCTCGGAAGCAACAGGCTTGGAAAGTATCAAACAGAGACAGTTCTTGGTTAGAAGCTTTTTTCAGACAGATTCACTAGCCAGAGCCTACTCACAGTTCCCTAGCTTATCTCCAGGCAAATGCTAGAGCAGGCAGAGGCTGACCACTACAGTGTAAGAAGATGAGAAAGGATTGGGTTCAGCTCAAGTTACAGAAATATATACAGAAAGACATAATTTAAGAACTGTTGGGGAGTGCCCATTCTTATAGTAGGGTGGGTGAGGACAGCAAGAGCCAACACATTCTCTACTCTCTGCCACTCCCCTCCAATCCATTCCTTAATTCAGCCTCAGCCAGCCAGTCAAGCAAGGGTTACAGGAAAAGTGAAGCCGTGATAATTTGAGATAGATTTCAAAAGGAAGAGAGTCTCAGAAAGACTCAGTGATCTAAGAGGTATATTATATGTACATCTATTAATTAGCACAAAAAGCAGAACTTGTAGGATGCTCTCTCACTCTCTCACATGGTCCACAGGGAACCTGCAACTTTGACCCATTGTAAACAGGAGTTCACTCACTTTCAAAATGTTTCCAGAGACTGCACTGCCATAGGTCAATCCAACCAGCATGTCACTCTTTGGATTTCTCAGTCATGAGTATAATCCCAATATGCCATGTCTACCAGACCCTAGGAGATCTATTTAGTTCCAGAACCATTCTTCCCTGAGCTCCAGGGAAAGAAGCACTCCACCCCTCCCATGGGTAGATGGAAGTTCTCAGAAAATCTACTCTCATTTCCTACTCCAACTCCTTGCCACCTCCAGCTCCTTCATAAGCAGGAGCTACGTAGTTAGCCAAAGGGCATAAAATCAGTTCTTGACCACTCTTGCAATTTATAGTTTGGTGGTGTGGCACCAGCAATTTTACATGTGGCATGTTCAAAATATAGCTAAGTTTTAGTCCTTTTTAACAATCAATAACCACATGTGTGTGTAATTCACACAAATTCATGGCAGTTTAAAGTGGCTTTTTTAGTACCTAAAATGCTGAGAAACTTGTGCGGTGTGTTTTCTACGAACAACATAGCCTAGAAGGGTCTTAAATTTCCTTGAAATTCTTTTTTATGTTAAAGGGGCTGAATGTTCTTGAAGATTTAAACTTTCAGGTTGGAAGTGTATTTTATTTTCCGGAGGAAAACATCCCTGCTATTTTCTAAAGGAATAAGGAAATGAAATGCCACAAGTGAGGAAACAATTTAGGTTGGGGATTGAGAATGGATAAGTTGCTGAATGTCTGAGAGATAATTCTGTGTGGGAAAATGTCATTTTGGGATTACATTTTGTGTTATGAAAGAGTGGGAAGGAGGGAGATGAATAATTGACCCTTGCCATTTTCAGTTTCCACTGCCTTCTCGCGAGAGCAGATAAAATGCATAAATACTAAATGCACACACTAAAGCTGCTCCTCGGCAGATGTGGATTATATTTTAAAAGCACACATTCAAAGAGCATAACGCAAATCACTCACTTATTCCGCATCCCTCCTCGTGTCTCGGTGCAGTTCTGCAGCATCACCATGTGCGGGTTTCCGCAGCTCCCTGTGATTGCCCTTCGGAGGCTTCCGCCCTGGGTGAACCTCGCTTTAAGCAAACCTCCTGTACAATTCAGTTTGAGCAATTTTGTAAATTGGGGTTGGAATATTATTTGTCTAATATAAAATAACTCTAGTTTTCAAGAGGCACTGTGAATTTCATCTAGTATTAAATCTTCCTCAGGGTAGTTTTAAAATTTAAATTTATACAAAATTGGTCCAAAAGCCACACTTTTAGTAGTATGGACTTTCCTCAGGGTATACCAGGGGTATATAGAATATTGAGATCTGCAAGTATCTTGGGTAGGGGAGAAAGCTAGATGGAGAGAACATATGTGCACTTATTCCTGAAGAGGTGTGAGGCCAACCTTGTCTTTGAGGGCTTGTGGGAGTAGCCAGAGGGAATTTTAAGTAACATGGGTCAAAAATGTTTGCTTACTGATGTTAATATCCTCTTACTTGTACCCATAGACAGGGGATGAGTGTAGAAGAGGGGCAGTTAAGACATGTGTCTTAAAGGGATTCATTTCTTCCCAGTCTTGGTTCTCCACTGGGACTACTCACTTTTAAAAACCTGTCCAGATTAGACAGAATCTAATGGCACCATGTAGACAAAATAAACAAGAAGAGACCGGCACATGGAGTCCTAGAAGAAGCAGCAGCAGCAGCCATATTTTGCTCTATTGTGAAAAGTGGAAGGAAAATTAAATGTCCTTTGGGCTTCTTGAAGATGGATACAATGTCATCACCAAGACTACTCAACACAGGCTCCCTGACAAAAGAATGACTGAAACAAAGGTCATGCAGCAGAAGTCTGGTTAAGGCGCCAGGCCTGTCTCTGATGTGTGGCATCAGTTTCTCAGAACACGAGCTCTTGGAGGGCAGAGCTCAGGTGGTCTACCCTTCCCCTCGCTGTCTCTGGTGCCTCCCTTTTCCTCCAAGTACCTACAAAGAATTGTACACTCACTCTGAGCCTAATAAATGACTGGATAGGATGATCAGATTAGAATAAGCTATTTGTAACCTTAATAATGTCTGAGAAATATTGTCGGTACTTTTGAATTTTAAGAATTCCACATATGCAATTTAGAAAAGAGTTGAAAACAGATAAAAAAAAGAAAATCATTTGCTATGGCACTAATTATGAAACAGGGTGCAGCCCAGAGGGGGGGCCCAAATAGGGATTTGGAATGGGATCCAGAACTCAAGGTGTCTAAGAGGTATTAGAAAGATATGTGGGATGTCTTCAGTCCTTCCCCTCATAGGTGTGAGTTGGGGGAAGGGACACATGGAGCAGGAACATGCAGAGCTATTTTGTACAGCAACAGCTTTGCAGCTAACCTCTGGATGGTCATTTAATATATTTATAACCTTTAACTGGTTTCATAGATATGTTAAATAGCTGTGGCCATGCCTTGAGCTAGGGAGATGGAAGCAACTTCCATCCAAGACGTAACTGGGGGGTAGGTACCCTTGGTTACAGTGCCTGCGTGAGAACTTAGACAAGATTGGCTCCATGACATGGGGCCACATCTGCCTAGACTCACGATGGTAGCCCAGTGAAGTTGAAATAATACAGGAATGCTAGCAGGTGTAATTGATTGTAGGAGGAGTCAGAAATGGGGGTACAGAGGAAGGTTGGCGCGGGGATTTAAACCCAGACTCGGCAGCCATTAAAGGAGGACCACGTGGCTGTGACAGTAGAGAGAGAACCACGTGGTTTTGGCAGAGTGGGGACCCCTGCAGCTTTGTGAGAGTGAGGACCATGTGGCTTTGGGGTGCTTCCTTTGGCCACATGGCTTAAGAAGTAGGAAAGACTTTGCCTGGAAGAAGAAGGGTGAAGGGATTCTTACTGGTGGGTCATGAGAAGGTGCCACACGACAATGAGTTAACTGAAGACCCTGGTGGCAACACAGCTGATGGTGCTGGGAGCCTGAATCTTGGAGTTCTACTTCTTTTCCTGAGATACGGTACCCCAGATTAGGGCAGAGGGAGAAAGAAGGACTGTGTGCATTTGTGGGTATCCTAAAGGACTTTGATATTTTAATGAAGACATTAGGTCACTACTTTAAGTCTGTATAGCTTTAAATAAACATTTCCTTTCCTTTTCACAAATCTCTGGCATTGAGAGACATCTTTCCTCTGGTGGCAGACATAGCAAAGTTAGTGGGGGGGTCCTTTTGGTAATAGTATATCGTGACCCCCTTGGCCTTGTTCTGTAACAATTAGACATAGTAAGATAGCAATCTCTTTGTACAGAAGTGAGATCACACTGTACGTATTCTTGTGTCCTGTTTTTTCCCTTTGTGACAAACTATGAACATCTTTTCTGTGGCAAAGTTTTAGAAGTACCCTACTGATGTAATGTCTTCCTCTTATGTCCTACTCTAACCCAGCTTCAGAATTTTAAAAACTAAAATCCATGCCTCCTTTCCTGCTCCTAACGAATCGCTCTCATTTATTAGGCCTCCAGGATTCAGCAAACTGTGTCAGTTCTGTATGAGACACAGAAAAGAAATGAGCTCACCCAAATGGGAAAGTTACATTTTAAAATGCAGCTAAAAATACCCCAAAGAGTAGCAAAACCTCAAGGGAAAAGAGAACTTCGGCAGCACAAAAGTTCACTTTTCCCTGGAACAGCCACCATCCTCCCCTCCCCAGGCAGCTAATGCGGGTGCAGAGAGAGATACCAGGAATGGGGGAGAAGCAGCTCCACCTAACAGTAGCACTCATTCAAAAAGCTTATTTGGATGTTAATAAATTTGTGAGTAATGCTGCAATGAGCACAAGAGTGCAGATATATTGATTTTATTTTGAGGTACTGATTTAGTTTCCTCCAGATAAGTACCCAGCAGTGGAATTCTTGGATTGTATGACAGTTCTGTATTTAATCTTTTGAGGAACTTTCATACTGTTTTTCTAGGGTGGCTTCATCAGTGTACATTCCCACAAAGAGTGTGCAAGGGTTTCCTTTTCTCCACATTCTCATCAACATTTGTTACTTCTTGTATTTTTAATATAGGTATTTCAGTGTCTTCTTAATGCTCATCAGAGTGACCACCAGTCCGATGGAGAAGTTAGGCATGAGGAAAAAGCCAGGCCAGGAATGACTGCATTTGCCCCAGCTCTGCGTGGCTACCTGGCTTTCATTAAGTTCATACCATTTGTTAAATAAAATGGATCACACAGTAAATGTAGAAAACTGTGTGGTCTCCTCCCTCATCAGGGAACCTGCAATGCTTCAGGTAATGTTCTTTCCTTTAAAATATTAAAAATGATAAAATAATACACATTAGTTTGAGAAAATTAGGGAACAGATATGAACATAAGGGAGAAATTAATTGATTTTTATATAAATTACAAGTAGCATTGTTGATATCTCTCTTTGCAACCCATGACATTATATAGTACAGTTAGTGTTCTGGTGTTTTCTCTAATCAATGAATGATGAATATATTTCAGGTGCATCTGGTTAGAATTATTTCCTAATGTGCTTCTGTTTTTCCTTATGTTCTGTTGTAACCAAACTTAATTTTATTAAGTCTTGCAGGCACTCGCACTTGTTTTATGCTGGGGCCAAATAGAGCTGTCTTGCATGAGGCAGACAGCACTGGGTCTAACCTAAGGGGCGTGCTGATGCTGAAAAATAGTAGTGGCTCTGTGGGGAAGTGGGAGGGAAACCCAAGAGGAAATGGGAAGCCAGGAAAGAGTTTGATTTCGCTGTACAATAAAAAGAAGATAGAAGGAAGCCTGGGATTTCACTGTTGTAGTAGAGGTTACTTACAGCCTGGACATTTTGAGAGCTGGAAAAGGGAAATTTGGAGGAGGGACCTGTGGCATGGATTCCCAGGCCCCACTGACATGACCCCAGCACCTGGCCATGCCAGCAGCCTGGGGTCAACACAACTTCACCGGTGATGATCTGTTCAACAGATGATTTATTTGTGATCACAGTGACAACCAGATGCAATGTGTTCTGTTTCAGTGGTAGTATTTTGCCATCAAAATTTTAAAACCATCAGAATGCATGTTCATTTAGGGGTAATTAGAAAATCCTGAAAATCAAAATGATAATAAATGTCATTCATTATGTCTTTTTTTATTTGTAGTGGTGTGAAAATATATGTATAAAAATAGGATGATAAATTCTTATTGTTGGTGCCCTAGCTTTCCCCATATTAATCTATTAATGTTTTCAGTAGCATAGTTTTTGGGCAGTACACTATCAGTTTGGCAATGTCTCACCTTACTTTCAATTTTAACCACAGCTAATCAGATTGACATTTCACTTTAAAGCAGGTACACCTCCCCTTCATGACTCTGGTCGGTCACTGCCGTGTGATGAGCCTCCAGCACCCAGCAAATAGCATTGGTTCTGCGTAGTTAGAGAAAGAATGGGACCACCTAAAGGGGCATGTGGAAGCTAGAGAAAAATTAAACCCAGAAGGAACTGCAGGGAAGTGTAGAAGCAGATCAGAGAGGACTGAATGCTTGAAAGGAGGTGGGGAGATCTTGCAGCATTAGGCAAGAGAAAAAGGGAACAGGGGCTTCCTGTTTAGTAGTAAAGGTTACAGAAACCTAGGGAATTTTTTTAATAAAGAAAAGCATGATATTTTATATGAATACATGGAAAGAGCTGCTGCTTCATTCCTTGCGCTGATCCCCAGAGCTCCTTGTATAGATAGTGCTGTGCATCTCCTGAAGTAGGGCATATTTTCCAAGCACTGTGGAGAGAGTCATAAAATCAATAAGGCTGCTTAGAAATAATCAGTGTTAAGAGTTCTAGGCAAGATAGTGGAGTAGGAGGAAACTGCACTCACCCCCTCCCATAACTACATCAAAATTACAACTAAATTATAGAACAATTAACCTGGATAACTATCTGAACATGAGCTGGATAAGCATCCTATGACTAAGGATATAAAGAAAGCTACATTGAGACTGGGAGGAGGGACAGAAATGTAAAATGGGCTAGCCCAGAATGCACGTGTGGCAGTTGAAAATCAGGGGGCCTACCTCAGCTGCAGAGGTGGCCCCAAAGAGTGAGGGGTCTCAGTCCCATAGTAGGCCCCCCAGCCCTGGGTTCCAGTACAGGGAAGAGAAGCCCATGTAACATCTGGCTGTGAAAACCAGTGGGGATTCCATCCATCTGGGTGAGATGGAAGGCTGCTGGAAACCCAGGTGTCCTCCAAAGGGCCAGCGCACAAACTCTGGCTTGCAGGTACTCATGCTGGACTCTGGAGGAGGGACAGCAGCTCAGGGGGCACACGAGACCTACAGTGAGAGACTGAGTTTTGTGGCTTTGAGGGGAGGGACAACCGCCAATGTCCCTGTGGTTGGTCAGTTCTCCTGTGCAGGCAAACGACGCCATATTTCCTGAGTTGAGCCCTCCCCTCACATAGTCAAATCTGAAACTGGTTTACCTTGGTGAAGTCCACTAGCTCCTCCCTGATGACTCCCTGAAACCCTTCCCTACCCAACTCACCCGTGGCTTTAGGTTCTCTTGGGGCCAACTGGCCTGGGCCCTTGTTGCAGCTGTTTTTTAAAAAACTCTCAAGTAATTTTAGTAAAGCTCAGAGATACACAGCGAGAAACTGAATTGTGTGGCTTCAGGCTGAGGCCATCTTCCTGCATGGCCAATAGGTGGCACTGTTCCTGTATCGAGCCCTTACCCTGCAGAGCCAAATCTTAGTCTGTATTAGTTCGGTGAACACTGCTAGCTTCACCCTGGGAACTCCCTAAAACCCCAACCACTGCAAATGTCTACAGGCCCCAGGTGGGTGGAAGCTGGCTTAAGTATACCCTGAGGCTTTTCTTGAGTGACCTCAGACCCAGCATCAGCATTAAGTTTGTATCTATATTAACCAGTCACCCACCCTAGTGACTCCCTGGGATCCTGCCACATGAAACTGGTGTACTGCCTGAAACTCTTTCAATGGCTGAGCCTTACTGGTAGCTGGCAGGTAGTGGCTGATCTCAGGGTGACTTGGGCCTTTTTCTCACCTGTCCCAGGACTGGTACTGGCAGCAGACAGTCTCATTTTTCAGTTTGGCTCCTCCCATGTGCAATCAGGTCTAGCATAGGCAGCTACCAACTGTGGGTCGCTTTGTAGTCTCTAATGGATAGCCTCAGGCCAGTCACAGGCAGCATCTCACATTGACCTGCCTTGGAGTTCTTTGAAAGAGCCTCCAGAACCAACTCACCCAGTGGCTTCCTTCGGACCACCAGAAAGCACTGTCTGTTTAGCTCAAGAAGCAGCATACCCAAAAGGAGGTCTCAGAAGGCACTGGATCCTGCTGGGGAAAATCATGCTCCGTAGGATCAGCCCAAATACTGTAGCTCATGTGCTGTGGTTGTAGCAAATCCTCACAACCAGCCAGCCTGAAGGTCAATTACATCCATTGAAGTGGCAATAACAATCAAGGCTCCACTACAATAGATGGGCACACACAACACATACCTGGGTTGTTGCACCACTGGGAATTGCACCATTGGGCCTCACAGGACACCTACTACATAAGGTCATCTTGCAAAGACTAGGAGATATGGCAGCTCCACCTAATGCGTAGAAACAAACATGGAGGGGCAGCCAAAATGGGAAGATACAGAAACATGTGTTAAATAGAAGAACTGGAGAGATCTCCAGAAAAAAGAATGAAATAAAATGGAGGCAAGCAATCTACTAGATACTGAATTTATTTATTTATTTTAATATTTTTTAGATTTAAAGAAATTATTTATTTTTAGAGAGAGGAGAAGGGAGAGAGAAAGAGATGCAGAGAAACAAATGTGAGGACGAAACATTGGTCAGTTCCCTCTCAAATGCACCCCAACTAGGAACCAAAGCTGCAACCCAGGCATGTGCCCTATGGGGAATTGAACCAATGACTTGATGATCTTTTGCTTTAAGGGAAGACTCTTAACCAACTGAGCCACATCAGTCAGGGCCCAGATTCTAAGTTTAAAATACTGGCTATAAGGATGGTCAAGGAACTTAGGGGAAGAATAGGTTAACTCAGTGAGAACTTCAGCAAAGAGACAGTAAGTGTAGAAAAGGACATCGAAACCATAAAAAAGAACTAGTCAATAAAGAACCAATAATTGCAATGAAGAATACACTAGAAGGAATGAACATCAGATTAGTTAAAGCAGAGGCTTGAATCAGCGATTTGGAAGACAGAAAACACATAATTAGAATAGCAAAAAGAAAAAAAAATTGAAAAAACTGAAGATAGCTTAAGTTACCCTAGGACAACATCAAGAGTAACAACATTCACATCATAGGGGCACCAGGAGAAGAGAGAGAGCGAGGGATAGAGAAACTGTTTGAAGAAATACTGATTGAAAATGTTTCTAACATGGTGAAGGAAAAATACACACAAGTTTGTTAAGTGCAGAGTCCCGAACAGGATGAACCCAAAGTGGCCCACACCAAGATACATCATGATTAAAACAGCAAAGGTTAACAACACAGAGAAAATCCACCTTCACCCCTCTTATTCAATATTGTAGTGGAAATCCTAGTTATATCAGTGAAGACAAAAAGAAAAAATAAAAGGCATCCACATAGGAAGAGATAAAATAAAACTGTCTTTATTTGCAAATGACATAACAGTGTATATGGAGAATCCTAACTACTAGAACTGATAAATAAATTCAGTAAAGTAGGATATAAAAATAAATACTCAGAAATCATTTGTACTTTATATACTAATAATGAACTAATAGGTAGATAAACTAAGAAAACAATCCCATTTACAATTGCAGTAAAAAATACTTATGAATAAATTTAATCAAAAAGGTAAAAGACTTGTACTTTGAAAAATGTAAGACATGGAAGAGAGAAATAAAAGAAGATGCAAATAAATAGAAGCATATACTGTGCTCATGGATAGGAAGGATTAATATCATTAAAATGTACATTCTACCCAAAGTAATCTACCAATTTAATGCAATTCCCATAGAAATGCCAATGGCATTTTTCATAGAACTAGAACAAATAATTAAAAAATTTATATGAAAGCACAAAAGACCCCAAATGGCTGGAGCAATCTCAAGAAAACAAAACAAAACAAAACAAAACAACAAAGTTTGGAGATATCTTCCTACCTGATATTAAACTGTACTGTAAAGCAATAGTAATCAAAGCAGCATGGTACTGGTACAGAATAGAAAGTTCAGAAATAAACCCATGCTTATATGATGAATTAATATGTGAAAAAGGGGGCAAGAACACACAATAGCGTAAAAACAGTTTCTTCAGTAAATGGTGTTAAGATAACTGGATAGACACGTGCAAAAAATGACACTAAACCACCTTCTTATACTATGTACAAGAATAAACTCAAAATGAAGAAAAAATTTAAATACGACTTGAAACCATAAAACTTCTAGAAGAAAACATAGGCCATAAAATCTTGGACATTTCTCTTAGTAGTATTTTTTTCTGACATATCTTCTTGGGCAAGGGAAACAAAAGAAAAAAGTAAACAAATGGAACTACATCAAACTAAAATTTTTTTGCACAGCAAAAGAAACCATCAACAAAATTAAAAGACAACCCATTGAATGGAAGAACATATTCACCAATGATACATATGATAGGAGATTAATGCCCTGGTTGGTGTGGCTAAGTAGATTGAGCACCGGCCTGTGAATTGAAAGGTCACTGCTTCCATTCTCAGTCAAGGCATATGCCTAGGTTGTGGGCCTGGTCCCTAGTTGGGGCACATGCGAGAAGCAACCAGTTGATGTTTCCCTCTTTCTCTTTCTCCCTCCTTTCCCTTCTCTAAAAATAAATAAATAAAATCTTAAAAATTATATATTATAAACATTATATATTAAATATTAAATGCATTATATTAAATATTATATAAAATAGAAATATTCATATCCTATTAATATAAAGCATATTAATTTATATAAATATTTATATAATATTTATATTATAAATGGTAATAATAAATTAAATATTATACATGTTAATATATTAAATATATATTTATATATTAAAATGCTATATATATAACTTATAAAACTCAACAACAAAAGAAGTCCTATTAAAAAATGGGCAGGGGTCAGTCCTGAACAGATACTTCTCCAAGAGGACATACAGATGGCCAACAAACATGTGAAAAGATGCTCAATATCACTAATCATCAGAGATATTCAAAGTAAAACCACAATGAGATATCACCTCACACTTGTCAGATTGGCCATCATCAATAAATCCACAAACCACAAGTGCTAGAGAGGATGTGGAGAAAAGGGAACCCTTATGCCCTGTTGGAGGAAATGTAGATTGCTGAAACCACTGTGGAAAACAGTGTGGAGGATCCTAAAAAAATTAAAAATAGAACTCCCTTATGACCCAATGATTCCATTTCTAGATATATCTGAAGAAACCCCAAATATTCATTCAAAACAATATATGCATCCTTATGCTCATTGCAACCTTATTTATAACAGCCATGATTTGGAAGCAACCCAATGCCTATCAATAAACAATTGGATAAAAATATAGTGGTGGTACATATATTCAATGGAATATTACTCAACCATAAAAAAGAATGAAATCTTACCATTTGGGACAGCATGAATGGACCTAGAAGGTGTTATGCTTAGTGAAATAAGTCAGTTAAAGAAAGACAATACCATATGATTTCACTTATATGTGGAATCTAAAGAACAATATAAATGAACAAACAAAACAGAAACAGCCTCATAGATACAGAGAACAGACTGATGTTTTCCAGAGGGTGGGGGTTTGGGAGGATGGGTGAGAAAACTGAAGGGATTAGGAAATACAAATCTGTAGTCACAAAGTAGTCATGGGATATAGTGTACAGCCTTGGGAGTACAGTCAATAACTCTGTATGGTGCCCGGTAAGTGCTTGGATTATTGGGGGGAATCACTTCATATATTATGTAATTGTCTAATCATTATGCTGTATACCTAAAACTAATATAACATAATATTAAGTGTCAACTGTAACTGAAAAAATAAAAAAAGAACTAATCAGTGGTAATCAACAAGGTTAATATCAAATTCACTTTCAAGGGTGTAATTTTACCTTTAGACTTTTAAAATGGCAGGAGAAATACGGGTTCATTTAATAAAAACAGAAAACACAGATAGGCCAAAAGGTAAAAATTATTTGTCATATATTTTGTCATATAGAGATAAAAGCATATATATCTCTTTTTATTTTTTAATGCTCACCTGAGGATATGTTTATTGATTTTAGAGAGAGAGAGAGAGGAAAGAAGAGAGGGAGAGAGGAGAAACATTAATGTGAGATAGGTTGCCTCCTGTACTCACCCCAACTGGGGATCGAACCCACAACCTAGGTATGTGCTCAGACTAGGTACTCTGGGATGGAACCCACAATAACTTTGTGCCTGGGATGATGTTGCAGCCAATTGTGCAGTTCGGCTAGGGCTAGATACTTCTTTTTACATAAAGGGGATTATATTTACTTCCTGATTTTTCTGTAACTAAGATTTATAAACTGCACTATTGGCTGTATTACTTTTGAGGTACACTCTTGCTGTGATAATGCTCTTTAACCACTATTAATTAGCTTAAGAGGGTTTTTTTTTCCTGAATTGAACAGGCAGCCTTCACTTCTTGTCCCCAATCACTACCCTTAGCTTATCCTCAGAGGAAGGGAAACCACTGACACCTGAGTGTGCCATAAGGCAAGAACTGCTCTATTTTTCAAAGGCATGCCGAAGTTTTAAAGCCCAGCTGGAGTCCCTTGAAAGAGTGGGGAAGAACACTCACAGGAACAGAACCCTGGGGCTGGGCAGGGAAGAGTGAGGTTAGGAAACAGGGTAGACAGAAGGAATCCTGGGCTTTCACGGTGCATAATGAAGATTGCCCAGTGCCTAAAACCTCCAAAGCTGGTGCATAATGAAGATTGCCCAGTGCCTAAAACCTCCAAAGCTGAGGCAAGAGCAGGTTTTATAGGGAAGTGCCTGGCAGTCATGGGTCTCTGCCCCCATCCTCTCTAGTACAGTATTGTACACATACTCTGAGGTTAATGGAACACTTAGATTGACTAAAATAACGGTATGTTTAAAGATACTCTATGCCTTTATAAATGACCACAAAGAACTCTAGGCAGCTGTTGGACTCAGTTTAAGTGTTTACCGGGAGAAATGGATTTCTGCATCATGTCCTAGGACCAAACTAATGATCAGAGTCACATCAAGTATGTCAGTGGCACAGCAAGAATTCCCCTCCTTCTATTTTTTCCCCAGCTCTGTTAGGATTAGCTGTAACCAACAAGTGTTGCAAGCCAGCTGCATACCCTGTAGGAAATCTGGAGGTGAGAGAAAAGCTGGGCCAAGGTCGGCTGCATCTGTTTCTGCTCTGTGCAGTCACCTCTTCCCCTGTTTCTGAGATCTTGGCTGGTAAATAGGAAAATACAGCAGGGGGTTTGAGTGTGTGTGGTGTCTTTCTGCCAATATGTAACCCACCTGCAGTTACCTTTCTACCTTTTTAATGTGTAAAATAACACACATAACACAAGCTTATTTAAGAAAAAGGAAAAAAAACACAAATTAACCAGGAAACACTGATCAGAAAAAATATATAAAAAATAAAAATTATTTATAGTGACTTAAAGATAGTAATATAAATATATTTTTCCAAATTGAATCACCCTGTAAGTACTGTTCATATCCTGCGTTTTTCCCCTTTGTATGGACTGAGAATATCTCACCCCTGCCATCACATTTGAATTGCAATCAAACCCAAGTTCTGTTTCTTATTTATGCTGTTCTCTAACCAATTTTACCCACTGTAAAATTTTATTTTCCTTTTGAGTCCCTCATAATTTCCCTCCCTGTCCCATGAAAGTCAATAGTACGCACTGTCCTCGCAATTCAGCAAAAACAGTGTTATACAGAAATAAGATCCTCTAGAACTGAGTCCCTGTGGGTACTGCAGAGAAGGAGTAGTACAGTAACAGAGGGAGGTAGAATGCTGGGTATCAGTTCTTTCTGCAGGAAGAACACAAATTTCCCTGGCAGAGTGAAGGTTTTTCAGGTATCAGATGGTGGAAATGCTGTAGAGTCAATGCTTTGCAGAGGAGCACAGGAAAAGGCTTTCTTCTCTGCCTGGGGGAGTACTGGGTTATGAGCCAGAAGTTAACAAACACTTATGGATGATTATGATGGAATAATGTACTCAGGTCATTTTTTTCATAATCCCACAACAGAGAGATGTTTCCCTTTCAAACCTCTAAAATTATACAGGTACTACATATTAATTTGAGAACAGATGAATATAATGAAGGAAATGTTTATCCTATATACTGTTTACTAACAGTGTTGTATCTTATTTCTTTTACAACAACTGGGGTCATATTATACATTCCGTCCTTCAATTCTGTGAGGTACTCCAAAACCCTTTCAATAAAATCTTTCTACTGTTTAAGCTGGGGTGTCCCTTTTTGGTGTTTGATACCAAGAAACCTTAAGTAGTATACACAGAAGAATTATGGGAAAGATAAAAGAAAAATTGAGGAAGACACTCAGGTCTAGTAAAAGGTGTTGTTCTCTATGGAACAAGTTAAAGTTACAAAAACCAAACCAAACCAAAAACAAGCCCTCATCTTAAACTGCATGAAAAAAGAAACTTATTGATAAATGGGACACAATTAAAAAGAGAATTAGTTCTTACTATAGCAGGAAAAGGTATTAGAAATTGAAGAGTCTTCAATTTCATTAACTTAGTAAATGCTTTCCAAAACTTAGAAGTATCTAAAAAAATAAAATAAAATAAACCTCAGTATATGATATAGGACTCACTTAAAGATATGGGTGTGGGAAGAACCAAACAATAGTAACCCAGGATAGAAAGTCTTTGAAGATTCTTCAGTTGGTGAAACCTCTAGTGTGAGACCAAACTAACCAGATGCCGTGCCAGGGAAGAAACACCGCACTGGCCAATAGAACAAGAAAGATGAGACCAATTATTTCCTCAAAAAAAGATTTTTCAACATTTCCGTGTTTTGCAAATATTCTAAATTAAGTATGAACAGAGCATGAGACTTTGTTTCCTTTAAGATAAAGTGCATATTTTAAAACAAAATTTAAAGGCTCACTAAAAAATGTAGTTTACAATGGTCACTTCAAAAGGAAGATCTTGTAAACATCAGCTCTTCTTGGATGACCTGTCAGATTTTCTCAATCTTTTTTCTTACTTAATTTTGTTAAAGAAACAGGGAAACAATTTTGAATTAAACTAACATTTGTATGCAGGTAAGATTGGATGCATTCATCTCTAGGATGAGTGAGTCCATCTTCCATTCTAGGACCACACACACACACACACACACACACACACACACACAATCCAGGGGTCAAAGAAACCAAATGTGGATTTTTTAAAAACATTGTGTGTACAGGCTAGAAACCTAAATTTGTCTATTATACTGCTCTCAAAATCAGGTCTTGTATGACTGCTTTTGGTAGGGTTGTGTCCTTTTCTATCAAGTTTCAAGTTGCTACTGTATTTACTGCCAATGAATGTTCGGAGTTTACTAGGGCACTAATGGATTTTGATCAGTGATCTCAAGTCTTCAAACTCTTCAGCCATTATATTGCATACTTTCAGCACCAGGTACTCATCTTCCCTAGTAGTTACAGAGGACATCACACTCACAGACAATGAGGAGTCATGGAAAATCTAAAATAGACTTCTGACTGTCAGTCTGCTTTTCAGAAGCAATTACTATTATTGGGCTCAATTCCACTGGTAGTATGGAGAGTTACATTAGTTCTGAAATAGCAGTCAGATAGATGCTTACATGTCTGTGGAGTTTGCATTTATTTCTGTTTTTCCTCTAACATGTAGTTATGGACAACAATGAGAGTAACTTTAGTGACTTCCTTTGAATACTTTAACTTTAAAATGGACAGAAAAGTGAACGGTCACTGTAGCCTCTTTGAAACTCCATGCTAGGGGAAAGGGAGAGGAGTAGACGTAGAAGTAGGGGAGGGAGAAATATAAAGATGAAAAAAAGGTGATTTATTTTATTTTTCCAAGCAAGCTTCCCCAGATACATAAGAAAATGGAAAAAGGACTTCAATTCCCATGAGCAATATTATTTGTAGCTGAAGTTATTTAAAGCCACACCAGAAATTGACCACTCTTTATATTCTTTGATAAAGTTTTGTGGGTTTTCTCTTACTTTACAGTTTGTGTGTATTTGAAAGGTTCCAATCTCATCTCAGTTGAAGAAAAAGGATAAGATGATTCTTCCATTCCTTTAAGTTTTACCATTTTAACTCATGCAAGTTAAATCTACCAGCAGATCCAAGGACCTCATTCAAGAATGATAGGTTAAGTCAAAAGTTCAGGCACTGTTAAGAGCAAGAACAGATTTTGAGGCAAAAAGCAAGATGAAAACTAAATTAAAAGAGAAATTTTCCTCTCAGAATAGGATTGAGATGCCCAGAACTCCTTTTTATCAGGTGCTGGTAAATAATGGACTCTGTTGTACTGTAACCAAAATTACTTTTAGAATAGATGAATGCCTTGCAAGGGGGTGCTGTGGTGGGTCATCTCCGGGAAGGGGTAACATGGGTTCTGTTTAGATCCACATCTTGGTTTAGCTATTCAGATTTCATGAGAAGTCAATTCCAACCCCAACATGGTTTATTAATAATGCACTTTGATCTATACCTAACTGGAATCAAAGAGTAACTGGTCAAGTGTTGATCAAGGAGTATAACCTGAAATATATAGTTGCCAGGTAGCTACCAAAACTCCACAAAGTGCCCTGGTGGTGTGGTTTGGTTGGCTGGAGTGTTGTCCCATGGAGAGAGGTCACAGATTTGATTTCTGACCAGGGCACATATGCAGGCTGTGGGTGTGATCCTCGGTCAGGGTGCATACAAGAAGACAACCAATCAATGTTTTTCTCTTACATTGATGTCTGTCTGTCTGTCTGTCTGTCTCTCTCGCTTCCTATGGCTCTAAAAGCAATGAAAAAATGTCCTTAGGTGAGGATAAAAATTTTAATAATAATAATAAAAAATCTCTGAAAAGTACTTGAAGAATATGCTTTACATACACTTATAGAAACTTAAAATCTCTCAGTAGATGATCATTACATCAAATAATAGGTTCCCAGACCATATCATTAGCTTCCAGAACAGCTTTTACTGAGTTATGCTTTCCTACAGTTGCTAATTTTATAGTATGTGGTTGGCACAATCAGATCAGAGATGTTCTTTCTGAATAAAAGCTAATAACTTGTTGGCTTGATTGGTTCACACCCTTTACCTCATTTTTTTTTTTCCATGTGAGGAAACCAAGCTACTTTTTGGTTGGTGTCTTTTCAAATTGTGGTGAGTTCTTAGGCCCTCTCCAAGTACTTAGACTTCTTTGGGTTTAGGACTCAGACTGCTTTTTCCAGTCCATAGGTATGCTGTACTCCCTCTCATCAGCGATGTCTCACCCATAGGCAAAGAAAGCTGCTAAGGATGTTGTCAAAAGTTGGAAATGAGACAAAAGGATGACTATAGGTCATTTCAATATAATTTGGGATTGTTACTAGTAGGTTTACCAAGGGATTACCTGATTCTTTAGTAAAAGATACCTTTGCTTGATTTATTTTTTACCATTGATTAGGGCTTGAACTCTGTATAGTTAGAAGACTGATAAATTATGAATAATTTTTACTAGTATAAATTATATGCATTCTTTGGTAGAAAACTATAAGCCAACAGATTATGGTTTTATTCCCTAATAGACATCAACCAATTTTTAAAAATCCAATCTATCCAACATTTTGTCACTTCTTTTCTGATTGACTGCAAATGCTCATTGAACCAGTTTTACTATGCTGCTGAGTTAAACACAATGATGTGCATCATCGAGTTAAACACATCTTTGACATGTGGTCACTATATATTTTAATGAGAATTATATTTTTAACATTTTGAAATTTATATCTTAAAAATCCTTTTATATTCTCTGAAGGCAATCTTATAATATTTTAGGGTTTCATCTGTCTAAAGAGCTCTCTATTTTTAGATCCCTGAAAGTCAGATTCTTATTTCTGATGATTTTTATGAAAAGTAGAATGGTGTTATGACCACCGAACTAGAGTCAGATAGATTTGAGCCAGAATTGCAGCTTCCTGGTATACTTTGCAACTTTGAACAGATCACTTAACTTCTCTGGTCATGTTTTCCTTAGGATAGAATGAATCACATGTATTGCAACAATTAAGTTTCTCTGTTTATTCATCACTGGTAACATAACCTCATTTAACCTTAATTACCTCTTTAAAGGCTTCATCTCCAAATACAGTCACATTGGGGTTTAAAGCTTCAACACTATGGGTTTAGGGGAGATACATTTCAGTCTATAACATTTATTTGCTACTGGTGATGTTAGCTCTCAGTTCTTGAGTACAGCCAAAAAAAAAAAAAAAAGAATTAAGAGCCAGGAACTCTAGCACAAAAGGAAGTTTATTTAGCATGCAAAGCAAAATTACACTCACAAACAACTGAATGGGCTGCTCAGAGAGCTGCCTTGGCCTTTTAGAAAGTCACAGAGGCAGAAGAAGTGAGCCAGCTGGCCTGCATGGACTCAGGAAACAAGTTACAGAGCAAAAGAAGGGCTTTTAGGAAGAGGTTCAGGAGATTAGCCCAGGACAAGCTGCTGCTGCCTGCTGTTCCCCTGGTTGCAAGTTTCATGGGGACTCTGACAGCTTAGCAGGAAGAAAGCAAAGATACATGCTTAAGGAAAGAAGCTGGGGAAGTCATGGACATGTTCCAGGAAGAGCATGCACTGGGTCCTTTTTCTTAAGAGTTTTTATCAGTTTTCTAAAGGTGGTAATTTTAGGGTAGGGCTCTGGAAAGGATCTCAACAGAATATTCATCAGATTTCCAGGGGTGTTCTTTAATATGAGGATTCATCAAAGTGAGCATATAGGATCAGGGCTGTGGTCTCTCCTGATTGATTGGTACCAGGGTGGGGTGTTCATTGGTCATTGCATCTGGTCCTGATGCAGCCATGATATCACTTAATCTGGTTTTGCTGCTTTTCTGAGCCTAGAGCTGAAACGCAACTGAGGCCTAGATGTTAACTCTAGCTTGACAAAACTCTGTCTCTGTGATCAACAGACCAGAGGTTTTGTCCCTAAGATTATCTGATATTGATTGGAATCTCACTGCCCTGAGGGCTTAATGCTTAAGGGAGTGGTCCTGCAAGGGAGAAGGAGGCAGAGGAGTCAGGGTGCGCGATGAGGCTGGTCTGAATCAGCTATCAGTGTCAGTTTTCCCATTCTACTTGCCAAGGAATTTTTTACTATTCTGCCTCATATCTCAATAAAAAGTTTACTTAAGGCAAAACAAAAGGCAAAAACACAAAAGAAAAAAAGCAATTGGATTCCTGGAGGAAAAAAATAAACAGGCTTGAAGCTGCATTTAAGAAATGACCTTAATGCTGATTTTTCCTAGGTAACCTTTCTTTTTCTACAGCTTTTGTCCCTTTTGGGGTGGACATCCAGCAAACAGTTCCTTGTTCCTTCAGCCTTTTAACAACATGAACTTTTAGGTAACCCATCCAAGGCCCACTTCAGGTGACTATCTCTTTAGCTTTCTCAGTTCTGATGAGATATTCCACCCCTGACACAGAATGTTGTGACTCCCTAACACACCTTGACCATCCCCCAAACCAAATCTTCCTGGAGGCGGTGAGATTTCGTCTTTGGGGAATTTTACTTCAATAACCTTTTTTTGGTGTTCTTTTTGGAAGACAGAACTAATCTTACACATAGATATATATGTGAATATATATCTTATACATATATATATACATATTTTTTGACAAAAAGGTGCTTGATTATTTCAGAATCCTTTAGTTAATATGAAACATAGGAAAAAAGTTTGAGAAAAGAAACTATGTAACACATTCATGTATGTGAGACTTTGATAAACTGTATAGCTAAAACTCCCCATATTTTGTATCTAGGCCTCCTTCTTCTACACAAACTTTAATTTATAACAAAAGAAGAAGAAGGAAATTGGAACGAGAAAGAGAGGACCAGAAAGACATAGGCAAGGTTGTAAGCTAGAACATGGCTGTTTACCTTAGAAGTGAATGAACACACAGAGAAGAAAGGCTTTGAAAAGCATATATGCAAATGTCAGACCAAAAACAGACGTGAAAGATAAAATAGAGTTCCATATCCTTGTGTGGAATCATGTGTCTACTCTTAGGAACAATGCAGCTGATTTCCAATTATTTGGCTTGAGTATGCTGGTTGCCTAAAAATCTGGCAATTTAACTATTTGCATGTGGAGAAGCAGGACTGAAAGTTCTTTGTAGAAACAGACATCTCCGTTTCTCCCACACAGGGCCCAGGATAATTCCCGTAAAGGAGCACACATTGATAAAGTGTTCAAAGTGATTTTCTGGGTCAAGCCCTGCATTACAACAAATATGGATTCAACAGAAAAGTAAGCCTTAAATTGCTTACTCTTCTTTTATAACCATAATTCCTTTTGCTGCTGCCTAGATTGTAACACAAGCAAATAAATCCTTTTAATTGGCCCACCCCCGGGGGCAAACAGCTCGCCCCAGTAAGTAATCATGTGGAAGAGTGGAGGCAGCAGAGGTGGGGTGCATCCTGCTGAACAATCTTTGCTTTTATTTTACCAACTGATTTTAAAAGGCTGCATTGTAACTTGGCATTAAATATTTAAGAATGATATTTAGGTAAGATTGATTCATTTAACAGGCATAATGGAGTGGGGAAGCCGCATGGAGCGACTAAAGGGCTTCACAGTGGGAAATCTATGCTAGCAGGCATCAATCCGCACCTGGTAATGACCATGAATAGGCTCGTCGTCTTGCTATTTAAATAAATTGATGTGCAATTCATCTGCTGTTTAGAGCCATTGGAAATGCACTGCACTAACTCTGTTCCTTGGCAAGCATCCCAATTAAGTGCCTGGGTCATTTATCAGAGTGCCAAATGTAGTTTAAGTTGCTACCAAGCTTCTACCTTTTACCAAAATGGCAATTTGTTCTAAAAGGGGCTACAGAGGATGGGGGGAGCAAAAGGGTGTAGTAGGAAAGAGACTGAAAGCAGACAACTGCAGTTCAAGTCCTGACATCTCCACAAAGCAGCATGTCCCATTGAATCTCCCCAAAGTTGAATCTTTTTCTCTATAGTGGGAAAAACAATGTGCCTGCTTTACTTTCTTGTGAAGCACAAAACAAGACAATGAAAGTGAAAGCACATTTCAGTTTGTAAAGTGCTATTCAAATTGTGAGTTTTCATTAATAGCATAATGCTTGTATGGGGCACCCTAAGTGCCCACCATTATTTTCCATCATGTTCCACATGGTTTCCTCCCCTCCCTTTTCTCATCTCAGAGCTGGGAGGAGAATTACAGTGTCAATCTTTTAAAAGGGTCACAGCTTATAAGAGACATAAGTTTATATTTCTTGGTGCTAAAATGTTCAGAGTAGTCTTATTATTTTTTAGCAACTTCTCGGTGATTTGCAAATCAATAAGAGAGCACTTTAAAAGCATGTAAAATAGGTATGATCATAAAGAGAAGCTAGAAAATTCGAGAACTTAATTTATTTTATGCTAAGACTTTTTAATAGATTTTTGTTGATTCCAGTCATTTTGAAACATTTCATTCTCTCTTCCATGTTGTCCATGTTGTCCAAACATGTTGGACATGTTTGGGTTTGGTTGTGAACATAGAAACATGATTTATGCTTTTTAATTTTGAAGATCTATAACTCTAAACCAATTAAGTCCATGCTTTGCATTGAAATGGGAGTTCTGAAAAACAAAGTGCTTACTTTTCAATAATGAATTGTCTCCCATTGAAAAGTTTGAAACAAACAATAGGATGGGTTATAGTCATTGGAGGTTCATGTTTCTTGCTGATTCAATTAGAGGAAGTACAGAGTAGCTCACTAAATGTCCAGCAGTAGAGTATGTATATTAGGAATTGTGTTGACTTAAGTTATTTCCCATTTTGCTTTCTGTAATGTTAGCTTTTCTAATTATCTTGTATACATTATTAAATAGCACAATTAATAAGATGGTTGACTAGTTTGCTGAATATTATTTAATCATTAATGTCTGATGTATTTCAGTATCCTCTATGATTAGACCCAATGGCTGACTTAGTCAAATGAAGATATTTCCATTAAGGGCAATCAGTGCAACAATAATTCAACTACATTGGAGAGACCATGTGCAGTGTCTCCTTTTATGTAGCAAGGTGATTATTCTCCAACCCCTCTCACCATCCTATGGCAATTGCTGTTATATGAGCTATAACTCTTCTGTCTACTCTGCCTTATTTATTGATTTTTATTGTTCTTGATTAACTGTCACCAGAATACTGTTTTTAACAAAAATCTAGTTGGTATCAAGTTTTTCCTCCCTTAAAGAAGCACTGGTTATATCAATAAAGTTTAGTGGAAAAAACAGTTGGCTACTCTGTTCCCAGATTTGCTTGGAACAGAATTTTTACTACTTTTCAAGTGAATATTCTTAGCAAAATATTAAGAAAGAAAGAGTGGCAGTAGCTGGTTAGGGAGACAGTGGGACACTGCTAAACTAGATGCTCCCTACCTGGAAATTTGATATAAATAGATGCTCAATTCTCCGACTAATGTTTTATGTAGTAAAAAAACCCAGTAGAATTCACAAGTCCATTCTTTAATGCCAATCCCTCCCTATACAGTACTGTGATACTGTAGTCATATTTTTGATAAACTATAATATTTAAAACATATAAAATCATGCCACTTATAATATGAAGTGAACACATGCCAACATTTTACTTATTAACTAGTGAGGAAACCATTAGAATGTTATAGCTCATTTAAAAGAGAATCTGAAGAATAGACCTATATACACAATCAAGAATGATGAAATAAATTTGCTTAACAATGTAAGATTCAACTTACTATGGGCCCTAAAGTAATGTTTGAAACCATCTTTTCTAAAGGGTGGAAATGACTTCTATTCCTACCAGACAATGGATAGTTGCATTTCTAAGGACAAGAATCATGCTCATTACTATCAATTTTCTAAAGCTTACAGAGTGGTAAAATAACCTAGTCAAAGACCAAAAAAAAAAAAAAGGAAGAAAGCACTTACAGAATCAGACAAACCAAAGGATTTACTAGACAACATTGAATGGGCATTAGTACCCCCCCATTTCAACATTTTTTTATAATCTCTCCTAATACTTTTAATAGGATGATGTCATTTTGATGATATCAAGATTCTCAACTTTATGTCCAGTAAAAATCAGCCCCTTGGCCACTAGACGCCACTTATTAAGGTTGTGAGGCCTCTTTCCTTATTCCCCCTTTTGCCCTGACATCTATGGTCTTCCTTACTAAACACTCCCCAGCCCTAGCCCTCAAAAAGGCATTAGTAGGTACTCTTAGGGCTTGTGGTCTGTACTTCACACACTTTGCTAATGCTGCTAATACAACATCATGAACAGAAAAGAAAGAAACTCTCTAAAAGAGAGAGCTCAAATGATGGCTTTATAATCAAGTATTTCTAGGCTTCAGAAAGAGAAGTGAGAAAACTTTTTCCTGACAGTGGAGTAGCATATGGATGGAGGCTCACTATTTTTTATACTCCAGCCCTATGAACACGTAACTTAGTCTATATTCCTTTGTAACATTCTCTACTAGATATTGGTCTGCCTTTGTTCCAGAATGTTCTACTGTCACTCCCTCTTTCTTGCAAAAATTTCTAGAGGAGGAGATAACTTAGCTTAATCAACTCCTGAATAATCTCTGGAAGGTTTATCTGGTCAGATGGATCTCAAACATGCCTTGTCCCCTTTGTGCTACCATAATCAGGGACTCAGAAAGCAAGACCCAATGGACAGGAAGTTTGGGTGTCAGAAGTCTAGATATAGAAGCACTGTTAGAGATTATTTATAAAGATTCTTGCTCTAGGGCCTTGAGCTTGGAATGCTAATTTATGACAGAGATGTACCCTGGGTAGACAATCAGAAGGAACTATGGACACCTAGGTTGAAGATGAAACAGAGACTATATCTGGGCTGTTATTTTAGTCTGCGCAAAGATGAGTACCAGGCTAAGGTCCATATGAGAGTCAGCCCAGGAAAGATTCAATCACAGAGAATGAGGAGAACTCCAGGGGGACGAGGGCAATGACAGCCGTGTGGCTCATGAACTGGAGGCAAGAGGCCAGAATAGACACAGTGAGTTTGATTTACAGCTGAAAAACCTGGATCTTCATACACTGCATTGGGCTGAGTGTTGGGTCCATTGTACACAATGTGCATATGGAGGACGGTGAGTCTCTGGATGGCTAATTTGACCCTTTTCTGCATCAGATGGCTGTGGGGTAGCAGACGGTAAGGAAGAGTCAAGCAGCTGATACAGAATATTGCCTCTGAATTAAACTGTAGTTGCTGTAACTGAAAACTCCCAAGGAGACATATGACATTTGGAAGCATGAGGACTTGCCACTGAGGTTTTAAGTATACAGCTCAGAGCCTGCTGTGAAGTTCTGTCCTCAGATACAGGACTCGATTATGATTCCAGGTGGTTAGTGAACCCACTGCCAAATATCTGTGCCTATCCACTAGCTTTTGTAGATTCATAAATTACAGAACACATTTTATCTTGAATTTTAATTTTATTTGCCCTTACAGAGCAATAAAGTCAATAAAAGTGAGGTTCATTTACCCTTAAATAATTAAACTCTTAGTTTTTAAACAGCTATTAGATGTTCAGATAGTCAACTGAATCCATTTTTAAAGTGCATTAAAACCTCGATTTTCATGAAATAGAAGGGTACTTCAGCTGCTCAAAGGCAAAAATTCTGGGTCAGATTACTTACAGACCAAGTCTACCTTGCACTTTCTGACCATTTGATCTTTAAATTAGCATTGCAATTTATTTATGTAAATTGCTAAGTAGATACATACAGCACATTCTTCTAATCTATTATAATTTTCCAGAAGGAATGACTTACTCTGGGCACTGTAATTGAATCCCCATTATTTGGAACATGTGTGCTATCTCAAAAGCTGTGCTTTGTGAAAGAAATATTTCCAAAGTGAGCACATTTTCGAGTAAGCAGAGCTTGTACAGAGAACAGGAGGGTTTAGAATTTGAGGAACGTCTGTAGGAATCAACACTGTAATCTTATAAAATAACTAGAACCAGTACAATGGCTTTAAAGGGGCACTGCCTGTTTAGGGCAGAAGTACTTAAAAAATTGCCTTGTCCTGTAAACTTAAAAACAGATTTAAAAAAGTCTTGAAATTTTTCAAAATATTTCTCGGTCCATTAGACAATATAGATCCTAACTTCGTACTGAGTCCTTTATAAATAAAGTTGACTTTTTGGTATATGATGATTATAAAAAGTTAATAATTGGGGCAATCTGCAACTTGTAACACTGGACATTGAGGTTTTTAAAGTCATCTGTTTCACAATGTTTGAACAAATTTATATAATGTATCAAGAAAACTTTTTGGTAAAAATGGATTATTTTGAGGTTGTCATTAAAGAAAATTAATATTCTGCTCTTATAAGTTTGTTGAAATAAATAGTTTTAGCTTAGATAATTTTTCAACATGATGAATGTTGATAAAAATATAATATTGAAAGTGACAAAGGAGTTGTGTTGTCTCCATTACTTGTTTTCTACAAATAGATTGACTGAACAGAACTGGCTAAGTAGTTCATTTTTTATTAATAATTGTAGGTGCACAATATAAAGCAATTGAAGTCAGTGATACCTTCTATATGGTTCCAGTTATTTCAGCTTTCTATGTGCCTTAGTTTCCTCATTTATAATAACTGATGCTTCTCTCACTATACTGATTTTAGGATCAAACAAATCAATACATGGAAAGTTTAGGTCCCATCACACATCAAATTCTCAATCAGTGATGTTTTTATTCATCATCACTATCTGTATTATTGGCTGTTCCATTCAAATCCAAATGTGCGCTTTCCTCACCTAGATTGTGCTCATTCTTTCACAACTTCCCTCTTCCTCTCTTGTCTATTGAATGTATCTTCCTTTCAAGTTTCTTTCCTGAATCATAAAAATTTCCCTGAACCGAGGCTGTCCTCTTGTGGTTCTGCAGATTGCACTTTGCGCAGCACCAGTGGGCACCCTTTACATAGGGTCATCGGATTTGCAGAGTTATTGTGATAATATTCTGTCAGGTATCACAAAGTGTCTTGAAAAGAGCATTTTATTCCAATTTGTATAAAGTCAAATTTTAGGCTAGTGGAGGTGCAATTATTATTCATCATTAAGCTGTCCCTAATTTCCAAGCATAGGGTAGTAGACAGAAAGCTAGGCTTGGCATGTATGATCCTTGAGAATGGGGAATACAAGTGGCCAAGAAATATTTGTTAAGTGATTCAGATTGTTGCCTTTAAAACAAGAACAAAGTTGCATCAGTTTTGGTAAGAATTTTAGGATAGAAGATCTTAAATTCTGTTTGTTGTCTTGCTCAAAGCTGTGCCTGAGACCTTGGTCTGTAGCCACAGGGATTAAATAGCCTCCACAAAACAATGAGACAGACCATTTCTCTGTGTGTCAGCTTTCGGATTTTAAAATTGGGTTAAGAGCAGTTGTCCTGCAGGTCTAATTCTCAAAATCAAATAAGCTTATGTTTGTGAAAATGGCTCATAAATATAAGATATTATATATTTTAAAAGATTTTATTTATTTACTTTTAGAGAGTGGGGAAGGGAAGGAGAGAGGGAATGAAACATCAATGTGTGGTTGCCTCTCATGCACCCTCTCCTGGGGACCTGGCCCGCAACCCAGGCATGTACCAGAGATTGGGAATTGCACCAATGACCCTTTGGTTTGCAGGTTGGCACTCAATCCACTGAGCCATCCGGAGCAGGATATTATATTTTGTTTCACATGTCTTGGGAGAAACTTCCCCAACTTTTTTTTTTATCGTAACTATGAGCATTGCATTTGTCTTCTTTCTATCCTATTCCTGAAGGCCAACACGGGCACGAGTTGGGTGAGTAGCAGCTCTAGTCTGCAGTTTATGGTGTGAAAGCAGCCTTTGGTAAAAGCTGCATCTCAGGAAGGGGCTTGGTCAGATTTTTAGTCTTTTGGAGCTCATTGAAAGGGGCTTAGGGTAGGTGACGCACCAAAACAATGAGACAGAGAAGTCTGAGGAAAAAGCAGGTTTGCAGAGGTCAATGGGAAGTGGACCCTGGAGTGATCAGAAGAAGAAGCTGCCTCTTGTGGGGGCCGTTTTCCTGATTATCTGGCTATGCTATGGTTGTGTTGGGAGCTCTTGGAGGCATAGTCCTGAACAGACACAATTTCTGTGATTTAAGATCATGAACACTAAAATTCAAAGTGACACTTGAGGAATCTTAACATTTGGCTCTTAGATTAAGAGACAGCTTGTTCCTTTTTACAAACACATGGTTTCCTAGACTAAAGACTGAGCAACCCTGAATTTAGTAAGCAAGACCTAAGTGGAACATAAGCTGGTGCTTTAATAGAATGAAAACGATGCTCCCAGTTCCCATAAACATTCATTTTTTCCAGCTCATGTGCACCTTTTCTCAGAGATGAAATCAATCTTTTTGAAATGAGGAAATGAACTGTGTCACTAGTCCTCAGAGTTATGAGTGAAAAATATGGTGGATGTTCAGCCTCTCTCAGGTGCAGAAAAGAATTCAGCATGTTGAAAATGTCATGTTGACCCCTCAGATGGTTTTAGCCTACATTTACCAAAATCTTACTAAATTTGAATTCTTTACATTCTCAACTTACCCTGTTTTTAAAATTCTTTATAAAAATGTGGAAATAGTTAATCATGCTTTTCTTAAAAAATGAAATTAGCCCTAGCTGGTGTGGCTCAGTGGATTGAGCATCGGCTTTCAAACCAAAGTGTTGCTGGTTCGATTCCCCATCAGGGCACATGCCTGAGTTGCAGGCCAGGTCCCTGATAAGGGGCATGTGAGGGGCAACCACATGTTGAAGTTTCTGTCCTTCTCTTTCTCTCTTCCTTCCCCTCTCTCTAAGAAAATAAATAAACTATTTAAAAAATGAAATCATAGATCTTTTCAGCCAGAAGAGAACTTAGACAACATGGAGTTAAGTCCCTTCAATTTAAAGATGAGATATTGAGTCTCAGAGAGGTGAAGTGATTGTCTAAAATCACAGAGCAGAGAGTTATAGAGCTGGGACTCAAATCAAGTTTTCTTCTTTCTCTTTCCTCTACACTACACTATCAAAAAAAATCAGCTTCTTCTCAGCACTGTCAACTTAATTTATTGGCACTCAGCTGCATATAATAAAACGATTAAGCACATAGTTGATTTCTGACCCTGTCTCCATTGTGACTATGGGTAAATTATGGAATCCAAGTTTCTGTTTCCACATTTGTAAAAAACTGTGGTACATTTACACAATGGAAAATGTCATGGCAATAAAAAAGAAAGAAATCCTACATTTTGCGACAGCATGGATGGACCTGGGGATTACCATGCTAAGTGAAATAAAGCAGTCAGAAAAAGACAAATACATACGATCTCACTTATATTTGGAATCTAGTGAACAAAATAAACTGATGAACAAAATTGTAACATAGCCATGGACACATGGAACAGATTGTCAGCTGTCAGAGGGAGGTGGGAGGAACTGGTTAAAAAAAGGTGAAGGGATTAGCCAAAGAACATATATGCATAACTCATGGACATAGACAACAGTGTGGTGACAACCAGAGGGAAGGAGGGTGGGGCACGGGTGGAGGCCAGCAAAGAGGCAAGAAATGGGGACAGCTGTAATATGTTAACAATATAAAAGTAGATAATGATTGTACTATCTTATTTAATCCACACAATTGTATGATGAAGTGTTGATGTAAAGTACAGTATATAAAGCCAGACACAGTAACTGCTTAATAGATATTAGCTATTATTTGTATGTTTACATTTGAAAAACAAAATTTTTTGAGGACACTTTGTGGTTAGATGCTTCTGCGGTGAAAAAAATGTTATAATCAATGTTCCTTGGTCTCTAAATCATTTTGAATTCCTGAGGAGCAAATCGAGGTGTTTAAAAGTCATATACTTGAATTACTTTTAGAAAGATCTCCCAGGATTTTTAACACCAGATAATCAGTTTCAGGTATATTCCATTTGGATAGCAAGAATAAGTGCTTTACCAAAGAGGAGAAAATAGTCAAGCCCGCTTCCTTGCCTTGGCCTGTGGTATTCCCCCAGCCTGGAGTGCTGTCCTTTCCTGTCTGTCCAAATTCTCCTCATCCTTCATGGTCTTGGCTGAATTACAGCAGGAACCATGAGCTAGCTTCCTGCTCTTGCCTCTGAAAAAGCATTTGTCACTGTTATTAACAAGTTTCAAAATGGATGTTGCTCTTCCCAGGTAGTCTCCAGCTCCCTCTCGCCTCAAGATTGGATCTCCTCTCCCTGCACCGTAGTGCCCTGCACATTTTCCTTTGCAGAGCTTGGAGAGCTGATGTGATACTCTGGCTAGAGCGCTGGCCCTCCTGCCAGATTACCTGGGCTCAAACGCTGGCTCTGCCATTTCCTGGATATTTAATTTGAATAGGTTACACACCCTTTTTGTACCTGTTTCTTCCTTTCTAAAACGGAGCTTACATGATGCCTCTCTGAGGTGGTCAATGTGAGGATTAAATGGCTAATTCATTTAAATAAATAATAAAAGTTAGCCATTAATATTATCTCACAGTATCACAATTGTCCTTACTCTTGTCAGCATATGCTTCTATGTTATAAGCTTCATGAAGTTTCTACTCCTAATTGTCTCATCATTACATTCTTGAAGGCCAAGCAAAAATATTCATTAACAGAAGGGAAGTGAAGCTGTGTGATTTTGAAGAGCAGGCATTATATTTTATTCATCTGTATATAGTCAGTACCTAATACAGACCTGGGTCATTGATACTCAATAAACATATGATGGATAAATGATTGCACATTTTTCCTACAGGCTTTCCAACACTTCTCTCTGCCAAACCCGGGAATTAATTGCTAATGCCTTTGTGCTCCTGGGTTCTTACAGCACTTAGCTAGTTCCTTCCCTGCAGCATTTATGCGTGACTGCTTGCTTTGTGATGTTTGCACGTCTATGTCCCTGACCAGGTTTTGAACTCCTTGAAGATAAGGGCCTGTGTTCATAATAGCACTCCCTTAGCATTTAGCGTAGTGTAAGTGCCCAAGTCATGTCAGCTGCAAACAAACACTACACAGCTGTGACTTTGGTCAAGGGTGATCTAGAAAATGTTGAGAATCTTATTGATCACTGAGTCCCTAGTTCCATCATGATTTCACTCCAAAATGTTTTTTCAAATAAGCTTCTTAAAAAAATAAAATGGAATAATAAATTTACTTTAAAACTGTGCCACATAGTCATTCTCAGATCAAGTTCCAGGAAAAGCTATTTTCTATTTGCTCCTAACTCTATAGTCTATTATTTATAACTACACAATGTGTTTTTTTAAAAACTTTCTTCTTCATGCTGTGTAATGCTTTGAATCCTCTTTAAAAAACACACACACATTCTTTATTTTAATTTAAGCTACTGAACTTTCATACTGTTCCCTGGAGGCACAAGGCCAGCTTGTTATAACACCGACATTGAGATCAAGTTGAATCAGCAGCATCTCAGAAATGCATGTTGTAGCTGAACACAGCATCCGTCTGTGTTTTTATTTCAATAGCAGTCATGTCAGGGCTGGAGCACGCATTCTTTGCCTGGTTTGTTAATTCTGCCAAAATGTCATTCTTGTCAAAGTGTATACAGAGGCCCACAGTAGATGTTAAAAATGTAGCCTTGTGGAAAATTACTGTTAATATGATTTAGCTTTTGAAGCCAAGATGCTTTTCTTTATAAGTGTTTTGATTTTGTCATGCCTCAGCATAAATACTGCTTTGTGTGTTTGTCTTTCATAAGGAACTAATTTGTTGAAATATCATCACACAACTAGTAATTAGGCATCAAGATTATCCCTAAATTCTGCCAGGACACTAAGGGTCACATAGGTTTATAAACGTCTAGCTAATGAGTTAGACTCATTTTTAAAAATTCATTTGTCATGCTTATTAGAATGAACCTATATTCCTTTATTACCTAGTACAAATCTTCTCCATATGAAGCCCAGAGCACAAAATTAAAATTGCATGAAACTTTGATCTCCTTCTTCATTAATCATGCTAGATAATTATACACAGGTGTCAGCCTCTGTCTAATGGCAGACGCTTTCTGACCCTCAGTCTACTGCTGAATATTTGCTGTGTGTACTTGAAAGGGGACTGAGATGTGTACAATACAAACCATACTCATTTCTTTACACCATGAGTTGAACATTTTACCTGCATTATACTTAGGGATGACTTTAATAGGAATATCTGACAGCTAACCCAAGGACAATGAATTTGAGGGCTTAAATGAACAAAAGGATATAAAAGTATAAGAATAGGTCAAATTAATTTTGGTAAAATTAAGTATTTGTCTAGAAAATGTTTTGAGACCTACATTTGAGTTTCTTTGTTTAGTTTCCCTAATATGTTACCTGGAATAACAAAACAGTGATCACTTAATACTTCAGTAATCAGATGGTATTGCATCTAGTGAAATATATAGTGTATAATGCTCTTTGAAAAGTGTTCCATGGTTGCATATTAAGTCCTGTGCAACTGAGAGTAGCCTGATGCTAGAATAAATCTTCAATTCATTGATTCCCTTTGCTATAACTTTAAATGCCTATTCTTAACTTTCAATCGGGCTGAGAGCACTCCTGCTCTGAGAACTTCTCTCCCACAAGACCCAGAACTTCTCTTACTCCCCAAAAGACTACAAGCAAAAGCCACACCCAGAAGTTCCCCATTTCCTTATCTGACCTTAAGCTGGCCACACAAACAGATCTCTGTCATTTCTGGAATGTGAGCTCCTCGGTTTCAGAGTTGCTATCTCCTTGCAGCAGCTCTCTTTCAGGATCTGGAGTCCATTGCTCTTAGTCTCCATGTAACGGTTGAGATAGGTAACCACTATCCAGTGTCCCAGAGAGTGGAGCCCAGAGAGGCATGCATCCCAGCATGGGGCCCTGCTTCCAGGAGTGGGCTTCCAACCATGTGGAACCTAAGCTCCTGGTGGGCCCAGCATCTGCCTGGTCCCACAGGCTCTCCTGTCCATGTGGGGAGCAAGGGCCAGAGGCTCAGAGTGTCCAAGTGCCAAAAGCCAGGGCCAAGAGCCTGCACCCAACACCAAAAGCCCAGAGAAAGAGAGAGCCTGCACCATGCCCCCAAATCCCCACACTAAGAGAGAGAGTACTTCTCCGCACCTTTACTTTAAAAAGAGCCTCACTGAAGTTCCATGAGCACAGAAAGCCAGGGAAAGTGTCCAGCTTTCCAATCAATGTCCATGTTTGCCTTTGCTCTTTTTCTGAACTTAGGCAGAAGGCCCCAGGCACCCTGGGTGGGGCGTCCAGCCCCCACAGCTCACACAGGTGCTGTGTAGCCTGTGTCACCAGCTAGTAGCCTCTAGGCTTGGCCTATTAAGTTCCAGCTCTAGTTTCAACCCCAGAGTTCTCTGACCCTCCTCCTGTCAATTACATTGTGTTTATATGAACTTCTTGCCTCAGGCAATTCCCTTTTTTCAGGCAGCTCCTCCCTTAGCAGAAGGTGGGCTACTGTAGTTTGCCATCTTGGCACCGTTACCAAGCAAGCCCCTGCCTTTCCTGCCAAGAAGGGGAGCAGTTTCTGTGCTTGATTTGGGGGCATGGTTCCCCTGGCCTGGGTATCTTCTTTCTAGTGATTTCTGTTCTGACCTACTCCTTTACAGTATAACATGTGAGTTATGCCGATATGTGTTTCACTTACTCTGCTTAGTTTTTCCAGGGATGCCAAAAATAGAACCTTGTTACTGATATCAAAATTATATCAAGAACTCCAAATATTTAGGACAATATGGGAGCAACATTCTTAGAAATAAAGTCAAATGTTAACCTAGTCAACGAGTTTAAAATTTGTCAGCAAAAATTTTTTATAATGATATTAATTTGTTTAATACAGATATCTAGTATGCTAGATATGTAATGTAGAAACCAGATGTATCTTAAATAGCATAAATTATACAGTAATTCAGGAATTTTTTATTATGCATTAACTATTTTTAAATCACTGTGCTAGTTCCTGAAGATACAAAGATACAAGAATTCCTAATCTTAAGGAGTTCACAGACTACTGGGGAAGAAAACTTAGCAAACCAAATAATTATAATGGTGTGATTTGCCAGGAGTGCTATAGAAACTCAGAAAAGAGGTCCCTAATCACAGATGAAGGTAGGTCAGGAAAGAATTCCTTGGGAGAGTGATCCCAGTGGAAAGTCCTTAAGAAAAATTAGTTCAGCATGAGAAGACTGAAGGGGATGGAGTTTCAGAAAAAGGGCACAGTGTAGATAAGGCAGGGTGACTTGGAATAAAGAGCATATTCCTGTCTGGCTTGGGGTGGAGTCTGTGCTGAAGGGCAGCAAGAGATGAGACTGGAGAAGGCAGAACCAGACCACGATGTCTCAGTTGTCATGCTAAGAAGTTTGGATTCATTCCTGATTATTTAAGACACGTGTAGTGACATGGTACAAGTTGATTTTTTGTGTTATAAAACCCATGCTGATAACAGTGTAGAAGTTAGACCAGGAAGGCAGGGCTAGGAGGTTGTTATAGTATTTCAAATAAGTTTTGAACTATCACGGTGGCAATAGAATAAAAAGGGGGGGGGCAATTAGAGATAGTAAGAAACAACAGAACTTGGTTATATACACCCATATTAGCAGGAAGTTTGACCAGTCAGATTGGGACAGTATGTGAGATGTTTTTCTCCTTGTATCTCTTTCCCCTTGTTTCCCATTAAACAGATTTTATAATGTCTGGTTGTCTCGGCAAGGTATGAAGGGCAAAGAGACAGCAGAAGTAGCCAGCATATTTTTTGGTCATTGTTTTTCAAAAGCTTAAGATTTAGAAGAATTTGGGAGAATTTGCAGAGTTAGTAAAAAAAAAAAAAAAAAAGGAGTAAAATGCATGGGAATAATACCTTGGTATTAATTTTTTAAAAAGGCTTTCTCTTGGATTAGAAAGAAATTCCCTTTTACCAGAAGGAAGAGATCAGAAGAACTTAGAACTTAGAACTCAGAACTTTTCTGGCTCTGAGTCCTTCCTGAGGTTGCAGCCAACATGTCAGCCATGCTGCAGTCGTGACAGATTGATGGAGGTGGATGATCCTATTATAGAGGAGGTAAGACTGGAGAGGAGTGGTTACAGGATGCCTGCTGGTGGACGGAACTAAGGGTGGTTTTGAGACAAGATGTCTGTGCTCCAAGTGTGATGCGGAAGCAAGAGACCCACAGGAGCTGAGGGGATTGTGTGGACAAGGACAGCGAAGATTCTAGTGGAAATGCTTCATAAATATGGTTAAGTGAATGACAGAGGACTTCCCACCAAGATGGAGGGATAGGTGGATACACCATACCTCCACGCACAACCAAGGTAGGGACAGCAACAATTTAGAAACAGAATAACATCCAGAACTGACAGAAAATTGATCTGAATGAAAGTGGGGCAACCAAGAAGTTGAAATAGACCCATTCATCCAGACCAGTAGGAGGGGCGGTGTTGGGCAGCTAGGTGCGGGTCCCAGCATGGAGAGCAGAGAGAATTGGGACCAACATGTAAGACATCTGGGGCATGCAAGACTGCAGTGGGTGGACCCTGAGTGCACAAGTGGCAGCTGGCAGACCCCGGCCGAGGGGTGGCAACTGGCAGACCCAGTAAAGTGGCGATTATAAAGCAAGGCAGTGTGCAAAACCCAGGACCCCAGCGCTGGGAAATAGAGCTTCGGGGCACTGAGGACACCTGTGGGAGTTGAGGCTCAGAGACAGACACCCAGCCTCACAAGAGAGGTCCTTGGAGGGTCCCACGGTGTGCACAAGCCCAACCACATGGGAAATGGCACCAGAGGGGCCCAGTTTGCTCAGGGGAAGCAGCAGAAGGGACTGAGGTCCTACAGAGAACAGAGCAAGGGCCATTGTTTTCCCTCGACCCCGCCCTCACATACAATGTCACAGCCCAGGGACTGGGGTGCCCCACCCAGGTGAACACCTAAGGTTCCACCGCCCCTTACTGTAACAGGAGTGACCAGACCCCCCAAAAATGAGAGAGGGAGAGAGAGAGAGAGAGAGAGAGAGAGAGAGAGCTCAAACAGAAGAACAAAACAAAGCCCCAGACCCATCCTTTTAAGTGACCAAGAGATAGCCAACCTATCAGATGCAGAGTTCAAAACACTGGTGATCAGGAAGCTCACAGAATTGTTTGATTTTGGTCACAAATTAGATGGACAAATGCAGGCTATGATAAGAGAAATGAAGGAAAATGTACAGGAACCGACAGTGATGGGAAGGAAAATGGGACTCAAAACAATAGAGTGGACCAGAAGGAAGAAAGAAACAACAAAACAGAAAAGAATGGAGAAATAAGAATTCAAAAAAATGAGGAGAAGCTTAAGAACCTCCAGGACATCTTTAAACATTCCAATATCTGAGTTATAGGGGTACCAGAAGGAGAAGAGGAAGAGCAACAAGTGGAAAAGTTATTTGAACAAATAATAAAGGAGAACTTCTCCATTCTGGCAAAGGAAATGGACTTCCAGGAAATCCAGAAATCTCAGAGAGTCCTAAAGAAGTTGCACCCAAGGAGAAACACACCAAGGCACATCATAATTACATTAGCTAAGGTAAATATGAAGGAGAGAATCTTAAAAGCAGCAAGACAAAAGGAGAGAGTTACCTACAAAGGAGTGTCCATCAGACTGTCAGCTGATTTCTCAAAAGAGACCTTGCAGGCAAGAAGGGGCTCGGAAGAAATATTCCAAGTCATGAAAGGCAAGGACCTACATCCAAGATTGCTTTATCCAGCAAAGCTTTCATTTAGAATGGAAGGGCAGATAAAGTAAAGTTATAGGAGTTCATTATCACTAAGCCCTTATTTTATGAAATGTTAAAGGGACTTATCTAAGAAAAAGAAGATAAAAAACATGTATAGTAAAATAACAGCATACTCACAATTATTAACAACCACACCTAAAACAAAACCAAAAGAAACTAAGAAAACAACTAGAACAGGAACAGAACCACAGAAATGGAGATCTCATGAAGGGTTAGCAACCCCTGTTGTGGGAGGAGGAGAGAGGGGGAAAAGGTATGGAGAATAAGTAGAATAAGAGGTAGGTAGAAAATAGGGAGAGGGCAAGAATAGTATGGGAAACATAGAAGCTAAAGAACTTATGACACATGGACATGAACTAAAGGAGGGGAATGTGGGTGGGAGAGGGTGTACAGGGTGGAGGGGAGTGAAGAGGGGAAATGGGACAACTGTAATAGCATTTTCAATAAAATATATTTAAAAATACGGTTAAATGAGATGGGAGCAGGAGCTCCAAACACAAAGTGGATTGCTTTATAGCAAAAAGATAGTTTTATTTCCCACCTAAGTTTGTAAAATAGGCTTCATATTTATAACACATATTTTGGGGGTTTGAAATAATTGTATTCCTCATGTTCTTTTTTTTTTGGAGTTTTCTGGAAAAGAGAGCAGCAAGAAGCATGAGTAAATGGAGGAAAAACAATTTTAGGTAAAAAATAAGAAAAAATGAAAAGAAAATAAGAGTATTAAGAAAATTCTTTAGCAAGGACCAAGAGTATTGTAAGACAGTTTTTCTTGCCTGGCAATTTTTTTGGTCTTTCTCTAAATAATGCAACAGATTTATGTAAAATGTTTTGTATTTTAACCTCTCCAGAGATCTAAAAAATAATAGTGCTTTTCAGCCTCTGTCTGAAACTTTTCTTTGTAAGTGAATAATTCATGATAAAAAGAGAATCTTCTCATTGTCCATCCATCTTCCTTCTCATGATGCTATCTTTTCTGGGTAGGGCCATCTGTCACCAAGTGGGCAGAGGGGAGGAGGTGGCCCTTTCCATTATCAGCAGTGACTAGAGCTTCCTGGAATTGCTGAAACTGTGGGGTCACCGTCATATACATCACAGCCATGCTCTGGGGGCTCCTACTTACGTGTCCTTTAGTGTCAGCATTACCTTCTCATAGTCTGACTTTGCTGCACACAATAACCCCAGTTTTGCACAATCTCTTTAAAGCAGAATTCTTGTTCTGCTTCTGTTCTCTTTCTCCCCAGTTTTTATTTTGTGTGTGATATTTCAAAGACACTGCTGAAGTTCTGGAGCTTCTATAAACTGGTGGATTTGGTTGTAGTCTTTATAGAAAAGGTCTGGAAGACTGCCAGGCTGGTTAACACCCACATATATTGAGCATCTTATTTGAAAGACCTGTGGGAATATGTTCTGCTTCTTCAATCACTGTAAGAAAAGCTTTGCATGTTGAAGTACATGTCTTCTGTCCATTGTTGTTGCATGACCCTGGTTTCTCATTAGATACTTGATTATGTTTGTTTAATAACTCCCCTGTACTCACATAGGAGCACACGATAAACAACAGTAAAACACTTTTTAGTTAGTTTGAAGTGTAAATTGACTATTGATTCAGATATTACAGTTGATGAAAAGTCTTACAGCTTTATGGACTTTTCAAAAACATAGTTTGTAATCTCTCTGTGTTTTCAGCTTCTTCAATGTGAAGAGCAGGACCAAAAAAATGATGTTGGTTTGATCAAGGTAAAGTAAAGTATATAAAACAAAATGGAGTCACTCATGTCACCAAGATGACTACCAGTCAGTTATGACACTTTGGTTCAAGGAGGAAACTAATAAGTTAGAGCAGACACATCTGGTAAGGGGACACCCCAAGATATCTGCACATGTGATCAGAACAACCACGTCTGCAGAGCAGAACCACCAATGGATAGGTTCCTGGGGAAATTCTCCACTTGCCAGTAGGGGTGCCAAGAACTTATCAAGAGACTCAGAAGGATGGAGTACACCACTTTCAAGATATAACTGAGGCAGGCTTCAGACTATTGCTGAGACAGGTGAGCGTCACACACCAGTACTGCTCCATGCCACGCCGATCCCCCTTGGCATCAGCTACCAGAAGCTCTGCCCTGCTGGACTGAGGACTTTGCCTTCCCTGCTACCCACCTGGCTCTGGCAAGCCTTCCTTGAAAGACAGCAGCAACTTCCTTGCCCACCGTGAAGTCTCCCAGACCTGCAGACTGAGACTCTGGGACTCGGGTTTGTTATTCCCCACTGAGTGCTCTGTGTGTGTGTGTGTGTGTGTGTGTGTGAAGGGGGGTATATTTCTCTTAGATTGTTAGAATGTAAGTAGGATATTAATGTATGTTGATGTTCTACTTTGAGTGAACCTACATTCAATAAAATCTGAGTGAACAGTAGAGTTATGTTGTGTGACTCTTGTCTGTTCCTTGGTGCCAGGCTGCTCAGCAGGCAGCTAGCTGAGCAGTTGCCCTGCTGACTTATAGGAAAGACTGTATCATGAACATATGCTTGTGACAATTTCTCTGTAGGATTTTGGAATTCCATCTGAAGTCTCTGAGTACCAAGTTCAAAGTAGCAAGAGATGGTCCTTCCTTCCTTCACTCATTCATTTTGTGAACTAATATGTATTGGGCTTCTCCTGTATGTCAGGTGCTATTGTAGGAACCTGGAATGTGAGCTAAACAAGATAGGCCAAATCCTCCCCTTTGGAACTTATAAAGGAGATAGATAATGTACAATGAGATTAAGTGATATAATGCAGGTAAATCACTTTCTACAAGGCCTGGTATGTAATAAGTGCTCAATAAACATTATTCTCATTTATTCTGAGTCTATTGTTATCAGACACTGTTAACAGCAGTTAGACTGTCCCTTTGAACATTCACCATTTGAGGTCCTTCTTCCTGTAGCTCCTGTACTTTTAGATAAGATCACTGATTTCATCAATCTCAGAAAGTGTCTTGCTGTCTGACCTTAAGAAAGAATCTGTTTGGGAGGAAGTCTGGCCTGCTTGTGAGCCCTGAGTCTAAGTTGAAGGCTAGGGTACCAGCAATCACTTCTTGTTGTCTTGCAGGCACATTCCATTTTCTAATGCATCCTTAAATTTTTGCCTTCCCTTTTCCCCTCTATCATTAGTGTGATATGTCAAAACAAGATGCAGCATATCAATCATTTCCTGGAGGAATTCAATAGTGGTTTTTGTGAATAATGAAAATAGTTACCAGGTTGATAGTGAATTTACTATTGACCTTCTGATATGACAGTGGTTTCATATGATAGCGAGTGCTAAATGAACCTGCAAAGAAAACTGAGATACCAGTATAACTATCAATGGAGGGTAAGCATTTACTCATTAAGTTGTATCTTATCATGAAATATTTCTCACCTTAGTGAGTATCTAAGGATTTAGGTGGACAAATATCAACTAAGACTTCCTAGAACACAGACTAAAACCCATAGTCTATTCTCTTATTCATGGGGGTTAATTTAAGGGTAAGATACCCTGTAGGATTTAGTTGATATCTCAAATTTCATCTCAACTTGTTCAATAAATAAGACATTCAAATTTAAAAATAAGGGTAGGACCATTGTAAGACTGTCAATTTTTATATAGTCAATATTTTAAAAATGTTTAAAAATATTCATATCTATCATCATCATTTAATAAAAGAAAAGGTATTTGTATTTTACATACCAAAAAGATAAAGGGTATATATTCCCAGAGTAAAGAACAGTTTTACAAATGAATAAAATTCGTTTTATAAAAAACTCTCTATAATTTCTTTTCTTTCTTTCTTTTTCTTTCTTTCTTTCTTTCTTTCTTTCTTTCTCTCTTTCTTTCTTTCTTTCTCTTTCTCCCTTTCTTTCTTTCTTTCTTTCTTTCTTTCTTTCTTTCTTTCTTTCTTTCTTTCTTTCTTTCTTTCTTTCTTTCTTTCTTTCTTTCTTTCTTTCTTTCTTTCTTTCTTTCTTTCTTTCTTTCACACTCCAGGACAATCTGTCACAGGTTGGTACTAGGCAACTTATTTTTCAGTAACTTCATTTGAACTTGTGCCTTCCTGGCATGTTTTGTAAGGGACAATCCCATAGCAAATCTTCTCATTCTCTCTGCTGCTGTCCATCTGCACTGCACTCAGAGTTAAAGGCTCAATGAGATTGTAATGGATTACAGTTCACTATAAAAATATTGTACTAATGAGAGCTGTGTGAAATTGGAAAGGATTGTTTTTGTGTCAGTAAATTGTATATCATTAGAGGCCATCAAGCAGAGGCCAAATGCCTTGTCAGGGAGGGTTATAAAGGGCATTTTTCTCAATCTGGATTTTCTAGAAAACAGATCCTGAGGCAAGAGTGCTAATACTTTACCTGGAACATGCCAAACCCAGGGTGAAGAGGCAGAGGAAGAAGGCCAATGAGGCAAGAAAGATTGTGAAGCAATGAGAAATTAGACTATGAAGAGACATAGTAGAGCACTTAATGAGTTCTTTGTGTGCATGTGTGTTTTGCATATGAAAATTTTGGGGATAGACACAAAACAACATGTTTTCCCTTGCACAAAAATTTTAAAAACAAAAATTAGAGTCAATTGAAAGAAAAATATTAAGTGAATCAGAATATAGATTACATGCAGATGTGATAAAAGTTACTTTGCAATGGTTGAAGTTTAGAAGTATCAGACTAGATGATTCTGCTAACTCCAGTGTCCATGATCTGGTGAATGACTTCACAACTGTGTCCTAGTGGTAATAATAGCAGCAAAAATGTTGAAAACAGGGGCCCCTGTTCTCCAGGCTGTGAATTGCTTTAACTTGGATTTGATTTTAGAACTGTATACTTTTTCTCAATAAAGCTCTGCTGGCCTCCAAGTTTGGTTTTATAGTGTCCCATTTTTTTTTCATTAAATATTTATTTTCTTTAGTCCCTTAAAGTGGGGGAAAAGAAGTAAACCTAATAATCATTTGTAGGAGTACTTATTCCCTCTCTTCACAGTGAAGCATTACCACTAACCAAGATGATCCATCTTCATCCTTCATTAGAGTGTGTTATTCACTGAAGTGCTTTATGGCCAAATAGAGTTGCTGGCCTTGCAGATTCTGTTTGGGGTGATACTGAATCAAATGTGTTCTTGATGTTTAGATAAATCATGTCTTAAGTTTGCTTCGTTGAGGTTGTGTTAATTTCCAAAACTATAGTTGTCAACAGAGATGAAAACATACTAAGAAAGCATGCTAGTAAGTAGAACTCCAATTCTGAGATGGTTTCCCATGAAATATACCTTACCATAAACATATACTTAAATAATTAAAACAATTTATTCTTTCCAATGAAACTTAAAACTAAAACATATGAAAAGGTGAGGGCATATTTTTGATGATGGCACTTCTAAAACTTTTTACAGGAGAGAAAATGCAGACAGGCCAGCCCTGTCAGGATAGATTTGGCAAAAACCAGTAAGAACTGGATCTGGGGATTTTTGCCAAGCCATACTGTTCCCTGCAGACTACAGCCTGTGTTTCTTGATATAATTTAAAAAATAATTTCAGAGATACTAACCCAGTTTCTTACAGGTGATTCTCATTTATTCTGTAATGCAATTTTGACAGAAAGTTATAATGACAATGTTGTAAGGATAATAATAATAACAACAGTGACTAATAAAGTGCCTATACAATACACACTGGTGCTCTATAGCTTGTATACATTATTTCATTTAGTTCTCATCATGACCCCATGAGATGGGTCTTAGTGTTATTTACATTTGCAAAGAGGAAAATAAGGCTAATTAACTTGTCTAAGATGGCACAATTGGGATTTGAATTTGGTTTGTCTGTTTGCAAAGCCTGTACTTTTAACCATTATGCTGCTCCTACAAGGGATACAGCTAGAGCAAAGCAAGAACAGAATAGATCATATTGAGATATATCACCCTGCTTATTGCTGAAAGTAAGAGATTTGAATAGTGAATGATAAATAAATAAAATTATAAGAAATGGATATTGCCAATCACTGGTGACCTTCCTTTTGAAAGATGACCTGGATAAGAGTGCTGTGGACTGGGTAACCTTTCTCATTCTCCTGATCTCATTCTTCTTGAATTGGAAAGACAATTTAAGATATCATTAATAATCTACTCACAGTTACTCACCTTTTGTTTTAAATAGCCCAATATGTCATAATAGATGAAATGTTAGGAAGATCTAGCCTTGAAGTTACTCTGGATCCAGAAATTAAAGATGGACCCCATTTTTCTTTACCTCCTTGATCAGGACTGTATGAATAACTTGAGCTATTAAGCTTTTATGAGAATGAATGGATATCATTTCAATTTTGACAAGATATAGGATTAGAGCCCTAGGAAAAGAAGGATGGAAGGAAGAGTCACTCTGAGAATGAATCCTAAGAAAAGACAATAATATTAATAGATCCAAATTGAGATCAGTAGACCCTGATATTTCAGCACTTTGGTTGTAATAAGGGGAAAGGTAAATGGAAGTAATTACTGCACAGGCTGGAAGTGGAGAAACATAGGTGTTTGGGGGAAAATGAATTGGAAAGAAGAAAGATAGGAATACATAATCATCACTCTGTTTCTATACCTTGGGTTTAGTTGGCTTACCTGAAGCTCTGACCACACTAGCAGCAGATGACTAGAGAAAGCAGAGGAGATCTGGGCTTAGTCTGAAGCTAAAGAGGGCAATGTTCTTCCAGGGAAGTGATGGGCCCCCACTATGCAATGGCAGCTCTACCTATTCTTGAGAATCAAAGTCAATTACTCCCACAGGTATGGTCACTTATTTTTTTTTTGCCAACTGGTTTCTGAGATGAGAAAACTGAAGTAACTGGGCATCAGTTATACCTTAAAGTTTAATGTAAGCTTTCCTGATTTTAGGAAACTAGGTCATCTAAAATTACAAACTGTACAAGTTGGTCAACTTATATCCTTTGGTTCCCAGAGCCATGCATTCTACTTATTAGGGACATAGTATGATATAATGGTCATTGATTCAGGTGTATACCTCAATCTAGATGATGCTGCACCTCCAAGCTTTATCTGAGCTGCATCTTCAAAAAGGCCTTCTGGTTTCTCATGCTGATGGCTATTGAGTAGTGCAGCAAGTGAAACAACCAGTAGTCCACTTCATTATGTGCCTGTTGTTACACCTCCTTCATTTTAAAGTAGGTCCCTTAGTCTGAGGGAATATTTAGATCTAAAATGTGTTGGTGGTTTCAGCATTCTGTAAGTCTGATGCTAGTGGTGCTGGCTGAGGTCCTGCTGGCAGTATAGGCAAACTAATACCTGGAATATGTATCATTTCCAGTCAAGATGAATTATTTCCCTTTACAGGATAGAAGGGTTCAGTGTAATTAACTTGCCAATGTTAACAAGTCAAGTCATTTGGTCTATTTGATTATTCTCTTTTTAAGATGGTTACTCTCCAATATATGTTACTGTGAACTGCAATGCAATGATTATCACACTTCTGTCCCCACTCTTCTAGGTTCATCTACGAGCTCTTCCCCATGTCTTTTTTCCTTGATCCTCAAATTTTTTTCCTTCTAGCTCACTGACCAACCAGTCAAGCCATTCAGCACTGCCCACCTATATTCTTACCTTGACCACTTTTATTTCAACTAATTTGCTGAGTAGACACATGACCCAAAATCTACCCACTGAGAGATTTCCCTCACTGCTACCTTTCAGGCCACCCCTAAGTGGACTGTTATGCAGCAGCCATCATCTTCATCTTGCACAACCAAACTGAGCAGACCCACCTGTGACTCAAGCTCAGCCTTCTTCCTTCTCCATCAGCTGGTCATAAAGACACCTTTTGACTTCCAGCCAAAATGAAGGCATAGGTCGACACACTGTGCCTCCTTGCACAAACAAAAGGACAATGACAAATTTAAAAACAAACCACAACCAGAACTACCAGAAAATTCAGCTGTATGGAAGTCTGACACCCAATGAGTTAAAGAAGAAACATTCACCCAGACCTGTAGGAGGGGCAGAGATGGGCAGCTGAGCAGAGAGGACTCGAGGCAAGACAGTGGCTGCAGGACCAGGCAAGGTGGCAGCTGGCAGACTGCAGCAGGCAAGGTGGTGGCTGGTGGAGCAGGTGGTCCCACATTCATGTGCACATAAACTGGGAGGAACAACTGGGAATCAAGAGAGACTGTGCAATCCAGGGTTACAGTGTGTGGGGAAATAAAGCCTCAAAACCTCTTACTGAAAATGTGGGGGTTGCAGCAGTGGGAGAAACTCCCAGCCTCACAGGAGAGTTCATTGGAGAGACTCATAGGGTTCTAGAATTTACACAAACCCACCCACCTGAGAACCAGCACCAGGAGGGCCCAATTTGCTTGTGGGTAGCAGGGGAAGTGCCTGAAAGTGGACCAAGAGCTGAGCAAGCAGCACACTTCCCTCTCTGACTCCTCTACCATTGACAGCATCACAACACAGTGACTTGGTTGCCCCATCCTGGTGAACACCTAAGGCTCTGTCCCTCGCTATGTAACCGGTACACTGAGACAAAAAAAGTGGCCCAAATAAAAGAACAGATGAAAGCTACAGAAAAAATATAACTAAATGATGAACAGATAGCCAACCTATCAGATGCATAGTTCAAAACACTGGTAATCAGAGTGATCACAGAAATGGTTGAGTATGGTCACAAAATAGAGGAAAAAGTGAAGGCTATGAAAAGTAAAATAAAGGAAAATGTACAGGGAACCAACAGTGATGGGAAGAAAATCAGGACTCAAATTAATGTTTGGACCTGAAGGAAGAAATAAACATTCAACCAGAACAAAATGAAGAAACAAGAATTCAAGAAAATGAGGAGAGGCTTAGGAACTTCCAAGACTACTTGAAATGTTCTGACATCCAAATCACAGAGGTACCAGAATGAGAAGAGGGACAGCAAAAAATTGAAAACTTATTTGAAAAAATAACGGAGAACTTCCCCAATCTGGCAAAGGAAATTTATTCCCAGAAAGTCCAGGAAGCTCAGAGAGTCCCAAAGAAGTTGGACCTAAGGAAACACACACCAAGGCACATCATAATTACATTACCCAAGATTAAAGATAAGGTGAGAATATTAAAAGCAGCAAGAGAAAAGGAGACAGTTTCCTACAAAGGAGTCCCCATAAGACTACCAGCTGATTTTTGAAAAGAAACTTTTCAGATAAGAAGGGAATGACAAGAATTTTTCAAAATGATAAAAAGCAAGGACCTATAACCAAGATTACTTTATCCAGCAAAGCTATCATTTAGAATGGAAGAGCAGATAAAGTGCTTCCCAAATAAGGTCAAGTTAAAAGAATTCATCATCACCAAGCCCTTATTATATGAAATGTTAAAGGGACTTATCCAAGAAAAAGAAGATGATAAAAAATATGAGCAGTAAAATGACTGAACTGAAACAAAAACAAAAACAAACTAAGCAAACAACTAGAACAGGAACAGAATCACAGAAATGGGGATCACATGGAGGGTTATCAGTAGGAAGTTGGGGTAATGGGGATAAAGGTACAGGGAATAGCATAAATGGTAGCATAATTGGTAGGGACAAAATAGATAGGGGAAGGTTAAGAATAGTATAGGAAATGGAGAAGCCAAAAAAACTTATATGTATGACCCATGGACAGAAACAAAAGTGGAGGGGGGATGTGTGTGGGAGGTGGTGTGCAGGGTGGAGGAGAATAAAGGGGGGATGGGACAACTGTAATAGCATAATCAATAAAATATATATTTTAAAAAGGCACCTTTCACAGCTTCCCCCAGCAGCTCTAAGTGGGAGCTTACCAAGAGGTACCATTACAATAGTAGTGGATGCATGGAAGTCTGGGTCACCTACTTATGCAGCTTACTTGCTCCCTCTAGCCTTACCCCTGCTCAGTAGGCTACCTAAATTATTGTTTTGATATGTTGTTATTGTGTTTACCTGTAACTTGGTTTTTCTGACTGTACACAACTTATGATGATCAGCTCTAGCTGCATGGTCTCTTGATCTCCCAAGTTCTGATATTACATTTCCTTTAGAGTTCAGCAATATGCCAGATGCTTTTGAAAGATACATGGTTCTTTGCTGTAGACAGCACAGCCTTGCACAGATCCCTGGAAGATCTATATTGTGATTATTCAACTGGAGCTTGTCATAAGCTTCACAAAGCATGTTTTTCCCAGTACAGATGCTTCTAGTGTCATAGGATCTGCCATGAATTTTGGCCCAAGTACCAGAACTCCATAACATAGCCTAGACCTAATGCAGAGCCATTTCTTTCTCTGAGTCCATCTTAAAGATATACGCCTCTGTGTCACTTGGAAAATGGTTCAGAACAGTATTTTCAAGTGGAATATGCTGTCTTTGGAACATACAGAGGCCTGTCAGTTGACTGAGTTTCTTGTCTGGCAATGGAAGTTCTGAGATGTAATAATTTTTCCTTTATTGTTGAGACAATGTCCCAGCATTCCCCAGATTTTTGGATCTCTGAAAATTTCACAGATGTGGGTGGGCTCCTGAATCTTTATAGAGTTTATTTTTCTTATCTCAGAGTGCATGCATCGTCCATCATACTTGCCACTTCTTGCTCGCATGGTCCAATTACCATAATCTTATCAATATAATACACTCATTAAACGTTTTGTGGAAGGTTCAAATGATTCAAGCCCCTTTGAACTATGTTACAGCAGAGGGTGGGATAGTTAACATAGCCCGTGGACACCAGTGTAAATGTTTTGTTGTCCATTTCATGAGAATACAGAGACCTTCTTATTTTTCTTCTTGATAAGAATGGAAAAGATAGCATTGGCCAGATCAAAGGCAATATAGTGTCACTGGGCTACGCTGATCTGCTAAAGCAGAAATACCATATCTGAGAGTATCAGCTTTTGAGTTTACATTGGTTTACTGCCATTTACTAGCGTCCAAGAATACAACCTTGAGCCAGGCAACTCTTCTGGCAGAAGAAAATGCCTGAAGAGAGACTCAGCTGTGAGACACCCACAGCCAATGCTCCAAGCAACTGGAAGATTGAGTGCATCAGTTCCAAAGGTGGGATCTGGGCTACACATCACTGCATACACTACAAACAGGCTTTTTAAAAATTTTTAACTCTTTTTTGTTGTTCAAATACAGTTGTCTCCATTTCTCCCCCATCACTACCTCTGACCCCAGCCATCCCCACTTCCCACCCTTGATCCTACCCGCCTTTGGCTTTGTCCATGTGTCCTTTATAGATGTTCCTGAAAATCCTTCCCTCTTTCCCCCGCATTATCTCCTCCCACCTCCCCTCTGGTTACTGTCATTTTCAGAGAGGCTCTTTTAATGATTCTTAGGGACAATGCAGTTTGTGTGCTCTCTTCAGAGAGGGTGCCCTCTATTCCTTAGTTGTGAATTTAAAATTTGTTTCCTTGGCTCATGGGAAAATACCCAGTTTTGGTTTATATTCTTCTTTAAGGTGAGCATATCTGTTAGTTTGTGTCTCTGTGTTTTTGAACCATATTAAATTGCCATTTCAGGACTATTTTTTTTTTGCTTCAGACTTTAGTCATAGTTTTATTAACTAGAATGATTTAGAGGCTAAAAGTTAGTACAATTGAAATGGACAAATTGGAATTTCTTATATTCAGAAGAGATATAGTGATTCTTACCTTAACACCCACACCTATACCACAATCACACACACACACAAACACACCCCCCTAAATAGGAATGCTTTGTGTATTATTCCACAATATTTATATTCCATTGCTTTTGCAAACCATTCAAAGTATGATAAAATGAAATAAGAAAATTTAACAACTGCTGCAAGACCTGTTGTGGTCAGCTATTACTACATGCAGTGGTGAAGATTTAGATTCTATCAGTTAGATCTTTGCATAGCACAGTGGTTATTGGCATGTACCTTGGACCTCAAATTCCTGGGTTATGGGTGCCTGCTAGAGCTCTACCATTTCTTTTTCTTTTCCACTCAAAATAGGAGCAAATAAGCAAAAAAAAAAAAAGACATTATTTTGGAGTTAATTTTGAGTTATTTCTAATGTTAGTATAAGAATCAACTATTTATAAACTTAAATTATTATTAATAGTTGTAACATAGTACATACCTAATCATGACATAATGACATACCAAAGTGAGGCCATACCACAGCTGAATACTACTGCCTTCGTACAAACTTTCCAACTTTGTCTGTGGATCAGAATCATCTTGAGTCTTCATTAGTTCTATGTCCCCTGTTTCCCACGAAATCTAGATAGAGGCTAGCTTTATTACCCCCAAATTTCCCCAAGTCCTTTTATAGTCAGCTTTTCCCCACATGCCCAGGTCCTGACAACCACTGATTTCTTATTTCTATAGTTTTGCCTCCTCCAGAAACTTATATAAAAGAAATCATAAATGCGTAGCTTTTGGAGCTTGGTTCATTTCACTTACAAGGCATTTGAGTTTAACCCATGCCATTGCTTATGCTAGTAGCTGATTCTTTCTCATTGCTGACTAGTGTTACGTTGTATGGATGTGCTACACTTTAGCGAGTCACCAGTTGAAGGGCACTGGTGTAGTTTCCAGTTTTTGTGATTACTAGTAAAGGTGTTATAAATGTTTATATAGGATTTTGTGTGAACATAAATTTTTATTTACTTAAGTAAGAACCTAGAGGTGGGATTGCTGGGTCACATGGTAAGTATAGAGTTAACTTTATAAAAAACTGCTTGACTGTTTTCTAAAGTGGCTATACTATTTTACACCTCACCCCCAGTGCTGTGTGGGAGTTCTAGTTACCCTTTGTACTTGCTATCATTGGTAATGCCTCTATTTTACTTTTTTAAATCTTAATGAGTATGTAGTGACATCTCATTCTAATTTTAATATACATTTTTCCTACAGAAAAATATGTTTTAACACACATTGAGTTTGAGAATCTGACTCTGAATTTTCCTTCTGCCACTTTCTAGTTGAGTCACCTTCAATAGGTCGTTAAATTATTATAAAATAACCTGAACCCAGGTAGATCCAACTAACCATTTGGTCACATCCTAGTAAGTTTTCTGGGCCACTAGTTACACAGGTACATGTTGCCCAATAGACTCCCAGAGTTTGAAGCCTATGAGAAGGCATTTGCAGAAATATGAGTGAGTTTATGTTTTACCTGAAGCATTATATGTTCTCTGTTCTTGTCTTGCTGGATAATGAAAGATACACTAATGGTACCAATTACAAAGTGTGAATTTGATTTATAGCCCTTTGTTACTTTCTCTGGCAGCCACCATGCAATAGGAAAATCCACACACAGCAATCTAAAGACAATTTAGACTGAAATGGTTCTTTGCAGTTTAGGCATTTAATTAGGGGTTTTAAAGCTTAATTAAAAAGTTAAATCATTTGTCTTTATTTCTGAAACAATGCTATTGTAGACGGTTCAGTTATGTAAAATAAAACATAATAAGACATGTATTTCCTTGTCTGAAGTTATAGCATCACTCACACATAGCTCACAGCCCCATAAAATGTACTTGAGAAGATAGAACAAAATTGAAATATAGAGCCATTAAGTAGGTATTGAAAGTAACTTCTGGTCTGTGAAGTTGTTTTTCTCTTCTTTGTTTCATGGTCCTTGCAACATATAAATTTTTCCTCCAAAAATGTAAATGATAAAAAAATTTTAAGTATATTACTTACAATTCTATCCAAAATTTGCACATGCACACACACACAAACTGGAATTCAGCTTCTCATCAATCTTCAGTTATTTAGTTCCAGGAAAAGAAAATGCATTGCTGATTTCTGAGTAATCAGAAACATTCTTCAGGTGCATAAATGTACTTTTTAATTTTGAAGGATCTACATCTAGGCCTCTCACTAACCTAGGCCCTGGACCTCCCTATTTCTGATTCTTGGGTTACCTTCCTTCTCCATGTGCTAGAGATTCTGCTATGATGCTTTTCTCCCTTCTCAAAGCTGTCTTGATTTTGTGGAGTGTCTTTTGCCTCAATACAGCCTGGGAATTATGTGAAAAATGCACATGAGATTAATTATCTGAGTTGTAGAAATCTTGCAACTATATGAAATTGGGCCATATTGGAAGATCTGAGACAACTAAATGTTTTAGAATTTGGTGAATCATAGAATGAACAATGATTATATCACATTATAAGAAGATAAGACCAAGATAGCAGATGCCAGCTGACAGTCTGTATCAGAAAAGGGCTGGAGACAGACGTGAGGGTAGAGTTCTGAGATGACTTAGATTATACATGTGTGGTCGGCGCATTGCTCCTAGTCTACCTACACTCCACCCTGTCTATGCATATTGTGGGCTAATGAACATAAAGAATATGCTGTGTGAACATTTTTTATTGGATAATGTTGCTATAGGATTTCAGAAGTGATATGGAAAATATCTGTGAACTCTGGAATTTAGATTTTGATGCAGATAAACAGGGATGCCAGAGCTTGATGAGAGTAGCTCCACCACATGGCTGTAGAAGAGGCTGGTTCTTACAGTGGTGTGAATGTCCTCAGGTAAATTAAAGAGATTACAATCTTAAGACTGTGTCCACTGGCCTATAATAGAGATTGCCTGGGCTTTAATGTCTGTGCTACAGGAGGGGAGTTCTTGTGGGAGGGCTAATGGTGAGACATAGTTTCTTTATCTTCCCACTTCTAAAGAAATCTGTAAATAGGCCCTGTGTGTTTGTGGTGGGTCTTGTGGTGAGCCCCTGTTGAGTCTTTCCTCAGGACAGAGCCACTCATTCCTCTAGGTTTTGGGGCTGTCAGAAGCTTACGTCTCTCACCTGACTCCTTTCTGGGACTTGCTCTCAGTTGAATAGAGTCTCCTCAGACAGGGTCACAGGCCTCCTTAGAAACCATCTGTATCTGAAGATTGGTCAGTGTGGTGGTGTAAAGTCCTGTTCTATTGTCTCCATTCAAGAAAAGCATGAAGAATCATCCTAACTCTGGAGTGACTCATAGGATTTGGTAAGGTTATAAAATCTGAGGTTGAATATATCTTTGTTAATGAATGGAAGCTTAAATAGAAATACCAAACCTACTAGCTATCATAAGGCTTTTGAACATGAAGAACTATTTCAGAATAATAACATAACTTTTTTGAGTACTTAAAGTTGCTTTACATGTATCAAATCATGTAATCTCATAATATCTCTAAAAGATAGGTTATCATATTTGAGAATGAGGTGATTTCACCTCCACTGTGTTCCTCTTCTTATCTTCAGTGGTACCTTCTAGTTATAATTTTTTTCCAAAGATTTTATTTATTTATTTTTAGGGAGGGAAGGGAGGGAGAGAGAGAGAGAGAGAGACAGAGAGAGAGAGAGAGAGAGAGAGAGAGAGAGAGAGAAACATCAATGTGCGGTTGCTGGGGGTTATGGCCTGCAACCCAGGAATGTACCCTGGCTGGGAATCGAACCTGGGACACTTTGGTTCCCAATCCGCGCTCAATCCACTGAGCTACGCCAGCCAGGGACCTTCTAGTTATAATTTTTTTAAAAAAAATTTAAAAACTCTTAGAATGTGAGAGTTGCTTTTTCTATTTTTAGAATAAATATTGAACTTCATTGTTGGATTTGTAATCATTCATCATTACAAAGTTAGAAAGTAATCGAATCACAATAAAATAATATCTGAATTGTTTTAAGGAAAATCCTTATAACCTGATTATTCTCTTGCCAGAATCTGAAATGGTTGCTGCTTTTCCAGGGCTGTTGTAGCCAAATATCGTTGGTTTTGTCTCATTCACTCCAGTGCAGTTATGCTAGATGCACTTGTAGGTGTTCTCTATCTGGGGCAGACACTTTGATTAGAATTATTTTTGAGATATTTCTTATAATTAAAAATATTAAATTAACTTCATAAACTTGTTGTGGATATTTGCTGAATGACTGCTTTCTTTTCTGTTCTTATTAATTTGCTCCCGTCGACCTTCTTCCCTTCTTCCCTCTTGGATTATCCTTACTTTCTATTTTTACCTTCTCTTCTGGCTTGCAGTGGTTCAGACTTCCCCTTGGTTTCCTTCAGCTTCTCATTTCTGATTTTTCATGTTTTTCTACCTATTTCCTTTTTTACCTGCCTTGATCTTTCATTTATGTATTAATTCTATATTTTAATTAATGGTAAGTAACACTGTTATCCAAGTCAATGTGGGAAACAACGTCAGAATTGGTGCTGATTTACTTCTTTCCTTTGCAGTAAGAATCAAAACTTTGGGATTAGCTCTGCATTCAAATGCCAGTTCTGATTTTACAACAGATCTTTAGAGCAAGTGCTTTATCAAGAGAACAAATTAGAGAGAAAGATCCATTATCAATATGCCCAAAGACTGAGAACATTAGTTTGAAAGTAGAATTAATTTGATGGTCATCACAGTACAGATTTCTTTACTATTCTGAGCTCTTAGAGGATACAGTCTGTGTCTTATTCACTTTGCATATTTGTGTCTCTAGTCCTCTGCACTCTGCCCAGCATAGGTAGTATCTTAGAATCTTAATAAATACTGGCTAAATGAACTTAGTAGGGATCCATTGGAAGTATTTCAACAAATAGGTGACATGGTCAGATATATACTTGAAAATTTAATCTGTTGGTTGTATGTCCAGGTCTGCCCTGCTTGGTCTCAGGAAACTGTAACCGTCTGTGGCTAAGGCTGAGTAAGAGGACTCCAAACGAGGAGACACTAAGGAGACAAAACTTATTTCCCTGGCATGAACACTACCTGTTCTGTGCTGGCTCCCAGTGTTTGATCAGTTAGCCAATGACGGATAAGATTTCCCAAGGGGGGAATCGCCTAAGACAGGCATGATCATGTGGAGGCCTCAGGGAAGGACTTTGGGGGCTGTTGAAATGAAGGGGTGATTGACATCGATCCCTGCCCCCTCGGCTTGGTCAAAGCCTGAGTCCTTGTTCTTAGATGTGAGAAATCCAAGTCTTCCAGCTGCCTTTGTCTCTGCCCAACTCAGGCCTGTGGAAATAACAGGGGCGGAGCAGTCCAGATCAGAAACGGCGGACCTCCGGGGTAATCAGGCCTGGGACATAGAATATGCAAGATCCTGTGAGATCTGCTTGCTGGAGGATGCTATTGAACTAGAATATGAAGGCATGGGCAGGAAACAAAACTAGCCTTTTAGGTTCTATAGTCTTTTTAAATGATAAAACCCCCAAATCTCAGAATCCCAGTGGAAGATCTGCCATTCCCTTTCAAAGTTAACTGCTTGTTTTATCTTCTCTGTCAGACTGTAATTGACAAACTGTATCAGTATGTTTAGTAAAAGCCTGCTTGGGTGGGTGAACGAGGCGCTCTCCACTAGAGAGGGTGGCTGTTTTATACCTATTTCTCCACAGGACTTGGTTGTCCGTGTGTATGTTTTCTTGTGTTTTGACGAGTATCTGCAGCAGTGATGGATACCGCTGGCCAGGTATCCGTCTCAGTTGTATTTAGGTTGGAATGCAGTAGGAAGAGACAGAAATTGAGATTAGAGAGAGAGAACACTGGTATAAATTATTTTATTAGAGAAGTTTGAACAGATAAATACAATGCTGCTGTGATTATTATGTTGGTGGTGGTAACGGAACTTTCATAAAATAGAAGATACATATTTTATAAAATAGGAGAATGTACATATACTTATGTATATTGATACTTATAAATATTTAAACCAGTGGGTAAACTGCTTAATCACATATAAGGGGGAAATTGATGATAGAAAGAGAATGGGAAAAAAGGATTAAGCAAGTTTCTAGAGGAGGTGGGATGGAGTCAAGGACATAGGTACAGAATTAATCTTAAAAATGAATAAGTGTATGTCTTCTGTGAAAAAAGGAAAAGTTAAATTAGGCTAGAAAAATGTTGAGGGGTGTGTGTGTGTCTATAGGCTGGGTTTAGGGTAGCTGAAAGTTGAGATACTTAGTGTCAAATGGCCTAGATCAGGGGTTCTTCTTACCACTGGCTGCACAATAGAATTACTTGAGGAGTGAAAAAATACTGACATATAGATTCTATGCCAGGCCAATTGAATCACTGTCTCTAAGGGTGCAGCCCAGAACCCAGTATTGTAAATACTCTCAATGTGAGTCTAATGGGCAGCCACAGGTGAAAGCTGCTGTCCTATATCTTCTTAGTAATGTGGCAACAGTGCTTCCTGCTGTGAGCAAGGGAAGTGGTGTGAGAATAAGATGAAGTTTAGAAGAGGAATAACTTAAGTGACTGAGAAGGCACAATGGAGAGTCAATAAATGTACTAAAATATTCTGAGGAGTCTAAGAGGATCAAATGATATTAAGTAGTTTGAAGCACAGAGAGCTCAACCAGTGTGACATTGTGATCCTCTGTAGCAATGCTTGGCAGCTAAGGAGTGGGGAAAATGGGCATTAGGGTCATCTGGGGTAGGGAATTGGTAATGATGATAGTTCCCAAATATGATGGGCATCAGAATAACCCAAGAATCTTCAGAAAAATACAAATCCCAGGACCCCACTTCTAGTGAGCCTCTTTTAGTAGATCAGTAAATCTGAAGTGGAACTGGCAATCAGTATTTTTAGGCAGTGCCCTCGTAAGTGTGGCAGCCAGTGCCGGCTGGAGTTTGGGAACTGAAATGGATAGTAGACAGAAAGTGAAGGGAGAAGGGGAAGTTCTGTGATTATAGTGCTCACATGACTGAAATATTAGACCCTGAGATTTATCTGGGTAGGGAGGCAAATAGGCACAGGCAAGCACAGAAGAATGAGAAGCCGGGGAGCCACAATGGGGCACTACAGTGGACTGAATGTGCACCGCTAAATCCACATGTTGAAATCTAAACTCCAAGGTGATGGTGTTAGGACATTGAGTCCTTGGGAGACACTTAGGTCATGAGGCTGGAGCCCTCATGAATGGGGTTAGTGCCTTTATGAAAGGCTCCAGAGGGCTCTCGCATCATCTCTTTTCCATATGAGGGTACAATGAGAAGTCAGCAGCCTGCAACCTGGAAGAGGGTTCCTGCCAGCACCTGACAATACAGGCGCCCTGATCTTGAACTTTTAGCCTCTAGAATGGTGAGAAACAAATTTCTGTTTTTCATAAGTTTCTAGGTCTGTAGTATTTTCTTACAGCAACCAAAACTAAGGCATGCACAGAACAGAATTATTGGCAGAAGGAGAAGAAGGATTTAGAGACAATGAGATATTCTGCCAAAAATAGTATGTTGATACAGTAAGAAAGAGAAAACTCAAAGTGTCTAATCTTGGATTTTATATCTTCTCATTTCAAACCTTCCCCTTCCTGACTGAGACAGAAAAAGAAACATGAGAACACAGAGGAGGGTACTCTGTTAGTTTCTTAGTGCTGTCCTAGCAGATACCACAGACTGAGTAGATTACAGAACAGAAATTCATTTTCTCAGAGTTTTGGAGGTTAGAAATCTGAGATCAAGGTGTTGTCAGAGTTGATTTCTTCCAAGGCTCTCTTTGGCTTATACATGGCTACCTTCTCTCTTTGTTTTTATGTGGGCCCCTCTCTGTATTCATTGTTGTGTCCTAATTTCTTCTTCTAATAAAGATACTAGTCATATTGGATTAGGGCTCACCCGTATGACCTCATTTTCCTCGATTACCTTTTCAAAGGCCACATCTTCAAATACAGTCCCATTTTCAGGTACTGGGGGTTAGGCTAGGCCTTTAGCATGTGAATTATGGGGTATATTAGTCTGCTTAGGCTGAGTGGCTTAAACAACAGAAATTTATTTCTCACAGTTCTGGAAGATGGGAAGTGTAAGACCAAGGTAGCCACCAATTTGGTTTCTGGTGAGAACTTTCCTTCTGGCATGTAGACAGCCACTTTCCGGTTGTGTCCTCACATACTCGGGCAGGTGGGGATGTGGAGAGGTTAGAGCCTGAACTTTATGGCCTTATTTAAACTTAACTTGTCCCTTAAACACCCCATCTCTAAATATAGTCACACTGAGGGTTAGGGCTTCAACATATAAATGTAGGGAGATACAGATACATCCAGTCTATAATACAGGATGGGGAGGCACAAATCATCCTGTGACAGCTATCAAATCTAGGCGTGCAGTGCTGAAACGCTCTGCTGAGAGAAAAGAAAAACCGAAATATGCTGTTCTCATTGGCTTTTCAGAAATCAAGACAAATCTTCCAATGGTCTTACAATTCAAGCCTAACTTAGAGATGGTGTGAGCATGTGCTAAACCAGCCTTCCCAAGCAGTTTTTCCATCATTGCTAGTTCTTGATCTAAGGTACTAGGTCCTTTTCTAGCAGTCACTGCTGTCTCCTAACAGCATTAGGAATGATGAGCCTGGCTTGAAAACACAAACCCATTTCTTTTTGAACCTGAAGGGGGAAACAAATTGTGGGTCATTAGTGTCATAGTGTTTAGAATCCAAATGAGAAATTTTATAGAGAAACTATAACATTATTTATTGATTGCATGTTCATATTGAAACTACATAATAATGAGTTAAGAGAAAGATTTTAGGGATATAAGCTATGAGTAGCATTTTATTAGTATCTTGAGTTTGATGTGAGTTATCCTCTGGCTTGTACCCTGAATACTGAAGGAGAAGAACGTGCTAATTGTCACCTCTCAGGGTTTATCCCAGAAGCCTCCTGGAAGCACAGCTATATACAAATTTGATGTAAAACCCAAAGGTGCCTTGGTTTTGTCTTTTTTTAAATTGAACTTATTGAGGTGACTTTGGTTAATAAAATTATATATGTTTCAGGTGTATAATTCTAAAAAAACATCATTTGATTGTGTGTTCGCCACCCCAAGCCGAGTCTCCTTTTGTTACCATTTATCTTCCTAGATCCTCTACCTACCCCCATTGCATTGCCATAGTTTATCTTAAGAACTCATTTTTTAACTTTATTTTTATAGTTGACACTATTACAGATGTCCCTATTCCATTTTAACCATTTTAAATGTGCACTTCAGGGGCATGAAGTACCTTGACATTGTTTTGACAGTTGGTTTACAAAACTTTCATACTGTTACCCAACAGAGGCCTGGCCCTCAGTAGGTCTGCCTAGGACAAGCTATAATGTGTGGGTGTTTGACTTTGTGTAGGAAAGCTTTCACCACGTAAGTCCAGGTGACTATGAGGACCTGTTTGTTAAGCTGGGGACAGTGAAACAGGAAGGCTTAGCATAGAGGAAACAACAGGAGAGTCTAGGTTGGGCCATCTTAGCTCACTGAGAAGTCAGAGAAAAAGGACTTTGGGGACAGGTTCAGGGGATTAGCCTGGGACAAGCTGCCAGCTGCCCATTGCCTTAGAGTTTAAAAGGTGCATGCCTGTGGGGAAAGAAGCGGTGGAGGAAGAAGAGAAAGGGAATGGCTTAGGCTGCTCCTCAGAGGGAAAGCATTCACCCTCTCTGGGTCCTTTATCTTGAGGCTTTTATATCGCTGTCTTGCAGAGAATCTCAGGGGAGTTTTCAGGGGAAGGTTTCAGGAGAATATTCATCAGTTAGTTCTCCAGGTGTGACCTTTTAGGTTCATGATCTCCTCTGATTGGTCAGTGACAGGGCAGGGGGTCTTTAGTTATTGTAATTGGTCCTGGTGTAGCCCATCTGGTTTTGCTGCTTTTCTGGGCCTGGTGCTGAAATCCACCTGAGGCCTAGATGTTCTCTCTGGGAGGAGACCTTTCTTATCTGGCTGTGAATTGCTCAGCCAGTTTGTTCAGGCCATTTTGTTCAGTTGTCTTCCTCAGTTTCCCTATTTCACTTGCCAAGGAATTTTCCTAGTTTCTTACTACCCTGTCTCAATACCTCCACTTGTCAGCATATCAAGCTGACACATCAAGTGTCAGTGAGCATGTGGATTCCTGGTATCTGTTATACACTCTGTATAATGCTTTGACTTTATTTCCTAAAGTCGAACATCCACACACCTAAAACTCAACAGGGAACACATGCTCCTCAGTAGACACTGCAAGAATGGTCACAGCAGCACCACTCACAAGAGCAAGACCCTGGGACACTCATGATTATTCATCAACAGGGGAAGGAATAAAAGCTCATAAAAAATTCTATTGAGGTATAATCTACCTACAATAAAATCCACTCATTTTTATTGAACAACTCAATGATTTTTAGTAATTTTACAGAGTTGTGCAGCCGACACCACAATGCAGTTTTAGGACATTTCTGCCACCCGATTGTGATCCCTCTTGCCCTTTCACAGTTAAACCCATTCCCACCCTCAGCCCTAGGCAACCACTACTCTGCTTTCTGTCTCTGTAGGTAAATACCTAAAGGAGTACATAGAAGTAAATGCCTGTGGGCTTTGGTATTGTTTCTTTCTAGGCTCTATAGTTGTATACAGTCATGACTGAAGGCTAAATTCTTCTAGTAGTGGTTTATATCCTGCAAAGGTTGTCCCTTGAGCTCAGCATGTGTGGTCTATATCAAGCAAGGTGCTATAGAGGACACACATGGGGGAAAGTTTTCTCATATTTTCAGTCTAAACTGTGTTTTCCACTACAATTCAGACAAATCTGCTGGGGACAGGACTGCCAGGTAACATTTGCAAGAGATGGAACCTCATGTTAAAAACAAAAAGATTCTGTGACCATCACATTTTCTGCGTCCCAGAGTTGTTTGCTGCCTCAGTTTCCCCATGCACTTATCTAACACTGGATTACCTTGATTATTGAAATAACATAAGAGGGATGTTAAAATACAAAATTATGACCATTTTGCATTTCATCCAGTCCCTTGCCTCCTTATTTTGTTATGTTCTGTGCAATTCAAAAATTCTACCTCCTGGATATATGTCAGTAAAATAAAAACTAATGTTGATTTTACCTGCAAATCTCCTAAATTAAGTTTCTATGTTAATTCTAGTAGTAATGGCTTTTAAAGTTGACTTAGTCATCAGGTCGATTTAAAAATATTGGAAAAAGTCTAAAGTCAACTTTATTTTGATATAGTTCTCATTTTGCTAAAGGTTAAATCATCCATTTACTTAAATTACTAGCTTGCTCATTGTTTTATAGATAATTAATATTACTTTAGAGATCCTGATGCAGTCAAGACTGCCAGATGATGTAAAGTCTACTTGTTAAGATGAATGATTACTTCTTATTTCTAAGGACTGACAGACAACCTTTTATTACTACTGACATCTACAAGGGGACAAACGGGTAGTCGAAAAAATGGATTTTATTACTTTGGAGATGGAAGCCTATTATTTTTATTCCAGTAATTTCACCAAATGGCATCCCATTAAAACATTTTTTTTTCTAAGCAAGCCTTTTCTGTCTATCTCTTTATGTTCTTCACTGAAAGCAAAAGGTGTAGTTTATGGCAAGTAGATATAAAAAAAGCAGAGGTAATACTGTGGGTCGAGAGGACATGAGCTTTTCCTTACTGTATAATTGAAACATGAAATAGTAAACATAAATCATCCATTTAATTGTATGCTGTCAAATCAGACTGAAATGTTATTTAAAATATTCCTTTATTTATGCTCAAAGCACTTCTAAGTGACTGAGGCCACACACAGTTTGTAATCTTTTCTCTTTCGTTTCTTACTCTCCACACTGGTTAATTATGTTCACGTAGCTCTTCCACATTATTTATGAGAATGCTTCTGATTATATCACCCACATCAGCATTCAAAGCTTGCAAAGCCAAAGAAAGCACGATACTTATAGGTGGAAAAAAAACCCTCGTGTGAAAATAAATGCAGAGATTAGGGTAATGCAGCTACAAGGAAAGGAATACCAAAGATTGCCAGTGAAGAACTAGAAGCTAAGTGAGGGGCATGAGACAGATTCTCCTGAGACAGGCCAGTAAGCAGGGCAAGTGCAATAGGGAAACTGAGACAGATAGCTGAGCAAGGTGGTTGAGCAATTTATAGCCAGATACAGAAGGTCGCCTCCCCGGAAATCTAGCCCTCAGCTGTATTTCAGCTCCAGGCCCTGAAAAAGGAGCAAAACCAGATGAGCCACCAGCTACAATGACTAAATGACTCCCTACCAATCAGTAGAGACCATGATCCTGAAAGAGCACACTGGGAAAAACTGATGAACATTCTATTGAAACCCTCCCCTACCCCCAAGACCTACCCTAAGATTCCCCATAAAACTCAAGACAAAGGACGCAGAGCAAGCCCTCTCCCTCTGGAGAGCAACCAGCACCATTCCCTTTTCCTCTTCTACCACCACTCCTTCCCTGACAGGCACATGTCTGCTAAACTCTAAGGCAACGGGCAGCTGGCATCATGTCCCAGGCTGATCCCTTGAACCTGTCCCAAGACCCTTTTGCTCTGACTTCCCAGTGAGCTAAGGCAGCCCAGGAAGCTCTCCTGTTGCTTCCTCTATGCTAAGCCCTTCCTTGTTTCACTGTTACCAGCTTTAACAAAAGGATCCTTATACTAATCTGAACTCGTGTTGTAAAATCTTTCCTGCATGAAGTCAAACACCCACACATTATAGCTGGCCTAGACAGACCCACTTGGGCCAGGTCTCCTGTCTGGTAATATTCTTTCGCAGCCTTCAGAACAAATCAACCCTGCTGACATCTTAACCTTGAACTTTTAGCCCCCAAACTTGGGGGACACTAAATTTCTGTTAAGCATCCAGTTTTGGTACTTTGTTATGGCAGCCTTAGCAAATTAATACCTAGGGCTTATTTAGTAACCCCTCTGTGCCACAGTTTCTTCATACCTGAAGTGATAATAATATTTACCTTCTAGGTTTCTTTCTTTCTTTTTTTTGTCTTTCTTCTTAAATCCTCACATGAGGAATGCGGGTGGGGGGTAGAGAGAGAGAGAGAGAGAGAGAGAGACAGCAACGAGAAAGAGAAACATCCATCAGCTGCCTTCTGTAGGTGTCCCTGCTGGGGATCAAACCTGCAACCTTTTGGTGTACAGGATGACACTCTTATCAAACCGAGCCACCTGGACAGGACTACCTTATAGATTTTAGTGAAGATTAAATGAGTTAATGAAAATAAAGTGCTTAGAATTGTGTTTGTGGCATAGAGGCATAGGGGTGACATTATTGGTTGGTTGAATCAACAACCATTTCTGTTTCCTTCTCTTTTGCTAAGTACCCATAGAAACTGATTTGTAAAATGAGATGTTCTGCTTATGTGAAGATCAATAATTCCCTACTGATATAAGGAAAATAGAAAATAGATTTTTTGACTTAGCATAGAAGTCAGAGGTATAAGAAAGAAGATAGAGCAAATCAAAGTGGCTAGTTTCAGGAGGTAGTGAGAGTAAAGGAAGGCTACATGCTGATGGAAGGAGACTTAATACACTAGGAAATTTAACCTAGGGTATTGTAGAAATGTACTCTTGAAGCCTACATAATTTTATTAATTAATGTCACTGCAATAAATAAAAAAATACAAAAAGTGGCTAGTTTCAGAAGGTTAAAGTTTTTGTTTTTGTTTCCTCAGGAGGATAGAGTTTTAGAAGAAAAAAATACTGATTCAAAGGGTGTAAGAGGCCAGCTATCAATATTTTTAGAAAAGAGAAGCAGAATTGTTAGAATTTAGTGGCTTAGTAATCATGTGCCCACCCTTCCTTACCGATGGGCATATATGTGAGTGACCCAGCAAATACCAACTGGATGGACTCTTTGGAAGTCTGATCTTGACCACAGGAAAAAGAGGAAATGAAAATGGATAGAATCTGTAGTATAGTGATTAAGGGCACAGATTCTAGGTACAGACCATCTGCATTTGAATCTTGAGTCTATCACGTATCAACTGTGTGACTTTGGGGTATATTTAGCCTTCCTGTACTCAGTTTCCTCATGTATAAAAGGAGAATGATAATAGTACCTAATTCATCTAACATCAGCTACTTACCGCCCTTGGTGTTAGTTATGACATTGTTTCTTCTTACATAGAACTTTCAGACTTTGAGCAAAATAGATACCAAACAGAGAAAAATGAATATTTATTACAAGCTGTGCTATGTACATATGTAATATGTAAAATGTTTAAAAGAGCACCTAGTACATTATTTATTACTATTTATTTTAGTAGCAGTGTTCTGACCACACATTATCCTTGTAGTTTCTGATTTTTAGTTCTCTGGAGATATCTTAGCTCCTGTACATTTCTGTGCTTGCCTTTCTGCCCTTCCCATTGATGCTCAGAACTCCAGTATACCTCCACTAAATTTTGTTTTGTTTAATTTAGTCAGAGTTGGTTTTCATAACTGGAGTAGTTCCTCGGGTTTTGTGAGAATTAAATAAGATCATGGATATTAAATGAGACTTCTGGCCAAGATGGAGGCATAGGTAGACACACTGTGCCTCCTTGCACAACCAAAAGAAGGACAACAATAATTTAAAAACAAAAAACAACCAGAACTGACACAAAATTGAACTGTATGGAAGTCCGACAACTAAGGAGTTAAAGAAGACACATTCATCAGACTGGTAGGAGGGGCAGAGTCAGGCAGCTGGGTAGAGAGGACTCTTGGCAAGGCAGCAGCTAGCAGATCCAGCAAAGTAGTGGGTTGTGGGGCAGGGCATGGCACCCAAGGTGGCTGATGGACCAGGCAGTCCCACATTCACACGCAGATAAACCTGGTGAAACTGGGGAGTGGGTCAGACCGTGCAACCCAGGGTCCCAGCATGGGGAAATAAAGCCTCAAACCACTAATTGAAAATACCTGTGGGGGGTGGGGTGCTGGAAGAGACTCTCAGCCTCACAGGAGAGTGCGATGGAGGGACCCACAGGGTCTTAGAATGTGCACAAACCCACCTGCCAGGAATCAGCACCAGAAGAGCCCAATTTGCTTGGGGGAAGCGGCAGAAGTGACTGAAATCTGGCAGAGAGCAGAGCAAGCACAATTGTTCCCTCTCAGAGCTCTGCCCCACATATAGTGCCACAACCCAGCGATGTGGGTTACAGGGCTGGTGAATACCTAAGGCTCGCCCCTCGCTATGTAACAGGTGTGTCAAGACAAAAAAATGGCCCAAAAGAAAGAACAGATCAAAGTTCCAGAAAAAATATAACTAAGTGACAAAGAGGTAGCCAACCTATCAGATGCACAGTTCAAAATACTGGTAATCAGGATGAATTTGGTTGCAAATTAGATGAATAAATGAAGGCCAGACTAAGTGAAATAAAGGAAAATGTACAGGGAACCAATAGTGATGGGAAGGAAACTGGGACTCAAATCAATGGTGTGGACCAGAAGGAAGAAATAAACATCCAATCAGAAAAGAATGAAGAAATAAGAATTCAAAAGAATGAGGAGAGGCTTAGGAACCTCCAGGACCACTTTAAACACTCCAACATCCAAATTATAGAGGTACAAGAAGGAGAAGAGGAAGAGTAACAAGTGGAAAAGTTATTTGAACAAATAATAAAGGAGAACTTTTCCAATCTGGCAAAGGAAATAGACTTCCAGGAAGTCCAGGAAGCTCAGAGAGTCCCAAAGAAGTTGCACCCAAGGAGAAACACACCAAGGCACATCATAATTACATTAGCCAAGGTAAATATGAAGGAGAAAATCTTAAAAGCAGCAAGACAAAAGGAGAGAGTTACCTACAAAGGAGTGTCCATCAGACTGTCAGCTGATTTCTCAAAAGAGACCTTGCGGCAAGAAGGGGCTCGGAAGAAGTATTCCAAGTCATGAAAGGCAAGGACCTACATCCAAGATTGCTTTATCCAGCAAAGCTTTCATTTAGAATGGAAGGGCAGATAAAGTAAAGTTATAGGAGTTCATTATCACTAAGCCCTTATTTTATGAAATGTTAAAGGGACTTATCTAAGAAAAAGAAGATAAAAACATGTACAGTAAAATGACAGCAAACTCACAATTATTAACAACCACACCTAAAACAAAACCAAAAGAAACTAAGAAAACAACTAGAACAGGAACAGAGCAGAATAAAGATCACATGGAGGGTTATGAACAGGGGAGTGGGAGAGGGAGAGTAGGGGAAAAGGTACAGAGAATAAGTAGCATAGATGGTAGGTAGAAAATAGACAGGGGGAGGGCAAGAATAGTGTGGGAAATGTAGAAGCTAAAGAACTTATGACACATGGACATGAACTAAAGGGGGGCAATGTGGGTGGGAGGGGGTATGCAGGGTGGAGGTGAGTGAAGGGGGGAAAATGGGACAATTGTAATAGCATAATCAATAAAATATATTAAAAAATAATGAGATAGACCTAAAAATCATGAATATTGAGCATGTACAATTTCAATCAATATTAATTCTGGGAGGGGCTACCTGGGTATATTGAAAGTGGAGAGGAAAGAGTCAGACTGAGAGCGAGCTGATAAGGAGAAGTAGATGGAAGAGCATCAGCACATGAATTCAGTTTAGGGGAGACCCAGAGAACTGGCATGATGATAAAGGAGGGCTAGCTTTCCTTGATAAGGATAAAAGTTTGAGAGTGCTGAACAGGTGATGTGAGAAACTCACAGAATTGAGGGCTTAAATGGAATGCATTAAAGTTATTGTTTAAATGTTGACAGTATTGCTCCAGAAGATCTAACCTAGTGTATGCAGTCCTATTCAAAAACAAAACCTTTCTTCTTCTTCTTCTTCTTCTTTTTTTTGGTATCAATTGAGGAAGCATTCTATAAAAACACCTTTTGAAGAAAACGGTCTTTATTCTTGGCATTAAGAACTATAAAAGAAAACTAATAAAGAATGGTAGAGCTATTTGTTTGGATTGACACCAATCCATGTAGACTCATTATTCTAGGTGCAAAGGTGTGCATTTTAAACTTAGGAGGAAAGATAATATTGTGCTGATGGATGCAATTATAAATGTGCACATGCATATTCATATGTAGCCAGCTATTCTTTTGAAGCTGTATAAATTATGCATTTGAAAACTAGGAACTGAAAACATGATACATATGGGAAACTCTTCAGCATTCTGAGATAAAAATGAAATGAAAGAGAATTACTGCAAATGCTACTTTCTCTCAGGTTCCTTCTATTACATTTCTAATCACCAAATCCTACTCAGTCCTTTTAACTACCCCCATAACCCAATTATCCTTTAGACATCTGGTAACACAAAATACTCTAACACTTATTTGTTTCCAGTGTCAAGCTCATACTTGGCTTTTGAAGATAACCTACCATCCTGAGTTAAAGGGCTGACAAAATCAAACTCTAACACTTTCCACCATGCCATCAGCTAATCAGCATTCATTCATTCTGCAAGTGTTTGTACATGATTTTTGCCTGATACTGTCCATGATATTGTATAAGCAAGGTGAATAAATGTAGTTGTATAGTTGCTGTCCATATAGAGCTCTCAAGCTAGGGAGGAAGACAGATAATTAAAAGAAACAGAGAAAGAATATATATTTTCAAGTTGTGGTGTGTGCTCTGAGAAAAATGAGCAGGCAAATAGAGATGTGGAACAAGGTGTGGAGTGGTGCTAGAGAGGGTGGACCTATTTAGATGGAGATTACTTAGTAGTAAGGCCTCCTCTGTAAAGTAAAGGGTGCATAAATGAGGCCCTAGGCCTCAGAAAGATCCTTCTCAGGTGTTTGAAAAGTGCCTGTGGCCAGGATGCTAAGGTGGGAGCCATGTGTCCATTGGCTACCTTTATGGTACCTGCTGCTGGAGCTGGAACATTTCCAGGGTTGGAGGCTCCTGCACATTTTTTCCCATTTTTTATAATTCTCAAGTTATCCTGTTTTGATGAGGGAATGGCTGGGGGCTAATGGAATTAGGAGAAGGCTGGGACTATATTTCTCTGGTCTCTTAATGACTGTGTAGCCCTGTCCTGGCAAGAGAACCTTCTGGACTCTTTATTGTCCTTTGTCTTATGGCTCTTCTTCACTCAGCCTGGGCTCCAGAGATAGCAAGCTATAAGCCTTCCTGTGGGCTTTTCTTAGGCATTCCAGGCATGAACTTCTTATCTTCTGTACTCTCACATACATTTAGCCTGTTCCTCGTGCTCTATTTCTTTTCATTAAAAAACAAACAAATGAACAAACAAACCCAAAAGTGACAAAAAGGGCAATTATCATAGATGGAAAGTGTTAATTATTAATGAAAAATTATGGCAAAGCACACAGAAAGCACTTCCAGAATTTGAGAGTCAAGGCTATATCATACAATTCTAGCATCTGGGGACAAGCATCAGGAAATATTCTTTTCAATGCACTCCTCTGCTCTGCACCCTGTACAGGGGGACCCCAACTAGTAGGCTCCTTATACTCGATCTTAGGTCTCTGGTCTGATTCCACAGAGCTAGCAGGGGCCTTATCTAGGGTGAGTAACAAGGCCAGTGTGGGTGCTGAGGGTTGGCAGAGGAGGGATGAGGGACAGAGTTATTGGTTATCTTAAGTTGGGCATCCTAGAAGAAGAGAGTTGGGGGAGAGATTTATTGAGGGAGAATTCTTTGAGAAAGAACTGCTAGGGGGAGAGTGAAGGAGAATAAATGAAGGAAAAAAGCTAAAGAACAACTCTTGCTTTGGTTTGAACCAGAAGTTGGGGATAGGGACTGTGGAACATAGATTTCATTGAAGAATTTTTCCCTTTGAGGTATGGAGCTGGCTCTTGTATCTAACTTAAGTTAGCCATTGATTGTATCTTTAAAAATAATTGCAATTTTTAAAATTATGGTATATTGTAAGGTGACCTCAGGTGTCCTCCTGTAACCTCCCTCTCCTATTATGGCTCCAGTGGAATTAAATTTTAGATAAAGATAGATTAGTAGAGATAAAAGAGGCTTTAAGTCTAAAATGTTGGAGGAGGTCATCAAGAGGACATGATGGCTGTTTGACATGAGAACTGGACCTGGGCAATCAGAGGCTCCTTATCCCCTCTCCTGCATATTTGGAATGTAAATTTTGCTCACTATTCCCACAGCTGGGGTAATTTTCAAGAATATACCCTTGAGAAGGCAATGTGTTGTTGAGACCATCTGAACTAAATACGTGACTGAACCCAGTTAAGACCTCTACATAAACTTTTATGATTCTGTTGGGTGGTGTAGGAATCTACTTGTCTTGTGGCCACCTAAGACAACCCTTATATGTAAGTTCCCTTGTTTATTAAATCTGCCGCCTACCAATCTGGAGTGGTTTGCATCTTTTTTTTTGGTCGCTCCTTGCATTCTATATCCTGGGTCTGGTTTCAAATTTCACTAGGAAAGGTCCCAAAGTTTCAAATCAACAACTGGCAAGTCAGCCAGGAGACCGAAGAATGGGGCTCAGAAAAAAGGCATTCTCAGGGGAAATCCCGAGTTGACCATCCATCTCTATGTGGACAGGATTGGCCTCTATGTTAGATGCTTATGGACGACCACCACATGAGTATGGGATGCCTCAAAGTGTCAGCTAGTTTAATGCACTCGTTTGAGGAACTGCACCTAGAGCTCCAGTGAAAAAGAAAAGTGAATGGTTGCTGTGGTGGGTTGGAATCTACTCTGGGTAGATTGGCTGGACACTGATGCTGAACTGGAGTCTAAGACGCAAGTTAAAAAGTTGGAAGAAGAACTGAGGTTAGAGAAGGATGTGTGATTGTCCACTACTCTGCTAGCTTCAGGTCAGTCACAGAAGGTGGAAGAGCAGTACAATAAATTGGAGATTGTAGTGTGTCATTTTGCAAAGTTAGGAAGGCACAGTTGGATTAAAGTCTGAGTGCTAGTGACAGAACCTAATTGAGACACTAAGAGATGTAATCTCTGGGAAAATGAGGAGAACAAAGATGTTATGGCAATTGACAATAAGAGGGATTAAATGCCTCTTTCAGTCCAGTTCAACACTGAATACAAAAGAAAACAAGAACCAGCAGCAACAACCCCAGCTCCCAATTCAGGAAATATTCATGAGAGAATATACTCCTGCTGAGCTTATTGATAGATATAGTTGTCAGCTTCCAATGTAAAGCCATGGAAAGTATCCAAGCACAGTTAACGTGCCTATGGGATACAATAGCAATGGCATTTCTCTGATCTGGCAGGAAGTGAAGAAAATGAACAATGTCACCACACATCCTGATCTCTGACACCTTTATAGCTTTGGGGGAATTCAAGGTACCCACTTCCTTATATATTGGGTTATTCTAGCCTGCGGGGAGTCTGGCCTAATGAGGGGCATCTCCCTGGGCATGTGGGACCCTGTAAATATATAAAGAAGGTACAACAAAGTTTTAGGGAGTGGAGAATTAGAAAGGCTATTTACAACTCTGTTTCTGCCACTGCAGGAATAAAAGCCAAGATATTCCAGTCTACCTCTACAGCTTGGGTTGGGACACTGATATCATGCCAAGCCCAGTCATGGGACAAGACATTTATAACACTGGTCAATCTGTTATGATCTTGGGAAACTTACAAATCCTAGGAATGGGCACAAGCTATGGGAAACACCTTAAACAGAGAAGGAACTCAAAAGCCAAAAGTCTATCCCAATCAGTTGTGGGGTGTCTGGTAAAAGTTACCTGGAAGCAAATACAGTTTGATCTCATTGCTGCTGGGACTCCACCTGAAGAGATAAACCAGTAACCCAACACTGTGTTCATTAATTTGTGGAAAGACTTAAAACCTGAAAAACAGTTTGGATCCTCCTCACCTGCTCCTGCCATCCCTGACTCCCCTCCAGTTCCAGCAGAGGCCTCAAGAGTGTCATCCCATTTGGGATGGGTGTACAAGATGCATGCCCAGATTGGCTTCAGGTGAGGGAGTGGTCCACCTCTTTCTTCAGTCTCCTTGCCTTTCATGTCTGAAATGGGGCCAGTTTTAGATTTCACTCGGGGAAGCTCCCAAGGTCTCAAACCAACAAATATCAAGTGTCCCTCCATTACATTCAAGTTTATGTTCTAGTATCAAAAACTGCAGTCAAAAGGAAGTGCCCATGAGGAAGTAGATCAATGGGAAACAATGGAACATAAAGAAAAGTACTCTCTAGGGAAGGTTTTCTTACACCAATAACTTGATTTGTCCTCTTCTGAGGTAGGTAAATCTGTAATGTGAAAAGGAGCCATAAACTCTTCTACCCCAATTCCACCCATAAATATTGGCTTCACCTAACCCACTCCCTTGGCTCTGATTCCATGCTCACCAAGCTACTGTGTGACTGTAATTTGGCTTCTCAAGTAGATCTGTCTGAGTCAAGAGAAAGTTTTGTCATAGCAACAGACACATTTCAGATGAACATAACAGTTACATTTTTCACTGAAAATGAACAGATTGTGTCCTCCTTTGTACTTCAGTCAGTTGTGAGTTTTGTTTTCTGGAGTCATTTTCTCTGAACCTAATCAACCGTGTGACAAGGTTGTAACAAATACACTGCATTTTCCAAGCACTGAATTAGAACTGGAGTTATGGTAACCACCTCCAGTTTCCCCAACTTCCTTGTAGGGCACCTCTTTCTAGCTTTAACACATAGATGCTCAGAGGATCATGAGAAGTCCTTTGAGCTTTGGTTATTTGTGGTAAAGAGCAATTTACTTTGGTCTTTATGAATGTACATGTCAGAGAACTCCAACCCCATGGAGATGGTAAGGAGCAAAGCTTTCACCACTCCATAGGTGCTACCACTTCACAGATGATGAGACAATGGAGGAGAGCAAGACAGTTTAAATCTCAAGCACAGGAAAGAATTATCCTGTTACCCTGCCTCCAAGTCCCACAGGGAGCAGTGATAAGCCCAGATGGATGCTATGCATGTGGTAGATTGTGTTGTCCTTGAAGTTTGGCATGCTCAGAAATAATTTGCACAGACTCTCAGAGCTCATAGAAGACTGTTTCCTAATAGTACATACTTCAGAGAAATAGAAAACAGGAAGAAGTTCCTAGAGTTGGAATAGGTGTGCAAATCCTGTGAAGTAGAGTAAGCATCTATCAGTCGATGCTCACTTAGAGGAGTTAGAAAGATATAGCCAGAAAGGAAGCTGAGAATCAGATTTTAAAGAACTGTAACCAGCAAAAGGGTTCCATGTTTCCAAAGAATACTAGAGTTTCATTTTATGGAGCCTTAAAAGCAGATTGTAGGGGTCTTTTACTCCAATGTTTTTATTACATGTAGAGAAAAATGGGCACAGGGGATGCATATTGCTGTGATCATATGAGGTCTGTCTGGAAAAGTGCAGCCATTGTTAATATAATGACTGGGAACCCAGGCATCCTATTAAAGGGACAGTGCACCAACTTGTTCACAGGCACTCAGCTTGGACTATAGTGCATGTATAGCAACTGGGAGGCCGAAGACACATATAGGGAATAATTGAGTTCTGTGGCTTCAGGGAGAGGGCTGAAAGGACACCAACCACAGTCCCTGTGTTGAGCCCTATACCCACATGGCCAAATCTGAATCTTAATTAGCCTGGGGAACTCTACCAGCTCCCTCAATGACTCCCTGAGTCCCTAACCCACCAAACTCACACAATACTGGAGGCTTTTTTGAAGGCAATTAGCCTGGGCCCACATTGCAGTCTTTCTCAAAGAAAACTCTCAAGGAATTCTGCATAAGCTTTGGGAGTATGCCAGAGCCAGAAACTGAATTGTGTGGCTTCAGGGCAAGGGCTCAAGAGACACCAGCCATTGTCTCTGTGATGAGCCCTCCTCCTACATGACTGATGGGTGTCACCTTTTCTGTGTCAAGTCCTCTCCAAATAGAAGCAAATTTGAACCTGTAATTGCCTGGTGAATTCCACTAGTTACACTCTGATGACTCCTGAGGACCCCACCTCACCCAGCTCGTAATGGCCCAAGAGTTTTCCATGGCAACAACCTGACCCTGCATTACAATCTTTCTTAAAAGACTTTCATTAAATTCTGGTTAAGCTTGGGGGCGTTGCCAGAGAGACGCAGGGAGAAACTGAGTTGTGTGGCTCTAGGGTGATGGCTAGAGAGTAGTTTCCTTTGTCCCTCCCACACTACCAAGGCTGGTCTACATAGGTCTGGTGCACTCCACTAGCTCCACTCCCTGAAACCTCACCCTACTGCAAAGGTCTGAAGGCCCTGGGTGGTTGGTGATTGCCCTGAGACTTTCACTGAGTGGTCTTAGGCTCAGTACTGGGGTCAAATCTGCATTTTCATTAATCTGATGAAGACCATTTGCCCTGCCTTGGAAACTCTCTGAGACTCTGCCTTAGGCAACTCGAATACTTCCTGAGGCTTTTTTAGTGGCTGCCCTAATGGGCAACAAGCAGGTGATGGCAGATCTAGGGTGCCTTGGGCCTTTTGCTCACTTGCTCCCTGGCCTGGTACTAGTGGCAACCAGCCTTAGTTCATAGTGTGGCCTCTCTTATGTGCATTCAGGCCTAGCAGAGAAAAATACTAGCTAGGGATCACTTTGTAGCTGCTAATAGGTAGCCCCAGGTTGGTCACAAGCATCATGTAGCATTGAACTGCACCAAAGCTCCCATAAGGAGAACCCAGAACCAATATACACAGTGTTTAGTTTTTTTTAAAGATTTTACTTATTTATTTTTACAGAGGGAAATAGAGAGAGAGAAACATCAATGTGCAGTTGCTGGAGGTTATGGCCTGCAACCCAGGCATGTAACCTGACTGGGAATCGAACCTGCGACACTTTGGTTCACAGCCCGAGCTCAATCCACTGAACTATGCCAGCCAGGGCTCACAGTGTTTAGTTTTATGTCACAAAAAGAACAAGCCAATTAGCTCCATAAGCAGCACACTCAAAGGGTAGTCTCAGCAGTCACCAGACTCTGCTAGAGTGAATCCTGATTCATGGGGTCTGCCTCTATAAAGTAGCTAGTACACTGTGGTGGTGGCCAATCTTCACAGCCAGTTAGCATGAGGGTTGATCCCATTCACTGACATGCCAACAGCAGACAAGGCTGAATTGCAATACACAGTTTACACTAGGGACAATCCTGGCGTGCCCTCCTCAGGGCAAAAAGGAGACTGAACCATTGGGCCCAGTAAAACATCTATAACATGAGGCCACCACACCAAGATTGGGAGATATAACAGATCTACCTAATATCTAGAAACAAGCACAGGGAGGAAGCCAAAACAGGGAGACAAAAAAAAATATGTCCCAAATGAAAGAGCAAGCTATATCTCCAGAAACAAAAAAAAAAGAAATAATATGGAGGCAAAAGACTAGGCACAGAGTTTAAATAATTGGTTATAAGTATGTTCAAGGAACTTAGTGAAAACTTCAGCAAGGAAATATGTTTAAAAAAAGACACAGAAACTGTAAAAAGGAACCAATGAGAAATGAAGAATAACATAACTGAAATGAAGAATACACAATAGGGATAAAATCAACAGATTAGATGAAGCACAGATTTGAATCAGTGATTTGGAAGACAAGGTAGCAGAAAACATCCATTTAGAACAGCTCCCTCCACCCCCAAAAAGACAGTTTAAGGAACTTTTGGGACAACATCAAGTGTTACAACATTTGCATAGGGGTACCAGAAGGAGAAGAGAGAGAGCAAGTGATTGAGAATTAGTTGAAGAAATAATAACTGAAAATTTCCCTAACTGGTGAAGGAAATAAATATATAAGTTCAAAAACACAGAGAGTCTCAAACAAGATGAACACAAGGAGGCCAAACAAAGACACAACATAATTAAATGACAAAGATTAAAAAAAGAGAAAGAATATTAAAAACAGCAAAAGAAAAATAGTTATCCACAAGGGAGCTCCCATAAGACTGTCAACTGATTTTTCAATAGACATTTCAGACTAGAAGAAATTAGCATGAAATATTCAAAGTGAAGAAAATCAAGGACTTACAACCAATACTACTTTACCCAGTAAGGCTATCATTTAAAAATGAAGAATAAATAAAGAGCTTCCCAGACAACAAAAAGCTAAAGGAATTCATTACCACCAAACATGTATTATACAAATTGTTAAGGGAACTTTAAGGAAAAAAAGAGGGGAAAAGAAATATAAAAAGGAAATATAAATATAAATAATAAAATGGCACCTATTAGTAATCATTTTAAATGTAAATGACTTAAATGCTCCAATCAAAAGACATAGGATAGGTGAATGGATAAGAAAACAAGACTAATGCTGTCTATAAGAGACCCACTTCAGATCAGAAGACACACACAGATTGAAAGTAAAGGAATGAAAAGCAATATTTCATGCAAATAGAAACTAAAAACAAGCTGGGGTAGAAATATTTATACTAGACAAAATAGACTTTAAAACAAAGGCTATAATAAGAGCAAAGAAGGACATTACATAATGATAAATGGATAAATTCAACAAGAAGATATAACCCTAGTAAACATTTATACACTGAACACAAGAGACCCTAAGTCCATAATGGGAATATTGATGGACATAAAGGGAGAGATTGACAGTAATACAGTCATAGTTGGGGACTTTAACCCCTATTGACATCACTGGATTGATCTTCTAGAAAGGAAATCAACAAAGAAACAGAGGACTTAAATGACACATTCGATTAGATGAATTTAATTGACATTTTTAGAGCATTTCACCCCAAAGTAGCAGAACATGCATTTTTTTTCACGTGTACATGAAACTTTTCCTCGATAGACCACATGTTAGGCCACAAAAGAAGATTAAAATCACATTAAGCATTTTTTCCAAACACAATGGTATAAAACTAGAAATCAATTATTAAAATAATACTAAAAACCACAAAAACACATGGTTGTTAAATAACATGTCACTAAACAATGAATGGGTTAACAGTGGGAACAAGGAAGAAACCAAAAGCTACCTTTAGACAAATGAAAATGGAAATGCAACAACCAAAATGTATTGAACACAGCAAATGCAATCCTCAGAAGAAAATACATAGCAATATAGGACTACCTCAGGCAGTAAGAAAAATCTCAAATAACTGAAGGAACCCAAAACACTAATACTAAAGAACATAAGCACTCTGAAAATTAGAGACTTCTGGCCAAGATGGAGAGGTAGGTAGATACACTGTTCCTCCTTGCACAACCAAAAGAAGGACAACAACAAATTTAAAAACAAAAAATAACCTGAACTGCTAGAAAATCAAACTGTATGGAAGTCCAACAACCAAGGAGTTCAAGAAGAAACATTCATCCAGACCAATAGGAGGGGTGGAGATGGGCATGGTGGTGACTAGAGGACCAGGGCAAGGTGGTGGCTGCTGGAGCGGGTGGCTCCACTTCTGAGTGCAGATAAATCAGGAGGAACAAGTGGGGATAGAGACCGAGCAACCCAGGTTTCCAGTGTGGGGAAATAAAGTTTCACAACCTCTGACTGAAAAATCTTGCGGGGGTTGAGGCAGCAGGAGAAACTCCCACCCTCACAGGAGAGTTCATTGGAGAGATCCACAGGGTCCTAGAACATACATCCACCCACCCACCTGGGAATCAGCACCAGAAGGGTCCAATTTGCTTGTGGGTAGCAGGGGAAGTGAGTGAAAGCTGGCAAGAGCTGAGCAAGTGGCATTGTTCCCTCTTTGAACACTCTCCCACAAATAGCATCACAATGTAGTGACTTGTAAAGCTCTGCCCCTTATTACATAATAGACATGTGGAGACAAAAAAATGGCCCAAATGAAAGAATAGATCAAAGTTCCAGAAAAAATATAACTAAGTAATGAACAGATGGCCAACCTATCAGATGCACAGTTCAAAACACTGGTATTCAGGATGCTTACAAATGGGTGCCTATTAGACTATCAGCTGATTTCTCAAAAGAGACCTTACAGGCAGGAAGGAGCTGGAAAGAAGTATTGGAAGTCATGAAATGCAAGGACCCACATCCAAGATAACTCTATCCAGCAAAGCTTTCATTTAGAGGGGAAGGGCAGATAAAGTTCTCCCCAGATAAGGTGAAGTTAAAGGAATTTGTTATTATCAAGACCTTATTATATGAAATGTTAAAGGAACTTATCTAAGAGGAAGAAGATGATCAAAAATCTGAACTGTGAAATGACAATGAAGTCAATTATCAACAACTGAACTTAAAAAAAAACAAAACAAAACAAAAAGAAAAACTAAGCAAACAACTAGAACAGGAACAGAATCATAGAAACAGAAATCACATGGGGGGTTGTCAGTAGAGAGGGGCAGTGAATGGGGGAAAAGTTACAGTGAATGGGGGAAGTTACATGTAAGTAGCATAGATGGTAGGTACAAAATAGACAGGGGGAGGTTAGGAATAGTGTATGAAATGTAGAAGCCAAAGAACTTACATGTATAACCCATGGACATGAACTAAGGTGGGGGGGAAGAATGCAGGTGGGAGTGAGTATGCAGGGAGGAAGGGAATAAAGTAGGGGAAAATGGGACAACTGTGATAGCATAATCAACAAAATATATTTAAAAAAGGACATAATCACCCCTATGTTCATTGCAGCATTATTTACAATCACCAAGTATGGAAGTCGTCCAAGTGTCCATCAGCAGATGAATGGATAAAACAACTATGGAACATTTAAACAATGGAATACTACTCAGTTGTAAAAAAGAAGAAAGTTTTATCCTTTGTGACAGTATGGATGTATCTGGAGAACATTATTGTAGGTGGAATAAGCCAGTCAGAGAAAGACAAATACCATATGATTCCACTCATATATGGAATCTAAAAAACAAACTGAAATAATAAGGAAAAGAGAGACAGACTCACAGATGGAGAGCAGGATGATAGGGAAAGGGTAGGGGGGAGGAGAGGGTGTGAAGGAATTGAGCAAAAAGGAAAGGAAAAAGGACTTTTGGACATGGACAACAGTATAGTGATTATGGGTGGGGGGAAGAGGGTATAAGGGGACTAAATGGTAATGAAAAAAACAATAAAAAAGAAGCAAGAAAAATCACAGATAAATGATATAACTTTTCAACTAGAAGAACTAGAAAAAGTAAAACAAACAAAGCCCAAAGTGATTAGAAAACGATACTAAAGATTAGAGAAGAAATAAACAAAATAGAGTCTAAAAAATACAAAAGATCAATGAAACCAAGAACTACTTCTTTGAAAAAATAAATGAGATTGATAAACCTTTAACCAGAGTTGACAAGAAAAAAAGAGAAAGGACCCAAATTAAAAACAAATCAGAGATGAAAGAGGAGAAGCAACCACTGACACTAAGAACACAAAGAATTACAAGAAAATACTATGGACAATTGTATGTCACCAAATTGGAAATCTCTAAGAAATGGATAAATTCCTGGTAATATACAATCTTCTAAGACTGAATCGGGAAGTAAAGAAATTATGAACAGACTGATTACTACCAATGAAATCAAATTAGTAATTAAAAAAAATCTCAACAAATATCCTGGACAGGATGACTTCACAAGAGAATTTTTACTAGACATTCAAAGATGAACTAACACCTATCCTTCTCAAACTATTCCAAATCTGTCAAGAGGAGGGAAAACTCCCATACCCTTTTTTATAAGGCCATTGTAACTAAGACACTGAAAAAAAAATTATAGGCCAATATCCCTGGTGAACATAGATGCAGACATTCTTGAAAAAGTACTAGCAACTAGGCAGAGGACCTAAATAGACACTTTTTCAAAGAGAACATACAGATGGCCAACAGACATGAAAGGATGCTCAATGTCACTAATCATCAGAGAAATCCAAATTAAAACTTCAATTACATATCACTTACACCTGTCAGAATGGCTATCATCAATAAATCAACAAACAAGTGTTGGGTGTTATGTTGAGAAAAGGGGACCCTTGTGGACTGTTGGCGGGAATGTAGATCTTGGTGCAGTGCGGAATTTCCTGGATAAATTAAAAATAGAACTACTTTATGACTTAGCAATTCCACTTCTGGGGATATATCTGAAGAAAGCCAAAATGCCAATTCAAAAGTATATATGTATCCCTGTGTTCCTTGCAGCATCAGTTACAGTAGCCAAAATATGGAGGCAACCAAATGCCCATCAGTAGACTACTGGATAAAGAAAATATGGTACATATATACAATGGAATATTACTCAGCCATAAAAAGAATAACATCTTTCCATTTGTGACAACATGGATGGACGTAGAGGGCATTATACCAAGTGAAACAAGTCAGAGAAAGACAAATACCATGTGATTTCACTTGTATGTGGAGTCCAAAGAACAAAATAAATGGACAAACAAAAAAGAAACAGATTCATAAATAAAAAGAACAAACCAAGTGTTTCCAGATGGGAGAGAGGTGGGGTTTGGGTGAAAAAGATGAAAGGACTAAGGCCTACAAATCGTCACTTAGAAAACAGTCACAGCAATGATGTACAGCACAGGGAACATAGTCAATAGTATTGTATTTGCTATGTATGGTGTCAGGTGGGTACTAGAATTATCAAGGAATCACTTTGTAAATTATGTAACTTTCTCATCACTATGCTGTACTTCTGAAACAAATATAAAATAATTTTGAATGTCAAGTGTGATTGAAAAAATATTAACATGAGAAAAATAAAGTTAGAATAAATTAAAATTAAGGTTGAGAATAGTTTTTGGAATAATTTCAGAATGTGAGACTTAACCATCTAACATTTACTGACCATCTACTAGGTGCTAGGAAGCTCCTTAAAACTATGGGAATCAAAGGGTGAATAAGACATAGATGCTCTTTGCCCACTAATTTATAAGTTAATAAGACACAAACTCTTTTTTAGCAAATCCAATTTCTTAATTTTTTTCAATCATAGTTTACATTCAAGATTATTTTGTATCAGTTTTAGGTGTACAGTATAGAGGTTAGGCAATCATACTTTATAAAATGTTCCTATTTATTTCCAGTACCCACTTGGCCCTATACATAGTTATTAGAATATCATTGACTGTATTTCCCATGCTGTACTTTACATCCCTGTGACTATTTTGTAGCCACCAGTGTGTATCAGTCCCTGTGATATGGTCTGTGATGGTGAAAGTGCAGGCTCCTGTGAGAGCACAGTGCGGGGTAGGGACAGCTGCCTAGAGGAAGTGAATTATGAAGTGAAGGTGAAGAGAATATAGGTGAAGGAGGACTGCATCAAGAGGATGTGACTGCTGGTTGCACCACAAGCTGGACCTGCACAATGGGAGGCTGCTCACCCCTCCCCTGTCCTTGGAACTAACATTCTGCCCACTGTTCTCACTGTGGGGAATGTTTACAAGGATGTAGCCTTGAGAGAGCAATGTGTTGTTGAGGCCATCTGGACTGAATATATGACTGACCCTCTTAAGGCCTCTGGATAAACTTTTAATATTCTGGTGGGCTGGTGCAGAATTCTACTCATCTCGTGGCCACTCTAAATAAGCATCATATGATTATTAAATCTGACACCCACCCATCTGAAGTGGTCATCTTTTTTCTTTGTATAGGAACCAGTTTGTGAACCAGCAGTAGCAAAATGATGGAGATGAACATTTTGCACAGCAATGCAGAGGTAAAAGTGGCACATTTGGGGATATGTCCTAGAGATCATGTGGCTAGGCTACCACTTAAGTTATAAAGTCCAGGCTCAAAACGATAACGTGCAGTGGGGTGGATGTAGAAATCTGACACTCGCCTCACCAAGCCTTACACCCTGGCATGAAGCTGCATCTTCTCCAAGAAATAAATATCTTTGATAATTTGCATAGAGGTTCATTTTGGCTAGCTGTGGTCCTGAAAAGTGAGGGGTTGGGGCCAAATTATGAAAGACTTTGTTAAGTTTTAGGCCTGAGTCCTGAGAGCAGTGAGGGGCAGGAGAGTCTAATATTTTAAGCAGGAAAGTGAAAGACAAGATAAATATTTTCTAAAGATCACTAATTAGACTGAAGGGCAATTTAGATGGGAGACAGGGACATGGGTGAGGAGACTAGAGCAATAGCCCAGGGAGAGGTAAAAGAGAGCTAAACTGGGAAAACAGTGACTGGTGATTGATTGGCATTTAGAGGACTGTAGGCTATAGAAGAGATAAGTAAGTACTGTACCCAGGATATAGCTTTGAGCAACTAAGGTGACTGTGTTTTTTTTCTGGAGGTAGGAAAGTTGGTTGAATGGAGAGATACTGACTTCAAGTTTGGACAGGGTGCATCCGGGTAGAGAGGCTCATAGGTAGATGGTCATGTGAGTCTGCAGGTTAACAAAAGATTGGGCTGGTGATACTTATTAAGGTATTATCAAAATATAGATGAAAAATTCAAGGGAATAGATGAGATTACCCAGGGAAAGTATGTAGAATTATGAGAAGTGGGGACAGAATGGAATCCCAAGAGATTATGTTTAAAGGATAGATAGAGAAAGAATTGTCAGCAAAGAAAACTGAAAAATAGTGGCCAGAGATGCCAATGGACTTCCAGGACAGTGTGTTGTCACTGAAGTCAAGAAACAGAAAGGTTTAAAGAAGTTCAATGACATACAAAGCAAAAATGTTTATGAAAGTTATTAGTTGGTAGAATTTTGGAAATAGTGGCAAATGGAATGGCTTGGAGTGAGAAGACAAAGCAGGACAAGAGGGGGGGCACTGCAAATGCAGGGTAATGGGAAATAAGATGGTTTATTTTAATATGAAAAGTTAACGATTGGATTTTCTTCTTCTACATTAGAAGTCAAGAAGGCTGCCTTCCATTGAGAGCAAAAGGACGCCCACTCCTTCTAAAAGAATGAAGTGAAAGTATGTTCTCTTTTTCCGGGAACTTTTGAAGATTAAGTCCTCCTTGCCCTCAAAGAAAAGTTAGCAGGTTTTTGGTGTCTAGTGATGATAGCTTTGATTTTCATGGACTACTGAGATCCAATCAAAGAAAAATAGAAGAGTAGGACTTTTTGGGATGAGGATAGAAGAAGATGTAGGGAAGAGAATGAGGAAGTAGAAAGGTGATAGGCAAAAGGACCTAGGAAACCAATTTCAGGGAGGCTTTGTTTCTCTTGCCTGGGGTCTCAGGTTGCTGACTCATCAACAGTAATATCACCCTTGAGTCTGCTCTCAGGCTGACTCTGCTGCTTCTCAGATGCCTTACAGAGGCCCACCATTGCAGGTTGCAGCAGCACTGTAGCCTGCCCTGGTGTGTGAAGTTTTGTCCAGCCTCACAGGACAATGCCCACCCTTCATGCCACAACAAACCCATAAAGCCAAAGAGGATACCTTCTCATCTAGCAGGGATGTGAGGGAGGTATGCATCCCTGAAAGTGTGTTAGGCAGGAGTGAGAGGCAGCTGCTGCTCACAACAATTGGAGACACCTGAGCTAAGGTATTATTATTCAGTGACACTATCACTACAGTGTAAGGTGTGAGAAGGGAAGGGCTACCTAGAGACCTTGTGGGGGGACTGAAAGGCAAGTATGGATTAGAGAAAAATTATGGAGGAGGAACAGCGTGTGATTACTGATAAGAGGTGGACTAAGGAAGAGAGGTCTCTAAGAGAATGTCTAGATTTCAATCCTGTGTGATTAGAAACATAGTTTAGAAAAATAAAAGCTGGAAATTTCTCTTTGTGCATCCTTTTTGGGAGGTAGGTTGTCAAGGCCAAAGAAGAAATTTGAGCTCCCTTGGAACCCAGCTTTTTAAAAAAATCCTTCCTATTATTTAGATAGTAGGAGGAAAGTGTAGGTGGTGCATTGTTGTAAGCCTTTATATTTAACATGAGTCCTTGCTTCACCCCACTCACCAACTGCTTTTGAAAAGAGACAAGGTCAGGCTTCCAGCACCCACTTGCACAGTATATATCGCTTTGTTAATAAAGTGACTGTGTACGTACTTGCACAAAGAGCAGCAGGTATTTTTTTTTTTTACCCTTACCAAGGACATGCCTATTGATTATTTTAGAGCGAGGGGAAAGAGAAAAACATTGATCCCAGACCAGGAACGGAACCCACAACCTAGGCATGTGCTCTGATGGGAAATCAAAACCATGACCTTTTGGTTTATGGGATGATGCTCCAACCAGCTGAGTCACACTGGCCAGGGCAGGGGCACCAGATTTTGAAACCTCAGTAGTAATGCAACAACCCACATTTTACAGAGACAGAATAAGGTAGTGGTTAGAAGTAGTTAAGAGTGTGGATTCCACAGCAGATTTCAACTTAGACCCCAGCTTTGCAATTTAATTGGCTTGAGGCTTCAGCAACCCACTCAATGTCTCCAAGACCCTGTTTCTTCATTTGTAAATAAGGTTTTGGGGCGGATTAAATATAATGAATCTACGTAATGTGTTTAGCGCTTATCCTGGCTTATAGCAAAGGCTTAGTAAATATTAGTTGTGAGCTGCTTTAACATTGTGTTTATTAATAGTCTAGGGACTGCCATCCACTGAAATCTCCAAGACCATCATGCTAGTACTTTGGTTTTGGAATTCCCCACTGTCTTCTCTGTCTCTCTACCTGAATTAAAGGTATTTTATTTTAAGTTACATATTCAGTAATATTTCTTGAGTACTTATTATATACTATAACTGGCTAATGTACTGAGAAATATTTTAGGATCCTATATTTACTTTACCTCATTCAAGCTTCAAACTACTCCCTGAAGTCAACACTACTATGGGCATCTTAAACCTGATTATCATAAAAGCTTAAGCAAAATTAAGTGGCTTGACCAAGGTTATACAGGTCATAAGTGGCAGAGCTGGGCTTGGATACAGTTTATTTGATACCAACTCCTACTACACAAGGCTGACTTTCCAGATGTCACTGTAGGAGATAAGTGAGAGGAAATTAAGTGTCCCCTTAAGTTTGCCAAAGTGATGGCTTGAACACTTTAAAATAATTCCGAGTTATTTTAACATTGTATGGTAATAGTTTAAGTGACAAAGAGCTGTGTTTTGAAAACAGCTTTCAAATTTTGACTTTAGTTCTTTAGGTAAGATCAGGGATTTTCAACCTTTTTCATCTCATGGCACGCATAAGCTAATTATTAAAATTCTGCAGTATGCCATGTATATATATAATATATATATTTGTCAGATTGCCAATCTGACAAAAATAAGTATAATTTTGATTTATCCACACCTATGGCTATTGTGTTGGCTGTTGTCATTTTTTCTATTTGACAACCAAGGGAAAAAGAGGTCAGTGCCCCTGATGTTATTTTAAGTATTGCAAGTCTTAAAAATTCTTATATCACACAGGTGGAATATTGCTGGATTAGATTAATGAGAATAGCTTTTTGTCCATCCTTATTTTCTGTTTCTCATGACACTCAGTTTTGTCCAGGCCAGAACCACATGCTTTGGTAAATGCAGACACCACCCCAGCTCCAGAGTTTGGCCTGGTGGGTCTAGGGGGAGCATTTGCTATTAAATGGTTCAGCAGTTAGGAGGACATGACCACATTCAGGCTGAGACTCAAAGAAAGATTTGTATCCTCAAGATTTACAAAATACATTAAAAAATAAATACATCATGAGAAAAATAGGGTTTAGGGCAAAACTTGGCAAAAGTTGTAAATGGCAATGTATACAAATATTTTTAAAGAGTGCTTTTTGTGGATCATGTTTCTATCTAATCCCTTTCAATAGAATAAGTCACTGGTGTCATTGCAAAATTAAAGTACAACTGACAATTATGTTGAATATAAAATATTGCAAAAAATAATTCCAAACTTTGCCATCAGTTTTGAGTTTGCTCTGTTTTTCTCCCTTTAGTGGGAGTCTGTTGAAAGGTTGTGATAAGTTCTCATTTCCTCATCTCACCTGAACTGTATTCTCAGCTTTTAGGGCGAGTATGGTCAGTGCTTGTGCTCATGGGCAGAGATGACAGCCCTTCTGTCGGCTGTAAACTGTCTTCTGGTCCAGGGAATAATAACTGTGAGGGCTTCGTTAATAAAAGTCTCTAGTTTAGCCTGTTATTGCAGAATGATTTTTTTTCATGGAGTACTTATTCTCAACATTCAAGAAATCAGTAACATTGTCACTTTAATGGCTTCTTTTTATGGCAGATGACATAAGCATATTTCCTTTCTCTTCTAGCACATTGCCTATTATGCAGATACAACTTTAACCAAGCAAAGTTGGAAGAGGTATAAATAAATAATTTTGCATTTTCCTCAGGACAAATGACTAAATGCTAATTTGGAACCTGGCAAACTTGGCTTGCTTGTTAGAAAATTTTAGAATAATGTGCCCCCTTACTGCAATTCATGCCATATATTCTATTTTATATGGCAAATCCCCAAATGAATAAATGAATTGTGCTTCTCCTAATGCTATTTTCTGGAAGACAGGAAACTTATGTGTGGCAGAGGCAGAAATTTAGTGTTGCTTCTACTGACAGAATCCTATTTTTCATTTATATATTCTTACCATCCTGGTTGAAATGATGTTATTTCTACAAGCTTGTCTATATCATGACCCAAGCTATCACCTCTGATGTTTCATGAACTACTTTATTCCATGAAATTTAAAGAGCCTGTATTTTTAGCAACTGCAGTTAGACATGGGCATTAGTGGATGCTGAGGATTTTGTGCATACCAGGATACCTGCACTGAATTCATTCTCTTTCCAAAGTGACTGCAATTATGTTATTCTCTGATTCTTTTTAAAGTTTTTCAGATATTGAAGGTATAATGTGCATTCTAAAGTTAAATAGCACAAAATGGAAATCTGGTAATTCCATCTTTAAAACTCCTACTTTTGGTCCACAATGATTTTTCAGTAAATATCTACTGAGCACCAATTTTATGTCAGGCATTAGTCTAGGCACAGGTATAACAACAATGGAAAGAACAAAGCCTATGTACTCATGTAGCTTATGTTTTAGTTAGAATAGAAAGGCAATACATTAAAAAACTGGTAAATGCATTACATGTCATATGTGTTTTGGAAAAAGTCAATAATTAGTGAGTGGCAATTGTGGGAGAGTGTTGTTATTAATATGAACTTGTCTGGGAACTCCTCTCTTTTTTGATTAGGGACACATACGATGAGCTTATATGTCTGATATTCTGTAGATGTTAGAGCAGCGAGAAGTGGATTTAGCAACTGAGGGGCCATGTGACTAGAACTATCTGCATTCAGTGCTGATAGTCAGTTTGCCTACACAGACAGGTATGGCTATACTAGCCATTCACTGTTGATTGGTCTCTGTTCCTTACTAGTTATTAAATATTTTGAAAATCCTCCCTGTTCATGATGATATTTTGAAAAAGAAGCAAAAGATATTAAACACTGTTGACAAGAATATTTCTGTAGAAGGACACAGTGAGATAAGTGCTAAATTCTTCAAGGGACAAGAGGAATAAACCGGGGATGTGGATATGAATTCAATAAGGAGGGAGAGGTGGTGGTGTGATTTAATGGCTTGAGTTTCAAAATAGCTGAGTGTTTTTGGGAGGAGGCAGAGATAATGATTCTTGAGGGACAATGGGGAATAGTGTGGACAGCTTCACTACCTCCCAACCCAATGAAATAAATGATGTGGGTACAAAAGATGCATGCAAAGCGGCATCCTTAGAGGACCGTAGATTTTAGACAGGAGCGGAAAAAATATTCAGAGAAGTTAAGGAAGAGCAACGTTTCTTCAATAGCAGGAGGAGAGTCTCAGAGTGTAAGGTACAACCTCAGAGAGGTCAGAGGGTGGTGGGGCCTTCAGTTGGATTAACACGTGACTAAGAGCCCAGGTGAAGGGAGACAGATATGGGGCACTCAGTGAGGTAGGGCAGGGTGTGATGTTTCCTGAAGGCTTATGACAGTGAGTGCAGAAGTTGTGAAGTGGTATCTTTCTGGGCTAGGTGTAGCTCCCTTGGTTCCTGGTTCAGTCACAGTAATGGTGGAGGGGAGGCAGCAAATGCACTGTGGATGGGTGACTGTCCACACTCTGTGAGCTTTGTCTAATGTCACATAGTGGGCTCCTCAGTGGGATTACCTTACAGTTGATCAGGTAAGTACCAGAGCTCTGCTCTAACTATACATATAATAGCAAAACCTCTGAATCAAAATGGAAAACTTCAACTAATTATACAGGTAGTTTTATCGTATTGGACAAAACTTATGTAAACCAGCTGAAAATTTAACTTTTGATATGCTGTGCTCGATATTTTAAACACATACATTTGCCTGTTTTGGCTAAAATTCATGCCTGATATTCTGAACATGTTAGATCATTCGTTTACAGAGGAGGGGAGGCAGGTCCTAATGAACTTAATTACTGGGTGTGATTAAAACTCTTCAATGTATCTATAGCTTTTCAAATGGATCATAGGAATTCTGAAAGTGTTGATCGTTAGGAACCATGCTTTCTGGAGAAGTGAAAGTGATTATTTAGCATGCTTGCTTTATACATTAGGTTCAAGAGCTTTGAGGGAAAAGAAGAGAATGAGATAGAAGAGTCATTGGATTGGATTTTTAACCCCAACAGTACAGGGCTGTGGCTTCTCAAGCTATCATAGCACAGACAAAGAAAACAGCTCTGGCCAAGGCCACCAATCACATTAGCAGCACCTGTGGGGCCAGATCCTGAGGTCTTAGACTCTGGAATTTTGTGTTCTCTTGACATCTAAAGCCATAGTCCCTCTGTTGATTTGTTAAGTATTTTCATTTGCCTGTTGGCTCACTACCTCGGGTGCTCCCCAGGTGAAATTCAAAAGTGGCCTCTCTACATGGAAAACAAGGAGAGACCAAGAAAGGGGCAGACCATTTCAGATTGCTAGGAGGCAGTTTTTAAGCAAGGGAATTTACTTACATGAGTCTTGTCTTGAGTGGCTGTAAGATGAGTAGATCTTCACACCAACCTGCCAGAATCTTAAAAGTTGTGTGTATGTGTATATATGTGTGTGTGTGTGTGTGTGTGTGTGTGTGTGTATGGAGAGAGAGAGAGAGAGAGAGAGAGAGAGAGAGAGGGAGAGAGAGAGAGAGAGAGGAGAGAGGCCTTACTTGGGTTTAGTCACGTATACTGTCCGGATGGTTTCAACAACACATGCTCTCTCAAGGGTGCATCTTTGAAAAGGGGTTTCACTATGGGAACAGTGGGTGGTGCATTCAAAGGGCCAAAGAGGATATTTGGAGACTTTGATGGCCTGGGTCCAGCTCATGGGTCACCTGGAGGTCATATCCTCTTGATGACCCCTTCTAACATTGCCTTTCAGTTATTTTTGTTACCTCACAGGTGTGAAGCCACAGAGGTTAAAAAGGCCAAGTCTCTCTATGAAGCGTTTGTCAACAGATTTGGGTCCCTCTGTTCCTAACAGACTCTGCTCTGAGCACTAGAATGAGAGTCAGCAAATTGAGGAATAGTTGTGACTTGTTTAGTAGATATTCTATTTCTTTCCCCCTTAGTTTTCTCAAGTGTCAAATGAATGCATAGGAGCATATAATCTCCAAGGTTTCTTTTAATCCAAACTGTGGACAACTCTGAAAATCTCAGGAATCCAGAAAAGATCTTCTGTCTTGCAGATGATGCATTTTACTGAAAAACATTTTACTGAAAATGGATCTTTAGTTGCAGCTAATGAGGAAAATAATTGTCAAACTGCTACACATTGTTTGCTGGAATTGTATTAATATATAGACATCAACACAGCAAGTTCATATGCACTTTAGAAGTAAGAAATAACAGATCCCCTACAGGTTTAACTGTTTCAGTTTTATTCCACAAAGGGAGACAAAGGCAGTTTACTCATTCTGCAATTACTGTAGGTGGAAAGCTATCGATAAAATCACATACTTTCCCTAGTGGTTATGCAATCCTAATAATTAAATCTACACATCTGCTAAATAACAGCAGACTCAAAGTCTAGCAATTTACATGGAAGAAAACAGATGTCATTCTGGTATAATCTCTTCACTTTCACCATGAGTGCTGTGAACACTGTGCACCCCACAGTGATTAATCTATCAAAATACTCTACTCCATTTACTCGCTTTTATTGCATCCTGTGTCACAGGAGATGGAGCAGCTGTTTCTGGGTAGAAAGCAAAGAACTGGTACAAAATAAAGCATTCTCTGGATAGGTGCAGCAAACTGATGTTACTGAATTATTAGAAGAGAGAGATCAAGTGCCTCCAATGGGGTGATTTTCAGAAACTCTAGTGGAACTACTATCTCAATCAACAGTGTAAGAGTGGAAGGCCTGAAACATACAATAAATAGGTGCGTTTTCCCTTCACAAAAATACCTTTCAACAGAGTCCTATCCTTCAGAGTTGAAAAATAAATTTTGTAACTTTTGTTAAACACAACAATTTGGTTTAAAGTGTAGGTTCTTTTTCTAGTTAAGTTACCATCAAATAAAACCCCACCTCAAGGAGAAAATACAACATGTGAGATCATCTGAAATGCTTGGACACTTATACTGAGAGGTTTAGGAAGAAAAAAGTAGGGTTTCTTACTCTAGTGAGATTTATTTGGTAATGGAAAATGTTAAGAAGGAAGACATTAAAAATTTGTTGAGGTGAGTTACCAAATGGCTTTTTATCACCTGTAAAAGAGATATTGAAAGGACAGGAGGTAGAGAAATTAAAACTATACACATGTTTTTAATGCCTTCTTAGGAGGAAAAACCATATTTCATGAGACAAGCAGCTCTTATACTAGGGTGGGATTAAGAATCCCTTAGAGTGGTAAACCCTCCAGCGATTCTGACTTAGTGAGTCTGGGACAAAGTTCAGGAATCTGAATTTTTAAGATGCCTGTTGGTTTATTTTAATGCAGGTTATTCTTGGATTTTCTGAGAAACACTGTTTAGATAGTTGTTCAGATAAACATTTATTCACAATATGTATCATATACACATACAGAATAGACACTCAACATATGTTTGCTGAATGCATGGAACAAGTAAAAACTCTGTCTTTAGAGTTAGATGTCTGTGTTTAGGTCCCTGCTCTTCCTTTAGCTAGCTTTTTAATTTTGGGGTCAGTCTCAGTTCTCTTTCAGCCTCAGTTTTCTTGTCTGTAAAATGAATGCAGGCACTTAAAATGAGGGTTTGTGATTAATGATTAAACTCTGGATCTATTTGTTTATACTTGCTGCCTTCAATTCTTTTCCTCTCATCTTTTAAACTCACTCTACCATCAAAACTGCTCTTGCTGGGGTCACAAATGACCTCCACATTGCTGAATCCAATGGTCAGGTCTCAGTCTTTATCTTATGTGACTTATTAGCAGAATTGATACAATTGTGCATGCCTTTCTCTTTAATAGAATTCCCTCATATATGTTCTAGAAACCATATTTTCATGTTTTCTTTCTCCTACCTCACTTGTTCTTCCTTCTTGGTCTCCTTTGTTGGCTCCTCTTCTCGTTCCTGATCAATTTGTACTGGAGTGCTCCAGGGCTTAGTCCTTGGCCACCTTCTTTATCCACATTCAGTCTCTGACTTTAGATACCACATCTGATTTCTGTAAAATTTATATACCCAGTCTAGACTTTCCCCCAAACATATGACCATTATGTATTGAACTGCCTACTCAAATCATGTATCTCCACTTTGAGATCTACTATAGACATTTTGAACTTATCAGTGCTAAAACTAAACAGCTGATTTATTCCCCCAAACCCAACCCATCTATGATCTTATTCATTTCAGCCAATGACAACTTTATCTTTCTAGTTACTAAGGATGAAAAAACTTGGAATCATACTTGATGCCAAGTATTATTTATCACTTTATCTCACACCTCACACCCGGTCCATCAGGAAATCCTTATGACTCTTCCATTTCTCACCACCTCCATTGTTATCGTTATAATGTAAGCCTCCATGAGCCTTTGCCTGAAACACTGCAAAAGCCAACTTAATTTCCCTGCTTCTACCCTTGCCTCCCTAGAGTCTATTCTTTACAAGGCAACCAGATAAGTCCTTTTTAAAATGTGAGTTCAACTATATTACTCTTCTGCTTAAAACTGCTCAGAGGCTTCCCATCTTATTCAGACAAATAACCAAGTTTACCCCAGGATCTACCAGGTTCTATGATATGATCCCTACTTTCCCTTTAGCTTTGTGTCCTCATCTCTACTTCCCTACATTTAAACTGGCCCCTTTGTTCTTCCTGTAACCAGCATGACTTCACTGATTACTCCAAGTACCTAGAACACTCTTCCTCCAGGTATTTTTATGGCTTTCTCCCTAACTTCCTTCAAGTATTTGCTCACAGATCACCTTTATAATGTGACCTCCCCTGACTATTCTACTTAAAACTACAACTTTCTCCCTGACTTTCCCTATCTCCCTCTCCATTTTATTTTAATATGTACCATTCACTTCCTAAACTGTATACATTGCTTATTATTTCTATTGTTGATTGATTGTAGAAATTGAAATAGTCTTTGGAAAATATGGTTTGAAAATAATTTTATTTGATATGTAAGTGATATATCTCTTCAAATTGATCATAATAGGTGAAATGTTGAATGGGCTTCCGATGTGCTAAGTGTTGTGCTTTACATATACTAACTTGTTTAATACTTATAAATGACCATGATGATACTGTTGTGATTACTGTTATCCCTATTTTTCAGCTGAGGAACATGATGAATAGCAAGGTCAAGTGATTTGCTGAAGGTTGCACAGCTATTAAGTTTGGGTGCTGAGGCTCAAGAGCAGGGAGGCTTCTCCAGACTCTGCTTTGACAATGCCTTGGGTGGGTGACCATTTGGAATCACACAATGACTCAATAACTTGTTGTGTTCAGAACACTGGTTACTTGATGGCTTAAAATGACTTTAAAAAGATGTGTGTCAGATGCAGTCAACCTTTGACTCATTTTTCACATAGTCTTCTTCACCATCCTTCTCTTTTTTTCTGTTTCTAAGACTTAGCTCTTAAATGGCTCCATATTTATCTCTATTTCTTTCATTTTACTGCAAGAAGCTAATAAAGTGCATGCCCTGTCTGAGAAAAAAATTTCATAAGTATGTGTTACATGCCTATTGGGTGCTTCCAGCTTAGTTCATTTTCTTTTCCTCTATAGAAATAACAGCTTGGCCTTAAACAATCTTTCAAGGAGACCCAGATGGTGAGTAGTAATTTTAATAGATCTATTGTTCAGTTTTAGAAAGATATCAGTCTGGTCATTAATGAAAGCCAGGAAATCGCTTTACTGCAGCGAAGTACTGTCGAAAGACCATTATAAATTTTAAGGATATTACTTTTTCAATTAAACTTAAATATGATAATGAATGAAGAGAAAGGTGCACCAGCTCATAATTATAGGAACTTGTATAAACACAAAGGTGAAAGAAAACATGATTATCAAAGTACTCATACTTTCTATCAGCAGGAGCCTCAAGAGCTCAGTCTAAAGGGTAGGTGCTAAATGACTGCCATTATATTTTAACCTAGTTTGCTTGGGTTATTTTTAATCTTTGACTTATATTGTGGAGGTGTGCTGTCTACTAGAGACTAAATCTTTTACTGAGTTCAAACTCTGATTGAGGTCATCAGTGATTATGGGAGAACTCATAAATAATATTCCCTATATTTTGGGTTGAGATTAAGATTTTGAGAGTCCATTAATAATGGTTAGTTTTTATATTCACTATAGTTGAATAGAAGCAAGGTTAAACTGCCCTGAGAAAGACAGGTTAAAAAAGTAAATGCACTTTGGAATAACCTGGAGAAAGTTAACTGAAAAACTAAGGTCAGAGTGCTGAAAACAGCAAATAATTTCTATAAAAACTACAGACTTGTTTTGATTTTCAGCTTAACATTTGCATGTGTAACAATGCTTTAGTTTTTAGGAATTATTTTGGAACTTGAAGTCACTCATGGGAGCATGTAGTTATACTGTGATATGACAGATGATATGTGGTAGCTTTTTTATTCATGTATTTAATAGATGCAAACTTTTTTAGGCAGTTACTTTCTTTTGGAAGATTATTCAGTATTATCTGTAAAATAAAAGCCTTAGCAAACCCCAGAACATGAACTCATAGATGACACTGGGCCTTAATAAGAGTTACATATACTACTGGGCTGTTGTCCGCTTGGCATTTATCCCCCTTTTTTGTTGTTCTAATGGAACTTTAATTTGAGTATCCACATAAGTCTTCTATGTCAAGAAAAACTGAGTCTATTCTAGGAAAAGGATGTTCTCATTAGTCTAAGATATTTAGTATAGCATATGGATTTTCTTTAAATCATTGGAGGCAAACACTAGGCCCTCGGGCCAAATCCAGCCCTCCATCTTGTTTTATCCAGTCCAGCACCTTATTTCTACTGGGCAGCACCACTGAGCTCCTTGCCCCTAGTTAAGGAGTAGTTACATGTATACAGTCCTAAAACTACATTTGACCCTTTGAAGGCAACCATGAGGCTGATGCGGCCCTTCTGAAAATGAGTTTGACACTCCTGCTCTAAATACTACTAGTTACTCAATGGTTGATACATGACTTATTTTCAGCAGATTGTAGGAAAGAATGTATATTCTACATGCATAGGTGAGGTCTTTCATTTTTTTCCCTTGTTCAATATGAAACAAGAAAGCATGAAATTCTAATGACCAAAGTTGGCCAACTTGGAATCATACGTAATAACTCTTAGGATGAAGCTGACAGTGAGTAGCTGACAGTGAGGATGGTTGAGTAGAGAGAAAAGATAAAACCTGGATCCCTGGTAACAGAATTCATCTGCTGATTGACCTGGACGAATAGTACCCATACCACTGGGCTTTCATTAATGATAGATAATCAATATCCTAATGGTTTCAACTACTTTGAGGTTATACTTCACACTATATTGCAGCTTGTCTTAACTTGGGCCACTATAGCAAAACATTAGAGAGTGGGTGGCTTAAAAAACAGACTTATTTCTCACAGTTTTCGAGGCTGGTAGTCAAAGAACACATTGCTGGGTGATTCAGGTCCTGGTGACAGCTCTTCATGGCTTTCGTATGCTACTTTATTTTTCTTTACTGTATTTTCACATGGTAGAGAACTCAAACTCGAGCTCTGGACTCTCTTCCTTTTTTTTTTAAGATTTTATCTATTTATTTTTAGGGAGAGGGGAAGGGAGGGAGATAGAGAGGGAGAGAAACATTAATGTGTGGTTGCCTCTGATGTGCCCCCTACTGACGGTCTGGCCCACAAGCCAGGCACGTGCCCTGACTTGGAATCAACTGGTAGCTCTTTGGTTTGCAGGCTGGCACTCAATTCACTGAGCCACACCAGCCAGGTCTCTCTTCCTTTTATAAGGACATTAAGACCATCATGGGGGCTCAACTCTTATGACTTTGTCTAAATGTAATTACGTCCTAAAGGCCCGATCTCCAAACATAATCACATTGGGGATTAGACTTTTAACATATGAATTTTGAGAGGGGGAGACAAAAATTTAGAGAGGGAGTGTGCAATGGGGTTTATGATTGGATTTGTGCTTGGAGTTCCAAAGTCAGCCACTATTGTCTGCATGACTTAAGATATCACGGCCACCATCAATTATCCTGTTAGGAGGTCCTTCACCTCTACATTAGTACACACTGCACTAAAAAAGATTTAAGGAAGTGTTCTGCATGGGTTGGGGAAGTGGACAGGGAATTGGTGCTGTAGCAAGATCAGTTCTTTTAAGCAAGGAATAGAGTTTTCTGGAAGGTAGAAGGAGCTTTGCATGGGGGAATTTTTTAAAAAATTTTATTTTAATCATTGTTCAAATACAGTTTTCTCCCTTTTACTCCCAATCCAGCCCCTGCATGGGGGAATTTAGACAAAGGAATCACTTGGGAGAGAAGCAAAAATCTGGGAGCTCACTATAGTTTGTATTTTTATAGTCTTACATAATGGATTTGTAGAGAATAGAAAGGCAGAGTACTGCACACTGACTGACCTTTCTAGCTGGCACTCAGGGAGAGGGAGTGGTGTGCAAACAAGAATCAGGGTGCAAGAGTTTGAGATGAGCAGTGGCAGAATGGTGGTCCATTGCCAAGCCAGCAGAAATTATTTCCCCAAGTGAGGTTCTCAGTGGGCAACTTGGGAGACACAGGAAAAGTTCACTTAGAGTATTTTAGAGAAAGTTGACTTTGGAAATGGGGGAAGGGAGTGGGGATGGACATCAACACTTGTGTTACATTTACATGTAACCTGGATATGCAGGGTTCCCTCCCATTTTTAGTTCTGAAAAAGAGAATCTTTGCTAAACTATATAGTGTAATTTTTTACTGTGGTCAAAATTCAGAGTGTTCTTTGCACTCTCCAAAGAAAACAGAGTGTACCTCAAGTCATTGCAACTTGTAATACAAGCCCTTCTCTTGAAAAACAGCCCATCTCCTCAGAGGAGGCATTGCAAACTTGAGTGCCACCTGGGCTTTGCTGTGAGGCAAACTGAAGATCTCTCTACTAGAGCAGAGTTCAGCAAACTGTTTTTAAAAAGGGCCAAATTCTAAATATTTTAGGCTTTGCAAGCCATACGATGTCTCTTGCAACTATTCAACTCTGCCGATGTAGCAGAAAGTAGTCATAGAAAATACATAAATGAGTATGGCTGTGTTCCAATAAAACATTGCTTATGGTCATTAGCATCTGCATTTCATATAATTTTCATATCCCATGACATTGTTTTTGAAATTTCTTTCCTTATTTAAAAATGTTAAATATTGTTAGCTTGCGGACCACACAAAAATAGGCTGTGTGCTGGAACTGGCCCTGGGCCACTGCCTGCAGACTCCTGCGCTCTACCTCCCTGTGCTAGATGTAGCAGGTGTGAGGGTGACAAGCCTCTCTTAAGTGAAGAAGGGTGAATGTCACTCTCTTAATACCAGTTCAGCCTCTTCACCTTTGAGAGCAGTTTTTTTTTTTTTTTTTTTTAGTAAATCATCTGTAGAATAAGTATACCTTTCTTACAAAGTCAAGCATATATTTTCCTCTGAGGAAATGCAGGCTGGTCTGGCAATGAAGAAAGGACATTTTTCCCTTTAGCTTGGGTTTTTGTGTTTTGTTTTTTGTGAACAACAGACCACCCCATTATTATGCTGAGAAGCATTTTGCTTTTTCTTGCCAGACCTGAAACTTGGCTGATTCACAAAAACAACCACACTGGTTGTCAATAGCTATTCTTTTTGTGCCAGAAAGAATGGTGCCAGCTATGATTAAATCATTTTGATTCTTGGCCTCCCACTGATGGGGACAATGAGGGGTGTTTCTTGCCAATTCATCCTACCATATATATAAAATTGTTTTTAACAAAAATAACATTATATTGCACATGTTGCTTTGTAGTCTTTTTAAGAAGAAAAGCATTTTGACAATGTAGCCAGCATTTTCCCATATCATCAATAACATTATTTTAAATAACCATGAATTATTTCATCATAAGTTGCAAATAATTTGACCAAAGACTCCATTGTTCCTTTTAAGTGGTTGCCAATCTTTAACATTATAAAAATTGTGTAATAAAATTTCTTTGTGCAGTTTTATGATTATTTTTTTAGGATGAGTTCCCAGAAATGGAATTGCTTGAGTAAGCATATATTGAAGGCTTTTGATAAGTATCACAAAAATACACTCTAAAAACAGTTACCTCAATCAATTTATATTCCCATCTGTATGTAATACAGGAAAGTATGAATTTCTCTTGCCATTGAAAATTTAATTTGTTGGGAAAGCACAAATATGTAAATAAAACTTTATATATAATATAATCTTTACCAATATTGTGAATAACAGAACAGGGACTCTGTTTTCTTGGTTGTCTATTTTCAACTCCTAGCACAATGCCTAGCCTATAGTAAATATTCAACAATGCAGGCTGAGTTAAAAAATGAGAGAAAGAAGACAGACAATATTGCCAATATCTAGACATGTGTTTCATATACTTCCCTCAATTTTTCAGACTGGTTATGTTGTTATAAAACATGACAACATATTTTTGGGATTTGCTTTTTGCTGATTAAATTTTTGGGATTTGCTTTTCCAAAACTATGCTTACTAGTGTACTTTTTTCTGAATATTGTATAAAATGTAGAAGAAAAGCAAAATGATTATAGTAAATGATTTCAAATTTCTGATTTTGACCTTTAGAGAAAACAGTTTGTTTCTACGATTCTCTCTCTCTCTTTCTGTTTAAAATTCAATTATGTGGCACATTGGATCAAGGATGTATACCTTTGGAGATATATATATATCTCCAAATGCTTAGAGGCTTTTCATTTTTTGGATACCTACAAAGGTTGGAAAATAGCAAAAATAAATGACCTTGGACAAGTCCTAAATATAAATGTCCTTGTTTTAGATTGAGTGCAATTAGGATTAGCTATCATAATAGTAGTTGCGGATATGCATTCAAATGAAGAAATGCCTGCAAGGGCAAGATTGTCTTTTTAGATTGATACCCTACTGCTATTTAATTGTCTCAGTTGACTTATAGACCCTGTAGTGCTGAGTAAAATAATTATCTATTTACACAGGCAAAGCAATTTCTGATTCCAAGGTCACTTGCAGTTTATGGAAAAGAGAAGTTTTGAAATTTCCCAGGTGAGAGCCCTGGGAAAAAATAACAGCTTCTCTAGGCATAACACTTCCAAGGGATCCCTACCTATATTATGAGTTTTGTAGGCTTAAAATGTTATCTCACGTAAGGAAGCATTATTGTTTTGTTCACTGATGTATTGCAAGCACAAAGAACAGTACCTGGTGTTTTCTGACCACAATGGTATGAAACTAGAATCAATAACAGGAAGAAAACTGGAAATTCACAAACATGTGGAAATTAAATCAAATGCTTCTGAGCAACCAGGTCAAAGAAGAAATCAAAAGGGAAATAAAAAATATATCAAAATAGAAAAGATCAACAGAACTAAAAGCTTGTTTTTTAAAAAGATAAAAACATTGACCAATATTTTTCTACACTAAATAAAAAAGGGAGAAGTCTCAAATAAATAAAATAAAATTAATTAACAAAGATATATTACAACTGATACCACTGAATACAAAGGATCATGAAGATTATCCTATGAATACATGTACAGCAAGAAGTTGTTTAAACTAGAAGAAATACATAAATTCCTATAAACATGTAACCTACTAAGACTGAATTAGGAAGAAGTGAAAGTCTAAACACCCAATAAATAGTGTATATGAAGAATGAATCAGTAATTAAAAACTGCGCCCCCCCCCAAAATAAAAATCCAAGACCAGATGGTTTCACTGATGAATTCTACCCAACATTTAAGAAATACAAAAGTCAATGCTTCTCAAATGCTTCCAAAACTTGAAGAGGAGGAAACACTCTCAAACTCATTTTTTGAGGCTAGCATTGTGCTGATATCAAAGCCAAATAAGAACACTGAAAAAAAACTACAGGCCAATATTCCTGATACATGTAGATGAAAAAATTCTCAGTAAGATAGCAAACTGATTCAACAGTACATTAAAAGGTTAAGACACCATGATCAAGTGAGATTTATCTTTGGGATCCAAGAATGCTTGAAGACACAAATTATTAAATGTAATATAGCCCATTAATAAAGATAAAAATTATGTGATCATCCATATAAATACAGGGGAAAACTATGACAAAATACATATTTTCCATGATTAAAACTCTAAAAAAATCTGGTGCAGGAGGAACATGTCAACAAAGGCCATACATGATATCAAGTTCAAAACCCTGGTTATAAGAATGCTTAATAATCTCAGTGAGAACTTCAACAAAGAGATGAGAAACATAAAAAAAAAGAACATGTCAGAAATGAAGAATAAATAACTGAAATGAAGAATACATTAGAGGGAATCAATAGTACATTAGATGAAACAGAGGATCAAATCAGAGATTTGGAAGAAAAGGTAGCAGAAAACATCCAATCAAAACAGAAAAAAGAATAAAAAATAAAGATAGTTTAAAGGGCCTCTGAAATAACATCAAGTATACCGACATTTGGAACCACGTAGCTTTGCTAGAGTGGGGAACTCCGCAGCTTTAGAAGGGGGAACCACCACCTGGCTTTAGCAGAGATCCCGGTGACTTGGCTGATGGTGCCAGGAACCAAGGGAGGCCTACCAACCGAGATGGGTTACTGGAAAGAACCAGGGGCTGCCTGAGCTTCAGACTTCTATTCCTTTTCCTGAGGTGGAAGTGGTGAACACCAAGATATGACTGGAAGAGGAAACCCAACAACAAAGGAACGATTAACAGATAACAACAGAAGATGATGAAGGACGGAGTGGTAACCATACAAACCTCAATCCAGGACCTATCTGGAAATCCAGCTAAACACTAGAGACAGTACCCAATACAAACACCTGAACAAGAGCAAGAGAGAATCCTTAAAACCCTATACACATGGAAGAACCAGCTTCAACACACCTGCCCTCACCAACACAACAAAATACAAGAGGTGGTGGACAGAGTAATCTTCATTTAAACAGCTGGAAGGGAAGGAACCACCAAAGAAAGACCCAACAACAATCAAAACCCAAAGGAAAACACAAAGCCAACTTAAATGACAGCCCAAGACCAGTGTGCTTGGGAGATCAAGGAAACTCCACCACTGAAACTCACTGCTATTCTACTACAGAAGTTCACACCACAAACCCAGGGAGCCAGAACAGATCAATTTAAGAAGCTGAGGCTAACAAGAAGAGTCTCACAAACAATGGGAAGACAAAGAAACAGTCCCCAAATGGGGGAAAGGAGGAAGCCTCAGAAAGAATGCTAAATGAAATACAGGCAATTCAACTATCAGATATTGAGTTCAAAGAAATGATCATCAGGAAGCTCAATGAGCTCACAATGAGCTACCAGAAACTACAGAGAAGCTACAATGAACTCACTGCAAACTACATCAACATGAAAAATGAAATAGAAACTCTCAACAAGGGCCAAGAGGAAATGAAGAATACAATTTCTGAACTGAAGAACACAGTAGAAGGAATGAAAAGCAGGATCGATGAAACAGAAGATTGGATCAGCAAGCTAGAGGACAAAGTTTAACACACAGAAAGAAAAAACACACAGAAAACACACAGAAAGAGCAAGAAAAGGAAAAGAGGCTCAGAAAGAATGAAGAGGGATTATGAGAAATGCAGGACAGTACGAAACGCAATAATATCCATATAATAGGAATACCAGAAGGAGAAGAAGAAGAGCAAGGGATAGAAAACCTGTTTGAAAAAGTAATGATGGAAAAATTCCCTAATTTGATGAGAGAAAAAGTCACACAAATCCAGGAAACACAGAGAGTCCCAATCAAGAGGAACCCAAAAAGACCCACTTCAAGACACATCATAATTAAAATGGCAAAATTTCAAGACAAAGAGAGAATCGTAAAGGCAGCAAGGGAAAAAAAGGAAGCAACACACAAGGGAGCCCCAATAAGGCTAACAGCTGACTTCTCAATGGAAACACTCCAAGCCAGAAGAGAATGGCAAGAAATATTCCAAGTAATGAGAACCAGAGGTCTCCAACCAAGGCTACTTTACCCAGCAAGGCTCTCAATCAAGATAGAAGGCTAAATAAGAAGCTTCTCAGACAAAAGAAGTCTAAAAGAATACACCTCCACTAAACCAGCTCTGCAAGAGATGCTAAAGGGATGGCTTTAAAGAAAGAAAGGAAAAAGAGAGAGAGAGAGAGAGAGAGAGAGGAACACACGTACATAAAAGGCAATGAATAAATATCTATGAATAATAACCTTAAACGTAAATGGATTAAATGCTCCAATCAAAAGACATAGAATAGCTGATTGGGTAAGAAAACATGACCCACACATATGCTGCCTACAAGAGACCCACCTCAGGATAAAAGACCTGCACAGGCTGAAAGTGAAGGGCTGGAAACAAATTTTCCAAGCAAATGGACAGGAAAAAAAAAGCTGGGGTAGCAATACTCATATCTGACAAAATGGACTTCCAAAAAAGGGCCGTAAAGAGAGACCCAGAAGGTCATTTCATAATACTCAAGGAAAGAATCCACCAAGAAGACATAAAAATTGTAAATATATATGCACCCAACATAGGAGCACCCAAATACATAAAGAAAATCTTGGAGGACTTCAAGAAAGATATGGGCAGCAACACAATTATTGTGGGAGATTTTAACATCCCACTATGAAAAATGGACAGATCTTCTAAACAAAATATCAACAAACATATTGTGGCATTAAACAATAGCCTAGATAAAATGGGCTTTACTGATATATACAGAGCCCTCCATCCCAAAGAAGCTAAATACACATTGTTTTCAAATGTACACAGAACATTTTCAAAGATAGACCACATGATAGGACACAAAACAAGCCTCAATAATTTAAAAAAAATTGAAATCATACCAAGCATTTTCTTGGATCACAAGGGACAGAAGCTAGAAACCAACCCCAAGGAAAAAAAACAAAACACTCAAAATCATGGAGATTACATTGCATGCTATTAAACAATGAATGGGTCAAGAATGATATTAGGGAAGAAATCAAAAGGTTTCTGGAAACAAATGAAAACAAACTCGCAACAACCCAAAACTTATGGGACACAGCCAAGGCAGTCCTGAGAGGGAAGTTCATAGTGATACAGGCCCACCTAAAAAAGGTAGAAACATTCCAAACAAACTACCTAATCTCATGTCTACAAGAACTTGAGGAACAACAACAAAGACAGCCCATAGCAAGCAGAAGGAAGGAAATAACCAAGATCAGAGCAGAATTAAATGACATAGAGACTAAAAGCACAATTCTAAGGATCAATGAATCCAAGAGCTGGTTCTTTGAAAAGATAGACAAAATCGACAAGCCTTTAAGCAGACTCAGCAAGAAAAAAAGAGAGAAGACCCAAATAAACACAATCAGAAATGAAAGAGGAGAGATTACAACTGATACCACAGAAATACAAAGCATTGGAAGAAATTACAACAAAGAACTGTATGCCAAGAAATTTGAAAACCTAGATGAAATGGACAAATTTCTAGAAAAATATAATCTTCCAAAACTCAATGGAAAAGAAGTAGAAAGCCTGAACAAACCAGTAACAGCAAAAGAAATTGATGCAGTAATCAAAAACTCCCAACACACAAAAGCCCGGGACCAGATGGTTTCACAGGAGAATTCTACAGAGCATTTAAGGAAGAACTAACCCCTATCCTTCACAGACTATTTCAAAAAATCCAAAAAGACGGAATAATCCCAAACTCTTTATGAGGCCAACATCATCCTAATTCTGAAACCAGATAAAGACACAACAAAGAAAGAAAACTTCAGGCCAATATCCCTGATGAACATAAACACTAAAATCCTCAACAAAATACTGGCAAACCACATCCAACAGTACATTAAAAAGATCATACACCATGACCAAGTGGGATTCATCCCAGGGATGCAAGGATGGTACAATATTCGCAAATCAGTAAATGTAATACATCACATAAACAAAAGCAAAGACAAAAACCACATGATCATATCAATACATGCAGAAAAAGCATTTGATAAGGTATAGCACCCATTTGTGATAAAAACACTCAGTAAAGTGGGAATAGAGGAGGCATTCCTCAACAGAATAAAGGCCATATATAAGAGACCTACAACCAACATCATACTCAATGGGCAAAAATTAAAATCTTTTCCACTAAGATCAAGAACAAGACAAGGATGTCCACTTTCACCACTTCTATTCAAAATAGTGCTGGAAGTTTTAGCCACAGTGATCAGACAAGAAAAAGAAATAAAAGGCATCCAAATCGGAAAGGAGGAAACAAAACTGTCACTGTTTGCAGATGACATGATAGTGTACATAGAAAATTCTATAGACTCCACCAAAAAACTGCTTGACCTAATAAATGAATTTGGCAAAACTGTGGGATACAAAGTCAATATCCAGAAATCAAAGGCATTTCTGTATACCAACAATGAAACAGCAGAAGCAGAGATCAAGAAAAAAATCCCATTTGAAGTAGCAAAAAGAAAAATAAAATACCTAGGAATAAACCTAACCAAAGAGGTAAAAGACCTGTATCCAGAAAACTACATAACACTAAAGAAAGAAATCAAGGAAGACACAAACAAATGGAAACATATACCATGTTCATGGATTGGAAGAATTAATATAATCAAAATGTCCATACTACCCAAAGCAATTTACACATTGAATGCAATACCTGTTAAAGTACCAATGGCTTATTTCACAGACATAGAACAAACATTTCAACAATTTATATGGAAGCATAAATGACCCCTAATAGCTGCTGCAATTTTGAGAAAGAAGTGTAAAGTAGGAGGGATCACGATACCTGACACTAAAGTATACTAAAAGGCACTGTAATCAAAACAGCCTGGGACTGACATAAAAACAGTCACATGGACCAATGGAACAGAACAAGAGAGCCCAGAAATAAACCCAAGTCTCTATGGTGAATTAATATTTGACAAAGGAAGCAACAACATAAAATGGAATAAAAATAGCCTCTTCAACAAATGGTGTTGGGAGAACTGGACAGCTATGTGCAAAAAAATGAAACTTGAGCACCAACTTACACCTTAAACAAAAATAAATTCAAGGTAGATAAAAGACTTAAATATAAATCATGAAACCATTAAAGTCCTAGAGGAGAACATAGGCAGGAAAATCTCAGATATTTCACGCAGAAACTTTTTTACTGACATGTCTCCTAGAGCAAGGGACATAAAGGAAAGAATAAACAAATGGAACCTCATCAAAATAAAAAGCTTTTGCACAGCTAAAGAAAACAGTATCAAAATAAAAAAAGAACCAAGTGTATGGGAAAACATATTTGCCAATGATACCTCAGACAAGGGTTTAATCTCCAAAATATATAAAGAAGTTACATGACTCCACTCTAAGAAGACAAGCAACCCAATTAAAAAATGGGCAAAGGACTTGAACAGACACTTTTCCAAGGAGGACATACAGAAGAGCCAAAGACACATGAAACGATGTTCAATATTGCTAGCTATCAGAGAGATGCAAATTAAAACCACAATGAGATACCACTTCACACCACTTATGATGGCCACTCAGAATGGCCATCATAAACAAAACAACAAACAACAAGTGTTGGAGAGGTTGTGGAGAAAAAGGGACCCTAGTGCACTGTTGGTGGGACTGCAGACTGGTACAACCACTATGGAAAGCAGTATGGAACTTCCTCAGAAAACTAAAAATGGATCTGCCTTTTGACCCAGCAATTCCATTGCTAGGACTCTATCCTAAGAACACTAAAACACGAATACAAAAGGACCTTTGTACCCCGATGATCATAGCAGCACAATTTAGATGCCCATCAGTAAATGAATGGAGCAAAAGACTATGGTACACTTACACAATGGAATTCTATGCAGCAGAAAGAAAGAAGGAGCTCTTGCCCTTTGCAACAGCTTGGATGGAGCTGGAAACCATTATGCTAAGCAAAATAAGCCAGGCAGTGAAAGACAAATACCATATAATCTCACTTTTAACAGGAACCTAAACAACAAAACAAAGAAACAAGCAAAATATAACCAAAGTCACTGAAATAGAGGACAGGCTGATAGTGACGAGAGGGGAGAGAAGAGGGAATTTCCGGGGAGAATGGGTAGGGTTTATAGGAACAAATTTAAAGGACACATGGACAGAAACTAGGGGGAGGGTGGTAATGGGAGGGAAGTGGGGAGGGTTGGGTGGGTGGGCTGGAATGGGTGGAAAAGGGAGAAAACTGTACTTGAACAAATATTAAAATAAAAATAAATAAATAAATAAATAATAAATAAATAAACTTAAAAAATGTGTACCGACATTTGCGTTATGGGGGTGCCAGAAGGAGAAGACAGAGAAAAAGGAATTAAAAACTTATCTGTAAAAGTGAGGGTAAACTTTCCTAAAGTCATGAAGGAAATAGAAAACTTCAGTAAGCACAGAGAGTCCCAGACAAGATAAACCTGAAGAGACCCACACCAAGACACATTATAATTAAAATGCAAAAGTTGCCCTGACTGGGTAGTTCAGCTGGTTAGAGTGTCATCCCCATATGTCAAAGTTGTGGGTTTGATCCCCTGTCATGGCACATATAAGAGTCAATCAATGATCGCATTAATAAGTGGGCAAATTGATGTTTTTCTCTCTTCCCCTTCCCCTCTCCCTCTAAAAAAAAGCAAAATGTCAGAAGGAGACAAGGGGGCCCACTCCCACAACTTCTGTTCAGTATAGTACTAAAGCAAGTAAAAGAAATAAACAAGCACCTGAACTGGAAAAAAAAGAGGAGTAAATTATCTGTTGGCAGATATTATCTTATATATAGAAAATCTTCAAGATTGCTAAAAATGGCTTGACTTTATAAAAATTTAATGAATTTCAGGATACAAAATCAATATATGGAAATCAGTCATGGTATTCTACACTAAGAATGAAATATCTGAAAAAATCTATTCACTGTATCAAAAATAACAAGATAGGATTAATTTAACCAAGAAAGTGAAAGACATGTACACTGAAAACTGTAAGGCACTGATGAAAGAAATTGAAGAACACACAAATAAATGGAAAGCTATCTTGTGTTCATGGGTAAGAACACAAGAATTATTTAATAATAATTAATATTATTAAAATGTCCATACTACCCAAAGCCATGTATAGATTCAATACAATCTCAATCAAAATTCCACTGTATTTTTCACAGAAATAGAAGAACACAACCCTAAAATCTGCATGATACCCCAAAAGTTCCTGAATATCCAAAGTGATTTTCAGAAAAAAAAACCCAAAGGCAAAGACATCATACATTTTTATTTGAAATAACAGTAAGCCCTGATTTAATGTTATCAATAAGTTCTGTGACTTCAAGCAAAATAATGTATAACAAAACCAATTTTACTATGGGCTAATTGATAATAAACAGTTCCTGTGGAATCTCATCAATATTGTAACAAAATGGTATTGAAGAAACATCATTTGAGGACATGCTGTATACTACAAAACAATAGTTTCAAAACATATGTTACTGGCATAGAAATAGACACAAATGAAAGGAACAGAATCATGAGTCCAGAAATAAACCCTTATACATATGGTCAATGAATATTTGACCAGGGAGCTAAGAATGAAGAATAGATAGACTCTTTAATAAATAGTGTTGGGAAAACTGGTTAATCTCACATGGATGTGTTTGTCAAAGGGTACAAACTTCCAATTATTGGGAAAGGAAGTTTTGGAGCTCTTATGTACAGCATAGTGATTACAGCTAACAGTGTTGTATTATATACTTGAAAATTACTATGCGAGTAGATTTTATATGCATTCATCACAAAAATGTTAATATTATGAGGTGGTGGAGGTGTAAGCTAACAGTAAGGCGGTACTTATTTTACAATATATAAATGGATCAAACCAACATGCTGTATACCTTAAACTTCTACAGTGCTATATCTCAATTATATCTCAATAATAAAAAAACATGAACAGTGCCTGGTATATAGCAAACAGTCAATAAATATTTGTCATCTGAGCAAGTGTCCTACATGATTTTCCTTCTTTAATCTGCCAACCAAGAAATGTTTTCTGAGCATTTACAAAATGGTTGGTGCTATGGATTTACACACTTTCTGCCTTCAGAGAGTTTTTAGTCTTCTTAGAGTGACAAAAATCCAACACACATGAAAGTTTCCAGTTGAAATTATATCACTAATTTAGCAGCAACAAATAACCATATTTACAATGAAGAGGTCTTCAACCCTTTCTGCAAGAAACTACTTAAAAATACAAAGTAAAATTTTTCTGATAGTGAGTGACTGTGATTCCTTCCTCCAAATTTCTTCTCCCTGATCCCTTGTTTCATTCTATTGCAATTGATTCCAATGTCTTTCCCCAGATTATTCTGTTCAGTAGCTTTCATTTACTACAGGACAAAGTTCAGATTTCATAGGATGGCTATAAAGGTTCAGGCATTTATTTCAGCTCAGCTACCAGTTGAATGTCACCTCATTCAACACCATGTGATACAGGAGAATCAACGAACTGAGTCTTGCCTATTTGGTAACTCAGAGATTATGAAGTGACTTTGGATCCAAGACATCAAGTTTGGAGTGGTTAGTATACAGAAATTGATGGCCTTAGGTTTCTTATGTGTACCACCAATCTTTTGCCTCATCACATTTTATTCTAGTTTGAAAAATTAATAGGCCTTATCAATTTTTGACCAGTTTTTGGTTAATAGAAAAAAAATTAGTTAAAAATACAGGAAGCTCCCATATAACTCTTGTCCTTACCAATTTCTCCTATTTTAATACCTTTTATTAGTGAGGTACATTTGTTACAATTGATGAGCCCAATGTTGATACAGTATTATTAACTAAATTTCAGAGTTTACATTACAGTCCACTCTGTGTGTTGTATATTATATGGGTTTGACAAATGTATTATGACATTCATCCACCATCAGGGTGTTACACAGAATAGTTTCTTTGCCTTAAAAAATCTCCTGTGATTTTCCTCCTTACAACCTTCTCACAACACTTGGCTTCAAAAATACTAATGTGTTTAATTATGGAGCTCCCAAGACTCTGTGGGGATGTTACATAATTACAGTAAAAGCATCACATTTTGTTTCTAACATATGAAAAAATGAGTTCTGAAAAACAGCTACTCTTCAATTTCTACTCTCTGTTGGCTTCTGTGGGATATCATCACTCAGCTTAAAGTGCAAGACTGAGATCTACAATCATAAAAAGACAGCAAGCTCCTACTTTAAGGAATAGAAAAGGCTTATTTGCTCTTCAACTCTAGTTTATCACTGTCACTCTCAAAATATAGACATACTGAATTGCCCATGATAATAATAAAACTTTAGAACATATAGTGTGGGTGGTATCAGCTCCTTCTGAACTAAGATGTGCTTCTCATTAGGTGGAGCTGGGGAGAGTGAGGTTAAATGGAGGCCATCATCCAGAAATTATTCTGTTACTGGAACAAACAATGCACCCCTGGAACCTGGCCGAGAGTGTTTTTGTGTAGTCTTTTCCTTCTCATCCTACTTCCAGAGCAGGGGTGTGCTGCTTGCTTGTCCATCATTCCAAAGGTTAACTCATTATAAGTCAAGGAAAATTCCTTTCTTTTATTTACTTCGGTGGCACGGGCATTAGATATGGACTCACTTCTGATTGGCTGAACTATTAATCCATCACTTGAACCATTAAATCTGAAATTAATATCTAAGCAATCTCTAATTCAAGGACTCAAAATCATACATGAGAAACATGTATGTTCTAAGCTTAATACCTGGTTTTTCAAAGGGATCACAGCAAAATTCTTTAAAGTTACTATAGCTTTTAAAGCTTAGTTTTCCCATCTGTAAACTGGTATAAATAATAATGATTATTCTTCAAGTTGTTGGAAGGATTAAGTGAGGTAACATGTAGCACAGTTGAAATAATGCCTGGCACATATGAGTGATGATGAATAGCCTTTCTTATTTATACTTTTCAAACTTGTCAGGTTTGGCCTTAGCCTAAATTTACTTCTACTTTCTCTTTGTACCATGGGAAGGCCCTCCACCATTCTTATTTCAGTTCTCTGATTAGTTAAGTGCTTCTTGTATTTAAACACATGTACCTCATCTCTTCCAGGGTAGCCTAGATTCAATTTATTGTCCCAAATATTTCCATTTTGAATTTTATCTCTAATTCTAGAGTAAATGCTATTTCTATTTTTTAAAATAAAAGACTTCATATAATTAGTAAGCAGCTATTTATTGATTTTTTTTTGCTATAAAAGAACTTTTTAATGTCTCTGACATCATCTGCTACTGTGCCAATAGATAAGGTTAACTCTGACTAAGGGAATTGCATTGGGTTTGACCATTTACCCTCTGACATATATGTGTCCTAACATTCTGTTTACAGGGTTCCTGCAACATGGGAAGACAAGTATTACCATCATCTCTACTTCTCAGGTGAGAGAACTGAGGGTTGGACAGATCTAGTAATTTGTCTAAAATAAGCCATTAAGAAATAGAACTGAGCTCCCCATCCTCTAGCCTATGACTCCAAGTCCTCAGTCATACATCTCTGTCAATAGTCTATTTCCAAAAAGAATGCATATTGATAAATGCCAAGTACATAAAGCATACGTAGATTATTACAAATAGTACTCTTTGAAATAAAGTTCTAAATACTTACCCAATAATTGTCCTCAGTAAATTCCTATATTAAAATCCTATGGTAATTCCCATCCCATTAAAGCCATCAGGAGAGGGAAAGGTTTTTTGGTTATAATAAAATGATCCTCCTGCCCCAAGACAACATAAAGCAAGTCAGTCAACACAGATCTGATAGCTGCACTCATCAAGCCCAGTCTTTTACTAAACTCTTTTCAATCTGAGGGGTGAAAAATTTACTTTTCTTAAAGAATCATGTTTTTGGAACTTATGTTATTGACTTTTCTTCCAGTCACAAATGGAGTCTAAGAAACATCTCATGAAACCAAATCTATGTGTGCAGATATACTAGGGAATTTTCCTCTCATGCCAGTGCTCAGAGCAAAGGTGTGTTAAAATGTGTAACAAGAATTTACAGATATCCTGCTCTGAGCAACACCATCAAATGCCGCCCCCTCACCCCCCGCTGCCCCACCAGTGCACAGCCTGGTGCAATACTGTAGGCAGCTGGACAAAGGAGTGCTTCACTTTATATCCAGCTAGTGTTTTTCCCAGGATGGCTCACATAGACTCTTTTTTCTGTTACTGTTTATAAAATCTTTGCTGAAGGATGCTCAAAATTCTCTTTGGGTTGTAAGTTTGGAAACAGAAAAAGAAAGTTTTACCAATGTACATTGACCTGTAGGGAATGTGACATCAAAATAAACTAATCAAAATGCTTAAAACTCATGTTATTCAGGGTCCCTCTGCTGTAATTTTTGCCTACTAAGATATTTCCCCAACTCAATGATTAATTATTTGAGCCCAGATATTGTGTCTTATTGGTCTCCCTAATCTTTAATCACAGAACCTGGCACACAGTGAATACCTAGGAAACATTTGTTGAATGGATTGTGTTCAAAATAACTATTGGATGTGACAGAGCTTCATTTTTTTATTTTATTATGAGAAGTGATTATAATATTACTTCTTTGTACAGCAAAAAATGCAAAGTAAGAGTTTTTAAAAAATATTTATTTACTTATTTATTTTTAGAGAGGGAAGGGAGGGGGAAAGGGATAGAGAGAGAGAAACATCAATGTGCGGTTGCTGGGGGCTGTGGCCTGCAACCAAGGCATGTGCCCTGACTGGGAATCGAACCTGCGATGCTTTGGTTCGCAGCCCACACCCAATCCACTGAGCTACACCAGCCAGGGCTAAAGTAACAGTTTGATGAGGTCAAGACAAGAGACAAATATTGACCCAAGTTGTATTCAGGATTCTGTTGGGTCATGGAGAAGTATGTATTTAAGTCAGTTTAGGCAGAAAAGGGTATGTGTGTGTGTGTGCGCACGTGTGCGCATGCATGTGTGTGTTGTCTCTTGAAGAAAGTAATACATGAGATGAGTTCTGAAACACAGAGAGTCATTAATCAGGTATAGAAGGTAGAAGGTATTTATCATGGTAGGGACCGCAAAAACAAAGAGGCATGATACAGGTTAATGAATGGCGGAGAACTTTGTTTCTGGGCATGCTTTCTTATGATTTCTCTCTTTCTTCCAATCACTTTATGTTATTTTCTAAACTACTCATCTTATTTTAAAGCACTTTGCATCTACTTTATCTGGAACATTTTTCCAATTTTTTTTTATTATAGTTTTATTTTTACTAAATTTATATATTTAATCCTTAATTTCCTGTTACATTTTACTTTTTATTTTATAGGTTTTAGTTTTTAACAATAACTTTTTACGTCCTTTACTTTCATGTCTTTTGATCTACTAATCCTGTTGACCTGTATCTTTAAATTCACTTATTTTATCATATTATTTTAAAAAATCTTAATCTCTTATCTTTCTCTCATTCATGTGCTCATTCTCAGTTTCTATCTATTTTTCTCTTAGCCCACTCTCAATCTTTCCTAAGTTTTTAATCACTTTTTATTACCCTTTTTAATACTGTTTCTCCTCTTTATCTCCTACTGTCCTCTTTTTGTTTTGTTTGCTTTCATAACAGCAGCAGAAAGTGAGGCCACAAGGACAGAGTAGGAGGCTGGCAACTTTCTCGCCAACTGTGTGTGGTGACCCCATCCCAAACTCTCCTGCACTTTCTCTCACACCCACTTCCCCCCATCCTATGCATCTTCTTCTTGGTATATTCAGGGGTCTCACCTTTCATCAAATACCAGTCTGAGGTCCAAAGCTCACTGATGTGCATCTGTTGATTATTTCAGTTGAAGTGATCATTTGTTCATGCACTAAAATGTTTATGAATACTATGCAGTTTAACATCTCTAAGTACAAAATGATCCTTCCCCTGCCCAGCTTTAAAATGCTCACCTACTATGCGCCATACTCTCACCTTTGTGCTGGTGTTAAAATGTGAAGCCCTATGCTTAGTGGATGCTCTAGGGTGTGCTCTTCTGGCTTCAGAGCTCAAATGAAAAAGGATGCCAAGAGCAGCACACAGCTGTGTTATCCTAGGAGTTGCAGAATGAAGTCTTCCACCCCATGCCCCCTGTGTGTTGCATTTGCTCACTGTCTAATGTGTTGTCCCATCATGTGTTGGGTTTGGAGCAGAGAGAAAAATGGAATAAAAGAGAAAACAAATGGACTCCCACTGATGTGAATCTAACTTCCTATGCCTCCCTTAGATTTGCCATTTTTGCTTTATAAAAGGCTTTTTTCCTTTTGTAAATTCAATTTTCTTTGAATTCATTGAGTTTTAAGAGGTTCCAGACTGAAACTAAACCAGGTTCAGACTGTTGTCAGCACTGTGCATCAGAAATTCTGGAAATTGTCTAAAAAAAGGTCATCTATGCCTGATTACTTGTACAAATTGATAATAACTATATGATGCTCTTTACACTTATCTAAAAATTCATATTAATAATATAATTCTACTTATACTAATTTCTGGTATAAATACTTCATTATAAAAAGGAATAAAAAACACATATGAAATTACTAGTGGCTTATTTAAAATGCTATCCATATTAGTTTCCTAGGGTTGCTGTAACAAATTGTCACAAACTGCATGGCTTAATTTATTTGTTCTCTCACAGTTCAGGAGGCCAGAAGTCTGAATTCAGGTGGTGGCAGTGTGGTTCCCTTTGCAGGATCTGGGAGGGAATCCTTTCCATGGTTCTGATGACCTCTGATGTTCCTTGGCTGCTACAGCATAACTCCAATCTCTGCTCTGTCTCCACATGGCCTTCTTGTCTATGTGTCTCTGGGTCTCAAACCTGTCTTTCTTTTTTCTTATGAAGACACCAGCCATTGGGTTTAGGGCTCACCCTAAATCCACAATGATCTTATTTCAAGATCCTCAATTATAGCTGCAAAGACCCCTTTTCCAAATAAGGTCACTTTCATAGGTTCTGGAACTTAAGACTTGGATATGTCATTCTGGGAACCAGCAGTAAACTCACTATACTGTCAGTCATAAGTTCCTTCATTTTTTATTCTTTGCTGATATTGCTAGGCAGGGGTGAACTCAAATAATATTTCTTATTACTGGTTTAAACAAGCTTTTAAAAAATTTTTAATTTAAGGAAGTACAACCCAAACAAGCTGGTTTAAATAAAAAAAAGGTCATAATGAAAGGAGAGGCTATTTGATAGATAACTGAGGGTAGGAAAGAGCACTGGCCTCAATGTCCTAGAACAGGGAAAAGAAAGTAAGCAACGGAGGTGCTGTGTTCCCTTTGTCTAAGGCCAAATGGCCATTCTCGTACTGCTCCTCTCTGCTATTCTCTATATGTGCCTCAGTCAGCTCAACCTGCCATACAAAAACACCACATACTCAGTGGCTTAAACAACAGGCATATATTTCTCACAGTTCTGAAACCTGGAAGTCCAGGATCAAGGTGATGGCGGATTCAGTTCTTTAGGAACAGGGCCCACTTTCTGCTTGCAGATGGCTACCTTCCCACCATATCCTTTTACTAGGAGAGAGGGAGGACTCTTGTTCTTCTTACAGGGACATTAATTGCATCTTGGGGACCCCAACCTGATGGCCTCATCTAAACCTAATTACTTTTCACAAGCCCTACCTCCAAATACCATCACATTGGGCTTCAACATATATATCTGGGGAGGATGCAAATATTTAGTCCATAACAATGTGGCAACAACTATATTCCCTTGTCTCTTCTGATTGGCCTTTTTTAAGGGCTTGCAGTTTTCAACCATGGTAACTCCTTGCATTTGGCTTTGGCCTTCCTTAATAATGACTCCATTCTTGCAAGATCTGGTTCTGTTAATCGCACTAGCTACAACTAGTAGCTAGTTTATCTCTATATACAGATATACAGGTATACCTCTGTATATCAATATTTTTTTTAAAATTGAGTGCCTTTATGCATTTTCAAAATTATATAAACTAAGGATGCTGGCCAGACTCTAGATGGGCCCCGTGCAAACTGGATGTTCAGTAATGGCCCCATCAGCAATGGCTGGGGACACAGGGAGAGGGCAGTGTCATGTGCCATGTAGGAGGGTGGACATTCAGCAGGGAGTCTGGGTAGGATTAGGTTCCCTGAGAAGGTGACCAAGAAGGGATATGGTTAATTAATGGTTTAAAAAGCATATCAAGCTCAGATAACAAAACTTGGAAAATATAAACAAATGCAAAGAAGAAATTAAAATTGCAACAGCTTTACATTTTAGTGGTAGTTGCTATCTACTACTTAATCATATACTTTACTTGTTTTTCTACTTGTGCTCATTTGTATATACATTAAATGTTTTCATTGTGAAATATACTATATACAGAAGAATGTATAACATATAAGTGTAATTAAAGAAAAATAATCTAAAGAAATAACCTGTATACCTACTACCTTGCATAGAAAATAAAAAGTTAGCAATATCTTTGAAATTTCCTTTTCACTTTTACTCAATCATATTCCTTTTCCACTCTTCAAAAATGACCACTGTCCTGAATTTTGTGTCAATCACCACCTTATTTTTTCAGCTTTATTGAGATTATTGACATACATGTAAATTTAACACATACAATGTGATGATGTGATATATGTACATATTCCCTGTTTTTTAAATCATTTTTTTTCTGTTTGTTTTTTGTTAGAGACAGAGGAAAAGAGAGAGAGAAACATCAATGCGAGAGAGAAGCATCAGTTAGCTACCTTCTATGCCTGGACCAGGGATCACATGTGCCCTGAATGGGGATCAAACCTGCAACCTAAGTAAATGCCCCCAGTGGGAATTGAACCCACAAGCATTCATCCACAAGATGATGCTCCAACCAACTGAGACACACTGTCCAGGACCTCTTATTTTCTTTATAGTCTCACCACATTTGTGTGATTACTCAAAGAAAATGTTATTATGCCTGTGTTTGATCTTTATACAATGGAATATACTGTAAATAATTTTCTGTAAATTTTCTCAGTACAATTTAATTTTTTTGTATTTTTAGATTCACCAAGACATCTAAAAATTTTATTCATTTTGAGGAGTATAGCTGTAGTTTATTTCTGTTTTTGCTATATAGTATTCCATTTTCTTAATAAATCACAATTTATTTAGTCTCTTGAACATGGTCATTTAAATATTCCCACTAGTTTTGCTATTATAAACAATACTGTTAGAAACACCTTGGTACATGATTCCTGCTTTACATGTTTAAAAGTCTATCGATGTCTCTTAACTATGTTTGACTATAATTCACATTAGAAAATTCACATGTTGCATATTGACTCAGTACAAACACACACATACTTCAAATACATAATCCAAAGTTTCTCAGCAGCTCTTCAGGGCATGTTTAACAAGGCCCCAGGTGATGTCAATAAGAGCTCTGTTTAATGTATGTAATCAAAAGAAATCAAGAAGGGATGAAGAGACATCCAAGGTAGGCCTTCCCATTGGTAAATCATGGCTCAACCAACTTCCAGATGTGAGTCAGTTTTCACACCCAGAACCACAGGGTAAATGTGACCATAGTCCGTGGAAAAGAACCCTGCATAACATGACGAGTGTACAGTTGTGATTCTCTCTGCTTTTCCCAAATGGACCCACTCATCTCCTTAGGTAGCTGTCCACTGAGGAAACAGAAATAGTTTTGAGAGCTGTTGGACACAGGGTCTTAGTTAGTGCTTAGCTAGGGCTAAGACCCTGAGATTCAAATCATTCTCATAGCATTCGGTAGAGTGCGGTAGAGTATGGCACCAAGTTTTGTTTCTTGTAAATGGGTTTCAGTGAGAATTTGAACATGCCCAGTCTCACCATTTTGTTTTTTAACTATTGTGTCCAGTTATATTCATTTTAATTATTAATATATTCATTTTTATTTTTATCATTTTTTTGTATTTTCTTTTTAGTTCTGTTTTTTCTCCCTGGTTTTCTATTTTTCTTCTTTTCTTCCATTTTCTCAATCTAGTAGTTGTTTCTCCCTCCTTGCATTTTTTTATGAACTACTTCAAAAGCAATAAATTCTATATGCTATTCCATCAGTTAGCCCAGGCATTATGCACATATTAAAATGTCTAAATAATTTTACCTTCTTCCCAAAGGGACTCAGGACATTTTAACTTGACTTCATCCCCAAAATTGTACACTTCCCCCCATAGAATTTTAGTTCTACTTTTAGAACTCATTATTAATATTCACTTAGATTTATTTACATATTTAAAATTTTTTTCTTCATCTTTGCTCTTCTATCTTAGACTTCCTTTGTAGAATTATTATTCTCTTTTGAAAGTACACATATAAAAAGTTTGTTTAGAGAGGACTTTTTGGTAGTAAATTCTCAGTTTTATACAGAAATATTGGTTCTTGAACCACATCTTTGCTAGGAGCCAGCCCTGTGTGTGTGTGTGTGCGCACCAGCAGGTGACACACAGTTTTTGAATTCTGTACTTTTACTCAGAATAATTTTGTGATATGAATATTATATAAGTTCCCAAACAAACTCAAATATAATATAGTGAATATTTAATCTTCTATTGTATGGATAAACTATGATTTGTTTAAATAATCTCCAAATATTTGTTATATAGGCCATTTTAAATCTTTTGCTGTTATAATTAATATTGTAGCAAATGTTCTTGTACACGAATCCTTGTCCTCATTTTTGAATGTTTCTTTAGAGAGTGTAACTAGAAGTAGAACTTCTGGGTCAGAATATCTTAGTCTTATAAATTTAATTTAATTTTACTCCTCTGCCCATCACACCTCTGCACCTAAAGCTTGGGAATCAGTTTAAATTAAAATTTTTACTTACATCAAAGTATAACCTGTACATGATTAAAAAATCAAACAGTACAGAAGGATTTAAAATGAGGAGAAGTGGGGTCCTGTTATACATGCCCTTTCTATGTGCAAAAAAAGAGCTATTAATTTTCCAGTTACAGGTTTGCTAATTACATGAACATTTTAAAATAGTTTGTGTTCTATTTTGGCACTGTTTCACTTCTTTCCACTTGGTAAATGGAGATTTTAACACCCTCACACGTTTCTTCCTTTCTTTTTTTCCTGGCCATCTCCCACTTTCTGATTGCTATAAATCTACTTTCAAGATTAATAAACTATACATTCTGTTTTGTAATCATAGCCAAAATATTCTAGAAGCTGATTGTAAATGTTGAAAACTGTGAGATTTACATGTTTATGACTGTCAATGTTGCTTGTGGTAAAGCTAAGCAGTGTGCCAATCATACTGCTTTCTCTTGGTTTTCCCCTCTTTTGCTGTCCTTTCCTTCTCAAGTTTTTTTTTTTTTTTTTTTTTTTTTTTTTTTTTTTTTTTTCATTGCCTTTACCCTATCTCTAAATACTGGGAGAATCCGGAATTTGTTTCTGGGTCTTCCATCCATGTTCCTCTTCACCTGACTTTCTCCTTAGGCAACTCCATCTCAAAATTTGTTTAATCCTGTCCAAATGCTAGTAAATCCCAAGTGTATCTCTTTAGCCTCTACCTCATCTTGATTTCTAGGCTTGACACACTGACATTGGATTTCTACTAGCATTTCTTACTTAATGTATCTGAATGCAGGTTTTAAAAAAGTTTTTTCTGTAACTATTCCTCACCCTCTCTTTTCCTCTTTATTATCACCCATTACTTAGGAGATCAAAAGGAAACCTAATAGTTATCTTTGATGTTTCCTTTTTCCTCACCTGCATGTCGATTGCACCAACAGAATATACAGTGTCAATATCTCTCTTCTTCCACTGCTACCACTGTCATTTATTGCCTGGACTGTTGCAGTAGCCTTTTAACTGGTGGAGGCTTTTAAAATCCAATGTCCATACAGCAGAGTTTTCTTTTTAAAATACAAATCATATCATATAACATTTTTGAATAAGAACCTCTGCGTGCTTCTTGAGCTAACACCCAAACTCCTTAGGATGGTGTACAAGCTCCCCTCCCCACCGCCTATCTCTCTGGTCTCATCTCTTGCTGCTTTCTCTAAGCTATATTTCCTGTCTAAATATCCCTCTAAACAAATTTCAATTGAAAAATCTGTTAACGACTTGAGATTTTTTTTCTAGAAAGGCAAAGAGATGATAGGAAATTGTTAATAGAAAATTAGTCAACTTAACCATTTACTTCAAAGTATTTCCCCATTATTATTTGTTATGTAGGGTCTAAATGTAAGTTATGAACCTCAGGGAGTTCATCATTTAGTATGGAAAGCAGATACCTAAAAAGTTTATAGAAATTGTGAAAGTTGTTAGAACTAGGTGTGAACTTTTAAAAGGTGAAAAATATTTTTGCTGTTTATAATTTTCAAAGAAAACTAGACAAAAAAGGAACAGGGGAAATCAGCATGCATATTTTGAGCAGCTGTCCATGAGATTTCCTGTTAGAAAGAGAAAATTTGAGGTGGTCTGAGGAGCACAGGTGAGAGTTCACTGGCAACACAAGGAAGGGAATCCTGTTTATGGAGGAGATGCAGCAGGTGTCAGTGGTATCAAGGAGAAGAAATTTGAATATTTTTGGAATACTGAGAGTTGCTAGTAATGCCAAGTTAGTTTAGAAAGACTCAGTTCTGCTCCTTAAATAAATGGCTAGAAAGTCATTGAATGGGGTGAGAAAGGCAAGAGAAAAGTTAGGTTTGGTGGGAATAATAGTTCTCGATATATAGAGTTTGAGATAGTTGAGTGCCAAGAGATACATATTTGGAAATGTGCAATAGATGAAACATGGGTCCAACGCTTAAGAGACAATTCGTAATTGGAGAAACAGATTTGTGAAACTTTAACATATTTCAGTGCTTTGCTTTTACCCAGAATTGGAATATAATCACCTTACATAAAAAGATTTTCTAGTGTGTATTTTGAAAAATTTATTTTTAAAGTTCTTTTTATACCTCATTATCTTTAGATTTACGGAGAGAGAGAGAGAGAGAGAAGAAGAAGAAGAAGAGAAAAAAGAGAGAGAGAGCAAGCTGTTGAAGTAGATTATAGATGTTTCTTTCTTAGGCAATTATGGTTTTGGCTAAAGGGGATTCTGAAATAATTGAAAAATAGCTTCCAATTTCTGCTGAGAAGTTACTTTCCCCTCTGAATTTTATTCCAAGAAACACACAATCACAGGAAGAACACTTTTAGTTTAACTATAAAAGCTAAATCAATATATAAGTGATTAGAAAATTAGAAAAATACTTACCTTGGGACTGATTCTTTAAAAAACATCATAGAAATTATGCTACAGCAGAATGCTAGAACATCCAAGTATTTTAGGAATAAGTCCTTCTAAAGAATTTCAAATACATCTACAATAAAATTAAAAAATTCTTGCTACATCTGCACAGTCCTACATGATCTAAATTCTCTTCGCTTGATCATGTCTCCTTCCCTGGTTCTCATAGTTAATGATGCTATTCCTCCCCCTTAAATAGACCTAGCTTGTCCTGCCTCTGGGCCTTTGTATTTGCAGTTCCCCTTGTTGAAAAAGCTTCACCCTTTTTTTAAATTTTATTTTAATCATTGTTCAAATACAGTTTTCTCCCTTTTACTCCCAATCCAGCCCCCCCTCCCAACCCTCCCCACTTCCCTCCCATTACCACCCTCCCCCTAGTTTTTGTCCATGTGTCCTTTAAGTTTGTTCCTGTGACTCTTTACAATGGCTGCATCTTTTTTTTTTTATCTCAGCTCAAATGTCACCTCCTCACAGCTGCTTTCCTTCGCCCTATATCTAAAGCATGTCTTCCTCATCTTGTTCTCACACAGCACTGTGGTTTATTACACTCATTACTTTCCAAGAACTTATCTTATTTATTTAATTATACACTTGCTGTTATTTACCTGGGTGTGTCCAAGCACTAAGGTTGCTCTCGGGTTAATGCACAATGAATATTTTTGTATTTATTGAATGAATAAATGAATTGAAGGGATGCTGGCTTACCTGAAAAAAATCTCAGTAGACCCTGAGCCTGTCTTGTGACCAGGAATATGAGGCCAACCAGACAGGTAAAACAAATATGAATTTGAAAAATTACAGGAGTTGAAGTTTTGTGATATTTAACTTGAGTGTCATAAATTTCATTTTATGTTTGACTTGTGACACACACAATGTGGGGGTACTGGTGCTGTGTATTGTGGGTTAATGAAGAACATAATTTTTGGCAAACTTGGATTTAAAACCAGCCTTTGGGTAAAGTATTTATTGTATTTAACCCTTAGTTTCCTCATCTACAAAGTGTGGGTAATAATTTTTAAAAGCACATAAGTATATTCTTAATGTATTTTATTTTCCCTTTGTCCTCCTTCTGAGTTTTAAATTTACCTCCCCCTATTTCTCTTTAGTTAGTACCAGGGAAAGATAGAAACTATTAATTTTCCTCCACTATCCATTTTCTCTTCTTTTTACTAATAGAACTCTCTTTCTCTTTTTTTTTTTTCTGGCACATATCCACCCAGATAGAACTTACCATTTCCAGCCTTTGCTTATAACTACGTGTCACATGTGACTAAGTTCTGGGTCCCTGGCATGAGAGAAGAACTGACATGAACAACTTTCAAGTCCTGTCCCAAAAATAAAACTACTAAACATCCTCTTCCCCCTTTTCCTTCCCACAGGCTAGAATGCAGACATGGTGATAGTGCATCACTTCGACCTGTAGAGCTGGGGATGGCAGAGAAACAAGATAGAGGGATTTTGAGTTGTTGGGTGACCATATGAAGCATGGCCTCTCTATTCCCTGGACTGACCATCAGCTTAGATTTTACGTGAGAAAAATATACCCTCTTTCTTACTGTGGTCCTATCCCCACCTGACAATCACTTTTCCATCTCTCCCAGCAGGAATATCATGCACTCCAAGCTTCCCACCCAGAGTGGCAGCTTGAGCCTCTTTGTTCACGGGCATGGCAGCTCACTGACTACAGCTCCTCTGTGGCCCACCAGGGTACTTTCTGCTTTCCTAGATGCTGTTCGCCAGGTCCAGTTTAGACAACACAGAAGACTTTCCTGCCGCTCTGTGGATTGCAGTCACACCCTTTCTCCAACAAAGCCTGAATCCTCTCCTTGGGAAGGGTTCATCTTATCCACATTTGTCCTTCCTTGGATATTTTCTATGAGTCCTGAGGCATTCTATAGTGTTGCATCTTATAGTGATTCTTTTGCCATTGCTAAATGATTCTTTATAATAAAAATCTTTATATAATGTTATGGTTTCTATCTCCTGTTTCAACTCGCATTGAAATAATTGGAAAACAAAATTTGCAGGATGCTCTAGAGAGTTTGCAAACATTAGATTCTTTGGGAAAGAGTCAATTTGAATGATCTAATATTTTCTTAAACCAAGCCCATATGCTTTTTTTGTCTTCCTTTTAAAATAATGAAACCAAATCTTGCTTTGAGAGGACCATGGTTGGCAGTTAATAGTTTTATTTACTGTGGCCATAGCAGTAATCTGCACTAATGATAATTAATGTGAGAGAATTAGAAGATTGATTTATTTAATGAAACTACAAGTAATTGTGAATTTCTTTACTAATGACATGAGGGAAATGAGATCTGTTAACATTTAAAATAGTTTGTAAGGGACATGCACAATCTTTAAAAGAATAAACTCTTATATTCTCATCAATTACCTTCCATTTCCTGTTTTAGTTGATCACTTTCTTCTAATTACGAGAGCTTTGTCTGCACATGTGATGGTAGTAAATTGGCACAGGATTTCTCTGCTTATTTCAGCCTCCTTAAAACATAAACAATTTCATTAAGTTAAATGAGCTGCTACAATATTCCAGGAGACTGTATATTTTATCTATTGCCATAATCATTCTGTATAACATACTCCCCCAAAACAATGGTTTAAAACAATAATCAAATATTTAGGTCGCAGGTCTACTAGTTGGTGTTTTTGACTGGACTCAGTGGGTGTGGTATTGACTGATCTTGGTCATCTGTCTGGACATTGACCAGTTGTTGGATGACCTAGCATAGATTTAGCTATGCTTACACAGATGTGTTTCTTTGTTTTTCATCCATTTAGGAGGTACTGGGCATTTTCTTGAGGTCATGATAGAGGGAAAGAATGAGAGCAAGTGGAAAGGTGTAAGTGCTTTGCTAGGCTCTGTTGGTGCCACGTGTACTGACACCCTGCTGGTCAAAGTAAGTTGCACAGTGTTGTCTTAGTTTGCTAGGGCTGCTGTAACAAAATACCACTGGTTGGATGCCTTAAGAAACAGAAAATAATTTTCTCACAGTACTGAAGGCAGAAGTCCATATCGGGGGGTTGGCATGTCTGGTTCTTCTTGGGCCTCCTTCACTGGCTTGCAGATGGCTGGCTACCTTCTGGCTGTATCCTCACATGGACTTCCCTCTGTGCACTTGCAAATCTGGTGTCCCTGTGTGTCCAAATTCCCTCTTCTTGTAAGGACACTAGTCTGGTTGGTTAAGGCCCACTCTAATGGCCTCATTTAACTTACCTCTTTAAAGACCCTATCTGCAAATACAGTAACATTCTAAAGTACAGTGGGGTTAGGGTTTCAATATATGAAATTTTTGTAGGAGGAAGGATACAATTCAGTCCTTAATACATGAACAATCTGAACGTCACAGTGGGAAGTCAATGATACAAAGAGATGGAAAGAATTATAGGCTATTATTTCCCACAATGTACCACAATGTTAACAAAAAATCCCTCCATGACATGGTTATTTTTGTCCTTTTATAGATGAGGACAAATGAGACTCAGTTGGATGCAAGTCTCCACATGTTTGTTTTTTTCTTATATGAAAATACTGATTAAAATGAGCAGTCAAGAGAAATCTTATTACTTTTAATTTTTACCTACTTTTTTATTAGAGGCAGCCTAGTATAGTGGCTAGGAGTGTAAACTCTTGGCAATAAGCTGCCTGAACCCAAAGCTCCCCTACAATACTTACTGGCTAGTGTATCTTGGGAAAGTTATTTAACTCTTGTGTATCTTATCTTCCTGTAATATGAGAATAAGAGCACTACTTACTCCTCTGCATTATTACGGTATTAAATCCCTTAATATATGTAAAGTTTAGAATACTGCCTGGTTTATAGGACATACTATAAACTATTTGCTATAATAAGAAAAACAATGATTATTTTAACCCTTTTTCATGTAATGTGTGATACTTCTTAAACATAACATAATTCTTTATGATCAGGGTGACAGTACTTAATGATCAGGGGGATGAGCAAGCTAAACAGTTTGGCTAACAGCATAGCACTTATTAACTGGCCCTCTGTTGCAGAATATTGAATTCTTCATTAAGAAATTCTCAAGTATTGGTTAACATTTTTATGAAGTTACAGTATTTCAAATTTAAATTTTTTATAACTATATAGAAAGTTTATCATGGGTAAGGTCTATAGTGTCAATCAATACTTGGATTATTTATTTCCCTAGCTTCAGACCAATTTATCAACTTTTAGTTTCTCTTTTTTCCAAATGATTTAACATACTGAAGTCAGGCTGAGATTTTGAAAAACACTGTTTTCATCCTGTTACTGTTCTACTCAAGCCTTCAGTGGCTCTCTAGGGCCTAAAAGATAATATTCTAACTCCTTATGCTAGTATGCAAAACAGTCCATAGAATGAATGCCTTATTTTCCACAATTCCCTCTAAAGACTTGCATATTTCTGCCACTGTCACTTTACTCACATCTAATTTTCCAACATGTATCTCTCTTTCCATTTTCTCCATGTAAGGAATCTTTCTCTTATGTTAGCATTAGGATTTGATGCCTGGGGCAGGGGGGTTGGGGGATGTTCATTGTTGATTTATTAGTTTTTTACATTATATTGATTTTTTTATTTGGAAGGATAAAAATTTATTTTTTAATATAGTTTTGTTTTAATTATTGATTAAATTAATAATCAGGGATCAAGGCTTTATAGTATGCTTATACAAATGCTACTCACAGTTGAGTATTGTCCTATGGATATGCTTACTTTCCCTGAAGATGATACTAATATCCTTGCTTATTCATTTGCATAGTTTTCCTTGCATCCCTAACTAATTTTTCTCATACCTTTCAAGAGCTCCTTGGTATGGTTTTTCACAAAGTCAGTCTCAATCACTTCCAGTCTTTGATCACTTTCAATTTATTTTTTCCCTCTGAAACACCATCAATTCTCTGGTCTGGGTGTGTTGTTTCTTATGTCTGTTGTACAGTTTTCATCTCAGGACCTCTGTTTCCATTCTTCCTTGAAATTCCTTTTGTTATTCTCCTAGGTAGAACACTGGTCACTGAGATTCTAATTTGTTTGTTTCTCTGTGGTTCTTGAACACGAAGGCTGAGAGTGGACAAAATTTCCTGTAATACTGAGATTGCTTGGTTGCTAAATAATGGTAAAGGGAGGTGTTACAGCATCAGATTTTAATGTTTTAAGAATTTTGGCCACTATTTATATTTAACAAAGGGCCATTAGCTGAAACTGAGTTTTAAACATTTCATGAACAAAAAAGGAATTTGGAACTTGTAATTCTTCAGAGTTTTTAGATGAAAGGGGTAACTTCTGTTTTCTATAATGCTTTGTCCTCATATTTCATAACCTTCTTCATAGTAGAAGATGAAATACATTCTGTATTTACCTTAATGACTAGTGGCTAAAGAAGCAATTGTAAAATCCAACGAACAAGGGAAAGATTATTGTGAGACAATTTCTTCTCCAGATTATTAAACAGATTTATAAAAAAAATATTTACTACCTATAGATGTATCACCATCTATACTACCTATAGATGTAGCCATAGATGAGCTGACTTGAAGTTTTTGTGATAGTATAAAATTTATTTTTCACCTTAAGTCCCCTTAATTTGTCCCCATTGTACGATGAAATAGCTGAGGGATGAAATATTTTCAGAATCAGTACTTGTGTGTGTGTATACTGTATGGGGAAAGAGGAAGGAAAGTGTGATGCTTCTAACTGGTTTAAGTGCCTGGACATTATTTCTCACCTTTGTCATTTTTCAACAGCATACCTCCGAGGGTAATGTGTGTCTGGGGGAAAAGTATGGAAAACAAATGAGTTTCTGTTTCTGAGTCAGTCAGTGTTATTTTACCTTTTGTGTGATTGTGGCCAGAGATAATTTTATCCTATAAGGAGACCTTTAAAGCAAAACTTTGAAGAAGCAATTCTTACTTTTTCTGTCTCATGGTCTGCTGCAAATCAGTCATATTTTGTAAATTTTCCCCCTTCCTCTTTGTCATCTCTCCTCCTTCCTTTTTCCTCCACCCTTCATTCTGCCCTTTCTTTTCACTTAGCAAATATCTGTTGAGCTTTTGCTATGTGCCAAGTGATATTCTCTGTGTTAGGGATATAATGTAGAATAAAACAAGTATATATTCAATCAGAGGCAATGTGGAGGATTAGGGTGATCAAGGTTAAAGGAGGTTCACCAGTTTCTTTTAAAGCACAAATACTAGTGGCCATGACATGGACATCTTGAAAGTTTTTTGGCCTGAAAGTACTCATTTGACAATTGAGATATTCTTTGACGTTTCCCCACCCTCGACTTATATGACATTAAAATATCCCCATCCTCCAAGGGATAATGCTGGGCCTTCTGATCTCCTCCTCCATATGCTTTTAGAAGGATCATTTGACTCTCAATGCAATCATATATATTTAGAGGCTTATCATCTTTCCCCTAAAGTTGCATTTCTTCCAGAGTTTCCCACTTTTGCCCATTCTCCACATCACTAAGATATGACTTTCCTGGTAGTTTCATTGGAATTATTCTTGATTCTTCATTTGCTTTTCACTGTTCATTTTCATTCATTCACCAAATCCTGATTATTCTTTTTTCATTTGTCTAATATTTACATCAACAGTGTCTCTGCAATATAGTCTTTTAGTTAGTACATCTTTGCACCCAGTTGGCCTCGTCCTACTACACATCCTCCTGCTTGAAGAAATTACCCAGATCTACTCATTTTTTGTTTTTGTTTTTTATTCCTTTTTTATTTTTAATTACATTTTCTTGATTGTTATTACAGTTGTCCCAATTTTCCCTCTTTTTTCCTCTTCCACCCAGCATCCCCCACTCCCTCAGGCAATCCCCCCATTATTGTTCCTGTCCATGGGTTATATGTATAAGTTCTTTGGCTACTCCATTTCCTATGCTGTACTTTACATCCCCATGGCTATTCTGTAACTACCCTTTTTAATCCCCTCACCTCTTCACCCATTTCTCCACATCCCCCTCCCATCTGGCAACCATCAAAATGCTCTCCATATCCATGATTCTGTCTTTGTTCTTCTTGTTTGCTAAGTTTGTATTTTAGATTCAATCATTGATAGATCTGTATTTTTTGGCCTGGCTAGTGTGGTTCAGTGGACTGAATGCTGGCCTGCAAACTGAAAGGTCAGGGCATATCCCTGGGTTTCAGGCCAGGTCCCTAGCTGAGGGCATGAGAAAGGCAACCAATGGATGTGTCTTTTGGACAATGATGTTTCTCTCCCTTTCTTTCTCTCTCCCTGCATCTCTCTGTAAAAATAAATAAAATCTTTTAAAAAAATTTGTATTTTATGCCATTTTACTGTTCATAGTTTTGTTCTTCTTTTTCTTAAATAAGTCTCTTTAACATTAATCTCATGAGTTTGTCACTGGGTTGTATTCTTTCACTTTTGATTTCAAGTGGTCCCAGGAATTTTGTCTCTTAATATTTGTCACCTCAAACATTTACATATATTTACCTACCTTCCTGGTAACCAAACTCTGGACACACACCCAAGATGAGCCTAATCTTTCTGACCCTCTGTGATGAGTTTAAAGATTTCAATGTGGCTCCTGCTTTCTTGGTTTAGCATTAACTATTAACTGTAATCTTATCCTTTGAAGGTACAAGCTGCACGTCTGACAGGCAGGTAGGCTTTTTGATCCTGTAGAGTATTAGGTGTATACTCAAAGGGTTAGACATTATGATAGGTCGAGTAATTGTGAATGGGTCAGTCCTTGAATGGATTTCAGAATTGCAGAAATAAGTATGAGCATTGTAGTGGTAGCTGCAATTCAAATAGTAGTCTTTTCCCAGGTATAGTGTAGAAGGCACTGGTGGCTGTGACCTGATCCTTGCAGTGTGACTGTTCCACAGAAGAAAGCCATTTACTCATAGATTTTATTTACTTATTCAAATACATAATATTTGTCCAGCATTTGAGTAATGAAGACATTTGAATAATGACTCAGTACACTCTCTGATTTTTGCTGCTAAAGATACTAAATGTGGGCATTTGGAATTTGTATAAAATAATAAAAAAATGAAATCGAATTACTATAGATTATCCCGGGCCTGCATGCACTTGGTTTAGTGTTTTGAACTATGTACATTGCAGGATTGCCGTGGGATAAACCATGTTGCAAATGTAACACTAAACTCCAAAAGTCCTACATCATCAGAGAGACTGCATTTTCAATTATCACAGGCTTTATTATCAAGACTATTTTTCTAAATCCTTATAAAGCTGGTGACCCACAAATGACCAGTTTTAATTATGTATATATCCTAACTTAATTCCTAAGATATAGGATAAGGAGCACCAGATTTGAAATCAGAAGATGAAGCTAGTCAATACTAGTTTTATCATGTTCCAGTCATATGGCTTTGAATAAATCATTTAACCTCTTTATTTGTGAAGTAAAATGAATAAATATATGACTGATGAGAGGATTGCAAGAGGTGTTATATTAAAAAACTCTTACTAAAATTGCTGGGATATAATAAATGTCAGCCATTTTTCAAATGAGGGTGGTTGTATATATTCCTATGTACTCATAATGTGTAGCCAGGCTGCGGGTACATATGAGCCTTGGTTATCTGTATACTTTACCTGCCTCAACAGAGGACTTGAGAACATGATTTTCTTTGATATGTCACAAACTTTTCTATACATTTTTCTTGATGCTGGCTATCAGTGGGGTCTCTGTTTACTTTGTCCTTTATGACTTAGGTTATGGAGAAAGCCATATTCATATGTATTCTGTGAATATATGATAAATTTATAAAGGGCATGGATTCTTGGATAAAGTGAGGGGTCTAGTACACTGGGAAATTCTGGAGGTTTCTAAATAACTCATCTGGGCTAGATATTAATATGCTTCATCTTCTTAGAGGTCAGTCATCTATTACAACAATGACCATGGGGGATTCCTTCATCTCTATTTTATGCAAGCTTACTTAATACCCTTGAGACAGCAAATTGTCATGTGACATGCTCTAAGAGAGATTTGATATCAATTTGTCAAGCATGATTTAGGAATAATGAAATCCATTTGCCTAAGATGTGGTGGTGGGGTCAGCGAGCGAAAGATGAGGTGTTATGCTAGAAGTTCCTTCCAACTGACTTTAATCCTTGACTTACTGAACAAGGACATATCCTCTGTGAATTATATTGAAGGCTGGCTCTTCCCTTAGTGGCTGTAACACTCCCATCAAAATAATTTAATGATGAAAATGAAACTGGTCTAATTGAATTCAGAATGTACTAAGAGTCATCACCTTAGGGTGGGTTTAGCCCTTAGCATTTAATATTCTTCTCAGCAGTTCAGCTTTGTGGCAAAGCCAGAGCTGTTGTCATTGTGGGCCTGAAGCTTAGGAAGATTTTTTTATCTTTAATACAGAGAATGGGAAGTTGGAATGTGCCTGGAATTGAGCTTCAAAAACCTGACACCTTATCAGCAAGTAAAAATCAGCAAAACTGGTCTCAATAAAGCTGATTTCAAAAGCTAAAAGTTGCCCTAGCTACTGTGGCTCGGTGAATTGAGCACAGGCCTGTAAACCAAGGGGTCTCCAGTTTGATTCACCAATCTAGGGCACATGCCTGGGTTGCAGGTCAGGTCCCTGGTTGGGGGCACTCAAGAGGCAACCATACATTGCTGTTTCTTTCCTTCTCTTTCTCCTTCTCTTGCTCTGAATATAAATAAATAAAACCTTAAAAAAACCCCAAAAGCTAAAAGTCAATTTTGGCTTTCCATTTAAAGGTTCATGTACTTTATTTAAAGAACTAAACCAAACTCTCAGACTGTTCTCCTTAGGAAGTAGTTTTAATGAGTATCATCAGTTGGGCTCCCAAGTCTCTGACATGGAATTTACTTCACATTGATTTTTAAAAATTGGTTTGGAAGCTCTAAAGACAGAATTCCCTAACTCACCCTGCTGTGAGATACTAAGTTCACCTCTGCATTGTCTGTGTCTGCTTCATTTAACCAATGATGTTTTAAGGGCTAAGATTCAGCCTTCCATTTCATTTCACTGGGTCTCTGGAAGACAATCTAGTGTTAAAATTGGCCCATTATCTAGACTGGTTTAATTTGTGCCTTAAAATGACTTTGGAAATAAGTTTTGATTAAAAAGTTACACCAGTGATGCATTTTCAGTATCACAAAGCAAAATCTATTTGAAGAGGTTATTCCTGCATGCCAGATTGAGCAGAAGCCTTAATTCCCTTCAGTAACTATGTTGGCAAAAAGAAATTAGGAGCCTTGGTGAATAAACAGGAGCCATAAAAATCACAGACATCGTTGCTATCTGTCTTGTTTTTCCATCGAATGGATTGTGCAGTCAAAAATTACAACCACAATCGAATGTAAGTATTTTAAGAATGAATACACACATCCATCTTTTTCAGAAACAACTATTAACAACTAAGAAACATATGCTTCAGTGAATACTTTTAGTTGAATCATAAACTACATTTCCAGAAACTGTCTTTTCGATGCCAGTTGAGACAGCTACACAAGAGGGTATTAAAGCAAATCAAGCTCTTACAGAGCCCATCTGTGTCCTCCCAGTGAGTCTTCTTTTCTCCAAAGTTCCTGTAGGTTGTACAGGTGCTGCCTTTTAATTAAGGGATGCCTTGCTCTTGTCTTGCAAGTGTGTGACCTACTCCTCTAAAAATTCGGGAGAAAATTAATACCCTTCTTTACTCTTTTGAAACTGGGTGTAGAGAATGTAGTTCATCATGGAAAAGTAACTGAGAATATTGAATTTTGCAAAAACTTAAACTTCTCACATTATTGGATGTTGAATACTTGCAGTGTTTGATCTGTCCTCTGTTAGGAGGCCAAGGGAAGTGAGGCACCTCCAGCTGCCAATGACAACAGGGAAATAATAAAACTGAAAAAGGGGGTGGAGTTGGTGTTGGATGCTGGGGTAAATGGAGAGGAAATAACAAGACTCTGCAGCACGCCAAAGCCTAATGTTTAAAGTGAAAGCAGACACAGCTGTGGCAAGGTATAAGTTCAGGACAGGAGAGCAATGGTCAAGGCTTTAAGTCCTACAAGGAAGTCAAGATTAAAATCTGTCAGGGAGTAGGAAAATATTCATTCACTTTAAATTCATTCACTTATGCTGTTATGATGAAACATCTTCTGAAGACCCAAGGTCAGTTGAGTAGACTTTTTACCATAGTGGAGGTTTAGGGTTCTAACTTACAAAATTTTAAAGACAGAAGGATCACTTTATTAAAAGTGAACAGCTCAATAATTGAATTCAGCATGAGAACTAGTAAAAAATAACAAGTTTTAAATTTTAGTGCAAATATCTATGCAAATTCACGTATGGGAGTCAGAGTTGAGACTGTTTCACAAGCCTGATCCTAACATTTGCAGAGACGGATGAAGGTAAAAGTAGAGGCCACGTCTGTGACCTGATACTCCCTTAACTTCTTTCTGCTTCTATTCAAACCTTGGCTCTGCTTCACGCTTGGATGTCTAAGCTTTATCCACAGCCCTACCCTTGGTCGACAGCAGCCCTCTGGCATTCTCTCCATGTCTAGAAGTGCACACACCAGCATTGTGGTCTGTGCTTGGGAGAATGGAGCTGAGAAAGGCACTGTGAAGGGCATGGAAGTGTATGTGAGGGCATTTGAGCAAGTCAGTCCAGGGTGAGGAGTACCTGGAATGCAGTTTTGAATAGAAGAGTAGAAGGGAGTTATGGGAGTCGGAAGGGCGAGGGCTGGGGGAGAAGCTGGGGGTGGGGCTCCAAGTAGGCATATTCACTTGGAGGGAGCCTGCCAGGGGATGGAATGAGAATTCCTAAAGCCTGGAGCCCAGAGCAGGGGCTGTAATCACCTGGGTCTAAAGGTGAAACTGCCTCGTAATGAATTTATCATTGCTAGCAGATAACTTGCAAAGGAAATCTTTCACAATCTGGCCTCCTTTCCAGTGTCATCTTCCTTATGTCCATCTCATCTCAATCTCCAGTGACCTTAAAATTATTGTTTTTCCACCAAGACATCTGGCATTTTATTCTTTATATCATTTCCTATGCTATTCCTTCTCTGGGGAAAACCTAATCATGCCTAAAAAACTCTTAACAACTCTTGAAAATCCAGCTCATATATCACAAATTGTGTGAAAACTTATGTGGTTTCCTCAGAAGGAGTTAATTGCAGCCTCTCCTTGGTGCCATAGCCCTTTGTGTCCTAATTATAACACATGAATATCCTTTTAATTACTTGTTTGATTTTTGCCCCTCTTTTCTGACTCCTTGAGTCCTCAGTATCCAGATATCTGACATATAATAACCACTCAATAATATGTTTTAGGTTGATTAGTTCATGGGATTGACCCTTCCCTTATCCCAATAGGAAGCATACTTAAGTTTTCTATCTAAATCATGTCTTGCCTCAAATTTTACCTTCTCCCACATTGACATTTTCTTTCCTAACTTTCATACCTCTTCTAGGCTAACTCTAATATCTATTTTCTGCCTTGTTCCTGCATTAGTCTTTAGGTTTCAAGCCAAGTTTTTCATTTGTTATTTTATATGACTTTTATATTTGTGTTTTCATGAAAAATGAGAGGTAGAATTGAATTGATAAAGTTAGGCCAGCTAAGGAAAGAAATTGAATGGCCTGGCTAGTCAATACACTACAATAGGGATGCAACATGGTGAAGAGGTGTTTTGTTTTATTTTTATTATTTTTTTGTGTTTTGAATATTTTGTTTATGCTATTACAGTTATCCCTATATTTCTCTTTTTGCCTGACTCCCCCCAACCAGCTCTCCAATCCCACAGTCAGTCCGCTCACCATTGTTCATGGTCATGGGTCATGCATATATATATTCTTTGTTTAAACCTTTCACCTTCTTTCAACCAGTCCCTTCCTCTCCCCTCTTACAGCTGTCTGGTTCTGAAATTTTACTGCCTATGTTTTCCTCTAGGATTTTTATGGCAACGTGACTTATATTTAAGTCTTTTATCCATTTTAAGTTTATTCTGGTGTATGGGGTAAGTTGGTGACCTAGTTTCAGTTTTTGCAAGTACTAGTCCAGTTCTCTGAACACCATTTATTGAAGAGACTGTCTTTTATCCATTGTATGCTCATTGCCACCTTTAGCAAATATTATTAACCATAAATATGTGGACTTATTTATGGTCTCTCTATTCTGTTCCATTGATCTATGTGCCAGAACCAGATTGTTTAGATTACGGTGGCCCTGTAGCATAGTTTGATATCAGGTATTGTGATCCCTTTGCCTTTGTTCTTCTTTCTCAAGACTGCTGAAGCCATTCAGAGTCTTTTTGGTTCCCTATACATTTTTGGAATCTTTGTTCTAGATCTGTGAAATTTGTCATTGATATTTTCATAGGGATTGCATTGAATCTATAGATTATTTTGGGTACTATGGACATTTCAATGATGTTAATTCTGATGATCCATGAACATAGTATATGCCTCCACTTATTTGTATCTTCCTCAATTTCTTCTTTCAGTGTTCTATAGTTTTTCAAATACAGGTCTTTAACCTCTGTGGTTAAATTTATTCCTAGATACCTGATTTTTTTTTGTTGCAATAATAAGTGGCATTGTTCTCTTAGTTTCTCTTTCTGATAGTTCATTACTAAGGTACAGAAATGCCACTGATTTCTGAATATCGACTCCTTTGTATCCTGCTACTTTGCTGAATTCACCTTTTAGGGTTTCACTAGCAGTTTTCTGGTAGAGCCTATAGGGTTTTCCATGTACAATATCATGTTGTCTCTGAATAATTATGGATACTTCCTCCTTTCCAATTTCAATGCTTTATATTTCTTCTTCTTGCCTGATCACTGTGACTAGGGTTTCCTGAACTATGTTGATTAAGAGTGGTGAAAGCAGATATCCCTGTCTTGTTCCTGATCTTAAGGAAACACTTTTAATTTTTGCCCATTGAGTATGATGTTGGCTATTTGTTTCTTTGTATATGACCTTTATTATGTTGAGATATAATCCCTCTATTCCCACTTTGCTGAGAGTTTTTCTCATAAAATAGTGCTGGATTTTATCAAATGCTTTTATATATCTATTGATATGATCATGTGATTTTAACCTTAAAAATTTTTAATTGTTCAAGTACAGTTTTCTGCTTTTTACCCCCATCCCAGCCCACCCCCCAAACCTCCCCACCTCCCTCCAATCTCCATCCCCCCTCTTGTTATTGTCCATGTTTATAATAGTTCCTTCAAACCCTATCCCCCTTCCCCTGAAATTCCCTCCCCTCTCCCCACTGGTCACTGTCAGCCTGTTCTCTATTTCAGTGTCTTTGGTTATATTTTGCTTGTTTGTTTGTTTTGTTGTTTAGGTTCCTGTTAAAGCTGAGATCATATGGTATTTGTCTTTCACTGCCTAGTTTATTTCACTTAGCATAATGCTCTCCAGTTCCATCCATGCTGTGCCAAAGGGTAGGAGCTCCTTCTTTCTTTCTGCTGCATAGAATTCCATTGTGTAAATGTACCATAGTTTTTTGATCCATTCATTTACTGATGGGCACCTAGGTTGCTTCCAGCACTTGGCTATTGTAAATTGTGCTACTATGAACATTGGAGTGCATAGGTTCTTTTGGATTGGTGTTTCAGGGTTCTTAGGATATAATCCTAGCAGTGGAATTGCTGGGTCAAAAGGCAGATCCATTTTTAGTTTTCTGAGGAAGTTCCATACTATTTTCTACAGTGGTTGTACCAGTCTGCAATCCCACCAACAGTGCACTAGGATCCCCTTTTCTCCACAACCTCTCCAGCACTTGTTGTTTGTTGCTTTGTTTATGATGGCCATTCTGAGTGGTGTGAAGTGGTATCTCATTGTGGTTTTAATTTGCATCTCTCTGATAGCTAGTGATACTGAGCATATTTTTGTGTGTCTCTAGGCCCTCTGTGTCCTCCTTGGAGAAGTGTCTGTTCAAGTCCTTTGCCCATTTTTTAATTGGGTTGCTTGTCTTCTTAGAGTGGAGTTGTGTGAGTTCTTTATATATTTTGGAGATTAAACCCTTCTCTGAGGTGTCATTGGCAAATATGTTTACCCATACAGTTGGTTCTCTTTTTTATTTTAATACTGGTTTCTTCAGCTGTGCAGGAGCTTTTTATTTTGATGAAATCCCATTTATTTATTCTTTCCTTTATGTCCCTTGCTCTGGGGGGACATATCAGTAAAAATGTTGCTGCGTGAAATATCTGAGATTTTCCTGCCTATGTTCTCCTCTAGGACTTTAATAGTGTCATGACTTATATTTAAATCTTTTATTTACCTTGAATTTATTTTTGTGCATGGTGTAAGTTGGTGCTTGAGTTTCATCTTTTTGCACGTAACTGGTCTCCAGTTCTCCCAACACCATTTGTCGAAGAGGCTATTGTTACCCCATTTTATGTTGCTGCCCCCATTGTCAAATATTAATTGACCGTAGAGACTTGGGCTTATTTCTGGGCTCTCTGTTCTGTTCCATTGGTCCATGTGCCTGTTTTTATGTCAGTCCCAGGCTGTTTTGATTACAGTGGCCTTGTAATACAGTTTGGTATCAAGTATTGTGATCCCTTCTACTTTGCTTTTCTTTCTCAAAATTGCAGCAGCTATTCGGAGTCGTTTATGGTTCCATATAAATTTTTGAAATGTTTGTTCTATGTCTCTTTAATAAGCCATTGGTACTTTAATAGGTATTGCATTCAATGTGTAAATTGCTTTGGGTAGTATGGACATTTTGATGATGTTAATTCTTCTGATCCATGAACATGGTATATGTTTCCATTTGTTTGTGTCTTCCTTCATTTCTTTCTTCAGTGTTGTGTAGTTTCTGCATACAGGTCTTTTACCTCTTTGGTAAGGTTTGTTCCTAGGTATTTTATTTTTCTTTTTGCTATATCAAATGGCATTTTTTTCTTGATTTCTGCTTCTGGTGTTTCATTGTTGGTATACAAAAATGCCTTTGATTTCTGGATATTGACTTTGCATCCCGCAGTTTTGCCAAATTCATTTGTTAGGTCACGCAGATTTTTGGTAGAGTCTATAGGATTTTCTACATACACTATCATGTCATCTGCAAACAATGACAGTTGTGTTTCTTCCTTTCTGATTCGGATGCCTTTTATTTCCTTTTCCTGTCTAATCACTGTGGCTAAAACTTCCAATAGTACTATAATGAATAGAAGTGGTGAAAGTGGACAGCCTTGTCTTATTCCTGATCTTAGTGGAAAAGATTTTAGTTTTTGCCCATTGAGTATGATGTTGGCTGTAGGTCTCTCATATATGGCCTTTATTATGTTAAGGAATTCTTCCTCTATTCCCACTTTGCCTAGTGTTTTTATCATAAATGGGTGCTGTACCTTATCAAATGCTTTTTCTGCATCTATTGATGTGATCATGTGGTTTTTGTCTTTGCTTTTGTTTATGTGATGTATTACATTTACTGATTTGCGAATATTGAACCATCCTTGCATCCCTGGAATGAATCCCACTTGGTCATGGTGTATGATCTTTTTAATGTACTGTTGAATGCGGTTTGCCAGTATTTTGTTGAGGGTTTTAGCGTCAATGTTCATCGGCGATATTGACCTGAAGTTTTCTTTCTTTGTTGTGTCTTTATCTGGTTTTGGAATTAGGATGATGCTGGCCTCATAAAACGAGTTTGGGAGTCTTCCATCACTTCAGATATTTTGGAATAGTCTGTGAAGGGTAGAGGTTAGGTCTTTCTTAAGTGCTTTGTAGAATTCTCCTGTGAAACTCGTCTGGTCTAGGGCTTTTGTGTGTTGGGAGTTTTTTGACTACTACCTCAATTTTATCTGCTGTTATTGGACTGTGCAGGCTTTCTGCTTGTTTACTGAGTTTTGGAAGATTATATTTTTCTAGAAATTTGTCCATTTTACCTAGGTTTTCAAATTTCTTGGCATACAGTTCTTTGTAGTAATTTCTTACCATCCTTTGCATTTCTGTGGTATCAGTTGTAGTCTCTCCTCTTTCATTTGTGATTGTGTTTATTTGGGTCCTCTCTCTTTTTTTTTCTTGATGAGCCTGCTTAAAGTATTGTTGAATTTGTTTATCTTTTCAAGGAATCAGCTCCTGGATTCATTGATCCTTAAAATTGTGCTTTTAGTCTCTATGTCATTTAATTCTGCCCTGATCTTAGTTATTTCCTTCCTTCTACTTGCTCTGAGCTGTCTTTGTTGTTGTTCCTCAAATTCTTGTAGGCATATGGTTAGGAGGTTTATTTGAAATGTTTCCACGTTTTTTAGTTAGATAGGCCTAACTAAAGAAGAGTTGCTATGAACTTCCTCCTCTCAGGATTGCCTTCACTGTATCCCATAAGTTTTTGGGTTGCTGTGACTTCATTTTTGTTTGTTTCCAGAAACTTTAATTTCTTCCCTAACTTCATTCTTGACCCATTCATTGTTTAATAGCATGCTATTCAATCTCTATGATTTTGAGTGTCTTGGGTTTTTTTCCTTGGTATTGGTTTCTAGTTTCTGTCACTTGTGGTCAGACAAAATGCTTGATATGATTTCAGTTTTCTTGAATTGTTGAGGCTTGCTTTGTGTCCTATCATGTGGTCTATCTTTGAAAATGTTCCATGTTCATTTGAAAAAAAATGTGTATTTAGCTTTTTTGGAGTGAAAGGCTCTCTCTCTCTATATCAGTTAAGTCCATTTGATCTAGGGCACTGTTCAATGCCACAGTATCTTTGTTGATATTTCATTTAGAAGATCTGTCCATTTTGGACAGTGGGGTGTTAAAATCCCCTACTGTAGTTTTGTTGCTGTCAATATCTCTCTTGAAGTCCTCCAAGATTTTCTTTATGTGTTTGGGTGCTCCTATGTTTGGTGCATCTATATTTATAATGTTCATGTCTTCTTGGTGTATTCTTCCCTTGAGTATTATGAAGTATCCTTTTGGGTCTCTCTTCATGGCCCTTTTTTGGAAGTCTATTTTGTCTGATATGACTATTGCTACCCTGGCTTTTTTTTTCTGATTGTTTGCTTGGAAAATTTGTTTCCAGCCCTTCACTTTCAGTCTGTGCTAGTCTTTTGTCCTGAGGTGGGTCTCTTGGCAGCATTTGTGTGGGTCATGCTTTCTTATCCATTCAGCTATTCTATGTCTTTTGATTGGAGCATTTACTCCATTTGTGTTTAAGGTTATTATTGATAGGTACTTATTCATTGCCGTTTTTGTGCCTGTGTTCCTCTCTCTCTCTCTCTCTCTCTCTCTCTCTCTCTCTCCCTTTTCCTTTCCTTAAGGCAGTCCCTTTAGCATCTCTTGCAGAGCTGGTTTGGTGGAGGTGTATTCTTTTAGACTTCTTTTGTCTGGGAAGCTCCTGATTTGGCCTTTTATCTTGATTGAAAGCCTTGCTGGGTAAAGTAGCCTTGGTTGCAGACCTCTGGTTCTCAGTACTTGGAATATTTCTTGCCATCTCTTCTGGCTTGGAGTGTTTCCATTGAGAATTTAGCTGCTAGCTTTATTGGGGCTCCTTTGTATGTTACTTCCTGTTTCTCCCTTGCTGCCTTTATGATTCTCTCTTTGTCTTGGTATTTTGCCATTTTAATTATGATGTGTCTTGAAGTGGGCCTCTTTGGGTTCCTCTTGATTGGGACTCTCTGTGTTTCCTGGATTTGTGTGACTTTTTCTCTCATCAAATAAGGGAAGTTTTCCATCATTACTTTTTCAAATAGGTTTTCTATTCCTTTCTCCTTCTCCTCCTCTCTCCCCCTTCTTCCCCTTCTTCTCCTTCTTCTCTTTCTTCCCCTTCTTCCCCTTCTTCTCCTTCTTCTCCTTCTTCTCCTTCTCCTTCTTCTCCTTCTCCTTCTTCTCCTTCTTCTCCTTCTTCCCCTTCTTCCCCTTCTTCTCCTTCTTCTCCTTCTTCTCCTTCTCCTTCTTCTCCTCCTTCTCCTCCTCCTCCTTCTTCTTCTTCTCCTTCTTCTTCTTCTCCTTCCTCCTCCTCTTCTTCTTCTTCTCCTCCTCCTCTTCCTCCTCCTCCTCCTCCTCCTCCTCCTCCTTCTTCTTCTTCTTCTCCTTCTCCTTCTTCTTCTTCTTCTTCTTCTTCTTCTTCTTCTTCTTCTTCTTCCTTCTTCTTCTCCTTCTCCTTCTTCTCCTTCTTCTCCTTCTCCTTCTCCTCCTTCTCCTTCTTTCTTCTTCTTCTTCTTTCCCTATTATACAGATATTATTACGTTTCACATTGTCTTGCATTTCTCTTAATCTCTCTTCATTCTTTCTGAGCCTCTTTTCCTTTTCTTGCTCTTTCTGGGTGTTTCTTTCTACTTTGTCCTCTAGCTTGCAGATCCGATCTTCTGCTTCATCAATCCTGCTTTACATTCCTTCTACTGTGTTCTCCAGTTCAGAAATTGTATTCTTCATTTCCTCTTGGCCCTTGTTGAGAGTTTCTATTTCATTTTTCATGTTGATGTAGTTTGCAGTGAGTTCGTTGTAGTTTCCCTCTTGTTTCTGGTAGCTCATTGTGAGCTCGTTGAGCTTCCTGATAATCATTGTCTTGAACTCAGTATCTGATAGTTGAGTTGCCTCTATTTCATTTAGCATTCTTTCTGAGGTTTCCTCCTTACCTTTCATTTGGGGATTGTTTCTTTGTCTTCCCATTGTTTGTGAGACTCTTCTTGTTATCCTCAGCTTCTTAAATTGATGTGTTCTGGCTCCCTGGGTTTATGGTGTGAACTTCTGTGGTAGAATACCTGTGAGATTCAGTAGTGCAGTTTCCTTGATCTCCCGAACTTACTGGTCTTGGGCTGTCACTTAAGTTGGCTCTGTGTTTGTCTTTGGGTTTTTATTGTTGTTAGGTCTTTCCTTGGTGGGTCCTTCCCACCAGCTGGTTAACTGAGGGTCACTCTGTCCACCTCCTCTTGTATTTTGTTGTGCTGGTGTGTGAGGGTTGTATTGAAGCTGGTGCTTCAATGTGTACAAGGTTTTGAGGATTCTCTCTTGCTCTTGTTCAGTTGTTTGTTCTGGGTAATTTCTCCACTATTTAGTTATATTTCCAGATAGGTCCTGGATTGAAGTTAGTGTGGCTTCCACTCCCTCCTTCATCTTCTTCTGTTGTTATCTGTTGGTCATTTCTTTGTTGTTGGGTTTCCTTTTCCAGTGGGTATCCTGGTGTTCACCACTTCCACCTACCCTTTTTTTTGTGATCAGTTGGAGGGGGAAGGCAAAATGATTTAAGACAGCAAGAGAGTATTCTATGATATTTACAGTAGCAGCCAGTAGAGAAGAGTTAGGAGATCCTTTGGCTATGTATAGTGTTAACTGTGATCTTCCACCCAGCTAGCTGATTTTTAGAAAGGATGGAAAGAATATAAGACTCTTGTTGGAGAAGGAAGGATTGTGAGTTAGATCTATAAAGCAGTGAGGTTGTGGGAAGTCAGATTCTGAGGTAAGGTCAGAGTAAAGAATAGTGAATAGATGTAATGTATGAGAGAATAAAGTTGACCGCTACAGTAATAGAATTCAGGAAACCGTGAAGTGGGCTAAGATCTGGAAGGGGAATTGTGTAGTATTTACAATTGTATGGAACAGCTACTATTTATAATAATAATGGAGCAACAATCATATGACAGAGTCTATGTGATCTGGATAACAAGAAAAGGGAGTATAGGACCTTGAGTAGTGTGCTAGTGGAACACAGGTGAAGTGAAGGACAGTAAATTAACAATACACTATGAAAGAGAGAATAAGGGAAACCTGTCAAACAATACGATTTAGCCAGCGAAGCAAAGAAGACTGAACAGAAAGAATAGGAATACAAAAATACTAATAAAATAAAAGATGTAAGAAGAATGAAAAAATAATAATACAGATATGCAGTAAGTTGCAGGTTCTCTGTAGTAGCAAAGTGTAATTTGTCTTGCTGTCTCAGCTTTTGGGATGACCCCTCTTTGCGTTCAACTGTGGTCTTTTCACAGTTCCGGGTTGTTTTTGTCTCACTTGTGGGAATTGAAAAAAAAAAGAAGGAAGGAAGAAGAGATAAAATGGGAAAGAAAGGAAGAAAGAATAAAATAAGAAAGAAAGGGAGGAAAATAAAATAAGAGAGGAAAAGAGAGTTGAAAGATAAAAAATAAAAATAAAAAAATAAAGAATGGCTTTTAAAAATAGCCTCTTACTGGCTTCACTCTGGCCAAACTGGTTTTGCTGGTCTTTTTGGCTGCAGCAGCCTGAAGGGCTTTTCTCCCTTCCTGATCAGCAGTCAGTCAGCCTCCAGCCTAGCTCTCCATCAGCCTCTGGTCCCTCAGGTTCCACTGTTTGGGTGTGCACTCTCCCTAGGGCTAGTCAAGTGCCTCTCCCCAGGGCTTTGGGTGTGGGATCCAGGCCTTCCTCAGAGTGCACTCTCCCCTGGGTTAGGGGTGTGGGCCTGGTGCCTTCCACAATAGCCAACTGTCCAGGGGTTGTGGGCACATGGGCTTAGCCAGGCTGCCTCTGGTCCCTTAGGTTTGGGTGTGCAACCTTCCCAGGGCTCCTGGGGTGGCCTTCTTCACCATCTCAGGAGCACTGCCAGGCTGGGTCGGGAGGAGGCTGGAGCGGCTGCTGCAGGAGAATTCCCCGAACACTGTCTCTTTTTCTTTTTGAGAAATTCTTCCTACTCAAGCCTGCTGCTCCATAGAGAGGCCTGGCCTCTCACACAGCCCAATTCTCCAACCAGACTAGGGACTATCAGGGTCAGGGCCATCAGGGCCAACTCTCAACACTCCCCAGCTAGCATCTACAGACTCTGTGGGCGTTCATATCCCCTGTGTGTTTGCCACTTAGTCCTTGTTCCCCTCTCTGCGACTTCAAGCAACCAGGTCTCTCTCTGCGCTGTTCAAAACTTGTTTGGCAGGGGAGGGAGCTGTTGACCCAGCTCTCTCCCAAGAACCCTGTGGCAGACCCGGCTAGCACCTGAGACTGCCACCGCCCTAGTTTCCACACTGATCCAAGGCACCTTATTGTCCTGAAGCACTCTCCTTACTGTCTGGTTTTTCAATGTATTCAATTTTTGGTCTCCTATTTCCATATATGCTGGGGTACTGTTGGTGTTTGCTCTGTTCCTCCATAGATCAGCTAGGTTTTTCTCCTGTGTGTAGAGGAAAGTGAAATCTGTTCCCTCCTATCTCACCACCATCTTCCCTCACTTCTCATCATGTGATTTTTATGTTTTATTTTATTTATGTGATATCACATTTATTGATTTATGAATATTTTGACAACCTTGCACCCCCTGAATAAATCCCAATTGATCATGGTGTATGGTCTTTTTAATGTATTACTGGATCCAGTTTGCTAATATTTTGTTGAGATTTTAGCATCAATGTTCATCAGGGATATTGGCTTACAGTTTTGTTTCTTTGTTGTGTCTTTACCCTGTTTTGGAATTAGGATAATACTGGCCTCATGAAAAGAGCTTGAAAGTCTTCTTCCTTCTTCAATTTTTTGGAATAGTTTGTGAAGGACAGGTGTTAGCTCTTCTTTGAATGATTGGTAAAATTCAGCTGTGAAGCCATCTGGTCCAGGGCTTTTGTTTGCTGGGGTATTTTTGATTACTGCTTTGATTTCATTAGTTGTTATCAGTCTGTTTTGGTTTTCTGAATTCAGTATTTCTTCCATTCAGTATTGGATGATTGTATGATTCTAGAAATTTATCCATTTCATCCAGGTTGTCCAATTTCTTGACATATAATTGTTCATACTACTTTCTTACAATCCTTTGTATTTCTGTGTGTATTTCTGTGATATCAGCTGTTACTTCTCCTCTTTCATTTCAGATTTTATTAATTTGGATCTTCTCTCTTTTTTTCTTGATGAGTCTGGTGAAAGGTTCATCAACCTTGTTTATCTTTTCAATGACCTAGCTCCTGGATCTTTTTAATGGTTTTTGAATTGTCATTTATTTCTGCTCTGCTCTTGATTATTTCTTTCCTTCTACTCACTGTGGGCTGTGTTTGTTGTTTTTATAGTTCTTTTAAGGGTAGGGTTAGGTTGTTCATTTAGGTTTTTCTATCTTCTTGAGGTAGGCCTGTAATACTATGAACTTGCCTCCCAGGACTATTTTCACTGTGTCCCATAGGTTTGGGATTGTGTGTTCATTTTCCTTTGCTTCCAGATATGATTTGATTTTTTCCTGGAACTAACTGATGACCCATTCATTATTTAATAACATGCTATTTAGCTTCTATGTATTTGAATGATTTTGTGGGTTATTTTTCCTGAGGTTGTTTTCTTGGTTCATGCCATTGTGATCTGAGAAAATGCTTGATATAATTTCAATTTTCTTGAATTTGTTAAGACTTATTTTGTGTCCTGTGTGGTTTATCTTTGAGAATGATCCATGTGCATTTTAGATGAATATGTATTCTAATGCTTTAGGATATATGTTCTGTTAGCCAATTAAATGCATTTGACCTGTGTGTCATTCAAAGTTGCTGTTTCCTTGTTGATTTTTTGCCTGGAAGATCTATCTATTGGTGACAGTGGGGTGTTAAAATTCCCTACAATGACTGTATTGCACTTGATCTCTTCCTCAAGGTCCACCGAGATTTTCTTTATATATTTAGTTGTCCCTATATCGGGCATATGTATGTTTAGAAGGGTTATATCCTCTTGTTGGAGTGATCCTTTTAGTATTATGTAGTGACCTTCTTTGTCTCTTTTTATGGCCTTTGTTGAGAAGTCTATTTTGTCATATATGTCTTGCTATTGCAGGTTTTTTGTTTGCTTGTTTTTGTTTGCATGGAATATTTTTCCACATCCCTTTCATAGATCAGTCTATGCAAATCTTTTGTTCTGAGGTGGTTATTTTGTAGATAAAATATATCTGGGTCATATTTACTAATCCATTCCTCTATCTTATGTCATTGATTGGAACATTTAGTCCATTTACATTTAAGGTTATTATGGATAGATATGTGTTCATTGTAATTTTATTCCTTTATACCTTGGTTCTTCTTACTCTCTGTATTTCCTTTTCCTAAAGCAGTCCTTTTAACATCTCTTGCAATACTGGTTTGGTGTTAATGAACTCCTTTTGTCTTTTTTTTTAAATCGGGGAAGCTGTTTATTTCTACTTCAATATGAAATGATAACCTTGATGGATAGAGTAATCTTGGTTGCACAGATGCTTGCTTTCCATTATTTTGAAAACTTCATGCCAATGCTTTCTGGCATGAGTATTTCTGTTGAGAAATCAGTTGACAGTCTTAATGGAGCTCCCTTATAGGTAACTGACTGTTTCTTTCTTGCTGACTTTAAGAGTCTCTATTTGTCTTTAAACTTTGCCATTTTAATTGTGATGTATCTTGGTATGGGTCTTTTTGGGTTCATCTTCATTGGGGCCTTCTGTGCTTCCTGCACTTGCATGTCTTTTGGCTTCACCAGGTTAGGAAAGTTTTCTGTTGTTATTTCTTCAAATAGGTTTTCTATCCCTTGCCTACTTTCTTCTCCTTCTGGTATCAATATGATGCAGACATTGTTACACTTCATGTTGTCCCAAAGTTCCCTTAAAATGCTCTTGTTATTTTTAAGTCTTTTTGCTTTTTATTGTTCTGATTGGGTGTTTTTTTTCGTACCTTGTCTTCCAAATCACTGATTTGATCCTCTGCTTTATCTAGTCTACTTTTAATTCCTTCTAGTGTATTCTTAATTTCAGGTATTGCATTCTTCATTTCTAACTGGTTCTTATTCATATTTTCTATGTTATTTTTCATGCTGATGTTCCCACTGAGTCACTTGTAGTTGTTACTGAGTTCCTTTAGCATCCTTATAACCATTACTTTGAACTCTATGTCTGAGAAATTGCTTGCCTTAGTTTAATTTAGCACTCTTTCTGGGGATTCCTCTTCTTCTTTCATTTGAAGGTTGTTTCTTTGTCACCCCATTTTAGCTGAGTCTTTGTTTGTTTCTATGTTTGTTCTGCTTTGCCTCCCTATCTTCATTGGGTGGCCTTATGTGGTAGGAGTCCTGTATAACTCCATGGTGTAATCACCTTGATATCCTGAGCTGGGTGGTCTAGGAATGCCCCTTGTGTGGGTTATGTGGGCCCTTCTGTTACATTTGGGCCCTCATTGTTGTTGGCCCATTTGTTGGTGGGATCTCCTCTCCCATGGGCTGACTGAGAGGCTCAATTCTCCTCACATTTTTTGTACTATTATACCAGTGCTGACAGAACAGAACAAGACAACCCACAAAGCAAAACCAAAACAAGCAAAAAAAAAAAATGCCACCTTAAAACAGCAAAATCAGTGAAAAAAGATCAGAGAATAATAAATGTGGAATTAGAATTAGTGTATTATAAGACAAAATGAATATGAGAAGACCAAAGGAAAGAAAAATGATTATGAGAGGATAGAAGGAAGAGAAACAATAAAAGTAAAGAATAGTAAGAGAAAATTGCCACAAAACAACAAAAAAACATTTAAAAAAAAATAAGAAAAGGAAGGGAAGGCAAAATGGAGTAAGAAAATGGAAGAATAAAATATAATATATGAAAGAAAAATAAAGAAAAAATTAAAATCTTGAAGAAAACAATTAAAAATCTATGTGAAATAAAAAGTAACAAAAATAATGAAAAATAACAAAGTGAAATTCATCTCAGCAGAGTTTAGTGTTTGTCTGTTGGGTTCTCCCTTTGGCTATGACTCTAATGTTTTCTGAAGCTGGTGTAAGCCAATGTCAGATGTTGTCAACACCTAACCCTAAGCAGCCTATTCAAAGCTGCAAGTGGTCTATAGTTTGTGGCTGTCTCCTCCAGGCTTGGCTGCATCTGAGATGGGCCTTGCTGCTCTGCAAGGCTGGCTTTTTATCAGCACAGGGCCTAGTGGTGGGTTCTAATGTATACACTTCCAGTTGTTCTGCTGTTAGTCTAGCCACTGACCCATCTGTTCCTGAGAGGCCTTCTGGTGGAATTGGGAGGATTGGTCCCTTGTATCTCCCTTAGGGATGTTTTTCAGATCTTAAGGAACATGGTGGGTATGTCACCCCATTGCCATGCCACACATCTGAATCTGTTTCAGAATATTTCCCTGAACTTGGCAGAGCAAAACCTCTAGTAGGAAAGAAGTGGGGTAGGCCTCCATAACCCAGAGTTTGGGTCTGCCAGAAACCAGGAGTGCATTTTTGTGGTTCTCCCATGAAAGCCATAGGTAGAAATGCCAGTCTGGTTCCTGAGACAGTGTATGGAATGACTGTGCCATAAAGCCAGTTTTTTTTAATATATTTTATTGATTATGCTATTACAGTTGTCCCATTTCCCCCTTCACTCCCCTCCCCCCGTACCCCCTCTCCCAACCACGTCCCCCCCCTTTAGTTCATGTCCATGTGTTATACTTGTGAATTCTTTAGCTTCTACATTTCCCGTACTATTCTTGCCCTCCCCCTATCTATTTTCAACCTACATTCTATGCTACTTATTCTCTATACCTTTTCCCCCTCTCTCCTCCTCCCACCCCCTACTGCTAGCCCTCCATGTGCCCTCCATTTCTGTGGTTCTGTTCCTGTTCTAGTTGTTTATTTAGTTTCTTTTGGTTTTGCTTTAGGTGTGGTTGTTAATATTTGTGAGTTTGATGTCCTTTTACTATACATGTCTTTTCTTTATCTTCTTTTCTTAGATAAGCCCCTTTAGCATTTCATAAAATAAGGGCTTGGTGATGATGAACTCCTTTAATTTGACCTTATCAGAAAAGCACTTTATCTTTCCTTCCATTCTAAATGAGAGCTTTGCTGGATAGAGCAATCTGGGATGTAGGCCCTTGTCTTTCATGACTTGGAATATTTCTTTCCAGCCCCTTCTTGCCTGTAAGGTCTCTTTGGAGAAATCAGCTGACAATCTGATGGGAACTCCTTTGTAGGTTACTGTCCCCTTATCTCTTGCTGCTTCTAGGATTCTCTCCTTCATTTTTACCTTGGCTAATGTAATTATGATGTTCCTTGGTGTGTTTCTTCTTGGGTCCAACTTCTTTGGGGCTCTCTGAGCTTCTTGGATTTCTTGGAAGACTTCCCTTTGCCAGATTGGGGAAGTTCTCCTTTATTATTTGTTCAAATAACTTTTCCACTTGTTGCTCCTCCCCTTCTGGTACCCCTATAATTTGGATGTTGGAATGTTTAAAGGTGTCCTCGGTGCTCTTAAGCTTTTCCTCGATTTTTTGAATTCTTATTTCATCATGCTTTCCTGCTTGGTTGATTCTATGTTCCTTCTGGCCACTGTATTGTTTTGAGACTTAGATTCCTTCCTTTCACTATTGGCTCTCCTCCGAGTATCTTCCTGCATCTCTTTTATGGTAACCTGCATCCTTTCATCTAAATTGCGCCTAAAGTCAACCAATTCCATGAGCTTTCTGATCAACAGTGTTTTGAACTGTGCATCTGATAGATTGGCTATTTCTTAGTCGCTCAAAAGGATGAGTCCTGGGGGATTGATCTGTTCTGCTGGAAACATGTCTTATGTCTTTCCCTGTCTCTCCTATTATTATTATTTTTTTTTTCTTTTCCGGTTTGGTCGCTCTTGTTACGGTGGGGGGTGGAGCCTTAGGTGTTCACCGGGGCTGGGCACTCCAGTCGCTAGATTGTGATGTTATGTGTGGGGGCGGGGGCGGGGGCGGGAGCGGGGGCGGGAGCGGGGATGAGAGGGAACGATGGCCGCAGTTGCATTCTCCTGGGCTCAGACACTTCCTTGCTTGGGATCCTGGGCCACGAGCTCTGCCCTGGTCCACAATCACTGCCCCACTGGTTCTCCCAGCCGCAGCTTGCGTACTCAGGGATCACCACTGCATTCTTGTGCCCCAGATGGTTGTCGTGCTGATTTTGCGCCAAATTTCCCCTGACCTCTGCGCGCTGCCGACCCGCGCCAGCCCCGCGCCTGCCCGGCTCCCTACCAGTCTGGATGTACGGGTCTACTTCAACTTCTTGACTGTTTGACTTCCATTCAGATAAATCCTCTGACAGTTCTGAGTGAAATTATGCCTGTAAATTACTGTTGTTCTATTCTTGGTTGTGCAAGGAGATACGGTGGGTCCACCTATTCCTCCATCTTGCCGGAAGTCATCTAAAGCCAGTTTCTGACACACCTGTGTCTGCCTATGTTGCTATATCATCAGCAAGGGTTAATATACAAGTTGGGGGAAAGTAAGAAAAAAAGATGCAGAGCTGGGAGAACAGGATTCTAGAGGGTGGGGCAAGTGTTTTCCCCCAGGGTGAGGTCATTGTTTTTTCCCTGGGAGGGGCTCTCTCTTCTTAAGAAAAATAGCTTTCATGGTATGGAGGTGTGTGTCAGCACTGGGAACCCAGAAGCCCTTCCCCTCTGCCTTCCCAAAGCCTCCCACTCCAAACTCTCCTCATATGACTCCAGACTAAACTGCGCTCCCTTTGCCCAAGCCCAAGGTGAGTGGCTGCAAATGAGACACTTGTACTTTGGCCCCTTAGAAAATAAGAGAAAAAAGTGGCTTTGTCTCCAGTGGGCTCAATCTCTTTCCAGTGGACAAAACCTCTGTAGCCTTTCACTGCTGGATGCTACATGCGTGGCTGATCCTGGCCCTGGTGCTCTGTGCTTGGGAGCCCATTCTGGGGTTCAGGCTTAACTCCTTTTAGGGGGTAGCTCTCACAGCTGGACCACAACTTTGGCCTGCACCCCATGAAAATGGTGCTAGCCCCTTTTGCATCCCTGCCCTTCCTACCAGTTTCAAGGTGGTTTCTTTTCATCCTTGGTTGAATGTCTCCTCTTCAGGTAGTCTTCATTTGTTTATTTCAAATGGCTGTCCCCCTCTTTATTTTTATGTTCAGTTTGGTTCTGGGAGGTGGTGAAAGACAGATCCTCCTACTCTGCTGCTGTCTTGCCCCACACCCTTGGTGAAGAGGCGTTTTAGACAGGATGATTTGACTGATTGGTCTTGACATTAATCGAGACACAAAAGAGTCCACAGGTAAACATGTTTCAGAGTTGTTTTTGGTGACTGTGAAGAATAACCCTTTGTAACCAAAGAATTTCAGAGAAGATGAGGCTTTGATGATCATCCATTCCTCTCCCCTTATTTAATAGCTGAGAAAACTAAAGTACCCCAATGTCAATAGTAGATCTTGATTGGGCCACAATTAGGATGAAGGCCAATTGACTCCCAATTAGTTATCTTTCAATTCTTAGGGATATATAGGCTCAACTTTATTTCTACACTATCTCATTTAATACACTGATGAAAATATTTTTACCAAGTTTGAAATTTCATGTGCAGTTCATGTATTTATTTATCACTTTATTAATATTAATATTAATATTAATGGTGAGGCAAATGACAGGCATGTGCTAAGTCCTGAGGGTACAAGATAAATAAGAACTTTCTTAACCCAGAAAAGCTCATTGTTTGGTGGGGGAAATCACACAATGGTGAGAAGGATGGTGCCTAACTCAGCCTGGAAGAGTGAGACTTTGGCATCAGGTTGTCTTAAACGATGCTGATATTTTGTCACTATAGGGAATGGACAGATAGGTAGCTGACAAGGCATAGGTTTATGTCCCTGCTCTGAGTAACTGACTTGGGTTATCTGAGTTTCAGTTTTACACCTGTTAAATGACAATAATAGTACTTACTTACGTTCTTGGGGGATTAAACAGGTTAAATGCATGAAGTCCTCTTGCAGATGCCTTTCCTTTTTGGAGAAAGTCATTCTCTGATCACAGGGCACTGTGAATGAAATTTTCAGGTAGATGTTGGGCCTCTGGATATCTTCAGCCACTTTCCTTTCTCTCCCCAACTTCTGGTCCATACAAGAAATAGGAAATAGACATGGGAGTTAGAAACAAATGAAAACATTACCTCAATTACTGGTAAACTAGACTAGAAAGCTGTGTTGCAGAACATCTGGAAAACTGCAATTTCTCTTCAGATTCAGAGCCTGAGGAGTGACATCTTTAAATTTTAATATAAATCAGTTAAAGATAATGTAATAAAATGGAAACATTTGGGCAGGGCAGCAAGATATCTATGTACATATGCACATATGCACATATTGGAATGAATTGGCTACATGGTAGTTGTGATAGTTTGTAGTGCTCGGAGAAAGTATTTTGTTTTCTCTTCCATTTGTGCCCCTACCTGATGCAGTTTATACACCTCTGTCCTACTAAACTTAGGAACAAGAACACAAATAGTATTGACAATGAAGTGTGGTGAAAGTGGTATGTGTTACTTGCTGGAAGAAGCTTTAAAAGCTTGTGTGTGGTTTTCCATGTCTCTCTTCCCTCTGCCACCAGATAAAGACTACTTTAGAAGCTTGGATCTTGAGGTGAAGATCATGTGGAGCAGAGCAGTGGCTGACCCTTGATACATACATACCTTGACCAAAAATAAAACTGTGTGTTATAAAACACTAAAATTATTGAGTTATTTGTTACTGCAGCAAGACCTAGCCTGGTCTGACTGATCAGTAGTTATTAAATCATACTGTATATACTATTATTATTTAGCCCAACAAGTCATATTCCTTTGTTAAATCCTCATTTGTTTAGATTTTGTAGCTTAGGAGGGGTGTCCTTTTTTGGCTTGTTTTTGAAATTTTGCACATCAGGAATTTTTCATGGCTACTCCTTATCCATCAAAATAAGGCATAATGAAAATAAACATCTAATTTTTCTAATTTATCTAATTTCTTGCAGTATATTTTTCATACTTTTCTGTATTTGAATTTTTACTCTAGTAAGTAACATATAAGTTTGTGATGTTTATCTTATAGATTAGTCTTTGTCTTTGATGTATCACTGAACAAAGTCAAAGAGCACATCGACTATGTGTTGTGTCCTTGTCTAGGGCACACAAAATAACTCCTAGGAAGTGCAAAAAAGAATGTAGTCAAGTGACAAATTTAGCATCCAGTGAGTTTTATCAGAAGTTCTGATTTTAGAATTTTGAATAGTGCAATTTAGCCGTTTAATATAAATTCACATAATTAATAAGTAATGATCATACAGAATAGCTCTTATAACCAGATTGAATTAGAGAAAAGAATAGAGACAGAATCAGCCTTATCATCTCACACATAAAAGAAACAAGATTTTGAATCACTTCTGTGGTTTATAGTGTTGCCAACCACAGGGCCTGACTTGGTAAATGAGTCCATCCTCCAACCAATAACAGCAATTGAACATCAAGTGTTCAACAGGCCACAAATAAATGCAAAAGAAACAGGAAAGACAGATTTTATTCTTGATAAAATTAAATCAGAGATAAGATCTCTTATATGGAATGACTATGATCATTTGCAAATGGCATAAATGCTGCAAACTATATATCAGAAATTGCTGACAGGATTTACAATTAATGGTAGGAAGTATTAAATGGGAAAAGGATTAATATGATATTACAAAATAAATTAAAAAGTGATCTAAGGGGGCCTCTGCATTGTCACTATATTCAAATTACAGCTGAAGGACAGTATTACTATAATTAGGGAAAATCCCATTGGAAATTAGCAGACTCAGTACAATGTAAATGTTTTTTAATGACTATAGAGATCCTGTAAGTGATATTCTCATTAATGATGCTAACTGTGTAGACTAACACTTCTTGTCACATTCAACAAGATCAAAGTTCTGCAAGAATTGTTTCAATTAAATTTCAATCTATGAGGAAAAAGAAAGCAATACAATTAAGGACCACATACCCAGATGTAGGCATAAGTGCCTTTAGCTACTATACTTAAGAATCACACTCAAAGATGAGCATTATTTTACTTTGCAAAGTTTACCAGATTTGAGGCAGTGCTATCTGATGGAATGTTCTGTGATATGGAAATGTCCTCTGTCTGTGTTATCACAGTAGCCACATTAGCCCCACATGGTTCTTGAGCAATTGAAATGTAGCTAGTGCAAAATGAGTAACTGATTTTTAAATTGTATTCCATTTTATTTCATTAATTAAAATTTAATTTTAAATAGCCATATGTAGTTTCAATCTACTGTATTGGACAGTATAGTTTAGCAGGGGCGTCAAACTCACTTTCACTGGGGATTTTGACATTAATTCTCAAAAATAGCCCTATCCTTTTGCTCTTAGTTGTGTTGCATAATTTTCATTTACCTAGATAGACATCTACCATTTCAGGCCTCAGGATCCTATCAGGGTTCTTGCTTCAGCATAGGACACTTGCTTGAGCTGAGAACCCAGCTCTCTCTGAAGCTCTGCTTCTCTTTCAATTAAGTCCCGTGACTGACTTTTTATGTCTGCTCTTTGGCTGCAGGAAACGTGTTGTCTCTTTAAATGCTGCCCTCTGACTCTCACACTTTGCTCCAAATTGTTGATTAATAGATCTGACTGAGTGTGATGGATTCTCTCTTCAGTGAACTGATGTCACTTAAGAACAGCCATCACATTTCATAGTCCTTATAGTTGCTGATTCTTCCTGATTTCTAAAAGCCAAGGCATTGTACCAGCTAGTGCTTCCCTTTGCCTGTATCCCTTTCTAGTCCACAACCTTTTGTTTAGGCTGGGGAAAAGTAGGGTTATAATTGTTTGTATGGAAAATTATACAATAATTAATAATTACACAAGAATGAACTATGTTTTGCATGCTTATGTAAACCTACTTTTGCCCACTGCATTCTCATGCTTCAAGGCCAAGCAGGTTCATGGTATTTGTGCAGATGGAAAAATGTTCACGGAGCCATTGGGATGTCTGGCATGCCTTTATTCAAGGGTGGATGAGCCACACACACTGCAAGCTGTGTGTCTATCTGCATGTCTCATGTCGTGGCCCCTGCTCCCCAGCATGGCACCCATCGTGGGACCTGTCCCCTTGTGTGTTTCTCATCATTATCACCCCAGCAGGGAGTATCTACCTGTTTAAGTACTAGAGGGGAACAAGGCTGGCAAGATGCCAGAACATTACATAACATAACATAATTCTGTGCATGTGAGCTCACTTCATGTTATGGGAACAGTTCATAGGACCCAGTCTCAAGACTATGAGAACACTACTTATCAGGCCCCCCCAAGGCTATGGGAACACTGCTGCCCTTAGCTACCCAGACACTTAGGTGAGAAAGCCAGACTGCCTCCACTTACCCTACACCCACTCTGTCTGTATTCTCTTGCTTTCCTTTGACTCTGGCAATGAGTCAGGTCTGCATTGACCAGTAGGTGTATCTCTTCAGGTGAAGATATCAGCTGTGAGTGTTCTCAGCCAACACTCACAAAGCTGGGGTTGGGTGGTTTGTGTGTGTGTTTACACCAAATAGTAAATGTTTTCTGGGAAGGACACCAACATCATCCACTGTAGCAGGAACAGCACAAGCTTATATGCTTCCTTGGTAGGATCTCCAGCAAAATAAGTTGAAGGCTTCACCAGGGGCCGAGGACTAACTAATCCTTGCATACCTCACTATGTGGCTATGCTCACATAACCATTCATTCTAGAGATAATTACAGAGACCCATTATGTTGTAGGACTAACTGGTACTCTGTGAATACAATAGTGATTAAGTTTACAGATTGTGAGCAATAGAATTGTAAGTGGACCATTACAGGAAAATGTAAATAGGTACTGTCAAAGTGATGTGGATCTGTGCAAGCAGAGAAGGGAGAGACTAGGAGTCAGGAGCTTAAAAATAAGCCCCTGGAAAAGTAATGTGTACTAGGGAGTAAGACATGATAAGGGGTTAGTCAGTAGAATTTTCTATTTACATAGCACTCAGGTACCTCAGGCCTAATATACAAACAATTGGTTTTGATTGTACTATAATTTAGGGGAATGCTCGGATTAAGATCTTGCAAAGACTAAGGAATATAATCCAATGTCCCATTCCAGTGATCTGTGTTTGACCCTCTGATTCTATAATGCAGTGTGTACCTCTATTGACTTGAACAGAGAAGAGTATGCAGCTTCTGTTCACTCAGCATTAGTATTCAAAGATACCTCAGATGAACCAGAAGCCATTTCACACAAAGAATTAATGCTTATAACATGTAGGAGGGTGATGCCTCAGCTTCCCCTTACACAGAAGTAATTTGGACAACAGACATTTATGTTCTCATGAATCGCCTTCCATGGATTTAGCTGAGAGGTAACGAGGTTCCAGTGTGATGGATTTTCTCCTAAGTTTGAGCTGGGAGTTTATTATAAGACAAAGAAAAAACTATTATCAATTTACTAAAAAATACCCAGTTGTGAGACTGAATATAAAACATCTTCTATAGTGCCTTGCTTTTCAAGTTCCCTCTGCAATTAGTTAACATTCTCAAAGACGTCTGTTCTCCATTTGCACTAATAGGGTGGCTGATTGGATTTGTTCATTAAATGGGCAATGTCAAAGTCCATCGTTTGAAAGCACTGTTAGAATTAATTGGGAAGTACGTCAAGGCTTGAATCTGGTAACTCAGCTTTGGAAATGAACAACTTTGTCCCTCAGATGTTCGTTGTAGAGAATACAGATGAATGGAGGTAAAAGAATTACCATACATTTTTTTCTTTCTGTTTTGGGAGTACCTGAAAATATTTCCCTCATTTTCTTTTAATTATTATAATTTTTTAAAAAGTGAAACTTGTCTCCTAGTACCAGGAGATGCATAGATAGGGGCATTTTAAACTTTATTATGGTCATAATGTTGTTTCTTTCAATAACATGATAATAAGCTAACTGGCATAGTAAGGAATTTTATTCTAGCTTTATAAAATCTTAGATTGATCCTTTATAGTCTCAGCTAATGCATCACAGATGAGAAAACAGCTTGAGAAAATAAGCTGCTGTTTTGCAAGTGATGAAACAGTGTATTTTAAACCAAAAACTCTACGTGCTGACTCCCTTAAATTGTAATTCTTAGGTGTTTAAAACCTGAAAATGGGAGATTATGCCTTTTACCATTTCACCTAATGACCCTCCCTCAATATTTTGTTTTCCCCTTCAGAGTCCTTAGAGTCTATATGTGTTCATTCTTTCTAAGTTTTACTTTCTGGTCCCTCCTCATATTCTTAACATCTGAATTTTGTAGTGCCTGCAGGCTCCTAAATCCTTCACTCTTTTCTACTCTTTTCTCTTAGATATATTTGATCCTAAGGTAATTTCATTTAGTCCCATAGTTTTTAATTATCTCCTAAATGTTGATCTACAAACATGTATTTCTAGCCCTGATGTCTAGATCTATATTGACTACCACAGTTTTATACCTAAGAGTCCCCTTGACATTCATACTTGGATATTTTTTATTTTTTAATAAATTTTATTGATTATGCTACTACAGTTGTCCCATTCCTCCCTCCCACCCCCATTTTTAGTCTATGGCCACAGCACCTTGCATGTGCCCATTCTCATCTGATCTCACTTAGATATTTAATAGTCATTTCAAAATTATAATGTCCAAAATGGAATTTTTAATTCTTTACCCTTTAAATAATCTACCTGCTTAGTCTTTTAAAAAAAGATTTTATTTTTAGAGAGAGAAGGGAGGGAGATAGATAGATAGATAGATAGATAGATAGATAGAGGGAGGAACATCAATGTGTGGTTGCTGGGGGTTATGGCCTGCAACCCAGGAATGTACCCTGGCTGGGAATCAAACCTGCAACACTTTGGTTCACAGCCCGCGCTCAATCCACTGAGCTATGCCAGCCAGGGCTACCTGCTTAGTCTTTACCTAATGGCACACTCTTCACCTAGTTGCTCAGGATAAAAGTCTGAAGGTTATACTTGATTCTTCTTTTTTTTTCTTCACATTTTTTTCATATAATTCATGAGCATTCCTGGTTCTGGTGTGTAATACATATCTGGCATGTAACTTCTCTTCACAACTTTATGTCCCCATTACTTATGTATCCTCTTTTATGCTTCCAGATTTCCTGCCCCCCTCTACAACCTATATTTCACAGAACAGTTAGAGTAATTCCTTGGAAGCATAACTTTAACTATTTTACTCCTTTTCTCAAACCCTTTATAACAGGTTGTTAGAAGGAATGTTTGGCTGAGACTTTAAGGCAATAGACAAGAAAGGGAGTCAGAAGACAGAACACATTTAGGTATTTAGAAATTGAGGGGGCTAAGATGGTGTCGGAGTAGGAAGGAGCAGATTCGGCTTCCTTCTGCTCAGGGGAGAAAATCCTGACCCATCTATGGAGAAGAGAAGCAAGCAACCAACATACTTCAGCATATGTGAAAATAGGGGACCAAGGATGTGGTGGAACCGAAAAAACGGACGCTAAGAAGAGTGCTGCAACAAGGTAGGGTCCCAGGGACCAGCGTGTGGTCCAGGGGCTGCAGCCACAGGCCCAGGGCCTACTTCTGGGTTTGCCACAGAGTCCTTGGGAGAGAGCCGGGACAACTGCTCCCTCCCCAGCCAAACAAGGTCTGAGTGGCACTGAGAGGAATCCAGGTGCTAGCAAACACACAAGGGCTGTGAGCACCTTTGGAGGTTGTGGACACTGGAGAGGCTGGGTCATACAGTAGGCCCCAACCCCCACAGTCACAGGTCTGGCTGGAGAGTTTGGCGGCAGGAGAAGACAGGCCACTGTGGGGAACGGCAGGCTTGAACAGGAGGAATTTCTCAAGAGGAAGGAGTGAATAGACAGACACTGTTTGAGGAATTCTCCTAAAGTGATCAATCACTCCAGCCTCCCTGCCACCCAGCCATGGGTGTGGGGGCGCGTGTGCAAGGAGAGCATCCCCGCACCCGAGTCCACAGCAGTAACCCTGGGGAAAGACCTGATTCCCACACCAAGGGTGCAAGGCTGAGAAGCCAGTGCGAGCTCTGCTGGCCCAGGAAGAAAAGCCATACCAATCACCCCTCAGTCTGCCGCAGCCAGCAAGAGCAGAAAAACTGCTTTGGCCACTTTGAAACCAAGAGACTTTTTAATTTGATTCTATTTTTTTAACAATTTTTAATTTTGTAATTTTTATTGTTTTTATTCTCTTTTGATTTCTTTTTCCTCTCTTTTCTGATTTCTTGTTTTATCCCTTCCTCCTTCCTTTCCTCTAATTTTATCTCTTCTTCCTTCCTTTGTCTGCCTTTTCTATTTTTACTTTTTAAATTTTTTTCTAAATACCTACAAGTGAGACAAAATCCTGGAACTGTAAAAGACCAAAGTTGAACCAAAGAAGGGGCATCACAACAGCTGAGACAGTGAGATAAATTTCACTCTGCTATAACAGAGAACCTGCAAGTTATTGCATATTTGTATTATTATTATTTTTCCAGTATTCCTACATCTTTTTTAAATAGTATTTTTGTATCCCTCTTCTTTTTGTATAGTCTGCTTTGCTAGGCTGGATATATTGTATAACCTGACAGCTTTCCCCAATATCTCTTTCCATACTGTATTGCTAATCTACTGTCCTTTAACTGATCTGTGTCCCATTAGCACACTACTCAAGGTTCTGTACTCCCTATTCTTGTTACCTAGATCTCATAGATTCTGTCATATGATTGTTGTCATAATATTATTGTAAATAACTGCTGTTCCATGCAATTGTAATTGCTTCACAACACCTGCCCCCCCCCACCCCCAGATCTTAGCCCATTTCAAAGTTTCCTGAACTCTATTACTGTAGGGGTTAACTCTATTCTCTCACACACTACACCTATTTACTATTCTTTACTCTCATCTTACCTTAGAATCTGACCTCCTACAACCTCACTGCTTTATAGATCCAACTCACAATCCTTTCTTCCCCAACAAGAGTCTTATCTTCTTTCCATCCTTTCTAAAAATCAGCTAGCTGGGTGGAAGATCACAGCTAACACTATACATAGCCAAAGGATATCCTATCTCTTCCCTACTTGCTACTACTGTAAATAGCATAGAATTCTCTGTTGCTGTCTTAAACCATTTTGCCTTCCCCCTTCAACTGTTCACAAAAAAGAATAGGTGGAGGTGGTGAACACCAGGATACCCACTGGAAGAGGAAAGCCAACAACAAAGGAACCACTAACAGATAACAACAGAAGAAGGTGAAGGGGGGAGTACTAACAACACAAACCTCAATCCAGGACCTATCTGGAAACACAACTAAACAGTAGAGACAGTACCCAATACAAACAACTGAACAAGAGCAAGAGAGAATTCTTTAAACCTTATACACATGGAAGAACCAGCTTCAATACAACCTGCCCTCACCAGCACAACAAAATGCAGGAGGTGGTGGAGAGAGTGACCCTCAGTTAACCAGCTGGTGGGAAGGAACCACAAAGAAAAACTCAACAACAATCAAAACCCAAAGGAAAACACAAAGCCAACTTAAATGACAGCCCAAGACCAGTGAGCTTGGGAGATCAAGGAAACTGCACCACTGAAACTCACTGCTATTCTACTACAGAAGTTCACACCACAAACCCAGGGAGCCAGAACAGATCAATTTAAGAAGCTGAGCTAACAAGAAGAATCTCACAAACAATGGGAAGACAAAGAAACAATCCCCAAATGAGGGGAAAGGAGGAAGCCTCAGAAAGAATGCTAAATGAAATACAGGCAATTCAACTATCAGATACTGAGTTCAAAGCAATGATCATCAGGAAGCTCAATGAGCTCACAATGAGCTACCAGAAACTACAGAGAAGCTACAATGAACTCACTGCAAACTACATCATCATAAAAAAGGAAATAGAAACTCTCAACAAGGGCGAGGAGGAAATGAAGCATACAATTTCTGAACTGAAGAACACAGTAGAAGGAATGAAAAGCAGGATTGATGAAGCAGAAGATTGGATCAGCAAACTAGAGGACAAAGTAGAAGAAAACACACAGAAAGAGCAAGAAAAGGAAAAGAGGCTCAGAAAGAATGAAGAGGGATTAAGCGAAATGCAAGACAATATGAAATGTAATAATATCCATATAATAGGAATACCAGAAGGAGAAGAAGAAGAGCAAGGGATAGAAAACCTATTTGAAAAAGTAAATGATGGAAAAATTCCCTAATTTGATGAGAGAAAAAGTCACACAAATCCAGGAAACACAGAGAGTCCCAATCAAGAGGAACCCAAAGAGGCCCACCTCAAGACACATCATAATTAAAATGGCAAAATTTCAAGACAAAGAGAGAATCTTAAAGGCAGCAAGGGAAAAACAGGAAGCAACACACGAGGGCACCCCAATAAGGCTAACAGCTGACTTCTCAATGGAAACACTCCAAGCCAGAAGAGAATGGCAAGAAATATTCCAAGTAATGAGAACCAGAGGTCTCCAACCAAGGCTACTTTACCCAGCAAGGCTCTCAATCAAGATAGAAGGCTAAATAAGAAGCTTCTCAGACAAAAGAAGTCTAAAAGAATACACCTCCACTAAACCAGGTCTGCAAGAGATGCTAAAGGGATGGCTTTAAAGAAAGAAAGGAAAAGAGAGAGAGAGAGAGAGAGACACACACGTACATAAAAGGCAATGAATAAATACCTATGAATAATAACCTTAAACATAAATGGATTAAATGCTCCAATCAAAAGACATAGAATAGCTGATTGGATAAGAAAACATGACCCACACATATGCTGCCTACAAGAGACCCACCTCAGGATAAAAGACCTGCACAGGCTGAAAGTGAAGGGCTGGAAACAAATTTTCCAAGCAAATGGACAGGAAAAAAAAAGCCGGGGTAGCAATACTCATATCTGACAAAATGGACTTCCAAAAAAGGGCCGTAAAGAGAGACCCAGAAGGTCATTTCATAATACTCAAGAGAAGAATCCACCAAGAATACATAAATATTGTAAATATATATGTACCCAACATAGGAGCACCCAAATACATAAAGAAAATCTTAGAGGACTTCAAGAAAGATATTGACAGCAACACAATTATTGTGGGGGGTTTTAGCACCCCACTATCAAAAATGGACAGATCTTCCAAACAAAATATCAACAAAGATATTGTGGCATTGAACAATAGCCTAGATAAAATGGGCTTTACTGATATATACAGAGCCCTTCATCCCAAAGAAGCTAAATACACATTGTTTTCAAATGTACACAGAACATTTTCAAAGATAGACCACATGATAGGACACAAAACAAGCCTCAATAATTTAAAAAAAATTGAAATCATACCAAGCATTTTCTTGGATCACAAGGGACTGAAGCTACAAACCAATCCCAAGGAAAAAAAACAAAACACTCAAAATCATGGAGATCACATAGCATGCTATTAAACAATGAATGGGTCAAGAATGATATTAGGGAAGAAATCAAAAGGTTTCTGGAAACAAATGAAAACAAACTCGCAGCAACCCAAAACTTATGGGACACAGCCAAGGCAGTCCTGAGAGGGAAGTTCATAGCGATACAGGCCCACCTAAAAAAGGTAGAAACATTTCAAACAAACAACCTAACCCCACGTCTACAAGAACTCGAGGAACAACAACAAAGACAGCCCATAGCAAGCAGAAGGAAGGAAATAACCAAGATCAGAGCAGAATTAAATGACATAGAGACTAAAAGCACAGTTCTAAGGATCAATGAATCCAAGAGCTGGTTCTTTGAAAAGATAGACAAAATCGACAAGCCTTTAAGCAGACTCAGCAAGAAAAAAAGAGAGAAGACCCAAATAAACACAATCAGAAATGAAAGAGGAGAGATTACAACTGATACCACAGAAATACAAAGCATTGGAAGAAATTACAACAAAGAACTGTATGCCAAGAAATTTGAAAACCTAGATGAAATGGACAAATTTCTAGAAAAATATAATCTTCCAAAACTCAATGGAAAAGAAGTAGAAAGCCTGAACAAACCAGTGACAGCAAAAGAAATTGAAGCAGTAATCAAAAACTCCCAACACACAAAAGCCCTGGACCAGTTGGTTTCACAGGAGAATTCTACAGAGCATTTAAGGAAGAACTAACCCTTATCCTTCACAGACTATTTCAAAAAATCAAAAAAGATGGAATACTCCCAAACTCTTTTTATGAGGTCAACATCATCCTAATTCCAAAACCAGATAAAGACACAACAAAGAAAGAAAACTTCAGGTCAATATCGCCGATGAACATTGACGCTAAAACCCTCAACAAAATACTGGCAAACCGTATCCAACAGTACATTAAAAAGATTGTACACCATGACCAAGTGGGATTCATCCCAGGGATGCAAGAATGGTACCATATTCACAAATCAGTAAATGTAATACATCACATAAACAAAAGCAAAGACAAAAACCACATGATCATGTCAATAGATGTAGAAAAAGCATTTGATAAGGTATAGCACCCATTTGTGATAAAAACACTCAGTAAAGTGGGAATAGAGGGAGCATTCCTCAACATAATTAAGGCCATATATGAGAGACCTACAGCCAACATCATACTCAATGGGCAAAAATTAAAATCTTTTCCACTAAGATCAGGAACAAGACAAGGATGTCCACTTTCACCACTTCTATTCATTATAGTACTAGAAGTTTTAGCCACAGCGATCAGACAAGAACAAGAAATAAAAGGCATCCAAATCGGAAAGGAGGAAACAAAACTGTCACTGTTTGCAGATGACATGATAGTGTACATAGAAAATTCTATAGACTCCAACAAAAAACTGCTTGACCTAATAAATGAATTTGGCAAAACTGTGGGATACAAAGCCAATATCCAGAAATCAAAGGCATTTCTGTACACCAACAATGAAACAGCAGAAGCAGAAATCAAGAAAAAAATCCCATTTGAAATAGCAAAAAGAAAACTAAATATCTAGGAATAAACCTAACCAAAGAGGTAAAAGACCTGTATTCAGAAAACTACATAACACTCAGGAAAGAAATCAAGGAAGATACAAACAAATGGAAACATATACCATGTTCATGGATTGGAAGAATTAATATCATCAAAATGTCCATACTACCAAACACAATTTACATATTCAATGCAATATCTATTAAAGTACCAATGGCTTATTATACAGACATAGAACAAACATTTCAAAAATTTATATGGAACCATAAATGACCCCTAATAGCTGCTGCAATTTTGAGAAAGAAGAGTAAAGTAGGAGGGATCACAATACCTGACACTAAACTATACTAAAAGGCACTGTAATCAAAACAGCCTGGTACTGGCATAAAAACAGGCACAAGGACCAATGGAACAGAACAGAGAGCCCAGAAATAAACCCAATTCTCTACGATCAATTAATATTTGACAAAGGAAGCAGCAATATAAAATGGAATAAAAATAGCCTCTTCAACAAATGGTGTTGGGAGAACTGGACAGCCATGTGCAAGAAAATGAAACTCGAGCACCAGCTTACACCTTATAAAAAATAAATTCAAGGTGGATAAAAGACTTAAATATAAATCGTGACACCATTAAAGTCCTAGAAGAGAACGTAGGTGGGAAAATCTCAGATATTTCACGCAGAAACTTTTTTACTGACATGTCTCCTAGAGCAAGGGACATAAAGGAAAGAATAAACAAATGGGACCTCATCAAAATAAAAAGCTTTTGCACAGCTAAAGAAAACAGTATCAAAATAAAAAAAGAACCAACTATATGGGAAAACATATTTGCCAATGATACCTCAGACAAGGGTTTAATCTCCAAAATATATAAAGAACTCACACAACTCCACTCTAAGAAGACAAGCAACCCAATTAAAAAATGGGCAAAGGACTTGAACAGACACTTCTCCAAGGAGGACATACAGAGGGCCTAGAGACACACAAAAATATGCTCAGTATCACTAGCTATCAGAGAGATGCAAATTAAAACCACAATGAGATACCACTTCACACCACTCAGAATGGCCATCATAAACAAAGCAACAAACAACAAGTGCTGGAGAGGTTGTGGAGAAAAGGGGATCCTAGTGCACTGTTGGTGGGATTGCAGACTGTTACAACTACTATGGAAAGCAGTATGGAACTTCCTCAGAAAACCAAAAATGGATCTGCCTTTTAACCCTGCAATTCCACTGCTGGGACTATATCCTAAGAATACCAAAACACCAATACAAATGAACCTTTGCACCCTGATGTTCATAGCAGCGCAATTTACAATAGCTAGGTGCTGGAAGCAACCTAGATGCCCATCAGTAAATGAATGGATCAAAAACTATGGTGCATTTACACAACGGAATTCTATGCAGCAGAAAGAAAGAAGGCGCTCCTACCCTTTGCAACAGCATGGATGCAGCTGGAAATCATTATGCTAAGCGAAACAAGACAGGCAGTGAAAGACAAATACCATATGATCTCACCTTTAACAGGAACCTAAGCAACAAAACAAGGAAACAAGCAAAATATAGCCAAAGACACTCAAATAGGGGACAGACTGACAGTGACCAGAGGGGAGAGAATAGGGAATTTCAGGGGAGAATGGGAAAGGTTTACAGGAACAAATTTAAAGGACACATGGACAAAAGCTAGGGGGAGGGTGGTAATGGGAGGGAATTGGGGAGGGTTGGGTGGGTGGCCTGGAATGGGAGTAAAAGGGAGAATACTGTACTTGAACAATGATTGAAATAAATTAAATAAAAAGAAAGAAATTGACAGCCAAAAGCAGTTACATAATTCTAAAATATATCTATCCACATCAAGAGTGTAATACATTGATTGAGATGAGAGGAAGACTCACAAAGAGGAATTTTGAAGAGCTGTGCTCTGAATAGAGCCTGAATATGTGTCCCATCCCCAATTACTAAATGTGGGTGCCTCCATGAGACTATTTATAGATTTTAATATAAAATGTCCACAGAATGAATAAAATGATAGTTTCCTTTTCTTATATTTTATTCCCATCTTAGAAATGTAAATGGCTGAAGCAGTTGCTGCTGCTGGAGTCAAGTTCACTGCACTTGGTTTGGTCTATCCAAGAAAAGTGCAACAGGACAAAGAATTTGCATGTGTTTCACAATGACCAGATATGGGCCATGTAGGAGATGGAGCACTCCCAATACTGTTTTAAATACTGCCCAGTAGGTATAAAAACAGACACATAGACCAATGGGACAGAAAAGAGAGCTCAGAATAAACCCAAGTGTCTATGGTCAATTAACATTTGACAAAGGAGGCAGAAGCATAAAATGGAGTAAAAATAGCCTCTTTAACACATGGTCTTGGGAGAGCTGGACAGCTACGTGCAAAAAGATGAAACTCAAGCACCAACTTACACCATGCACAAAAATAAATTCAAGGTGGATAAATGACTTAACTACATGTCATGACATCATTAAAGTCCTAGAGGAAAACATCAGCAGGGAAATCTCAGATATTCCACGCAGCAACGTCTTTACTGATATGTCCCGTAAAGCAAGAGACATAAAAGAAAAAAATAAGAAAATGGGACCTCATCAAATTAAAAATCTTCTGCACGGCTAAAGAAAACAGAATCAAAATGAAAAGAGAACCAACTATATGGGAAAATATATTTGCCAATGATACCTTGGGCAGGGGTTTGATCTCCAAAATATATAAAGGACTCACACGACTCCACTCCAGGAAGACATGCAACCCAATTAAAAAACCATTTGACTTGAACAGACACTTATCCAAGGAGGACATACAGAGGTAGCCTAGAGACATATGAGAAGATGCTCTGCATCACTAGCCATCAGAGAGATGCAAATTAAAGCCACAATAAGATATCACTTCACATTGGTCAGAATGGCCATCATAAACAAACAAGTGTTGGAGAGGATGCGGAGAAAAGAGGACCCTAGTACACTGTTGGTGGGAGTGCAGACTGGTGCAGCCACTGTGGAAAACAGTATGGAATTTTCTCAGAAAGCTAAAAATGGATCTGCCTTTTGACCCAGCAATTCCACTGCTGGGATTATACTCTAAGAACCATGAAATACCAATCCAAAAGAACCTATGCACTCCAATGTTCATAGCAGCACAATTTACAATAGCCAAGTGCTGGAAGTAATGTAAGTTGCCATCAGTAAATGAATGGATCAAAAAACTATGATACATTTACACAATGGAATTCTATGCAGCAGAAAGAAAGAATGCGCTCCTACCCTTTGCAACATCATGGATAGAACTAGAGAGCATTATGCTAAGTGAAATAAGCCAGGCAGTGAGGGACAAATACACCTTTATGATTTCACCTTTAACTGAAACATAATCAACAAAAGAAAAAAGCCAACAAAATCTAACCAGATACATTGAAATTAAGAACCATTTAACAATAGGTAGTGGGGATGGGGAGGAGACAGTGGGGGGAAGTGTTTTCAGGAAATATTATAAAGGATACATGGACAAAACCAAGGGGGAGGATGGAAGGAAGGGAGGGAGGTGGGTTTGGCTGGGGTCAGGGACAGTGGTGGGGGGAAAATGCAGACAACTGTAATTGAACAACAATAAAGTAATTTTAAAAATAAATAAATCATGCCAAGTAGCATTGTCATAATTAATAATGAGACTGAGGGGGAAACGACCAGCCAGAAGAAAGCACATCTCCCACAACACAGAAATTGGAGTCAAATATACCTTTTGTGTTGTCTGAGCTCACTACTATGTGTCCATGGTAGTGTTAATGAGATAAAGAGTCAGCTTTAACACCTGCTAAGCTCAGAAAGCGGGAGTCATCTTACATTAGTTATAATTAAGTTAGAAGTTTTCTTTTTCTATTTTTTCCTTTTTGATCACACTTCTTTAAACCTGGTAGGGTCAGAAGCTTAGGTTATAAAAAATGGAGGGTGAGGAGAAATAAAATCTTAAGTCAAGAAAAGGGAAAAGAAAGACTGTAATAACCTTCGCGGATCATAGATTTCTCATTTACACAAGGCCACAAATGAGAATAAAGAATTTTAACTTTATTACTATTATTTGTCTAGCTTTGTTAAGATATAATTGACATATATCATTCTGTCAGTTTCAAGTGTTCAGTGTAAGGATTTGATACACTTATATATCATGAAATGATTACTGCAATATGGTTAGTTCACCCCTCCATCAGCTTATATAATTATCTTTTGCAAAAGCCAAATGTCAAGAAGGTATTTTCCTATTTTTTCCCCTAGGAATTTTATGGTTTCAGCTCTATGTTCAAGTCTTTGATAAATTTCAATTGAATTTTTGTAAGTGCTGTAAGATAGGAGTCCAATTTCATTCCTCTGCATGTGATTATCTGGTTTCCCTGGCACCATTTTTTGAAGAAACTACCCATTCCCCATTGAGTCTTCTTTTATCTTCTATCAAATAGTAGTTGATTATATATGTGAGGGTTTATTTCTAGGCTCTTGATTTTGTTCCATTTATCTATGTGTTTGTCTGTATGCCTCTGCCATACAGGAAGTGTGCTGCGTCTGACTTTGTTCTTTCTAAAAATTGCTTTAGCTGTTTAGGGTCTTGTGTGGTTCTGCATGAATTTTAGGATTGTCTTTTTCTATTCCTGCAGAAAAGGCCATTGAAATTTTTATAGAATTGCATTGAATCTGTAGAGGGCTTTGGGTGATATTTTATTTTAATAATATTAATTCTTTCAATCCAGGAACATGGAATGTATTTTCATTTTTGGTGTGTCTTCTTTAATTTCTTTTATCAAAGCCTTTTAATTAGTTTTCAGTGTACAAATTTTTCACCTCTGGTTAATTTTTTCCTATTTTATTGTTTTTCATGCCAAATGAAATTGTTTTTACTATTCCTGGTTTATATATTTTTAAATTTTTATTACCTTGCCTGATTTTGCTGGCTAGGATTCCAGCTATGTTGAATAAGAGTGGTGAGAGTGGGCCCTTGTCTTATTCCAGTTTTTAGGTAAAACACTTTTAGCTTTTGACTGGTATGTATGATGTTAGCTGTGGGCTTGTCATTTGGGTCATTTCTTTTTAATGTTGAGGTATGTCTTTCTATACTCAATATGTTGAGAGTTTTTATCTTGAAAGAAGGTTACGTGTTGTCAAAAGTTTTGTATTTTCTGCATCTATTGAGAAGATTACACATCTTTAGTTTTTACTTTATTTATGTGGTATATCACATTTACTTCTTTGTCTATGTTCAATCGTTTTTGTATCCTGGAGATAAATTCTGCTTGATTATGGTGTGTGATTCTTTTAATGTACTCTTGAATTTGGTTGACTAGCATTTTGTTGAGAATTTTTGCATCTATATTCATCAGGGATATTTTCCTGTAGTTTTCTTTTCTTTAGTGTCCTTTTCTGACTTTGGTATCAGGGTAATACTGTCTTTGTCAAATGAATTTGGAAATATTTCTTTCCATGTTCTCAGATTTCAGAATTGGTGTTAATTCTTATTTAAATATATGGCAAAATTCATCAATGGTAAATTTGGTCCTGGGCATTTGTTGGGAGTTCTGTGGTTACTGATTTAGTCTCCTTACTCATCATTGGTCTGTTCAGATTTTCTATATTTTCATGATTCATTCTGGTAAGTTGTATATTTCTAAGAGTCTATCCATTTCTTTTCAGTTATACAAATTTTCCTGGTGTATAATTATTCCTAATAGTCTTTTGTATTTCAGTTATATCAATTTTAATATCTTCTTATTCATTTCTGATTTCATTTATTTGAATTGTCTCTCCTTTTTCTTAGTTTACACAAACATTTGTCAGTTTGTTACTTGAAAAAAAAGACAGCTCTTAGTTTTATTGATCTTTTCTATTAATTTTCTGGTCTCTATTTCATTTGTTCCAGCTCTGATCTTAGATATTTTTCTCCTGCTACCTTTGAGCTCAGTTTGCTTTCACTTTTCAGTTCTTTGAGATGTGAAGCTAGGTAGTTTATTTGAATCCTTCTTTTTCCTTAATGTAAGAACTCATTGCTACAAACCTCTTACTTAGAAATGGTTTGTAGCACCCTATAGGTTTTATGTGTTGTGTTTCCATTTTTGTTTGTTTCAAGATATTTTTTAATTTCCCTTTTGATTTCTTCTTTGACACATTGGTTATATAAAGTATATTACTTAATTTCCACACATTTGTAACTTTTTTCAGCTTTCCCCCTGTTACTGATTCTAGTTTCACATCATTTTGGTCAGAAAAAATACTTGATATTATGTCAATCTTCTTAAATTGGCTAAGACTTTTGTTTGACCAACAGTGTGATAGCCTGGATAATGTTGTACATGTGCTAGAGAAGATGTTGCTCTGCTGTTGTTAGATGGAATATTCTGTGTATGTCAGTTGGGTCCATTTGGACCAAGTATTGTTCAGTCCAGTTTCTCCTTATTGATAATATATTATCATAAAGTGATGTAGTCATTGTTGAAAGTGGAGTATTGAAGTTTCCTATTATTGTTATATTTGGTGTCTATTTCTCTCTTCAGATCTGTTAGTATTTGCTTAATGTAGTTAAGTGTGCCAATGTTGGGTACATATATGTTTATGGCTATTATATCTCTTGATGAATTGACCTCTTTATTATTATATAAGATCTTGTCTCTTGTTATGACATTTGAGTTTAAGTCTATTTTGTCTGATATAATACAATTACCCCTGATCCCTTTGATTTTCAACTTGCATGGAATATCTTTTCTTATCCCTTCAGTTTGAACCTGTTTTTTCTTAAAGTTTAAGCGAGTCTCTTGAAGGAAACATATAGTTGGGTCTTGTTATTTTATCCATCCAGGTACTCTATGCATTTTGATTGGAGAATTTAATCAATTTATCTTTAGAAAATTATAGATATAGATGTCCAGGTGTTCCGGCAGCATTTCTTGAAAAGACTACCATTGCTCTATTTTATTGTCTTTGTTACTTTGTCAAAGACTATATTTACATATGTTTATTTTTGGGCTCTCTATTCTGTTTCATTGATCAATTTGTCTAGTCTTACCTCAGTACCACACTGTCTTGATTATTATAGCTTTTTATTAGCTCTTGAGGTCAGGTAGTGTCAGTCCTCCAACTTTGTTTATTTTCTTCAATATTAGTTTGGCTATTCTTGACCCTTCATATAAACTTTAAAGTCTGTTTGTCAGTGTGTATAAAATAATTTGTTGAGGTTTTGATTAAGATTGAATTGACTCTATAAGTCAAGTTGGAATGAATGGACATCTTGATAATATTGAGTTTGCTTGTCCATAAAAATGGAAAAAGTCTGTATTTATTAATTTGTTTTTTGATATTATTCATCAGAGTTTTGTAGTTTTACTCATAAATATTTTGTACACATTTCAGTTTATGTTGTGCTAATGTAAATGGTATTCTGTTTTTAATATTAAATTCCTCTTGTTGGTATACAGAAAAACAATTGACTTTGCATATTGACCTTTTATCTTCCAAACTTGCTGTAATCCTTTATTAGTTTTTTTTATTTATAATTTAAAATTTTCTACATAGATGATCACATTCTGTGTGAACAAAGACAAGTTTCTTTCTTTCTTCCCAATGTGTATACCTTTCTTTCCTTTCTTGTCTTGCATTAGCTAGAACTTCCAATACAATGGTAAAAAAGCACAGTGAGAAGTGACATAGCGGCCTTGATCCCAGTCTCAGGGGAAAGCTTTTAGTGTCTCAGCAGTAAGTATGATGATCAGTGTTGATTTTTTGTTATTCTTTATTAAGTTGAGAAAGTTACTCTCTGATCCTAGTTTGCTGATAGTTTTTTTGATAATAAATGGGTATTGAATTTTGTCAAATGCTATTTCTGTGTCTATTGATATAGTCATGTGACTTTTTATTTTTTAGCCTGTTGATGTAATAAATTACTGTAATTGGGTTTTGAGTGTTTAACTAGCCTTGCATATTTGGGATAGTTTCCACTTGGTCATGTGGTATAATTCTTTTTATACATTGTTGGATTCTACTTAGTCTTCTTTTCTTGCCATATTTTTGTTTGGTTTTAGTATTAGGGTAATGCTGTCCTCATAGAATGAATTCAGAAGTATTCTCTGGACTTCTGTCCTTTGAAAGAGATTATAAAGAATTGGTAAAATTTCTTCCTTAAAGGTTTGGTAGAATTCACCAGTGAACCCATCTGGACCTATTGCTTTCTGTTTTGGAAGTTAATTGAGTATTGATTCAATATCTTTAACAGACATAGGCCTATTCTGATTATTTTATTTCTTCTTGTATGTGTTTTGAAAAATGACTTTTTCATTCCATCTAGGTTATCAAATTTATGGCCATATTATTCCTCTAATATTCTTTTAATGTCTATAGGACCTAAAATGATGTCCTATCTTTTATTTCTAATCTTAATAATTGTATGCTTTCTCTTTTTCCCTAGTTATCTTGACTAAAAGCTTATTAATTTTATTGCTCTTTACAAAGAATCAGCTTTTGGTTTTGTTGACTTTCTGTAATGATTTACTGTTTTCAGCTTCATAGATTTCTGCTCTAATTCTCAATATTTATTTTCTTTAGCTCATTTTAAATTTACTTTGCTTGTCTTTTTTTCTCATTTCCTAAGGTAGAAAGGTAGATATTGATTTTAGATCTTTCTTCTTTTCTAATATGTGCTTTCAATGCTATAAATTTTAAAGCATTGTTTATGTTGTATCTCATAATTTTAACAAGTTGTGTTTCCATTTTTATTTATTTAAAAATATTTTAAAATTTCTCTTGAGATTTTTCTTTCATGTGTAAGTTATTTAAAAGTGCATTATTTAATATCCATGTGTTTTTTAGTTTTCTATTTATCATTCTATTTTTCTTTATGTTAATTTCATTTCAGTCTAAGAAAAAGTACTGTAGGACTTCTAACCTTTTAGCTTTGTTCGGGTGTATTTTATGGCCCAGAGTGTGGTCTATCTAGGTAAATGTTCCATGTAAACTTCAAAAGAATGTGCATTTCTCTGCATCTGCTTGTGGTCTGTTAAGTGTCAATAATATCCACTTGATTGATGGTATTGTTGAGGTCAACTATACCCTTACTGATTTTCTGGTTGGTGGATATGTCTATTTCTGATAGAGGGATGTTAAAGTCTCCAACTATGATGGTGGACTCATATCTTTCTTTCTACATTTCTGTTAGTTTTTGCCTCATGTACTTTGATGTTGTGTTCTTAGGTGCACATATATTCCTTAAAATTTTTTTCTTTGTCATTTCTTTGTCCCCCTTTCTTTCTTTTTACTTTTCTTCCTTCCTTCCCTGCTCTTTCTCTGTGATGTTTTAAAGTAAGCCCTTGCCATCATGCCATTGCACATCTTTTTCTTTTAAAAAATCTGAATAACTACATTACTACCCTGAAGAAAAATAATATGTTCTATCTAGTCCATATCCCATTTCCATGAACAATTGATCTGAATCAAAATTTGAACAAGTTGTTTGCATTTTCTTATATTTCTTAAATTTCATTTAAAGAGGAATCCCCCTCCACCCACTCTCCCCAACCCCATGCTATTGACATGATAAAAACTGGATCATCATCCTGAAGAGTGTCCTATAGTATTATTTTAATTCTATTATTCCTTTTGCAATATCACAGCATTAACTAGCCATGAGTCTTTTATAAAGTTGAGTTATCATTTATAAACTATTTGATTATCCTAATACACAGTACATATAAGAAAGATGGGATGCATATTTAATTCTTTCCCTTTTTGTATGTTATAATAATTTTCAGAATGATGACTCTTGCATCCAGCAAAGGTAGCCAAAAATTTGTGTGAATATTAGCATAAAATCATGGATTTTTAGATATTACATGTGTTTCAACCTATTGCTGCCATTGTTCTTATTGAGCTCATTTTACCTCACTTATATGGTAGTCTCTACAGGCACAATAAGAAGGCTGGACTCATGTCATACTTTTTCTACTAAATACCTTAAATCAACCATTTCTTCAAAAATATTTGTGCATTATTTATGCATTATTTGTCCTTTAAGATTATTCATTGTTCTCCTAGACCTTTGCAGTTAACAAAGCTAAAAAACAGATAATTTAGAAAACAATATTAAACTACAAATTCATACTGATATTTCTGAATGAAAGATTACAGATATTAACTTAAATTTTTGTGGCAATTGCATTAGTTGTTTTTTTCTAAATTTCAAAAATTTTATTTGTTGTTTAAGTACAGTTTTCTGCCTTTTACCACCAACCTAGCCCACCCCCCAGCCCTCCCCACCTCCCTCCCATTTCCACCCCTGCCTTGTTATTATCCATGTGTCCTTTATACTTATTACTGTAAACCCTTCCCCTTTCCCCATGAAATTCCCTCCCTTTTCCCTCTTGTCACTCCCAGCCTGTTCTTAATTTCAGTGTCTTTGCTTATATTTTGCTTGTTTGTGTTTTGTTGATTAGGTTCCTGTTAAAGGTGAGATCATATGGTATTTGTTTTTCACCACCTGGGTTATTTCACTTAGCATAATGCTCTCTAGTTCCATCCATGCTGTTGCAAAGGGTAGAAGTTCCTTCTTTCTTTCTGCTGCATAGAATTCCATTGTGTAAATGTACCATAGTTTTTTGATTCATTCATTTACTGATGGGACCTCCGTTGCTTCCACCACTTGGCTATTGCAGATTGTGCTGCCATGAACTTTGGGGTGCATAGGTTCTTTTGGATTTGTGTTTCAGGGTTCTTAGGACATAATCTTAGCAGTGGAATCGCTGAGTCAAAAGGCAGATCCATTTTCAGTTTTCTGAGAAAATTCCATAATATTTTCCATAGTGTTTGTACCAGTCTGCAATCCCACCAATAGTGCACTAGGATCCCCTTTTCTCCACAACCTCTCCAGCACTTGTTGTTTGTTGCTTTGTTTATGATGGCCATTATGAGTGGTATGAAGTGGTATCTCATTGTGGTTTTAATTTGCATCTCTCTGAAAGCTAGGGATATTGAGCACCTTTTCATGTCTCTAGATCCTCTGTACGTCTTCCTTGGATAAGTGTCTGTTCAAGTCCTTTGTCCATTTTTTAATTGGGTTGCTTGTCTCCCTGGAGTAGAGTTGTTTGAGTTCTTTATATATTTTGGAGATTAAACCCTTGTCTGAGGTATCATTGGCAAGTATGTTTTCCCATACACTTGGTTCTCTTTTAATTTTGATACTGTTTTCTTTAGCTGTGCAGAAGATTTTTATTTTGATGAGATCCCTTTTGTTAATTCTTTCCTTTATGTCCCTTGCTCTAAGTGACAATTTTTTAATATTTTTATATATGTATCTCTTACCTCTTATCCTGAAAATTTACTTTTTTAATACTTTTAACATTGATGTTTATATGTTGACTAGTTCAAAAATAATTCTACTAGTTCTACTTACAAGAAGACAAATGAGTATAATTTAAGATTTTACATGTTTAATGAGGATGTATGTTGTTCCTGATAATGTAAGCCCCATTAGGGATGTAATGTCCACTTACTGACTTAAAATACTTATCTATGTGTTTATAATTCTTCTATAAAGAAAAAACTTTAGCTTAGTAACCATTGGTTGACATATAGTTTATTTTCCATTTATTATTTTTGTAAGTTGCTTTGTTTTCCCTTTTTTGTTTGATTTTTAAATTAATGTAAAACATTTGTGTACCTCCAAAGTCAAACTATAAAATAAGTACATTGAGAAAGAGTTTGCTTGCATATTTGTTTTTATGTCCCATTCTCTCCCTCCTCAGTAGGAAACAAGTTTTAATTAGTCTTTAGCTTATTTTTCCATTATTTTTAGAGAATATTAGCTAACATGTGTCTATATTTTTCCCACTTCTTACACAAAAGTGAGTATCTTCATTGTTTAATGCCTTGTACATTCACACACATTGTATTTTTTGCTAGTCCTTCTTAGAAATAGATCCCTAGACACAAGATTGCTAGCTGGTCAAAGGATAAGTCTATACAAAATTTTACTAGTTATTTCCAAATTCTCTTCATTAGTTATATAATTTTTCATTTGAGAAGATTTTGAAAATACAAGTTTCCTAGTCTCTGACCTACTGAGATTTGGATTCCCGGGTGATTTGGATAATGACTAAGGTCTGGGAAGTGCTTCCTAAAGGAAATTTTTAAGGCCAACCTTAAACTAATTACAATTAATTGCTAACTTGATATGTGCTAGGTGCTGTGTTGGACACTGGTGAGAGAAAATCTAAGATAAATATCACATAGTCTCTTTTGGTGACTAGATAATGGAGGAGAAACACTCATAAACAAGTCACTGTGACATGTTGTGACTGCTGGTATAACAGAGATGTATACATAGTGCTAAGGGAGAACCAAAGAGTGAATGACTATCTAGGAAAATGCTACCTGGGATAGATTCAGATATACTGTTCCAAACAGAAGCCGAAGTATGCATTTAACAAACTCTTTTAAAAAATCATTTAATAAAGTGTCCTTCCTGAAAAAAAACAAATCATGAGTCTAACTATGAATATATCCCATCTGTACTCTTATTTACTTAGTTTATTCTTTGGTATAGCTTCCAATTATCAAGTTGAAGCTACCATGGACACCTATGGACACCTATGGACAAGGACACTTTTAGTGTGAAAATGTCCATAATCATGAGCATACTGTGTTGTGTGTGAAATAAATAGTCATTCATGGAGTTGACAGGAGAGAAGATAAAAGTCAATAAAAAGAGAATTATTTATTAAAAAGATCTAATGTTACAAGAACAGTACACAGAATTATTATCCAACTGTGCCTTCCACATGGTATATACCCTTATATATATAGTACATATATACAGACTGTATACAATATATTTAACGATTTCACATGGGGTCCACAGTACCTTAATTTGAATATGCAAAAGTTTCACCTTCATGGAATTTTTAATTGTGAAGAGCATTTTTGTCTTCATAGTTCAATTGACATTATATAAAAATACAGTCTCTTTAGTGATTTAAGACTGTGTGATTATGATCCCATCCAAGAAAAAGCTCACTCAGTATTGCAATGGACAACTAATGTACCTTGATAAGGAATGCTGTTTTGTTTTCTACAAAGTAACAAGTATGCAATATATAAGTACATAAACATTTCAAACCTATTTTTAAAAGTAGGTTTATGATGCAAAATACATATTCTGTGTGTAGAGTAGAAACATCCCGTATCTTTGATTCCTGTAAGAATACAACATCAGACATTCTATATTTAAATACTCTGTCAGATATGTACCATCCATCAGCTAGTTGGAAATACTGGTTAATTTGAATTTGCCATGTACTGACATTACGTCTCTGGGGGCTTTGTTTTATAAGAGTTCCGCTAAGTCATGTATAAAACACCATGGAAAATGAAGAAAATGGTTTGATCAATCAAATATGAAGTCAAAATTATTGCCCATTCTTTAATATTCTTGCTGCATTTTTTCTGATGCACATTTTGCTCCTGGAAGCTGTACTACACTTGAGGAAACCCACAATTTGTCTGCCTAATAGTCAGCATTCCTTTATCTGCAAAGCCAGCCTCTCCCACTACAGAGGAGGTGCTCAAGGAAGGCCATTTGGTCACCATTGTTCACTGACTTCAAGATTCACAATCTTCAGTTTACTGTAACAATCTGTTATCACTTCTTATTTAGTTAGGGGCATCTTGGACATAATTCATCCAAAAGAAAAGGCGTAACCAGCGTAAATAGTTATGCTATGGCTCTGAAACCAATTTTTTTACATATTCAGAACAGAAACTCCAATCTCTCCTCTGATTCTACCAGAATTAACCTTTAGAGCCACCAGTTTGAGCTCAATATGCTTCATTTTGCTTGGTGTTAAAGATGGAAGTTGAATTAACAGTTTTAGATTTTATAAGAGAAGTTGCATTTTATTCTCATATTAACATCACCTGTTAACATCCAGGCAGTTATTTGGGTTATGACTTTGTGATTACTATCCCACAGGCATCTTCTTAGGTGTGATGTGAGCTCTGGAAAGTTCTCATGTTGGGTAGAACTTCTGTGAGATATCACCAAGTGGAAACCTGTAATCTCACTTTCTAACAACCACCTAGGATCAATTAGGTCCAGGTTGACTATTTGAAATAGCAAACGAGGCTCACCTTGTACTGAACCCATGTTTCTACAGTTTAATTAAAAACCAATTTATCCTAGAGATTCTTTTTATTTTAACAGTTGGTAAGACTTTATAAGTGGTATGTGCACATGGAACTGTTTTAAAAAATGAAAACTTATTTGTTATATTTGAATCATTTTAACTTGCAAACTGTATATATATGTAATTATTTGCACAACAATTTTCATTGTCCTTTAAATTATTTGCAATTAAGAGAAAATCTGGGACCTAATTCAACCTGTACTTTGGCAGTAGGTGGGGAAATGGGAAGCTGTGTCTGTATCCATTTCATTTGCAAGTTAGCACACTTTGCAGCAAGTCAGTGTCTGCAGTTTTAATAATCATATTTTTGTGACTTTAAACTATATTTTATTATTAAAAATAAACATTTACTATATTTGCAACTAGATAACATAGTACTTGATGGAAAAACATCATTTAGATTCATTTGGACTCACTTTCTATTTATCTTGCACTAATATAAATGGCTTATTCCCTATCCTAATAACCTGCTCTAAGATGCATATAGAATAGCACATTGACAAATTTTGCTATTTCACTATGCAATCATACAATATTTTTTGAGAATACTTTTATGTACTTATCCTATAATGGACCACACAACTGAAGTATTTTTCATATCTCATGCCGTTTTGTCAATTGAAATATTGGTCAAAGGGAAAATGAAAGAGTAGATTTGGAGTCTCAACCGAACATTTTATTCTTAGTTTTGCATTTGTGTTTGAAACAGATCTGCTAGAAACCATTCACTTAACAAACAGATGGCACACACTTAGGGTCATTAGTTATAAAATCAAATTCCAACATATAAAAAAGTGAAGAATACATTTGACAAAAATTACACTTGCTTAAAAATAATCATTACAAACAATCTGCATATTTTTATTGGACCAAGAACTGTCCTCTCCATTGACAAAAACCAAAGAAAAACCTGCTGAATGAGTAACATTCCCCGCCCCCCCCAACCTCCTATAAGTGCACCACGTGTCGTCCCAAGTTATTAAAGCTGATCTCAGCGTCCTGGATCTCCACTTACACTACACTATTCACTGCTATTATCAAGGTAAAGCAAAGAAAAGCAAATTAAGTCTTCAGTTTTCACCAAGAGGTTGAGGGAATCATCAAAGCCAAGAGCAACATTACTGATGATGAAGACGTGGAGATAATGTGGAGGGTTGACTGAGCACTAGTGATTTTTCCACCTGTGAAAAAAGAGAAGCAATAAGTGGAGCAAATTATTTTGGTTTTACTTGAGCTAGGAAAGAGCTGTTTGTAGGTATGTAAGGTAAATGAGTGCAACACTGGTCCTGTTTCTGATGAGAGTATTTCTAGTATTTATGAAACAAGGCATTGTCTGGGGTTCCCAAATGCTTTACGGAGTACTGTGTTAAGAAGGCAATGTCATGTCCAGCAAACGCATCTGACCAGGAGACTCAGTGTAAGTTTCACCAATGATGCACTGATGGAAAACATCCCACATTGCAGGTGTGATGATAAAGGGATTTCTATAGTGCCTAGTTGAGAGCTTGGAGCAAAAATAATTTATAAAGGTTTGTGGCAATAAGAATTTATAATTTAATTACTTCAGCCAATTTTTCAACTTAGTTGATATCATATCATTTAATTTATTTAAAAGTTTTTTATTGGGTTGAAGTTTTAGTTAAATAGGCTTAAATTCTGGATTCTTACCAAAGCTGGCAAAGGAGATCTATCTTTCATCTAACTTCAAGAAGTCCTTCCTTCTTGAGACCAAGAAGGGAGTTAATGTATAAGGTGTCTGCAGTTAATGTATAAGGTGTCTGTTTGATTAAACTGAGTGATCTATTTAATTAGTTTGAAGTAGTTTCAATATCTCTGCATAATCACAAACTAAGCACTACCCTTAGATCTAATTTTAGGAATGGTTTTCAAGCCAGAAGTCTTCTGAAGTGCCTTCATCTTGATTTATATTAACAAATGCTTAGCACATGCCATGCAGTGTGCTAAGTAAGCCCTCTAAACATATTATCTTTTTTGATCCTCACAACATTGCTGTGCAATAAGTGCTATTATTTATCCCCCTGTTGCAGATGAGGGAATTGGGCTTAGAAAGATTATAAAACTAGCTTAAAGTCACTGAGCTAGGGATTAGTGGAATCAGACACTCTTTTATATTGTCTCTCTCTTAAAACAGTGATTGGCCTTGGTTAAAACCTTAATGATAGATTAGTAATAAAATCTAGCACTCAATTTTGGAATGATTCTTCTGTCAAGGTATACTGTCTAGCCAGGTTAAGTATTAAAGCATGCTGGGTATGATTTTAATTATAGAAATAGAGTCAAATGTTTATTTAAGAGCTGAAGAATCATTTGTTTGGTAGGCCACACACATATAAAAGAAACAAATCTTTGCTTTGAACATTTTTGTAGGTAAGGCACTACTAAAACCTATGAATCCACATATTGGGAGAATATTAGACACATTGTGACTTGTACAGAAAGGCATGATGACAAAGCCTTGCTAGAGTGGCACATGAGTACTTAAATAAAAACTGTGAAAACATGTTTTCTATTTATGTGGGAGTGGCTGTGTCCTTGTTGAATCAACTAAATGGCATTTTGTAAAACCATCTTACTTGCAGAATGCTAAATGGAGTATATATCTCAAATTCCACATAAAATCCACAAAACAAAAACATTATTTTGGATTAATAACACAAAACAAACAAATGAAAATAAAAGAAAACATAAAGCAACAACAACACCGAACTAAATTCTAGTCCCAGCTGTAAAACTAACTAGATATTTCACTTGAGCAAGTCACTCAACTTCTTAGGCTTTTAGTTTTTGAAAAGTAAGGATGAAACCAATCACTGCTCATGTTTTATGGTCTAAGATACATAATAATGTGAGTTTTTACTTTATGGAAACCCAGGAAATGGTTGCACTGAACAAACTATGTTAACTAAAACATAAAAGTTGACCCTTTTGGTTTTTCATGAAATGGAAGTTTTGAGTTAATTAAAATAAAAATGGGAGAATCAAGGTCTTTATAAGTACTTCCAAAATGGGGTTGATCTAATTCAGATGATACTTTAGAATTTGATTGTGTGTGGGAGGAACTTTGGAGTGTTAGAGAAAAATAAACTACTAACTCATGAGATTGCCGTAGGGTAAAATAATATATGAAAATACCTAGTGAAATACCAAGAACATAAGTATAGGGCTCAGCAAAGGCTCTTTGTATTCTTGTTATTAGAAATTTGAGATTATGAAGCAAAGACAGTTGTCATCTATTTCACTTTTCAAAATAGTCTTTAGTCTTTGCAAGTGCTCTTCAAGATAAAACATTCACATTTAAACAGATCAATTGGGAACTAATCAATGTCTGTACATTACTGCCTCTCTTGCTCTTGAAACTATGCTTTTGTAAATGAATTATAAAGTACATTAACTTTGCCTGTGGCCACAACATATTTAAATTCTTAAGTCTTTTTATATGAATTTCTGAAGTCAGATTTCCTAAATCTTATGTATTTTTACTTTTAATATTTCCTTTTGAAATAATTTTAGATGTACCAAAGTAATAAGAATAGAACAAATAATTCATTCTGATTCTTTAAATGTTTATGTTTTATTATTCTTGCTTTATTATTCTCTCTGTAAATATATACTTTTTTTCCTGAACCAGTTCAGAATAAATTGCAGAAAGAATGCACTTTTGCCCCTAAATGCTTTTGTGCATAGTTTCTAAAAATATTTTCTTATAAGGTACAGTATAATTTTCCTAAAAATTAATGTTGCTGTAATATTATTTAATCTATAGACATTTTTCAAGTTTTATTAATTATCTCAATAATATCCTGTATCTCATTTGTATTTTTATGCAAGAGTTTACTTATCAAGGATTATGTCAATAACTTTTTCTTTAAAGTTCCAATGTATCTTCTTATTTTCTTTCCTACATTTATTTCCTATCTCACTTTGTGGCATCAGAAAAATTTATATGTAATACTTGTGGTGTTAAACCAAATAAAGACAAATATGCTTGGGAATGATTGCTCAACAAACAGTGTTTATAACTACTCATTAAGGAAATGTTTATTACACATTTTTTACAAGGCTTTAATGAAAATTGATTAAAACTTTCTTAGGTAGACATTTACATATTTAATTAAATCTGTTGCTTCTTATTTTGACTACCTCCAAGAAATGGTTACATTAATCCAAATTTGTGCCATCTTCCCTTCCTTTAACCAGTTTTCCCTTGATGGTGTAATAACGATGGGAGTGGTGAAGACATGTGGCCTTAGAGACAAGCATTCCTGGATCTGAATACTGATTCTTCCACTTAGTGTGATCTTAGGCAAGATACTCCAATTTTATCTGTAAAATGTGAGTTTGTAATCCCTTCTACCTCATGTGATTGTTACTAAGGTTAAATAAGATAATGTATATAATGTAATTATCACCATACTGACATATAATAAGAGATCAGTAAAAGCTAGAAATTATTAATATTGCTAATAACTATAATTTTTAAATAAATTCTGCAAATCTAATGTGCAGCATGGTGATTTTAGTTAACAATAGTGTACTATATACTTGAAAGTTGCTAACAGAATAGATTTTAAATATTCTCACTACAAAAAAGAAATAGCAGTTATATGATTTGATGAAAGTGTTAACTAAAGTTATGGTGGTAATTATTTTGCAAAATATAAATGCATCAAATTAACACAGTGTACACTTTAAACTTACACAATGTTATTTGTCAAAACTGAATTAAAAAACCTCAAAACAACAAAAATTATGCTCACTAAAATTTGTAATTTATTCTGAAGTCAATAAACATGATCAAATTTTAATGTTAAAAGCAATCCCTTTGAACTTTCCAATTCCTCACTCTCTATTATCTACCAATGAAGTCAGTCAAGACAACAGAGAAATAGGCATGCCAAACTAGAGAAATACCAGTTTATAAGCAATATTTCAAAACCCAAATAGCAAAGTACTGCTTAGGACCAGGAAAGGCAAGGGAGTTTCACTTCTAATAACATTAAGTGAAAATGTAACCTCTTTTCTGGCTTTATGGAAATTCTGCAATTTTGGGCAGACTACCATGGTCTGTGTTAATCAGAGGAAGATATAGAAATTAAAGTGTAGGAGAGAACCTTCAAAATCTCTGAACCATGCAATCTATCATATTAATTTTGATGAGGTTTATATCATATTGATATTTTTGGTAGTCATCAAATTAAGGCTACTATGTCAAAACTTACCTGAATATGATGGTACTCTGATTTGGGAACTAGCTGTTCCATCCCCTCCTTCACTATATGCTCGAACTTCAATAATATAGACACCAGCATCAGGGAGTGGTACTACTGCTTGAGGTTTCTGTGTTTCAATAATTTGATTGTTGCTGTGGCCCTCTTGCCTATAAAAAACCTAGAAATAATAACAGGGGTTTAAATATTTGATATTTAATTGAGGATTTTTAAGGTTAATTGACTGTTTACTGTATGTCACACTCTGAGCTAAGTTCAAGATCTTATAGCTTAGACAGATACACAAGCAAGTGTAATATATGTGCTATATGCTGCAACTAGAAATATATAGAAGGTGCTATGAAAGTACACAAGAAAGAGTCAATTTAGTCTGGGAGCTTTTCAGAGGAGGTGATGCCTGAGCTTACGTAGGAAGAGGTAAAAGGAGATTAAAATGTACATCTAAGCAATAAGAAACCGTATCGTTGGGGTATGGGGAGAAGACTTATGAAAAGACAGGTGAAAAAGGAAGCTAGAGAAGCATGTAGCAAGGGGGCAGACACTTGGGAGTCTTATTCCTGGTTGGTGAAATAAACAGTACTTGGAGCAGCAGTCAAAGCTATCATCTTTAAATTATTTGAAAGAAGTAAAAAAATGATAAATATATAAATAGTATACTCTTAACAATGTAGAAAATGGCTGAGAAATTAAATATTTTATTATTTTTACTTTTACATTTGTTTGCTTTTTGGTAAACTGGCATTTATACACATTGGATAGCAAAGTTAAACCTTTTTGGATATCCATGGTACTAGAATTGAATACGTATTCATGGCAGAGTTTCAGAGCAACAAATTAGGATACAGAATTATCCTGTTTACATATCAAAATATTAAAGTCATAGAGGTTATGTGATTTATACAAGCTCATGTGACTAGTTAGGATAGAAATTACATTATGTTAGTATTCTGATGATAAGCTCAGAGCTATTTCACTATATTGAATTGTTTCTACTCATTTACTTCCAATAAATATTTTTTGTCTAATAATCAAGTAACAGTTAAGATATATTAAAATGTAGTTTTTTTCAGTTTCATCATCTGTGTGCTTTTTCATAATTGTTGGTATAATGACATGATTGATTTGTAATGGAAAGAGCAATGGCTTTGCATCATACGGATCTGGATTCAAAACAAATCTGCAAAATAAAAACAATTTCCTACACATTCCTGTTTGGACAAATGTGGGCAAGTTACTAATATTTCTAAACCTCAAGTGCCTCTACTGTAGAGATAGTAACACTTATTTTAGGGCTTGTTAGGGGAATAAAATGAGAGGATGCATGTAAAATACCTCACACAGGACCTAGTGCGTGGGAAATGTGATAAGAGAAAGCTACTTCTGCTTCATTATTGACAATTGTCAATCATCAGCATTTCACATTTCCTTCATAAAATATGAACTGGCTTTGAAAACTAGACAAAAATTTATACTACTTTCTTATAAAAATGTGTTTTTAGCTTGAACTAACTACATACAAGAAAAATACTTTTATAAAGGTATTACTGGTATTTTTATATATTGAACTATAACTGTATTTGATCTTTCCTTCCACATTCTGGTAATGCATACCCCCTCCATTTCACTTCCTTTAACATTCATGGATTTAAATTTACTTCAGAGAGTAATTTTTGTATAAAAGTATAACACGTGCAATAATGGTAGCTACTGAAGTTCTTATAGGAAAGAAAACCATAGCTTCTATGTAGTTGCAAAGTGCTAAGAGCATTATGGAATATTTATTGGGCATCTTATGTGGGTCAGGCATAGTGCTATATACTGGAGACTCACCAAAGAACAAGACTGCATGGTTTCTGCCCTTGTGGCACTTGTAGTCTAACACACAGTGGAGATGGGTAACAATACAATGAAGTGTGATATTTACTGCAGTAGGAAACATATTTGGTGGCAAAGCAATATACAAAGTGGGTACTTAATCAAGCTTTGGGGAATCAGAAACACTTTTTGAAAGATGTTTATGGCAGGTTCTTTTTGCTTAAAAATGACTTGTATCAGAATTTATGCTTCTCATTTTGACTGTTGCTGTGTAGTGAATTAGAATTCTGATCATCCACATGAGGTAATTAGAAAGAAAATATATGGCAATGTGAAAGTATGTAAATTGGTGAGGATTGACAGGGGAGTGACTATTTTAGCAGACATTGTTATTACGGTTCAATAAATTACAATTTTTATGACAAAGAAAAGTGCAGCTGGTAATGCAAATCTAATTTTGCTGTAAAATCCAGAGTTGAAGAAAAATTTGTGGATCAGTTGAGATTTAGGAAGAAAAGGTAAAAGAAGAAAAAATATCAATTAATGGTAGCAAAAGGAGTTTGAGATTATATGTGGTTTTTATTAATACATCTAGGGAGATGTAGTGCTATGAGTTGGTAAGTATGTATACTACATGAAAAGATACATTAAATTCATGGTTAGTCTTAGGTGTGTCAGAGAATCTTGGCTCATTTTAAAATCCTGATTCAGAAAAGAAGAATAAGAATGAGAGATATAAGCAGGTTAAGGAGTTATCAAGACATTCCAGAAATAGTTATTGACAGTAAGGAGGTCAAGGAGTACTTTGAAAATCTCTATGTTTATAGATTGGCAGTTGTGATTATAGTATCTTTAAGCATACAGGAAACTGTCCAATGTATTGTCAAGACTATTCTCAAATTTTACTTAACAAACTAAAAGCAGTATATTATCCAAAGAGATTTTCCTAAGCAAAACATTAATGCAGAAGTGCTTATTCTCAAAGGCATAATTTGGAAAGAGCTAATCTGTATGTCAGATGGTAACAGAATAATGGGGTGAGTGTGCTTCAGAATATAACAAAATGAATGTTTGCTGGTTCTACTCACAAGTGCCCCTAAAAAGGATGGATCCTATTAAAGGCCTATTCACCAACTGAGCATTTAGGGAATAGTAAATAGAGACAATTACTCTTCATTATAGAGGGTGAGGATTCTGAAACCCCATTGGCAATCGTTGTGTGATAAGAAGTCAGCAAGATGAATGGAATCTGGGTGAAAGGAAGTTCAACCACAGGAGCCAGTGAGAAGCCATTGGCTATAGAGTGGCTGAAAAGCACTTTTAAGAATAGGATCTTGTTTATCCACTCATGTATTGAAGGATACCTAGGCTGCATCTATATCTTGGCTTTTGTAAATTTTCCTACAATGGACATAGGGATGCATATATCTTTTCAAATTAAGTGTTTTCATTTTCTTCAGATAAATCCTCAGAAGTGGAATTGCTAGGCTGTGGTAGATCTGTTTTTAGTTTTTGATAAATCTCCATATTGTTTTCCAGAGTAACTGCATCAAATCTTGTTATTTGCAACAACATGGATAAACCTAGAGTGTATTAAGTGAAATAAGTCAGATAAAGACAAATACCATATATTTTCACTTATATGTGGAATCTAAAAAAAAAAGAAAGCAAACAAACAAAGCAAAACAAGACACATAGAAACAGTGATCAAAATGATCGTCGCCAGAGGGGAAGGGGTGTAGAATGGGTGAAAGAAGTGAAGGTGAATATAGTCAATGATATTGTGATAAGTTTGCATGGTAGCAGGTGGTTACTAGACTTGGTGTAGTAATCACAGTGTAAGGTATATAAATGTGAAATCATTGTATTGCATACCTGAAGCTAATATAATAATATTATATAACAACTATACTTAACAAAATGAACAGGATCTTGAATAAGTCCTGGAGAAATAATGTACAGCATAGTGACTATAGTTAAAAAATTAAAAAGAACAAAATTTTCTTATGGGCAATTTTCAGATGTTTACTTGTGTTATGTGTCTTTCAGTTTACACTCCCTCCTCCAAATTTCCATAAAGCCTGATATATATTTGACAAAATGTATGCTACTTCTTTTCTTGTAAGTTTATTAAATTCTTTTTTAATATATTTTATTGATTATGCTATTACAGTTGTCCCATTTTCCCCCCTTCACTCCCCTCCACCCTGTACACCCTCTCCCACCCATATCTCCCCCTTTAGTCATGTCAATGTGTCATACTTATAAGTTCTTTAGCTTCTACATTTCCCATACTATTCTTGCCCTCCCCCTATCTATTTTCAACCTACAATCTAGGCTACTTATTCTCTGTACCTTTTCCCCCTCTCTCCTCCTCCCACTCCCCTGTTGCTAACCCTCCATGTGATCTCCATTTCTGTGGTTCTGTTCCTGTTCTAGTTATTTGCTTAGTTTCTTTTGGTTTTGCTTTAGGTGTGATTGTTAATAATTGTGAGTTTTGCTGTCCTTTTACTATACATGTTTTTTCTTTATCTTCTTTTCTTAGATAAGTCCCTTTAACATTTCATAAAATAAGGGCTTGGTGATGATGAACTCCTTTAACTTGACCTTATCTGAGAAGCACTTTATCTGCCCTTCCATTCTAAATGAGAGCTTTGTTGGATAGAGCAATCTGGGATGTAGGTCCTTGTCTTTCATGACTTGGAATATTTCTTTCCAGCCCCTTCTTGCCTGTAAGGTCTCTTTTGAGAAATCAGATGACAGTCTGATAGAAACTCCTTTGTAGGTTACTGTCCCCTTATCTCTTGCTGCTTCTAGATTCTCTCCATTTTTATTGTGGCTAATGTAATTATGATGTGCCTTGGTGTGTTTCTTCTTGGGTCCAACTTCTTTGGGGCTCTCTGAGCTTCCTGGATTTCCTGGAAGTCTATTTCCTTTGCCAGAATGGGGAAGTTCTCCTTTATTATTTGTTCAAATACGTGCTCAATCTGTTGCTTTTCCTCTTCCCCTTCTGGTACCCCTATAATTCAGATGTTGGAACGTTTAAAGATGTCCTGGAGGTTCCTAAGCTTCTCCTCATTTTTTTTGAATTCTTATTTCTCCATTCTTTCCTTTTTTTTTTTTTCTTCCTTCTGGTCCACTCTATTGTTTTGAGTCCCAGTTTCCTTCCCATCACTATTGGTTCTCCATGCATCCTCCTTCATCTCTTTTATGGTAACCTGTATTTTTTCATGTAATTTGCGCCTAAAATCAACTAATTCTGTGAGTTTCCTGATCACCAGTGTTTTGAACTGTGCATCTGATAGATTGGCTACCTCTTGGTCGCTCAAAAGGATCAGCCCTGGGGCATTGATCTGTTTTTCTGTTTGAGACAGGCTGCTCCTGTTATGGTGAGGGGCGGAGCCTTAGGTGTTCACCGCGGCTGGGCACCCCAGTCACTAGATTGTGATGTTGCATGTGGGGGCGGGAGGGAACAATGGCAGTAGCTCCCTTCTCCTGGGATCTCAGTCCCTTCCCTGGGATCCTGGGTTGAGTGCTCTGCCCTGGTTCACAATCACAGCCTCACTGGGTCCGCCAGTTGCTGCTTGCGTACTCAGGGTCCACCCGCTGGGATCTTGCGGGCCCTGGATGGCTTACGTGATCCCGGTTGCCTTATGCGCCCAGTTCTCCCTGTTCTCCGTGCTCTGCTCCTCCTCTCAGCCCCTCCTACTGGTTTGGATGAACGGGTCTACTTAAACTTCTTGGCTGTCCAACTTCCATTCAGATAAATTCTCTATCAGTTCTGGGTGTTATTCTGCCTCTAAATTGTTGTTGTTCTAATCTTGGTTGTACGTGGAGGTACGGTGTATCCACCTATGCCTCCATCTTCCCGGAAGTCCCCCTACACTACTTCTGTCTTAATTGTTTTACTATGAAATACTTCAAGCATAGTTAAATAGAGAGAGGATAGTATCAGCCATCATATGTGAGGCTTTTAATTTGTGGGAATCACAGGAAAGAGGCTGAGTAAATATAATATAAAGGGAAGCTCTGAGATTCAGGAAATCAATGAGACTGGAATGGCCATAGACTTTAGGGTCCTTGAGAAACTGGAGAAAAACATACATGGGCTTCAGAATTCCACAGAGCATGGGACACAATATGAATCCAAGTGTACCTGTATCTCAAGAGTCTGGAAAGCCCTATCTGATATCTAAGTTGAATAACCAAACAAAAACATCTGTTTATGTTGATGGATACCTCTAGCTGGGACAAAAATTAATGCATTTATTGCTCCATTCTAGCAGCACTTGGGGATACAAAGGTGAGTAAGACAGGGTCCTGGCCTTCACTCATACATAGCCTGATTGGAGAGACAGTCACATATGAAGAGGAAGAGCAATGACAGAGATGAAGTATCCAAGCTGTGAACAAAGAATAGGTTCATTTGACCGGGGACACCATTGTTAAACCTCATGTATTCTGCAGGTCATATGGTGTTTCTCTTCTCAGCTGAGAGGTGCCTAAATCCAAATGGGTCTTCCAGGTAACATATGCTTTCATCTAGCTCTTCTTGTGTTCTATGTGCCACTCCAGTTTGGGAGATTGCTTGCTGTAAATCTAATGATAGATTTGTTTTTGGCTGGTCTGTCCCTCTTATTGGTCATCCTGCTATCCCTAATCATTGAAGAGTATATTTGCTTTGGGGGACAAGTTGTGAGGACAGAGGGAATGGTATAGAAAAAAAGGACTAAGAAAACAGTTCAGAAAATAGCTTACCTGCCCTCCTGCAAAAGGTCTAATTTAATATCCCTGAGGATTATGATAGATTGGAGTGTGCGTGTTTGAATGTGAGGGTGGCTGCTATCCATACCGATTACAGTCTGTGAGAAATGCTGTGGTGTGTGTCTCAAAATAATCTTACTGGATATTATTGTACTTACCTTAAAAATAGATTCCACTTTTACTTCTTGTTTTTAAGCTTTGGGATTTTCTCACTTTATATACAAAATATTACCATTTCTGGTAGTTGAAAAGTCAGCTAACTAATGCTTTTCAGTCAAATTTTACCATTGAAATATGTTTCAATTCTGCTACAAATAATATTCAACTAGTGATTCTGTCTGGACTTTAAGACAACAAATAGAATCTGATGTATGGACTAGAATTTAAAATTCAGCCAACTCAACATATAGCTTACATATATTTTAAAATCAGAGACAAAGTTTTATTCAGGAACAACTATCTAAACATTTTCATATTTCCAGATCTCTCACTGACACAAAACAGGATGACCCTATGTGAAATGTTATATCTATTTTGGAGCTTTCTGCCTCTCTCCATGAACTCTTTTCCATGCACTGTGCTGCCCTTAGCATTTTTTTCTTTTCTGTTCCTATGCTAATAGAAAATCTTTCCATCAAATTAAGTCATCCAGTCTTTGTCCTCTGCCAGTACAGCATGTCTTCAAGGGAGAGAATGCCGGGGCACTCTGCCTTAGCTCTGCTGGTTCTGACACTGCTTTAGAGGCCCTCTACTCGAATCGTTGCTGCTTTTCCTACCCATTCCTTCCTTTCCTATGCCTTGTGCAGCAGAAACTGATTCTGATCACTGTGGCTTCCTCACTGCAGAAGCGCCCTTTCTAGGGATACAGATAGAAAATGATGGAGAAAAAACTGGTAGGTTAATGAGTCTTTTTATGCCTTATTAATTGTACATCTTCACAATAACAGCTTTTGAGACGAGTGTCTACCCAAGAGAGTAAAGAAACACTGACCTTGTAGCCCATGACTTCAGATTCGTTGGCTAACGGTCTGACAGGTTCCCAGCCCAGAGAAAGCTGAGAGCCTTGCTGCTCCCACCTGAGGTTGCTAGGTGCTTGACTAGGGGCTGCAAAATAAAAAGGTAAAGAACTGACAAGGAGTCTTAAATACATTTTCTCACTTAAATCCTTGCCTTTTAGTTTTGTGTGTTTAATAGTTGGCTGACACCATAGGCTTCCTTCCAGCTAAGGAAGGTTTTGCTCCGGGAGTGTCATTTTAATAGTTCCTCTCCTGAGCTTTTAAACCTGGCTCCTTTTATCTCCTTTTCATGTCAAAATCGCTTAGCCTTGTTTCACAGGAAGATAACCTTTATCTCCTGTGAATGCAGAATTTTCTAAGCTAGTTTTGGAATTCAGATCTAAGCAATGAAGCATGACTATGAATCAAAACTCCCCTTCAACTCTGCTTATTATGTACCTCACATGGCTTTCAGAAATGTTAAAAGATGAAAGATGTTTCCCTTTAGTCTGAAACAAACAAAAAGCCCAGGTCACTTACGGGATTTCTTGGTAGTTGCACTCACTTCACTGCTAGGTGGCCCATATCCAGCTCCATTATAAGCCCTCACTGTGAAGTGATATAATGTATTTCCTTCTAATCCTGTCAGGATGACAGATGACTCATTTCCCCTAGTTTTGATTGTTTCTGCTGCATCTTCTTGTTCCACATCTTTTCGATAACTAACCTGTCAACAAATTATCACATGACAGATTAATTTTAAAATTCCCTCTGTGCTTGTGATCATTTGAACTTTAAAAAAATTTTCTCACACCCATCTGTGGGAAATGACTCCTGTATCATTCAATTAAGAGGTCCTACTAAGGAGGCCAAAATCACAGTCTTAGTCACCACCCAATTGCATCTATGCTGAGCAATATTGAGCAAAGCAGCAAAAGGTGCTACTTGCAGTTTGGTAGCATGAAGAACATTAAGGAAGAATCATTCAAAGAAATTGAAGAAGTGCTCTTCTCTCAAAGGCCATCAGAACAATTTACCATTCAAAGTCATGGAATTTGAGTGAATTATCTGAGACAGAAGAATGAAGAATTTCCTCTTGGTCCTGGCATAAAGGTTAATCATACCAGGTGTATGGGTTTAATAGAGAAGAAGTGGCAGAGCCCTCATGATAGTGGTCTAAATGTAGAAAAATCACCTTGTTACATGATGGGGGTGTGGCACAAAGGGAGAGGTGTTGTCACAGCACAATTTGTGCATTGAGATGACTTTTCGTGGTTATGAACTCATGAGGCTGGTCTCATACCAAACTTGATTCCTTTGAGAGATTTAGTAGTTGCTTCTGTGTACCTAAAGCTTAACTTTTTCAGACACTAAATCTTAACTATGCATAAGTGCATGGAGGAACAGTTTTTACTGTGGCTAAGATAATGGAAAAGTAGTTCTCTTTTTCCCAATTAATTGCTGTGGTGAAAAAAGTGTATCACTGAATACATTTCATCCTCTTTCAAGTGCTTGGTCTACTGTAAAGGCTAGAAAGCCAAACACCACATTTTTCATGTTCTCTTTCAGGCATAGTTGCTGCCATATAATGTGGGCAGTGAGGAGTTTATTTGAAACTTGAGCTATTCTAGAACATGCTTAGCACTGTCATTTCCTGTTGTGGCTATAGGAAGTCAGTATAAGATCTTATCTCTCAGAAAAAATAATATTGCATCACCATGCTCTATTAAAGTCCTCTACTTGCCTAGATGCTGACTGGAGGCACAGGGAGTGAGAAATGGGTAGAGAAGGAAGGAAGTCACAAATTGTAAGTGCAGCTTTATGAAGTAAAGACTGTAATAGCTACATTTTCTTCCTTGTACTTCTTCATATATAGCATTAAATAACTCAGGTACCTTCCTTTCTTCTGATGTTTATATATAAAGAGCTATGGGTAGGTAACTTTCTAATATATTCATTAAAGAAGGAACAAACTTTTACCCTGAGATAGACAGACTGACTGGCAGAAGTTTCTTTGGGTCTCACTCTCAGGGAGATAGTGAGTACATTTTCATTTGTATGAGATATTTACACTATGTCAGTATGGAACATCACCATTGCTAATTGTTGCTTTTGGGGAGTTGTTGAATTGGGAAAAGCATGTATATGGATACTGAATAACCAAAAGGATATGGTACATTAGTGTTCAACATCCATTTCATATTCATTCTAGTGTGTCTTCTTGTACTAAAGAAGATGGAGAAACAAAAACTATATTTCCAAGAGTCCCTTGCAGTTAGGGATTTCATTATGCTTTAGGGTCAGCCGGTCAGATGCACATGCCTGATATTTGAATGTAGAAGTGAGATGGAGGTTAAATGTCCACGGCTTCTGCTTTTCTGCAGGCAAGCATAGTAATGGAGTCATTATTTTTCCTTCTTTCCCCCTGCTGTGGCAGCATTAATGAATGACTTGCTATCTAACCATTAGCTTTATAGGAGTCAAGAAGCAGGGCACAGGACATCTATTTTGTTGGTGCAAATCACAGCAAGCATGGTGAGATTCTACAACCGACAAAAATAGCAGAAGCCTCCAGATTATAGTAGCTTCCTGAATGTAGTGCCATCCTGATCATAGTGGCTTCCAAAACATGGCAGTGGAGTGTGCTTCTGGGGTTTGTGGCTTCCTGCTTGTAGAGGACATCTGCATCTTTCTTCCCTTATGGCTTGACCCTATAGTTTGACTTTATGTAGTCATTCTTGAAAGATCACCTTTAAGTCTGTTATTTTAACTCAGTAATTTCTTAACCATTTAGCACCTATAATAAAATCTTCTTAAAGTAATTGAAGCAGTTTAGCTCTTTACCCTGTGTATATATCAGAACCCTGGGTTCTCTAGAGGATCTGTGAGATCCTCACAGATCTCTAATTTATATAGAGATCTAATTTATATATAATTCATTAGAGATATATATCTCTAATGTATTTTAAAAGGTTGCTATGATAATCAAATTCCTACTTCACATCTCTGTCTCTACACAGAGCTAACTGCCATACAGCCGAATGACTAAACTTCAGAAATTGGTTTGATTAACCTGGACTCCTCTAACACTGTCTTTTATATGATATTGGCCCCATTACTCCCAATTTTGAGAACTGACTTCTCTTGCTTGGCTTTTGAGCATATTTTTAACTAAAGAAATCTAAGTTATTTTGAAAATATAAAATAGACTGAGATGCCACTGGATGAACAAACTCTTATTTTCCCTTTCCAGTGATATATATGATTTCCAGTTCTCTGTTTCAATTTTTTTATGGGTTAATTATTTTAAATTAATGGAATATATCAATTTGAAGGAGTTGAGTTTGATTACATTAAGCAAATCACAGGTTTTGATACAAATATAAGTTTTAATACAAATTCTTGACTTCTAAATATTGAATGTTTGATATTCTGATTAATCACCAAAAAATTAAAAAGATAAAATATTTCCCAAGCAACTGATTGTGAGGGGAAAAAAACAATCCTACCATCACCAGGTAAAACTTAGAAGAAAATCTAAAAATATCCACACATCATACCTTTCTAGCATGTAAACAAAGAGGCATTTGGGGAAGCCTTCATCTGAAAGTAGGATTAGGATTGTTGGATTCTACACATTTGGTTTTTTGTTGTGTCTGTGAGCTGAAGGACTTCATTTGGAAGTAGAGTTCTCTATTCAAGGTGGCAGAGCAGGTAGCAATTACAGTCATTTCCTCCCAGGACTGTATAAAAATTGCAACTGAATTATAGAACGATCAACCTGGATAACCAACCACCTGAAGACTAGCTAACCAGAAGTCCTATAACTAAGGATATACAGAAGTCACATTGACACTGGTAGAGGGGGCAGAGAAGTGAAAAGGGCTGGATTCACAAACATGTAAGGGGTTGAGAATCCAGAGAGATATCACAGCTGCAGAGGTCTGCCCTGAGGAGCAAGGGGACTCAACTCCATGCCAGACTCCTTATCACATGTCCTGGGAAGAGGGGCCAATATAACATCTGGCTGTGAAAATCAGTGGGGTGAGTCTACCAATGTATGTGAGGCAGGAGACTGCTAGAAACCCAGACATCCTCTTAAAGGGCAAACACACAAAATGTTGCTCACAGGCACTCATCTTGGATTCTAGTGGAGGGATGGCAGCTCATAGGGAACTAGAGTCATACAGGGAGAGACTGAGTTGTGTGGCTTTGGAAAGACAGGTAGAAGGACAGTTGTCAATGTCCTTGTGTTGAGTTCCTCTCCCAAGCATCCACAAACACCATCTTTCTTGTGTTGAGCTCATCCCTCCATATGGCATTAGCCTGGGGAGCAGCACTAGGGCCACCCTGTCAACTCCCTGGGGGCCCGTCCCTCCTACCTGGTGCACACAGCTGAGGTATATGCTAGAGGCAGCAAGACTAGGCCCATAGTGCTGTTCTTGTAAGGCTCTCAAGGAAATTGTCCAACTCTGGAGGTGTCAGAGACACAGGGAGAGACTGAGTTGTGTGGCTTTGGGATTAGCGCATTTTTTCCTTTGCACACTTAATTGGGACCATCATTCCTGTACAGAGCCCACCCTCCACACAACTAAATCTTAATATATTTTAGCCTTATGAACTCTACTGACCTCATTCTGATGACTTCCTTAGACCCTGCCCTACCACAAGGTACATAGATAGGCCCAGGTGGGTGGTGGCTAGCCTTAGTGAATCCTGAGACTTTTGCTGACTGACTTCAGACCCAGCATTGACATCAAGTTTGAATATGTATCAATCTGGTGAATATTCAACCCTACATGGTGACTCACTAAGAACCTGTCTCACAAAACTAGCATACCACCAGAAGCTCTTTCAGTGACTGAGGCTAACAGGAAGTTGGCAGGTGGAAACAGATTTTGGGGTGCTTTGGGACTTTTGCTAAACTGCCCAGGCTCAGTACTAATGGAAGCTGGACTTGTTATGCAGCTAGGACCTTTCCATGTGCTCCTAAGCAGAACAGAGGCAGCCAACAATCATGGACCACTCAGTAGCTCCTAACAAGTAGCTCAAGGCAAGTCACAGGAAGCATCTGAAATTGACCTGTGTAAGTCTCTCCCAAGAGGCCACAGAATGACAAAACTGGTGGTGAACTTCAGACCACATCAGAACACAACCTGATTAGCTCCACAAGTGGCCACCAAAAAGGAAACCTGGAAGGCACCGTATACTGCAAGGACAAATTTTGCTCTGTGGAGTTAGCCTTTATACAGCAGCTCATACCCTGTGGTTGGGATCAGTGTGACAGTCAGACAGCCTGTGGGTCAACCCTACACATGGATAGGCCACCAGAAATCAAGATTCCACTACAACAAAAAGGCTAACAAAACCCACATGAGGGACACTCCTGGAACACCTTGTTCATGTGATCAGAAAGACTATACCAGTAAGCTCTACCAGATACCTACTATGTAAACTCACACTACCAAGACTGAGAGACTTAGCAGATCTACCTAATACAGAGAAAAAAGTACAGAGAAGCATCCAATATGGGGAGACAAAGAAACATGCCTGAATGAAATAATAGGAAAAATCCAGAATAAAAGAACTAAATGAAATGGAGGCAAGCACTCTACCAGATACATAATTCAAAGCAATACTTAAGGATTTTCAAGTAATTTAAGAAGAGAGTAGATGAACTTAGAAGTTCAACAAAGAGATAGTAAATATAAAAATGACATGAAAACCATGAAAATGAAGAATATAATATCTGAAATAAATAATACACTAGAAGAAATCAATAGCAGGTTATATATGCAGAGGATAACATCAGCAATTTGGAACACATGGTAGCTGAAAACACCCAAGCAGAGCAGCAAAAGGAAAAAAGAATTTAAAAAATGAGGATAATTTAAGGAACCTCTGGGACAACATGATATCTAACAACATCTGCAGTTTAGGGATACCAGACTGAGAAGAGAGAGAGCAAGGGACTGAGAACCTATTTGAAGAAATAATCACTGGAATTTCCTAACCTGGTGAAGAAAAAAGACACACAAATCTAGGAAGTGCAGAGACTCCCAAACAAGATGAACCCAAAAAGGCGCACACCAAGACATATCATAAGTAAAAGGACAAAAGTAAAAGGCAGAGAGAGAATCTAGAAGCAGTAAGAGAAAGAGAGTTAGTTACTTACAAGAGAGCTTCCATAAACGCATGACATGATTTGTCAACAGCAACATGTAAGTACAGAAAGAATTGGCATGAAATACTCAGTGATGAAAAGCAAGGACCTGAAATCAAGACTACTTAACTCTGCAAGGCTATCCATTAAAATGAAGGAGAAATAAAGAACTTTCAGACAAGTAAAGCTAAAGGAGTTCATCACTACCAAACCAGTATTACAAAAATATTAAAAGGACATGTTTAAAAAAAGAAAGACAAAAACATAAATATGAAAAATAAAGATAAATATATACCTATTAATAATCACTGCAAATGTAAATGAACTAAATGCTCCAATCAAAAGTCACAAGGTAGCTGAATGGATAAGAAAACAAGACCCACATATATGCTGTTTACAAGAGACTCACTTCAGATTGAAAGACACACACACACTGAAAGTAAAGGGATGGAAAAGATACTTCATGCAAATGGAAACAAAAAATAGCTGGAGTAGCAATTCTTATATCAGACAAAATAGACTTTAAAACAGTGGCTATAATAAGAGACAAAGAAGGACACTATATAATGATAAAGGGAAAAATCCAACAAGGAGTAACCCATGTAAACATTTATGCCCCCAACACAGGGGCCCCTAGATATATAAAGCAAATCATGATGGACATAATGGAAGACATATACAGTAACATAGTCATAAAAGGAAATTTTAATACTCCATTTACATCACTGGATTGATCTTTCAGACAGAAAATCAAGGAAACGATGGCCTTAAATTACATATTTATTAATTGAAAAATTTAATTGATACTTTATGAGCTTTTCACCTCTAAAGCATCACAATATACATTCTTTTCATGTATACATGAACTATTTTCCAGAAGAGATCACATGTTAGGCCACTCAAGAAGTCTCTTTAAATTTAAGAAGATTGAAGCATATCAAGCATCTTCTGAAACCACAATGGTATGAAACTCAAAATCAATTACAAGAAAAAAGCCCCTGAAAAACACACAAATAGATGGAGGCTAAATATCTTACTGCTAAACAATGAATGGGTTAGCAATAAGATCAAAGAAGAAATAAAAAATATTACCTTGAAACAAATGAATTGTGTCCCAACATCTATTGGGGCACAATGAAAACAATCCCAAGAGGGAAATTCATAGCAATGCAGGCCTATGTCAAGATAAAAAGAAAAAACCTCAAACAATCTCATCTTTTACCTAAATAAACTATGGGAAGAAAAACACAGCCCAAAGTGAGTAAGAGGAATGGAATACTAAAGGTCAGAATGAAAATAAATGAAATAGCATCTAAAAAAATCAATACAAAAGATCAATGAAACCAAAGCTGATTCTTTGAAAAGATGATGAAGATGAATAAACCTATATAGCCAGACTCATTGTGAAAAAGAGGGAGAACCCGAATAAATAAAATGAGAAATGAAAGGGAAGTGGCAATTGTCACCACAGAAATACAAATAATTATAAGAAAATACTATGAACAGTTATGTGCCAACAAATTAGACCATCTGGAAAAATGAATAAATTCCCAGAAACATACAATCTTCCCAGACTGAATCAAGAAAAAACAGGAAATCTGATTACATCAATTATAACCAACAAAATCAAAGCAGTAATAATAATAATAATAAAACTCCCCCAAAATGTAAGTTCTGGACAAACACAAAGCTTCACAGGTGAATTTTACCACAAATTCAAAGAACTAACACCTATCTCAAACTATTCCAATAATTTCAATTGGAGGGAAGACTCCTTAACTTATTTAACAAGGCCAGCATTACCCTGATTCCGAAACCAGATAAAGACAAAACAAAAAAGAAAATTATAGGCCAATATTCCATGATGAACATAGATAAAAATCCTCCACAAAATATTGACAAAACAAATTCAGCAATACATTAAAAAGATCATATACCATGAACAAGTGGAGTTTGTTTCTGAGATGCAGGGTTGGTTAATGACCACAAATCAATTAACATGATATAGCACAGAAACAAAATGAAGAATAAAAATCATGTGATCATATCAATAGATGCATAAAAGCACTTCACAAAATTTAGGACCCATTTATGATAAAAATAACCTTCAACAAAATGAGAATGGAGGGAACATACCTCAACATAATAAAGACCATATATGACAAACATACAGATGACATCATAATCAACAGGGGAAAACTGAAAGCATTTCCTTTAATATTGGGAACAAGACAGGGATATCCACTTTCACCTCTCTTATTCAACATAGTACTGGAAGTACCAACCATAGCAATCAGACAGGAAAATTAAAAGGCTAAATTGGAAAGAGAAAAATAAAACTGCCATTATTTGCAGATGATATGGTACTATATAGAAAGAATCTAAAGATTTCACCAAAGACCTACTAGAACTGATAAATGAATTTAGCAAAGCTGCAGGATAAAAAATAAATATTCAGAAACAAGTTGCATTTTTTATGCACAAATAATAAACTATCAGAAAGAGAAACTAAGATAATAATCCTATTTATAGTGGCATCTAAAAACTAAAATAACTAGTAGTGAATTTAAACAAGCAGATAAAAAACCTGTACCCAGAAAATTATAAGACACTGAAGAAAAGCACACAGAGAAAACACAAATAAATAAAAGCATACACTGTTCTCATGGATAGGAAGAATTAACATAATTAAAATATCCATACTACCCAATAACGTCTATAGATTCAACACAATTTCCCTCAAAATCCCAATGGCATTTTTCACAAAACTAGAATAAATAACCTCCCAAATGTATATGGAACCACAAAAGGCCCCTAATGGTCAGTCCAATCTTGAGAAAGAACAGAGTTAGAGGTGTCACGCTACCTGATATGAAAGTATACTTCAAGGCTATATAGGATTCCAGCAATGTGGTACTGGCATAAAAATTAACATGTAGTTCAGTGGAACAGAATAGAGACCAGAACTAACCCAATTTCTGTGTGGTCAATTCATATATGACAAAGGCATTAAGAATATAAAATGGGATAAATACAGTCTACTTAATAGATGCTGTTGGGAAAACTGGACAGATACAAGAGATACATGCAAATACAAAACTAGACCACCCTTTTATGCCATATACAAGAATAAATTCAAAATAGATTAAAATATTAAATGTAAGATTTGAAACCCTAAAACTCTTATAAGCAAACATAGGCAGTAAATTTTTACATTTTCATTTCTTTTGGCAATATTCTTTTCTGATATTTTTCCTTGTATAAGAGAAAACAAAAAAAAACAAACAAACAGGATGACATCAAACTAAAAATTTTTTCCACAGCAAAAGAGACCATCAACAAAATGAAAAGACAATCTACTGAATAAGACAACATATTCACCAGTGATATACATGATAAAAGGTTGATATAAAAAATTTATAAAGAACTCAGACAACTCAACATTCAAAAGGAAATAATCCAATTAAAAAGTGGCAGAGGTCCTGAATAGACACTTCTTCAAAGAAGACGTACAGCTGGCCCATAAACATATGAAATGATGCTCAATGATGCAAATCACCAGATAGATGCAAATGAAAACCACATGAGATATGACTTCACAATTGACAGAATGACTATCATTGATAAATCAACAAACCAGTGTTGGCAAGCATGTTAAGAAAAGGGAACCTTCAAGCACTGTTGGTGGAAATGCAGATTGGTACAGCCACTGTGGGAATAATATGGAGGTTCTACAAAAAACATTTAAAAAGTGGAATTACTTTATGAGCCAGTGATTTCACTCCTGAGTATATATCCAAAGAAACCCAAAACACTTATTTAAAAGAATATATTTATCTCTTTGTTTATTGCAGTGTTATTTACAATAGCCAAGCTATGGAAGCAATTCAAGTGTTCATCAACAGACAAATGGATAAAAAAGTGGTGGTGCATAAGTACAAAGGAATATTACTTGGTCATAAAAATGGATGAAATCATACCATTTACAACAACATGGATAGACTTAGAGGTCATTGTGTTAAATAAAATAAATCACAGAAAAAATACCATATCATTTCATTTATATGTACAATCTAAAAACCAAAATAAACCAACAAAATTTAAAAAAGACATAGATACAGAGAATAGACTGGTGGTTGTTAGACTGGGGGGGTGTTGCAGAAGAAGGGTAAGAAAGGTGAAGGTATCGAGAAATACAAATTGGCGGTTACAAAACAGTCATGGGGATGTAAAGTACAGCAGAAGGAATGGAGTCAATAAGAGTGTAATAACTATGTGTGGTGCCAGGTGGGTACTAGAAATATCAGGGGATCATTTTGTAAAGTATTTGATTGTCTAACCACTATCCTGTGCACCTGAAACTAATACACCATGATATCTAATGTAAACTGTAATTGAAAAAGTAAAACTTAATGAAAAGAAGTTGTTACTTTCACAATGAAATAATAATTACTTGCTGTTTTTATTTTTTTTATTTTACTTTGATAGAGGATTAAAACAGAAAAAACATATTTGGAATTTAACATAATGCTTCTTCAGTGATTCTTCAATTGTTATTGAGGTAATACCAATTCATAAGTCATGCATACCTTCTAAAGTTGTAATTCTTCATTTAAATTTTCCCCCTTATTCAATGTCTATCCTAACCCATAAACTTTGAACTCTATATGAGATTGGTTGAATTGAAGTTAAAAACTTTTTAAAAAATACAAGTATCTAAAACTAGACATGTAGATACTATCTTATCACCCTCATACAATTGTTTTTGTGTATATCCTTTCTTATATTTTGATTACATATGTTTAATATGATGTGCCTGTAATTTTGTTCTCCAATATTATAGTTATATTCAGTACATAAATATTTTCTCTTTTTAAAAACAATGTTGTATTATATGCCTGTGCACTATGTGTTATTTAACCATTGTCTTATTGTGAAACATTTGGGTAGCTTCTAACTTTTTCTCTTTTAATTACAATGTTGACATATTATCTTCATGTATATCATTTTCCACATATTGGGTTAATTCCCCTATATAGAATCCCAGACAGGAAATTATGGAATCTACAATTATAAATTTTTATACTTTTTGATACAAAAATGACACAGTGGTTTTAAATACTTGGTACTGCTTGCAACTTTAATACCCTACAAAAGTGTATGAGTCTAAGAGTTATCCCATACTATTTTAAGCTCTAGGCAGATCATGGATTTAGAGCCAAAAAATCTATATTTTAATCTTAGTTTTCATATCTGTAAGCGGTATATACAACGGAACAAGTTACTTAACCACTGAATCATTATATGCTTGTTTATAAAACAGGTAAAATACTACTTATCTAAATTTTATAAATATTTTTAGACAACTGCCCTATTGTCCCTCAACTACTTGAACTATTCTATTTCTAGATGTTTTAATATTTCTGATTTTGTCATTTAGCCTATTACTTTCCTTTTTTTGCTGCCCTTCATAGTGTTTTTATTTCTGATTTTATCTTTTAAAATTGTTTTTATTTAAACTACAATGATATAATGATATGTGATATTATTAGTGGCAGGAGGAAGTATGACTTTGGAGTCAGTGAACACACCTAAGAGTGTAGATTTATACCTACATCTTCAGGATGGCTCTTCTTAGTTATTCTATTTTTCCAAATTTGATTTTCAATAATAATAATAGTAATAATAACTATGTAGATAGTATATTTAATTATCTGGTACGATGATTCTAAGGTATTCATGTCTCACACAATCCAGTTCCCTTACAGGAAGCTACAAGATCTAAAGTCCATGACTGATGCAACATGCAGCTGATGGTTTCTGGATGAGTGGTGAACTTTCCCCTACTTCTGTCTTCATTTAGTAAGGGGAGTTCACAGCTTCTATCCTATGACTGAATGAAGACAGAGAAATAGGGGAAATTCCAAATATATAGAATTCTTTCTAATATTTTATCTTCTATCCATTTTTTGTTACCTGTCATGTTTTAAAAATACAATTAATAGCTTCTGTATTCATTTATTCCTATATTTTCTCATTCAATATTGTACTCCTGAATTTAAGAACACAGTTATATTTTCTGCTGTTATTTATGTTGCAAAAAAGAAGTCTGATTTTTGTACCATTGAAAGTTCTTAAAAATTATTAATTGAATTATTCATTCAAAAATGAATAATTTTTGAATATGTAATAATCCTTGAATAATTCTTGAATATGTATTATATGCTAAACCATATGCCCACAGGCAATTGGGGATTAATGATGAGTCAAAGAAGACATAGTACAGGCAGGACATGGTGGCGTTCTGGGCAGTGACACAATCTGTGCAATGTACTACAATGGTGGTTACATGTCACTATATATTTGTCAAAACTAGACTGTACAACACCAAAAGTGAGTCCTAATTGAAACTCTGGACTTTGGTCAGTTGAGGTTCATTGACTATAACAAATGTACCACCCTGGTGGGCTATGTAGATAGTAGGGGAGATGACATGGGGGTCGGGGGGGCGGGATATGGCAGAACTCTCTCTAGCTTTTGCTCACTTTTTTCTGTGTACCTAAAACGGCTGTTAAAAAGTTTATTAATTAAAAAACATAATAGCCAAAATAGCCACTGAATGAAAAACTGCACAAATGTGAAATTGAGGTTCTGACAAACTACCTATTGCTAGATATCTGCAATGTAGGACGGGACTCAGTGCAGAGCAGCTGGTCAGGGACAACAGCTTCACTAAGACAGAAACATTGAACTTTGACGGAGAGAGGAGTAGGAGCTAGGTGGGCAAAGAGGGAGGGAAGGCAGGGGAGCAGTGTGTGCAGTCTGAGGGGAGAACAGGGTGCATGCAGGCCTGAGGAGGGTCCAGTTAGCCTTGTGTGGAGGCTGAGGGTGAGGATGCCTCCGTTTGAAACTGGAGACCAAGGACAGAGTGAGATCCTTTGGTGGGAATATACATGGAACATGGTCAAGTTTGTGTTTTGAAAAAAATCACTCAGCAGTTGAAAGTTTGTTTTAAAAGTATATGTCTAATCACTGCTTTGCTAAAAAGCCTCCATATTGCACTTAAAATCAGTCCCCAACATTTCACCATGGCTTACAAGGCCCTACCTGAGACGGCCTCTGAGCACCCCTCCGGCCTCTCAACTTTTATCCCATTGCACTTTAGTCACCATCTTCCAGCAAAACAGGCCTCAGACTCATTCAGATCCCCAATTCAGAGCTTTTGCATTTCTGATGTCTGGGGGCTTCTTTTCTCCAAATGGCTATTTCCTTTTCAGCCAAGTTTCAGCTTCACCAAGAAGCCTCATTTGGCCACTTCTCTAAAGAAACCATCCCTCCCTTAGTCACTCTTTTTACATTATTCTGAGTTTTATTGTTATTATTACTTGTAGTTATCACTATATGAAAATACTCTAATTTATCTGTTTAATTGTTTATGTTGGCACCTAGAGGCACTCTGTAATTCGTTTTAGTGAATAAATGGTTGCAATATGGAGAAGAGATTGGAAAGGGACTGGAGCAGATGTGAAGAGCAGCTAGGAGGCATGGCCGGAGGCTACGTAAGAAGCCTGAACGGGGTTAGAGTGGTGGACATGGAGACAGGTCTGGAGCCAAGTATTTACAAAATACCATCAACAGACTTTGGTGACAAATTAGTGTGGGCATGACAAAGAAGGGGTTGTTAGATTTCATATTTCCTGAAACTCTGGGATTTCTCTACTTTAAAGGCAAGGATTTTTGTTGTTACTTTCACTTGCTGGACTTTTGTTTTTTACTTTAAATTGTTGTTGTTGTTATTGCTTTTGCTCCAAGTATTCTGTTGTCTTGGCAGATATCTACTGTTTATGGGTCAAAATTTTTTTTCGTCTTTCATGTCTGCCATCTTCTTTCTCACCTTAAAATGAAACTTCCTTATTCATTTACTTTGCATTCTCAGATTACTTCCCAAGTTTGTGCTCAGAAGCACTGGTTTAAATATTTAGTAGTATAAAATTTGCATTTCATTGCTTCTAATGAATATTTTATTTTAGTTACTTTGGTTTTGATTTTATTGCATTCTCTTCACATCTTAGATCTCTCTTTAAATATAGAAGAAATAGTCTCCCTTTTTCTTATTGATATTTAGAATAATATGTTTAAAATTTTTCTTTTGATTTATAATAAAATTATATGAAAAGATATTCATACTGAGCCTTTTGCATCCTTCCTTTAGAGAGTTTTCTTCTGTTTAATCATTCTTGGATCTTACCTAACTGATTTTTTAAGTGTTCTAAGAAAGACTGAATGTTTATTTGAAAGGTGAGACAACCATCGCTAGACTGTATTTTCTAGACCAGAGGCCTATGCTGTGCAGGTAGACACCAAGTTGTTAGTGCAAACCTCTATTAGTATTCTCTAAACAACACAAAGAAATCTATCCATGCCTGAGGTGAGAGACAAAGATTCATGGGTGACTTCAGTTTGTTTCATTGAAGAAAAAGATAAAGGAGAAGGAGGCCAGAGGCTATTTCATTGTTTGCTTTAAACTAGAAGATGGGATTTTGAGGCTGAGGCACTGTATAACGTCGAAAGGAAAGAAAAACCTAGAAAATATTACTAATACATTTGTTTCATATCCCTCATTGTGATTGCAATAAGGATTCTGTGTTTTCTCATGGTTTCATGGTTACATTAAGGGAAATTAAGAAAAACTTGTTTATGTGCTTCCATTCAACTCATTGGCATTCCTAAATTCATAAGTTGTAACTAATATAAACCAAAGAAGCAGTCTTGAAGCAGACATTTCATTACTAGCTTACTTTCTCTAGTAATTCCTCACCTTCATATAAAGTTTGAATCACTATGACCTTTTCTCTAATAATGCCTAAATTGCTTTTTACATTACTCGTTTCTTACGTACATCTAAGTTCAGCTGTGCCGTTCTACTGAGAGTTTCAAAATCCTATGTATAGGGAGCACATTTCCCATGGAAGATAAATTTGTTTTGGTCAGGAAAGTCTCTGCTAGCCTCAATTAAGTTAATCTCCAGTTTTCTAATCTCCTGAGATTAACAATAGGTATAGTTATTAAATTGGCTATTCACAATCAATATTCTGAGATATACTGGCAGTCAGTATTATTAGATTGCATGCGTATTAGTCATTTTGTGCCCAGAGGTAATTTTACTATAGAGGATTAAATTTAATGAATCAAATAAGATAAATAAACAATGCTTAGTTAAACTTTTGAATATTTATGAGACAGTTCAAAAGTGATTAAAGGATATGAGGTGAGAAAGTTAAAATGAAGCAGGAACATAATAATGAATATAATTTACTGGATGAATTTGTATTTGTTTTTCCTAGAAGCTGTCATTACTATCTAAATAAAATATACTAAAGAAGATAGTAAATATACATATAAGTTGGCTATAAATATAATTGAATTTATTCTTGATACATGTAGTTTAATGTAGGTCTTCTTACAAATGTTAGTTCTCTTCCCTTCTTTCTCATTACTCAAATGATCTCAAATGCAGCATATTGAATAGATAAAATTCTTGGACTATTTTATTCTAACAAAGATACTTAAATGTGTTTGGCAAGATGAGCTGTAAACATAATAGCCTCTTAATACATACTAATCAAATAAAATAATAAAATTTTGATATGAAAGTTAACACTTTTCAGTGGAAGAACATTAATCTTTAAAAAGTCATTATGTACTTAACTACTTTACATGGTTTACACCATATAGGAATGGAGTTCTGAAGATGTATAGTTTTCATGTACAATACATATTAGAAAAGACAAAAGGCCAAAAATCAGTAATATGTCCATCTTAAGGAATTTGAAAATAAACAGTACATTTTAAACCCAAATAAACTAGAAAGAAGTATATAATAAAAAAAAGTAGGGACAATATTTAGTAAATTGAAAGAATAATGAAATAAAGAAAAAGAATAGAGCCAAAATTAATTCTTTGAAAGACCAAAAAAATTGTACAGCTCTTTTGATCAAAAGTGATTAAAAAGAGAGAGAGAATGGAGAGGGAGAAGGAAAGAAAATACAGGCTATTCACAGGAAGAAAATAATACCACAGATTTTAGAGAGAGTGAAATGACAGTGATAGAAATGGCGGCTGGGTAAAGCAGTCATGCAAATCCTGCCCGAGGTGAGAATTAAAAAACCTTGGAGAGCATCCAAAGGCAGACAGAAGCTGGAGGAGAATTTACTCTTGACAAGCTGAAACAGTAACAAGGAAGTTTGTGGCAGTTTTGTTTGAGAACCCATGACAACCTTGCCAGGAGCCTGCAGCCTTGCCAGCAGAAATAGCAAAGGTTGGAGTTTAGTGTAAGAAGTAGCAGCTGGAAACCTCAGAGAGAAATTCAAAAAGTAACAGAGCTGTAAAAAGGGTAAGACCCCAAATCTGAGTACAAACTCTGTTCATATTCTTGGGCGAATGGTAAAGCATGCTTGCTCAGGGAAAATCACTAGGACCAGGTAAAAATGTAGGCAGCGACCAAAAGAAATCTGTCCTTAAAAGAGCTGCATTTAGTGGGATTTTTGAGTTTGCTGCCTTTTAAACTCAATGCATTCTTCAACATGCATCTTCTCAGGAAGCAGAAAAGTGGCAATGTAATGGGGTGCAGGGCAAGAGTTCCCTGAAAACAAGAGAACAGCTCTCACAATCCTTGACTGGGGAAGCAGGAAGGGGATGATAGAGTTTAAGATACTTTGTTTAACAATGGCAAGTTAATAACCGTGTCCTCCTCAAGGGAAGAGGGCTGCTGCCCAGGGTGAACTGTGCACGTGATTTGAGAACTCTCAGGGAATCCAGACATAGCGGAGGTGGGGGAGGGGAGAGCTTATATACCACCCGTGTGAAAGGAGGGGTCGGTGATGCCCGCCCCAGATGTCCATGCATCGATGGGAACTTTAGCCCTGACTAAAAATGGAAGCAGAATGAAGGTAAAATACATGAAGGAACTGCCAGACACTTTAACACATTATAGGAAGGGCAAGATATGAGGTCACACAGGAAGTGCTGCTGCTAGCATTTAAATGAGGGCAGGCTGAATGAGAAGTCTGCCACAAGGTCTGGAGTAAAAGAAGGGAAAGAGCCATGCAGTCTGGAGTAAGAGAGAGGAGGTCTGAAAGCCAGAAGTCTAGCGAGTCACTGCAGTTGGTGGTGGTGCGGTGGGGGACCTGCTGACCCACCCAGATTTGAATTGCCTGGAGAAGGCAGCCGCAGAGCTGATGGAGCTGTAGGAGACCTGCCTACCCACCTAGATTTGTGAGAAATGCTTGGAGCTGACCATCACCAGGAATGGTGATCTTCAGACTTCTGCTTTTCTGAAATATGGCATCTCTGACTGACATGTTCTGAAACTGGCCTGGTTCGACAAAGGGAGGCAGGACTATGTGTTTTGGGGTACTTTTAAAGGGTGTGGGACTTAATGGCAGAAATCTGCCATTGTTCTAAATCTGTATAACCTTTAAATAAATGACCTCTTTCCTTTTTCACTAGACTCTGGCACTGGGAGTCATGCTTCTTGGTGGTGGGCAAATGAACCCCACAGCTATTCCAGAACAGCACTGGCAGGGTTCTGTAACAGCCATATTGTAAAGCACATAGTTTAGAGATTTATTACGAAATATGTTGGATGAAATGATGTAATGGCTGAGACTACATCAAAAACACAGGAGGATTAAGAAAAGTTATATACAAAACAGATTATTAGTATACTTTTCTGTGTATTTCACAATATGACGTTAAAAAACAAAATATAAATTAAGAACAAAGACTACAGTTACAAAAAAATAAAAAATAGAGATAAATCAAAGATATGCAACATCTATGTTGACAAAGATCAAAGAAAACTTAAAAAAGCAGAGGTCTATGCAAGATAATAAATTAAGAGATTTAATATTTCAAGTGGAAATTTTCCCCAAATTGTTCTATATTCAAGTCTATTCATAATAGACCCAAACTGGAAATAACTCTCATGTCTGTCTTTGGTAGAATGACAAATAAATTGTGGGATATTCATATAATGCTATATAGGAGAAAGCATATAACAGTATGAATGAACCTTGGCAATATAATGTTGTATGAAAACATGCCATAAAAGTCCTGAATGGTTCCTAAAATTAGCAAAACCAATCCAAAGTCAAGATACCTTTTGGGGGAGGTAAGAATAGAGTTAGTGACTGTAGAGACCCCAGGTGGGTCTCTAGTTTTTAGTGATGTTTTGTCACATGACCTGAATTGCAGTTACATGGGTATGCTTATTTCACAGTAATCCATTGAGCTGTACATTTATGATTTGTGGACATGTGGACTTAAAAACATCTTGGTCATTTGAAAATAAGGTATCAGTCATTTAGTAATAAGCAATTAGTCAATTAGTAATTGGCATTTTTATAAAGTATGACTTTTGTAAAGCTACCTTTTTCTTTTTTGAATTTAAACGCTTTGATAAAATTTCTCTACTTGTTAGTATAATAAACCAGCCCATATCAATATCTATCTGTTCAACACTAATTGAATTAGTCTCTTTATGCCAGGGGTACACTTTCAGTTGCTTAACGTATAAACCCAGCTTTCAAAAGGAAAAAGATTTTATTGTAATTAGGTAATTCTCAAATGGGTCAGTCTAACATAATGTTAACAAAATGTTCCAAGTATTTATAAAATTAAATGAGTTGTCTAAATTTGTGATTTCATTTTTGCATGGATGCTCTGTGTGTAGAAGTGTACATTGTGTAATTGAGAGTGAGCCTGTAGAAGGACACATGATGAGCTCAGGATAACTAAATTTAGGAATGAGAAAATCTCCACTTAGAGGTGGTGCCATAAATTCACATTAGTGTTAGGAGTGGAAAAAAAATGGAGCTTCCAGTCAAGATGGAGGCATAGGTAGACATTCCTTGCCTCATTACACAAAGAACACAACTGACTTAAAAATGAAAAACACCCAGAACTGCCAGAAAATCACTCCCAAACACCCACAATTGTATGGAAGTCTGGCAACCAATGATTTCAAGAAGCTATAGTCATCCAGATGAGTAGGAGGGGCGGAGAGGGGAGTCAGGGTGGAGAAGACTTGGTGTGGATGCAGTGAGCCAGGAGAGGAGAGACGGAGAAGTGGCAAGGGGGTGGTGGTCGGTGGAACGGGCACCCCCACATTCGTGTGTGCTGGATAAAAATCAGGGAGGGCATTTTGAGGGAGAGAGACCAGCCTAGGGCTCCAGCGCGGAAAAAATTAAGCTGCATAACTTCTGGCTTTAAACCCAGTGAGACACTGGGACAGTGTAAGAAATCGCCAGTACAAATGCAAACCCACTCACCCTGGGAACCACAACCAGGATAGCAGCTGGAGGGGTGCCAATCACATATGGGAAGTGGGTGAAGTGACTGGAAATGGAGCCAGGGCCAGCAAGCCCCCTAGAAGTCAGCCAGCAGTGGCATTGTATCCTCTTTGACCTCTACCCTACACATAGAGCCATGTTGTGCTACCCTGGTGAATACCCAAGGCTCTGTCACCCCATATGATTTAACAGGTATGCTACAATGGAATCAAAGTGGCTTTACCTAGTACTCAGACATGCGGAGGCTGCCAAAATCAGGAGACAAGGAAATGTGGCCCATATGAAGAACCCCAGAAAAAGAACTAAGTGATAGCCAACCTATCAGATGCAGAGTGCAAAACACTGGTGGTCAGAGTGCTCAAAGATCTCTTTGAATACAGCAAAAGCATAAAGGAAATGAAGGCTTTATTTAAGGGAAATAAAGAAAAATCTACATAAAACCAACAGTGAAAGGAAGAAGCTGGAATTCAAACCAATGATTTGCAATATAAGGAAGAAATAAACATTCAACCACAACAAAATGAAGAAACAAAAATCCAGAAAAATGAGAATAGTTTAAAGGGGACCCTGGCACATCTCCAAAAGGGCCAACATCTGAATCATAGGGCTGCCAGAAGAGAGGGAGGCCAAAAAATGAAAGCTTGTTTGAAAATATAATGAAAGAAAACTTCCCTAATTTAGCAAAGGAAATAGACATAGAAGTCCAGGAAGCACAGAAAGATTCAAACAAGTTGGACCCAAAGAGGTCCACACCAAGACACATCATAATTAAAATGCAGAAAGTTAAAGATGAAGAGAGAATCTTAAAAGCAGCAAGAGGAAGGCAGAGAGTTTCCTACAAAGGAGTGCTCATAAGACTATCAGCTGATTTCTCAAAGGAAACTTTTCAGGCAAGAAGGGAATGGCAAGAATTATTCTGAGTGATGAAAAGCAAGGACCTACAACCGAGATTACTGGCAAAAGTAATCTTGCCAGTAATGGATTTGTCTATCCAGCAAAGCTATCATTTAGAATGGAAGGGCAGATAAAGTGCTTTCCAGACAAGGTAAAACTAAAGGAGTTCATCATCAACAAGCCCTTATTATATGAAATGTTAGAGGGTCTTATTTAAGACAAAGAGGAAGACCAAAACTATGAACAATAAAGTGACAGCAAACTCACAAACAGCAACAGCTGAATCTAAAAACAAAAACAAACTAAGTAAACAACTAGAATAGGAATAGAATCATAAATATGGAGATCATTTGGAGGGTTATTAGCTGGAGGGAAAGTGGGGAGAATGGGGAAAAATATAGGGTTTTAGCAGCATAATTTGTAGGCACAAAATAGGGAAAGTTAAGAACAGTGTAGGAGAAGCCAAAGAACTTAGATGCATAACCCATGGACATGAACTAAGTGGGGCTGGGGGGAGAATCGCTGGAGGGAAAGGGGGGACTAGGCAGAGAGGGGCAAAGGGGGAAAAATGGGGACAACTGTAATAGCATAATCAATCAAATATACTTTAAAAATGTTGATCACAAACGTAAGGTGTTGAGATTCTGCTTTCCTAGTAGATGACGTTGTTGGTGCAGAGCCACAGGAGGCAGCAAGATGATAGATACTGTGAAAACACGGCAGGGAAGAGAAGTATAGGTAGGATTGTTAGGTTGGAGAAAAAAGAATAAAAAATAGAAAATGCTTCTGAATATAAGAGGTATACCCTTTGGTTCTTTATGTGGATAAAACAATATTCAGGCAAATATTCTAACATTTTTGAAAAAAATTGTTCATCTACAGTTTTGATAAGGAAACATCTGAGAAGTGGTTTGGGTTAGAACATTTCCTCAATGAAGCAACGTATCTAGAAGCAAATGAGAGAGACACAGTAAACTGAATAATTAATTGCTTTCTAAAAGAACTCTACAGAGTTGCCTTTCAATAGCACAGGGGAAGGAACAAATTAAAAACCAGAAATGTTACTTTAATTTCCGGCTAATTTTTGAAACACATAAATAGGTTGTTAGCCTCCCAATCTATGAAAATGTCCTGAAAAGAAAATCTAATAAGGGGGCATGAAAGTTATTTGATTTAAATCAGAGTCCACAGAATTTCAGAAAAGGAAGAGTAAAATTAATATCTTATTTTGTTTTTACTATTTATTTTTTATATTCTTATTTCATATAGTCATAATAACAAAGCTAAAGAGAATCTGTAAAACAGCTGCCACCCACACAGCATAGGGAAAATAGCCTTTACTTTAGCTCCTAGGTGACTGGCTCAATTTTAGCTTCTTTTCCTCCTTTAATTTCTATCTGAAACTTCATTTTCACACACACACACACACACACACACACACCTTCCAACTCCCTGATATACATATTAAGTTCAGTCAGCTTAGTCTGAGTTAATGTCAGCCATCAGTGTGCTTCACTTGTTTTTATCTCTTGCTCTGGTGATTAGAGTAAAATCCAAAAAAGCAAATAACAAACAAACAAACAAAAAACACAAAAGAACCTACCTCTCATCTCCCTTTAAAATATCTCCTCTACAACTTATTTTATAGAGCAAAAAACACTTAGTGTCTTTTTTAGTGCAATCAATACATGGAAATGGCTTGTCTGACATGTCTGCAATGAACTTCTGAGTTGCATACCCTCTGAAGGTCTAAAATAAACACACACAAGTCTTGAACATAGCCCAAGAAAAGGAGACGCTAGGAGTGCCTTTAGTGAGAATTATATAATAGTACAAGTTGTTTTGTTTTATGTTCCTCTTAATAATAAACACAAAAAAATTCGAATTGAAATTAGGACACTGTGCACTTTGCCTTTGCTACAAAAATACATTGTTTATTGTTGCTTATTGTTGAAATTATTTCAGCCATTAAACATAGAATGTTAATAATACTCTTACGAAGGGCCATGAAATACATAAGCTCCATTAATTTGGTTATCATGGGGATTTGTTTTATAGGTAGACTATACAACAATGTTAAAAATAATTATGTCTAGAAAATTTTTTCTTTTTTCTTTTGTTTAGTAACTATTTTATTGATTTATTATTTTATTTAAGAAAATTGAGGACATTTTAGGAATAGAAGCATATGTTTATGCAAACAGAAACTTATGCCCATTTAGTGCATTGGCATGGGTTTATTCTCACTGATATTTCTTTGGAGGATCAGAATGCTAAGGAATCCTGGGGTAATTATGGAAATGAGAATTGTATTGTTCCAATGCCTTTCTCTTTTATTTACATTTCCCATAAACATCCTTCAATTTTAGATTGAAGGCAAGGGCTAGATCTTATTAATATATGCATTTCCACTGCTTAGCATAGTACCTGATACCTAATAAATGCCAAGGAGTGGAGGAATGAAAACATGAATCATCTACCTTTCATTGTCACACAGTTAGTTATCTTCTTCATTCTTTCTGATCTGGGAAAACAGAAAAGATGATGAGATCTGGCCTTACCTTTCTTTACTTCTCTTTCTTCCCAGACTGCCAAATGCCCTAATTTTATATGCAGAAAAAGGCATGGAGTTCTCAAAAAACCTTGAGCGTCTCTGCTCTAGGATTCCAGAATTACCATTCACAGGTCACTTAATGCTGGTGGCTTCATAAACTCAAAACTGAAACCTAATAACTTACATGAGCTGATGACATGAATGGAAATCCAGAAGGGCCAGCCATGGTTATTCACAAATCAGACATTAAAAAATATAGCCCATTTTTAATTTTCAACCACACTGCTAGAAATTTCTAATATCTCAATGTCAAAGCTCCAAGTACTGCGTGGGAAGCAGCCACAGTGTGGTGATGATGGTGCTGTCCCCACAGATGCGGACTCCAGGGAAGGAGCCCGAAGCCAGAGAGCAGCCTTGTTTGTACTCCAGAAGGACACATAAGGATGGAGTGGAATTTCTGGACACTATTTCTGTTTTTAAGGATGTGTTTTTTTTTTTTCTGTTTTGCAGAGGAGAGGAGTCTGGAGCTGGGGAGTCTCCAGATCCCACCAACTGTACAACATTTTAATAAAGACCTTTTCCTTCCCCACCAATCTTTGTTTAATGCCTGTGTGCAGCAGTGGTTTGCCAACTCCACTTCTGTTTGGTAACAGGGACTTTGTCTATCTTCCTTATTCTTTTATCCACACACTGTACCAAAACGTAGCAGCCATTTAATAAATATTTGCTGATTAAAAAGATGAATGAGTAATAAATGATAAATGAGATTCAAACAAAACATACAGCAAGTCATATCAGGGATATATGAGATCCAAATTTGACTGCCAATCCAGGTCACAATCAGAATCAGGCTGCTAATCAATTGAGGAGCGGTTGGATTCAGAACTGGAGGGAGAATGAAAGGGATTTGAGTGTGAGGTCAGGTGAGGGTATGAGAGCCTCAAGGTCTTTACTGCCCTTGACAATATTCATCTTCTCTCTGAACAACTCTTGTAGAAGGGTAACCTTCCATGATTTAGTAGAACAGAAAACACAAATAATTCAGAGTCAAGTGAACCACATATAAGTTCAAGTTTGATTATTTATTAAGGAGAGTGTATTGAGGTGTTATTATTAGTTAATACACTGTATTCCAGAGATACAATCATCAGTATCAAAATGGCAGTAGAGTATGTACTTAATAGGAACCGTATCCTAGAAGGAAATAAATCTATTCACATGACCTCAGAAATTATATATTATTTTTTGTTACCTCTCCTATTATTCTGGGTATGTCAAAGAAAGTTTCTCATATAGAAATCCCATCTTGACTTACTTTAAATGCTTTTGTTTGAAGCTAAAATAGTTTTCTGTCATGGCCAATTAGACTCACTTATTATAATCATTCATAGGTGCAAAAACATGTTCAGATGTTAGGTCTGAATCTTAACCATCTCTGACACCATCACCGAAGAGCTGTGAATCTCACCTACAAATATTAAAATGAATTGGTACCCTAACAGAAGTTTTAGATGATTCTACACAAATAAAAGTGTTGCTGGGTTGAGAGCTCTGATTTGAAGTTCTCTCTTCCCAGGTTGTTGTCAATAATCACAATTTAGATAGCAGTAGTATTCTATGGGATATTAGATGCCTATTACCTGAAGCAACTAAATTGCAAACATAAGGGAAGCTTATTCTTATTTGATTATGAAAGTTACCTGAAAATCACCAGTAGCCTCTAAATCCAATAAGCATTTGAAATAAAATACAAACTCTTTCCATAATCTACATATCGCTATATAATCTTGTCTCTGCCCACCTAACTTTCTGACTACTTTTGATTTTCCTTGACCTCACTTGGTTTCTTAGTAGCTTTTAAATATAGTTGACCATTTCTTTCTTTTTGATAAACAATTTTAGTTTCTTTAATGCCTCTCATGCCTGGGTTCTCCCTCTACCAAACTGATCTATCCCTGACAACCTCATGCTGATGCCTCCTTGCTAAACATCTAAGTGCTGAGTGCATCAAGACAGCTTAGTGCAACCCCCTCCCCATTCTTCCTCCCATCTTCTCCCTTCCTCATCTCTTCTCTGGAAATTTGTCCATAGGTGCTTTCACCTGGTGCAATGGCCTTAAATACCACCCTTATGACTGCCACCCTTATGTATTCAAACCTGATCTCTTATTAGACTCCTAAGTCACATATCCTATTGCTTATCTGACTTATCTCTTAGATTTTTAATAGGCATTTCAAGCTGAATTTAGCCAAAGTAGCATTCTTTATTTCCCACCTTCAATTCTTTTCCTTGCCCAGGTTTTTCCCAGTATTGTTGGTAAATGGTACCAACATTGATTCATTCGCCCAACTCACTAATGTAAGACTCATTTCCTTTTCATCCACATTTGATCAGTCAGGAAATCCTGCTGACATGCCTATAAATTATGCCTACTTTTCTTCTTTTCCACTCTTAGGACATAGTCTAAGTCACTATCTTTCTTGCTTAGATTATTTCAATAACCTCCTAACTTCTACTCCTGACCTTTTCCTCCTCTTCCTTTTTCTTTATGAAGAGCAGCCAGATTGATGCTTTAAAAAGATATAAATCATACATTGTCACTCCTCTCCTGTATTTGCCCCAATGGCTTTTCATTGCATTTGAAATAAAATACAAATTCTTTGTATAATCTACATATTCCTATATAATCTCATTTCTGCACACTTAACTCTGACTACTTTTGATTCTATTTACACCATTGCTCACCAAGGTCCAGTTGCTCCACTTCTTTCTGTTCCTTAAAGGAACCTTGTATGTTCTACCCTTGAACTTCTCATGTATTCTTATCTCAGTTTATTTTAATCACGTGTTTGCCTGTTTATTTTTTGTTTGTCTTCCCCATTAGAGTACAATATTTATAAGAGAATAATCTTTTCTGTCTTATTCACACATTTCAATTCAGGAAAAAAAAGAGAGGTAGCCCTGAACACCATCTCCACACCTCTCAAAATGGCTCATAGGGACAGTTCCAGCCAAGATGGAGACATAGGTATAGATGCTTCACTTCTTTGCACAACCAAAATAAGGTTAATAACCAATTTAAAAACAATAAACAACCAGAGCTACTAGGAAATCAAACTGCATGGAAGTCTGACGACCAAGGAATTAAAGGAACATTCATCCAGACCAGTAGGAGGGACAGAGATGGGCAGCCAGGGCAGAGAAGACAAGTAGTAAGGTGGAAAACCACGCAGGTGAGGCTGGGGCTGACTGACTGGGTGGTCCCACAGTCGTGTGCCAATAAGCTGGCAGGAATGACTGGGGAAAGAGACAGATCACAAAACCCAGGGTTTCAACACAGAAAACTCAAGACTCAAAACCTCTGGCTATAAATACCTATGGGGGTTGTGGTGGCAGAAGAAACTCCCAGTCTCATAGGAGAGTCTATTGGAGAGGCCCATGGGGTCCTAGAACATACACAAATCCACCCGTCTAGAAATCAGCATCTGAATGGCACAATCTGCTAGTGGGCAGCAGAGGAAGTGACAGAAAGTGGTGTGACAGCCAAGCAAGGAGCTAGAGGCATCGTTCCCTCTCTGACCCCTTCCCCCAAATAGCACCACAATGTATCCAAGAGAGCTGCCCTGCCTTGGCAAGTCTCTGCTCCTTACAATGTAAGAGGTGCACCCAGACAAAGAAATATGGCCCAAAGGAAAGAACAGATCAAAACTCCAGAAAAAGAATTAAGTGACAAGGAGATAGACAAACTATCAGATGCAGAGTTCAAACCCCTGGTCCTCAAGATGCTCACAAAATTGATTGAGTTCAGTCGCAAAATGAAGGAAGAAATAAAGGCTATATAAAGTGAAATAAAGGAAAATATACAGGGAACCAATATTGAAGGGAAGGAAACCAGGACTCAAATCAATGATTTATAACAAAAGGAAGAAATAAACATCCAACTGGAACAGAATGAACAAACAAGAATTCAAAAAAAATGAGTAGAGATTGAGTAACCTCTGGGACAACTTTAAATGTTCCAACATCCAAATCATAGGGGTGCCAGAAGGAGAAGAGAAAGAGCAGGACATTGAAACTTTATTTAAACAAATAATGAAGGAGAATTTCCCCAATCTGGAGAAGGAAATAGACTTCTAGGAAGTCCAGGAAGCTCAGAGAGTCCCAAAAACATTGGATCCAAGAGGAAATACACCAAGACACACATAATTACATTAGCCAAGATTAAAGATAAGGAGAGAATCTTAAAAGCAGCAAGAGGAAAGGAGACAGTTACCTACAAAGGAGCTCCCATAAGACTATCAGCTGATTTTTCAAAAGAAATCTTACAGGCAAGAAGGGGCTGGAAAGAAGTATTTGAAGTCATGAAAGGCAAGAACCTACATCCAAGATTACTCTATCCAGCAAAGCTATCATTTATAATGGAAGGGAAGATAAAGTGCCTTCCAGATAAAGTCAAGGTAAAGGAGTTCATCATCACCAAGACCTTATTATATGAAATGTTAAAGGGACTTAGCTAAGAAAAAGAAGAAAATAAAAAAACTGTGAACAATAGAATGACAACAAACTCACAACTATCAACATCTGAACCTAAAAAACAGAAACAAAAACTAAGCAGACAACTAGAACAGGAACAGAATCACAGAAATGGAGATTACATGGAGGGTTATCAGTGGAGAGGGGGAGGGGAAGAATGGAGGAAAAGGTACAGGGAATAAGAAACATAATAGGTAGGCACAAAATAGACAGGGGGAGGTTAAGAACGGTATAGGAAATGGAGAAGCCAAAGAACTTATATGTACAGCCCATGGACATGAACTAAGGTGGGGTGGTGGAATGCAGGAGGTTGGGGGGTGCAAGGTGGAGGAGGATAAAGGGGAGAAAAAATTGGGACAACTGTAATAGCATAATCAATAAAATATACTTTAATAAATAAAAAAACAAAAAATAAAAAGGCACATAGTACTTTTACAGTAACTAGCTCCTTCACACATTAAAGGTAAAGTTGCAATAATGGTTAGAAAAATGACTCACAGGATATACATGATATATATATATAATTTCATACATTTGAGATTATAAAATGTACAATCTCAATGTACGTAGTACTATATATGTGTATATATATACACACACATATATGTACAATCTCACTGTACATTTAATTTACCCATTAATAATTCCTTTGGTGACAAAAGGTTTTACTGTTACCATGCTCAAAATTCTTCCATTAGTAAATACTTCCATTAGTAGCTAGTATTGTGGATTGTGGTTGGGGTAGATTAGAAAGGTAGAATTAGTGGTAAGATGAAATATGAAGGTTTAGGGAGTTACTATATTTTATTGTAGTAATTTTTAGTTGGGGAGATCATTACTAAGTGAAAATAAAACAGATAAAAGAAAAAAAGATGAGGAGCTGAATGCACTAAGTTCCAGGGTGGGTAAGGTCGAGGGCACAGGTAGAGATGAAGGGATGAAGAATGCAGAAAATAGAGTGTGGGAGTGATGCTGACAAGCTTTATTTACATCACGTGTATTTTTGAATGTACATGCAAATATACAGTTATGAGATAGTCTTAAGAATAGTCTTTAATGACTATATTTTACTTGAAATGATAGTTAATGTAGAGTTGGCCACTGAATTATATAAAGTTTTCATTATTTTCTGATTATAAAAACTATAAATTTAAATTTTCCATTAACAAGATTTTGATTTTTTTTGGTAACAAAATGTCATATTTTTAAAACTACAATTTATAGTGTACTATAAGTATTATAGTGTACTAAAATAGAATAAATGTTGCTGTGCCCTTGGATTTTGTGTTGTTTCAATGTGTAAAAATACACATTGTTGTCAGAATTTGAACTGATTTATTTTAATTTAAGAAATGTGGTCATTGTGATGACTGTTCTAGAATTTGATTCATTCCTATTAATGTTTGATCCTTAAAAATTCCATTTTTGCTTGTGATAATTCATCATTTTGAGTAAAATAGACTTAGCAAGAACATTGTGCTCTGACACTATTGAGTGTCATACTTGGGTGGTCTTGATCCTGATCTCTGGTCAAGCCTAGATCACCAGCACTCCAAAAACCCCTCTCACCAGGGTCAGCAGGGTCTCAGCATTGCCATGCCCATTGGACCATCTCAGGCCTCATCTTTCTGAATTTTTTAGCAGAATTTGCCTCAGAAGATCACTCCATCTTAAAATTCTTCTTTTGGCTTCTGAATTTCTTCAGCATCTCCTTTAGTTTCTTTGGTCAGATCCTCTCCTTTCCTGAGGTCCAAATGGGAGGCACCACCGAAAGGCTCAGTGTTCAGACATCTTTATCGATACACAGTACCCTCAGCCAGCACACACATGAAACCACCTATGTATGGTGATTCCTTGGAGTTACAGCTCTAACCTTTTTCTTAACACAAAAACTACTTGCCAACCCTTTTGGAAACAAAAAGGCTTATAAAGTTTAACACATCTAAAACAGAATCCTTGATTTGTTTCTCTAAAAAGTGCTTTTCTCTGAGTTTCTCATCTATGTGAACGACATGTCATTCACCCACTTCCTTGGATCAAAAATCTCTGGAATTATTTTTGACTCTCCTCTTTTTCACATTGTTCCTCCAATTTATTAGCAAATCCTGTTATATGTCCAATTGAAAATATATCTTAAAAGGTCCACTTCTCATCCAATCTATGGTGGCAGTTTTAGTCGAAAGCAACCTCATCCACTTGGACCAACTGCCTCTCCACCGTTGTTCCTGGGGTTTTCTCTAAAGTATGCCCTTTACCCTCTAAACTGAAGAGAGGCTTTTAAATGTCAGATCCTGCCTTGACTTTTCCTTTTAAAAATCCTTTAAATGGCCTCTTCCCATACATAAGGTAAAGTCAAACTCCTTTCGTGGTTCATAAGACCCCATGGAACCTGGTTTTGTTCCGGCAATTTTTCCATCATTTGGCTCCCACCCTCACTGTGGTTTACTGCTATCTCAGTAAATCTCTCCCTTCCTGTTCTTTAAACAAGGTCAGAATGCTCTTACTTCAGAGCCTTTGACTTTGCTGCCCTCTCTGCTTCCCTCTCTTATGTTTCTACTCAAATGTCAAAACCTCAGAAAGGGTGACTTCTCAAACCTCTATAAATAGCAGGCTCTTTCACCTTCTACACACTTGTCCAATTTCGTATTTCTATAAAGAATTTATCATCAATTAATATTATATCACACACTTTTTGTCATTTGTTTATTTGTTTGCCTTCTCTACTACAACATCGGCTTGATTAGAAAAGAGACATTTTTTTTTTGGTCATTGTTTTATCCCTAGCATCTAGTTGTGTTTCTTAGTCGACTTTCAATAAATATTTGTTGATTGATAAATGAATGATTTAATTTTAGGATGAGAAGAATTGTGCACAAATCTGAATCTCATGATCTCTGCAGGACCTCACAGAAAGCTCTCACACAGGTCTATCATTGTGGGAATGTGAATGTCATGCTCCTAGAGCAGGCAGAAAAAAGGCTGAGGGTGACTGACTGTGTGAGAGCAGCACCACTTTGAGATAGAGGAGCTCGGATCCTCATTCTTCTGTATACCAGAATACACTCTGTGGCTTTCTAAAAGTGTGCACACCAGATGTTTCGATTCAAAGGTCTATGTGGATCTATATTTACAGAGTTTTAGGTTGGGTTACTTAGCAGGGCTTGAGACAGGAATTTGAGTGCATGTGATTTATTGTGAGAATGCTTGCAGGTAAATCTTTACGGAATGGTGGAAAGAAGAATAAGGGAAGAAGAGGAAGCTGAGGAAGAGTGTGGGGCCAGGTAATCTAGTTTTGGTCTGATGCACTTAGCAAAGGCTCTGAATCATAAACTGCATCATACATTTTTCCTCCTTGAGGAAGGGACCGATAGCAGTCAGAGTTAATCATTGGTTTTGGTTGCCTGTTTGTGTGGGAAGTAATTTTTCAAGTAAGGCAGCACTCCTGGGTGGGGGGCAATTCTTCTGAGGAGAAGCTGAGGACCGTTAGTGGCCAACACTCACAGCAGCTGAGGAATGGTGCTGTGGCCCTGTAAAAAGGAGCTGGGAAGGCCAACCCAGTATCTTCTACACTGATGCTAAAAAAGGATGATTGTGAAGCACAGATATTCATTCATTCAACAAATAACTTATTCTAGGTGCCATGGACCAAGTACTACCAGTCCCAGGTTCACTGGTGACCAGACATATTCCCTGCAGCATGGACAGGAAAAAAGGATTTTAATAAAATAAACATGCAATCATGATAATACTGAATTATCTATAACCAAATAATGGATTGAAACAAGACTGTAGAGATAAATCCATGATTTTGTATAGATATTATTATTCCTTAAAAATGGTCTTTGCTGTAACCCTTAGAAATATTGTATAATCACAGTAATCATGATCTAATGCTAGCTGTATGTTAATCAAATAGTTCTTAGGCATTGTTTAAAAACTCAAAGAGAATAAGAAAATATGCTTTTATCCTAGAAATCATGTTAGTGTGCAAGTTATACACTTTATCATTTTTTGAAAATCAAGATAATTTTCTCTTAGAGGGAATTGATAGGGAGTAAAAGAATTAAAAAGTTTAAAGGCAACTAAGATCTTTGGCCATATGCTAATTCTTTTTTATCTTTTATTAGTTGCACCTCCCCGCCCTGCCGCCTCAGTTCCAATCAATGACTGCTGAAGGCAAGAAGAAGAGGTGTGTGAGGAGTAGCCATCTTGTTTTTGTGGAATTTTCAAGTTCACACCCTGCCCACAGCCCTGGAGGCTAACATTTCATTAAAGTCAATGAACTGTTATAAAATTTTCACCATTATAAGGCTGCATATGTGTGTTTAAAAGTGATAAAATTTGAAGAATTAAAGGTCATTTGAATAAATAGGTACAGATCACTAAGTTCTAAGCAAATTTGAGAAGTTAGTATAGGAAGTAAGATTTGCCAAGGACAGTATAGTAGAAAAACTTGTTTCCCACATTTAATTATTAGAGGAAAATACACAAAATTTTTTAACAACCAGTAAATTGGATAATAGTAAATTGCCAGCTGTAGTTCTTGAAGTAGATCTGTTTTCACCTCTTTAAAAGAAAAAAACTTTGCATTGTGCTATAGAAACTTCTGTACTGAAAAAAAAAGCCAGCTAATGAGCAATGTGATACATGTCAATATGAGTGTACTTCCTACACTTTTTGCCATGAAGCAACATTTCAAAGGCATATAATTCTGTTAAAATGTCACCAAACCATCTCTTTATAAGAATATGATCCTAGCAGAAATAACAAAGCTTATTTCCAATAATTCTGTCCATACCTCAAATCCCTGTGGTCTTCCTAGACTCTCCTTACTATGTTTCCATGCAACAAGAATCTCTGACATGGACATGCTTGTAGCCTTAACATCTGTGGGAGCGGCACTGGGTTCTGTATGAAGAAAAGTGGAAACAATAAACCACAATGGTAACAAGTTATGTCTGTCAAAACATTGCACCTAAGTATGTCGGGTATTACTTCTTTCCACCTTATTTTGGCAATGAAGTGCTATAGTAGTTACAAAAAACACAAGATAAAAAGATTCCTTTTTGGATTTCTATACTTGGGTCAATTCTCATCAATCCCTTATTGAGTAATGGCAAATCAAGCAAAACAAGCAAAGATCTTTACCCTTGGATTAACTAGGACATTTTTGGAGAGAAGTTAAATTGCTTGATTTAAATCACTGGCCATCAACGATAATGATGAAAAGAATGGACTAGGAATCAGATTTGACTTTTTTTGTTATTATTGCTGCTGCCACTGTTTTCTGTCTTCAAAAATGTTATATGTTTATTTACCTTTAGGCAAGTTGCTTCACATCTTCCTCAGCTCCAGTTCCCTCATTTCTTCATGTGGGCATAATAAGAACACTTAGCTCAGAGACTTTTTAAGGTTCGTTTTAATTGGAATAATACATATAAAATATTTAGCACAGTCTTTGGCACTTAAGGCATTCATTTTCAAAATATCATTTCTTATTGTTTTATTTTTTTATACTTTGTAGGCACTAACAGTATAAGCTACTTGAGTTGTTTTTCTTGTTGTTACAACCCCAAAACTACATTTCCATGACTTTATAAAGAATACGTTATAACTCATGATATTTAAAAGGCATGGGTGGACTTTTAAGACAGGTGTAAAATGAAAAGGAAAAGTCTCTGAAGGTCTCAGTGCTGTTGCTATGCTCAGTGACCTTTCTCACTATTTTTTTTCCAGAGCAGCACATTGAGGTTGTACTCTATGTGAGAAACAAAATATTTTCAGCTTTCACACTGCAGAATTATAAATACTGTGTCACAAACACACGTAAAATGAAATGGCAGAATAAAGGCCATCCATTAGTTCAAACAGCAGTTCTGTACAAATTTGATTTAAAAAACTTCTATCCCATAAAAACTGTAGAGACTTTGATATTAACCCATATTACTGGAAGAGCTTAGATTTCTTGGCTGAAAATGGTGTGGGGTTTTTTGTTGTTTTCTGGATTTTGGTTCTGAATTTTTTTTTTTTTGCTTTGTTTTGTTATGTTTTTTAGATTTAGGGAACCATATGGCAAAGACAGAGTTCAAAATAAAACTTTTAAAAGTAATTATGAGGGATATCAAAGGAATTTTAACCATTTTTGACATTTTGTTTTTTCTAATGGAAGGTGATCACATATCTATTTGGAGAGTTTATACATAGTATCAGTTGAGAAATCAATCAAAACATCAACCCTTGTTACTGTAAAAGAAGTCAACAAAACAGTTTTTCAAAGGCATATGTTTGCACCAAGCAAAAATTTTCTTTTGGTAAAGCTTTCATGAAGATCACATGCTATAATTATGTTAATTCAAAGTGCTTTGGTAAATTCATATTAATCTTTACACAGAAGTTGACATTAATTCCTGCCATGGTATATGTATAAATTGTACCTTTATAAATTGTAATTTTCATTCTGTCACTCTTCGAGTATCTTTCATTATTTTCTCTTGCTAGTGGTTTCCCTTATCTCACTTTGCAACTTCCCATTATTTGTGCATCTGCCTAATTAAAAATAATCCTGGGAAAGGTTTCTACTTCTATTTTATTCTAAAATTCAGATCAGCAGGCTTGTAACACAATTTTTTCATTGCTTTTTTAGTAGGAGTTATGATTCTCAATTTTGCAAGTAAAGGAAAAGAAATGCTCATGTTGTTAAGATGTGTACAATCTCATCTCCAGGATTTAGCTACCACTTAGGGGAAACCTTCTATTCAGAAGCAGTTTGGCTTACCTTTTAAATGAATGCATTGAAAAGATTTCTGTGCCAAATGCCTCTTTTCTGCTTTTATATTCGTGAAGTAATTACATCTTTGTCAAAGAAGATTGCAGGGGGATAAATAATTTCAGAAGCACAAAATATGTGGTTTGGTGGCAGCCTTTCTATCTCTTCCCAACTCCAGAGACAGAATGTTATTTCTCTACCAGCTTTCTGTAGCACTACACACATTTAAGTACTTCTCAAATAAGAAAGTTTTTTTAAGTAAAAAATAAGAAAAGTTAAAAAAGAAAAATATTCAGAAAACAATTTTCCAAACAAGTATCCTAACTTCTATTTATAAACTCTGTGGATTTTAAATCAGGGTCAGACCCAAGCTGACATTTCACAATTGCATTTTTGTAGGCTAAACAGTGTAGTTGCTTCCAATTAGAGGGTAAATGAATCAAATAAGAACTGAACAGTCATTTTTTATTTGTTTCACCTTTTAGATAATATCAGAAGGAGATGCACATATGTATTAAAATAATACCTAAACTGGAAATTTCAGCATGTATAATTGTAATCTCAGTCAGTTTACTTCAGGAAATTTTAGTGTGTGCCATTTATAGCCAAGTGAACATTCTTGTATGGATCAAAAAGTCTACTTGTAGGCAAGGCTGAATGACTGGATCACAGAATATCTGGTTTGGGTTGGAACTAGCTGTTATATTTGGGTATCCAATTGTAACAGTAATGGAAAGTCACAAGTAGAAAGAATTTTCTAAAACAGTTGGATCAAAGCTCACAAATGGATGGCTAGTTGGCCTTAAGCAATGTTTTGTTTGCCTAAATCATGTGTTAAATAAGTGAAACCTAATCAACAAAACAAACAAGTGAGCAAAATAGAACCAGAGTCATGGAAATAAAAAACAAACTGGCAGTAACCAGAGGGGAGGGGATAATGTGGGAAAAAGAGGAAGGATCAAGTCAAGGAACACGTATAAAGGACACGTGGATATGGACAATGGTGTGGGGGCGAGGAGGATTGAATGTGGGAGGTGGGGAGTGGGTAATGCAGGGGAGAATAATGGGGGAAAATAGGGATGACTGTAATTGAACAACAATAAAAAATTAAAAAATATTTTTAAGTGTTAAAAAATAATTTATTCTAACATATACAATAAAAGTTTCCTGCTTCTTTGGGGAAAAAAGGGCAATATCAAGTCTGAATCCTTGGTGTTGGTAGAGGAGAATGAGCAGCTGGGATTGCTAGTCGGGGCCTGTTGTTTTCAGTGTGCCCGAGTCCCTGCTACTCCCTGCTTTACTGCACCGAGACTGCTTCACTTATTCGTATTTCTTACCTGACTGCTGTCATCCTTTGAGTTATAAATGTATGATTTAAATCGACATCCTCATTTTGCAGAGGGAAAATGCAACTCATCCAAACTCTGCTTTCAGTTCTGAAAGAGTCCCAACTAGAACTCAGGCCTCAAGTGTTCTTTCCTCTGTAGTTTTAAAATGAGTTCCAAGGAAATGGCTGGTTCATTCCCCATCTCTCAGAGTCAGTTTTGGGGCACAGAAGAGATTTTACTTGGAACATATATAGTTCAGTCTCTTGTTGCCCAATTACCTCCAAATAACTGACAGAGTAATAAATGGAATACAATTAAAAATAAAGAACATAGAAAGAACAAACGAAATAGATAAGGAGAAAAACCAAAGGTATAATTGCCAACTTTGAAGATTTGATATGTGCCAATTCCTATTCAGACTCCTTATAGATATTAATTAACCTTCTAACAATCCTACTATCACTTTCAGTACTTTCAGATGAGGAAATTGAGGGGCAGAGAGGATAAGCAACTGTCCCAAAGTCACACAGCTGCGAGAGGGTGGAGAGAGGTTTTGAACAAGGCAGTTAGGGCCTGACCATCAGGCTCTTCTGATGCTGTGTACATATCTGTGTTATACACACCTGGTGCCTTTCCCTTTGCTATTTTTCTCTCTTCTTGCCCCTCCATTCTTGACTTCTCTCAAGACTATTGATGTTGGGATCTCCACCTGGGCTCTCCATGCTTTACCAGGAATCACCAAGACCCCCATCATCTCCTATTTATCTTACCACATGCTATTTACTATTTTAAATCTTATTTCATGAAATTTTTTATCTTCCCTTGAAGACATTTTTAAGAAATTGCTTTTAGAGAGAGAAGGGAGAAGAAGGAGGGGAGAGATACATAGATAGATAGACAGACAGACAGATGGATAGAGATGCAAAAGAGAAACACTGATGAGCCACATTCACCCATGTGCCCCAACAGGGGATGGAACCCCACAACCTGGGTATTTGCCCCTATGGGGATGGAATCAAACCCACAACCCCTCCATCTACTGGACGATGCTCCAACCTGCCTAGCCACACAATCCAGGGCTTATTTCATGAAGTTTTCGGTAAATTTGAATCATAACTGCACCTGCTCCTCATAGACCCTGTTACATTTAGGCATCTCTAAAACTCTTTTGATCTGCAAATCACAGATGTTTCCTGCCACTATTCACTTCTGTTATACCCAGGTAATACTCAGGTAATTTGATGAAAATTCAGGAATCTGTTTCTGAGATGGTACTAGCATTATATCTAATTGACTCAGAGGCTTAAAAAGATCTCCCATACCCTCTCTTTATCTCTATCTCTACTTATGATGATATTATAATTAGGGCATGGCTAACTTCACTCCAATCTTGGCATATGAAATGGACAGACTGATAGATTTCAGTTTCTGTTGGATTAAAAATTTTGAACAGCATTATTCTGTTTGTGAATTTATACGATACATTTGTATTAAGTGATCTAGCAGCAGGAGTTCTTCAAGTAATACGAGGGGTTGTGCTTGTAATATTGATTATACATCTGACTTCCCAGGAACGGTGGGCAACAGCATTAATCAAAGGAGAGTTTAATAAACTCCTTTGGAGAAGGATTATGATTTCATTATTTAAAAATTCAGTGAAGACAGCTGTAGTTGAACTTTTACAGGCACTAATCCAAATGGATCATCTGGCAAAGACAGGAAATTATTTCTTGTATTTTACAACTAATATGCTGATTTATTAATTTTCAAGTTCACATAAATCCCACTCAGTTCAGTTTCAGCTAACAATGGATTGGGAGAATAACAGCTCATGAATGCTGGTTCTTAATTTGAGCTGTGGTAGGTTCATTTGCAAGGAAATAATTGCATATCATTTTCCAGAAATGAGGATACCTTTTTTGGTTTTAATAAAAATAAAAGTATCACAAATTTTACATACAAGGCAAAAGCCAAAAACCTAGAAAAGGCTAAAGTGAATCACAATTAAACAAATATTTCAATCTATAATTAATCTATATTGAATTTTTTATATTTCTCTGATAGAAGTAATTGGATGCCCAGGTTCTCTCCCTTTCCAAAGCTCTAATAATGAGAATTAAATGACAAATGGATGTAAGTTTCATGAGTATTTATTGAAGTATTGAAGTAAAATTCAATCTGATTTTTTCATCTTGAAAAACATTGCTTTTATCATTTCTACCATGCATTTTAAAGTCACTTATGTCAAAGCTTTGTTGTTCATTAAAATAGTTAAAATTGTTTCTGAAATGGGAGTATTATTGCATAGGATTATACCATACCCTAGTATCTGAAGTCAAGTCAGGATTAGAGTGCATATAATTCTTGCTTCATTTAAAGAGTATAGATAATTGATATATGTGCAGGATGCATGAAAGTCCTGGCAGGCAAAATATCTCTCCTTCTAGGCTTATGTCAGATGCTGCTTGGCACTGACAGAACAATTCAGGGCTACTTCTATTGTGGAAATATTGGAAAGTTTCAAACACTCAAGGGTATTAGCAGAAGAATCATTTGGAGCTTTTCTGACAGCTCTAGGGCAACTTAAAAAAAAGACCAACTTCAATGTCACAAGTCAAAGTCACTTCTCAAATGATTTACTACATATCAGTATGTATAAATGATTAGTTCTTTTAAAAACAGATAACATTCAAGGTTTTTGCTATAGTAATGTAATTCTCACTTGCATTTCCATAGGCTTTCTTGAGAGGAAAAGAAAAGGGTGGAGGGTATAGGGAATGCCTATAGAGGGTATAGCAATTATGGAAGTGTGTTCTGGATGCGAACATCATTCATCATCAATATGCCAGTGGGAAATGGGTTGAGAACACTGTAAGGTGTGTCTTGAGGACCTTGTGTTCTGTGCTTGCCTTCAATCAGCATGAGGTCTGTTGGCTACGTTTGATGCAGCATCGAGCGTGTGTTTTCTTCCTGAGTTGGTGTCACCTCTAGGCATGTATTGGGCACTTCTGACATGAAAAGGAAGAACTATGTTCATAAACAGAAATAGAAAGCCAGTCTCAATCCTCTTGTTCTTAAATTCATCTAAAATATGAATGGAGTTTAAGGTGATAATTTGGTGAACTAGGCTAATGAAAGAACAAGAGGAAGAATTTGTCTTATGGAGAAATATAGTTTCAATCAGATGTCACTTGGGCTTTGGGCAAGAGTATGATGATGCAGGTATGCTGTGGGTTTGTATAAATGCCCATAGGCATAGAGGAGAGGCATCTGCACTGGCCTGAGTACAACATATCATTTTATGAGTTGATCACAGGCCTTGAATCTTTAAAAATGGTTCAATCTCAGAAATGTTGACTCATTTTCAAGTAAAGCAGTTAGCCAAATGACTAAAAAAAGAGTGTTGATTTTCTTCTTTTCATTATGTAACAAAAGTGGTTGTATTATTATTGCCCATTCTGAGACAATTAAAATTTAAATGCAAATTTTAAATGTAGAATAAATTAACAAAATTTTTAGTTTTAGGTTTGTAGTGACTTCTAAATATGTTCCAGTTTAAGACCTTTAAATGGGGGAAGGTAAGGCTCAGCAAGACGGATGGATGACCTGCCCAGGACCGCACGGTTAGTGCGAACATGTTGAACTCAGGCTTTGCTGACTCCAGGCAAATGCTCTTCCTTCCCATTGTGCTGCCTTTCTTAGCTGACACCATTTAATGACATAAAACTTTACTCATATTTACACATAAAGTTCTAAATTAGTAACTTTAATTAGTGAACAGATACCAAGTATATTTTTGAATTTTGTCAGAACAAAGGCAGACTCTATCCAGATTTAATTTGCCTGATATTTTTCATATTTTAGTCTACCAAAACAAATGAAATGTTATAGTAACAACCTTGGTACCTTTGAAAGAAAATATGCATATTTCCTATCTAGCTTGAAAGAGAAATCTCCAAAGGCAAGTCATTTCAAGTTTAAGGAAACACAGTTTAAACAACCCATGGTAGCTGCTATAATTTAATTTCAAAGCAAAAGGTGACAAGGAAAATACAAATTTGGATTTCTTAAAGAAGGCACTGGTGTTACCACATAAAACATGTGCACAAAGTCCTCAAATCCATCTCATGTAACCTTTGGGGCTATGTGCTAGATGATTAGATTGAAAAAATTTTAAAGCAACAGAAAAAGTAAGCACTTCCTGAATAAAACATGTACTTCAAAAAGATTTTTGGTACAACATAAAACAAAAAACATTATATATTTTATACAATAATATAATGTAATTAATATAATATAATATAATTTAAACAAAATATTATTATATATTTCCCTGATGAAATAGTGTAGGCTAGTGGTTAAAAGTATGAGTTTTGGAGTCATATAGACCTGGGTGCATAGCCCAGGTTTTGCCACTTAACTACAGTCACAACTCTGTCACTTCCTGGTATCAATTTCAGCATGTTACTTAATCGCTCTGAGCCTCAGTTTCCTGAAGAATATATTGGAGTTTGAGATTCTTACCACAAATTTGGTTGTTGGAATTCATACAACTAATATGGTGCACCATCTATATATGAAAACACATCAGAGAATTGAGATGTTAAATGCATGTGTATCTCATCAGGGCACCTATAATTCCTTGTTGTCACTTGTTCTTCACTTTCCTGGTCATTTTTATTCTAGTATAAACTGTCTGCCTTGGCTTCAAAATTTGGCTTTATGTTATATAAATACAAGGCAGCTTGTACTGAAAAACTACATTTTACGTAAATCACACACTACTTCGATATTCAAACAGCCTTATTTATATCTCCCCTATAAACTCCAGTACCAAAAAATAAGAATTCTCTTTAGCTTTTAAAGTCACCAATGTGGGCACAAAAGAAGTAAAAAGGTCAGTTTATAAAGACAATAATTATTTGGAAGGTCTAGTAAGTGTTGCTTTTGGTGGGACATTTTCTCAGTCATTTGTCAAATTCAGGGTATGTAAGGCATTATTTTTACTCTCAGGGCCAATTGAAATTTTGCACTTGAATAAAAAGATTAAGAAGAAAAGCTGATTTTAAAGGTAAGATCTCTCAGAAAATTGGATTTTTGTTTTAAAACTTAACAGAACCCAGGATTTTGATGTAGGAAGCTGAGTAATGGGTATATTGCCTACTAGGTCCTGCTTACATGGTAGTTTTGTGTTGAGAACTATATGAGCTTATGCATATGAAGGCAGTGTGCTACAGGAAAATCAAGGATTTAATCATTACATAGGCCTGCTTCTATTCTCAGTTACAAGCTGTGTAACCTTTAACTTTCCTGAACTTGAATTTCTCTTTCTCTACAAAGAGGATAACAATGCTTATTAGGCAGCATTGTCAAGAGGATTGAAAGATGTCACATGTGAAAATCTTCCAACAGAAAGTCTTGTCTGAAACCCCTTTATTAGTACAATGCTGTGTGTATGAGGTTAGTAATAAATATTTATTGGTCACATAAATGGAATATTCATTTAAATTTATTTCATACAAGTTTAAATTTAATGGGTTAAAATATAAAATTATTTAAATTTCAAACCAAAAAAGATTGGTAAAATGTCCATCCAGAGAGTAGAATACGCTACAGACATTACTAACATTGTTATTGTCATGGAAAGATAGTTGCCATATACCATTAAAGAGTGAAGAACAGGAAGCAATATATATGAAATGATAAATTTTTTTGAATAAAAATAATCTGGAAAAATATCTGAAAAATGTATATAAAAAGTATAGTGGGGCAATAGGTGTTTTATTTTCCTTTTGTTGTAACTGTGTTTTCTAATAATTTGTACAATAATGTATCATTCATATAACAAAATAAAATATTTATATATTTTGAATAAAAATAATAAGGATAAAGAAACTGACCTCCTTCTGCTGAACATATGACCACAATTTGACTGAAAGGTCCATCCCCTTTATTGTTATAAACGCCAACTTTAACTTCAAAGGGAGTAAGAGGAGGGACACTTTCATCTCGATAAATGAATTTTGAAGCTTCCGAAGATGTCACCATTTTCTCTTTCCAACCACGTGTTCCATTGGGCCTGAAAGCCACAATGTAGCCGAAGCCTTCCCCATTCTGAAACTCTTCAGATACTGGCTAAAAAAGCAATTAATTATCAGCAAAATAATGAATTAAAAACCCACTTCTTCCAAAACTTAACATTTTTAAAAATTATGGATAACTAGAGAAAAGGAGACTCAAATCTTTATACTACCTTAAAAGCCACCATAGCATAATCACTTGGCAGTCACTGGAAATTTAAAAGGTTTTACAGGTAAAGGATGAAAAATTAAATGATACTAGTTGGTATTTAATAAAAGTACCAAGGGTACTGAAAACTGAAGTGAAACAAATTTGTTCCTGTTAGTCCAGTATATGAAATGAAGGTCCTTGGATTCCACACTAGATTTGAACATGTTGTGGAAAATGTCACATGTTCTGGTGGCCAGGAAAACCTTGTCACTAGTAATTCTCTGTGGAGCCCCTCATACAGAAAATCTAGGAGACATTAATGTAAGACTTTTTTACTACTGTTTTTTCTATTGCTTTTGTGCTTTTCTAACATATGCAAAATGGACAATAATATTTGTTCAAGAATCTTCCTGTATTATACTGCTTACATTTAAGTTTGTTAAATGGGCATCAATGGCACAACATCAAAAGAAGCAATTGTGATTGACTAGTAAGTCGATGGAGCAGTTACTAGCCTAGCACAATGATCAGCACATTGAGGATACTCAATACATATTTGCTAAACAGTTTTTCTTTTGAATTTTGATTTGAGGAAAAATTCTGTATTGAGTGGAATAAAAGAGACAAAGACTATAAAATCAAAGTACTGTGGACTGAATTTTATATCTCCCCCCAAATTTATGTGATGAAATCCTCACCTCCAATGTGATACTATTAGAAGACAAGACTTTGTTGGGTGATTTGGTTATGAGGAAAGAGCCCTCATAAATGGGGTTAGTGGTCTCATAAAAGAGACTTGAGAGCTCTCTCTGTGCTATGTGAGGACACAATAAGAAAACGGCTGTCTGTGAACCAGGAATCAGGCCCTCACCAGATCTGAACCTGCTGGCACCTTGATTGTGGACTTCCAGCTGCCAGAACTGGGAGAAATACATTTCTGTCATTTCTAAGCCTCCCAGTCTATACAATTTTTGTCATAGCAGCCTGAGCTGACTTGGACACAAAACTGATACAGGGAAGACAATTCCATTTAGACAGATTGGATCTAAAAGAAGTTCAGGTGCCAGGAAGTACCTCTGCAGAAATAAAAAAAAAAAAAAAGACAAAACGTTTTACTGAAGAAGAGGGGAATAAACATAAAAACAGCACAGAGGATGCGCTCATGGAAAATTTCTTATGGGGAAAAGAATATTTTTTGTTTATTTTATCATTGTTCTCACAGACTGTCAGGAATTTGTTTAGTTTTTTCCAGTAGACATTTTCATTTAAATTCCATTTCCATATTCTAAGGCATAGTTTTTTGAACTACATTACTATATTAAATAATAAGGTATTTATCATCAAAAAAGGAAGTGGCTTCATAAAAAAAATAAATATATGTCTCACACTTGTTTCCTTTGACAAGAAACTTTAAAGATCATATGGTGAGGGAGACAAAAGAACATATGTTTTGTAATCAAAGTCACCATCCCACTACTTTTCAGAGAAGGTGGTTACACCCTGCCTCAGTTTCACAGTTTTTAATACAAAAAATTTCCCCACTAATATAATTGTTGTATGAGATAAGTGATGTAACCGAGGTACCATGCCACAAATTCAGGGGTGGTCAGTTCCTTCCTCCTCAATGGTTTTAGTCTCCAAATTAAGTCAAGGGTGCTACTTAATTGTGAAATAATTAAATATCAAGCTAAACCAAACAAACATCTGAAGTAATATATGAGGGGATGGATTTTAATTATTCAAACTTTATCCTGAGATAGCCTGTATGACAGGAGGGCATTCCACAGACTTGGAGAAAAGTCAACAGGAGCCTCGTATGAAAATGAGAAAGGACAATATGTGAGTAATGGCATGCTCAAAAAGTTTCTTTGCCTAAGTTAAAGGGAAATTACTCAGTTTCTCTGTACCAACTACAGATACTACATATGTAGCATTATTTCCTAAGGAATCAACAAGTTCTGACATGTGAATATAGGCATTCTTACCTCCCAGGCAATGACTAACTCGTGCCGCCTTCCACTTCTTCCACTTACATTGGTGGGTGCTATCTTTGGAACTGTGGATAAAAATAGGCAGAGAGTGAATAAAAAATAGATTTAAAACTCAAGTGTTTGAATTTAGAGTGGTGATATTCAGTATTAACACAAGATTTTTGTCAGGTACTCTGCTTTCAAATTATGAGTGATGTGTATTTTTCATGGCCACATATTGTATCCCCAAACCATTCCTCCTATAAATGCTCTGTGATATTAAAGTCTAAATTATAATGAACACTATAGTTAAGGGCATCTACTAATGGTTAGTTAGATTTTGTCTGACAAATTTTCTCCTTTCTAGCGATGTGATTCTTTTGTGTGGTTTTAGGGCTTAAAGGCTCCCTGGAAAATCCAGGTTGATATTAGCATCACTGCTTTATGAGAAGTGCCTAAAGAGCTCTACAGAAATCTTAGTGATACTTCCATGGAAGGCAAACTTATTTAAATAAATAAACACTTTAAAAATATCTAAGAATGAATATCTCTGCAAACTGAAAAATTATATAAGCACCCGGTAAAACTTTTTAAAATAAATATTAAAATAATAAATATGTCAAAGAAATAAATTTCCCCTTCACTGCACCAAACCACAAAATCTGCAGTTGAAAGGAAACATTTTCAAATGAAGAACTGTTAAATGAAAGAAACTATTAAAAGAAATCATTTTCTAGGCTATGAGCCTGTAGTAGTGATTTTACACTTCAGCATTGGATTTATGTCTCAGAATATAGTTTTTAAACAACACTGACACTCATAAATAATAAATTCACTCCCATGTATTACGTACCTCTCTGAAAGACTATTAATTACTGGAAGATATGCACACAGCATTTTATATATCAGGAAAACTTATGCAGAATGTATATTCTGCTAGAAAGAAAAAATTCTTGTTCAGCCAGAGAGGTAGAAGAGAAAACTGTGAATATGTAATTGGCACCACTGAAATAAATAAGCTTAATTTGCTAAGGTCCAAACTTAAGCATCCCTGGGCACTTTTCTCCATGAACATGAGCTTTTTTCTCTTGTTCATGCCCACGCAGAAGCATGTATACAACAGCTGCCACTGGTCTTTTTTCACAGTTACATCTATTCTAAAGATTACACATCTGTGGAGTTCACTCTCATAAATCCCCCCAGAATTGCATGGAATTGGATACCCTATTTGTCTACCATTCAAGAAATCATAAGGAATTCAAATGAGAAAAACCCTATGGTGTTATCTATAGTAATAACTATGAATATCCTATTTATACAAACACAAGCAAATCATTTAATATGAGATTTTTGGTAATGATAATTTTCACTACATATAATAACCTGTGACATATCAGTGTGCCTTGCCACCATGTCACCAAACCAGTGCTATATAAGACTAATTCTAAATTCCTTTTCTTTTTTTTTAAAGGTTTTTTTTAAAGATTTTATTTATTTATTTTTAGAGAGGGAAGGGAGGGAGATAGAGAGAGAGAGACAGAGAAACTTCAATGTGCGGTTGCTGGGGGTTATGCCCTGCAACCCAGGCATGTACCCTGGCTGGAAATAGAACCTGGGACACTTTGGTTCCCAGCCCACGCTCAATCCACTGAGCTACGCCAGCCAGGACTCTAAATTCCTTTTCAAGTGGGTGGTATGAGGAAGGCACATAGGAGGGGAGCTGATTTAACCATATGTGTAAAAAGATAGAGATGCAAGGCTCCAAATATTCCCTCAGTGGCTAATCTCAATGTTCTAAATATCATGACCATTAATGAGTGGTCAGATAAAGAGTGGAAGCAAGTTAATTTGTTATAATGTTATAGCATTATGGCTTCTCTTAGTATCATTTGTTTGTTTATAAAAAAAGTGCACTCAGCACCCTTTCCCCCCACAAGGCTCACATTAATCTCTGACAACTAAGAGCCAAATAATGTTACAGGTACTCTCTGTCAGAACCACCTACTTTGTCTATTACATCAAAATGGCTAAGACTATATTTATTTTAGGACTTTGAATCTATTCTTTGAGGACACCATCCTGAATTTTGCATTATGGGTTTTGTGGAAAGATTGGCATTGACATTCCTTTCTTATTTTATTCAGCTGTCAAACATCATCTAAAAAAAGGATGTGTGGAAGCTCCAGATTAGAGTTGTAGAGTAGGCTCAGGCTTTCCAGTGGGCATCTCTTGAAGCTCGTTTCACAGATGAGTAGAATGAAGTACAAGTGAATATTTGATGTTGAAACTTTTCACCTAAAGCTTGATAGTAGTGTTCCACAGCTTATTAATGCTTGTATTTTGAGGAGACATATTTAACATTTCTCAAAAGTGTTAACTTTTTGAGTAAAGAAATAAAAAAGAAACTGGTAAAAATTTTGATGAAAATTCCCTTTTTGAAGTAAACAAGAAAGCAAAATAAAACTTCGTATGATTTAACTTGCTTCCCTGGGTAATTTCTATGTTGATTATACATAAATAACTCAGATTGCATAAAATTCCTTTTATCATTTGAAATCAGTCTCTGAGGTTTTTCTATTGCTGCTAATTTCTTTTCAGGAGAAGATATCACATAATTAACTCAATATAAAGAAATAAGATATTCTTTTTCTCAAGCTACCTCCAATTTTAATTTACATTAAATTAAACAAAAAAGAGTTATAGTTCATTGTGCTTTAGTAGTGTATGTGTATAAAAAAACTATTTTTAAATAAAAACCTGTGTCCATCAACTGATGAATAGATGAAGAAAGTGTGGTATGTGTATGTATATTATTTATGTAATATGAAATATAATTCAGCCATAAAAAGAAGAAAATCCTGCCACTTGTCACAACATGGATGCACCTTGAAGAAATTATACTAAGTAAAATAAGTTTGACAGAGAAAGACAAACACATGTGGAATCTAAACACACCAAGCACAGATTGGTGGTTCCCAGGAATGGGGTGTGGGGGCCACAGAAAATGGGTGAAGGTGGTCAAAGCTACAGACGTCCAGTTATAAGATAAATAAGTCATGGAGATGTAACGTACAGCATGGTGACTGTAGTTACCAGTATTGCACTGTGTATCTGAAAGTTGCTAAGAGAGTTGGTATGAAAAGTTCTCATCTAAAAAATTTTTTTAACTATGTGAAGTGATGGATGTTAACTAAACCTATTGTGGTAATCTTTTCACAATATATTCATATACGTGTATCAAGTCCTGGAGTTGTAAACCATAAACTGATATATTCTCTGTCAATTACATTTCAATAAAACTGTAAAACCAAACAGAAAATACAAGGCTTTCATAGCTGCATCTCAGAAATTATATTTCCCTCTCAGGATCACAATGTGTGAAATGGGCACTCTAATTGGCTTAAATTTCTTAATTATATGCAGATGAACCCACATGCATTCATTTTCAAGTTAGTGGCACACAGTTATTTCTGTAGTCCATGCTTTGGACTCTACTGGTTTTTATTATGTACTTTTATTTATAAAACAACACATTTATGATATATACAAATTTGACCTAATGTTTTAGCATACTGGTGTAAAAGTTCTATAATTCCTGTTAGAAATATAAAATTAATATAATCAAACATCTAATAAATGCTTTCACTGAGTTCAGAGAAACATACATGAACTTAAAAACAAAATATATTTTCAATGTAATTAATGAAAACTCACTTGGAATTAAGGAGCTAGATGCTTTTCTCCCTTAGTCATTTACTGATAAATGTTCTGAGTTTATTATCTTAGAGAATCAACTCATATGCATGGTTAACAGATTAAACTTTGATTCTCCTAAATTTCTTTCTGAGCAATGCTCTTCCATGAACAGATAAAGTAATTAATATGTTTTCCCACAAGCTGAAAATGTTCGTTCATCTTTCTTAGTGCCTTTCCTGGCATGTCAAAATATAGACTATTATTTCTTTTCACTGTATACATTGAAAATATTGTTGTAAATATTCAGAGTGACCAAAATACAGTGTATTACTTTAGTTTAAGCATGCATGAATTTAAGCATGAATCTCAAAGAACTCTAAGTATAATAGTTTTAGCAAAATCAGACACACTAACAATATGCTTTAATTAACATGGCAAAATATAACCAGAGACATTGAAATTAAGAACAAACTGACTATAACTAGAAGGGATGGGGGAGGGCAATAATGGTGGAAAGAAACGAAGGGGCATCAAAAAACATGTATAAAGGACCCATGGACAAAGCCAAAGATGGGGAGGATAGAGGGTGGGGGAGTAGGTGGGGTTGGGGAAAATGATAGTGGGAAAATGGAGACAACTATATTCAAACATTAATAAAAATAATAAAAACATTCAAATAAATTAATTAAATTGTATTCTGCCTTCTTCTAAACAAAAGAAGGCAGAATATAATTATCTGCCAGTGTCTCTTTTTCCCTAAATAATTTCCAGCACCTACTACAGTGTATGTTTAGATGGCTCATTGTATTATTATAGCTTTATTAGAGACCTGGGGAGGCAACACAATTTAGAAGTTTAATGGTAATCCAGTGAGTGGTCTGGAAAGAAAGTTATAGATGAATAGAAAGAATGAAGAGGTTTGTTTATATAGTAAAGGTGAGAGTCAAGAGGGAAATTCAAAAACTTCTTTTCCCTACCTGAGTTGAAGTACATGGCACATTAATATTTTAGTTAACCAATTATCATTGAAGCTTACTTTACAGATAGAAATATTTAAATTTAAAGAGTTTCCAACATAAAAAATACCAGTGGTGTTTCCTAAAGAGTTCAAAGAATGCTTTTAAGCCTTTGACAGCATAAGTACAGAGGCGCACACAAATGGTAAAAGTGTTCTTGTGGGAGTGAGAGATCTGGGCTCGAATCCCGCTTCCACTATTCTGGCTGGTTGGCTGGAAACATCTCTTAACTTCTTTGTCCTTTAGTTGCCTCATGGAGATAATGATGTTACCTGCATTTTAAAGTCATTTTCATAATTACTTATCACAATGTCTGGAACTATAATGTATACCTGTTACCTAATGTTATTATCTACTTAGATTGGAAAAAGAGGAAGTAGTGACATTTTCTATGGTAAGCACTAAAAGTTCAGTATGAATCTATTGACACGTGATCTGGAAATAAAATATCTTTTTGGAAATCTGTATAATATTGTTCTGATAGTTCCATGGGAATTGTGCTTTCAGTTTTGGCTCACCTTGTTTTAATTTGGAAACCTAGGCAGTATAAAATTTTTGGTTTGCAAAACAGGTTGGTAGGATATTTTAGGTAATGTACAATTTCTCTGACTTATGAACCTTCTCATGAATGACAACCATTCTATAAAATAAGAATAAACATTCCTTGCTTTAGAGAGTTAATACGAGAATTAAATGGCATAATAAAAGGCAAGTGTTTAGCATAGGGCTTGGGTCATGGCTCACAATTCAGGACTGGTATATGGTATTACAGGGGCTGGAAAGTTAGCAAGTCTCAAATTTGAGTGTCTTGTGCTTACTCCTGGGTTGATAACCTCTTATTCTCCATTTATCTTTCATGCTTAAATCTTCTGTACTTCCATCATCTTATTATTTATCATTAAAAGACATGTCTAACAATTAGTGAAGTTGCTGTTAGAAAAGAATTTGTTAAAGTTACCATCTTTGTTTGCACAGTACCTGTAAAACTGTCTATTTTTTGTATACATTTTGTAGAAAAGACTTGCCTGGACCAAAGTGGTTTTATGATTTAAAGTACTGTCTGCTCTACAAGCTATACTGTTTTCTTCTTTTCTCTAATTATTGAGATTTGGTCTTAGAGGCTGCTTGACATGATTTTTGCCTTCTTTTAACATTACTAAGAACCATTTCTTTTATTTAATGTAATTATATTATTCATTGGGTTGAAGAAAGCTGTAATGCTCATTAATAGTATTTCATTTTAGAATTTCCCAATTATTTCAGCAGAATGCTTTGTATTTTTGATGCAGTATTTCTCTTAGAAACATAGCCTGGAGTGACCTTAAAACCCCCACAAATAGCCTTATGCTTTTTCTCTGTACACACCAGTGCCTGATAACTGTAGTTTTAATCCCCCCTATAAATAATTCTGCCTCAGTCCTATTTGGTCTGCCTTTCAAAGTCCCATTAAATGCCATTTACAAAGCATATCCACATACCCCTAGAGAAAAGAAATTTAACTCTATCTCATATTGCAATAGTATTTTATTGTGTTCCTTCCATAACTTTTGAGCTCAGAGAGATTTCCCAAGAAATTATCATGGACAAGAATGGTGAAGATATAGATATGAACAAAGCAAGATCCTTGCAGAAGTAGGAAGATGATGTACAGCACTAAAGAAATTGTAGTAGGAAGTTAAATGAGTCTTCTCTGGACTGGGGATGAATCACGTATAACTTCAGGAGCTAAAGCAATGTGGGCTAGGTGAAACCATAGAAATGCTAAGAAATAGAGAAAAAAAATTTTCATCTTCTTTCCTATTGCCTCCCTCCAGCTCATATACATATGATTTTAGCACAAGGAATGTTTTGAAGAAGTTGTCGGTGTAGCAGATGGATGTGCTGTGGCAGCTCCCTCCCCCCACCAGTAGTCAGTAGAAGAGAAGTGGGAGTGTCATTTCCCCTCAAGCTAAGTGAGAAGAAGATCAAAACAACCGCTGTGGAGAGTACAGATGCTTACTCCTTACATACTGGCTGATGCTTTGGAATTTTGCATGATGGCCCAGCCCCACACAATGTCACTAGAGCAGAGAGCAAATTAATATTTGAGAACACTGTATTTCTAGAACTGGCAGCACAGGAATGTGAAATAACTGCTGTGATCCAAGTCGACATTATGGGAGGTGGGCTTGAATAGGCTGGTTGGGATCACACCCAATAGGGCTGTCTGCTAGGGGACAGGAGAGTCTCCAAAGTACACGATGTATGCAAAAGAAAGAAGCATTACGTGGACAAATGCCATCACATGGAGCACTCAACAACATGTGAGAATTGCAAATTCTACCGCCTAAGTGGTTTTTCCTCGTCCTTTTGTCTTGGTTGGAAAGTTGCAGAGCAGCAGTTGGAAGGTGGGGGAAGGAAGTGGAAATAAAAAAAAAGACAGGTAAATACATTTGGGTCAAACCTGTGCTGGGATGGAGGGATAAAAACATGCCATTGGAAGTTAAAGTTTTTATTTAAATAAAAAAAATTTAAAACCTGAGAATGAGACTTCTCTAGTACCTAAACATGCCTTGGATACAGGTGAGGCTGAAGCCAGAAATCAGACAGAGTATGTTGGAAAGCCATGGTAAGAGAAAAAGAAGACTATTTTATGTTTAAACTCCACAGAGTTCAGTCTGTTAGTACACCAGTTACATAATGTTATAGTGTGAAAAGTGCAAAGGCTAGAAAAAATTTTCATCTGTCTTCTTGATACTCATATTGATCTGGCTGAACATTAATCTCTTAAATATAGAAAAAATATCTTTCCTTTTGTGGACAGAAATATGTGTGTGGCATTTTCCATTTCACTGTCAAAGAAGAAATTGTAAGATAGAACACAGGATACTAAGCAACTTGAAAACTATTTGAATGTGGAACAAACTTTTTTAAAGCATGACGTTTCATTTGACACACTTTTTGTCTGCTCCTTTTGTCTTGTCTGTGCTTTCAGAGCCAAAGAAAATGTCTACTTGTTGGGACAATATCACAATCCACTTACAGAATGAGACCCTAGAAAGGCTAGACATGGGGATTTAGAGGAGAGGCCTGCTCTGAACTGTGCACCAGACTCTGAAAGGTTCTCTTGACTCCCAGGCCTTTCAAGTGGTTTGAGTCGCAGGGCCTGATGCACCCATTCTGCAGCAGAGACTTCTGGCTGGGAGAGTGTTTTGGAGGAGCTAGCTGCAAGCCAAGACACAGGATGGCTCTAACTGTATTGACAAACATATGTTTAACCTGAAAATGTTTCTTCAATATGATAAAAGCAATTTATGCATAATTTCTATGGTTTAATTTTCACTTAATAAAGTAATAACTCAATAAAAACCAATGATAATAACAAGTGGCTGATATGAAGCATTTACTATGTGCCAGACACTATGCTAAGCTCATTACATGCATTATCTTATTTAATACAATGACCCAAAGAGGTAGGTAGTGCTAATATCCCCATTTTATAATAGAAAATTGAGCCTTGGAGCAATGTATGTATCTTACCCATGTTTTTTTACTAATAAGTGGTGGAGAAGAACATGAATCTAGATCTGCCTAACTCCAAAACTCAAACTAGTAATTATAGGTACATAAAATTCATCATGATTTAAAATAATAATTGCAAATATTGAGATCTATACCAAGAGTTTTGATAATAATAAAAATTTTATGCTATAGAGGAGACCAAACCTTTGTAAATTGTAGGTCACATTGTTATAATTCTTTTTTCTCCTTTTCATTTATCTTTCAATTATTATGTTATAAATATATAACTTATAGAATATTAAAGTTTAGTTAAATGAGAGAATTGCTATTTCTGTATTCATTTATATATATATATTCACTTCTATTATAGCATGTATTTCAAATTCATATCCTAAAATGTGTTTTTCTCTTGAGTGTCATCTTTTTAAACAACAGAGAAAGCATTTCCATTATGAAACTGAAATTTATATACTGTTTTGATGATGTAACACATTTCTAAAATAAAACATAGGGATATCTATCATCTATTTAAAACTTGTATTAAAATTGAACTATAAATAAATAAGTATAAATATGCATTAAAATAAAAATATATTTATATTATTATTTTGACATTTTAATAATAGATAGTCAGACTGAATCAATTTATTTTATATTTATTGGCTACTATCAGTGTTTTGATGACTGGAAAATTCAAAATACATCTTAGAGGAAATTGCAAAGAAAAGTGAATTTTTTATGTGTGGGAAAGGAGCAATTCTAAGGCAAAAATGCCTCACTAAAGCTGCTTTGGGATTTAGAATATTCTAGTAAATAAGATAATTTTAAAGGGACATAAAACTTCCAACTATATATCCCAAATGTGAGACTTTTCTCTTCCAAGCAGCTCTGTTGATTTTCAAAGTTTATGTGGTCCATTAGAACAGGATCATCTTTTAAAATACAGGACATGCACTTAATAGAGGCAGAGTGTGTCGCTGGAGAGAACATCTCAGGATATTGGTGTCCCTTTTAATCTGTGCTGCTTGACAAAACAGGCACAAAACTCAATACTTGGTTCAACACCATTAGTACCTCTCACCCTGCGTGGTTCCAAATCACAGGAAACATAAAGTAGGCAGCACATGCCTTCTCAACTCACTTTCAAAGGAGAGCATTTCATGCATTTTTCATGCTATTTCTCTTCTCTCCTATAAGATTTTAATGGACTAAAGAATGCCGTATATAAAACTCGATAAAATGGAGAGACAGGAGCTGTGTGATTAAGGTAGATGCAGAAACAGATGAGGGAGAAAACTTAAAATGCATCATCTGAATACATTTGAGCTAGAAAAGTAAAAGTATTTTTTACAAAAATGCTTTTTAATAGCATGAGGAGACTTAAACTATAAAAAATCTCAAAGGAGTCTTCATCCCAAATAGATTATTTATTTTTAAAATGAATATTTATGGAGAGCCTCTGAATTAAGCAGTAATCTTTGCCTTTGCTTAAACACAATTAACAATATGCAAAATAAGTCAGAGCCTTTTAGAAATTACATAAGTACTAATATTGACAGTTATTTCACTATCTGCACAGTGGGTTCATAAAATGAAGACCGACTAACCTGTTATGCTCTCAATTAATGAACACCTGTACACAGTGAAGGCATGGCTGACTTTCTGAATGCAAGAAAATCCAAACAGGCAGTTAAAGTTCATTTAAAACTCACACTATTGGAAAAGTAGCAGGAAAACAACTTGTAATAGGAAAATCACAAAAGCAAAATAGTTGGATTTTCTGTGAATGAACCTTTTCCAACATATTTAGGCTACTTCATCTCTTATTTTCTTGTTTGCTTAATTTTTACATGGAAAGAATTTGAGTATCTTTTGTACAGTTATTCACACTTAATGCAATAAGTTGAACATTTGGGATTCTTTTTTATTTCTTTTTAAAAAAGAACCAATGTGTTTTAGAGAAACATTTTTTAAAGGCAAAACTGAATGTGCTTCAGAGAGTCAACTCTTTTGATCATTTATTTTTATTATTATAAACTTTGTTTAATCAGTAATAAGTCACATGTTACATTTTTGGTTCAATTCTGTAACTATAATATAAAATGGACAGAGCCTACTCTTAGTTTTCTATGCACATGTGTCTCTGACCCTGATACTTGTGTGCTTGTGGACATATAGAAGGAAAAAAGGGAATATTCCCTTTTAATCTTTCCACAAAGATGTATAGGGCACTGGTGCCTGACACTGCCTAGGTGCCAGAGCTTGGACAGTGAGCAAATAAGACAAAAGTCCTCATTCTCAGTGAACTTACATCCTAATGATTGTTGAGATCATATGTTATTATTGAGTTTAAAGTCATTAAATTTTGTTTTTTCTCCCTCTGTCTATCTGCAATTTACCCCTCCATTTCTTCATTGCTTTCAGATTGTTCTCATCATTATTAACATTTGTGTTTGTCCAAGCTAGTGCTTTACTAGATATTTTTATATCCAAATTTACAAGGGCATAAAAGATTAATCTCAATAAAACCCTGTCCAAGGTAATTAAAGATCTACTAAAAAATGTTTTTATTCTGCTTCACCCAGGTGGTAAGCAAATCATCTTAAATTAAAAAAAATAAAACTTAATTCCTCTTCCATGTCATTAGAAATATTTTATTAGAGATATATCATTCTAAAAGACTAGAAGAATACAGGGGAATTTCAGGGGAAAGGGGAAGGGTTTATAGGAACAAGTGTAAAGGTCACATGGACAAAAACTAGGGGCGGGTGGAAATGGGAGGTGGGGAGGGTTGGGTAGTTGAGCTGGGATGGGAGTAAAAGATAGAAAATTATACTTGAACAACAATAAAATAAAATAATAAAATAAAATAAAATAAAATAGACCAGAAGAATGCTGTGTTTTCTGAGTCAGAAAGCAGATGGATATTTATATTACACACAGATATCAAAAAGGCATTGAGTTGAGACCATGTCTTTCCAAAACCTGCTTTATACCAGGTCAGCTGGTGAAGGGCAACAGAAAGAGTTTTAAGGAAGTACACTGTAATTAAAGGTAACTGTTATCACTGGAGAAAAAGAGGGTGAGTCAATCTATTCTGAATTTTATAGATTTGCTCTATTAATGAGTATACAGTAAGAAGAGAAATTCATTTTCATGGTCACTTGAAGATGAGTGGTTGCAAGGGTTGGGAGGAAATTGAAGCATTTGTAGAAATAAGGAGAATGAAAACAAATAAAACAAGAATTCTAACTAAAATGGTTTTATGATGTCTAGGTAAATGAGTTAGGAAAAAATTATACTAAGCAAACAATCATGCTTAATTCAACTTGCTATCAAAGTGATTAGAGACATCCAAATAGTATTCCAACACTTACCTGCTTCATTTGTGCGGATCATTCGAGATGGAGTGCTTGGATCTCCAGTCCCAATGGGATTGGTGGCAACCACTCTAAATTCATATTCCACCCAGGGGTTCAAGTCCACAGCCATGGCTGACTCCATGTCACCTGTTATGATTTCTGGGACTATGGAGAGACAGGAGATTTCATATCATTAGGAAGACTGGAAAATGGTTACAAATGGCAATCAAGGATACCATAGGCACTAACAGGATGAACAGGCTGATACATACTTCCTTATTATATGTGGCCATGGTGTCACCTCTGGCCTCATTAGTAAAATCAAAATGAAGTTTCAAGAATTAAGCATGTGTACATGTCAAATTTGTTGTAGTTAATTAGAATTCTTTCATCTCATCTTTACATATGAATTGCCATAGCATGACTTGCCATTATCTACACTAAAAATCATTTTGTCCACCCCTTCTCTTTATATCAGTCTCATCAAGCAACTCCAGACTTCTAGTTCATCTCTCATCTCTTTTATTCTAATCCCCACAGAATTCTGCTCATTTTCTTTTCTGTCCCAGTTCCCATTCACCTTCACCCTTTGAAACCCTTTTGGTGAAAACTTTGGGATTCATAATCCATCATTAGCAAAATTCCCTGTATACTCATTTTTTTCTGAACATTCTTCTAACTGTTAACTCTCATAGAAACCTAAATACCTTTTGAGGAAACTTAATGGTTCTCAAGGGTTAAGTTACTATAGAAGAGAGTAACCAGTCCATCTCAGCTGTGTCATCTCTGTCCCCCCACCCACACACATAATCCAAAGTCTTTAATGCATGTTTCCCCACAGAATACGAGTATGCAGGTATTTTTCCCACCAAACCAAAACAAGCAAAATTCTCTCAAAATTTCCTATCCTTTCATCCTTCACCCAGTTTCTATGTTTCTTTTAGAGCAAAATATCTTTAGGGACATTTGTGCTATTGCTTGCTGTCTCCATTTTCCTTCCATGCTCTCTCAAGCCCACCACAATTGGGCCCTTACCTCCTGCATTCCACCCTTACCACTCCTGTCAAGATCACCAATGGTCTCTGTTACTAAAACCCTGTGCTCAGGTCTGAAGTCCTCATTTTCCTTGACCTAACATCATCCTTTGACACAGTTCATAATTCTCTTCTGTTTGAAATATTATTCAAAACTTAACATATGTTTTGTTCCTCCCTATCTTTTTCTGTCTGCATGGCTGGTTTCTTTTCATCTTTCAGATGCATGCCCATTCTATTAGAGCTTTCCCATTTTTTTCCTCCAGATGATCTAATCTCATGGTTTTAAATACCCTCTGTATGCTGATGTCTCCAAAATTTCCAGCAATGAACCTCTTCCCTAAACTCCAGAATGATATGTCCAATGGCTTATTAGATATTTCTCTTTGCATAAAGTTCTCAACCTTAAGTTCTCCTACCTACTTTTGTAGTATTCCTTAATTAGTGGATGACAATTGCATTCTTATGGGTGCTGTAGCCAAAATCTTGGGGTCATCCTTAATTCTTTTATCTTTTCTTTGTCTCCCTCCAGCTATAAGCAAATGATAACATTTCTTTCCTTTGAAATATGTTGAATTCTCCACTTCCTGTTGCAGCAAAAGTTCTTAATTATATTAATTCCTCTTCCATTATCTCTTGAATCCATTTTTGTAGACTTTAGTCCTTACCATTTTACTAGAACTGCTACTTTCAAAGTCACCAGTAACCTCCATGTTGCTAAAATCAATGATCAATTCTCAGTCCTTATCACACTTGACATGTCATCAGTATTTGGCAGTTGATTACTTTCTCTTCCTTGATAGACTTTATTCCTTTGTCTTGTAGTACATCTCATGAACTCAGTTTTCTTTTTAAATAAATAATTGGATTCTCTCTGTATTCTTTGGCTGGTTGCTCCTCTCCATGGCTTCTTACTGTTGGAACTCTCCTGCTTTCAACTTTTATATTCTTCTTTATTTTATACTTATATTCTTGCAGATGACATGCAATCTCTTAGTTTTAAATGCAGCTTATCTGCCAATAATTTCCCAATTTATATCTATATTCTAAATTTCTTAAACTGCAAGCTCATGTATACAGGGTGAGGCAAAAGTCAGTTTACAGTTGTGAATACATGAAACACAGACTTTATTTTTGTATTATTATTTATTTATTATTGTGTTATTTCTATATGAACAACCATAAACCTACTTGGGCGTGGCCCTGTACAATTACCTACTTGGTAACCTTGGAGGTTCCATTTCTAAATATAGTCATCCTGGAGTGTTAAAGCTTCAACATTTGAACTTTGGGAAGAAGCAGACCCCATGCAATCCATAACAGGCAGGTTGTAATTTATTTATTTATTTTTAATAATTTTTACAATTTACATAGTTGACATACAATATTATATTAGTCTCAGGTGTACAACATAGTAATTAGATATTTATATGACTTATAACTTATAAAGTGAACCCTGATAAATCTAGTACCCATCTAAAACCATACATTATTATTATAATATTATTGATGACATATCCTATGCTGTACTTCACATCCCTGTGACTGTTTTTATACTGGCGATTTATACATCTTAACCCCTTCCCTTTTTTCACCCATCTCCCTAACTCCCATAGTGTCTGGCAACCATCACAATGTTCTCTGCATTTATGAGTTTATATCTGTTTTGTTTATTCATTTATTTTGTTTTTTATATTCCACATATAGATGGAATCATATGATATTTGTCTTTCTCTATCCGACTTACCTCACTTAGCATAATACCTTCTATGTTTATCCACGTGGCTGCAAATGGCAAGAGTTCATTCTCTTTCATGGCTGAATAATACTCAATTATATATATACAGTTAAACCTCAGTTTGCAAGTGTGTGATTATCGAACAATTTGGTTTTGACCTAGTAGTTCATGAAAAAATGTCTCTATTGCCCAACAAAACTTCAGTTTGTGATGCTGTACCTGTATGTTCAGTCACATATCTCTCAGGAGACAAAAGAGATTTGCTTTTTGAATGAATCACTTGTCCAACAATTTTCTGGAATGAATTAAGTTCGAGAACTGAGGTTCTACTGTGTGTACCACATCTTATTTATCTATTTATCTATGGATGGACATTAGGTTGCTTCCATATCTTGCCTATTATAAACAATGTTGCAATGAACGTATGAGTGCATATGTCTTTTTGAATTAGTTTTTTGGATTTCTTCAGATAAATACCCAGAAATGGAAATATTGGGTTAAAGGGTAGTTCTATTTTTAATTTTTTTGAGGAAAACACATACCATACTGTTGATTTGCACAGTAGCTACACCATTTTGCAATCCCACCAAGAATGTATGAGGATTCCTTTTTCTCCTTAGGCAGGTTGAAATTTAAAACAAAGTGGTCAGGATAAGCCTCATTGAGAAGGTACATTTGAATAAAATTTTTAAGGAAGTATAGATGTAGCTATGCTAGTATCCAGGGTGAAGCATCCCAGGTGGACAGAGCAAATACTGCAAAGTCATTAGAGCACAGGTGGTAAACACAGGGTCTGCAGACCTAATCCGGCCCTCTACCTTGTTTTATCTGGCCCAGCACCTTGTTTCAACCCAGCAGCAGTGCTGAGCTCTCACTTAACTATTAAGGGTGGTTACATGTATACAGTTCTAAAATTACATTCGGCCCTTTAAAGGCAACCAAGAGGCTGATGTGGCCCCCCAGTGAAAGTAAGTTTGACATTCCTGCAAAGAGTCAGTACATGACAGAAGCATGAGAAGATCAGGAGCAGAGTGAGTTTTGGGGAGAATGGTTGAAGATGAGTTTGGAAAGAGAATGGCAGGGCAAAATCATACAGGACTGGATTTTCATCCTGAGAGAAATGGGAAGACATTGGAGGACTGATATTGTAAGTCTTATCTTTTAATACATTAATTCAAGCTATGTGAAAAATAGGAAGTAATTAAAGTCAAATGAGGTCATAAGGCTGGGGCGCTGATCTGATAGGGTTTGTGTCCTTGTAAGCAAGGACAGCAGGGAGCTTGAATCCTTGCTCTCTGCCATGTGGAGACACAGTTGGGAAGGCTTCTATCTGTAAGTCAAGAGGGAGGTTCTCATCAGGAATCAAATTGAATTGGCTGGCACCTAGATCTTGGAATTTCCAGCCTTCAGAACTATAGAAAAATAAATTTCTGTTGTTAATTTTCTGTTGTTTAAGCCACTAAGTTTGTGGTATTTTATTGTGTCAGCCTGCACAGACTAATACATTGTCCTATCACAGTACTTTTGATTATCCTTACAATACAATGTTTATTTTTCATTAATGAATTTCTAAAATACTATCTAGTATCCTTGTTTACTATGTTCTCTCTTTATTATTTGTCCTCATCCATGAGAATACACTCCTCACAAAGGTAGATATTTTTTGTTTTGTTTTGTTCACTCATATATTCTAAATGCCTAGAAGACTAACTGAAAGCTTCTCAATAAATTATTATTGAATGAATAAAAGGGGAGTTCAAATTGACAGGTATGATCAAAATTGGCATAGCTTCTGTTTTAATCTTGATGTAATTATTTAGGCTTTATGTTAAAATAGAAAATTAATTCAAATATGAAAATATTCTTCCTCTAAAAGCTACATATATTTTCAGTTTCTTAATCATATACATTTCAAGATTCCTTCCCTTATCCCACATCTTCTCCACTATCTGTAATTCTAATGACTGTTTAAAAAGAAAAATGAAAATAAGATTTAGAAATTTTAACTTAATTGCTACTTGTTCAGAATATAAAATAAATGTAAAAAATGGACTTGAAATTATTAGTATTTTTGATGCAATAACATAAAATATGAAATAAATTTGAAACAAACTTTTCAATAGCAATTAGGATTTTTATTGCAAATACAATATTGTTAATATTAAAGAAAATAGAGAATGTATATCAAAGTAATTATTTTTAAAGCCTTGCAGGTATTATTTTATAAAGATACTCTTCCTAGAACAATTGGGATAAGTCAGTTTCAAAGACAGCATTCTGCTTCAGAGAGGACACACAGCAACTAAAGACAGTGGGAAATCTCATATTGATTAAGTGAGAAAAGCTTGTCAAAATGTGTTTCCTAGTAAAAGAATTGCATCAAATAATTTAATTAAATTATTAAATGTAAACTGAATAATCCAGTCTAGTTGTCAAATTTAATTAACCAATCAGTGGAAAACATATCCACAGATAGAAGAAATATCCACTGATAGAAGAATAGTGAATAAACATATTTGAAATAAGTAAAAAATAACAAATAAATTCTAATATTATAAAAACTTTGGTATTCCTAAACACACAAAGTAAAAAGCTAGGTCAGCTGATAACTGCTCAATAATATGAAAAAGAAAGTTAGATTCCAAATCAAAAGCAATTTGACCAGAAGAGGGGTCTGCAAGTGAAATTATTTTTTATGGTTGTTTTCATACTGTCTTCAAAATGAGAAAATTAGCCCCATTCACAGTCACATGATTTGTGTCTGATTTTGGGGTAGGCAGTGTTCAGTTAAATCCAGATGTGTTCAGCTAGAAGGTCCACATGCAACTCATTACTTCATTTGTCAAAAAGGAAGAGTTCACAATTCTTTGATTTCACATTGGTGTATGAAGGAATCTTTTTTAAAAATATTTTTTGATTATGATATTACAGTTGTCCCATTTTTTCCTTCCCTTTCTTCCTCTCCTCCCTGTACCCGCCTCCCACCATCATTCCCCCACTTTACTTCAAGTCCATGGGTCATACATGTAAGTTCTTTGGCTTCTCCATTTCCTATTCTATTCTTAACCTCCCTCTGTCTATTTTATACCTACCATTTATGCATCTTATTCCCTGTACCTTTTCTCCCATTCTCCCTCTCCCCCTCCCTGCTGATAACCTTCCATGTGATCTCTATTTTTGTGAATCCCTTCCTGTTCTAGTTATTTGTTTAGTTCATTTTTTTAGGTTGGTTGTTGATAGTTGTGAGTTTGTTGTCATTTTACTGTTCCTAGTTTTGATCTTCTTTTTCTTAGATAAGTCCTTTTGACATTTCATTTAATAATGGCTTGGTGGTGATGAACTGCTTCACTTGGCCTTATCTGGGAAGCACTTTATCTGCCCTTCCATTCTAAATGATGGCTTTGCTGCATAGAGTAATTATGGATGCAGGTCCTTGCCTATCATAACTTGGAATACTTCTTTCCAGTCCCTTCTTGCCTGAAAGGGTTCTTTTGAGAAACCAGCTGATAGTCTTATGGGCACTCCTTTGTAGGTAACTGTCTCCTTTACTCTTGCTGCTTTTAAGATTCCCTCCTTATCTTTAATCTTGGGTAATGTAATTATGATGTGCCTTGGTGTCTGCTTCCTTGGGTCCAACTTCTTTGGGACTCTCTGAGCTTCCTGGATTTCCTGGAAGTCTATTTCCTTTGCCAGATTGGTGAAATTCTCCATTATATTTTCAAATAAGTTTTCAATTTCTTGCTCCTCCTCTTCTCCTTCTGGCACCCCTATGATTTATACGTTGCAATGTTTAAAGATGACCTGGAGGTTCCTAAGCCTCATTTTTTTAAATTCTTGTTTCTTCATTCTTTTCTGTTTGGTTGAATGTTTATTTCTTCCTTCTGGTCCAAACTGCTGATTTGGGTCCTTGTTTCCTTCCTTTTAATGCTGGTTCCTTGTACACTTTCCTTTATTTCACTTTAAGTACCCTTCACTTTTTCCTCTACTTTGTGACTATACTCAACCATTTTTGTGAGCATCCTGATTACCAGTGTTTTGAACTCTGCATGTGATAGGTTGGCTATCTCTTCATCACTTACTTATATTTTTTCTGGAGTTTTGATCTGTTCTTTCATTTGGGCCATATTTTTTTGTCTCAGTGTGCCTAATACATACTAAGGGGTGGAGCCTTAGGTATTTGCCAGGGTAGGGCTACCCACATCACTGCATTATGATGCTGTATGTGGGGGAGGGATCTGAGAGGGAACAATGCTACTTGCTCAGCTCTTGCTTGCTTTTAGTCACTTCCCCCACTACTTACAAGCAAATTGGACCCTTCTGATGCTGATTCTGAGGTGGGTGGGTTTGTGTATATTCTAGGACCCTGTGGGTCTTTCCAGTGAACTCTCATGTGAGGCTGGGAGTTTCTCCTGCTGCCTCAACCCTCACAAATTTTTTCAGTCAGAGGTTTTGAGGTTTTATTTCCTTGCACTGGAACCCTGGGTTGCACAGTATCTCTCAATCCCTGGCTCTTCCTCACAGTTTATCCTCTTGCAAAGCAAAGTGGGACTGCCCGCTCTGCCAGCCATTGCCTTGCCCACCCTGGTCCTTCAGCCACTGCCTTGCCTCCAGTCCTCTCCACCCTGGCTACCCATCTCAGCTTCTCCTACAGGTATGGGTAAATGTTTCTTTTTTAACTCCTTGGTTGTGGGACTTCCACACAGTACTGTATGGAACTGTATCCCAATCGAACTATATCCATACAGTTTGGTTTTCTGGCAGTTTTGGATATTTTTTTATTTTAAATTTGTTTTGTCTTCTATTGGTCATGCAAGGAGGCAAAATGTATCTACCTATGCCTCCATCTTGGCTGGAAGTTGGTGTATGAAGGAATCTTAAGTGCTTTTTAAATACTGGCTTATGAATTGCATTAATTTTATTAGAGAGTTCAAACTCCAGAGCCATAATTTTCTTCTAATATTTATGCATTAGAGCTGGTCTTTACTGAAATTGTTTTAGATGAGAAAACACATATTGAAACAAAAGGTCCATCCCAGTGGAGCTGATGTGGCTCTGAAGGGATTTCATTCCCTGTCATGGGCATGAAAGAAGTTGTGGTCAGATTGTGTAGGGGCAAAAACCAGAAGGCATTTAAAACCTACTTTAGAGTGTGCAAAAATTGACCACTGTTTTTTGACAGCACATCTCTACCAGTAGCTCCAAGAGATATTGAGTTTTGGAAAAACAAATGACTTCATTAGGTGAAGAGACATCTTGCTAAAGCCCTATTACTATCAAGGCAAACAAAATTGGTCACTTACAAAAAATGTATTTATGAAAAATTTCTATTTTTTATAAACACATTGCAATCATAGATTTTTAAAATAAGTGTTGCTGAACTGAGTTTAAAAAATCTCCTAACTTAAAAATTGTTTCCAGCAATTAAATTAGATTTGAAAGATAAAGATGCAACTTTATAGTAGGGACTTCTAAAGTAAGCCAATAACCCTAAAGTTAACATTTAGTTCAAATTCTTGAGCTTCCCCCAAAATACAATTTCATTTGACTCTACCTTGTACCAAAAATTCAAAGTTTATATATGTATACATGAACCTATTATATTTAGATAGTAAAACAAAATGACAACTCCCTACTCAGTACAGACAACTGCAACTGAAGACTACATTGTATAGACATTGTATACTTGTCAAATATGAACTTATTAAATACATTTCTAATAACTATCAAGATAGTGTAATGTCACATAACCTTGAAGACAGCCACATTTGGAGAAGTAGGGGAAATTTAGTTATAAGATGAAATGGAAACCATCAGGGAAGAAATATTTTTTAATAGTGCAAATATAATTCAAACATCTTAGAAGTATACATTAAAATTCTGCATTGTTTTAAATGATGTGATTTTATGTTAGATTTTTTTTTATGTGTGATGTGAAGTGTTAGCACAGGAAACTGGAGTCATGGAATAGTTCTCTGAGTATCTTGGGGGTGACAAATCTATACAATACAATTTTATAGAACTGTACACTAAAAAATAGTTAACACAAATTGGTGAAATTTGAATATAGTCTATAGTTTAGTTAATAGCATTGTCCTAATGTCAGTTTTCTGGTTTGATGATTGTACCATTGTTGTATAAAATATTATCACTGGGGCAAGCTGAGGGCTGGGTCCACAGGAAATCTCTGTATTGTTTTTGCAGCTTCTGTGTGAGTCTAAAATTATTTCAATAAGCAAACAAACAAATATAAATGATGTGGTTCCTCCCAGGGAATTGAGAAGAGAGGAAAGCAAGGTAGCTTTATTAAAAGAAGTAAATACGTGATAATATTCTAATAAATAACGAAGTTTCAAGAATCCAGAATGATCCTACTGAGATGCTTAGCACATATATTAATATATAAAATAGCTCATGATGGGAAGCTGCTCTGTTTATACTTGACACTGCCTTAGAACCTCTTACCTGTTTTCACTGTTTGCCAGCCCAGAGAGAAGGGGCTGCGAGCCTGCAGGTTGTAGGAGGAGATGGGGCTGTGGTTGTCAGCTGCTGGACTCCAGGAGAGTGTGGCTGTGCTTTCTGTGATTTCCTCAACGATCACTATCCCCGGTGGGCCTGGGGGGCCTATGGATGAAAGAGAATGGATAAAGTGAAGTTCAAGGCATGGTGAGGAGTCATGAGAAATTGTGTTTCCCATGGGGACTCAATCAAACTCTGTCATTGTCTTAATTATACACATATTTAGTGATAAAAATTGGAAATAAAAAGTGATGGGATGCAAGCTGGTTTCTATGATTTCTGGGGTTAAAATAATTATGGATTTGACTTTTTTCTAGCACTGTGTTCAGAGGAAACTAACAATTAACATTGTATTTCAAATGAAAAGAAAAAAATAATTAGAACCCAACACAAAAATGTCAATATCAACTCTGGAAATTGAAATCAATCACAGCCTGCCGAGAGCAACAGAAAGTGATAGGCAATGCTGTTGGGCACAAAAACGATCCCATTATTACTAAGGAGGTATAGGTGTGTGGGCTACTTTTCAAGTTCAGGGAACCTAAAATGTGCAAATACTGTAATGTGAATATCAAATAGCTTAAGCTCTAAGAGGGGAAATACAAAAGACTCTGAAATCGTCAGTATGCAGACCAAGGAAGAGTAAATACTGGAAATGAGGCATAGAAATTTTTGTGAGAAGTTAAAAGTGTGATTACATTATTATTGTTGTTGTTATTATTGTTATTTTTGGGTGGGGAGTACAGTAAATGAGAAAAGATTATTTCCCTTTTGATCATGAAAACTATGTATAAAAGTGACAGTCAAGCTATGTAATGTACATAGACTCTAGCTGAAGAAACAGCCATGATCTGTCATAAAGAGGAGTATACCTTTATATTATTACTTCCAAAATAATGATTTCTAATAGCATTTAAAAATATGTACTTATATTTTATTGGCTAAAAGCAATCAGTTTTCTTATTGACATTCTTCTATTTCCTAATATGGACAATTCAATCTATGAGGATGCTTTTATTTCCAACTAAAAAACTCTGCCCTTAAGTACTTTATTTTCTGAATTAGTCTTGTGTAGCAAGTTGCTGTTTGGGTCTGGTGATTATGAAGTCTGAGCAGAAAGGGTGGAACTGGAATTATAAGGAGCCAAGAAATGGTGCATTGCTAAAGAAATGGACATGATTAGAAAAGACCTGTTGGTAGAAAATTTCAACAGGGAAAGGGCAATGAGATGAAGAGTTTAAAAACTTCTTTGGGAAATTGCATTTTCAGGAAATAAGAAATTAGTAGTTTTATCAAGATTGAGAAGAACCAGCAGCAGATAGCAGAGACCAGAGACTTAGAAGACAAGGACTATTCCATCAAGAAGGTGACAAAATATTGGGATGGTAGGCAAAAGCGTAGAAAGTAATCAGGGGAAGTGGCAGTTTTTTCCTCTAAAATAAATGAAGAAAGAAACAAAAAATATGGAAAGAAACTTTTTTTTTTCGAGAAGCTTACTCACTATATTTTCTTCTGGGATTTTTATTGTTTCAGGTCATACAGTCAAATCTGGAAAGAAACTTTTGAGATGGCAATAAGGGCAGTTGAGAGAGCTCATTTGTGAAGGTTCTCATTCTTTTTTTTCATTTAAAAGGAAAAAATCAACTTCAATAAGGAAAAGTGATTGGATGAAAATGGGACTGGGAGTTAGAAAAGAATGGGAAATGACTGGAATAAGTAAATGATAAAAGAGGAAAGACATGAGATACACATATTTTAGAAGAGTATTGCAGTTCAAATTTGGTTTAATACCATCATTTTGAAATGGAAGTGACTTGGCAAGGTCAGGCTGGAAAGCCAGGACCAGGGCCAGACACAGCAGTTCATTGGGTCCGTGCAGGTTTATGAGTTTATAAATTTGGTGTGGCTTATCATCAAAGGTGGGCTAGGAGTCAAGGGAAGTCAGAATGGTGTTGACAGACTAGAATAAAAACAAGGAATCAGGGAAACCAGGTTATTATGAGGGAAAATATAAGAACTGGAACTTGTGTTATGAGGAGAAAAACTGTGTAATTTGTAGGATATTTTTGAATAAGAATTTGTGTTCATCTGGAGTGAGGTGGAGAATATGATTACTAGGGCTGAAAGGCCAAGGACTTAGAGAAGAGTATTTTTGAGGTGCCCCCTGTATGAATGTTTGAAGCATTGAAACAGTGACTAGGGGTAAAATAGGGAAAATAAATGAGGTCCAGGTGCTGAAGAAAATGTTTAACAAGTTATTAGAGTGTGGTGACAGGGATAGGAAGGAGTGACTGTAATGAGAATATAATAATGATAAGACTGTGAATTGTAATAATAATACTAACAGCTACCATATCCTTTCTGTGTCCGTATTAAGTATTTTGCAAACATTAACTTGTTCGTGTATTTCTATGTCCCTGGGTGGGCCTTATTGTCCCTACTTCATAGAGGATATAATGGAATCTCCAAGAGATTGTTTAGTTAATAATTGACAGATAAATTATTTAGTCAATAACCATATTATGTGTTAGGTGTAATACTAGGTGGTAGGTATCAGAGAGTCAATTCTAATGAGAAGTTATTTGCCTAAGTCCCTGGGGCAGTGAACAGTATTACTGATATTTAGCCCTTCGGTTCCCATCTCCTTTTACTGTTTATCTAGGGAGTCATTTCATTTGAAGAAAGAAAAGGAAAAGAAAGAGCATGTGACAGAGAAAGGCACATTTAAATTATGTGGTAGGGAGACAGATGGCATTGAAGAAGCAGATTATGACTTTGTGGCAGCTTGTGGCCACCTTCACTCCATTTCCTGCCTTTCCATGCAAGTCATTCTGTTACTGAAAGGTAAAGCTTACTGTTCTTTCACTTTCTTGAATCTGGGCTAGACTGTGAACATTCCACCCAAAAGACAGTGATATCAGTGACATTGCTTGACTTTTGAGGAGAAATTGTAAGCAGTTGTGCAGCTTCATCCCAGGTCTTGTGGAATGCTTTTGGGAAAATCCATCTGCTTAGTTAGAAGTCTGATTAAATAGAGGCTGCCATTCTGTGAGGAAGTCCAAGCCATGTAATTGGAGAGACTCATGGAGAAAGGAAGGTCCAACTGGCCCCCATCTATTCCAGGCTTTCCTGCTTAAGCACAAGACCTGGGAGTGATGAAACCTATGAATGACTTGAGCTTTAGCCACCACAAGGCTCATGTGCATGAGAAATCCCAAATAAGAACCTGACTGTGTCTGTCAGCTGCAAACATCATGAGGACAAAAAATAGATCGATGTTTTAAACCACTGAGTGTTGGGGCAGCAATTATTGGAACAAACTTCAAAATAGTTTGATTTGATTTTGTTCATAGATAGGAAATTTGTAGAAGGATCTTCAAGATGCTATGAAAACAGACTTGAAATTTAGGAATATATTCAAACAGATAATTATCAACATAATTCATTTGTTGAGGTTTTCTGTATTGTTCCATTTATTCTGTTCAATTCAGCAATTATATTTATTTACCTCTGCAAAAAGCATTTGTTAACAACCACCTATATGATATGCAATATTGTGGAAAATAACTTCACTAACTTAAATAAAGTTATTTGCCTTTCTGAGTACTAAAACTCTATAAAATATTTAAATTAGTTCTCTTAAAAGGTATGTTTCTTTTAATAATAGGTAGTAGATAATTACACTAACTAAAAAAACTTAAGCTGGAATAAAAAATAGAATTTATAATATAATTGATAAACTCCCAAACATTTTTGTCTATATGTGGCTATTTCCCCAAATATAGTCCATAGCAAAATCATCAGTGATGGTGAAGAAGATTTCCTTATGCAGGATACTGACTGTGGCTATACAATTTTCTGTAATTACAAATATTGTAAAGAAGTCCAATAATCATGTAATGCTCAAATAATAAAATCCCATGATAAAATATTAGGTAGCCATTAAACTTCCTAATATAGCAAACTATTTAATGAGATAAGAAATGTTTACCACATATGTGAAAAAAGTGGAATGCAACATTATATGTAAATATAAGTGCATAAACAGTAATTTGCGAAATATGTAAAAAAGAGACTGGAAAAATGGTGTTAAGGTATACATGGCAGTAGTCATTGCTTGGAGGTAGGGATGTGGGTGATTTAAATTGCATTCTTTATACTTGTCTGGATTTTCAAATTCTGTACTGTAATCAAGTATTACTTCTAAAATTATTTTTAAAAGTCATTATTTTAAAGAAAGGCTCCATATCATTATAGTATGACCTAGTCTAAGTCTATTCTATTTCACTAAACATTTACTAAATGGCGAGTATGTATAAAGCACTGTGCTGAGTGATGGGAGATGCTGGTGGGCAGATGAATGCTCTACAGGAGGACAAAATACGGTTCCAGTCCCAGCTGTGTGAAATCCAGTGGCAGACAGATTTTTTATGAAAAACAAATGTTCGGCCCTGATAATTTATGATCAAGTGCTTGGGATTATATTTTACATCTCATTATAATGCTTTCTACATTAGTTATAATTACTTTTTGTAATTTCCATTTGTTGAAATATTCAACATGGTACTTGGCATATATTAATTCTCCAATAAATTTTTATTGATGAAAAGATGAAAGAAAAATGGAAAAAAGGGCAGAAAGTATTACATTTTGAGTTTGAAATGTTGTCTAACAATTAACAAGTAAAAGATGTTTTAAAATTATTGTTGTACAAGACAAAGATCCAGTGTGATAGCTTTTTAATTTGTTATATCAAAATATATTTGAATTAACAGTTTTTTTGTCAAGCTAAGAAAGAGGTGATAATAAAAATGACAGAGTAGCTCCATGAGTGAAGAATATAAACCTTCTCATATGATTTAATAAGACCCATTATTATTAGAAACTTACTATGAACATCAATTTTCTAAATTCTTGTAAATATGAAAGATTTTTATAAATATATTATTGTAAAATATTATAGAAAACTGGTATGATTTACCTTTTAAGATAAATAGTTTCCAACCAAAATATAAATGAAATGTATAGTTATTATATTAGTATTGGTTTATCAATGTTCTATCTATAATAAAAGCATATTTTTAGATATATCAAGTGTTGGCTGCAGTTAGCTTCTTGTATATATTTTGGAATGAATTACATTAATCTTATAATAATACAATCAATACCTTTGTCTTCAAGGCCTGTTAATGATGATCATATTTTACCATCTTTTGACTATAAAAAATCATGAAGTAAATGATCTCTTCAAATGATTTTACCACTAATTTACAGAAGACATCTTTGAAAACATTAATAAAAGGTAAATATCTGAGAGATGACAAATGTGTGACAGTAGCTAGTGTCTAATGTACACAGATGCCACTCATTTAACAAAATCTCATTAATGCTGTACTTAGCAGTGTCAGATGAGCGAGAATCTGGAAAGGCCCCCTCGCATCCCCCCATTGACAGTGCTATTATATAGGATCACTAACATAAATATTTTATGTGGAAGTAAAAAAGTTAGAAAAATGGACACGATTTCATTATTTATTCAAGGTGAAGATGTCTGAGCAAATGATGGAGCACAAAGGCCCTAGCAGGAGCCATGTCCTCATGCATTTGATCTTCTTTCCATCATGGGGTCCCCAGGTTTGCTAATAGATTGCTATCACATTGACTCATTTCTTTGACCTCCTGAAAAACCAAATAAAATGTACGTTTTTTTTCATGTCACCAGCGTAACAATAAAGCTGTGATTGTTACCCTGGTGACAAGAAAGAAAAAAACTAAGGATAAAGTAGTTAAGCAATGTTATATAGCCAGGGGATTTTAAATTACTAGGGTCATCTAGTTCTAATCTATTATTTTTCAGATGAGAAAGGTATATTTGAAATAGAAAAACTCCTTTTCAAAAAAAAATAAATAAAAGACCAAAACGGTCCTCCTTGTTTGGAGGGAGAAGGAGGTGAAGCAGGGGCCAACTTTAGTATTGACATCAGTAGAGTAATATTCCACATTCAAAGCAAATTATGACAATTTAATGTGGTAACAATCAGGAAAGCGAATACTGACTTCTTGTAAAATTATTGCCCATTCTCCTTTTAGATAACCACTTGTGGTGCCAGGCATTATGGTACTTGTGGTGTAACTGTACAACCCTTCTGAGGAATAATTATTAAAAATGTCTCCCTAAAGCTGAGAGTGACTCCTCTTGCACAACAGCTTTTCTGGCTCTTTCCCACAAGTTAGGATCACACTCTCTTCCCAGTGCTGACACCTACAGATTCAACAATTATTCCTATTGTCACGTTTTGTTTTTTTTTTACACTGAGTATCTGTTCAGTTTTTTTTTCATTTTTATTTGATTTGGGGGACTTTCCTGTCATTTTTCTCACATAGAACTTTTATGTGAGAAATTTAACTTGTTGAGATTCAAAACTTTAAGCAGGTTAACTGTTTAAAAATAAAATGAAAAATTTGGTGCCAAACATGCCATGGCATCTTAAATTGGTTCTATTTTTTAAGCTGATAAATATTGCTTGGGGACAGATATACCTTACTTTCTAAGCACATGTAGGAATTTGTTGTGGAAAGAAGGAGGGAGACATGGCAATGATTCATGGAAGCAAAGTCTTGAATATGTCTTCTGATACCAAGTGTAGAGGAAACTTAGCCCCTGTTTAGAAGATTGGATTAATGCTGTGGAATAAATTCAATAATTCAGGCCACAAAGAATACTTTTTAGTTTATCATGTAGTTAAATTATATGCAATGAACCATTCAGTACAAAAACCTATCTATAAATAGATAAGTTTTATTTGTGTAGACACAAATAAAAAACCTATCTATAAATAACAATAAAACATTTCATTAAAAAGTAACAATGTGAATAAATGTTCTATAGCTCATCACCTTATTAATCATTGGTTGTTGATATCATTACCTTTAGAATAGAATTATGAAGAACTAAGTTACAACCTTATTTAGGAAGCATGGTGTTATTGATAGTATATTTATTTTTATGCTAAAAGTGTCTCCTGACATAGAGTTGACATACCAGGCTGGTGAAGTGTAACTGCAACTGGTATTGCATCTTTCTTTCTTTAACTTCCCTTCAGATGCTTCCTTACCATCCTGCTCCTCATGAAATCTAAGGGCCTTCTTAGATTTCTTAGATTTACCAATTTAAGTGACCCTTTCCCACTGTTCTCAATACCATGAGAATAACCAACTCTTCTTTATGAGGGGTAGTTAAGGATTGAAATGAGAGATAAACAGCTCAAATTATTTTCTTCAAAAACAATTGTGTTTTCAATGAATTTGGTAAAGCTCACATTTATCATATCTACCCATCATCATCATATTCATTATTATTACCTACTTGTTTACTTACCCACCTACACACCTACATACCTGTCATCCATGTTACATAGTTTCTTAGCATAAAATTCTTGTCTCTGTCCACTTTGCCTATTTAACACCCGTTTATACTTCAAATTTCAAATCTCTGCTTTAGTTTCACTTCCCTGGAGGAGACTTTCTCTGAATGCCCTACCTGGGTAAAATCACTCCATTATACATTCATGGCATCATGTATCTGTCATTCATAGTGGAAATCACAGCTGAAGCCTTCTACTTATTTACATGAGTCTTTTATTAATGCTGGCTTTCCTTTTTAGGTTTTAGGCACAAGAGAACTGGAATTGTGCTTGTAATTTGCTCACTACTGCATTCCCAATGCCTAGTACAGTGTTTGGCATGTAGCTTATTATAAATCCAGATTTATAATAAATGATTGAATGAATACTTTTTTATTAACTTAACAGCCTAGCATAGCCATTGAGTTATTTTGTATGTTTTCACTTTTGACCCATCAAGATATGAGAAAGAGTAATATATTTTTACAAAATCAGAGTACTACTCTAAAAAAATCTTACTATATATTAAAAAGTAAGATTCTAATTATGTTGGATCTTCTTTGTTAAATGCTACTAATTAGCTACCCATCTGATCATGGTGGCTTCTAAACAACAACAAAAACAGAAGCAGGCTATTAGTGTCATTCAGACTTTGATTAGCAACAAAATCTCTGGCATGTTTGTAAAAAAAAATGTAGATTCCTTGGCTGTTCTCAATAGCAACCAAATTGCAATTTCTGTGAATAGAGCCTCAGAATCGTAATTTGTGCAAGATGCCTAGGAAGTTTTTATGCACCTTCTATTTCAAGAAAAACTGATCTAAAGAAAAGATATTTGGATAGAGTCAGAAGAATCTTATTCCAGTTTTGACTTTTTTATGTTAAGAGCTTTGTGCAGGTTTCTGAACCTCATTAGTTTCAGTTCCTTGACATTTTTATAAAGCAAATGATAGTATTTATCTTATCCATTATTGTGAGAATTACTTAGGATACTGTATGTAAAAAGTACTTTGTAAATAGCAATACCAGCCTGGCTATGCCTCTCATTAGCTCAGTAACATTAACAATGTCATATGAATTCACAATGCTTCTTCTTTTTCTTTTTTTTTACCAATATAAACAAGAACTACATTTGATTTTATCACCTATGCATCACATTTGATTTTAAAGAAGGGTAGATGTGAAAATAATTTTAAAAGGAAAAAAGTGTACTATTGTTGGCAATTTAACAAAGAATTCTTATCTTCTGAGGAGCTTATAATGTAAAATGAAAAAAAATGGTGAAATGATGGTGATTTATTGCCCACCTATAAGGTAGAAGATATCATGCTAAATGTTATGTGTTTTCTCTCTAATCTTTATAGCAAATATGGTATTGATGTCTCCATTCCCCAAATGAGAAGACTGAGTCTTATAAAGTTCAGATGACTTACCCAAGGCTACAAAACATTTCTATAGTAGATCTGGGGTTCAATTCTTATTCTTAATTGTATATGTATCTGAGTTTTAATTCCATGCTATTTATTAGAGCATGGTACTACTTCGCATAGTTCAGAATAGACAAAAAGTGTAGATTTCAGAGGATTAAAAATTGTGAGTGGGGCAAATAATTTTGTATTGATTGAAAATGGATTTAGAGGTAGAAAATGTATGATAGAGATTAAATGAACTTTGCCGTTTACTCCTTAATATTCACTCCACTTATCCCCATGAAGTGTAGGGAACTCACATCTAATTATTTGGGTGGCCTTGTCTAGTCTAGGTCCATGTTGACAATTTCACAGCTCATGTTAGTGATTGGTTCAAGAAGCAAGGTGTAAGCTTATCAGATCATGGAAATGTTCTTATGATAATTTCTGGTTCTGGAATAACTATATGGTATAAACTGGCCAAACCAAATGGAAGGGTGCACCTTTGTAGAGATATGCTAATCCTTTCTTCTGTTGTAAGTGAACAAGAAAGCATTTAGCCTTTATTATATGGGCAGTCAGGCTATGACTACAAGGAGTTTTAGGGTAAGGCCAACATTATAGATGACAGAGTGAAGAGATAGAACCAAAATTGGTCCTTGAAAAAACCTTGAGACATTGGGTAAACCAATTAAAAATTCTACTTCCTGTCATGAGAGCAAATACATTTCCTTATTGTTTAAACCAATTTGAGTTGGGCTTTCTATTACTTGCAATTGGGAGCATCCTAAGATATAAAGGATAGCTGAAAATTCCCTTGGTTTATGAAAGATTAAAATTGGAACAATTCCTTATATGTGCTAAGACTAGTTATATATTAACATAAACAACCCAAAAAGACAATGTCCAATAGCACTGAATTACTCCAGATAAACCCCCTTGGAATTGAAAAATGACAATGGGAAAACTGACAGAACAGCTGGCTGACTAGAAGTCAAATAGGTAAACACATGCAATGAAATTATTAAAATGATTTAAAATTTTTCCTATAGGATAATGGAAGAATCATTCTGGATAGAGACTTAGGACTTATTAAAGAGGTACTATTATAATCAATATATCCTTATGACAATAAATTTCAACCAAGTACTGAAATCAGAGAAAAAACTTTAGATCAAAAATTTTAAAACCCATTTTTACAAACCCACAATTACATATTCTGCATGTTTTTCATTGCTACAATCATTTAAAAAAGGGGTCTGAAGGGGTTGGAGAAGCCTCCACATGACAGCTAAATGATGAGGCTGACTAGATGCCACGACACCTCAGCTCTCATGCAGCCCTTGGCATTGTCCAGTCAAGTAACTTAGAAGTTCACTTCATATCTCTGGGACACAGCAAACTCTTTAAATACTGTGGCTGGAAGGATGGTTTTTTCAGTGAGGATTCCAAGAAAACAGTTTCTCTGGGCTGGTATTTAAAGATGGAACAGGTGACTGTGTGTGTGTGTATGTGTGTGTAGGAAAGGGGGATCAGTACATATTCCTGAAGACTGGAAAATTCAGGGTGTTTTTGAAGAGAGGAAAAGCAGATAGCTTAAGTTTGATCAGAGTAGCAGAAGTTCCTAAAGGTTGGGAAAAGGGGGTTGAAGGAAGGCCTTGAACACCAGGACAGTGAGTCTGAACTTTCTTATGAAGGGAGTGCAGAGCCTGTAAGTGTTCATAAATGGGAAGTAGACAAATACATTTGATATTTGACATTTGACTCTTCAAAGGAAGAGTCAAAAGTTGGAACAAAGCATTAGTTTAGAATTTCATGTTTGGATAAATTGGATGAATAATTGTAAAATGAAGATGAAATCTGGAGGAGGATATCAGAAGTTTTGTTTTCAGTTTAATGCTGTTAATTTCATTTAAAATAAAATCTGGTGATAACACTGAAGTGCAGAGGTTGGAAGTTGCTAGTCGAGGCTGGAAGAGAACTGAATGGGTCAGGAATTGTTATTGTGAGCCATGTGATAGGGAATGAATAGTTGAATATTAATATTGCTGAACAACACTGAGAACTTATATAAAATGTGCAACATGATTTTATAGGGGATGAATCAACATTGTTCCATTAGATTCACTATGCTCTATGTTTGCAACAGAGGTGGCTGAGTTTAAAATTTGGCATGACAGATATCAACAAAGTCATGGATTTCAGGTTGAGGTTAACTGAGGTGTGGCAGGTGACTGTGCAAGTGAAGTCCATGTTAGACTAGGAAGAAGACTCAGTAAGTGTGGTGAGGCGCCTGCTGCAGTAGATTAAAGCTGTTGTCAAAGGTTTCATCTCTCAGGTTATAGATCAAAATACATATAGCAAAGCTTCAAGGATGCAAGTTAGGGCCCTACAGTTGCAAAGAGGGCAAGATTATAAAGTGCTGGGCCCTTTTCTGGTTGATGTATCAGTTGAGAGTTTAAATCCTCTATTCAACCCCAAATCTTAATAGACACATAGGGCTTTTCTTTAGTACTTTTATTTAATTTTTTTCAAATATACTACATGTAGCCAGGACCCAGTATATGAATCATCTTTTCTATTTGCACTTACTTTTTATATTTAGGTCAACACTTCTTGCAAGAATGTGTGTTTATATGCTGCAAAGCACAGGGTGGAGTGGAAGGTGGGATGGAGTGATGAAAGAATGCTGAGGGTCTCATAGAGCATTATCTTGTTAAAGTTCTGTATTTCTTCTGTAGTCATAATTTTTGCCTTGATGTTCAAATGCAATCCCATTTTGGCACTTTCTTCTTTCATTGGAAGTTGTTTCAAATCATTGAAACTTTCTGTCAGTAAGATGGTCTCATCTGCATTATCTTAAATTATTGATATTTCTTTCACCAATTTCACTCCTTCTTCTGAGTATAGCCTAGTTTTTCATATATGTTCTGCATAGAGATTAAACAAATTGGGAGACAAAAATTCACCCTTGTCTGTCACCTTGCCTATAACAAACCATTTGGTTGCCATATGCTGTCCTGACAGTAGCTTCCTGACTTCACTACATTGTGCATGAGGACAATCAGGTGCTGAAGCATGCCCATTTCTTTTGGAATAACCTGTAACTTTCTATAACTGATGTAATCAAAGACATTAATGTAGTTTATAAAACATAAACTAAGTTATCCAAATAATGCTCACAATTAGATCTCAAGTGCCTCTTCATTTTCTGAATCCAGCTTGAATACCTGACATGTCTGTATCAGCCGGAGCATCAATTTACTCGAGTGGGAAATCACAGATATGGTCCTACAATCACTGCACTTCTTGGCAGGTCTTTCCTTGAAGCTTGGGCTACATATTGAACATTGCCAGCCTATGGGCCATTGTTTTGTTTTCCATATTTGCTGACATATTCTTGTTAGGATTTTGACAGCTTCAGTCTCTGTAGCTTGAAATAAGTCTATCCAGCCAACCTGCACTTTCCACTACAGAAGAAATGGACAACTTTAACATAGGCAATGAAGACATTAAAATTGTTAAAGATTTTGCTTACCTTGGTTCAGTCATCAATTCAAATGGAGACTGCAGCCAAGAAATCAAGAGAAGGCTGAGAATTGGAAGGGCAGCAATGGCAGAATTAGGAAAGGTCACGAAGAGCAAAGATGTGTCATTAAAGACCAAGGCTAAGATCATCCACACCCTTGTATTCCCAATTACTATGTACAAATGCAAAAGTTAGACTGTCAATAAGGCTTCTAGAAAAAAATGGACTCATTTGAAATATGGTATTGAAGGAGAGCCCTGCGGATACCTTGGGCAGCCAAAAGATGAACAAATGAGTCCTACAGCAAATTGAGATTGAATTATTGCTTGAGGCAAAAGTGACAAAACTGAAGTGTCATACTTTGGGCACATAATGGGAAGGCAAGGTTTGTTGGAAAAGACAATAATGCTGGGAAATTAAAAGGCAGCAGAAAAAGAGAAAGATCACGTATAGGATGTATTGACTCCATAAAAGAAGCCCTAGGCTCGAGTCTACAGGAGCTGAGCAGGGCTGTTGAAAGCCATTGTGGAAAGCACTCATTTATGAGATTGCCAGGAGTTGGAGCCCCCTCAACAGCATTTAAGGTACATACACAGAAATGCCCAAGCTTCAAAGAATTATTTCATGGTTGCAGCCCTAGGTAAATTCTGAAATCCCTTCCCCACCACATCATTCACAAATAGTTTTTCCTCATATTTCACTGTGTCTGCCTCTCTAGCCTCTTTACATGTCATATCACATCAAAATATATTTAATATTAAATGTCTATGATTATTACTTTTTAAATTGCTACTCCATATGCTACTTAATCTTCCCATTTACTTGATTTATAAAAATGCAATTACTGTATTTGGGGAAAAGAATTACATATTCATTCATTCATACATTTAAACTTGCTCAACAATATTAAGAAACTAACTCTGGGATAAGGAAGTAAATAAGATAAGAAACTACCTGTCCTTATGAGTTTTACTTTCTATAAAGGAGAAAACAGTCAATGAACAAATGAATGAGATAATTTCAGATAGTAATAAATGCAATAAAGAAAATAAAGTGGGGTGCAAATTGGTGGAAGAGGGGCAGGAAACATTAGATAAGGAATTGAGAAGTAGATAAGAAGAAGCCAACCAGCCACATACATATTATGGGCAAGAGTTTTTTTTTTTAGAACATCAATGAAAAGCTTTCAAAGTCTTGATGAGTTTTGGCATATTTGTGGACCAGAAAGGATTCTGGTATGGTTGAAACAAAATGAAGGGAGAACACAGAGGGTGATAACATTGGAGAGATCAATAGTACCAGATCATAGAGAGATTTTAAGGCAATGATATAAATTGGATTTTATTAGGCATGTGACTGGAAGCCATTGGATGACTATGAGAAATGTCAAAGGAAAGAAGCCATTGAAAAACCATAGAGCAAAAGTGTGATAAAACCCTCAGGGACTGCAGGAGGATTTTGAGGAATATCCATTTAAATCTAAAAATGTATGAGAATTTTTTTTGCAATAAGGTTTGGTGGCAAATGTAAATTGTGATGATTAATCACTTTTCCAATGTTGTTTTATTGTACTGTTGGCTGGTAGACGTTGTCAGTGTAGTTTCAATGACAGTGGTAGTTTCAGAGGATGCTTAGTATATCAGTCTCTTGCAGTCTCATTGAGAATATGATGACTCTTCTACTTCTGTTGTAAGCAAAGACAAAAACTTTACCACCTTTTCCCCACATCAGTGGTAGGTGTAATTTTTGAACATGTAATTGTCGTTGGAACTCTGACTCCTTTTGGTTAGATGCTGTGTGATTGGTCCAGACCAGTGAGCTGTGAACTAAAATGACTTGCACCATTTTTGGCTGAAGCATGTAATTACCAGTGTGAAACTCTACATCACTGTGTATAAGATATTTATTTAAAAAATCCTTGTGTTCTTTTCTAGGTAAATACAAACACTTCATGGTCAGTTATCACAAACCTCACGTGAAAGGTAAATTAACCAAAGATTCAAGGTAGTTAAATAGGCATATGTGTTTAATGTAGTATTACAAAATGAGTTGAAGTGGTACATTCCATATATATTCCAATATCAAAGTGATATTGTCCATCCATTGAAGGTGATCTTTCTGAAATGGAAAATAGACATTTTAGGGTCTATTGTACAAACTAGAAAGAAAAAAATTAAATAATCAGCTTGTTTATTTAAAATCTTAAATAGCCAAGATGCTATCCTGATATTAATTTATTGAGTATTACAAAAATTCTAAAAACAGATGAGTTAAAGAAATCCTTAGGAAAATACCATATGAGGTGCTAAAATATGCAAGGTACCATGTTTCTATAAAGCCTTCTATAAATTCAATATTGGGTTTATTGTGTTTGAGTAATTACAATTCTGCAATGCAGATTAAGATCAAGAAAAAAATGACTACATGGACTTTTACATTTGTCCAGTCTCACTGTTCATTTATAAATAATTTATAGATATTCCTGAGACTTATTTTCCTAAATATACCATGAAGTGAATTTGAAACTATTTCCAATGACACATTAGGGCAACACATTTATAAAACCATTCTCTTTAAGACAGGTGCACTCGACAATATTATGGACTAAATTGTAAGTAGGAAACTTTCTTTAATATTTTGTTTTTCTGAAATATAAATTTGTACTTATTTTAATTTATGTAGATTTTCTTTCATAATTTTTCTTAATATCAACAACATGTTCTGCAAGACATCTATTTGGGAATTAGGACAGGTTTCATAGTTATATAAATGAACAGAAATTGACAAACATATCTGCATCATTAATTTCACATATTAAATAACTGAGTAAATCAATAGTTCCCCAAAGACCTAAAAATGAACATTATTCACTAAAGTGCTTAACTTTTTAGGCAGTGGCTGAGATATCATAGAAAAAAAACTGTCTTAGTGCTTTCTTGATGGCCAATGGCTTATACTTTGAGGATTTTTGCTATACAACTCTAAGACATTTACTGTTATGTGGTGTACCATTAGAGCTTAGCATGGACTGATAGATGACTGCTGTCCATGATGACAGTGAACTTGGTACAATTCCGATGCCTCCATCTAACTCATTTGGAGAAATGAAGGTAGTAGGCTCTTGAAAAGCACTTAAATGAGCAGTCCTGGAGGTTGATAATTTGTAACAGATGTTCCTTATAATGGATGGATTACAGGGAGAGTGTCTGTAATGCAGACTATCTTGTTCAGTGGGGTTTGAACGATGTTGCTTATTAGCTTGACTTAACATTCTGTGAACTGAGGTGAAACAAATTACGCCAGCTTTGATTCACTGATACATACAGATCAGGTGATAAAAAGTCTTTGAAACGGTGATTAAGTATTTCAAGTGAAGTTTCCTAATAACAGATGTATTTCTTGAGTTGGCTCAAAAGAAATAATTATATGAACCAATAACCTCCTGAACAAAACATGTAATTCAAATAGAATTGTTTTATGCCATAGTTTTCTGTGATTAATAAACACTTAAATTAACCAAATAAGAATGATGACAAATGAGAAAGCTGACATTTTGATATAGATAATTAACTTGTGTGGTTTATAAAAAATTCTCTTTGCTTGTAATTTTGTATTTTTTACCTAGAATGTTTCAAAATCTAAGACACAATTCTAGAGGAACTTAAAAGCCATTCATACTATTGGTTTCATTTTTTAAAAAAATCAAAATATTTATTTTATAAGTACTTCCAAATCCTTTAGAGTCCTTGGTGGTGTTGTTAAAGGCTTTCTGCTCTTTAATTTTTGCCTGGCTTATTACTAGGTATGAAAAGTCCCATGCAAACATTCACAGAATGCATATTTATGTGTTAAAATAGTGATACTGTGATTTAAGTCAATTTAATAATACATGTTTGGTGTTCATTTTATGTAATATCAAGCTAATGATGACAGTGGTGAGAGTCACTGATAAGAAAGCAGCTCTCTTAGAACTATGACCTCTCTATTGTAGCTTCATCTACACATATTTTCCAGAATGAAATATAATTTGTGTATTTAACTTTTTTGACTCAGTCATTATTCTGGTGAATTTGTGTAACTGGACTTGAAGCCCTTCAGTGTTATTTCACATATGGGAACATCCCTTGAATACTAAGATAGCTACTGCATTTTGCTCAAGGACCGGTGCCTCCACACAGAATGTTTGGTGCATATAAATACGTGTTAATATAAGCAATCCACTTCAGGAAAGTGTGGCAAGACGTCATTGACTCAGTTAATTTAATATACTGAGATGGCCCTGATGGTGTTTTCATAGTTTATCCTGATGACATTAAACTGGCCAAGAACACAGGGATGCCTATCGACATGCAAATTTGACCCTGAGGAAGGCAAAACAGTCAAAATTCTCCCAATAACTTTTAGAATACATTACCAAATTGTACTTGTACAAGATGAACAAAAAATCAGAATATTATTGAATATTTCAGTCAATAAATAATCAGATAGGATCACTTTCTGGATAAGTTTAGACCATTTTTCCTGACCTTACATACCATGAACAGGGATGCAACTCCTTAATCTGAAAGATTAGGGAAACAAAAATTCTTCCTCTACTTAAGAATATCAACAGCAATAGCTACCATTTACTGAGAAGCAATTTTCCACTTGAAATCTCATTTCATTCTCCCATTCAACCTGTACGCTAGATATTATTATCCCCAATTTAAAAATGAAGAATCCAAATGAGGCACTATGACTTGCCTATGGTTGTCCAGCTGGAGTCAGAGTGAGATTCAAACCCTGGCCTGGATTGCTGTTTCAATGCTGCACTGTATGGGCTGGGTGAAATGGTCACTATCACAGCCATTTTAACAACTTGAGTCATTTTTAAATTGGACTTAAGATTCAACTAACATTTTCTGAGCATTGGCTATAAACTGGTTCCCATTCGAAGTGCTCTGGTACCCAAAGGTCTTGCTTTTTCATATCCAGCACTAATACAGACCTTTCCTGATTATTCTAATTTCATTTTCTCAGTGTAATAAATAATCCTTTAGCTGTCAATTTCATCTCTCAGCTTTACCATGCCTGCCTACTTTGAATCTTGCACAAGATATCTTCTCTTTTTAACAAACTGTGTTTTAAAAGCTAGGAACTATTTTTCCCATCCCCCTCACTTTTGGGGGATCTCAGCAATAATCCACAAGTTTCCAAATGTAAAATCTACTGATTCACTCAGTCAATAACATAGGGTAGAAACCCATGTGCTCATGATTGCCAATCTTTACATATAATTGATCAAATTAGATTTTTCCTATACATACCAAGCAATAAGGTCTATACACTTTAGTTTTTTTTTTAAATAAGAGATTTGAATCATCTATTTGAAAAACTTTTTTTTACCAAGAATAAGTCATTTTTTAAAATCTTGGCATTAACAGACATCATCTGTTCAGTATTTTCCCTACTCTTTCACCTCGGTTGCTTCAACTCATTAGAGAGCTAATTGTCTTTGTAATTCCAAATTAAGAAGTACTTAGTGAAACGGAGACATTACCTTTGCCAGGTGTTTGGGAGGACAAAATCCAGTCTGCAATGAAAGTTAGTAAATGTTTCTTCCAGTCAACTCTAGTCCTCTCTCTGTTCAATATGCATGGTTTCTTGTGTTGTTCAGTGAAGAGTCATTCAGATACCAGGCTACATGTTGTATGGTGTTACACAAAAGTAAGAAAAGAATTAAGAATTCAGAATTTTGGAACATGGGTTGAAATGAAACAAGATTTTGGGTTAGAGACTAAAGTGAACTCACCATTTTTTCATCATCTTCCTTGGAGTTGTGATCAATCATTGGGCTGACATTCAGCAAAACTTTTGTTTAGAATTTGGGTTCTTGATGAATTAATTTGTGTTATCAAAAAAGGGCCATGTTGTATTCATGTGCTCTACAAGTCTGTATTCTAGGCTTCACATAAAAACAGATTACTAAAAGACATGCTAAAACAATCTAAGTAACAGTCACAGAAAACAATGTATTCAGGTTTAAAAAATGGTCAGGTCTTAGAAAGGATTGGTGTTTGCTTTTGGCTGTGTCCATACAAAGTTTATGAAAAGTGAGCAAGTAGGGTGATCTTTCCAAACAATTCAAACAAACAAATGAACAAAGTGTATTTTCAATATTCTGCCTAAGGAATATTCATGAATTTAAGGACATCCTTCTGAATATAAAATGCCATTTTGTTTTGTAGTGTTTTGCTTTCATGATCCTTGGCATAATTCATCCAAAAATGGGCAGAAAACAATGAATTAACAAAGATTTGAAAGAAAAGTAAGAGGAAATGGAATGAATGTTATTCACTTTTTAAAGCAATTAGGAGTTTTGTTTTTTTCTCATAATTGTGGGAACTGGAAGAATGTTTAATTGAGAGAATAAGAAGAGATCATGGAGGAAGAGATTTGTTGTCGTTGATGCTTAGTATTCCTGATGGCATTTTGTCCAGAGTGATTCCATTCTATCAAAGCCTAGTGTCTAGCTAAGAAGCTCTACAAGGTATCCTGAGAAAATAGTCATTAGATTTTGATATTTTATATAATTGGCAAGAACAGGGGTCAGAAGTTCAGACTTGTCAGTAAGGTTAGTGGTCATCTAGGTTGTGGGGTATGAACATGGTGATCAATAATGTTGAGTCTTCTGGTTATGGATCAAACAAAGATTTGGTACTTTGAAGGATTAGAGAACAGGAGGCCCATCCTTACAGGCTGATGGAGGTAAAAAAGTGCTGTATTTGCAAGTTGGTGTAGAGTATCTTCTGTTCTCTTTCTTGGCTTAGCAAATGATTACATGTTCTTTAATCCAACCCATATATCATCTCCTTGATAACAATTCTCTAACTCCTAAGCTGACCTTGTTTCTCCATTTCCTTGTTTCATATGGGATTCCTCTCTCCTCCTCCCTTTCCATCCCCCCTCCCTCCCTCCTTTCTTTTTTTTCATTCCCTTTCCTTTCTTCTTCTCTTTCTTCCTTCTTCCCTTTCACAAATATTTATTAATAGCTGTCAAGAACTGTAATGTGTCAGGAACTAAGTAGGTTCAGAGAACACAATGATGAATAAAACAAACAGTTTGGCAATTGATGGGAGGCAGTATATTAATTTAAATGCTCACTTTGAAGTCCATCTGTCTGGACTCCATTTACCATTCTTCCACTAACTAGGGTGACATTTGACAAATATAAACCTCTGTGAGCCTTAGCTTCCTTATCTTCACATTGGAACTAACAATAGTACTCCTTTTATATTGTTTTCGTACAATGTGCTAAATGTACAAAGTGAAATAATTCATATGAAGCCTTTATAGCACAGTGCTTGGCATACAGAAAGAACTTAATGAGTGTTTTCATTATTTTTAATTGAATTTATCATCAGAAAGCAAAATGTGCTGCTCAGATGTCTGTAGTACCACTTGTGTTATATTTTTAAAAGATGTGCCCAGGTCAGGGACATAAGTTCCATGGTTAGCTGGTTCTTTGAACAGTGCCTGCCACATAGGTATGCTCTATAAATGTTTGGTAAATAAGTATTGAATGGAATGAATGAAAGGTGAGCAAGGTTCAAGTTAAGCAACCTGCCCAAAGTCACATTACTAGTAGGAGCTTATGGGGATGTGAAATGGTTTGTCTGATTTCAAAGCCCATGCTTTCCTTAAGATACTGCACCACCAATCATGCCTTGCCACCTCTTGCCTTCCTCCACCTACTGTAATTCGTTATTATACCCATCATTCCACTAAATTCTCCCTTACTAAGGTCATCAAATACTTTCAAATTACTCAATCCAATGGTACATATTGGTTCTTATTTTATTTGTATTTGACACTATTGCCTACTTTCTCCTTCCTGAAATTCTTTTTTAAGTTTATCCTGATGACTTCATTACCTTGGCTTTCCTCCTGGTAGCTACTTTGTAATCTCCTTTTATGTTCTTCCTCCTCTTCATTAGTGTTTCTGGAGGTTCCAGTCTGAGCCTTTTCCCCTTCTCATTTGTCACACACTGTCTCTGTAATTTCATTTCCATCTGATCACGCTCAAATCTACATCTCAATTGCAATGTTTCTCACCTGGGTTTCATTAACACAAATCTATTTGCTTATTGGATCTTTCTCTCTGGAAGTCTTATCTTAAATGCTGTTCCTTTACCCCCAAGCTATTTTTCTCTTTAGCTTCCAGATTGCATGAAAAGCATAATCATTCTTTACAAGGGCAGCCACATAATTTATCATCTAAACCAGGAAAATTTTCAGTGTAAAGGGGCTTCATTAGTAATTACTCTGGCATTCCAAGTCTACCCTGGAACTGCCTTGGTCTAACCAAAATGCATGGTCTCATCCCCAATGAACACACAATTAAGCATTGCAACTGGCATTCCTTTTTGCCTATTTCTCATTTTTTTTACAGCCAGTTAGCCTACAAGTTTTATAGATTCTGTCTCCATCCTCCCTATATATTTAAGTATGCACACTCATTTCAATCTCCATTATCATTGCCTTTTTTCAAACCCTTCTGTCTTGTTAGGATTACTGCCAAGGCCTCCCATTTGGTCTATTAGCAAGCCACTGGGTTTCAGTCTTCATTAAAACACCCTCTTCAGTTTTAAGAATGAACTTCTTAAAGTGCATATATAATCATATCTTTTTCCTGCTTTCATTCTTTGATGGATGTCCATAATTTTTAGCATAAAAATTAAGCTCTTTTCCATGGCATTAGAAAGCACTTATTCCCAATCCTATCTTACCAATTCTTCCTCTAGCACATCAGAACTGTTGTCACCTACAGCGGGCAATCACTAAGCAATGAATGAAATCAGCATTTAAAACATAACCACACCAAGAACTTATGTCTACAAGTTTACATAAGTGTGAGGTAGTGGTGGTAAATGTCATTTTTATGTTAGGATGGATATATAAGAAAAATAGATTAAGTGTGGAAAAAATACATAGTGAAATGTGATCACCTTACAATTTGTGACTCTAAAATATGTATGACATAAAACCCAGCTGACTAGAGTTTTTCTCAAAATGTAAAACTGAACTCAGAGTCTTGTTTCAAAATAGCAAAATGCTTCCATCAAGAAACCCAAAATATCTGAGTCAGTTGACTGAAATAGTAGTGTATAACAGAGAACATGGCTTCTAGCAGTTGCTGAGTAAAGAAAACACAAGAGATTTCATCTCTATCAGTCAGTTGTCTGTATACAATGATAATTAATTTGTTAGCAGGTCTACCATCTGTCTATTATTTTCAATTGTTTCAGCCAGTCAGGTCACCTGAGTCAATTGTCACTTCAATGAGCCAAATTAAATGTTGGTGCAGAGAATCCAGGCATGAATATGATTGACCAAAAGATGTTATTTTTTAGTTAGTTGTTAAAAAGTTCCACAGGTTAGCAAGCAACTATATGAAAAGCATAATAAAAAAAGAAACTGCTGTTTAGTGTCTAAAATAAATTTTATATGTGTCAATTGATTAGTTAATCTAGAAGAAATCTAAGCTAGAAAAGAAGGTGATTGGCATAAGTTATTTAAACAATCTTATCTAATACTTGTGATACCAGTTATATAAAATTTCTATAATGATGCAAAGGATTCTACTAAGACATTGCAGAAATGAGATTTGATTTTCTTTAAGAGGAAGGATATTTTGTATCTCTATTTTAAAGGGTTTTTTTTACTATTGTAAAAAACAAGTGTAGTAATTAAAGACTTCAGTTCCACTAAAAAACATAGATTATTTATTTATTTACTATTAATATTAACTAAGATTAAAATTACACTGAAAAATCTTGTCATTGTCCATTGATCCCTAAACACCAGCATGCTTGCAAACCCAGCTTTACCTTTTGTGACTACTGACTTTTTCACTAGAGACTCTTGAGTTCAAGATAATACTTCACCATATGAAGGTTGTGCAAACTCCTGGTATAATGTCACGGCATATTAGATCAAAGGTGGGAAAGAAAATTTAAGCAAAATCTATCTTCCAAAAGATACTTGTATTAAATACCTGTGCATTTTAAAGTTTGGGAACTTTCTTAAGTGGCCAGATGCTAAAGATAGATGATTATATTAATTTGGAATCTACATGGTTCACAAGGCTACTGCTATGGGAGGTGTAAAGATGGAGCATGTTAACACCTCTTTCATTCTCAGATAAACACATATTAGAAATATGTTCAAGGATTTCACTAAGCTTGAGTTTCCCTTTATATTTGTTTGGGAAAGTATTAATACTTGCATCATTTGAGAACAAAAACCAAAAAATTCTTAAACTTTCCTTTCTTGCTAGTGAAAATTACTGAAGATTACAGCTTAGAATCTGGAGAGTATTTAATCAAAGATTCTAAAGTGGTTTCCATCATGGTATCTTTAGGTTGTTTTCAGATATTTGAAAACAAAACAACACATAACATCTCACACCTAGCTACAATGCAGTCTCTTTGCTGTTGGTTAGAATTAAATTATCTAGTGTTTGGTAACACCAGCTACCTCATGATAATAAAAGGTTTTGGTGAGAATTAAAATAGAGATGTGAGTTATATTTACTTCAATACAATAAAACCTTTAAAACATAAGCTTGTGGAGTTGAATAATAAAAAAGATATTTTGTGTAAAAAGCTGGCAAAACTTCTGAGGAGGCTCTAATATGTTAATTTTATAGATTAGAAAAGTGATTTAGACAATTCTGCTGTAATGGATCCCCTCCTTTTACCAAAGTCCATTTGTTCCTATGTATTAATACATGCTTTTTAAAAAATTTTTTTAAAGATTTTATTTATTTTTAGAGAGGGAAGGGAAGGAGATAGGGAGAAAGAGAAACATCAATGTGCAGTTGCTGGGGGCTGTGGCCTGCAACCCAGGCATGTACCCTGACTGGAAATTACATGCTTTAATAGCAGTGCAGGGCTGGCAGAGGGCCTGCACCTTAGAAAGTGCCCATACTGGGATCAGTGCTCTGCTGCCCCTTTTTGAGATTCTTACCAAGCTGTGAGGAAGGGCTAAGCATTTTCATTTTGTGCTAGGTCTCACAAGTTATGTATTATACCTAATCCTGTAGCTATGCTTATGTTTTCTCCTTAGTGCTTCATTATTTTTCCTGCAAGACTTAAAGTTACTCAGGAACTTTCTTTTTGGCGTTTCTCACCCATTTTGCAAAGGCACCTCTCACAACAGTGGACTAGTGGATATAGAGCCACCAAGTCCTAAGCTCAGTGCTTGGTACAGAGTGGATGTCCAATAAACAGGTCAGTGAATACATGCATAGCCAAGTTTTTAACAAATACCTTTTGATGTATTTAATTGAGAAAACATGCAAACTTTAAGTTTTAGTTCTGTCATGAAAAGTGACAGTAAATTGGGAGAGATTAAAGGTAAAATATTCAAGGAAAAATCTTTCTTGGAAAGAATGAAACTGAATTGATGAAACGTTCAAAATAGTAAGATTGAAAGGCAGCTTGAACTCCAGGCTGAATATGAAGTAATGGATTGAAGGAGAAACAAATGGTTAAAAGCAGTTGGATGTCTCTCAACAAAGTTATATCCTGAGATGGATTCTCTTTTCTCAAGTTTAATTTAACACAAGCAGATTCATCTTGGAAATTGTAGTTTAAAAGATGAAAATTGTTCAAGTTTAGGGAAGAAGAGGACATTCAGAAGGAACCAAGAAATTACTGATTCTTCTTTGACTCTCCCAAGAGTTCCTTGACCTACTGTTCTGCATTAAGAAACAGAGTAATACGAATTAAAAAAAACTTGTAAGAAGAAGTAAAATATTTATTGTTTCCTTTGCCTTTGGGCAGAATTGACAGAACTTATGCTCTGGTTCCCAGTAACTTCAGCTTAGCTAAACACATTTATTATTTAAACCATGAGAGTTCCCTACCCTTATATTCACTTTGGGAAACATATTTCTAACATTAATTTTTGTAAAATAAAATAAAATAAAATAAACAAACTCTCCTTTCTTTGTAGTCTTTTATAATGTGTTTGATTACTTCTCATATTGTTTGGGAATATCAGTTCTTCACAAATTTTGTATCCTCCTCAGTGAGGTTATCTCTTAATGATCTATCCCCTTTACCCTGAATAATATAATAGTGTTCTATCCATACTCTTGTCTTACTTTCTCTATTGTTGCTATATCACACTTGAGTAAGTGACTTAAATTGTGCACAGATGTTCAGGTGTGGCTTTAATTTCTTTTTATATTCCAGGATAATAATTTCTTTTAACATATTCATTACTTCTATTATGGTTCTCCAAATTATGCATGGTGCTGTTATAATGCTGGTTCACTGAATATTAAATATATGAGAGCAAGCAATTTTATGCTTCAGGTGATTATTTATGGGAAAATTCAATTTTTGGAGTGTGAGGGTGGAATAGAGGTGGTGAATAATAGCACTGACATTCACAAGCAAAGAAAAGCAATAGTGGAAACAAGCATTCAAGGGAAAGATAGCATTAAAGGAGTGAATGGGAGAAGCAGGGAGCATTACTAGTCAAGAATATTCAGGTTCTGAATAGGCAATAGTGAGGTCTTAGGGCTACATGTCTGAGTTCTAGTCTATTGTGTTTGGGAGGCTGGGGAAAGAATTACAGGATTTGGTAGGATGCACACAAGGATTTCATAGACATCTCTAATGGAAAGGGAGATGATAAAAGTAGCTTCATCAATGTAGGAGACTATAAATTTTAGCTCTCTAAATTTCCACTGAAACAGAATTACAGGGTTACCAAAACACATTCTGCGCCACCCAAGAATCTTCCTCACTCTTAACCTTGAGGGAAGTGGACTGTTTAGACCATTCAATGATGGTATTCTACAAGAAGATGGATGCCAGAACTGTCCTCATCATTCCCATTTTTGTGTCACGTATGCTTAAATAAAAGTGCTTTAGGAATTCTGCTACTGGAATTTAGCCATTGTTAGAAAAACTCCATGTTGAATGCTCAGGTTTGGTGGGGCCTGTACTATTAGAATGCCTCAACTTTAAAAACCAGCAAATGAAGGAGTGGGAGAAAAAAATGTCACGGTAAAACTACTTTGAGTTTTATTTAACAAGCCAACATTAAAAACAGCGATATGCAGGCATCCAAGTTCCTTCAATTACCAAGAGTTCTTAACTTTAAAGAATGGTAAAAATAAAAAGGACCAGAAAGCTTACTTCAGTTTTTAAATCTGTCTAAGAGCAACCAAGCAGAAATACAAGCTATTTTTTACTAGTTTTAGAAAAGTAATGCGAGTATATAATAGAAAATTGGCAACTTGATCAAACTCACTTCAAATAAAAGTTGGAGCTGAATGGTACATGAATATTCAGACAATAGCAACCTGTTTAAAATTGCTCTTGAGTATAATTCCAAAATGTATGCATTTTATCATCTCCCAGGCAAAAAGCCAAAGGCTAAAAGAGGAGAACATGAAAAAGCTGAACCTGAATTATGTTCTAAACCCTGTTGAGTTTAATTTTACTCACAAAGCAGAATGTTAGTTTGCCACTTAAATTTGCCCCTCACAGCCCTGTAAAAATACCTACTTTCTTGTTATCAGCCTCTGAACTGTGTTATTCATTTGGAAAGCTCCAATTTTTGGAGCATCATTCTGAATTACTAGGCAAGTGCTATATAATATATACAAATAACCTGAAGCAGACTGCAGCATAAGAAGGGAGCAATTTTCTCTAAATTTGACTACAGTGTGGGGTTTGCAGTTCCATGAGACTTGTAACTTCAAAGGGCATAAAGGACAAATTTTAGCTAAATGGAATATCATGAGAGGATAAGCCCTTAAAAATGATGCTTTATAATAGGTAACACAGATAGATACACATTCTTGCTATTAATTTGTAGAAAAGTTCAAACAAACTTGTAAACAGAAATAAACACACACAAAATGAACAAGCTGCCACTCACTCAGGCACACACTTGCTTCCAAACAACACTTTATTTGGACCAGTGATGGATGCACTACCCAAAATCAATGAGCCTGAGATGACACACACAACTAAAACAAAGAGATGTTGGAACTTATTATGTACCTTATATTTTCTGCTCAAGATTTTTATAATATTGGTAAATTCTTTTAAAAAATTATCATTGGCAAATACTCCAAATGAATAAAAGACAAGATAATCTAAAATACAAATTTATGCTATGGAATGTGAAATTTTTATTTGCAGAAGTTGTGCAAGGCATCTTAGCATGCAATACTCATATCACACAAAATGTAATTATTTAAGATTAAAAAGGGAGAGGCACTAGGTGGGATTCTGGTATGTTCTAGTTTTTGTCTTGAATGGTAGATTTGTAGCGTATTCAATTTGTAATTTTTCTTTGAGTTGTACACCTGTACACTTATACTTTGTAAATTTTTCTGTAGGTACTTTGTGCAGTATGTCAATAAAAAGCTAAAAGAAAAAAAGACAGGAAGAAAGGAAGGGAAAGAAGAAAAAAAGAAAGGAAGACAGGAAAAAAGAAAGAAAGAAAGAAAGAAAGAAAGAAAGAAAGAAAGAAAGAAAAAAAGAAAGAAAGAAAGAAAGAAAGAAGGAAGGAAGGAAGAAAAGAAAAGAAAAAGAAAGAGAAAGAGGAAAGGAAGGAAGGAAGGGAGAGAGAAGAAAGAGAAAGAAAGAAAAGAAAGACTAAAGAAAGAAAAGAAAGAAAGAAAGAAAGGAAGGAAGGAAGGAAGGAAGGAAGGAAGGAAGGAAGGAAGGAAGGAAGGAAGGAAGGAAGGAAGGAAGGAAGGAAAAGAAAAAGAAAGAAAAATGCTAGGAACTGCATTTCCCGTACTGAGAAATAATGTGCTAAAAGAAATTGTTGTTATTTACTTAATCCAAATAATATGTAACTTTACAGGGTAATACAATCTGACAGCCTGGTTCATAGTTAGAAACCACTTAACTGTCATTTCTGCACAGAAAGACTCTGTGTTGACACTTTCAGACTTTTCAAAAACCCCCAGTTACTTAACAGATGTAAACGCTGCCAAATTAGGCATGCTGTTTTCTTGTTTTTGGAAGCAAAAGTTAGAAGTTAGTGGAGAAAATACATGCCTGAGGGCTCCACTGGCTTTGCATTTGAAAAACACATATACACACAGGCAAATTTCATCTCTGTAGTTTGAGAATCTTTGTGGCTCAACTGTAAAATTTTTGTTTGGCATTAAGTTGATTAAACACTCAGTAACCACTTTTTACTAAAAGGTGTTTTGGACCCTGAAGTTGGATCTGTTGGTTTTGTCTGTTACTAAGGAGCAGTTTTCCATGTAATATTTTCAAAGGCAAAAGTTAAGCAAAAATGACATATATTGTAAAATTGAAAGTAAAATGCACTGTACTGATGTGCTCAAAGTCCATGCATTTAAATTCCTTTGTATGATAATTTATGGTGATCATGTCTTCAGACTGCACTATTAGCATACTCACCCCTAACAAGAAGTTCTGCCTCATCTGACACACTGTCTGCTGTGGTCTGTACCCTGCAGCCATATCTCCCAGCATGCATCAGAAGGATGTTCCTGATCATTAAATCTGCAGAGGATGCTTGCTGAAAGAGGGATGAAGTGCCAGTTTAAAATGTTGCAAATCTGCCTAGTTCAAGGTGGTTTAAGGGGAACTTTTCATTTTTCATATTTAGTCAAAAGGTCCTCTTTTGGGCATTACAACTTATATGACAACAATTCAGAAATCAAACATGCCCTATTTTAAGAAACACACTGAAGCTATGTTTCAACAATTGTTGATAAAGGGTTTGAACATTTAATATTTCATATAATGATTTAGCAGCTACAATATCTAATAAATATTTAAATATGCACACAAATTCATATCTTCAAAGATAGGAAAAGTAATTACTGAGCCAAAATTATTGCTTTGCTCTTCAGATACAGGCCTACTTTTGTGGCAAGAAAATCATATTGAAAGAAATAGCAATGTGTGAAAATTAATTATCAGAATATAGCAGTCAAAGGATCCTGTTGTGTGGCTTTATTGAATGATTCCCTTGTGACTACACCATGGGCAACAGCACAAGATAGTGCTTTGGTGAAAGGCCGTTGATCCCAAAGCCCTGTGTTTTTATGAACAAAGATTTATTTCTCCCATAACGACCACCATCAGCCTATGGGTCTCTTAATGCAGTTACAAGAAAAAAAAGGGCTCAAAACATCTGATTCTTGTTGGGAGCAAGCTGAATAGAACATAGTTGAAGAACAAATGCAGTTAAAGGGATCCGTAAGTACCAGGGAGGGTATCTTTTAGATGTATCTGTTCATGGGATCAGTGATGATCCTACCTACCTACCTATATTCTAGAATAATGGGTACAAACTTCTCATTACTTAGTATTGTCTTTCCTTTTTTGTGAATATGCAAAGATCTGGATTCATAATCAGTCACTCATGAGGGTTTTCTTTTTTTTCAGATAATGACATAGCAAAACTCCAATATGCTTTTTAGTTTCCAATGTTTCAGTCAAAAACAATTGACTGGGATGGGAGTAGATGCATGCGGCTCGAAATGACAAGTTCAAAGAGCTCACTTCTCTCCAACAGTAGTTGAGCACATGAAAGAATGTTTAAAGCAAGTTATAGAGAAGTACCCCAGGTTAGAGATCATTAATTTTTGATGGAATGGTAGAATTACCTTGAGAAAATAGTATAGTTATTCTTAGAGGGAAGTACTGTGGTGATGATTTAAGAGATTAGTTGTTTATATTTATTTTGAAATAGACCAATGACTTACATGGAAATCATGAAAATGAGAGGAATTTCTAGAAATTCTGTTTCTATCCCTTATCATTCATTCCTTAGTATCTAAATGAGTTACTTAACTGTAGATATGTTTTAGACCATTTTTTGTGGTACTTCATTTATGGTATTATTTTTTCCTTCCTAACAGTCTTATGATAAGAACTTCTAAGGGTATTGAAATTTCTTTCATGAAATAATTGTTAAAACACAATCTGGTTTAGTCATTTATAAGATAAGAATGGTAAGAATGGCTTCATGGTAAGAATGCATTCAAATGTCATAACAATTATTTCAAGAAATGTGATATTTGTTCAGTAATGACCTACACTGCTAATTTCTTTAGAATAAATCACTACTCTTAAATTTCATTTTTTCATCTCTACTTATTTTGTATCACTTCTTTCAAGTCTGAAAGAAAGTTTATACTTTAATACCTTTTGGTTTAATATGGGGAAAGAAAAGCAAACTATAAATATGATAAGCCATAATTCAGTTTCAAATCAACATAATTTAATAAGGTATAAATAAGCTTCAACATATTTACCACTTTATGTATATGGGCCCATCTTGGGTGTGAAAATCTCATTTCTCCCTGGATTTCTAAGAAATTGTCCTAATGATGTACAGTTAAATTAATCAGGAGTCAGTGTGAACATTATTGGCTCAGAATAGGTTCCATGTCTAATGTAACAGACAAGGAGAGGCCTAGAAAATCAGAGAAAACTTTATTTCCCGACATGTGCTCCTGAATGACTGAGACTGGCGTTTTCTGTTTGTTTTGTTGCTGTTGTTGTTTTACTTGCTTATTCGTTTTTCAAAATCACAAATTGGTGGTAACTTAATAGCAGAGAAAGTAATGATTATAAGTCATTATTCAGGTTCACATTTTTGAAAAATAGTTTGTAAAATCATATTCCTGTGGTTAAATAATTGTCTTATCTCCCAGATCCTTTTCTTCCAAAATATTATTTTATTTTTATCATGGACAAGAGTCCTTAAACCTTTGTTCTTTATGTTGAAATATATTGAAAGAAAATCTTAATGGGGTTAAGAAGAGACTTCATTAAAAATCACACCAAAGTTTACTTGGTTCCTGCATTAATAGTGTGCAATGCCCTATAAAACAGCTGAAGCTCTATCACCATGTATCAGGAGTAAAAGTCTACAGCATATTGCATATCTGTCAATACCGAAGCTATTTGAGGAATTGTATCATCTCATTTTGGGCCTGTCCCTTCTCTTTCAGATTATACCTGCGTTATATTTTTATAATTTTAAATAGGGAAGATTAAAAGTAAAATGGATGAATTGTGAACACTAAACCTAAATTACTCTTTCAGTAGATTTACTGATCTTTCAAGAGAAGTAATGAGAGGAATTCATGTGGGAGCCCATTACACTTAATCTCAGCCCACAGTACACAGTTCCTGAGAGAACCTTCACAATTTAGTGCATTTTTAATGAAATGGTTACTTACAGCAGATTCTTGCTTCCTTAAGCTTAAACCTCATTTTCACTTTTTCCCTCTCAGGAGTTTCTCCTCTCTCTTTTCTTGTTTTCTCTGACACTTGCTTTATATCCTGTCTCTTCTTTGATGCTTTCTTTGGCTTTCTGAATAAATTGTGTTACATGTGGTTTCCAATAAACCTCCCCACAACCAGTGGTTAACACAATGCTTCAAGCATTGTGCATCTAGCACAGTGCATGCCACACAGTGAGAGCTCAATAAATGTTTGTTGAATAAATGAATATGTGAAGCAGTTCAAGAAAGAGGGTGTGTGTTCACTCCCTGTGAGACCAGCAACATGGCTAAATCATTTACATCCTGGCCACATAGTCTCATTAGAACAGTTGCTAGATTTGGAAACTTTTCTCTATGACTTCGAAATAATACAGGCAATATTGTCATTTCACAAGTCCAGTTCTTTTATTGGCTTTTACTTTGACTAAGTGTCCTGCTCATCCAGCCTAATACCACCAGTTAAGACTCCCTAAAAATGGAAAATGCATTTAACTTTTCTATGTAAAGTGTTTGCTGGCTCTTGCCCTGAGATGAAGTCCAATTTCCTTATTTCAACAGAGAAGGCCCCTGAGAGCATGATTTCACTTCCCAGAACTGAATCCTGGGCTTCTACAACACTAATCTCAGGCTTCCCTGCACATGGGGATCCTTCCCGTAACCCAGCCTGCTGCTCTATGGCAGATGCTCTTTCTCCTTTGCCTTAGACATGACTCAAAAAGCTTCTCCTTGGTAAAGCCTTTGTGGACACTCCCCAGGCTTCCTTAGTTCTGACATTGTTTAGTTATGCTTCGATAGCACTTTACTCATGTCTCAGAACTAGCACTTGGCACTCTTGAAAGTCTCCCCCGAGTCCACTTGGAAATCTACTGTGGGCACTGCCAGGGCTGAACTAGGTAGTAATACAGCAGATGATTCCTGGTTGAATTAATGGATTCATGAAGGCTTCCTTCCTTTCTTCTTTGTGCCACTTATTAAGTTTTGAACTTGGGAAAATTACTCTATTGCTCAGAGTTTCTGTCACAGCTTCATTGTGATAATGCAAGTAAAGCTTATAGCAGTATGTCTGGCTCATAGTGTTTGATAAATGTTGTCTGTTAAAGGGCACTGTAATTGTACTCTTAGCCAAGAGGGATATTTCTTTAAGTGGTATTCATTCCTTCAACAACTGGATATCAACATTTTCCATAGCCCTAGTAAGTTTTCTAAGAACTTACTTTTCCTTTAGATACATGTATTCCCCTTTTCTTTCTCATAGAAAACCACTGCACTCAGAATGAGAACACCTGAGTTCTAGCTTTAGTTCAGTACCTTCCAAAATCTGCTAACTATGGGAAAGTCATTTTCTTTCTTTTTGGATGACAGCTGCACTGTTTCTCTCAGGAATTGAGGAAAATTAAGTAAAACAATGTACCCTTGTGAACTATTGGGAAATGCTTCCGAAGTATAAATTATTCTTAAAGTATTTTTTCACCAAGATTTAGTAAGCACTCTGAGAATATTTTGGGAATGTGTCTCTGAAACAACAAAGTGAGTGACTCATTCAGAAGCCTGCTGGATATGGCAGTTTCCATGCCCACATTTAGGGTTTGTTTAACTTTCTCCAGGGGCTCACATAGGGCACATCCCACATCCCCAACCCCAACAAACAGACATATAAACCATTCTTTTATATAAAGCAAAGTAATATGGTATATGAATTTAATGAGAAGCAATTTAAAAAATCTTTTCTAATATGAAAAACTGGGTATTAGCTATGAGGCATATATTATTAGATATGATTCATGTTGATGTAAAATCTTGTGTACTTAAAAGATTTTCCTGGTAACAGTGTATTTTTTTCCCAGAGGATACTTCATTTACAGTATCCTACAATATGGGAATAATATACATATATACATTCTGTTTCTTTTTACAACCTTTCTTAGGCCTTCATGCAATGGGGTTTACATTTGTGATGCCATGGGTTTTAATGTTTTGTAAAGAAATTAGCTCATATTAACATGGGTGCATAAGTAATTGGGCATATCTTCAGAAATAGAAATACTAACTGCTGCCAGTGGAGAAGATACTAGACAAAATATTGGAAGACTTTACTTTGTTATGAGTAAAGAAAATACTATGCAAGATATTATCTGACACAAACAGTTATGTCTAATTTGGTGAAATATTAAAAATGCTCAACAGTGGGGAGGAATAGTGGGGGGGATGGAGACAACTGTACTTGAACAGCAACAAAAAGTTAAAAGAAATAAAAAGTAATTGTTGCATCTCAAATATCGGATAAATGATGTTATCAAAATATACTAAATGATGGAGACTTAATGTTGATTAACAATTTTTAAAAAATATTTGTTAGAACACAGATGATTGTTCTTCTAGCCAATAAAATGAGTGGAAGTAAAAAAATATTCAACGATGCACTGAAGACTAAAGATGGGTACAAATTATTCTAACATCCTACTACTGGGACCTTGGTATTTACTCGCTAATATGCATGCTAATAATGTGTTTTGAGTATGAAGAAAAATGTAGAAAGAGTATTACTTAATGACATAGATGAAAGCAGAAAAACGAGTTGACAACTCTAAGAATTCAGGATGGCTGTACATCCAAACTGGGTCATTGAATATTATAAGCACAAAGTCATAGATAGAAATCACTTATGATATCAGTCCACCATCTTGGTTATAATGAAGATTAGTCATTAAAAGGCAGTTCAAAGCAAGAATATACAGGACCAATTACAATAAAATTTTAGTGTGATATATTTAAAGATACAAATATTAAATTATACTTACTTCCTAGATGAAAAATATTGGATATATGAAGAACACTGAATGAATGGCAACATGCCATGTGCAGCACATTAGTGTTTTCCTTTCCCAAACACACATGCAGGACTAGAAAATATATTTAACATATCAGCAGATGGCAGAGTTAGGTGGCATGTTTGTACTCTGATTCTTGAAAGATGTCTCTTGTTTAATCATATATACATTGGCTCTCTCTTCTCTAATGGAGAGGCGCATGGACATTCCTTTATCTAAGATTCACATAGGTGACCAAGGCAAAAGGGCTCTGCTATAGACTGAAAGTTTGTGTCCCTCCAAAATTCATACATTGAAACCTGATCCCCAGTGTAATGGTGTAACATTTGTAGGGATGTGCTGGGAGGTAAAGTCCTAGAAACTTCTGCAAAAGTCTCAGGGTACACAGAGGCCAGCCACGACCTGGCTGGGGCCTGCAGACCTTTGTGGTGGGACAGGTTCTCAGGGAGTCATCAGGGAGGAGCTTTTGGAGTTAACCAGGCTAATGAAGATTCAGATTTGGCTATGTAGGGGGAGGTTTCAACACAGGCGGAAGAATGGTGTGTGTTGGCCACATGGGAGGGTTGCTCAATACAGGGACAATGACAGCTGTCCTTCTTGGCCTCACCCTGTAGCCACACAGGTCACCTTCTTCCTGTATGACCCTCGTACTCCCTGAACTGCTGTCCCTTCACTAGTGTGGAGCCCAAGGTGTGTGCCTAGGAGTGAGATTTTGTGCACTGGTCCTTTAAGAAGACATCTGGGTTCCAGCAGCCTTCTGTTTCACTTGGAAGGATGGAATCTCCACTGATTTTTATAGCCAGGTGTTATTTGGGCTTACTCCCTGAACTGATTGTGGCCTGAGGAGCCTGGTGTAGAGCTGAGACCGTTCACTCCTCGGGGGACACTTGCCTCTGAGACAGCCCCTCTTTTTCTCAATTGCTACAGGTGGGCGTGAGGCCACCCCAGTTCACCCCCCTATCAGTTTCAACATGGCTTTTTCTTTATACCCTTAGTTATTAGACTGATTTCAATTACTCTTTAGATGGTTATCAAGGATGATTTTTCTATAATCGGTTGTAATTTTGATGCTATTGGAGGAGGTAAATGCAGAATTCACCTACTCTGCCATCCTGACTGGAACTTCAAGAAACTATTGATAAGAGCTTGAGAAACAGTGAGAAAACTGCTACTGGAGACTCGAGAAAAGGTGACCTTTTCTGTCGTGAAGGAAGGTCTGACTACACTGCCGCCAAAGATGATGTGAACAACACATCATCCACAGTGAATAAATTAAATTTGCCTAAGGATGTTTTCAGCGAGAAAATTGAAAGTGCCAATGGGTTTCTTTTAGCTGTGTATAAGTATAAATACAGAGAGATGAGCTGAAAAGAGAGAATCACTCATATGTCCAGCAGAATGTACAGAAAATCTAAAGCCAGAATTCTGGATTTAAAAACAAAAATACTTCTCATCTCCATCTCACCAAGTGGTCAAGGTCAAGTAACCTAAGAAGTGGCCTCAGTGAAACATCAAATCTGGGCTGCTACCAAACAAAACATGTCCCTGGAGTAAAGATCCCAAGCGTGTTACCACTTATGACAAAGTGTAAAAACCTCTTTTTGCAACAGAATTTCAAGGGCATTGTCCTGCAGCAACCAGGCCCTCAGTCCAAGATGGGGAAAACCCGGAGAAACTGTTAGTGAAGGCTGAAAAAAAACATTGAGGAGATTGTAATTGAAAGCTGAGAAAGGGATACCTGACTTATGAACTGGCAAAAAAAAAGTAACACCCTTGTCTGTGGCAAGGTGGATGACAGAAATGGTTCCTAATGAACTAATGAATGTGATTAAGGGGATATATAGAGCGAAAGAAGGTGCCGACTACTGACTTTTAGTTGTTTGAGATATTATATGAGAAGAGTGACCTAAGCTAAAAAAAAAAGACCATAATTTTCAGAAAGAATTTAGAGGAAATCTTCCAACTCAGAACTTGCTGGGTTGAAGAATAAATTATTTCTCATTACATCTTAGCTATAAAACAAATAAAAAAATCATTTGTGTCCCTTGGATAAATATCACCTAAAGGTATTTTTAACTATAATTTAATTTTATGAGTGAAAACCATATTTGCACTTCTTTCTTATAAAGATGATACTCAGTTCACTACTGTTTAAAAAAGAGAGAACAGGCCCCAAATGGAGTCACTTGTGCTAAGCCAAAATCATCAAACTTAGACTTAACACTTCTACCAGTCACAGATTCAGCTTTCCCCAAGACTGTAATCTTTCTGGACAGCACTTGAGCTCATCTGCCTCAAAACCCACTTCCATCCCACCCCGGGCAGGCTACCTAACATGGAAACAATCCGTTCCTTCTTCCCTTTTGCCTATAAAAGTCTTCCATTTTGTACAGATTTTCAGAACTTCTATTTGGAGGAATGGATACTGCCCAGTTAAAAAATCATTCAATAAGCCAAAAGATCTTTAGTATTTTTCCAGTTCAATTTTTGTTATTTAACTCTGCTACACCCAGTGGCTAGCACAGTGTCTGTCATATAGAAGCCTCTTCACATAGATGAAAGGATATGGTTTGCCATGAAATAAGTGTGTTAAGAGACACTTGAAAAGAAAAATGATAACCGAGAAGGTAAAGACACTTTTATACCTACTCTTTTTGCAAAAACATATTTCAAATGGAATATTTAATTTTGTATGAATTTCTAAATGTGAATTTTATATAAATATCTGGCTGTTTGAAGTTTTTTCTCAAAATTGAAAATTTTTAGGTAGTTACATTCCTTTTGCAATATTAGTAAACATTTTAACAAGTGAAATCTTCAACAAGTAGCTGCATTACATCAATCAAGTGCTTCAAGACTAAGTACTGATTTTTTTTTTTTTTTTTGCTAAGCTTAATTGATAGTTACTAATGCTTAGGAACAAGTTTCTGAATAAAGAAGAAAATTTGGGTCATACCATCCATCTAAGCACTGTCATTCAGTCATGAAGAGCCTGCTCAACATCAAAAACACTAAGAATTTAGGGAATTCAAACATATCAATGTCAGAAAAGACTATTCAAAATATTGCTTAGGTTGTTGGCTGTAACAGTAATCCTCCAATGAAGATTCAAACAGAAGAACAGTTCAAACAGGAGGTCAAGTTGAATAATAGGTCAATCAAAAGGCAACTATGAAAAGTTCAAGGTCAAGGACTCTGTCAAATTCAACTTACATTTTGAAAGTGAGTCAAGACACTTTGCCACAGAAAACTCATTAATAACAAGGCTTTGCAACTTTATGAAAAAATCTAATTACTATATTTTTGGACTATAAGATGCATTCCCCCCAAAAAAAATTGGGAGGAAAATGAGGGTGCATCTTATTGTCTGAATGTAGCTTTACATTTATATTGGTGAAATATTATGTTATTTATGTTATTAAATATTCTATCACATTTTTTGCTCAAAATTTTTCCCTATTTTCCTCCTCTAATATCTAGGTGTGTCTTATAGTCTGAAAAATATGGTACTTAATTTATAAAAATCAGAATTTACTCAGCCTGAGAGTGAAAAATCATCTCTGATGCCATATTCTACTACCTCTCCTCATTCTATAATACAGCCCTTATATGTTAAAATATATTTACAAGACCCAACAAAACAGTGTATCTTTGAATTGACACTGACATCAATGAACATATATGCACATATATATTTTTTCCTAAGATTTCATATTGGTAGACTTTAACCTTTTCACTCTTTTGAATTTTTTGTGTGTTTAGTTACACAAAATAGGGGATGCTGATCTCTTACTCAGAAAAAAAAGAACATTGCTCCATTTATAAGATTACTGTTGCTTTTAAAGAGGAAATCTCTGTTTAGCTTTAGAGGAACATTTTATCATTAATAAAGATATTATACATACAAATATATTCTCATGCATAGGGAAGAATTCTGATTGAGATTATTTTTCCAGTTTGGAACTTCTGCGTTAAAAATTTTTCCAATTCTAAGGACATCATGAGACTTTGAAAAATCTTCCCTGAATTAAGCAGTTATGCAATATTTAACAGAGAAGAATGTGATTTTGGAGGTATGAATGCTTTCTCTTGAAAAAATGGCTAGTGTTCACTAAAAAATATTAAAATAACTTCACAATTATTGGACACCGTATTTAGAGGGTGTCTTGGGGTTTAGTCTTTGAACATAACATTTGTAATCATAGAACTTTCTAATTAGATAGGGACATAAGGAGTCATCTACTCTAACCTCTACTTTGCAGATGAGAGCCGAGATGAAATGAATCAGAGAAAGTCATACAGTTAAGTAGGGCCAAAGCTGTGCCCACACCAAAAATTCTTGATACCTCCTCCCCATCCAATCATTTAATCTTTTGCTATATAATGATGCTACTCAGTAATGTACTTTGATATTATATCATTTCCTGAAAAAAAATCTGGCAACATCTACTTAAATTACAAGTAGATTTTATTCTTTTATCCTGAAACCCATTTCTGGGAATCAATCTCACAGAAATAAAGTTGTTGATACACATGGATGCAGATATTTAGAGATGTTTCCTATAGCATTTTTCATAAATCTCTCAAAACAGAAAACAAAGTTCATATTTTTAATAGGGTAATGGTTAAATAGAGGCATAGTTATACCATGGACTACTATGTACCCATTGAGAAGAATGAGTTAGAGATATACCAGGTGACATGAAATAATTTTCAAGATTATTGAATGAGAATAATGAGATGCAGAAAAAGTATGCAAAATATTTTCAATATTTAAAAATAATGACAAAAATATTCCTGTACATATATAAATCTTCCCAGGATTACAAAAGAACAGAGAAAATACAGAAGGACATACCTTAGGACGTTAAAACACTTAAAAGTAGGGGAAAGGCATCCTCGTAAAAGCAGCATGGATGATAGTATGTACTTGTGTAATGTGCTTGAAGAGATGCATACAATATGATTACAAAGCAAATGGTGATTATATTTAGGTAATGTGATTCCAAGGGATTTTCACTTTCTTTCTGGTTTTTGTATGTTCAAATGATCTACAATAAGCTTGTATTAGTTATACCAATAGAAAAAATCTACCTACATTATTGTGAGAAAATAAAAAGCTGACTTTGATTTATAGTTCACAAATATGGCTACCATGTAAGAAACACAAAGGTAAGTGTTTATCATCAACTGCACATATTATAAACTAATCAGCTTATGTAGCTAAACAAACCTATGGATTCATTTGGGTATGGAATATTCAGTATATTTCATGTTTATTTCAAGTATATCCAGAATCTATTTTCATCAGTTCACTGATATATATATGTGTTTTTGTTCCTATCAAAATAAACAAAGCATGGAAATCACTAGAACCAATTTTTGGAAGAGACATTTAATATTAATTAATTTAGATTGATAGATAATGTAGAAAATGTAACTGTCTTCAGAATATGCTATTTTTCTGAAATCAATTCATTTATTAATTTTTAAGTAAAAAATTAATGTTTCTCTGTTAATGTTTTATAACTATTTCCAACTTTCTATTAACAAGTAAAATGATTAAAATACCCCCAAATTTTGAAAAAAGAACATGAATTTTATAAAATGGAACAATGATTCTGTATAACCAGATCAATGGCTTTGACTATTTTCACTTAATTCAATAAAACAGGGTCAGTTCAGATAGTGGTTAGTTAATGTAGTCAAAGCAGTTGACATAGTTTGTGTTGCCAGAACTGCCCATGTTGAGTTTTAGTGTTATGCAAATGATTATTTTTCCAAATGCTCACTATATCCCATAATTTAGCTTTAGTTTAGTCTTAAAATTGATACTATAACCAAAGTTTAGGATCAGTTGACACTGATAATTACTTAAATTGTATAGTAGGGTTGTTGCAGTAATGGCCCTAAAGTTTTTCCTGCCTTCCTGGACCCACTTTTGGTTTAGCTCTCCCATACTCACTGTGCCACTCTAAGTGACTGCATTGGTCACTCACACTTTCGCCAACATGCAATAAGCATATGCTTCCCAAATGGGATGTGTACTGGGGAGTGCTATTTTGGAACCCTGTGAAAACCATGTGGCATCACTTGGACTAGCCTGCTGCAGGGTGAGACCCCCCTTAGAGCAGAGTCAAATCATCTCAGCTGCCACCTTCTGGACAACTGACCTGCAGATGTGTGAATGAGTCGAATACAGACCAGTGGAAAAACAACCAAGCTTAGCTTAAATTACTGACCCATAGAATTGGGTCATAAATTTTGTAGAGTTGACTTTTCATTAAAAGCATACTCTAACAGCAATTAAAAACATGACTGAATGAGAAACTTGTGGATTCTGGCATGAGGTTTGCAATTTAGAGAAACAAAACAATTTTGACAGAGAACTGATGCTGGTAGATTGCACAGGTCATAATACTTTTCATTTCCTCTCAAAAGGAGGTTTCTCTTCCCTTTGAACCTGGTATGGCCTTATGACTTGCTCTAACCAATAGAATGTGACAGAAATGACATAACGCAAGTTTGAGCCTAGGCCTAAGGGATCATGATACTTCTGCTCTTGGATGTGGGACTCCTGAAACATCATGTGAATAAGTCTGGACTAGCCTGGTGGATGATGAGAACCATGTGGCCAATTTGCCCCTGTCGTCTCAACCGCTAGCCAGCTGCTGCCCAACCACGGGTCCTTGAAGTTGGCTGTCAGGTGACTATCGATACATGAGTAATTCTTGTTGAGACAGACAGATACAATTCAGATGAGTCCAGCCCAAGTTGCCAACTCATGAAATTATAAACTAAACAAATATTTAAGCCACTAAGTGTTGGGGTGGTTTGTTTTGCAGCAGAAACTGATGCAGACTATCTATGTTTAACAGTCATCACTATATATTTAAGATAACTGATCCTCATTTCCTTTCTTATATTTATTCATAGGAAAAAATGATGCACAAAGAAAAGGGTATTCATTGAATCTAAGCTGTAAAGTTTCCTATACTCTGAAGATATTTATATCTCAACATCTAAAATGTGAAAAAATAACACAGAACAATGGATTGTTCCAGTTAGCATTTTGGTACGAGACTAAATGTGGTTGGAAACAGCAATTCCAGTAAAACACACAAAAAAGGTAAAAAAATGATTCTTTAGTTATGCTGCCTGATGATTCTTAAAGGTAAATGGAAGCATTCTTATTGAAATGCTTGCATCTTTGACATGAACTAAAGTTATTTTAAACTCCAGGGACTTTGCAGTACCCTGTTCTGAATCATTACTGATGTGATGGGCACAGTGAGCAGAGCATGTCACAGGTTCCCACACAGGAAAAGCCAAAAGTCTTTCAGTGTTTCTTACTACTTAAATCATGGGCAATGGCAGCTAAGTGAAGGTTTCAGAAATGCCTTTAGGAAATGCTGATACTATAGTTAATAACTATTTTAAAACAAATTTTGTCATTCTGCTGTATTTATTTGTGGAGCTATTGATATTAAACAGGGTAAAATATAGTATTTTATAGTTTTTTAGTAGGCTTATTGATATGAAATCCTTGAACTATTAGTACAATGTTACATCTTTAGAATTAATGCATTCTAAGTTATTTTAGCTAGTTTTGTTTCAAAATGGTTAATTATTTTGGTTTTAGAGATGTGTAAAATGTACATTGAGAAATGGTTTAATTTTAGGGTAATTAAACAGCTATCAGTTAGATTATTACCTTACCTTACACTAGTTGATTAATAACCTCTAGTAATGAACTTAGTTGAATTAAATTGAACATTCATTCTAAGAACAGTCTTTTTGCTAATGATATACTTGGTTAATAATTCAAATTTTTTCTCCAGAGTTTTTTCTCTCAACAGTATAATATCTCAGTACTGTAACATATCACATTAAATAGTTGTTTAAAATTCTGTCTAGATTAAAATTCTTGAAGAGAGAGCTCATGCTTTACTCAACCCTCTCTCTATTCCTTACCCTGATATAGCACTAATACACATTATAGGTAACCATTAATTTTTGGGAAAATATGCATTACAATTTTTCCTGATATTGATGTTAATTTATTACTATTTTTTTTGTTGTGGTGATTTAGCACATGGGCAAGGACACGAGAAAGTGACTATGCATAACAGTATAAAATTCTACTAGTTTATGTAATTATTAAACAAATACTTTATTTAGCAAAAAACCTGCCAGGCATAATGTCAGATGGAAGCAATGTTTAGCAAGACAGGTATGATTGCTGTTCTCACAAATACATAATGTGATAAAGAAATAAATATGGAAGAAAGCAGAAATGTTGGTTTCAGCCTGTTTTCCTTAAGTGCGTTGTATTTTTAGAACTGCCTCTAGAATAATTAGCAGCCTCCTAAAAAAATTTTCACATATTACTTCTCAGAAAAAATATCTTAATTACCCTAAATAGTGAATCTTAACATTGTAATAGTTAATTTCTTTTTTATATACCCCACAGTGAGCTCCAAGCAACATGTAAATTTATGTAAAACACATCCTAAGCAACATGTAATTTATCCCTGGATTTAATTTGGAAAAGTCCAGCAGTTTTACTTTTGTTAGGAATATGTAACTTGCTATAATTGGAACCAAGCATAATCATGGTCATTTACTTAACTTTAATAGGTGATATGAGAAGCTTTCTTTAAAACAGAATTACTATAATAATAGATTAGGTTTGCTTTAATTATAAGATCACCATCTGTTATTAGGTTTTAATAGACAAAACCTCAGTATCTTTCATATTTTTCTGATGCCCATTCTCCACCTCGGATGTATTTCCTACTTCTGCTTCATCTTCCTCCTTTGCCTGCAATATTCTTTATTCTCCTTTAAGAACAAACTTAGGTATAGTTTGGTTTAAGAAGTATGCTCTGCTTTTACAGATTGGATGATGCATAACTTGGACTGAGTTCCCTAAACATACTTCTACCATTGCTCTTGCCACATACCAGTTTATAAATCTGTTCCTCTGTACAATTAAGCTTCAGAAAGGCAATGTTATTTCAGGTGTGTTCATTTACCCTTCATAGAATGTGGTATTGATTACTACAGAATCCTCAGTTCCTAAGCAGCTGCTTGTAGTTGCTAAATAAATCTTTGTGGAACTATGCTATATTCAGAATTCATCTGTTGTATACTGATAAATACTCTGTACAGCCATTAATTATTCATGAAAGAAAATGGTATCATGCTTCCAAATTTTCTAAACTGATCTTTTCTACTTCTCTTATATAAGATATATTAGATAAAGGAAGAAAGTGAATAATAATAGCCCAATAGTTATTTCCAAAATTCCCTCTTTCTCCTTTTCTAAGAAAGAAAACATCTTTGAGAGGTTACCTACTGAGTTATTAATTCTAGACTCCTAAAGTCACTTTTATGTATAATGTGATAAAAATAGTCCATAAAGGAAACCATGAAGAGGATTTTGAAAGCTAAGGCTAAAGCTAAAGACATCATAACACTTAGGCACTCTTTAGAATTTAATACAAAACAGATATAGAAAGAGAAATTGAAAAATAAAGGTAGAATTTCAAAGGTGTCTTTAACATAATGGCCTATAAAAAACCTAGCTCTTTGACAATTACTTTGGCAAATAATATAGGAGTCAGTCTAAAACACAATACTTACATATCAATAGTATTTCAAAATGTAAAACTGAATAATGTTTGCTTATAAAATCATAAACCTTATGTGGTATTAGAGAATAAAGACAGCCTTTTATTTACCAAGGCTTTCTTTCAAAAACTAAAAAGCAAAATCTTCTTATATATATGATTCCTACAAAGTAAAAAATTCTACTGTTAAGGGCCTTATTATACTACGCATTTCATCACTCTGCAGGTTAAATTATATCCCTCAGATACATAGATATATATGTCGGGAATTCTTTTTAAAATGACAGAAAACCAACACAACATATCAGCATTGCTTCAACATGATAACTTGAATCTCTTGTATCTTTTTTTTCTTTTACTAAAGACTCCTATGATTATTATTTCCAGAGAAAATGGTTTCTTTTAACACAATATCAAAAATATTTAAATTTCTTGTAAAAAAATGAATAAGGCTACTGATCACTGATATCATTCTCTATAATCTAAAAAATAGATGCTAGAAACTTTCCTCAACAAAAAACTGAAAGTTACTAGATATTATAGTAAACATTTATTTCTAAGTGGCCTACTCTAAATGGCTAGTTTTTAGCTTGTATATACTTACCTTTATTAATTCCTTTAGTAACTCTACAAATATTTATTTGTTCTTTAACATGCAGCAAGTACTGTGTTGAGTTCAGAAAAATAAGCATGTTCCTAATTTCTGAAAATGTAAAGATTAGAAGGGAAAGAATCATGCAATATTTATAGTAGAATTTGATACTTGCCCTGGTGGAGGGATAAGAAAGGAAGGAAGGAAGCACTGGGTGCCCCGGAGGCGGGGGGGAAGACAGAATCTGAAACCATATATCCACCAGCTATCTCAATTGAAAGCAAAATTTTGTGGCTAAAAGCTGAAGTGGAACCAACAAACCGTAAGTAACAAATTGGGTATGAATAGATACAATTTTAAATGTCTCAGATATGAAAACTGAACATTCCCTTCAGAAGAACTATTGAGACCTTTTCACTCTACATTCTTTGCCTCATTTTCAGCAGTAAAAGCAATGTAACATTGCACCTCATGCCCATTTGGAGACATCTTTCTTAAAGACTAAAAAGGGAAGTTGATAAAAAGGGGTTCACTCACAATAAAGTGAACAAATACAGCATCCAGAAAAGCAAGCTTTAAATAATGGAAAAACTCACCTACAGAACACCTGAAGAGGCAACTGTATGTAGCAGGATATTTTGACATGTTTTTCAATTCATCCTCAGTAACTTTTATAGGAAGATTTTTACAAATAATTAGTTGATTTGATGCTACAGAAGATATGATTTTAATGTTTTAATAGTGATCAAGTAAGTAAGGTAAAAATAGGTTGTGCTGTCCAGCTAAAGAAGTGAGGCTGCAGAGAAGAAACAACCATTTTTACGTCTCTGGTTTTCAAAAAGGCACAGTGAAGAATTGTAGTTTTAGATTTTTATATCTTTGCTTTGAAACGTGGGGCCAGACTTGGAGCATCATTCATGGTGGGGAAGTTTTAAACTCAAAGAAGCTTAGACAATAATGGTGGCTATGCAGTAAGTGTGTCTGTGTTGCTTAGAACCTCAGCAGTGAGACCCTTTACCCCCTTCTTTCCTGGGGCTCAGTTTCTTCACTTACATATAATTTGCCTGACTCACAAAGTCATTGTGGAAATCAAATAAAATAATATATATAAGAGAGAATGGGCAAAAGTTCTCTTCATGATATAAAATTCTATTTATACATTTTAGCCTAGGTCTTAATTGAATAATGAAACTTCAAATTTATTATGAAGTGATTAACTAAATGTGAAGAGTCTAATTTGTAGGGTTGTCTTTAAAATGGACAACAGGGTAGAGAATGACTGTGTGAGTGGGGGTGGGCTGGGTAGAGGAGGGCAAAGGAGGGGAACTGGGGCAACTACAATAGAATAACAAATATTTAATACAGAAGAAATAAAAAAACAAAATAGATATAGCAAACATTTTTGGCAAAGAGAAAGGTCACTCATAATAGTAAAGTTTATCAATATTAGAAAAAAGAAGTTGTATAATGCAAATGTAACCACATAATCATAGTATAAACTATAGGTGTGAATGGTTGTGATGAATATATAAAAATCTTATCAACAATGAGAATAATTGGCCCACACATTCTATAATGGATGAAAGGTATTTTTCTATTGTTCACAAGATTATATCATTTAATATTAAACTTATTGAGAAAGTAAGAAATTTAAAATATCACCTCCTAAATATTTCTACATATGCCCTACATTTGATAAAAGACACTGAGAGAAGTGTTACATTGCGGTTTAGAATGAGTTTGAATAATGACTGTCCTATACGATAATTGTTGAAGTTTGGGGAAGTTGTTCATCTTTCTGAACTTCTTTTCCTCTGTGAAAAATAAAACTCCTAAACAAAAACAAAAGCAATTTCTACACCACAGGGTATTTGTGGGAAGTACATGAAGTAACATTGGAAGAGTTGAGCACATTGCCAAATATCTGGTGGGCACTCAACGGATGAGAGCTATGATTTTTTTTATTATTCCTTGTATCTGTTTCCAGTGCTTTCTCTGTGGTGGCTGTCTCAGGCCAGAGTTTCAGAGAAACAGTCTGAGTTGGAGACTGCTTGACACATGCCATTAGGAACAACATTTGTGGGATGAATGAAGAAAGTGGAACAGAACACAGAATACGTTTAATTCTGATGCAGTCACAGTAAAGGCCTCAGCTTTTCCCACAGGAAATACTAGAGCTAAGATTACCCTTCAGAATTATTTTACTTTGAAGCAAGGAACTTGGCCTTTGTCACCATCCCTATGCATTCATTCCCTATACCTAGGGCATAGGCCGGGGGTTAAGGCATAGCTTGGGCCAGACAACTTTCATTGGCTGAGAGTGATTTTCAGAGATGGACTAGGTTGAGAGCTGTTAGCCACCAATACTCTTAGTGGCTTGGGGAAGGAATGCCTTAGTAATGGAAGGGGAATCTGGTAACACATCATGGCACCTACTAACTACAATAGTCTCTGGTGTCCTTATTTGGAACTGACATAATTAGTTATCCTTCCTAATTTAATAAATTTGAATAGGCCCATAAATCACTAGGAATGATAAAAGGGAGAAGAGTGCAAGGAAATAAGAGGGAGATAGAGACATTTTAAAACATTACCAAGATTTGAATAGAAGCCTCTTAAGAAATAAACAAAAGCAAACACTGATTGTGGGCAAAATTGGAACATTGAGAAAAGAGCATTAGGCTCTGAAAATAATTTAGATACTCATTTCAGTAACTTCACTTGGACATTTGATACAAGTAGAAAATTACAATTTTATAATTTAAAGAGTGGGCTTGAAATTATGCATTTATTTACTTATTCATTTATTTATTCTAAAGTATTTAGTACATCTATAACCTATACAAATTTGTGCCATTTTATAAAAATAAGTCTGTCAGATTGGGATAAGGAAGCAGTTCTAGAGTCAAGAGCTACTGATTATTCTTCAATTTACGATTGCAGGATAATTAATAGAAATTCAGAGTAATAGTGAATAAATGTAATGGCAATTCTGACCTGAAACTCAAGATATTTGGAGTTTTATTTTGCAGGGGAATATTTATTAGAAGTTTGCTATACATATTAGAAAGACTAATAAGTCTAAGTAAGTAATTCACTATTGAAAATGACTTAAGTGAGAATTTGGTTTAATAAACATCACTGAAATAAATCTCATAGGCTTTACGGTCAAGGTTAAAAACAATAACAACAGTTGCAAAAACCTATTGGGGCCTACCATTCGTCATATTTCCAAAGAAACAGGCAGTTCTTCCATATTAAATCCATCCTTTAGTTGTATTAAAAACAACCAATGGAAAGAGAATGCAGTATCCTAGAAATCCAGCCTGAGTTAATATATACATATGAAATGCAAAAACAATTTTTGAGAAAAACAAAACTTCCAAAAGGGAAAAATAAGGAGTTCTAGACATATAAGCACATCTTAATTTCTGGAGTTTACAGCCCAGGAAAGCAAATGCTGTTAAGTGGTAAGGAGTGATTTCTATTTCTCATCCCCTCTTTTTCAGTCCAATAACCTGAAACACCTAACTGGTTCTGATAAGAAGCTCTAGGAAGTACGATAGTTTTAGCCCCTCAGAGATCACAGAACACAGCTATTGATCTGATTTTTCCCAACACAGCCTGCGCTAAAATTGTCTTTCTTTATTAAGAAATTGTCTTTATTTTCTCTCTAAATAAACCAACCAACCAACCTGTAGTTCTTCATTATAAAATATTTTATAGGAACTAGCAATTCTCATATAATTCATAATGCTATGTAAATATACTGTAAAGATAAAACATCTATCAAAAATGGAGCTTCTAAATGAATAAAAAAGCTTCGTATCCCTACCATAGTATGTATCATACCAAGAAGGTTTTTTGCGAGTAGTCTCTTTAAGTAAACAAAGTGAGGACTGTGTGATTGGGATAGCTAAGCCTGTCTTTTTAGATGCGATAACTTTGGGGGCATTACTTGATTTTACTACATTTGACAAACTACAAAAAGTGACGAGGAGACTGCAAATTTTGCTTTTGAGACCATCTGTCATTTAGAGTAAAAATGGAGGAGGGTAATCAACACGGTGTTGATGTTCAGCTGTGATCCTGAAGGTATTGTTGTCCACACATGACTCAGATGACACCTTCAGAAATTAAGGGTCTGTCAATAATAGGCTGTCTCAAATGTCATCTAAGGCAGTTACCTGTCATTCAGTTCTAATTTTATGCAAAAAAAAGGCAAGGCAAATAACTTTTTATAATAGTGAGCTTTAACAGAATTTTATACAGTATTTAATTATACTAAAACCTCTGAAATAATGCTGTAGTTGACTAAACTGAATTTTTAAGAGTTGGGTTTTTTCTTTTTTTTGTATTCAACAAACATTTACTGAGTGGCTATTTTGTGGACCATCACAGTGCAAAGTGATCGAACATAAAATGTCACATTAGCCTTTGCTATTAGGGACCCTATAATTTAGCTTATAATAATGTCATGGAATCATAGATTTTAATGGCATATTTTGATCATGATCATATGACCATATGAAACCTACACATTTTTAAAAAATGGCATTATTTTTCGCTGTGGGAAATACTGCTACTTGGAGGAGACAGTAGGGTGCAGGCATATTCTGGAACACAAGACAGGCAGAGGAAATGGATATGGCTCACTTTCCTGGAATGATTGGAAAATTCCAAAGCCTTGAGGGTAACCTCTCTCCTTTCTAGCCCTCAAGCTTTGGTTGGTTGGTTTTCTACTATTCAGTCCTATTTGAATGACTTCTGTTAAGTTAGGTGAAAGACTGGGAGACAGCTGTTATAAGCAAGTATGTGGCAGTCACAACATTACATCAGAAAACAGAAAGTTGGCCAATTATCAGGTTGTCAGGATTCAGAGCAAGACAAAGATCCGGGAGGCATAACATCAAGCGATGAGGAAGGGCAAGCACTTTGCCAGCCAGGGAGATGGTAGGGAAGAGAATCCAGGAGGCTACAGTACTTGAAAGTATGAATATTACTAGTGAGTAGAATGAGCCAAAGGCGTGTGCCTTTGTTAGAGCTAATGATCATCTGCCCTTTTGTACACTTGCTGATTAGTTGTGAAGTACCTCCAAAACTAACATCTGCTAATGTGATGAGGAAGAGGATGCAGCAGATGCTCACGAGATCCTCAGAGCTTTGTGCCTCAGGAAACACTGGCAGTGTGTCCAATAATTTTATTAATTTTTAAAACATTAACAGTTATCCACCAGGAAAGAGAATGGTGCCAGTTGAGCACAGTAGTCTTTTATTCTGAGACTTTTATTGCTTAGGAAATAGAACTTAATTCTGAATCAGATAAACTAGGAATAGAAGTACCAGGAAGATGGACATGGGCCAGAACCTTCTGAGCTAAAGTAAAATCCTTAACATATTAGTTTATATTCTGGCCCCTTTTTATTTACCTCCTGCTACACAGAAACCATGGATATAAATCCGGCATGTTCCTCTATGGTTTCTATGCTTGATATAAAGACTATCACAATTACTTCTACTTTCTAACTTGCTGACATTTAGATCTGCTTGGTAATAGAATGGATTACTTTAAAGGAGTGAGTTCCTCATCACTGAAGGGGTTATAGCAGACACTTGTGATACCCTTTGGGAATTGTATCAACTTAGAACAAACCCCATAATCTCCAAGATCCCTCACAACCCTGATACAGTATCTTTTCCCATCCTAGTTTGCCTTTCTCTTCATTTTTTCCCTATCCCAATGCTGTATCCATTCTCTGTGGTCTAGGTTGGGTAGCACCTTTTTCCCCAAATACTACTTGATATGATAATCATAAGAAATTGATGAACTATTGTATAAATATTTTGTAGCTGAGTGCTTGGCATACAGTAGGTGCTCAATTAATTCCTTTTTATGCTTCCCTCCCCAGTGCTAATAATTCCTATTAATCCTTTTTTCTGGCCTCCAACAATATTTGGCTATAATTATTTAGTAATTATTCTTATGGTCACATTTTCCTTGAATTATTAATATTTTATGTAATTTTAAAATTTACCTAAGACTAGAACCAAGTTTTCCTTCTATTTTTATTTCCCACAGTTTATAGACAAGGGCTGAACACATAATGGTCCATGAATACAGAGAGGATAGGCTTTATAAAGAAGAATAATAGACGTAGTTTAAAAATCACATTGTATTAATTTTGTTACACCACTTTAGTATTCACGTGGCCTGGAAAAGTCTTATGCTTTAGTGTCCTCATTTAAAAAGTAGGGTCATATAGCTCTACTCTACCTTCCTTAAGTGTATTGTTAAAACTAGAGATTTGGGTAAATATGAAGGACCATTAAAATAATGCATTTTGATTTGGCTGCTCATTTAATTTCAATTTAGTGTTTGGGGAGAGTTCACAACAGAAAAGGCAATTCTTTAGCTGACCATCCTGATGGCAAACATATTTTTCTCTGCCAAAAAAACCCAGAAAAAACTGCAGGCTTCCATGATATTCAGTGTAACTGTTCTTCATGCATTTTAAGGATTAACACTCGCCTAGATCACAAACAAATAATTAGGGATTTCACCAGTTCTCCATTAAGTCTGTGGCTTTGGGGCCACATGGCATCCATGCTCAGGTGCTGTTCAGACATCCTGAGATACTAAGAGATTCTCACAGACCCCTGACCATCATACACATTTGTGTCAAAAAATAATTGTAAATGCTTTATTTGATAAAAGGATGGTTATTTAAGTACAAAACCCATAATGGTCGACTTCTTCACTGTAATCTCTGCTTAACCAGTCTGAAGTGAATGTTCAATCTCTGCTCCACACAGCTGTTAGAATTATCTACTTAAAAAACAAATCTGAATCACATCGCTCCCTTCAAAATACAACCCCAAATCCTTGGCTCAGAAATTGGTGTCTTTTACTTGTTGATGAGACCTCTGCTTCTTCCTTTTAAATTTATTCAACAAATACTGACTTATTGTCTACTATGTGCCCTCAGGGTGCTGTGAGGGCCATTGTTTCCTCACTGTTCCTGTAACATGCTCTAACCTCCTCCGCTTTTCTGTCTTGCTTACCCTGCTTGTTTCATCTGAAATGCAGTTTCTCTTCCTAGCCACCTGGCAAAATCTTGCCTACTCAGGTCCAGCTCAAATACCAATTCCTCCTACCAGCAGTGTGTGGAGTTCTCCGGTGATAGCATACTGAAAGCACATCACTAGCCTCTCCTGCTGTCTCTCCCCTTAATTCGTGCTCTCTTAGGGGTTTAGGACCATGCCTTTTACTTTGGATGCCCCGAAGCACTTAGCTTGTAAAAACTCAATTAAAATCAAAATCTAATTTGTCTTATTCAGTTAATTCATATCATTGCCAAAAAAAGTGATTCGGGTAAATTGGATCACATGTTTATGGACTAATGGAGAGCTTAGTCCCTTTTAACAGTGGCTCCATTAATGGATTCACCCCACATCAGTCATATCATTGGGTTGGTAAAACATTGCTAAGTAAAGAAGGGAAGAGAAAGAGAGGCATTTTTTTATTATGCTTCCATTTAAATCTCAAAGCAGTAGGTATTATTTTTAATGTAATGTGCTTATATATTTACCTATTCACTCTCTCAAAAATGCAGTCTAAAAGCACCATTTCATTTAAAACATAACAATGCACATTGTATGTGGACATTATAAAAGCTAAATGCACAAAATTTGCCCAGAGTGTTATCTACACATGAAAGACTGTGTATAAAAGACACCAGCACAACTAGTGGAGTGGTAGAGAACCTCATTAAGCTATATTTTGTTATCTACAAGATGCTAAACATCAACACCACTGGTAACTTTTTATTTTTTTGGCCATAGATTTGGTTGCTTCATTTGACACTCTGCAGTGTGAATGTGCTTAAAAAATACACCCTCCTTTTCTCTTCTGATTCACTCTCATGCAATCATACCCACTGGTGCATTAGGTCCCTGACCAGTTAATCTAGAGAGGACTCCAGTCAAAGGCACACTCTGCTCCCACTTACTGACCTAAATTCTGTTTGGCTTTCTTACTCTGCTGGGCCAGCCTATACCCCTGAAAGTATCTTCAATGGCTCTCCTTTGAAACCCTCCTTGGAACTCTTCTGAACACTCTCCTGACCCTCGTATCCCTGGAGTCTTCAGCTGGCCTCTGAAACAGAAGGTTACCACAAGTCCAGAGCCTTTCCAAATCTCCCTTCTATACAACACTTTAATTCCTTCTGCTCATTATTTCACAAGAAGGGCAGGAGGGAGATAGAAAGCTTTGCCCTTTTTGCTCTCTGCCTTTTCAATGTCATGAAATGGAATTGTCTCCAGTGTATGTCCTTGAAGCCATCCAGAACCCACTCAGTGTTTGAGGAAATTGGGGAAAAGGGGCTAGACAATTTCCTTTATACCTTACACTCTTGAAATTTCTAATTTTAATAGTACATATGTATTTCTATTAATCATTACAAATATTCTAAAAATGGTAAGCCCTACACTACCTTAAACCAACATATTTTTCTCACTTCTCAGTACAAAAATTTGCTTTAGTTTTCTATTCTGTAGTTTATTATTTCTGTCCACAATCCAGAGCCTAATTTTAACATGGCTTGTAACAATGTGGGTTAACAGGGAGTAAGGAGTAAATTTTGTACTTCTCAAGGGCAAGAACAGCATGCATGTAAACAAGAAGGTAGCAGGTACTATTAACTGCCAACTTTATGAAAGGAATTAAAGGTATTTATTGATATAAATGAAGGGCATCAAACTAAATTGGTAATGTCTCAGACACAAAAGCAAAAATTCATGTAATTTGACCTGGACACTTAATTTCTCTATTGGTATTTTAAAATAAAGAAGGGGCCCACTTATATAGAGAAAAAACAATATTCAAAATGAATGTTTACAGATAATCCCAAGAAGATAATTTTAAATGCTAAATATTTTATTTTCAAAAGAAATATTTTTGCATGATATTTTTTTCTGATTCTGTTTTGTAACAAGGTTGTGAAAGTTGACAATCTTTATATCAACCCAAGGTAAAGAAAAAAGAGAGAATTCACAAAGTAGAAGAAAATGAGTTTAATTTAATATGACAAATATTTTATATAAAATCATTAACAATTAAAATTAATTTATTTAATGAAATGTGGACAAGTAGTTGGCAATTGTTTCATATTTATATAATCTCTTCCATTTATTGCAAAGTAAAACAGGATGAAAAGAATAATTTGGAATAAAATGTTTTATTTTGTTTACATTGGCAAATATGACAAAGAGAGGTCATGTTTTAGTCTCCTAATAAAAATTTATCAATTTCAGGAGTGAGATAGGATCTTAGAAATTATCTGGTCCAACTTGTTCAATTAATTTCTTTATGACATTAATACCCATGTAGGTCCAGTGGTCGACTGGCTTTTTGTTACACAGCTGACTAGGGTTTGAACTGGAAACTGACCCAGAAATTTCCTGACTTTTGGTGTAGGACTTATTCACTGTATCACATTACCTTTATAATAAAATCTAATCCAAACTGAGTTTTATATGTTTGGGCTTATTATAGTTGTAGTGTTCTACTGTTTCCCAAAGTGTTTAGAGAAAAATAAACTGATTTTAATAAGCATGTGACAGCATTTTAAATTGGGTTTGTAGGTGAAAATTGTATTTGGATCTATCTCTTTAGCAAATATATGGGATATTGCAGCCAAAATCTCTTTCCCACCCTAATTCTTCCCATCTTTCTCTTTCCTTATCATGTTTCCCTTTTATGTCTTAAAGTAGACAATGGGAGAAAGGTGTTTTTTTCACTTCTCTTTCGAGTTGAGACACTGTGATGAGTCTATAGGATTTGATTCAAAAGATTTCCCTCTCCATTTAGTTGGTTGCTATGTAGATATGTAAAATAAAAGAAGATATTACAAAGAAAATATTTAGTGAGCAAGAAATGAGTGTGCTTGTGAATGTCCAAGGCTATTGTGCCTTTTTTATATAGGTTGCACGTTTAGCTCTATAGCCTGTGAGAAATTAAAAACTTTCTAAAAATTACATTTTCTTGAGCAGTAGGACAGGCAGGTTACCTCACTAGTTTATTGTATCATAATTACTGATAAGAATACTCTAACTAATACTAGCCATTTATGCAACAACGTAACTTTTGAGAAGTAACATGGAAATATTGACAATATTAATTAAGTAAATAAAAGTGGCAAAGAAAGCAGACTTCCATAATAAAGTATTATCGCTTTCTTACTGGGGGGTTTAAAATTATTACTTTCAGTGTGACCTAATATAAAATAAAGTAAGAATATAATCATTTAAATCAAATTGATTTTTTCCTATGTTTCTTTAACATTTCATAGATAAGAAAGTTTTTATATTTGAACCTAAATTTCTAAAATTATTATTACTCAAAAAATTTAAAAAAATGTGTTAACTTACGGCCCTGATGCTTTCAAAATGTCCACCTTCTTTCTCAAAGTCGATGGGCTGTCCTTTTAGCGTCCAGTAGAAAGTGACATCCAAACTAGCATCGTGAATTGCTTTGCAATTAAGAACAATGCTTTCTCCTACTGTTAACTCTGTTCTTTTAGGAGTAAGTTCTATTCTTGTAGGTTCTATAGAAATAAAAATGCATTAATTAACATAACATACTGTATTTCCTTGCATTCTATATGCTAAATAATAGAGAAAAACTTAAGCAAGAAATCTATGCAATAAATTGTTCCAGGTACACATTCTTTAATAAACTATTATAAGCCCTGACTAGTGTGGCTCAGTGGGTTGGGTGTTGTCATGCAAATGGAAAGGTTGCTGATTTGATTTCTGATTCCACAGACCTAGGCTGTGGACCAGGGCCTTGTTGGGGGTGTGTGAGAGGCAACTGATTGCACATTGATATTTCTCTCCCTCTCTTTTTCTCTCCATTCCCCTCTCTCTAAAAAGAGATAAATATTTAAAAACAAACTATTATTAATTAAACCCTTACATTGTTGTATGCTAGGACATTTCATTATGCTTCTGTAGGGGAGTAATAATTTAAAAGTCCATGTTCCTATTAAGAAGTCAAGTTGGACAAAAAAAGATGAGAGACTATGTAACTAGAAGAAGCTTTTGGTATTCTGGAAGGAGAAAACTTAGAAAAAGAAGGCATAGCCTCCTTGTCCACCTTCAATGATCAAGTGTGAATAAAAGGATTTTTTACAGTAAAAAAGCTTCATATGTAAGGAGGATGAATTCAGGTGAGTTATTTTCTTTAAAGATTAGAGGAAGCACTTCCCCTCAAATTACTATTTTAACAGTGATACAAAATATAATACTACTACTAAAACACCTTGTATTTGCTTTATACTCTATGACCCCTCATATTAGTGGGAGATTATAAAATATCACTTTTGGTCAATTGTGAATGGTTTGAGATCTGAAAATATTGGCAAAATATTGAATGCAAATATTTCTAAGAAAAATATTGTTTTTAATTACTCTATGACTCAGTTAAAATTTTTAAAAAATACATACATTTTTACAGAATTTAGAGCAACTTTGAACCAATAAAAACTAATAGAGCTATACCTCTAAGGGCTATTTAAGATAATGATCAACTTTGTAAATTATATAAATGCCTAATCACTGTTGTACATCTGAAACTAATTACAATACTAATACAGTATTGTACATCAACTGTAAAATAAAAAAAAATGAAATAGTGAACAAATAACTGTAATATGATGCATTATTTTGAATAAAGTAGAGAAGTGATGGAGTAGGTAAAAGATAACATGAAAATTCTGAGTGGATTCCTGATTGTAGATACCTGAAGAAAACTGACACAAATGATTAAAAATTAGCCCAGTTTTTCCATCCTAGCTCTGTTGTTGATAATAACATAATCTGATGAAGCATCATTCTTAGCAACCCAGTAAGATCCTTTAACAGGCTATGTCCTTCTACATAGTCACTGAGAGGAAAGTGCAATTCCAGGACAGGAATGCCACTCCAAATGTTACCATGTTAGAAGTCAGATATTCCATCTGTCTGTCAGTCTAGGTTCTGGCTTCATCAGAGAACACAATCATATCATAGTGTAGTTTAAATTTGTATGAATTAGACTATTCTGAATAAGTAAATATTCCATTTAATTTGTGATTAACAGAAAACATTTTTGTTATTATAAAAAAAAGTCTTTGCATCCAGCATTGCCTTATTGTTGAGCACACAGAGGCAGCAAGACACAGACTGAGTAGAAAGCTGTGTTTGATTCCTGCAATGTGTACTGGAATGAAGACATCTTTGAAATTACATTCCTTCCATTGATGTTTGCCTTTTTCCTACAATATCAGAGTTCTGCCTATTTTATTTTTCTAATTTTAAAGGCAGATACAAATGAACATTTTTATATTTTATGGCCAAAGTATGATTCATTATGAAAAATGCACAGATGGAAAAGTCAATTAAGTATATAGTTCAACTGTGAGAAATATTTGTTTGCCAATTGAAGAGAATGCCTAAGATATGAAATTTTCTTACTGTTAAACAGTGATATGTAGTCTTAAAGGTTCTAGGTTTGAGTTCTAGTTCACTTTAGAAATAGAAAACTAATGGAAATATTTAAGCAACAATAGTTGTAATACTTTAAAAAATAATGTAATGACTTTATAGAAAAAACTACACTGATGCAAACATCAAAGAGCAATTCTGGTCCATGAGTTTATCTGATGCACAGTCCAACGCATAACATTCACATATTGCTTCTTCTACCTTTCTACCCCAAGTCCTCTCTTGAAATGGTAATAAAGGAAGATGACTCATTCAGGCTAACATTAATCTTGGTATAGGAAAAATATTTTTATACTGTTAGCATTCTTTTAAATTTTGAGACTAAACCTTCACACAATTGTCTTTATTCTCTCATATATTTTGTTCAAAGAAAAATATTTAAATTTCTACCACTAAGGTATGCAATCTCTTTATGGTCCCCTAAATAATGGAAAGGGACAATTTGGCTGTATTAGTTCTATTTTTACAATGTATTTTATCAACAGGAGCATGAACACACATATGTGATAATACATATACAATGCATATTACTTTTAGTCGCTTTCTGATAAGTCCATGAAATTTTGCTTATGAACTATTTAGCCATATTTTCTTACCTTTTACAGATACTGAAGCTATGATTTCAGCAGAACCAAACACATTTTCCCCTTGGCAAACGTACTTTCCCTCATCTGATTTAGAAGCATTTAAGATCCGCAGATTCCCGTCTGGAAGAATAGCTATTCTGAAAATTATTAAACAAGGTTTTTTTTTTCTTGTTTTACTGAAAATCAGCGAAGTTGTAATAAAAAACTCTTATGAAGCCTGAAACCACTTCCAAGGTAACAATAAATAAGATAAAGCACTGCTGGGAAAACATACAGTAATAGAAATGTTTCACCCTTAAGAAATTATGCAATAAAGCCACTTAATATCTCTTCATATTTAAAAGGGTTAGAAAGTTACAGGTTATTTTTCTTTTGACACTTTTTTGACAGTTAATTTTAAAACTTGTGGAAAAGGTGACCTTGTATTGTGTTATTAAAACTTATACTAGAATATCACATAGCTATATTTTAATATTAAGCCTGGGTATTTCACCTCAAACCATGAGTGACCTCAAAAATCAAATATAAAAAGAAACGGCATAAAAAACATAGAGGAGGACAAGTATAGAACATAAAGTTAATTGTAAACAGCCAAGAGATGATTTATGGTTGTTTCTCCGCAGTGCCACTCGTGCTGCAAGGGTATGTAAATGAGATCGGAGACCTATACCCGAGCTGCTCGCACTGCACTTTTTAAACATAAAAACATGATACCTGAGCTTGCATTTGGGCTCTTTCGAGACCTTTGTTAAAAATGGACCTTGAGTCTTATATGAAGGTGAAAAATTACAACATTATTAAACACTTTTAAAAGTTCAGTGAAAATGAGGTTGACCTTTAGGATTACCATATCCTCCTGTGTAGTCATCATTTCAGAAATATACAGATTTAAATTTAATTAGTACTTTTGTCCTTTTCTCTCTTTTAAGATCCTGAAATACACATTTCACTGGTGCATCAACCTACTCATGCAACCTGAAACAGAAGTGGCTGTTGCAGTTTTATTTGGTATGCCACTAGAGTTTGTGTTACAGCAGGCAGCTAGTTAATTATTAACAAAAGAGAAGGGAGCTAACCTATCTAAGCCTGGGATAGCTGCATTGCCTCTCTGAAGGGATTAACATCCGTCTGTCCCCCAGAGTGGACTGGAAAAATGGTTTTTCAATCTCCCTGAAGAACAATCAGTTATTAGCTGGGATTACTGGGGGAGGGATACACAGTAAAGGGGAAATTCCCCTGGCTGAGGCATGTGCAGTAGAAGCAGGAGGCAAAATTTTGAGGCTTGCACAGCAGGAACCAAAATGGTGACATAAAAAGGAGGAATCTAGCTTGGAAATATCTGGAAAAAGATCGAGCAGGATAAGGGTGCAGAACCCCAAAAGACCCAGAAAAGGGTTGGATATGATGAGAACTCAACACAAGGCCACAAAGAATTAGGAAGAAATTTGTTAAGTTTAAAAGAAAGCCTGCTCTCTCCCAAACCTAAGGAGATAAAATCAAAGCTTATAAAAGGTCCAGGCTTCATTTCATTTGTCTGTACCCTTGTCTCCCAGTAGCAGCTGCACACAGGCTGAAGGGTGGCACTGATGGGCCAGAGTGCAGCCAGGAGCAGAGACTGTGCTGGACTACCAGAGCCCACGGTGATGGCATTGCACTTCTGGACCCTGAGCCTCCTGGTGGACACCTGTGCTCACCAGGCACCGGACTTCTTCCACACAAAGATGGAGCTGAGCCTCCTGGTCATTGATGAAACTTTGGGTACCTGAGGGAGATTGTTTCTGCTCCAATAAATCTCACTATGCCACAGGTCCCCTCCTATGTGCAGGTCCCCGAAATGTATTTCCCATGACTCTGAAATAATCCAATTTCCACAGGCAACATTTGGACTGACTTCTTTTAAGAAAATGGAAATAACACACTATATTGCTTTTGGTGAGAACCAGTGAACTTAAATTCCTAAAATTGGATCTTCCTAGTCCTGAAAATAATAGTTCATGCTATAACAATGCGGTAATATTAAACTAAGATACAAGAATAGTTGAATCTGTTGAGTCAATATATTTTATGTTATTTTAAAATGTGTATTCAATCTTGCCAATCACCCAAAACTGATAGTTATTGACATCATTAAACATTTTATAACAACTGGATTAGATTCTAGGTTGTCAAATATTGCTTATGAATTTATACTTAGATATTATCATCAATACAGATATCAGTTCAAAGACATCAAATTGTTTTTAGTATGGATCAAACACATAGAATGAAGACAAATTTAGAAGTAAAGTACACTAAGAATAGCTCATTTTGTTTTGCAATTTATGTCTAGGAGGGATATAACTAACTTGAGAAATTTGTAGAACAGTGACATTAAAAGTTATATAGTCCATTCAAGATGCTCAATAAAAAATTATGTTCATTTATTTAGATAGTGCTGTTTCTATATAAATGGAATATAATGTATTCATTCCATTTTGATCCCCATACTACAATGCTACCAAAAGAAATATTGAAAGCAAAAATTATACTTTTTAAAAATAAATAGGCATTTCCTTTTGAAAATAACAAACTATTGAAATTTAGCTAAGTAACTATAATTTGTGCAAATTGTCAGTATCTTGGAAAATATCTGGATTTATTGACTCGTGTAAATTTCAGTGTAGCTGGTGAGAAGTTTGGATTAAAAGTTCACCTCCTTTAAAAGAAATAAGTGTATTTTAGATACTGGCAGTATTTCAGCTCTTGATTTAAGATGAGTCCTTTCTCTCTGACAGCAGACAATGTATTATGTTCTCCTTTTAAAGATAGTTTATGAACACTCCTTTACTTCAGGTCACTGATACACAGGGGGATGGGGAATTTTAAATACCATGATGTTTTTTATCTGTCAAGTGGCAGTGTCATTTAACCAAAAACCTGTCTACTGATTTATATATCACATGCTTATCAGGTGAGCTCATTTTTTTAACTTAGTGAAGAAAAAACAAATTAGACAATAAATGTCATTTACATTATAATGCTGGGTTATCGCATAGCAAATAACTAGACAATTGAATATTGAAAAACATTTGCTTGCAATTTTTTGTCTCTATTTATCCTTTCCCCACTGCTATTATTACAATGTGACTCTTATATTTGGGATTTTCAGATTTGGGAATTAATTCCATTGACACATCCTTGAACTTGGAGTAGAGTGGTAAGGAAGTGGTGAGGTAAAAGTCTGTTGGGAATGAGGAGAGGTTTTAGAGATGCAAACCAGAATTCTGGCATTCAGTATCAAGTCACGGTTGTTGTATTCTGGCCTCTTAACTTCTTCATGAGTTTCTGTCTAGACCTGGAGATACTTTGGCTCACATCTTGCATTTAATCAGTGCATCTCTGCCTTGTTAATCCATCCAGTACCATAGTATACTGAGGATGGCATGGTGCTTACCCTGATCTTCCAATGATTCATTACTAATTTTTTGATGCCTATTTTCATTTCCAAATTTCAGGACTATTTTCTGGACCCTCTATTTCCATGGTTTCCAGGTTTGGCTCACCTCTCAGACACCACACAATCTAGTTTGGATCTTTCCAAGTACAAACTTGCCTGCAGGTACTACCTTTTGACTCATGCCATTGCTTTGACTTTCAGATTAGATTTCTTTCTGGTATTGTATCTTAGTAGATATCATATCACAGAATCATTAGTCATTCATTAAAACTAAATGCTTTCAAATCAGAGAGGGATGGGTTCGAATCACTGCCATTGACTAGTATGTACGTGATCTTAAAGTTAATCTCTTTCCTTATATGTAAAACTGTCGTAATTATATCTAAATGCTCTTTAAAATTATTAAGTAGCTGATGGATATATGTAAATTATTATACTGTAGTGGTCTGTAATAAATATTATTTGAGAATTCACTTAGAAATATAAATAAATTTGTGACAAATTTTAAAAAGAAAAATGTAGAGAGTGCCAGGTAAAGTTTTCAATACACATACCTCAAATAGTTAGGGTGTTTGATAAGTATTTTCTGAGGGTGGAGGGATAACATTTGAGCTGAGGACTGAAGGATGAGAGAAAGTTAACCAGGCAAATTGTGGGAAAGCAAAGGGGACAGAATTTGCAAAGGATTTAAGGTGAGAACTACAACAAAACCTTGAAGAACCACATGGCCAATTATGATGGCAGCATACCGAGCAGCGGGGAGTGATGGGAAAGGTGGACTGGAGGAAAGATCATGGAGTGGATAGTATACTATGGGCAACATCTAATCTTTATTCTGAGGGTAATGGGAAGCTACCTATTTTTTTCAGCTTTATTGAGGCATAACAGGCATATTATAAGCTCACGCTCTTAGAGTGCATACTTTGAAATGTTCTCCATTGTGGATTCAGTCATGAAACCATTACCACAGTCAAGATGGTCAATATACATATCACATGCAAAGCATCTCTGTGTTCCTTTGTATTCTCTTCCCCTAACCCCTTCCCACCCCATCCTCATCCCTGGGCTGCTACTGATCTGATTTGTCTCTGCAGTAAGTGTACACTTTTACAGAATTTTATATAAGTAGAATTATAAAATTTTGCACATATCCCCTTTGTATAGTTTATTTCACTCAGCATAATTAAACTGAGATTAACTTGACATTCAGCCATGAATTATCAATAATACATTCTTTCTTTCTGAGTTAGTATTTCATTCTGTACATACTCCATAACTTGTTTATCCATTCACCACTGAGTGAACATTTGGATTATTTTTAGCTTGGGGCTATTACAAATAAAGCTGCTCTGAATATTTGTGTGCAAAAATGTATGGATATTTGATTTAATTTCTCTTGTATAAATTCTTAGGGCTGCCATAACTGGATCATTGTTTAACTTTTTAAGCAATGTTTAAATTTTTAAGAAGCTGCCATACTGTTTCCATACTGTTTGCACTGCTTCACATTTCTAGTTGCACTGTATGAGTGTTTTTGTGATACTTTGACATGGTCAGTCTTTTTAGTTTTAGCCATTACAATAAGTAGTGCTAAAATCTCATTGCAATTTCACTTACATTTCCCTAATAATTAATAATGTTGAACATCTAATTCATGTGCTTATTTCCCATCTGTATAACTTCTTTGGTGAAGTGATTGTTCAAATATTTTACTATATTTTCTTTTATTATTTTTATGGAGTTATTTTTTAATTTAGGTTTGAGAGTTTTTTAAAAAATTCAAGATATAACTCCTTTTTCAGGTATGAGATTTGCAAATATTTTTTGCCAGTTTGTGGCATGTCTTAACATTTTTCCAATAGTAGAAGTTCTTAATGTTGATAAAGTAAATCTCTCAATATTATTTTGTGCTTTTTATTTTTCTTGTTGTGCTAACAAACCTTCACCTAACCTAAGATCATGAGGATTTTAAGTTTTAAAAATTTTATAGTTTAAAGTTTTATGTGTATGTCTATGATTTATTTTGTTTATGCTCTGAGGTATAACTTTAAATTATTTATTTATTTTGAATATTGTTATCTAATTGTTCCATGTTATTGCTTTAGAAAGATTATATTTTCTCCATGGCCTTCTCACATTGTCATTAATCAATTGGCTATAAATGTGTAGGTCGATTTCTTAATTCTCTTCTCTCTTCCATTGATCTATTTATCTATCTTCATGCCAAAATCACACCATCTTGATTATTGTATAATTATTACTTGTCTTAAAAATCAGGTAGTTAAGACTTACTACTTAGATAAAATTAAAAAAAAAAGAAAGAAACCCTAAGGTACAAAATAAAAAGACTTACTACTTCTGTCTTCTTTTTCAAAGCTGTTTCATCTATTCCATGCTCTTTGCATTTCCATATGAATTTTAGAATTAGCTTGTCAATTTCTAAAAAGTATGCTGAGATTTTGATTGAGATGTTAATGAATCTATAGGTCAATATGTGGAAGAAATTAAAACACTATTGTCTTATAATTCATGAGCATCATGTATCTCCATTTATTTAGGTCTTTAATTTCTCTAATCAATAATTGATATACAATAGTTTATATTATGTATTAATTAGATATACAAAACACACAATAGCATTAAAATATTGTGTTTCAATACGCAACATTTTGTAGTTATTAGTCTACTGGTTTTAGACACATTTTATCAGATTTAACCCTATTTCTAATGCTATTCAAAAGTATTTATTTAAATATAAATTGTTGAAACAATTTTAGAGTTAAATGCAGTTTTATATTAATAATACTGTTCTGGCCAAAATGCAAGTATAAATAGCTACATTTTGCTTCCTTGCACAACCAAAAGAAGGACAACCAATTTAAAAATAAAAAATAAACCAGAACTGCCAGAAAATCTAACAGAAGTCTGACAACCAAGAAGTTAAAGAAGAAACATTCATCCAAACTTGTAGGAGGGGTGGAGAGGACATGTGGCAAGGCAGTAGACCCAGTGTGCAAGGTCACAAATGGGGTAGCCCCACATTCACATGCAGATTGCAGATAAACTGGGAAAAACAACTGGGGGACAAGACAGAGAAATAAAACCTCATAACCTCTGACTGTAAAAATGTGTGGGGGTTGTGGTGGCAGGAGAAACTCCCAGTCTTACTGGTGAGTCTGTTGGAGGGACCCATGGGGTTTTACAATGTACAAAAACCTACCTGGCTGGAAATCAACACCACAAAGACTCAGTTAGCTTGTGGGTAGTGGGTAAGTGACCTAAAGTGGGGCAAGAGCTGAGCAAACAGCATTACTCCCTCTTAGAACCATCACCAATATACAGCACCACAAAGCAGTGAAGTGGGTTGCCCTGTTCTGGTGAATACTTAAGGCCCTACTGCTTAAAACATAATAGGTGCACTGAGACAAATATAGCCCAAATGAAAGAACAGATCAAAATGCCAGAAAAAGGCCTAAGCAGCAGGGATATAACAAATCTATTAGATGCAGAGTTCAAAAAAACATTGGTAGTCAGGATGCTCACTGACATGATTCAGTGTGGGTGCAAAATAAAGGAAGAAGTGAGGGCTTTGAAAAGTGAAATGTAGACAAATATACAGGGAATAAACCATGAAGGGAAGGAAACAAAGTCTCAAATCAGCTATTTGGAGCAGAAGGAAGAAATAAACATTCAACTGGAACACAATGAAGAAACAAGAATTCAAAAAAGTGAGGAGAAGCTTAGGAACCTCTGGGGCAACTTTAAATGTTCCAACATCCAAATCATAGGGGTGCTGGAAGGAGAAGAGGAAGAGCAAGACATTGAAAACTTATTTGAAAAAATAATGAAGGAAAACTTCCCTAAACTGGCAAAGGACGTAGACTTGTAAGTCCAGGAAGCTCAGGGAGCCCCAAAGAAGTTGGTCTCAAGAAGGAATACACCAAGAAACATTATAATTACATTACCCAAGATTAAATATAAGGAGGGAATCTTAAAAGCAGCAAGAGGAAAGGAGACAGTTACCTACAAAGGAGTTCCCACAAGACTATCAGCTGATTTCTCAAAAGAAACCTTGCAGGCAAGAAGGGACTGGAAAGAAGTATTCAAAGTCATGAAAAGCAAGGACCCACATCCAAGATTACTCTATCAGCAAAGTTATCATTTAGACTGAAGGGGCAGATAAAGTGCTTCCCAGATACGGTAAAGTTAAAAGAGCTCGTGGTCACCAAGCCCATTATATGAAATATTAAAGGGACTTATCTGAGAAAAAGAAGATCAAAACTGTGAACAGTAAAATGACCACAAACTCACAACTATCAACAACCAAACCTAAAAAAACAAAAACAAACTAAGCAAACAACTAGAACAGGAACAGAATCACAGAAATGGAGATCACATGGAGGCTTATCATCAGGGCCAGGGAGGGGGAGAATGAGTGAAAGGGGACAGGGAATAAGAAGCATAATTGGTAGGTACAAAATAAGCAGGAGAGGTTAAGAATAGTATGAGAAATGGAGAAGCCAGAGAACTTATATGTATGACCCAGGGACATGAACTAAGGGGGGTCAAATGCTGGAGGGAGGTTAGGTGTAGGGAAGAGGGGAATAAAGAGGAGAAAAAAATGAGACAAGTGTAATAACATAATCAATAAAATGTACTTAAAATGTTCCAGCAAAATAATAAAATAATAAAAATAAAAAAGAAATAATACCGAGAAATCCCTTGTATGTTTTCCTTTTTTAAGTGTCCCCTTCATGGTAACATTGTACAAAATTATAGTGTAGTACTGCAATCAGAATTATGATATTAATACAACCAATTGATTGTGTTGGGCTTTTCAGAATTTTAACTGACTTATTTGTGTGTATGTTAAACTGTGTACAAAGTTTTCAGTTTGCATTTGTACATCCACCACAATAGTGAAGAAACAGAACAATTTTAATACCACAAAGATTCGTTACTTTCATTTTACAGCTAGGCTCACCTTCATCCCACTCTACCATCAGTATCCCTATGCTATGGTTCCTAATTCTTGAAAGCCACTAATTTTCCCTCCATTTCTATTTTTTTATTTAAAAAATGATATATAAGTGAAGTCTTACAATATGCTACTTTTGGGGATTGTCCTTTAACTTACTCAGGTTAATTCTCTAAAGATTCATTCAAGTTGTATGTCAGTAGTTTTCTTTTTATTACTGGACAGTGTTTCATGGTTGGGTATATACCTCAGGTTCTTTAGCTGGTCAGCTGTTGAAAGAATGTGGAGATTCTAAACTTTGATATTACAAATAAAGTTCCAATAAGCATTTGAGTACAAGTTTTTGAATAAACATAAGTTTTAATTTCTCTGGGATAAATACCCAAAATAATATTCTGAGTCATAGAAAAACTTCATATATAGTTTTTATTTAAATTCACTTTTAATTACAATTGGCATACAATATTTTATTAGTTTCAGGTGTATAACATAGTAACTAAATCTTTATATAGTTACAAAGCGATCACTCCTATAAGTGTGTTGTGCACCTGGCACCATACAGAGTTATTAAATATTTTGACTATATTTCCTATGCTCTACTTTGCATCTCTGTGACTATTTTTATAATTGACAATTTGCAAATATTAATTCCTTCCACCTTTTCCTCTATCCCCTCAATACCCCTCCTGTCTGGAGACCATCAGTTTGTTTTCTGTATGTATCAATTTATTTCTGTATTGTTTGCTTATTTTTTTTACATTCCATATATAAGTGAAATCATATGCTATTTGACTTTGTTTGACTTATTTCACTTAGCATAATACCCTCTAGGTCCATTCATGTTGTCACAAGTGGAAAGATTTAATTAGTTTTTATGGCTGAATAATATCCCATTGTATATATGTACATCTCTTCTAGATTCATCTATCAATAGACATTTAGGCTGTTTCCATAACTTGTCTATTGTAAGTAATGTTGCAATGAACATAGGGGTGCATGTGTGTTTTCAAATTTGTGTTTTAGGTTTCTTTGGATATATAGCTAGAAGTGGAATTGTTGTATCATAAAGCAGTTCCATTTTTAATTTTTTGAAGAACTGCCATACTGTTTTCCACAGTGGCTGCACCAATTCACAATCCCTGCAACACTGCACAAGGGTCCCATTTTCTCCACATCCATTCCAGCACTTGTTTGTCAATCTTGATACTAGCCATTCTGACAGGTGTGAGGTGACATCTCACTGTGGTTTTCATTTGCATTTCTTTGATGATTAGTGATGTTGAACACCTTTTCGAATGTCTGGTGCCCATCTGTATCTCCTCTTTGGAGAAATGTCAGTCTGGGATCTCTGTCCTCACCCCCCTTATTAAAGGGTTGTTTATTTTTTTGGTATTGAGTTTTGTATGTTCTTTATAAATTTTGGATATTAGCTCTTTATTAGATGTAGCATTAGAAAATATCTTCTCCTATTTAGTAGGTTGTCTTTGCATTTTATTCTGTTAATATTCACTGTGCAAAAACTTTTTAGTTTTGTTTTGTGTAGTCTCATTTTTTGTTATTTTCTTTTGCATCCCTGCCCAAGAAGGCATATCCCCCCTCCAAAAAAAAACCTTTTAAGTGCTATGTTGAAGTGTTAAAATAAAAGCTATAAGAAGAGGACAAAAAGGGAATTTCATAATGATAAAGAGCCTTGGCTGGTGTAGCTCAGTGGATTGAGCATGGGCCTGCAAACCAAAGGGTTGCTGGTTCAATTTTTCCAGTCTGGGTATATGCCTGCCAGTCTGGGCCTGGTCCCCACTAGGGAGGATGTGAGAGGCAACCATACATTGATGTTTCTCTCCTATTTCTCCTTCCTTTCCCCTCTCTCTAAAAATAAATAAATAAAATCTTTAAAAGATATTGATAAAGAGATCAATCAAGCCAGAGGACATAACTCTTATAAATGGCTATGCAGCTAATTTAGGAGCCCCTATCAATATTGAAAGCAAATATTGATAAACCTTAGCCAGACTCATCAAGAGAATGAAAGGGCTCAAATAAATAAAATAAGGAATGAAAAAGAAGTGGCAACTGTTACCACAGAAATACAAAAGATTATAAGAATATATGAAGAAAGATTGTATTGCATGAGAACAAATTGAACATCCTAGAATAAATGGATAAATTCCAAGAAACATTCAATCTTTCAAGACTGAATCAGCAAGAAACAGAAAAATCTGAACAGAGTAACAACAACTAACAGTATTGAATCAGTAACTAAAAACTCCAAACCAACAAAAGTCCAGGACTAGATGCCTTCACCTGTGAATTTCACCAAACATTCATATAACTAACACCTATTCTTCTCAAACTATTCCAAAATATTGAAGAGGAGGAAAAACTCTTAGACTCATTTTTTGAGAGCAGAAATACCCTGGTCCCAAAACCAGATAAAGAAGATGAAGATACAACAACAACAACAAGGAAAATGTATGCCGATATCTCTGAAGAACATAGATGTAAAATCCTTAACAAAATATTAGCAAACCAAGTTCAGCAATACATTAAAAAGAAACATCATAATCAAGTGGAATTTATTCCTAGGATGTAAAGTTGGTTTAATATCTACATATCAATTAACATGATATATCACATAAACAAAATCATGGATAAAATTATATGATCATATCAATAGATGCAGAAAAAGCATTTCACAAAATCTAACACCTATTTATGATAAAAACTCTAAGCACAGTAGGCAAGGAGAGAACATACTTCAACATAATAAAGGTCATATGTGACAAACATACTGCAAACATCATACTTAATGGGGAAAAGCTAAAAGCTTTTCCTTTAACACCAGGAACAAGACAAAAATATCCACTTTCACCACTTTCATTCAACATAACATTGGGAGTCCTAGTGACAGCAATTAGACAAGAAACAGAAATAAAAGGCACTCAAATTAGGAAGGAAATACTGTAATAGGTAGATAACATGATATAATATTCAGAGAACCCTAGAGAGCCCCTCCCCCAAAACTAGTAGATCTTATAAATAAATTCAGTAAAGTTGCAGGGTACAAAGTTAATATTTAGAAATCAGTTGCATTTTAATACACCAAGAACAAATGATCAGAAATGAGAAATTTAGAAAACAATTCCATCTACAATTGAATAAAAAAAGAACAAAATACCTGCCTTGGCTGGTGTAGCTCAGAGGACTGGCCTAAAAACCAAAGGGTTGCTGGTTCAATTCCCAGTCAGGGCACATGCCTGGGTTGTGGGCCAGGTACCCAGTAGGGAGTGCATGAGAGGCTGATGTTCCTCACCCTCTCTTTCTCCTTCCCTTTCCCTCTGTCTAAAGATAAATACATAAAATCTTTAAAAAATATCCACGACTAAATAAATAAATACTTAAGACTACATAAATAGATGTAAATAAAAGAGCTGTACTCTGAAAACTGTAAGACATTTAAGAAATTGAAGAAGGTACAAACAAATGGAAGCATATACCATGCAGAGTAGTAGTTTTGCTTTTAGGAGAAATAGCTAATGAGGTTTGGGGAAGCATGATGCTACTCTGCTGCTGGTAACCAGGAATCAAGAGCAAAAAGAGAGATGCCACTGTCCTGTGGAGGGCTAGAGAGTGGGCCTGTGGTTCTGCTGCAGCACATTGACGAAGGGATTGTGATTCAGAAAACAGAAGGGACCATGGAAGTTGACATAAATATCAGCATCTTTTGATATTGACTCCACTCAGTTTATGTGAACAGGACACACTCTCTCATGAAATGAGAACCACTACCGACTTTTAACTATATGGGGAGGATATGGCTACAATTCCAGTAAGAGGAGCGAACTCAGGCCAGAAAGAGAGCAGCCATGTAGAGGCTTTTCTCACCTTGGAGCTAAGAGCCTTAGTTAAAGGTAATCTGGGTTGAGTGTGTAGGTCATCCCCCTCACACCACCAGACCTCTGCAATATCCCCAAGAAGCATAGGCCTATGGGATTTAACAACATAGGAACTCAAAACTCTGCCTATATCTTGGTTCCCTGTTTTGGTGAATAAAATAGCCATCCCCTTAATAAGAAAGACGATTATACATACAATTACAATGAAAGGAGGTAAGAGCTATATGGAGACAAACTTTTCTGTTGAAAGTGTTATCTAAACTGAGTCCTCTAAGAGTGGTAGGAATTAATCCACTAAATGGCTGGAAGTAGGGGACAGACTGAAATGTCCCAGATTCATCAACTTCTTATTGAATAGCTTCTTGATCCCAGGGACTGTGGAAGGTATCCGTGTTATGATGACAAATAAGTCTCAGTTCCTACCTTTAGGAACCACAAGGAATAGAGGAACCATCAGACAAATAAGCAGGAAATTAACCTTCAGTGTAATACTATTTGGAGTGCACAGGACAAACAGCTCACCAGCCTGGGGTGTATGAATGTAGCCAGGGAAGGCATCTCAGAGGATGTGACATCTCATTTTATTACTGAAAATTAGTATATCTTACCCTTTTTTTGTATGCTTCAGAAGCATACACAATGAGACATGTAAACATGTTTCCCATTTTGGGGTACAGTGCCTTACAATGTATGGGTACCTTAAATAAATCTTACTGGTTATAGTGCTAATTATATGTATATTCATTTGATCCATCAGTTGTTAAAAGGGGTATGTGGTTGTTGATGTGAATTTTTCTCCCATAGTTCTGTCATTTGATTTTGACTGTTTTGAGTCTTTTATGAATCATATGTAAGTTTTAGATTATTAATTATTTCTGGTAAATTAAAGTTATTATTTTAGCTCCATGTTTGGAAATGCTTTTTACCTTAAGGTTTACATGTCTAATCTATAAATTCATGTATGTGTGTGTTTACATCTATATCGACTACCTGTGCATCATTCCATCATCTATTTATCCATCTGTCTATCTCTCTTCCACCTAATCTATTGTATAAAATGTCTAATAGAATGAGCTATCTTTTTCTTACTATTTTTTCTGGGCTACCTGCTATCTTTTTTCTTTGAACCTTCCTGTATCTTATCATTATACTTTTGCCTTTTGTAAACTATACGAAATTGGATGCTTTAATCCAATTTGACTATCTTTGTCTTTAAATTGGAAACTTTAGTCCACTTGCATTATGGTCATAACATATATTTGGGTTAATATCTACCATGTACTTTTGTTTTTGATTTTTGTTTCTCCCCCCGCACCCTGCTTTTCTCCTCATTCCACATTTCCTCACTACTAGTTTACATGCATTTTCAGTTCTTTTAGTGTGTACTTTTGACATTTTAATTTGCACATTGAAGTGAATTCTCTGGCTCTTTTTCTTTTTATTTCATTTTTTTTTGCCTTTGGAGAAGCCTTTCCTTTTTTATGTGATTTCATTAGTATGTTTAAAAAATGTTTTTATGTTTACTTAGCATTTTTAGTTATGTCTATGGAAGAGTTGGCCAGGATACCTAATGTAGTCTTTCCTATCAGCCAAAATGAAAGCTCTGCAAGGATTTTCTTTTTTTTTTAAAGTATATATTATTGATTATGCCATTATAATTGTCCCATTGTTTTCTCCCCTTTATTGCCTTCTACCCTGCATCCCAACTCCCACCAGTATTCCCCCCACCTTAGTTCATGTCCATGGGTCATACATATAAGCTCTTTGACTTCTCCATTTTCCATACTATACTTGACCTCCCCCTGTCTATTTCGTACCTACCATTTATGCTTCTTATTCCCTGATAACCTTCCATGTGATCTGCATTTCTGTGATTCTGTTCCTGTTCTAGTTGTTTGTTTAGTTTGTTTTTGTTTTCTCTTTTAACTTGACCTTATCTGGGAAGCACTTTATCTGCCCTTCTATTCTAAGTGATAGCTTTGCTGGATAGAGTAATCTTGGATGTAGGTCTTTGCCTTTCATGACTTTGAATACTTCTTTCCAGTCCCTTCTTGCCTACAACGTTTCTTTTGAGAAATCAGCTGATAGTCTTGTGGGAACTCCTTTGTAGGTAACTGTCTCCTTTCCTCTTGCTACTTTTAAGCTTGTCTCCTTATCTTTAATCTTGGTTTATTTAATTATGATGTGCCTTGGTGTGTGCTTCCTTGGGTCCAACTTCTCTGGGACTCTCTAAACTTCCAGGACTTCCTGGAAGTCCATTTCCTTTGCCAGTTTGGGGAAATTCCCCTTCATTATTTTTTTCACATAAGTTTTGCATTTCTTGCTCTTCTTCTTTTCCTTCTGGCACCCATATGATTTGGATGTTGGAATGTTCAAAATTGTCCTGTAGGTTCCTAAGCCTCTCTTTATTTTTTGAATTCTTATTTCTTCATTCTGTTCTGGTTGAATGTTTATTTCTTTCTTGTGCTCCAAATCATTGATTTGAGTCCCAGTTTCCTTCCCTTCACTGTTGGTTCTCTTTATATTTTTCTTTATTTCACTTTGCATAACCTTCACTTTTTCCTCTATTTTGCAACCAAACTCAGCCATTTCTGTAAGCATCCTGATTACCAGTGTTTTGAACTCTGCATCTGATAAGTTAACTATCTCTTCATCACTTAGACCTTTGATCTGTTCTTTCACTTGGGCCATATTTTTTTTTTGTCTCAGCATGCCTGTCTGAGCCTGTTAAGGGGCAGAGCCTTAAGCATTTGCCAGGGCAAGATAATTCATGTAGCTGTGTTGTGGCGCTGTAGGTGGGGAGGGGTCTGAGAGGAGACAATAATGCTTTCTCAGCTCTCTGTCAGCTTCCCCCACTGCTCACAAGCAAATTGGGCCCTTCTGGTGCTGATTCACAGGTGGGTGGGTTTGTGTATGTTCTAGGATCCTGTGGGTCTCTCTAGTGAACTCTACTGTGAGGCTGGGAGTTTCTCCTACCACCCCAAGCCCCATAGATGTTCACAGCCAAACGTTTTGAGGCTTCATTTCCCCTCAATGGAACCCTGGGTTGAGTGGTCTGTCTTGTTCCCCAGTTGTTCCTCTGGGTTTATCCACACAGAAATCTGGAGCTGCCAGGTTTGCTAGCCACTGCTTTCTGCCCCAGCTTTTCTTACCAGTCTGAATGAATGCTTCTTCTTTAACTCCTTGGTTGTCAGACTTCCATGCAGTTTGATTTCTGGCAGTTCTGGTTATTTTTTGTTTTAAATTTATTGTTATCTTTGTTTTGGTTGTGCAAGGGGACAAAATGAAAATTAGTAAATCTTATCCTTATAATGGCCTGGGGGGCTAGTAGGTAAAATGACCTGGTGAGTCTGTTGAATTTTTTTCCTAGTTACTCCTCTGAACTATTATAATATATTAGGTACATTGTAAATAGATGATAATTAGAAATTATAACTAAAAGCAAATATATTATGCTCTTTCCTTCTTTCCTTCCTCCCAGCTCCTGGTGGATCTCTCGTATATCTCTGAATTGTTTAAACCTCTATTATGTGACTGCCGTAGTCATATAAGACTGCATACTTTTCCATGGTCAGATGGGTACCTGTTGTCACTGCTCAAATGTACCATGTAGGTGAGCTTTCCCTTAATCCTCCTCAGTTGGCATGATTCCTGCCTCATTTTTATTTCCTCAGATCTCCACTACAGCATTTGTCACATTTTCCCTCAGTACACAACAGACAGGGTATTTTATCCATTGAGCAGTAGAGTTCAGCATTTTCAAGAGCCTACATAAAGATTTGAGGCTTAAAAAAATTATTGGTTCAAGCAATCAAAAATAACCCCAGTGTTGAAAATAATAGAATGTAATATTGCAACAACTAGTCAATTCAACTTATTTCTTCTCTTGTGATATGAAAAGTTATATAAAAATGAACTGTAACAAAATAATAAAAAATACTACTATATTAACACTTTCAATGATAAAAGTATAAAAATTACTTTAAAACACTTTATAAAAAATGTCATGGATATAGGTACATTTCATTGTTTTTGATAAAATCTGAGATGAGATCTTTAAAAAAATTAAGAAAGCTTCAGACCTATGAAGGTCTTAATATGGTTCTGCTAATGATTGCTTTATATGTCTCAGGTGTCATAGTAATCTTCCACGCTTTATTTCATGTAACACTTCCAAACACTATGTGTTAAAGGCAGCAACCACTATGTGTTTAGTCTAATTTAGTGGTGAAAAAGCTGTAGTCCATCATCATTTACCTTTTGTTCAAAGCTACTCAGCAAGTGGCAGAACCCTGTTTTCAGTTATAATCTGATTTGTTGTTTGTCAGTGACATCCTGACTAATTTGTAACCTCCTTCATTTATTATCTTCATGAACTCCAAAATAATTACTACTAAGTGGGGAGTGAATTAAACTAAATCTATTTCAATCATTATAGTTGAAGAAATTAAGGTCCAGGCACTTCACATCACTTTTTTTAAAAATAAAAAGGCATATAGTTTGTTTTTATAATATTTGTTATGCTTCTACAATTTGCCAGGCCCTTTGCAAAGTTCCTTTAATACTTTTATCTATTTTAACTCTTAAAAAGACCCATGACATGTTATTATACTCATTTGATAAAAGGAAAGAAAGAAAATGAGGCACAAAGGACTGAAATAACTGCCAGGATTTTAGACCAGACCTCTTGGATTCTAAAACTTGTATTGCACTTTCAGCTACTGCACATGGACCCAAAGTAAACATCAAAAGAAAGCTTTGCATAAGATCACACACTTGGTGGGAGCTCTGACCTACAATAGAAGATGACAGGAGTGGAAACTCCAGGGTAACAAGAGAAGACACATGTTTCCTGTGGATGATGGAAATGAAAGAAATTCATACTCCTTAACTTGATTGGTAAGGTATTTTAAAAGCTAAGGGCAATACACCAAAGGAAGGCTGTGCTGTCACCCTGGTCTTTCCTTTAGATGCAGTTTAGCTGGAAGGAAGAAGTGAGGTGACCCAGAAAGACATGGATGACAGCCTTTAGAAAGCGAGAGAAAGCCTAAATGCAGAAGTGACTTTAATTAATGGACCTCATCCCTGGCTCTGAGCATCACTGCAAGCAACCTAAAGAAACAGCAGAACCTTTTGTGCTAAGCTACTGAAAAATTTCACAACCTTCATGCTCTGAAGAAAGGGTGAGAAGGAGGCCACCTCTTTGTGAGAGTTGGATATTAAGTGCTTGTAATTAAAAAAAAAACAACCCTCCCAAACACACCCTTACATTGTCCTTGTTCTGAAGGATATTTCTACAAAAATTTGTTATAGTTCTGTTAACATATACAGAACTGCACTCCATCTTTTTCCTCAAATCAGCTTCTCACTTCAACATTACCTATTTTACATGAATTTGTATGGAAAATTCTGGATGCATATATACCTATTTTTGTGGAGATAATACAAAACTCCTCAGATCCTCAGATTCTCAGATTTTCAAGGGAGTCTGTGATGAAAACCAGGTTAAGAATACCAAAAAGTCCTTCATTAGAGAGATGAGGTAACTGTGCCCAGAGAAGGAAAGCTTAGAATATTCCTTTTATAAAGTTTGGGACATAATTCAGACCATTAATTCAGAAATTGTCATTTATTTCTCTTTTCCTCTCATAACAAATTGGTCAAGTTAGATCTATTCTCTCTCTCTCTCTCTTCTCTCTCTCTCTTCTCTCTGGATTATGGCAGTCTAAATGGAGTAGGTAATGAATATGAAGTTGTTTTACTTTTTCTAATCACTGCCTTTAACCACGATGTGTGGAAACCAGTTTTCCACTTCTTTTAGACATTCAAGAAGGTCCCATAGCTTTTAAATAACTTTTCTCATATTTCCTGCTCTTCTTCTCTTCACTCCTAGCTTAGCACTGACAAATGCCTCGGACGTAGGATCCTGCAGCTGCAAGGGGCACAGAAAATGGGTTCTCTCCACACTTCTCTCCTCCTTTTTTCCCAGTTCTTTTTCTCTTATATGTGTCAGAGTAGGGAAGAGAGCTCTAGAAAAGAACCAGTGTCTCTTGTTCAATGTCTGTGGTCCTTATTGGAATATAGCTGTAACCCTGGGAAAAACTGCTGTCTCCCAGGCCATTGTTGAAACCAACCTCCAAATCCTGGCTCTTGTGAGTACATCAATGTCTTTGGGCCTCCTTCCTGCAGATTCCCTCACATAGTCTTTCCTCTTCAGGCTCTGTCTTTTCCAACTCTGTCAGCTCATGGAGCCCAAAAAGCTTATACTTGCCTACCTTCTCCAAAGTCTATACAAATCATGGGAACCCACACACTCTTGCCTTCTAAATGGTGAGGATGTAGATTTCCTTCCTGTCATTCACTTTCTGCTGTCTGTTCTCTCTCTCCAGGTATGCTTTTCCCTTATTTAAATAGGGCCAGAAGCCAATCAGCAAATCTGTTGCCTAAGCAAATGTCCAACTAAGGAAACAATAATTACTTCTGATTTCTTTGAATGGCTTCTTTTAACCTTCTCCTCAGTTGAATTAGAAGGTGGGAAGGTTAAGAAAAAGTCTAGTAGCTCCCACTAAGGCAAAGCCTGTGAAGAATGTCTTTCTCTCTCTAATATGCTCTGATAAACATGGAAGCCCGGAGTCGTGTGGTGGCGAAGGAGGTGCTGTGCTGGTAAGATACTTCAATAGGCAAACCTCTGTGACAGCATGGGTGGAACTGGAGAGGATTATGCTAAGTGAAATGAGCCTGGTGGTGAAAGACAAACACCATATGATCTCACCTTTAACAGTAACCTAAACAATAAAACAAACAAACAAACAAGCAGATTATAAACAAATACACTGAAATAGAGAACGGGTTGACAGTGACCAGAGGGGAGAGGGGAGGGAATTTCATGGGAGAATGGGAAGGGTTTGCAGGAACAAGTATAAAGGACACATGGATAAAAACAAGGAGGAGGTGGAAATGGGTGGGAGGTGGGGAGAGCTGGGGGGGTGGCTGGGATGGGAGTAAAAGGCAGAAAACTGTACTTGAACAACAATTAAAATAAACTAATAAAAAAGAAAGAAGAAATGCTGCAGTGAAAAAAATAGACAAACCTGGTTCAACTGGAGGAGCTATGTGATTCCCAAATTTTTAGGAGTTTCTTTAGAATATCAGGTGCCTTATGTAGCTTTGTTGTTAGCTTTGGGTTTCAGACTTAACATAAAATTACCACTTTTTCTCACCACCATGACCTTATTTAAGCTTTTCATTAGAATTAATCTCTATTATTGCAATTCTGCTACCTCTGCCTCGATATCAGGCCTCTCCCTACCTCAACATGCTGGTCCTCCTGCCTTCACATGGCATCATATGATAATGCTATGCACTGACTTAATGCTCCTCTATGTCTCCCCACTGCATTCAGGGTAAAATACAAACTCCTTAGCATGACACATGACATCCTTCATAACCTCTCTCTGCCTTTGCCATCTCCTATTGGATTCCTAGCTGCTTTCTCACATCTGCACCCATCCTACCTTCTATTCATAATAAACTGCTTGTCTTTCTCTGAACAGCCTATGTCTTGGATCTTTACAACAATTTTCCGCCATCTGGACAAGAGTTTTCCTGCTTCCCAGTCTCATAACTGTATGAAATATTACTTATTATCTTTTAACTTTTGTTATTGATATGGTTACTGCCCAATTTATATTTGGGTGATGTTTCCTACCCATACATCATTATTGCTGTGTCTTATACATTTCTCAGTATCCCAGGCTCCAGCATATTATGTTTTCCATAGACTGAAACTTACTTGAGGTAGGAAATGAGTATCATAATAATTACACAAGAGTCAACAAATGGTGGTTAAACAATGCTCAAATTCTTCATCAGCGTATCTGTTTAATAACTACATTTTAGTGTGAATTGATTTATAACACCAATTTTTTTTCCATGATGAGAGCTTTGGCTATTTAACCACTGTAGGAAAGCAAAGAGTAAAAGTGTAGAAGGGGATACTAAGACATTTTGAATTAACTTGATTTGATAGGATTGAAATTCCTGTCTTTATCCTCACTGTTAAAATAGTTTTCATTATTTCCACTAGTTTATGTACACTTCATAGGCTATGATGTGTCTGTTCACATGAATGTTTCAGTTTTTCCTTATTAATGATACAAAGCTACTAAAAACTTAATGGATGTTCTTTCTTTGAACCATACTTTGAAAAACACTATTTATTAACTAGCTATAAACCTGTGAGTATTTATAACATTTCCTTTCTATTTTATTGAAATTATGCTTTCTTTATAGACTCTTGAACAGTTTAGTAAAAACCTGTCTCAACTAACCATGTTTCTTCATTTTTTCCTGGAAGCATTTGGCTTAGCACTAATGAGAAATTGATCCTATATAGTGAGAGATATGAACACCAAACACAAGAGAGCTAGGTAAATGCTTTCAGAGTGACTGTGCTCTGATTCTAAACATTTTCACTGAGATGTTTCTAAAACTGAAAGAGGCTGTGGAACTGGATATATCCCCAAACTGAGAATTTTTTAAGTCAAAAACATAGTTGAAGTTGCATTGAATTATTGACCTTGTGGCTTTTCATAGTGTTCTGAAATGAATAATCTATCATTTCACATTAACTTGGACATAAAACCTGTCAGTATTTATTTATGCAGACTAAAAAATGAAAGGACAGGTATTTATAAAAAGTTGAAATTTTTATTACTCCTTGAATTTGTTTTTGTGTATTTTATTTTTTCTTCAGCCTGCTGTGTATATGAATATCTAAATCTCATAAGAATTGAGGATAAATTATTGCTCTCCTGAAACCTCTAAGGTCACAGAGATAGCATCTAGGGCAAAATTATGAATTTTTGATATCCTCATGTGGTATAATTTTTAGTTCATTTTAAATTATCTTGACCTAATTAGAAAGCTTGACCGTGCCTAAGCTCTTTAATATTAAAAAATGCACTTTATTATTTTTTGTATTAGTTCTCTCCTGGAGAGCAGCTCTTCTACTATTTAGCTCAAGTGACTTTTTGAACAGAGTCAAATCAACATCAGTTAATTGATTTTTATCTATGGCAGTGTAAAGTAAAGTAAAACACATTAGGCAGTCAGTACAAAACCCCACTTCTGATTTCACTTGTTAATTGACCTTTATTTTAATTCTATGCCTCCTCTCCCTCATCTATAAAATGCAGAATGTGGACTGAATTACCAAAGTACTTTTCACCTCTAACTCCAAAGCTTTTTCTCAGTCTCAGGCTTCCTCACATGATTTCTATCTTACAGTGAGCCCAGAGAATCAGCCTGTGGGTTTTTGTTTTTGTTTTTTTCCCCCCTGAAAGCTACTTTAAAGTTTCTTTCTCATGAAAATCTGCATCAAAATAAGACAGGTTTCCAGAGTCTGACTTCTAATTTGCACCCAACCATAGATGTGTGGGACACCGTCCTCTTCTGAGGATGACCTGCAAGAATATAAAAGATTGCTCAGTGCCTTTCAGATATTCACTGATGCCTTCTCACCTATGTGAAACAACCTCGCTACTAACAAGACAAGAGCTAATTTGAATATTAAGGAATAGTAATAAGTAAAGAATTTTAACTCAGTGTTAACTAGAGAATATAAAAAATATCAAGCATAATTTAAATTTTTAGTTGAGTTTAGGGCTTAAGCACAGTCACAAATACAAAGGTTTATGAGGATATTCAATCAGAAAACTAATTAGCCCAAACATCTTAATGTTTTTATATGCAAGTCCAATAAAACTGCATCATTTATACATTTTATTCATTTTAATCAAAACTTGTGTGGTGTGAAAAAAATTCACATTTTTTTTGACAAACAGATTCTGCTTTTATGCACTGTGACTTTTGGCAAACATTTCAATCTCTCTAAATAATCCATTTGTAAAATGAGGAGTAATAATATTTATCTGGTAGCTGTAAAAATTAGTAATATATAAAGTGGCTTTCATTGTGCTGAAGCTAATTGAAATCATTCAAGTGGCATTCCTTGTTTAACATTAAAGCTAATAATAGCTACTATGTTTGAAAGGCTTATTATGGGCCAGGCTCTGTGCCATGTTTTTTATCTAGGAAAGCTGGAGAGGTTATTTTATACAGTAACACTAATTAAACTAAGATCTAAATGATGTGAAGTAGACAACCATTAGGATGGGGAGAAAAATATTCTTGTCAGAGAGAAAGACAAGTACACAGGCACTGACACCAGAATGAATTTGGTCCTAGGGATAAAGAGGAAGACAGAGGAGTGAATGGACTGTCCTGGGCAAACATAAGTGATTTTATATATATAGTACACTTTTATATATATATTACATATATAATTACATATATATATAAAATGATGGAAATTTTTCAATAGATTAGCAAGACAATGTAAGTGCAGACTACTATGAAAGAAAAAAAAATTTATTTATTTATTTTTGATGAGAATAATCTGATTGTGAATATGAATCTAAATCCTTAAGTGGTATTCACTTTGGCTAAGAGGCAAAATTAGAATCATTAATATCTTAAAAAATAATAATGTGAAAGACCAAAGATGGAAGATGAGTAGGCAGAAGCTACACTAACCTCCTCCCAGGACCAAACTGGAATTACAACTAAATTATAGAAAAATCATCCTCAATAACCAACTGAACACTAGCTGAAGGAAAGCCTTATAACCACAGACAGACAGAAGAAGCCACATCACCCCATTAGACTGGTAAGGAGTGCAGGGGGGCGGTGAGAGAACTGGCTGGGTTTCCACACGCTGCCACTTACATAAGTTCTAGAGGGCTATTTCAGCAGCTGGGAGGTTTTCCCTAAGTGTGGGGTCTAAACTCCAAGATGGGCTCTCCAGCCTATAGCACAAGATCAGGAAAGGAGCCCAAATGACATATGGCTGTGAAAAGCAGGGGGTTTCTGTCCACCAGACAGAGATGGCTGGAGATGCAGAGAACTTCTAAAGGACCAACACAAAATTCCGTTAGCAAACCTTAACCCAGGCTCTGGCAGAGGGAGAGCAGAATGGACTAGAGATGCATGAGAAAATGGGGCTGGTGGCTCTGGGGAGAGAACTGAAGGAATGGTTGCAAGGATCTCTGTGCTGAGTCATTCCCCATACTGCAGGAACCATCTTTCTCAGGCAGAGAACTCCCTTCCAAGTGCCATCAGCCTGAGCAGAAGCAATAGCCTTGCCTTCAAAAATTACCCTGCCCTACACCGTGGTGTGTAAGCCTTGTTGCTGAGGGGTACAGCTGGAAAACTTTCACTTTTTAAGTGTAATGGAAAGCTTGTAGGAAGAAGTGGATCTTTGGGACCTATGAGACTTTAGTGGACCCTCTGCAATGCCTGCTCCTGGTAAAAGCCACATTATGAGCAGCCTGATTCTTTCTGCACACAAATAAGCAGAGCAGAGGGAGCCACAAACTAGAGATTGTTGATAGCTTCACACAGGTTGCCCAGGGCCAGTCTGAGGCAGGGTTTGACATAGGTAAGCACAGAGTCTTTGCACATCTACCTAATATGTAGAAACAAACACAAAGAGGCAGCCAAAAAGGGAAGACAAAGAAACAGGCCTTAAATGAAAGAACAAGAGAATTCTCTAGAATAAGAACTAGGTGAAATGGAGGCAAGCAATTCATCAGACAGAGAGTTCAGAGTAATGATTATAAGGATACTCGACAGCATGAAAAAGACACAGAAACCATAAAAAAGGATCAGTCAAATAAAGAATGTGATATTCTAGATAAATAATACAGTGGAAGGAATAAACAGTAGGTTAGATGAACCAGAGAATCGAATTAGTGATTTGAAAGACAAGGTAGAAAAAAAGAAAATAAAACCAAGCAGAGTAGCAGAGTAGGTTAGATGAACCAGAGAATCGAATTAGTGATTTGAAAGACAAGGTAGAAAAAAAGAAAACAAAACCAAGCAGAGTAGCAAAAAGTAAAAAAATATATATATAAAAGAGGAGAGCTGCCCTGGCTGGCATAGCTCAGTGGATTGAGCACAGGCTGTGAACCAAAGTGTGGCAGGTTCGATTCTCAGTCAGGCCACACACCCGCAGGCCACAGCCCCCAACAACTGCACATTGATATTTCTCTCTCTCTTTCTCCCTCCCTTCCCTCTCTAAAAATAAATAAATAAAATCTTAAAGAAAACCTTTCACATCCTTTATAAAAAAAAAGAGGGGAGCTTAAGAAACTTTTGGGACAACATGAAGTGTAACAACATCTACATCATGAGAATACCAGAGGTAGTAGAGATCAAACAAAGGATCAAGAGTCTATTTGAAGAAATAATGACCCAAAACTTCCCTAATCCAGTGAAGGAAAAAGACACACAAGTCCGGGAAGCTCAGAGTCTCAAACATGTTGGACTCAAAGAGGCCCACAATGAGACACATCACAATTAAAATGACATGGCTTAAAAACAAGGGAATCGTAAAAATCACAAGAGAAAATCAAGGAGCACCTTTGTATATAATCATATGACAGTATGATTAGACTGTCATCTGATTTTTCAATAGAAACATTTCAGGCTAGAAGGGAGTGGAATGAAATATTTAAGGTGATGAAAAGCAAGGACTTAAAACCAAGGCTACTTTACCCAGCAAAGCTAATAATTAAAATCAAAGGGAAAATAAGGTGGTTCTCAGATGAGAAAAAGCTAGAGGAGTTTGTTAACACCAAAGCAATACTGAAACAAATGTCAAAGGCTTGCTTGAAGAAGAAGGAGGAGGAGGAGAAGAAGGAGGAGGAGGGAAAAAAGAGGAAACTATTCTAACAGTAAAATGGCACTAAATACCTATCAATAATCACTTTAAATGTAAATGGCTTAAATGCTCCAGCCCAAAGCAATAGGGTAGCTGAATGATAAGAAGACAAGACTCATATATATATGCTGCCTTCAAGAGACCCACCTCAGATCAAAAGATAAACACAGACTAAAAGTAAAAGGATGGAAAAGATATTTTATGCAAATAAAAAGGAAAATAAAGGTTGGGGTAACAGTACTTATATTCAACAAAATAGGCTTTAAAACCAAGGATATAGTAAGAGACAAAGAAGGATATAATATAATGATAAAGAGAAAAATCCAACAAGAAGATATAACCCTAGTAAACATTTACACACCCAACATAGGAGCACCTAAATATGTGAAGCAAATCTTGATGGACATAAATAGAGAAAGCAACAGAAATGCAGTCATAGTCAAGGATTTTAACACCCTTTTGACTTCAATGGATAGATCTTTCAGAAAAACAACAGCAAGGTGACAGCGACCTTAAACATCACCAGATCAAATAGATTTAATTTATATCTTCAAAACATCTCACCTTGAAGCAGAATATACATACTTTTCAAATGCACATGGAACTTCTAGGATAGACCACATGTTAGAACACAAAACAAGTCTCAATAAATTTAAAAAGACTGAAATCATATCAAACATCTTCTCTGACCACAATGCTATGAAACTGGAAATCAATCACAAGAAGAACATTGAAAAACACACAAAGACATGGAAGCTAAATAACATGTTATTAAACAATGAATGGGTCAAAAATGAAATCAAGGAAGAAATCAAAAGATACATTGAAAAAATGAAAAGGAGAACATATCAATCCAAAAATCTGTGGAACACAAGGAACACAATCCTAAGAGGGAAATTCATAGCTCAAAAAACAAGAAAAAGCTCAAATAAACAATCTAACTTCTCTTAAAGGAGCTTAAGAAAGAACAACAAAGCCCAAAGTGAGTGGAAGGAAATAATAAAAATCAGAGTAGAAATAAATGAAATAAAGTCTAAAAAATGATACAAAAGATCAATGAATCCAAGAGCTGGTTCTTTAAAAAAGATAAACAAAATCGACAAACCTTTAAACAGGCTTGCCAAGAAAAAAAGAGAGAGGAATCAAATAAACAAAATCAGAAATGAAAGAGAAGAAATAACTACTGACACCAAAGAAATACAAAGGAGTATAAGAAAATATTATGAACAATCATATGCCAACAAACTGGACAACATAGATGAAATGAATAAATTCCTAGAAACATATAATCTTCCAAAACTAAATCAGGAAGAATCAGAGAATCTGAATAGACAGATTACACTTAGTGAAATTGAAGCAGTAATCAAAAAACTCTCAACAAAAAAAGTCCTGGACTTCATGGCTTCACAGGCTAATTTTACCTAACATTTTGAGAACTGATACCTTGCCTTCTCAAGCTATTTCATAAAACTCAAGAGGAGGGAAGGCTCCCAATCTCATTTTATGAGGCCAGCATTATCCTAATTCCAAAATCAGATAAAGACACTATAAAAAAGAAAATTATAGGCCAATGTCTCTGATGAACATAGACACCAAAATCCTCAAGAAAATATTAGCAAATACATACAGCAATGCATCAAAAAGATCATAGATCATGACCTTTTGGTGTATGAGATTTATTCTGGGAATACAAAGTTGGTACAACATTCACAAGTCAATATATGTGACTCACAACATATACAAAATGAAACATATAAACCACATGGTCATATCAGTAGATATAGAAATAGCATTTTATAAAATTCAGCACCCATTTATGATAAAACACTCAGCAAATTAGAACTAGAGGGAATATACCTAAACATAATGAAGGCCATATATGACAAACCCACTGCCAGCATCATACTCTACATGCAAAAACTACAAGCATTTGCCTTAAGACAGGGAACAAGGCAGAATGTCTGCTTCCCCTCCCTTATACAACATAGTACTAGAAGTCTTAGCCACAATAATCAGAGAAGAAGACATAAAATGCATCCAAATTGGAAAGGAAGAAGTAAAACTGTCTTTATTTGCAGATGACATGATACTGTATATAGAAAACCCCAAAGATTTCACTAAGAAACTACTAGAACTGATAAATGAATCAGTAAACTAGCAAGATACAAAATTAATATCCAGAAATCAGTTGCATTTTTATATGCCAATAATGAACTAACATAAAGTGAAGTTTAAGAAAACAACCCTATTCACAATTGCTTCAAAAAGAATAAACTACCTAGGAATAAACCCAACCAAGAGTGTATAAAACCTTTACTTGGAAATTTATAAGATATTGAAGAAGATACAAATAGATGGAAGCACATACTGTGTTCATGCACAGGAAGAATTAACATCATTAAAATGTCCATACTACCCAAAGCAATCTGTAGATTCAATGCAATTCCTATCAAGATTCCAATGACATTTTCACAGACCTAGAACAAATATTTAAAAAATTTATATGGAAGCACAAAAGGCCTTGCATAGCAACAGCAATCCTGAGAAAGAAGAACTAGTTTGGGAGAATCATGTTACCTAATGTCAAACTATATTATAAGGCTATAGTAATCAAAACAGCATGGTACTGGCACAAAAACAGACACATAAATGAATGGAACAGAATAGACAGTCCAGAAATAAACCCACATCATTTTATTCAATTAATATTTGACAGAGGAAAGAAGCACATATAATGGGCTAAAGATAGTTTATTCAATAAATTGTGTTGAGAAAATTGGGCAGATAAGTGAAGAAAAATGATACTAGACTCCCTTTTATACCAAACACAAGAATATGGATTAAATACTTAAATATTAGACCTGAAACTAAAAATTGTAGAAGTAAATATAAGCAGGAAAACCTTGGGCATAACTCATAGCAATATTTAATCAGCTTTATCTCCCCAGGCAAGGGAAACAAACGAAAAAAATAAACAAACTGGGACTGCATCAAACTAAAATGTTTTGCCCGCTAAAGGAAAACATCAACAAAATGAAAAGACAACCCACAGAATGGGAGAATGTATACACCAATACATCTGATCAGGGGTTATTATCCAAAATTTGTAAAGAATTTATAAAACACAACACCAAAAATACAAACAACCCAATTAAAAAAATAGGCAAAAGACCTGAATAGATATTTCTCTAAAGAGGACATACAGATTGCCAATAGACATATGAAAAAATACTCAATGTCATTTATTACCAGAGAAATGCAAATTAAAACTACAAGGAGACCATTTCATACCTGTCAGAATGGCTATCATCAATAAATCAACACACAAGTGCTGGTGAGGATGTGGAGAAAGGCGAATAAATCCTTTTGCACTGTGGATGGGAATGCAGACTGGTGCAGCCACTGTGGAGAGCAGTGTGAAGATAACTGAAAAAATTCAAAATGGACCTGTCTTTTCGCCCAACGATCCTACTTCTGGGAATATATCCAAAGGAATCCAAAACACTAGTACCAAAGAACATAAGCACCCCTATGCTCATTGCAGTGTTATTTACAATTGCCAAAATATGGAAGCAGCGCTAGTGTCCATCAGTAGATGAGTGGATAAAACAACTATGGGACAGTTACACAATGGAATATTACTTGTCCATAAAAAAGAAGAAAGTTTTACCCTTTGCACAGTGTGAATGGACCTGGAGAGCATTATGCTAAGTGAAATAAGCCAGTCAGAGAAAGACAAATACTGTATGATTTCACTCATATGTAGAATATAATGAATGAACTGAACTAACAAGCAAAATAGAGACAGACTCATAGACAGAGAGCAGGATGACAGCTAAGGGGGTTACAGGGGTGGGAATGGAAGGATTGAGCAAAAAGGATAAAGGACTCATGGACATGGACAACAGTGTAGAGATTGCAGGGAAGAGAGGAAGTATAAGGGGAGTAAATGGTGATGGAAAAAACATAATAAAAATGATTCTTAAAAACATAAATCTAATAATGTTTATAAAGTATTATAAAACTGGCTGAAATAGTATGCATCATTGAAAAAAACTTCATAGTCCTGGTGAGGTGTTTTAGTTGGAAGATGACTATTTAAAAGCACGTATTACCTTTGACATCTTTAAACAAGACAGTTCAATTTTTCTTGCAATTTCTAGTGCAATCTTGGCAGCTCTGCACTCAGAAAAAGCTCAGCTAACAATTAAATTTCATGGTCTTATATTAATAAGTGCTTTTCCTTTTTTTACCCACTTAAATATTTGTTGAGCATTTACCATGTCAGCCATTGTTTCATACTTTGTTCTCTAGAGAGGAGGTGAAATAATTTTTTCTGATACAAAGTTCTCAGTTGATGTTTTTCTGTGTCTTGGGTGAAAAAATGCAGCACACTATTGCTGGCACAAGGCTTTGGGTCACACTCCACTATTGCTATCTTCCGTTTAGGTAGTGAACTGATACCTACCCTTCAGTTCTCAGTGTGTGTCACCTCCCCTAAGAAGCTCTCCTTGACTGCCAAGCCCTTATCTGTGCCTCTTTCTTTTGTTATACACAGGCACAGGATTAGATTCCATTCTTTTAGAAAGAAAAGAAAATTCTTTAACCCAATTTGTTATTTATTAATTAGTGTGATAATTATTGGAGGCCTGCTTCCCCATTATCATATAGGCTCCATGAGAGCAGGTCTACATCTATGTATACTCATTATTGTATCCCTCACATCTAAAATGGGAACTGGCTCAAGTGCCAACAAATTATTGAGTGAATAAATAAGTGCATGAATGAGTGAATTTTCTTAAGAAAACATTTCTAATTTTGCCTTGGTTTAAATGTATTGCATCATCATTTCAACTTTTCTCTGCTGTTGTTAAAATGAAGTTTAAGAAATAACACCTATTTCATATACAATTAAGATATATCCTATGTAATGTGATTAAGAGTGTGCTCTGAGAGCACAATAAAAATTAAGTACATGATTAATTTAATATTTTTCTCTTCATTTGTTTCATGAGTATTTATACTATATTGTTTTAATCATAATTTAGAGGAAGGGGTTGGATGTTGGAGCAGCCAATGCCACATTATTCATTTAAATGTTTTAATTTAAGTATATTGGTATAAAATATCATATTGGTTATATTAGTTTCAGGTCTACAATATATTGATTCAACATTTCTGTACCTTATAATGTGACCCCTCTATTAATTCTAGTAATCATCTGTCATTGTGCAAACCTATCAAATATTATTGATTATATTTTCCTTCACCTTTTCACCCACCCTCTCCGCCCTCTCCACTTTGACAACCACCCCTTTGGTCTCCATCTCTACAAGTCTGTTTTTGTCTTGTTTTATATTCCACATATAAATAAAACGAAATGCTTTTATGCCTGCTTTATTTCACTGAATATAATGCCCTCTAGATCCACCCATGTTGTTGAAAAGCAAGAATTCTTTTTTATTGCTGATATATATATATCTTGTGATACATATTCTTTTTTATTGCTGATATATATATCTGATATATATATATATATATATATATATATATATCACATCTTTATCCATTCACCTATTGATGGACACCTAGGTGGCTTATCCTTTCAAATTGGTGTTTTCATTTTCATTTTCTTTGGGGAAACACTAAGTGGGTGGAATTGCTGGGTTATATGGTATACCTGTTTTTAGATTTTTTTTTTAAAGAATTTTCCATATGGCTGCAGTAAAATTAGGAACTGATTTATGAAACATGGAATAGGGAGAAAAGCTAGGAATGAAGACATTTGGGATTTAAGTCTTCTTCTGCCTCATTGGTTATGCAGCCTTAAGCAAGTCATTTCACATAGAGGTAGTTTCTTTCATCTATAAATGAGGGAATTAGTCCAGGTTGTTTTAATTGTCATGTTTGGTTCTGAACGTCATGTGATTCTACAACTAAGAAAACCCATTTAGGAATCCCAGGAATAAAGACCTTTATTTATAATTTAGATACTTGACCAAACATGGAAGCCATCAAGTAAGATAATTTTTCAATATACTTTTAGGCAAGTACACACAAATTTTGGTTGCTGACACAAAGCTAGTAATGACTTCCCTTTCCTGCCTGTTCTGGATTAGACATGGTGACAACCTCATCTCAAAGGAAGAAAGACAAAACAGTTTTTCACTAATTCTAAAATGTTCTTATATTTTTGCTTAAATGAGTCTTTGGGAGGGCATGAGATAATTTAAAAATGTGCTCTTAGCATACTTGCCAAGGGTCAATGAGTAATAACCTAAGTTAAAATCAATTCCTTATACGGAGGCCAAATACAATTAGGATGGGCAACTTTTACCTTGAGCAATGTGAAATGAACAGCAGAATTATTTCCACATTATCCTGAAGCGCAAAGGCCCATTCAGTGGAATATCTTTTTGAAAATTTAGGATTGATAATTAGATATTTACTACATGGAACATTTTCACATGCCTGGGGCAGCAATCATCTACTAAAATATTATTATTACAAGGTTTGTAATAATACCTAGTCAGATGAAGCCTGAGTTTCTAATTGGTTCCATAGTGCTCCTGGAATACTAAGTCTTGGTGATACCTATTTTTTTTTACAAAGTTTTCAGTTTTTTGCGTCCAGAAATTATGTTATAATTTTTTGCTTCTTTTTATGTATGCATGCCATTCTGTAGTGAAGGGTTAAAGAATCAGAAATGCCACTTTTGATTTTCTAGGACTAAAGTCATAGACTTGAATCACCAAGCAGCTACTAACAGTCAGCAGTAAATTAACACAAAAATGTAAGGGTCAGTGATTGCTCTAGTAACAAGTCAAGGAGACACTGACACTTTTGTGAGGCAGTGCAGTATAGTGATATAACTTAAAGGCTCAGGTGTTAGATAAATCTGGGTTCAAATCCTTTCCTTGTTACTTTCTAGCCTGTGATGAAGACAAGTCCCTTAGCTTCTCCTAGCCTCTGTTTGGTGGGTATGATAGATCACTGATCTCAAGGGATTGTTGTAAGGATTAAGAGGGAAAGTGAAGTGATTTGCACCATGTCTAACACCCAATAAACGTTGGCTATCATTTGTAAAGGAATTGTAGAATCTTAAAATTGCATGAGACTCTACTCATTTACTCATTCATTCACTCATTCACTCAGTATTTATTGAGTACCTCCCATGTGACAGCCATTGATCTAGGTGCTGGGAGTCATGGTTTTGTAGTGGATGAAGAGCCACATTGTAAGAGGTTTACACAGACCCACTTTCATAGAGTGGAGGCAGAACTGGCATCAGTATCTTTAGATTTGTATTTTAATGTACTTCCACCATTATTTTATTAGTTGCTTGTTTCTGATAGACGAAAAGTGCATCTCATATTCCTTTACAATGTTCTCCATATTATCTCACTGTCTCTTTTTTAATTAATAAAGTTTATTTTTAAGTTCACAGAAAAAGTGAATGGAAATTACAGACACCTCCATACCTGCTTTCTCCACACACACCCCACCACCCGCTCCATCAATATCCCTCACAAACATGATACATTTTTGACAATTGATGAACCTCCCCTGAAACATCATTACCACTCAAAGGCAGTTACATTAGGGTTCATGCTGCGTGTTGTAAATTATATGAATTTGGACAAATGTACAATCATATGTATCTACCCTTGTAGTATTGTACATTTACTGCTATAAAAGTCCCCTGGTTCTGCTTATTCATCCCTCCCTCTTCCCTACATTCTAAAAAACCATTAATTTTTTAACTGTCTCTATAGTTTGGCCTTTTACAGACATCAATTAGTTGGAATCATACAGTATTTAGCCTTTTCATTTGGCTCTCATCGCCTCTTTAAATTTCTTCTATTCTCGCTGCCACCAACATAGTCTCCTATCTCCCTTGTCTCCTCACTTTTTATGCCCTATGCCATTCATCTTCCTAAAGTTCTGTTTTTATTGGGCTACTTCTTGTCTGAAACCCATCAGCTAGAAACTGAGATTGTCTATGAATTGCTTAAAAATTATAAAATAAAATTGTGCATTTATACAACATTTTGTAGTTTCATGACTTAACTTTGTATATGATATCTCATTTGGCTCTTAAAAGTGTGGCAGATCAGATGCTTTTACAAAATACTTGGAAAAATTAAGCAACCTGTGCAAGTAAGCACTAGAGAATTCAAAACTGACCAGGATCTTTTGGCTAAACTCTATGCTCTTGCTCTGTTACCTGGTAGTTTTCTGATACATTTCTACAAAAATCACATTAGTTATTGATTAATAAGTTATTAAGTTATTTTATTTTATCATCCATAGTATCACTTTCTTCCTTGTCTTTTCTATGACTTAAATAAATCTGTAGTGCTAGTGTTATAATATCATAAGCTACAAACATAAGAATAAGGAAATGGACATATTGACATTTATTTTGGGAACTCACACTGATTTCTCTTACATACTATGCTCTCCGTGTTTTCTCTGCTTCACCTAGTTATAAGTAAAATGGGGATTTTTAAGTGTAATTTGACATTTATTCATGAGCCCAGTGTGATATGAATGGGTATACAGAATAATGAAAATATAGCTACTACTTTTAATAAGATTGTGTTTTAGGTAAGAACAAAGATACAGTCCTAAAGGACAATCCTAAAGGATACAAAAAGGTTTAAAGAGTCAAAGAGCTGACAGAATCACATTAAAATACACATTATTAACTTCATATTTTGTCTTATCCTTGTATTCATCCTATTATTGGAAATAAGTTTTTATCTTTGTATATATCATCAATGCTAAGTATTGAATAGAAAAAACTATAGAAACAATCTCTCAAACTCATGATTTAAAATTCAAATAAGGACTTGTAAATATTCTTATATGAAGCACAGCAGTCTACAGAGGTGGGTTGGAAGAGGTAGGCTAGCTCTAGCCCTAGGGCATGTTCCGAACTTAGCCTGTGGTTAGGAATGTGGGCTTGTGTCAGGGGCCATTTGAATTTGAGTGACATGCAACTTTTCTAAGCCTCAGTTGTTTCATCTTTAAAATAGGAATAATAATAATAATATTAATAGAAATAATAAAATAGGAATAAAACTCTGGTTTTATTTAGGGGAATAAATGATACAAAGCATATAGAGTGGTTTTTGTGTAGGCTCTGGCACATAATAATAAATAATTATTATGACCATTTGGGCAAGTCCTTTGGAATAATGGAAGTACCTTGGAAAATGAGCTATTTCAAGCAGAGAAGACTAAATTAAAGAAAGTGAAATAATCGGTGAGCTGGAAGGAGGAACTTTGGTGAGTAAATTAAGTTGGGGAAAGAAACAATGCCAGGAGAAATAAAACATGTGAGTGAATAGGCAGCAGGCCAGGAGATTGATTTCAGGACCTGTGGTATTTAAAGTAAATTCTAAAGCAGTAATGCAGGAAATTGTATATTGTATTTGTTGATTTCAGGGAAAAGGTTGCTTAATAAGTATTAGTAGCAATAATGTCCAGGGGAATTCTTTATCTAAGAATTATTTTCATGTGTATGCCTGTATCTATGCTGATCATTGTCATCTATATTGACACATATATTGCTTTGTTATATAAAAATTTGTTTAAATTACTGACTTTGCAATGAGTACAATGAAAGTGCTCTGTATTCTGTACACAAGACAATAACAATTTTAAATATATAAACAATATGAACAATTATAAATGTAATAAAAGATAATCTTTATAATGAGACTTGGTTTGTATCTCAGTTCCTTATTTTTATCAGCTGTACAGGGTGGACCAAAAGTAGGTTTACAGTTGTTCACCTAGACAATAATAAAAAATTAATAGATAATTGTATGAGAATACAATGTGTTTTGTGTACTCGCAACTAAACCTCCTTTGGCTCCATCCTATGTATGACTCAATCTTAATTTAAGTCTTCAAATTACCTTTAACAAAGGATGTGTCTAATTAAAGTCTAAGCTAGAAATCTATTTTTGGATTTGTTTTTAACTTGTCAAAGTAACAAAATGTAGTCAGACTCTTTGGAAGATAAGTTTTGCCAAATGCTCTACAAATAATGTTTTTACACTTAATACACTCTTGCATATTTCTAAGGCTGTAGGAGGCATGACGACGATAATGAACTGGTGTCTTATTTACACTTTCCTGGCTGCTTTGAGTGAGAATAAAACCTCATTTAGTGTTCTAGAGAGGAACTGAATTATTAGGGACCATGACTTGCAAAGCAGGGTAAGTACCATTTCTCTTGCTTTTCTGATAAATGGTGAAATATTACTTAGCAACTGGAGGAATAAAAAGGCAGTTACCAAGACACATGCATTATATTAAAAGATCTTATTGCTATTCATATGAGAGGTGAAAAGGCATTTGTTCCATTAGCAAACAATACATGGAATGGCATGTTCGAACCTTTCATTTCTTTCATTTGCTTTTGTTACATTTCCAATGCTCATGGCTGTGATGGTGATTGTCTTTAAGGGATAATGATAAGCCTGGTTGGGTGAGTCAGCCTCTCTCTCTCTCTCTCTCTCTGAAACTCTATTACTACTGGAAGCTTAAACAATCATCTTCCTTTATCTCTTAAGAATACCCATGTTGTGATAAACTGAGTGCATTGCAGGGTACTAAAGAAACACTGCCTAAAGTAGTAGTGCCCCATGGGAACTGCCTATCACTCCAGATTATGTCTATCTGAGAGGTCTTTTAAACCCATGAAAAGCTGTGAATATTCAGCAAGTTCACTGGAATAAGTAATAACTGATATGTGCTATACTGTCAAACCATTGTCTTTAGAAAGAAAACCTTTGCTACTCTGGTTTCTTCTGCAAAAATAACAAAATTTAAAAAAGAAAAAAAAAGAGCTAAATGCCTGAAGTGTAAACAAGCATAGTCATTATGGACAGTCCACAACCTAGGTGATTTTGCAATAATCTAGAGCTTTTGGCAAAAGGTAAATATTTTAGGTAAAATGTAAAAATTTAGTTATATTATGTCAGAGAGAAAGGTTCATAAAATGTGTACACCTAGAATTATGATGCGAATGCCTATGTAAACACTATGCAGGAGGGGCTAGAATATTTTCAGTTCTTCTGAATCTCCGCTGCATGCCTACCTGATCAAGACCCCCCTCCCCCCACCGCCCCCTCCCCCCACTGCTGTTCTTGCTTTGGTGATGATCATTCCCTGCCTCTTCTAGTTTTAACCTTTACATATGCATTCTTCGACAATATGGTTTAGTCTTGCCCATTTTTTAACTTTATAGAATCACACTATGTATTTTTATGGGCCTTGCTCTTTTATTCAATATTATGTTTATGTGATTCCTTTATGTATATTGCAGGACGTAGCTATAGTTCATTCATCTACATTGTTGAGTAGCAGTCCATTATCTGAATATGTCAAAATTTATCATTTCATTACTGATGGACATCTGGGTAATTTTCAGTTTTTGCTATTACAACAAGGTTGCTATGAAAACTCCTGTATGTATCTCCAGATGCACATGCATAAGAGATTTGCTAGGTATTTACATAGGGTAAAAAACAAAATTAATAGTTATTCACATCTCTGCTATGCAATGTCAAATTGTCACCAGAATGGTTGTGAAAATATACACTGTCTCCAGCAGGTACAAGAGTTCCCTTTGCTCCATTATTACTTGGTAATATCAGATCATAAAATATTTTTCCCAATTTGGAGGATGTATAGGATATTATACTATGGTTATTTCTATTATTTTTAAAATTTCATTTTCTTGATACTAATTGAGGTGAGCATTTTTTTCCCATTAGAATTTCTCTTTTGTGAAAAGTCTTCAAGACTTTTACTAGTTTTTGTACTCAGTTTTTATATTGTATTGTTCAGTTTGTTTATTTGATTATAAATCTGTACTTTTCTTAATATGTGATTAAAATACCTTGTCCCACTCCAAGGTTTGTCTTAGCACTCTTTTTAAAGTGTGTTTTCGGGAATAAACTTTAATAATTTTAATGCAGATAAGAAATGTTCTTCAAGGGTTGCTTTTTTCAACCTTCTTGCTTTTTTATTTTTTTAAAAGAAATCCTTCCTAGCTAAAGATATTCTCCTATCTTTTTTCTAAAATTTTATAGTTCTGACTTTCACATTCAGAGCCTTAAACCATTTGAATATATTTTTCAATTTTTCACTGATCTGCGATGTCACCTCTGCCTTCAGTATCCATAAGCACATGGATCTGTTTTTGGTCTATTCTGTTCAATTTGTCTTTCAACCAATTTGTGTCAGGATTTCATTATCTAAATTCTGTAACTTGTTGACATAAATTCTGTAGAGGTTGACATAAGTGGAGCCATTTTAAAACACAGCCAGAGCAACCATCCAGAGGAAAGGCTTTAACGTCTTGCTCCTTGGACCTTCAGAATATTTGAATTGTACAAAATAACTTTCAACTGGGCCAAACCAACACCATCTCCAAAATAACTCTTTGTAAGCCTAACAGAAAAGCAGACCTCCTGACCACAGGAACTGCTCAGTGTGGACATTCCCTCTGCAGACAGAAATGGTAATCAGCCCTGTCCAGCTAAAGAGTAACTCAGTGTGTCAACATCAATAGAAATTGCTTTCCTCTATTCACATACCCATTTCCCTTTCATTTTTAATAAAAACCCCTTGTCTTCACCCTTTATTAGGACAAAATTTGGGTATCTGTCTGAGTCTGTGCCCCAAATTGCAGTTCTGTGATGTGAAATAAATGCTCGTTACCTCTCACTTTGGCTTATTATTTTTAGGGTAACTCAAGATCAAAACCTTGTTACTATTGTTTTCATATTCTACAAGGCAAGTTCTCCATCCTATTTTTTTTCATGTGAATCTTTACAGATCTTCAGTTTTTGCACTTTTGTACAGTTTTTAGAATTTGCTTGTCAAATTCCACAAAAAACAAAAGCAAAAAAATCCATGACCAGGCTTAAAATGCTATTGAGATATTAATTGAAATATTTATCCTTACAAAATTGAATCTTTCAAAATTCATGAATATGGTATAGCTTAAATTTATTTGAAACTTTTTAATGCCTCTAATTTTTTAAAAATTATTTTCCTTCACTTAGCATATCACTTAGCATATGGTAGTTCCCTGCATGCCATATAGTATTGGACTGTGTAAATGTACCACAGCTTTTTATCTGTTCTACTGATACACACGTGAGCTGTTTCCAGTTTTTGACTATTGTAAGTAACGGTGGTATGAACATAGTGTATACTTTTTGAAATTGGTGTTTTGCTATTCTTAGGATATATTCCCAGAAGTGAGATAGTTGGGTCAAAAGGCAGTTGCATTTTTAATTTTTTGAGGGCACTCCATACTGTTTCCCACAGTGGCTGCATGAAATAAGGCAAAGACTAATACCACATGACCTCACTTATATGTGAAATCTCATGAACAAAATAAACTGATGGACAAAATAGAAATAGAGGCATGGACACATGGAACAGACTGACAGGTGTCAGAGGAGAAGTGGAAAAGGAGGACTGGATGAAAGAAGGTGGAAGGACTAGCCAAAAAACATGTATGCGTGACCCATAGACACAGACAACAGTGTGGTGATGCCCACAGGGAGAGAGGACAGGGGCTGGGCATAGATTGGCAGAGAGAAAGTGGGAAAATCTGGACATTTGTAATACTGTCAACAATAGGAAAATAAAGAAAAAAAGAAAAAAAGTATTTTCCTTCAATGGAGTGTTACTCATTTTAATTAGCTTTAACTCTGTGTCATAGATCTTTTAATTCTATATTAAATGTATCTTTAAAAAATTTTTATTTTGTAACTTTGCACTTATTATTATATAGAACTACAATAAAGCTAACCTCTTTTATTTCCAGCAGTCATTTATATATTCTTTTCATTCTTGGTATATGTAATTATATAATACATGAATAATGAGTTCTGTTGTTTTTCTCATTCTTTATGCTTTATAAAGAATGCCATGTACTAGCAACATGGCATTATAAGGAATTTATTTTTTAAGAAAATCAGGCTTCAACTAATATGCATATTGAGAAAAATGGTCATATTAATTTAACAAATATAGTAAAATTGCTTTTAAAATATAACAAATAACTAGGTAGTGCTTGGTTCAGTGGCAGATAAACATATCAAATAGACGTGTATTCAATGCCTGACAGATTTGAAATCTAATGCACTAGAAGTAATATCTTATTGCTTGCTACTCTTTTCTATGTTTGACTAAAAGTTAGTAAAAAATAACTGACATGTTGTTATCAGTTTGTTCATTAGCTTCTTTAAAATATTTAAGTATTTTGGCACTAGCAAATATAGGAACCACTGACAACAGATGAAATACTTTGGCATAGTTTTTCTTCATCAAAGATTTTTTACACTCACCAAAATTGTGTGCCCACTTTTCAGGTGGAAAACTGATGTATTTATTGTTTAAGGAAGAAAGGCTCTATTTGTGCCATTTGATTGGTAATTAGTAAAGTCATTTTGTTTTTAAAATTGTCTACAGAGTTTGGAAACCTTTATCATTTCTTTTAGCTAATGAATATAAGGTGGGTCAAAACAATTAAATCTGCTTAATATTTATCTTAAATTTTGACCAATTTTGGGTAAGATAACAAATATAGCATTTCCTTATATTTGACTAAATAAATGGAATTATGAAAACGTAAAATTAATACATTATTATCAAAGATGTTACATAAACTTTTGTTTAAAAATGAATACTTTTTAAAGTGCTTGTAATGTAGGAAAATAACAGTATTAATGGGGAAGTCCTAAATTATATTTAATTCAGCCTGCAATTTTGCAGAAATGAGTGATTTTAACTAATAGTGCATATTTACTATCTAATAATGTTATGCTGCAATCCTTTGTTATCAAAATATCATGTTAAGAATTGTGATGATTACAGTTTATTTGAAATTCTAGTTGGATTATAATATTAGAATGTTTGCTTAGTTGTTCTGGCCCCTTATTTTTTCTCATAAATTGGGTGGACTGGAAAATTACATTTTTATTATTTCTTTTGCCCTCATTTCTATGAAAAAATTTTGTGGTTATACCTTTAAAATCAATACTTTATGTTTTAAGACAATCTATGATGTCTTCATGATAGCAATCTTGTTCTTTGGGAAGGGCATGCCCATGTGAGAGGATGTAATAAAAAATACTTAGTCTAGCTCAAATTTTTGGCAAACTACTTAATTTTCTGAACCTTAGTTTTCTCATCTGTAAAACAGAAATACTATCACCTACGTTGCAGGGTTTTGTTTTTTTTTTTTTGTTATAGATGATGTTACTAATTCAGCATGGTAATTTCAAACCAATAATTTATTAAATAATAATAATAATAATAATTAGTGAACAATATTAAAAACTGCATAAAGTTTTGACAGCTATTTATAAATACTGAAGATATTCAGATGCATTTAGTAGAAGGGATTAAACAATGTAATTTTTAAAATATATTTTATTTATTTATTTTTAGAGAAGGAAAGGGAGAAAGAGGGAGAAAAACATCAATATGTGGTTCCCTCTCATGCTCCTCTTACTAGATACCTGGCCTGCAACCCAGGCAAGTGTCCTGACCAGGAATTGAATCAGTGACCCTTTGATTCACAGACTGGCGCTCAATCCATTGAGCCACACCAGCCAGGAACAATGTCATTTTTCTTGTGGGAAAAGCACAAGAAATGATGAGTCGATTCTTTTCAGTCAATAAATAAATAGGGTAGGAAAACGTAGGTTTACAGTTGTTCATATAGAACATAGTACAATAATTAAATAATAATACAAGAATAAATTCTGTTTTGCATACTCAACTTAAACCTACTTTTGCCTTACCTTTATATTGATTGTACACCAGGTGCCTTCATCAAAGCTCTATTAGCCTCATTAGACTGCTATTCTTCAGGAGCACATTGGCATTAGATTCACTTCTGTTTCCATGAATAAGTGCTTTTTGTTCAGGGGGCTTGTGGTTGCTTTTTTGTGGGGTGGGGTGGGGTGGGTGTTGTTTTTGGTTTTTGGCAGTAAATAGATTGGAAGGTGTCTGGAACCAGGAGTCAGGAGATCTGAATTCTAGGTCGGACTCTAACAGTAATTAGCCTTCAAATTTTACACAGATCACTTGAAAGCATCTGTATGTCTGCGTCTAATAATGCTAACTCATTAACTTTATAGAATACAATGAGCCTTGTTGCATGTGGCAAAGCTTAAAAAACCAGCAACAGCTGAAAAGGAGGCCTTGGGGTTACAGGGGAAGAGGAGACAAATGAGTAGCATAGAAGCCACAGCAATTTAGGCCGGCAGCCAAGTCACAGCCAGAGCAGAGGGCAGGCAAAGCCTGACTGGTGACTTTACTTTGAGGGTCCTGGCTAAAGACTGATCATTTCCTCCAGAAATAAAACTGAGGCTAGTGGAGATGTGGTTAAAATCATACTGTGAAGGGTTAAGAGTTTTAGAAAAACTAGCAGATATAACCAAGAGGAAGTTCTGACTGAAAGATATTACTAAACAGAGCTAAGGACAGATGACTGACTAGACCACCTGCCAAGAGCTTTCTATGTAAAAATAAAGACATGTTATGCTCGGGAGGCTAAGAGACAATCAAACCTATTGTAAAGTGGCTGAAGAGATTTCAAAATAGTTTAGGTGTACCAAAAATATAAGTAGCAGTCAATCTTTTCTGGAAAAAATTACTCATGGAGCTTCTTTTGATTCGAGGAAAAGCATTTTTATTTAAAATTCCCGAAGACTATTTAATGAAATCTGGGAAATGGACATAACTGGAGTAGATATAAGAGCCTGGTAGGGAATAATTTGAAGAAATTAATTTGGTAATATCTTCTTAAATTAATGTAGGAGAACCATTTAGAACTATACAGATATTTATACCAGGTAGCTTGCCCAGTCAGGAATAAATCTAATTAAAACATTAATTACAGTATACTTTTAATATTATTTTGTATTGGTTTCAGGTGTATAGCATAGTGGTTAGACAATAATAAACTTTACTAAGCAACATTCTTAAAAGGCTGGCTTATATTTTGGGCTCAAAATTCTCAGCTACAATAATCACCTAGGGACTATTGGTCCCCAGACCTCAACTTGAAGCAAGCAACCCTCTGACCACTATTTCTTATCTTTTCAGCTTGGTGCCCCTAAAATTCCTACACTCTTCCGACTGTATAGACATCTATACTACATTGATCCTACTGCATTTTTATGGTTCCTGCCACCCTTACTTCCTCATATCCCTTCACTGCCAACTTAAATTTTGTGTCCAATCACTATAATTACTTTCCTATAAACACACCCTTATCACTCTCTCAGTTTATTATACCTCATACAACTCCCATTTCTGGTTAAATCCAATTAACCACTAATCCTTGCCTTTGCTCACCAAATTGAACTTGATTGAAATAAAACATACAAACTTGCCAACTGATATACCATAAATCCTTAGTCCCTGATCTCAAGTGAACCCTTAAATCAATCTGGTCTCTAATTTCTTAAGTGATTATTTCAAAACTTTTCTTCTCAAAATTCCAAACTATCATTCTGTAGCCTCACTCCAGCCTAACAAACTTGCTTCTCAAACTTGCTCCCTTCCGTGTGGGTCCTAAAGCTCTGTTCACCATGTCTGCTGTCCTTGCCCTCAGTCAAGAGCACAGATCTCACTCCCTTCACTTCGCCTCCTCACCAACTCAAGGATGTCATCACTTTTGCATTATCGGTTCCCTCCCTTCTACTGGTTCTTTCTTATCAGTCTGTAAATTCATCCTACTTTTAAAAATAAAAAATCCCTATCAATTCCATTTATTCCTTTTGCAACTGCCTATTTTTTTCTGCCTCTCTTTGCAGCAAAACTCAGCAAATTAGTGGATTTCCCGTTTCCTACTTCTTTCCTCTCATTTTTTTAAACTCATTAAAATCTGTCTTTCCTCCAACTGTACCACTAAAACTGCTCCTGGCAAGGTTGCTAATTAATTCCTTCTTATTAAATCCAATGTGTAATTCTCCTTCCTCATCCTACTTATTGTGTCATTGTTACAGAACAACAAGGGGGGGCCTGGGACGATATACTATTACCGAAAGGAACCCCCCAGGTTCATTATGTCCACTGCCTTATAGGAAAGACATCTCTCAATGCCAGAGATTTGTGAAAAGGAAAGGAAATATTTATTTAATGCTATACAGACTTAAAGCAGTGACCTAATGTCTTCATCAAAATCCCAAAGTCCCTTAAAACACCCACAAACACACACAGTCCTTCCTTCCCCCCTTTGCCCAATATGGGGTACTGTATCTCAGGAAAAGAAATAGAAGTCCATGGCTCAGGCAGCCCCCAGTTCTTCCCAGTAATCCATCTTGGCTGGTAGGCCTCCTTCGGTTCCCAGCACCATTAGCTGTGTCGCCAGGATCTCTGCTAAAGCCAGGTGGTGGTTCCCCCTTCTAAAGCTATGGGGGTCCCCACTCTGCCAAAACCGTGTGGTTCTTCCTTCTATTGCCACAGCCACTTGGTCCTCTCTGCACAATGGCCGTGGGAGTCCCCACTCTGGCAAAGCTGCATGTTTCTCTCTTCTATTGCCACAGCCACATGGTCCTCTGCAGTGCCACATTTCTGACTCTTCCCACACTTAGCTACACTTGCCAGCATTCTTATATCCTTCCAGCTTTACTGGGCTGGATCGTGAGTCTGGGCAGGCATGGCCCCATGTCATGGAGCCAATCATCTCCAAGCTCTCACACATGTGCTGTAACTTGGGGGAGTTTCCTCCCAGTTACATCTTAGGGGGAAGTTACTTCCATCCCCCTGGCTCACAGCATGGCCACAGCTATTTAACATATCTATATAACCAGTTAAAGGTTATAGATATGTTAAATGACAACACCAGAGGTTAGCTGCAAAGCTGTTGCTGTACAAAAGAGCTCTCAATGGCCCTGCTCCATATGTCCCTTACCCCAACCCATACCTGTTGTAGGGGGGTGAGGGCATCCTAATATTTCCTGGACACCTTGAGTTCTGGACCCCATTCTAAATCCCTATTTGGGGTTCCCCCTCTTGCTGCACCCTGTTATATCATCACAGGACACAGTTATTACTCCCTTCTCTTAGGGAAACTTCCTTTACTTTGCTTCCAGGGCATGGCATTTCCTCAATTTTCTTCAGTTGCCTGTTCTCTGTCCCCGTCCTTGGTTTCTCCTCATTTCCCTGAACTCTAAGTGTTGGAATTTCCCAAGGCTTAGTTCATTCTTGGAGATCTCTTTTTTTCTGTCTGCATTCTCCTTGCATGATTTCATCTAGTAATTTTTTCCAAAGATAATATATTTGCAGATAACCCCCAATTTGTATTTCCAGATTGGACCTCTCCACTCAAGTCTAGTCTCATATATCCATCCACCAGACCTCCATACTCGGATTTTTAATGGGCATCCCAAATTTAACTCGTGCAAAATTGAGCTCTTGATTCTTTCCAAAGTGTGTTCCTCCCACTGTCTCACTTATTTTAATAAAAAATGTCAGTACTAATTATCCACTTTTTCAACTGAAGTGAATGTAAATTCCATTTTCCACTTTATTCAAACATAAAATCCATGAGAAAATCCTATAGGATGATTGTACACTTAAAATAAATCTTGCATTTGATTACTTTTTTTTACTTCTGATACTACCACCCTGGCCCAAACCTCCATAATCTTTGAGTTACTATAGTCGTGTCCTGCTTTGTCTTGCTGTGTCTGCCCTTCTCAGGACCTTCTCTGTAACCCCTTCCTTGGCCAGTGTATCCAAACATATAGTCCCTTCTACTCAGACTTCTATATACCTTTCCTATTTAATATTTTAGCACTTAATATAACACAATATGTTCTGTGTTTAATTTTGTCTTGGTGATTATCTGCTTCCCTCAATCCCTTCGTACACAAACTAGAACTCAGTGACAATGAAGATTGTTGTCTCTCACTATCACTGTTTCCCAGTGCCTAAGACCATTGCCAGGAACACAATATGGATATTTGTCATGAACTCCACTTACACAGTTGAATAAAAATAATGTACATTTACATACACAATTATAATTACATACAGTAGCTATACTCATTATAAAATGAATGCGTTAGTCATTTCAGACTGTTATAACAAATTTCTACAGTCTTGGTGCCTTAAACAATAGATATTTATTTCTCACAGTTCTGGAGGCTGGGAAATCCAAGATCAATGTGCCTGTAGATTTGGTTCTGGTAAGGGCTTGCAAATGGCTGTCTTCTCATTGCGACCTCATGTGGTGGACAGAGAGAGCTCTGCTTCTTTCTCTCTTTATAGGGATTCACTCTCATGGTCTCTTCTAAACCTGATAACCTTCCAAAGGTTCCACCTCCAAATATCATCATATTATAGGTTAAGTCTTCAGTGTATGAATTTTAGGGAGGACACAAACATTCAGTCTATAACAATGCAATTCTGTTATTAATGTTTGATTTTTTTCTTACAAGGGATATGTAAAAACCTTAACCAAGTGCAGCCAGGGAATTAAGTTCTGTCTTGTTAATTGTTTTTCTGCTTGTGTGGATCACATTCTACCAATTTTCTGAGTGTTCCATGCATATAGAGACTGACCATATAGTTTATAGTCCAATTTCAGAGAGTTGTGAAAGAAAAGGAAGGGGAAAATAATTAAAATTACAAAGTATTTGGAATATTGGTGAATTGACCAGCTTTTTTTTATATGGGTGGACCTATAAAATAGTTCTAATTTATAGTCATTTTTCTTAAATAAATGTTTTTCAAATATCAAACACAGCACATGGCCATCTACATGAAAGTAAAACCTAAAAAAAATCTTAATGTTTATTTTAAGAACATTTAAAAACAATATAGGCAGAGTAATAATTCTGGATATATAGTTATATACTCTGTTGCTTGGTTACATATGCCTCTAAAACTTTGTCACTTGTATTTTTCCAAAGAATGCATGTTTTCAATTCTTGACACTTTAAATTGGCATCTTAGTTGACTGTAATATATTTAATAGAGACAATACTCTCTCTGTGGGTGCTAAGAGACCTGATATGCTCAAAGCACATTCTGCTAAGTGGAAGAGGTCCTCAGTTGTATTGGGGGTGGTACTGAAATGTATGAATATTAAAGACAGACTATTTTCATAATTCTGTTTTTTTCTGTAGTCCAGGTACTTTTCTTCTGTTTATATTCATAGACTATTACAGTTTGTTTGGATTGAAGTCTAAATTATATGTGTATTATATAATATTTCAGAGTCCTATGCTACAAGATTCTAAATTTATAAAGGATATCACTTACATCATGGCATTGTGCTGTACCAAAATGTGTATTCATAAATTCAAATGCAAAAGTCTTTATATTCAATTTTGAAGTTGTAAACTGAATTTACCATTGTATTCACAGTAGTATCAGATATTTCACCTCCTATGGAGTCGATCATCAAGAGATATAATTTGTTGTGACCGGTGTGACTCAATCAGTTGGGCATCATACCTCAAAGTGAAGGGTCACCATTTCGATTCCCAGTCAGCACACATGCCTGGGTTATGGGTTTGTTCCCCAGCAGGGGTGTGTAATGAGAGGCAACTGGTCAATGTTTCTCTCACACATAGATGTTTCTTTCTCTCTTTTTCTCCCTCCCTTTCCCTCTCTCTAAAAGTAAATAAGTAAAATCTTTTGTTTTTTGAAAAAGAGCTGTACTTTGATTCTATAATTTGGATGAAAGATATTGATTCATTATTCAAATAAGCTGAATTGATACAAAATTTTGACCACATTGTTATAAAAGTGCCATCATTAAACTTTTTACTAAATTCTTCTTCTGCTAATGGAAACAATAGCTATTGCTTAGCTTTTACTTGCACAAGATGAGTTGGAATAGAAAATAAGTGAAGTAAATTTAGAAGAATAGACATATATCTAAATAAGAAGTGATGCTTCATAGAATAATATGCAAATGCAAATCAGGAGCTTAGCATATTTAATTGTCATCTTTGGACACAATCTTCCTAAAATCTATTAACTTTTGAGGAGACAAGGTCTCATCAGCACACTTTTGCCTCCTGGTTTTTGGGTGCTCAGCAGTCCTTTTGGTAAATGTCAATAAATATTTTGTACAACTAACATGTTCATCATTAATTTTCTTAAGAAACAGAATTTTAGTACTTAATTTTTCATTAAACATTCACTTTGGGTTTTCTTTTCTTAGCTTATTGCTGCCAAAAGATTTATTATCAAATTAAAAAAGTATCACCAAACAATCAAAAAATAAATATATTTACACAATAGAGTAAGTAACAAAACTACTATAGCAAGAGCATTCACTGCCCTCTCTGGGTTATAATAGGAAGGCCTGGCCTCTATTTCCCACACAGTTACAGGTGTAAAGCTCCCAAGCAGAGCTGGATTGGAGAATATTAGTGGCATGTAAGCACAAAGCAGGGCTTGCAAGCAGAGCTGACCTAGTTTTAGGCTGAGTTGCCAGTCCAGGTGATTCAGGTTGAACTTAAAAGAGCTAGAATGTGGACCACAGATTCACTAAATGTAAAAGTACAGAACTGAGACAAGTTATCATGAAAAAATCACATATGAATTGTGACCTTTGATATGGTAACCCAGTGCACGTCTGGCTCTTATTCTCAACAATTAGATAAGCCACTACTCATTTCTTGAAGAGGGTAGGGGAAAAGACCAAAGTGCCCACCTCTTTCCCTCATGAGCATGAATGGTATTAAAAGCAGAGGAAACAGTTTAAGCCAGATGCATAGAGATGTGGAATTGCCTGGAATGTGAGGAAGCTCCAGAAATTGTACCTTGCTCCAGAGTTAATATGAGAAGGGCTGGCAATACGAAGATGAGAAGATGGGCCAGATCAGAGATGATCTTCCTTGACATGCTAAAGAATTTGAACTTTATCTTGAACAGAAGGAGGGATGAAGAGACTTTAAAGATGATCACAATTACATTTTTAATATGGTAGCATATAGCAGAGAGATCACTTAAGGGGTACTGAAATAGCTTAGCAAAATATGAGAAGGTCTATATTATAGGCACTGGTCTATACTCTAGGCAATCTTGTATATAGCTGACATATGATACATTTCTACTAGTATATTTATATACTGTTTATAGCATTTAAAACTAAACTTGCCTAATCAATTATTTCCCTTGATATTAGCCTAAATGTAAAAATATATCAGAAAAAATGAACTTATCTTGCATGTAAAATGGCCAGTCTTTTTAACTCTATCACAATATCTTCAATACTGGATAAGATCTACTTACTGAAGATAGTAATTATATATTCTGTGACATATTTATGTTGAACTGAATAATGTGTTACAGATTGACATAAATCGATTTCATCTGTCCCTAAAAACCTTAGATGCAAGAGTAAAGAGTAAAACTTCAAATAATGAGAGGATGTTTTCTAAAAGAAACTAGCAAATTGTTTTATAATTATAGTTTCAGTCCTCTTTAAAATAAAAACAACAGATAAAACATAAAAGGTGTTTTCAAATGTTTTGGGTATATACATTCATGCTTACAATATTTAGATTTAATGAATATTCATTAAAATATATATGAAAATTAAAATGTTTGTAAAAGAAAGTAAAGATCTTGTATAATTCCAGATATAATCACTATTCATTTCAGGCTATTTTCTTTCAGTATTTAATAAAAGGAATTTCTATGACAAAAATTGTAATATAGTCCCTCTTAACCAAGCCCCGAATGTAAAACCTTTCAGGGGTGTCCAACCTTTTGGTGTCTCTGGGCCACAATGGAAAAAGAGTTGTCTTGAGCCACACATTAAAAACACAAATACTAATGAAAACTGATGAGCAAAAAAAAAGTTCTTAAGTAAATTTTATAATTTTGTGTTGAGCTGCATTCATAAGACATCTTGAGCCACGTGTGGCCTCAGGACACGGGTTAGACACCCCTGCAAGTATTGTTGGCTATTTCCTTCACTAGGAACCAAAAATCCCTTTGTGAGCTATGGAGTGTTCATGTTTCTATCTGTACTGCTGTATTTACTGTGTTTGCAGGGAAGCTAAAGAATACTTCTTTCTTTTTATTTAAGGAGTAAATCTTATGATGCTTGTGCTAGAATAACTTTTATATTAAAATAAAGCTCTACTCTATGGTGTCTGATCTGATACTGACCAATAATTTAATGAGCAAATAATGACTGTCAGAGAGAGTGATTTGAGGGCAATCACAGAAGTATTTTATAGATCAAAAGCCCTTAAGGCCTCTCACAGTCTGTGATTGGCCATATTCGGTTCTCTGATCTTTTGAGTGTTGAGACTAGCCCTGTTTGCTTAGAATGGCAGAAATCTTGAGACCCAAATCCCAAGAGTGCCTGGAATTTCAGACCATGTAGCCAAAAGCAAATCAATAAGCCTTCCTATATCTCTGTTTCATCAGTAAGATGATAGTAATGGCTCTGAAAATTGAAGGAAAAACAGTGATGGCAAAGCACTTTGCAAATACAAGTTCTTAATTGACTGGTCATTAAGGAAACCTATTAGGCAATGATGACTCCCTAGAGACTCCTGTCAAGTCACACTTTCCATCTAAACACAAGCCGTGTGTTCACACATGCTACTTATGTGTCACAAACACCTCCCAGGATGAGTTACTCTTCAAAAGCTTAAACTCATCAGCATTTCCCAAGCCAAGACAAGTAGTCAATGAACAAATGGGCCAGAGGCTGCAAGTGCCATCCCAACGCACACCAAAACACGACTTTCTTCAGTAAGGACATGTGTTTGGTGATGTGTAACTGGAAGAGCCTTGTTGTCCTGAATGGTAACAATGACAATAGCTAATGTTTATTTGCTGTTAAGTGCCATGCTATTTGCTAAGTGTTTCACAGCCATAATTTTTTCTGTTCATCACAAGAACTCTATGAAGTAGGTTTCATTCTCCTCATATATATAAACAGTGAGCCATGGTCACACAGCAGTTGGTGGAGTCAATAGAATGACTGAATGTTGTTAACAACACAGAATTTTTAAACATCTCCAAGGGAAGGGTCTCCAATTCATTATGTGAAGTTGACAGGACAACCCTGATACCCAAATTTGACAAAGACAGCATGAAAGAGGGAGGTACAGACCAATTTCAGTTAGATATATAGGTAGGTGGGGAGGTAGGTGGACAGACAGACAAATGTTACTAGCAAACTGAGTTCTGCAGACTAATCATGCTTTTAAACATAACCAAAAAGAGGGTTTTACTATGAAATGTAAGAATAAGGTATCAATGATTCCTCACTTCAATAGGCTAAAGGATAAAACTGTTAGACAATCACCTAGATTAGCATTTCCCAATTGTATTTGTGGATGACGTCTAGATTGTCAACAGTATTCCAGGAAGAGTTTCTGGGATTAAACAAGTATTAGGGATCCATCCTAAATCTCCCTTTTGAGATTTGTACAGCAAATGCATATATTAAATACTCCAAAAAGTTCTGATATAAGAAGACTATTTAGCTGTTTAACCCAATGTTTTTAAACTTAAGCATAAAAATTATTTTTCTCAGACCACAGATTCATATTTTGAGGTACAATTTTATGAACATTGATCTAAGCAGATGTTAAAATAGTGTTTAATAAAATTCTATATTCATTCATGATTGAACCTGAATTGCCCATTTATACATACGTTGTTTGTAAACTTTAATAGAAATTGTTTATAATCATTAGAGAGAACGATGTAAAGAAATGCCACCTTTCTTAGGAAAATAAAATCAGAAATATACAAGATAAGCACAAAAGTGAGAATCAGCTTGACAATAAAAGTTTAAAGGTTGAGATCATGCCTTGAAGAGGGAAAAAAAGCTAGAATCACATCTGCGTTTTCCTCACTGATATCCCTTGCTTGTGCCATTCTGGCTTCATTGGGTCCTTTTCCCTTGGAAGTTCTGATTGATGCATAACAAATATGACTTCCCCTAATTATTTTTGTCCCAGCAGAGGCAGTTTCAAATGTTTTTATTTTTTATTTTAAGAAAAGCAAAAAGGAAACACATTGAAAGAATGGGTTCCATTTCCCCAACAGTAGTGTAGAAGAATGCAGTTTGAACTTTGGGGTTTGTTGACATCAACCTTTCCTTCTCTTGACATGAGGAAAATCTTACTCCAGGAACTGGCCCAGCTGCGTGTTGCCATTCTGTCCAGAAGGGACTGCAGCCTGCGTGGATGGAGCAGTTAATGTATGATACCAGAGAAAATGAGACCTGTCCTCTTTCCTTGCTTAACTAGATGCGGCCCTATGAATTCCATTTTTCTGTTTTTGGTTCACCATTAAAGTTAGTGGAAGCTCAAAGGAAGACCCTATCTCCTACTCAGTCATAGGCATTTAGAGTTTTCAGGCTTCAGTAGGTTTTAATGATCAAAATACTCTTCAAATATGTTTAACACTCTGTTAATAAGAAGGAGGAGGGTAATGTTTCCCTACAGTTGTTATCAAGGAAACGTGCTTCAATATTAGGTTCATTTTCAAATTAATCAGTTGAATAACCCTGTCAGGTGTGCATTTTTGTAATATTTTCATTTATATAATAAATATTGATTTAGAGAATGCTCTGTGCCAGGTATTTTGGTAAAGACTGGAGATACAAAATTACTAGGTACTGCTTGTTTTCCAGATGTTTTAGGTAACAGGTACATGATTGGATAAAGTTCTTTAAGGGCTCTGTGGAGGTAAATAGTTATCCTATCTTTGAGACCAAGCTAAATGCAGCCCACATTGTAAGCCACTGTTAACAGGGGTCAAAAGAATGTCCCCGTGCTCACAGGAGGAATGCCCCATGGCTGGCCAAGAAGCCCCAGATCTCTCTGTGTGGGTGCAAACGCTCTCTATGCCATCTTGCTATCAAAATAATCAGTCTCACTACTACTGTCTACCTAGGAACCCTCAGGATTAGGCTAATCTCATTTGACCCTCTTTCCCTGCTCCTCAGCCATTACAATAATCCTAAAACTCCTAGTTCTCCCCTTATCCCTGTACTCCAAAGCCCATGTAGCAGTCTTATTTCACCCCTTCTGACCTCCAATTTCATTTCTCTCCAATTTCTAAAACACAACATATTCTGTGGAAATGAATAGATGATCATCAGCACACTCCCCTAAATCTTTAATCTTTCTGTCAATTTTTTTTCTTCACCATCTTGCTCTACTGGACACGAGGTCCTCCCCTCCTGACACCACTTCCCTTGCAGCCCTCTGATTGGAGGTTGTTTCCCCTAGATCAACAGGCTAAAGGGACAATAAATGTGGGGTAGGAGACTTCTGGCTTCTCACTGTGCCTTCCAGAACATCTCACTGAAACACCCAGATTTGAATTTTATGTGATCCAACCATATCTCCATTGACTACTTTATTTTATTTTATTATTTTATTTTATTGTTGTTCAAGTACAGTTATCTACCTTTCTCCCCATTACTGCCCCCCACCCCAGCCATCCCCACCTCCCACCCCTGGTGGGTGGGGGCTCCCCCGCCACTTGTTTTTTGTCCATGTACCTTTATGGTGTCCTTTATAGAAGGTCTATGTTGTTCCTGAAAACCCTTCCCCTTCCCCTTCCCCCAACCATTAACTCTTTATTTTAAAGTTATACAGCAGAGCCTGTGCTTTTTAACTTTCATTTCTTGAAAATTTTAGCTCCTGGCTCATCTCACTTTCTAGCACCAGTCCTGTCTTAATTCTTGGTGATTTTATACCCATGGGGGTAACTATTTTACTTCTCTGGCCTCTTTTTTTCCCCTTCTCTGTGCCTATCATCTTGTCCTCAAACCCACTATTGCTCTTCACTTCCCTGGTCATACCTTAGTCATTAGTCATAATTAAAAGCCTTCCATAATATCAGCTACAAATATTCTACTCTTGGACTTTAACTTGATCCTTCCAGCTTACTCTCTTCTGTACCCTGTCTCTATCAAGACTTCAATCTCATCAGGACCAACAATACATTAACCTCACTGTCTATCTTAGTCGGTTAGGTTTCTACAATCAACTGGTAGTTTTATAAACAGTAGAAATTTATTTCTTACAGTTTTGGATGCTAGAAACGTGAGATTATGCTGCCAGCATGATGGAGTGAGAGCCCTTTTTCCACTCTCAGACTTCTCATTGTCCTCTTCTGTGGTCGAAGGGGCACTGATCTTGTTCAAGGGCTCTACTGCTACACACTTGTTCTCACCAACACTCTTTCCATGAAGAGCTAATCAAGTCTCATGGCTTTAATTTCAACCTACATGTTGATGACTCCAAATCTCTAGCACTGTATCATTCATATTCCCATCTCATATACCCAGCTGTCTTTAGATATTCTCACATGTGCAGAGCTCTCACTTAAATTCCCCAGGCTCTCAAACCTATTTTTCTGACAACTTTCCCATTTAGTAAGGGCTAGTTCTGTTCTTCTGGTTCCTCAAATTGTTCACATCAACCTCCTAGAGTTACTTTATACTCCTTTCTTTCTCTCACACTACTATTCCAATAAATCAAGAAAAATCCTATCATTTATCTTCAAAACATGTCTAGAATCATACCACTTCTTATTTCCTCTACTACCAACACTCTGATCCAAGCCATCCTCTTTTGCTTGTCTAAATTTACATGATAGCACCTAAACCTATCTCCCTGCTTCTACCATTATACACAATATAGCTGCTCATTTTTCACAACACAGTAGTCATAGTGATCCTTTAGAAAATAAGTCAGATCATGTTCCTCTCCTCAACCTTTCCAAAGATTTCTAATATTACTCACATTGACAACTGTAGGGTAAGTGGAGGCAGTCTGGTTTTCTCACCCAGGTGTCTGGGTAGTTAAGGGCAACAGTATTCCCACAGCCTTGGAGGGGCCTGATAAGTAGGGTTCTCACAGCCTTGAGACTGGGTCCTATAAACTGTTCCCATAACATGAAGTGGGCTCACATGCACAGAATTATGTTATGCTATATAATTTTCTGGCATTTTGCTGATTTTGTTCAATTGTAGTACTTAAAAAGGTAGAGGCTTCTCACTAGGTAAACAGACTGGGGAGCAAGGGCCACGGTGTGTGACATGCAGGGAGACATGTGTGGCTCGCCCACCCGTGAATAAAGGCATGCTAGACATTCCAACGGCTCCATGAATATTTTTCTGTCCGCATGAATACCATGAACCTGCCTGGCCTTGAATGGTTGCAACACAACAACCAAAGTACTTCAGTGACCTCTGAGACTACATATTCTGGCCTGTTACTGTCTTTGTAGACACGTCCTCTAGTCCTGCTTCCCCATATTCATGCAGCATAAGTCACACTTGTCTCTTCCTTCTTTCTCAAATGAACAGGTGTTTTCTGATCAGGTTATTTGAATAAGAAACTCTTACCACCCCTACTTCGGGTATCCCTTATCCCATTCACCCTGCTTTATTTTCTCTTGATTGTACTTAACATAATCTGACAAATTACATGCTTGTTAGTTTTTTCCATATTTCTCCAATAAAATATAAATTATTTGATACAGAAACTTCGTTTTGTTCACTGCTGAGTTTCTAGCACTGAGATAAGTGTATGTATGAGAGTAGGCACTCCATAAATAGGTAGTGTATAAATAAATAATAACTCAAAAATGTTTATCATCAGCACCATTCTTTTTCCTTAGTGCCAGACCTATATATCTAATTGCCTACAGGATTTTTACAGGTGGATATTCCAAAGGTACTCATAATTCCAGTATCTTAGTGTGCTCATTTTCTTATCTCTTCTATTTCATTCTCTGCCATTTCTTTCTTAGTTAATGGCACTCAATCCAGTCTGAACCTTCATGACTCTCTCTCTCTCAATTTCACTTTATATCATCCAGTTTATCACCCAAGTTCTTGTTAATTCTGCCCATTCAATATCCCTCAAGTCAGTCTTTTATTCTTCAAATCCACTGCCAGTGTCAATGTTTAGGGACCTATTATTTCTCACATAGATATTTATAATACCCTTTTATCTGGTATCTCTGGCTCTATTCCCAACTTTCTCAAATCCATCCTTTATACTGTTGGCAGAATGACTATTACAAATTCAGGTACTGCTTTGCTCTCTTTTATTCCCATGCAATCCTTTGCATTCTTTCGTTAGAGTACTTTTCACAGTGCATCTGAATTGTTTCCTAATTGCATTTCCCCATCAACCCGCTAATGCACTGTAATTCACCAGGGGAGCCTAAATTCCCAGTAAGTGACTAGATTCTAGGTTTGTGATTTTTACTCCAGAACACTTTGTTTATACATACATATTTTTTCATTACTAAGATTTTATTTAAGTAACATTACCTGGATAAATTAAGATAGTTATTAAGCAGAAATAAATCCACTTCTTTTCATTTAATCATCTGGATATTTCAGCTTTTAATTTGTCTATTATATAATTATTTGTTTTCTTCCTCATGAGAATTCCAGTGTTTAGAATACTACTTGGCACATAGTGGGTATTCCATAAATACATATTTTAAAATGAATAAATGAGTGCATAGTTTTTGTAGTTTCCAGTTTGAAATAAAATTCTCATTAGAAACTTTCTGAATTTATTGGAATTCACATTATAAACTTCTCATACTTGTACAGCAACCTGAATATTAAAACAAAGATTTAATTTTTATCTTACATAACTTCTGTGTTTATATGCGTGTGTTGAGCTAGTGCTTACACATAAGAGCATAAGGACAATAAGGAAGTTTGTTGTAAAATATAAAGTACCTCTACTCCAAATATTTTATGTGCCATATAGATTTATGTCATTGCACCTGAAATATATATTTTAGTTTAAATATTATGTATTTACTTATGTTTAAGTAATTGTATATATTTTAGTAAAAATGTTAATTTGATCAAAGTATTTGGATTCATTAGTAATTTCTTCTTTTCTCTCAGGTATGAACATTGAGTCACATCACTAAAGACACAAGCTAGTAAGAATGAAAAGTTGTGAAGGGACTTCCGGCAAGATGGAGGAATAGGTGGTTGCACCGTACCTCCTCATACAACCAAGATTAGAAAACCAATAATTTACAACAATAATTTACTATCAGAATAACACCCAGATCCGGCAGAGGATTTATCTGAATGGAAGTCGGGCAGCCAAAAAGTTGAAGTAGACGCGTTTGTCCGGACTGGTAGGAGAAGACGAGCCGGCGGGCGCGGGGCTGGCTCGGGTCGGCGGCGCGGAGGTTGGGGGAAGGTTTGGCGCGAAATCGGCGCAAAAGCCATCGGGCGTGTAAGAAGGCAGCGGTGATCCCTGAGTACGCAAGCTGTGGCTGGCAGACCCAGAGGGGCAGCAATTGTGGACCAGGGCAGAACTCGCGGCCCGGAAGCCCAGACAAGGGTCTGAGTCCAGGGGAACGGAACTACCGCCATTGTTTTCTCCCACCCCGCCCCCACATATAACGTCACAATCTAGCGACGGGGTGCCCAGCCCCGGTGAGCACCTAAGGCTCCCCCCCCCCACCGTAACAAGAGCAACCAGACCGGAAAAAAAAAAAAAAAAAGGAGAGAAAGGGGGGAAAAAAAAACATGTTTTCAACAGAGCAAATCAGTCCCCCAGGACTCATCCTTTTGAGCGACCAAGAATTAGCCAATCTATCAGATGCACAGTTCAAAACACTGGTGATCAGAAAGCTCACAGAACTGGTGGATTTTGGACGAAATTTAGATGAAAGAATGCAGAGTACCATAAAACAGATGCAGGAAGACACGCGGAGGAGAGCCAATAGTGAAAGGAAGGAATATGAGTCTCAAAACAATACAGTGGACCAGAAGGAAGATAGAATCAACCAAGCAGGAAAGCATGATGAAATAAGAATTCAAAAAATTGAGGAAAAGATTAAGAGCATCCAAGACACCTTTAAACGTTCCAATATCCGAATTATAGGGGTACCAGAATCGGAAGGGGAAAAGCAACAGATTGAGCACGTATTTGAACAAATAATAAAGGAGAACTTCCCCAATCTGGCAAAGGGAACAGTCTTCCAAGAAATCCAAGAAGCTCAGAGAGCCCCAAAGAAGTTGGACCCAAGAAGAAAGACACCAAGGCACATCATAATTACATTAGCCAAGGTAAAAACGAAGGAGAGAATCCTAGAAGCAGCAAGAGGTAAGGGGACAGTCACCTACAAAGGAGTTCCCATCAGACTGTCAGCTGATTTCTCCAAAGAGACCTTACAGGCAAGAAGGGGCTGGAAAGAAATATTCCAAGTCATGAAAGACAAGGACCTACATCCCAGATTGCTCTATCCAGCAAAGCTCTCAATTAGAATGGAAGGGCAGATCAAGTGCTTTTCAGATAAGGTCAAGTTAAAGGAGTTCATCATCACCAAGCCCTTACTTTATGAAATGCTAAAGGGACTTATCTAAGAAAAGAAGATAAAGAAAAGACATGTATAGTAAAAGGACAGCAAACTCACAAATATCAGCAACCACACCTAAAGCAAAACCAAAAGAAACTAAGTAAACAATTAGAACAGGAGCAGAACCACAGAAATGGAGGGCACATGGAAGGTTAGCAACAGGAGGGTGGGAGGAGGAGAGAGGGGGAAAAGGTATAGAGAATAAGTAGCATAAAATGTAGGTTGAAATTAGATAGGGGGAGGGAAGAATAGTACGGGAAATGTAGAAACTAAAGAACTCATAAATATGACACATGGACATGAACTATAGGGGGAAATGTGGGTGGGAGGGGGTACAGGGTGGAGGGGAGAGAAGGGGGGAAATGGGACAACTGTAATAGCATAATCAATAAAATATATATATAAAAAAAAAAGAATGAAAAGTTGTAAAAAATAAATGCATTTCTATTTTTTTCCAAATTGTTTGGTTTCTTGTGTGTTGCTCCTTTCTTTTTTAAGTTTAGGAAACCAGGCATATGTGTATTTTATTCCTTTTATAACTGAAAGGTGTTGACATAAATCTCACTTGGTTTTAGAAATATATATATATATATATATATATATATACATACACACACTTTGTTTTAACAAGTGATCATTCTCTTATCTTTGTCTAGATGAAGCTTTTAAAGAGCTGAAAGTATACCCATGATGGTCTGGGTAGTAAAAATATTAATTACGTTATTTTTGATATAATTAATCACTAGATTGATTAATGACAACCATAAAAATAACTGAGAAAAGTTAAAGGAAAACTGCACACCTAATGTAGTTATTTTTTCTCCAGAATTAAAGATATAAACCTCGACAGACACATGGAAAAGTTCATTTTATTTTCTCACATAAATTAGGAGAAAAGCAAAAGAACAAGCAAAAATCAGACTTTTGGCAGGTTCTACATCCAAATACAAATGAATATGTGATCTTTAAAAAGATGAGAAAATGCCACTTTCCTATGGAGTGATATATGAAGAAATTTTATTTCCATATATATTGAATAGAAGAATTGAAAAGACATTTCTTGAATATCATATTCAAGGGCAAGGTGTCTCAAATTCTCAAAGCCAGTATTATAGTGATGGCTGTTATTTTGTACCTTTACTATGACAATCCTGGATTTAATCTGATTTTTATTGAGCTATGGATGATTTAACCACATTTATTTTTCTAATTCAACACAACCATATCCTAAACTTAAGACAATACTGAATGATCTATGGATGTAGAGTATCATTTTCACATGCCCAGAACATAGTGCTTAAGTTCCTGATAATGGTGACAAATAATGTCACGTAGCAGTATTCAATAAATTACAAGCGGAGATGAGGCCAGACATAACTCAGAGAACAGCAAAGATATTTCTAACAAAGTGAATGATGGACCATTATTTAGAATCAGCTTATAAGTTATGATTGAAACTAAATGGAAATAAGAGATCATAAACTCCAATGAGAGATGAAAAATATCAAATAACACCAGCAACTGCAAGTGTGACAATAGCGATATTAATTAGTAAGAAGAGACCCAGTAAAATTGTAACCAAGGTTAGAAAGCAGTAGAAAGGGTAATAATATTCATGGGTAATTTCACTCTTTAATATAATGAGCCATATTTGCCAGTGCCAGGCAAATGGTAGATGTTTAATAAATATGTTATTTTTAAAATAAAGATTAGCAGTGAAATGGAATTAGAAAAATGACCAAGCCTAGTCTTCACAACTTTTTGGTAAGAAGTATATTTGTTTTATCTGAGAGATTTAATTATAATTCTTTTTTTATCTCTTATATCCAACAAAACATGAGAACTTAGATGCAATGTGGAAACAGGAATACTCTTTTTTTTTTACTTTTTTTAAAGATTTTATTTATGTATTTTTAGAGAGGGAAGGGAAGGAGGGGGAGAGAGAGAGAGAGAGAGAGAGAGAGAGGGAGAGAAACATCAATGTGTGGTTGCTGGGGGCTGTGGCCTGCAACCCAGGCATGTGCCCTGACTGGGAATTGAACCCTCAATGCCTGGTTCGCAGCCTGCACTCAATCCACTGAGCTACACCAGCCAGGGCAGGAATACTCTTCATACAACTTGAACCATGTTATCTCTTTATGCCTTCAGTATACCAAGAGAAAATAAAGTGATTAATTTTTACAGTAAGTTTTAAAAAATGAAATGACCAAGTAGAAATTAATTAAACTAATACATTTTGAGAATTCTCTGTGTGCCAGACAATGTATACATGCCAACTCTAAAGAGGTGATTAGGTGGAGGGAAAATGTAAACCATGGTGTTATCCTCATTTTTGACAGTGTAGGAGACAATAATATACTATTAAGAAACATTGTAAGGAGTAACTCACTTTGCTTATGTTGGGTAAGTGGCCTTGAAGGCTGTGGGAAAGCTTTCCTGGGCAATGACCACTCAAACTGAATCTTGAAGGTACAAAGTTTGACAAATCAGCAGGTGCTGGCAAGGACATTTCAGGCTGATAGATATTTAGAATGTGCAGTTTTGTTGCACAAACATTTTCTGAGCAGCTTCAATATACAGGCATACCTCACTTTATTATGCTTTGCTTCACTGTGCTTCACAGATGTATTCTTTACAGATTGAAGGTTTGTGATAACACTGTGTCGAGCAAGTCTGTTGTTGCCATTTTTCCAACAGCATCTGCTCACTTTGTATCTCTGTCACATTTTGGTGATTCTCACAATATTTCAAACTTTATTATTATTATATTTGTTACAGTAATCAGTGATCTTTGATGTTACTATTGTAATTATTTTGCGGCACCAAGAACCATGTCCCATCTAAGACAATGAACTTAATAAATGTTGTGTGTTTCTGACTACTCCACAGACTGGCTGTTCCTCCATCTTTCTGCCTCACCTTGAGTCTCCCTAATCCCTGAGACACAGCAATATTAAAGTTAGCCTAAGTAATAACCCTGAAATGGGCTCTAAGTGTTCAAGTGAAAAGAAGAGGAGCATGTCTCTCACTTTTATTCAAAATCTAGAAATGATTAGGTTTGGTGAGGAAGGCATGTCGAAAGCTGAGCTAGGCTGAAAGAAAGCTACACTTCTTGTGCCAACAGTTAGCTAAGCTGTGAATGCAAAGGAAAAGTTCTTGAAGGAGATGAAAAGTGCTACTCTAGTAGCACACAAACAAAGCAGCCTTATTGCTGATATGGAGAAAGTTTTAGTGGTCTGGATAGAATATCAAACCAGCCTCAATATCCCTTTAAGCCAAAACCTAATCCACAGTCAATTCCCTAAATCTCTTCATTTGGGTGAAGGCTGGGAGAGGTGAGGAAGGAACCTGCAAAAGGAAAATGTGAAGCTAGTGGAAGTTGTTTCAGAGGGTTTAAGAGAAGAAGCTCTCTACAACTTCAAAGTGCAAGGTAAAGCAGCAAGTGCTGATGTAGAACCTGCAGCATGTTGTGCAGATCTAGCTAAGATAAGGGGGGCTACACTCTACAATAGATTTTCAATGTGGAGGAAGCAGCCTTATATTGGAAGATGTCATCTAGGACTTTCATAGCAAGAGAGAAAAGTCAATGCCTGGCTTCAAAGCTTTAAAGGACAAGCTGATTCTCTTGTTAGGGGCTAAAGGAGCTGGTGACTTTAACCTGAAACCAGTGTTCATTTACCATTTTTAAGGCCCTTAAGAATTATGTTAAATCTATTGTGTTCATGCTCTATAAATGTAAAAACAAAGCTCTGGATTATAGCATATCTGTTTACAATACAGTTTACTGAATAAACTGTTGAGAACTACTACTCAGAAAAAAAATTTCTTTTAAGACATCACGGCTCATTGACAGTGTACCTGATAGAGCTCTGACAGAGGCATACAATGACATTAATGTTGTGTTAATGCCTGCTAACACGACATGCATTCTGTGCCCATGGACCAAGGAGTATTTTCGACTTTCAAGTCTTATTATTGAAGAAATGCATTCTGTAAGGCTATAGCTGCCATAGATAGTGATTCCTCTGAAGCACCTGGGCAAAGTGAATTAAAAACTTTCTGGAAAGCTTTACCATTCTAGATGTCATTAAGAACATTTGTGATTCATGGGAAGAGGTTCAAATAGCAGCATTGACAGGAGTTTGGAAGATGTTGCTTCCAACCCTAACTGATGTCTTTGAGGGGTTCAAGACTTCAGGAGAGAAAGTGACTGCAGTTGTGCTGGAAATTGCAATAGAATTAGAATTAGAAGTGGGGTCTGAAGGAGCGACTGAATTGTTGCAATGTCTGACAAAACTTTAACAAGTGAGGAGTTGCTTCCTGCCAATGAACAACAACAGAAAAATTTATCCTGAGACAGCATCTACTCCTGGTGAAGATTGTGTAAATGACCACAATGGATTTAAAATAGTACATAAATTTAGTTGATAAAGTGGTGGTGACAAGGTTTGAGAAGATTGACTCTAATTTTGAAAGAAGTTCTACTGTAGGTAAAATTCTATCAAATAGTATTGTATGTTACAGAGGAAATTTTTCATGAAATAAGAGTCAATCTATGTGACAAACTTCACTGCTGTCTTATTTTAAGAAATTGCCACAGTCTCCCCAGCCTTCACAATCGCCACCCTATCAGTCAGCAGCTGTCAACATTGAGGTAGGACCCTCCACCCGAAAAAGTGTTATGACTTGCTGAAGGCTTAGAAGATGGTTAGAGGATAAAGCTTAAATCCCCACCACCCATTTCACAATTTGTGAAACTGAGGCTTAGAAAAATTAATTTGCTCAAGGACAAATAGAAATTAAGACATCGAGGCTGAATTTTATCAGGGAATGTCACATTTTAAGGGAAACAAAAAGGAAAAGGAGATTCTCTAAGCAGATTATGCAAGGTTTACAGCCTACTCTTCCAAGTTCCTATTTCATTTATTTTGATGAAAACCAAGTTTAAAGGAGAAAGCCATGCTCAGTAAGTTCATTTTGTATGTAATTGAATTGCTGGAAGCAGCTATGAGCTCTTCTTCTCTGTCAACTGTGAAAAGACACATTTCCTTTATCTTTTTTGTTCATATATTTAGAGACTTTAAAAATATCTATTATCTGTATTTTTAGCAGCTTTTATCACACTATTATATTTAGGTTTTCTGAGTTCTATCCTGGCAATTTTTGTTATTTTATGACATTTTATCCTTTGGACCAACTTTTGCTTTTGGTAGTATTCTCATTTACGAATCCACTTTTGGCATCATTAAAAAACAATCAAATGGCATCATGAAGTGAATTTGAGGCAAAATCATCTTTGAAATTAGATACAAAATTATATTGTTCAATTTTAAACTCCAGTTACCAGCCAATAGCTGATTCCATGCCCTTGGTAACCTCCTAATGAAACTAATATCAGTAACAAAGGGCCAAATCATCTCTCTCTCCCAGATTACATGGTAAAGGGCATCAAGCTCATTGATGCTGAAAACAATGAGTAGCTTAATAAATATATACTGAGGGGATGAGTAAAGGAGAGACAGTGTGACTGCATTTATAACTTACATGGTTCTTGGTGAATTGCATCAGGGTCAAATTATCCATCCTTTGTCCAATAAGTCACATCCCTTATGCAAATGTTTGATTATATTCTCTGTGAGCCGTCTGTGTTGCTAGTGATAAACAGGGAGTCTGGAGTTTTCAACTTTCACTGTACCATTCACTGGCATTATGTGAGCAGAATCTCTATGAAAAACCATATTTTTAAGGGAAGAAAAATTGAATATGCTAAGCTGAATCTGACAACATACCAAAGTGAATCCCATTAGCCAGCTGGACCTTCTAAACGGAACAGTTAATCCTCTGATGTTGGCATTTCTTTCCATATCTGTTGGTGACAGTTCATTTTGTGCAGGGGATATCTAGAAGCAGACAGTCTGTGTGAAGGGGGACAGGGGTTGAACTGGCCATTAACTGCATATGTAAGTAGCCATTCAATATTCAATTCATTGCCAATGATTGCACATAAACCTCAGTGTATATAGCTTTTTAAATCTATATGGCCATTTTTGAGAAAATTACTGAAGGATTTATAAATATCTCTTATTTATGTTGTCCATTTTGCAATATAGTTAAAAGTAATAAAATATACTGTTCTGTTATTTTATAAAGGTGATTAATGATTTATAGTAGGTACTTAAAGTCTATAATAACCCTGTAGAGAAATTAATATTATAAATAGAAAATATTAGTTGCTTCTCTACTTACAAAGCATAAATAAAAAAACACTAGCTTTGCTCCATACTGAAAGGAAAAATCAGGGTATTCATAAATATTAAGTTTATCAAGGCAGGTGGGCTTTTTTCAAAGAAAATGTTTTTTGAAAAGTGGTCCTCCAGTATTATAAACTTTTAGTGCAGTAACAATAGAGCATCACTTGGTTTCAGTGGTAAAAATAAAAAGTGCCTATGGAACATTTGGGGATTTTATTGCTTAGTTACTCAAAATTTAAGTATAATGTTGTATGGTATTCTCAGAAGATATATGTGATTCATCCAAATTGCTAAAATGTCTTCCTAGCCAATTTATTTTAAGAATGTGTAGAATGGCCCAATCCATGAAATTGCTATATAAAAATAAACTATGAATGTCAAAAAATATTTAAAACAAACCAAATTTTAGAGAAAACATTACATAGGCAAGAGCAGCTGATTCTATTTTCTCAAGTATCAGTGCAATTGCCACTCCTACCGTCCCTACTATGAACACCTCTGCTGTCACTACTAGCACCTACTATGTGGGTGCTAGTAGGTGCTTATATACATTAGGCAGATTCAATGTAAGTTGTGTTATCCATTATCACTTTTTATTTATTTTTCACAATAATTCAATTAGTGGTTATCTTGCTCCATCTAAGCTGCTGCAACAGGACACCATAGTCTGAGTGGCTTATTAACAGCAGAAATTTATTGCTCACCATTCTGGAGGCTAACATTCCAAGATCAAGGGACCAGCACAGTTGGGTCCTCTTCCATGTTGCAGACTGCTGACTTACTGTATCTTCAAAGGCAGCAGGGGCGAGTTAGCCTTTTATAAGGGCATCAATCCATTCACGGGGCCTCTGCCTTCATGACCTAATTACTTCCCAGAGCGTCTACCTCCTAATACCATCACATTTGGCATTAGGTTTTAAGAATATAAATTTGGGGGGAGACAAACACTCAGACCATAGCAGTGGGTGTTATTTTTAAACTGGAAACAGATTCAAGAGGTGGTTACACAACGCATGGTTACAGTTATTAGAAAGCTGATTAAACACTCATCTTGTCCCTCAAAGAGCTCTCAGTCTGATGTGTGAAGCCATCTAGTGATGTCAACCAGGACTCACCTTTGAACATTGATTGAGGCCAGTTTGTGATGTGTGATTTGTGGCTTTTCCTCTCTTCCTTACCTTCAGATGTTCAATGTTCTCCCCATCTCAAGGCTTCCTCTTAGAAATGAATCTGTCATGATTTTCTGTCATCTCTCTACACTCATTGCTTGGTTGTACATGCTGGTGTCTTTGCCTAACTACATTTCTATGCTGAACTAAATGCTCCTTCCAAGGTAACCAGAAATATTTGTCCATTCTTTCATTGTACTTGTTACTGTTAGGTTGAAATAACCTGTCTATTCTTCCCTCTTCTGTAGGGGACTAGTTTGTTTCAGTCTGGCAAATGTGACTCAGCTCTGTATGGAAAACCTACAGAAGCGAAGTGGTGGTCAGGAGCTAGACCTTCAAACTGAGTTTTCCCATGGGAATCAGGCCTCGAAAATACATACAGACTGTCATAGCTTGCTCTTGCTAAAACTCCATCACCCTGGTCTAAAACAACAAATGTGCATTATCTATCTTCAAAGTAATTTCCAAAGCCTGTATGAATTCTCCCAAGGATAGAGCTAATCATCTTGCTACCATTCCCCTCTGCATGTTATTTTAATTTCTTTGATTGTACTTAAAATGTAAACAATAATATTCTATGTAATAGATAATAAATCTTTCTCTGATGTAAAACCCAAGAAAAACAATAAAAGCCTGTCTAGGCTAGAATTGAGGTGCTCTCCTCTTGAGGGAGTGGCTGAGGCATTCATAGACACTCTCTCCTTGAGGGAGTAGACATGCTGCCCCCTTTTTCTCCACAGGATTGCTGTCGCCTGTGCATTTATTCTCATTTCCAGTCACAACTGGCAGGCTCTGCTGGCTGGAGTCCACCACACTCTTCCCCAAGCTCACCCATCTGGACTGTAAGGCTGGAATGTGAACTTTACATTTTTACATTCCTATTGATGTGCACATTGTTATGGTGTATTTGTATCTTGAGACATTCACTTTGTCTTTCTTGTGAAACATGTCTTTTGTTCTCCCCTCAAATCTCTGTGGTCATTCTTTGTTTCTATTTTTAGACTTTCGGTTTTGTTTCCTTTTCACCTATATTCTCCCTTGAGGAAATCTCTCCTACCTGCTTTGCTTCAGCTGGTGCCTACATGCCAGAGTCCATCCCAGTGGTTTTGTCATGATTGCCCACTAACATGGCCATTTGGATAACTCACAGATATCTGAACCTTAGCACGTCCAACACTTAATTATTGATGTTCCTCTCACCCCACATTAGACCCATTTTCATCCCATATCCACAGTAGTAAAGGGCACACCTCTCCTCACAATCGCTCAACCCTCACATGTCATGTTGAATCTGTATCAAGTCAGGTTGTCTTTATCACCATCATGCAATTCAAACTCTCTTTTTCTCTTTCTCTTTCTCTTTCTCCCTTCCTTCCTTCCTTCCTTCCTTCCTTCCTTCCTTCCTTCCTTCCTTCCTTCCTTCCTCCCTTCCTCTCTCTCTCTCTTTCTTTCTTCCTTTCTTTTTTCCTCCCTCCCTCCTTCCCTCCTTCCTTCCCTCTTTCCTTCCTCCCTTTCTTCCTCCCTTTCTTTCTCCCTTTCTTCCTCCCTCCCTTCCTTCCTTCCTTCCTTCCTTCCTTCCTTCCTTCCTCCTTCTCTTTCTTTCTTTCTTTCTTTCTTTCTTTCTTTCTTTCTTTCTTTCTTTCTTTCTTTCTTTCTTTCTTTCTTTCTTTCTTCTTTTCTTTCCCTTTCTTTTTTTTAAGATTTCATTTATTTATTTTTAGAGAGGGGAGGGAGGGAGAAAGAGAGAGAGAGAGACATCAATGTGTGGTTGCTGGGGGTCATAGCCTGCAACCCAGGCATGTACCGACTGGGAATCAAACCTGTGACACTTTAGTTCGCAGCCCACGCTCAATCCACTGAGCCACTCCAGCCAGGGCTTCTTCTTTCCTTTTCTCTCCCTCTCTCTCTTACTCTACCACTACCATTCAAGCTCATATGAACCATCTTTGCCTCCTGAGGTATTAACATCACTTTTCAATTAGTGATTCTGTATATATGCTTGCTGTTTTCCAACTAATTATACACAAGAGCCTTGGCAAAATACTTGAACTGTGACTAAGATCAGATGACTCTTGTGTTTAGTGTTCTAATTAATCTGCTCATAGGATAAAGTAAGCACTACTCAACATATTAAATATAAATTTGAGTGTGGTCACTTAGCTACCTCCTGCTCTCAGATCTCACTAATACCAACATTAAAAATGATCAACAGCATATAATTTGAACTCCAAGGGCCTTGTTTTTATATATTTTCCTGAAAGTTTTATGGGACATGAAAGATAAGCTTATCTCCAAATTAGCCAACAATGACTTATAAAAATCTTATTTAAATTGTCCAATTTTTTTCCACCAAAATTGTACTTGCTATAGATGGTGACATCTCTTTGTCTCCCCACACCCCATAGAAGAAACTGTTTTTAGGTTCTCCAGGTTATTTCTGGTGTCTTTTACACACTTCCACTTCAAAATGTTATCTAGTAGCATGACTCTTCAACAATGAAAAAGCTTACAAAAGATAAGCCCAAATAAGTGACCCCCCTGTGTTCTCCAACATAGTTCTAGAAACCCTTTCAAGTTTTTCCATTAAATACTTTGACCCTTGTCCACCATGCCCATTTTCCATCTCACTACTTTTATATATATTGTTCCCTTTGCCTGGAAAGTTCTTCTTCCTACTCTTTCTGCTACTTGCATATTAAATTGTTTTAGGTTCTGTTCTGTTATAGTTTTATTAAGGTGAGGGCAGAGTCTCTATTGTGTTTGCAGCTGTATCTCCAATACCTAACTCCAAGAGTCTAACATATGATTGTTATTCAAAAAAAATATTAAATAAATATGTGAATAAATGAAAGAATGAATTAATGAATGACATGGAGAAAACATAAAATAGCAATCTTTTGAATGCCTCTGACTTAGAGGTGCTTGCATTTTGAGCTTTATTTTTGTCTTCCTTGAAGAAAAAGCAAATTTCAATGAGAAAATGTGGCTTTGGCTTGGGTGTGTGTTGCGTGTTGTGTGTAGTACTTCAAAAATTTTTCTGTTTAGCAGAAAAGTTACTTATCTACTTATGTATATTCTTTATTCTTGGTCCTGGTCTCAACCAATGGGACATCTGTAAAATTAGAATATATTTCTCAATTCATGATTTCTATTCATGACTGTTTTGTAAAATTGTACTAATCTAGTAAAATGTAAATATAAGTATATATAAATATAAATGTAAATATATACATATATTTCAGAAGTGGAATTTAGGGTTCTCTTTGTTATTTCATAAGTATAGAGATCATGAGGTTATGAGAACAGGTATGTGAACTGTGGTACTTCTTCAATAACATGATAATCCTCTCTGACTTGTAACTTCATGATCTTAGTTTATTTTTGAGGGAAGTCTTTTCAATGGTAAATTTAAATGCCTATAGAGAGGCCAAAAGAACTTCTGTAGCTCCTTCCAAAAACCATAAAATATTCATGCTTCGAGAGCTATGTATTTATGTCACTCTTTGGAAGGCCTGATGAAAATGGGCCTTAGTAACGCTTCTAAGCAACTGCAGTTTTATCTGTGATAGCAATTTCTATCCTCAGTCTCCAAAGAAATGTTGATTTGATGAGTGCCTGTGCATAAGTGTAAAAATGGAAGCAACGAAAAATTGTAATAGAATGGCAAATGACTCTCATGGATTGAGAGTTTTACTGGTCCATTGATCAGGATTAAGACAAATATACATTGAAAATACATATTTCAAGTTTTTGTCAGAGTTCTAGCTATGAATAGAAGAGGACACCCACCAGGGTTATAAGCCACTTTATAATCGCACAGCTCTCCATCAGCACGTCTTATAACTCCATCTGTCCACCCATCCATCCATTTAGTTATTTGCTCATTTGCAGATATCCTCTGAGGAACTACTCTATTCCAGGTACTGTGCAAGTTCCTACAATGTAATAACAAACAAGAAAGACATATTCTCTGGCCTCAGATTTCCTGGTGCTTATAGTCTCCTGAGGAAAACATAAGTCTTAAACAAGATTGTTACACAAACTCCAATTGTAGCAAGTGGTATGATACATAATTATAGAATCCCACTGGAATGCACAATAAAGGAGGGTATCCAACCTGGTTTAATGCAAATTTGGAGAAGTTTTCACTATGCAAGTATCATTTGTATGAGACTTGATAGTCAAATAGGAGTTAGTAGATAGGTAAAAGAGGGTGGGGTATGATTGGGGATGGAGAGAAAGTATTCCAGAAAGAGGGGACAGCACATAAAACAAGTCTCGGGGGACGGAAAGGAGTGTGATGCCATTATAGTTTTTCTTGGCTTTTCAAACCTCTAAAGGCTGCCTGTATATATCCCTGGGCTCCATGCCCCCTTCCTCTATTTTCAAAACCAATGAAGTTGTATCTCTCTGTGCTTTTTTTTTCCTGCAGTCACATTGTGTTCTAACTCTCCTATTCTGTTTCTCCCTTCTATTTTAAGGTTACTTGTGATTATATTGGGCCTATAGGGATAGCCCAAGGAAATCTTTCCTAATTTAAGATCCACTGACTAACAATCTCATTCTCATCTGCAGTTCTTTGCCATGTAAGGTAACAAACTCACACATACCAGGGATTAGGGCCTGGCTATCTTTGGGAGTCCATTTTCTTGCCTAAAAGATCTATAAGAAAGAGAATTGATTAAAGCTATTGATTATGTTAAAAAATAAGGGTGGAAGTATAAATGATTCTGGTTCAATCGTAGGGAAATACAGTGCTTTTTGTTTACCAAAATAGAAAGAATGGAAGAGGAGTCAGTGTGGGAGTAAAGTTGAAATTCTGAGTCCTGGCGTAGGCTGTTGAAGTGCGACAGACAGCAAGTGGAGATGTGGAATAGACAATTGGATATATGGGTCTGGAGCTCAGAGTAGATGTTTCTATTGCAGATACAAATGCTGATGTATAGGTGATAACTGATGTAACAGAGATCACCTGCACAGGTTGTATGAGAGAAGAAAGCCTAGGACTGAGAATGGCCAGTATTCCTACCCTAATAAAGTCTATTTATGAATCATTAAGATTCATCTACATTTCTACTTCTTCGACTTCAGGATTTCAAACAAAATATTTTAGAAAAATTGTGATTCATTTTGATCCTAATAACTTCCATGGAATGAAACCACCTATAACTAAATCAAATCTGTCCTGCTATGCAATCATATGACTGGCCTTTCATGTAAGGTGGGCAACTTGATCTTCCAAGCAAAATAACATAGAAAGCTATGGCAAAAACCAGGGGAACACTGAGAAAGAAGTTATGACTGCTTTCAAGAATGAACTGTTATCGCTAACTCAAAAAACATGGAGGGTAAGTCTGCATAAATGAGGTTTCTGGGGCACAAAATTTTCCACTTTATTTTCTGTCATGTCTTGTCTTCATTCCCAGCAGCAGCAACACTTAGCAGTTTATAGCAGTGGTTTTCCAGGCCAGTTGCATAGCAATTAGCTAGGAACCTGTTAGAAATGCAAATTATTGGGCCCCACTCCTGACCTACAAAATCAGAAACTCTGAAGGTGGAGCCCAGATATCTGTATTTTAATAAGCCCTCCAAGTGATTCCTGTGCTCACTACCATCTGAGAACCACTGGTTTAAAGTATTAGAGCTACTTTGTTAGCATGTGAAGAACCTTGGATTATAAACTGTAGTCAAGTGAGTGGCTTATTAGTACAAAGCATCATCTCTTAACACTGACAAAGCTCTTGCTTGGGTCCTTCAGACATGGGTTTCTTTACATGATCCCACCTTGTTCTGATTTCTTTCTCAACCTTATTACTATTTCTTTTAAGATCCTTGAAGAGTGAGAATCAATTAGTTCTTTTTGGCTAGTATTACAAGTTCTATTGTTGCATTCACACTAAGTTACAATATAATGTCTGTACCAATGCACCAAAGTAGTTGTTTTTCTTCCCAGGGCTGGTAGCCAGGAATCTTTCTGAACAGGTTCTTGTCACATATCCCTTTAAAGATATCCCCATTGGCCTCCCTTTGCCTCTCATGTTGATTTCTCTTATACCTTTTCATTTCCCATTGTTTACTTTTCTCTGTTCTCTGACCTCTCTGCTAGGTTCTGTAATAATTTTCTTAACACATGTTTACAAGGCTTTGCCCTTTTATTTAGTTTGTGTAAGTTGCCTTTTATCTATAGAAAAAGGAATATTTTAAATATAACAGGAAAGGGGGATATTAATTCTACATTTACCAATTTTTAAGTGTCTAATACTCAACAGTATGGGCTTTAGAGTCAAGATAGCCAGGTAGCTGACTGGTGATTGTAGCATTTTTATCTTATGTTGATTCCATCCATTCACTATACTTTCCTACCCAAGTTGTCCTACATTCTAGCAGTAAAAATTTTTAATGATGTCTGTCTTCTGTGTTGTTGCTGTAAGTTTGCTATTAAAATATATTAACTATATTTAAACAAGAGAATATGTGGGCTCAAATTCTACCCCTGTTGTTTCATGCGACCTTAAGCTATTTTAGCAATTCTGAGCCTCAGTTACTGTATCTTTAATATGGGCACAATACCAGCACTGTTCTCAGAAGGTTCCTGAAAATATTAAACAAGATATTGTACATAAAGTGCTTTGCATGGTGCCTGGTGCTTGGAAAACACTCAGTAAATACTGGTTATTATTAAAAAGAGGGAAGTGGGTTTTTAGATTATGTTTTACTTCATTTAAGTTGCTAAAACAAATAAACAAATTACCAGAAACTTGGTGGCTTATTACAATATGAATTTTATTTCTGATCCTTCTGGAGGCTAGAAGTCCAAGATCAGGGTGCCAGCAGGGTCAGGTCAGGGTCATCCTTTGGGTTGCAGAATTCTTGCTTTGTTTTCACAGATCAGGAAGATGGCTGAGGAGCTCTTCGAGGCCTCTTTTATAAGGGCACTAACTGCCTTCATGAGAGCTCAGCCTGCATGATCTAATCAACTCCCAAAGGCCCTGCCTCCTAATACCATAACCTCAGGTTTTATATTTTCAAGATACACATTTTAGGGGAATACACACATTCATTCAGACCATAGTAGCTTATAAGCCTACCTTGATATGTGCTAAATGTAGTCTTTTCATTATATAATAGCTTGTCACTGCTGATTCAAATTTAGCTGGTGATGTCATATGACATCATTGCAAATTTAAAAATTACCAGAAAGAACTCTAGTGGGTGCTAATAAATATTAAGTCAATTTTATTTAGAAACACTTTTACTAATCGAATCAGTAGTCAGTCCACTGAGCCTCTTTCATTTCATTTCAATCATTCATTGTTTTGTTGTTAACTTTGAATATTAATACTCTAAAGTAGACACTGTTCTCTGTCCCTCAAAAGCATCTTTCTGTCCCTCAAAGTATTCTGAGTCTCATAATTTGTTTCAATTACACATTCTAGATTAGGATACCAAAACTATCTCTTTCTGTCTTAGGAATTTGACTAATAGTAAAATAAAAAGAAAATTAAGAGGAATTTTTAAGTTAGCACTATACAAATTAACTATTGGCACTTTAATCAGTTAAATGGCATCAAAGAGTGACATTGAAGTGCTTTACATTTCATTACATGTGTGATTAGCATGACAAGTCACCACATTCATATTTATTCCACCTAGGAGGTGAAAATGTATTATTTATGAATTTGAGTTCTCTCTCTGCATGAAATATTAAGGCTAGATATATACAGATGTAAAGGGAAGTGCTGATTTTCATTTAATAGTAACAGGAAAGTCTAGTGGCAAAAACATTTCATGTTTAAAAGATAGAAATTGTGATGGACTGATTTGTTTCTACTATTTCATAAACTTTAAAGCCAGAGAGGTTGTTCTGTCAGTCTTGTGTAATATGAGACAAGGATGAGCACATTCTCAGGAAGAAAAATGACCTAGGGCAAGAGCTGGAGATCCTACTTTTAGTCCTCAACTGTGCTCGAAGGTAAATTAAGGGATAAGTCTCATAAAATTATTCAAAAATACCACAATGAACCCTTTTGCTATCCTAGAGTGTGTTACCCACTTGTGGATTAAGTAGAGGAACAAATAAGAGCACATTAGTTTTAAAACACTGACCAAATCAAGGAAAAATATGCTTTTTAGACAGTGTGTATTGATGCTATCGACATAAAATCCACTGATACCACGTGGCATGTACTGCAACACGGATTCCTTCCCTCATTTTGACTGTCAGAGTCACTCAGTGAAATAGCTCCCTGTTTCCATGTGACAGTCTTTGGACACAGACCAGGGTGGGCAAGTGGGTAAAGAAGGGAAGAGAAAGCAAAAAAACACAAGCTGTGTCTACATTGCCGAGTAGCTCATTTCTCATCTAACACTGCAGTTGGTGGGGAGAAGAACTTAATGAAAGAAGAGTAGTCTGTTGTAAGCAAATATCATATGCTTTCACAGGAAGTAATGGGTAGTATGAGTGGGAGAAGATACTCCATTTCCAAAATATTAAAATGCAAAGAAAAGTGAGTGCAAGAATAAACATGTAGGATATATTCTAGTAAATAATTTATATGATGTTTTGACCCTTAAACTATTACCTTGGACTCAAGTTTATATTTTTGAGTAACACCCTTCACTTATGTCCCAATCCACATTGAAACCAAAAGCAAATCACTCAATATTGTCTTCAAAGTATACCCAATGCCACTGCAAAAATCTCTGAATTGATCACTTATTTTCATTATCATTTCCTAGAATCTATTCTCCACACAGTGGTGTGGTTTAATATGAGTATGATGTTAAACTTGCAAACACATTGAAGGAAAAAAACCTAAAGTCCTTTTGTAACTTAAGCTACAAGGCCCTCTATGTTCTCCTACCAATGCCTCTCAGCTCCCATCCACCGGCCCCCCCCCACTTATACCTGTCTGCATCCTGCCCTCTCAGAGTGGCCCACAAGCTGGCGTGAAACACCAGAACACACTTTGGTCTTAGAATTTCATGCAAACTTCACTGTGCCTGTCTTAATACTAAATAGTGAAGAATAAAAAATAATGCACATTTTAAAACAAAAAGCTGGTTAAGTAAGTGATAATGTAGGCATAAAAGATATAAAGTGACTCAAATTTTGTTGTGGTTACCTAAATAAATAATAGAAAATTATTTCTATAATTATAGGAGGACAAAACTGAATATAGAATATAATATAGTCATAAATTCATCAGTATTCATATCAGTACTTTCATTTTGTAAAAAAGAAATCAGTGTTAATTAACACAAATATGCAGAGCTCTTTTTTGTTTTATCTGCTTAATTTGAGGTAGTTTAGTGATACCTATTGTCGTGGCAATCTTCTGGCATAAACACATTAAAGGTGCCTGACCTGAAGATAAATCTGGAAATAAATCAATGTTATCTTTGATCTCTATTCATCTGTCTTTAAGAGTCTTCTCTAGCTTCACGGAGTTTTTTTCCCATTCTGCAGAATCAGTCCTCAAAGCAAAAAAAAATATTCTTACAATATCCTTCTAAAATTGTTTGTTATATGTAATATTATATATAATGTAAAGTTGTATATTATATTGACTGGCTCAGAATCAGGGTGAGGTTGTTATCTTTTATTTTCTTCATAATTACTTTTTAAAGAAAATGCAAAAGTGAAAAATATTCCAAAAATGATTTCTTTATGAAGTATTTTTTAATACTTGGACAACTTAGTAAGAACCATTTCATTGTTTGGTAACTAGTAAAGAGAAGTTGTCCTTTTCCAAGTAGTAATTTACATGTAAATAGTAATCACCAAATAGCAACAAGAGCATAACAATTATCTTGCAGCTGTTTGCATATCATTTGCTCCTTAAGGATCCCCAAGGAGAAATGGAAATGAATAACTACCCCACCTCCAGTCGATCTATTTTCTTTAGCTGTAGTAATGTGTTCTAACTTAACCTGATTCTAGCTGAGGATAGGGCAATGATACTGTGTTTACACAACTGGACAGTTCCAAACTATGCCAAATAAGCATTCAAAACAATCTCTTCAGAGGGTGTTCTTGTGCCTCTTATTTTTCACAAGAGATAACTGTGTAGGCATATGTTACTTGGTGAGTGAAATTCTGAGAATGTCTGGAATCATTTTTTTTATCCAGTCTTTTTAAAAGGAGAATAAAAGCTCATACTCTGATATTGTTAATGTAAAAATTTCTCTGGTTCATGAAATAAAAATTCAAAGACCAGTCACAAGTTTTCAAAGTTTTTTCTAGGTAGCAATGTAATTTGAAAAAATATAAATAGCATATATGAGTAATGCTTTGTAGTTAATGAAAGCTACTTCCAGGTTAATTTCATGATTTTAAAATAGTTCTTAATAATTCTATATAAGATACATTAAAAACAATATGGGTATTCATGAAGAAAGAAAGCACATTCTACTCATTTAAATGGCTTATTGTATTCCAAAGCATTTAATTATGGTCAATTCTGTCAACTTTTGTATGATCAGGTAATTTCACAAACTATAAAATATGATGCTAATATAAAATCAGTTTCCAAGATGAAAAAGATGTATTAGCTAAAATTCAGAGCAATTACAAATCCTCATTAACTCAGCACAGCTGAAGACAATAGATAAGTCTAAAATGTTGCCTGGTTTCAAATCAATTCCCTGTTATTGAATAGTTTGTACTCAGTAATTTATTATTGACTCAAAGAGTCATTTGCATTTTATATCAATGGCATTTCCTCATGACTATGACCAAATAATTGCAGGCAGGCACAGTTAAAGGATACTGTAGTCTAATGAGCAGTACTATCATCATACCACCTTTTATAGTCTTTTCCATCTCTGTTTAATTTAATCATAAGAAATTCATAGTGGAGGTCAGCAACTTTCATTCTGCTATCATGAGTAGCAGTTTAGTCCAATGGTAGTGAGAGATTCTCCTGCAATCCCCTAAAAACTTATATTCAGAAATATAACTTAAATAATTAAAGTACCATAGTTACTTTAAAAAGCACACAACATCCTTAAAAAGAATGCATTTTTTCTGTTGTTTATTTTTTATTTTTAAGTTACAGCTTACATTTAATTGTATGCTGTACTACAACATAGTGGCCAATCATATACTCTACAAAGAGGTCCCCCAATAATTCAAGTATCCACCCTGCTCCATACGAAGTTACTACAATGTTACCGACCACATTCCCCATGCTGTAATTTATAGTTCTGTGACTATTCTGTAACCACCAAAGACAGCTGTATCAGTGTCTCATGTCAGTTTTGACATGTTAGATATTATCTTCAATTCTGGCAAACCACTCTAAATTAGATGATAATATGCCCATCACATGGATAGGGAAAGAAAAACCCTGAAGTTCAAGAATTTAGGTACATTTTCCCAGTTCATGTTGAATCCATGGATTCAGTTCCACAGCCTAAAGCAATTATCACAGAGATAGTCAGATTCTCACATGTAGTCTAATGAAATACACAGCCCAAGATGCCTTACATATTAATGCTTGAGTGTAGAGGCACTCTATTCAAGTGACTCATGCATTCATTTATCCAAGTGAATAATATTCATTAGTATTCAGTTATTCATTCACTGTATAACTAATAGATGTTGTTAAGTAAAGTATAGATACAATAAAACAACTAGTGTGTTTAAATAGAATGCCATTCTTAAAAAATATGCAAAAGTTAATGAACTGATTTTCCAATGATTTTAGACTCTAGGGACTCATAAATCCTGTTACCTCAACTCTAGTAACCACAGAGGCAGCTGCAAAAAGAGAGAGTTTCCGGAGTCGGAGAACATTTGGCTAGAGTGGAACACTGCAGGTGATCCCGGGGCAAAGGGACTAACATGTGTTGAGCACATGACACATGCTTGACATTTCAGACACACTGTTTCATGTGGGGCTTTCAGAAACACTGTTTTGTAAGAAATAGTATATTATGGGACTTTACAGATTTTGTGGGTTTTTTTTTGAAATATTTACTTATTTATTTTTAGAGAGGAAGGGAGTGAGAGGGGGATGGAAACATCAATGTGAGAGAGAAATATTGATTTGTTACCTCTTGTTTGTGCCCCAACCCGGGTCCAGACCCACAACCCAGGCCTGTGCCCTGACTGGGAATCAAACTGGTGACCTTTTGCTTTGTGGAACTATGTTCAACCAACTGAGCCACACAGATCAGGAACATATTTTTCTTTTCACAGAAGAATTTTATGATATAAATATAACAGCAGAGTAACATGTGACAGTTGGAGAAAGCATTATTTGTCTCCTCCATTTTGCAGGACAAGTGACAGAAGTTCAGGGAAGTGAACTCACTAAGGGCCACAAAAGAAATCAGTGGTCATGTCTGGTCAGGAGCTACTAGAACCCCAGTTTTGTGCCCTCACCCCCAGAAAGCTTAAAGCAGTGGTGCACAGTGATTCCAACTGGCACGCTAGGTTCTTGCCTAAAATCTCTTCAGAAGAAATAAGACAGCAATACTTTCTGCCAAGAAAAGACAAGGGTGTGCTTATCTCAGATTCCTTTTCCTTTTTCTTTTTTCCTGAATACAAGCCTAGACAAGCAAGTAGTGCTGAATGTGTGACTTTGATGGACACATTTACTGGCTGGAAAAAGTCAAGGAAGCTGAGAATTTCCTCACCTGCCACCTGTGATGTGCTTTCAAGACAGGCAATTCAATTTGCTCTATTATCCCAAAAAAGCTTCTTGGAAGTGACTATCCAGTATTTCATTTGCTTTGCTATTTGCCAGTGCTTTCTCTTTAAAGTTACCTTAAATCTTACATTTCACTATCACTCATTCAAACTTGCTAGAAGAAATGGGCAAATATATGTATAAAATAATATAGGACTTGTCGTGTAAGAGTCACCAAGAATAATAGAATAAGGATAATGAAAATATAGATATCATTTCACTATCATATATAAAAAGTAAACTTGTAATAGCAATTATATTTTCTACTTGACTTTCAGAAGCTATTATTAGTCACACCCAGAAAAAACATGGGTTTACTCTCTTCCTCTTCTCAGATAATCAAGTTCATGTCAAATCATCCTTTTAAAATTTTAAATAACTATTCATTTTCAATTACAGTTGATTTACAGTATTATATTAGTTTCATGTGTACATCCAGTGATTAGACATTATATAACTTACTAAGTGACCACCCTGATAAATCTACTAACCATCTGGCACCATACATAGTTAACTACAGTATTATTGACTGCATTCCCTAGGCTGTACTTTACATCCCTGTGATGATTCTGTAACTACCAGTTCGTACTTCTATGTCTTTTCACCTTTTTCAGCCAGTCCCCACACTCTGTCTCATCTGGCAATTGTCAAAATATTCTCTATGTGTAAGTGTCTTTCTGTTCTGCTCGTCCATTTATTTTATTTTATTGTTTTAGATTCCACATATAAGTGAAATCATGTGTCATTTGTCTTCCTCTGTCTGACTATGCCATTCAGCATAATATTCTCTGGGTCCATCCATGTTGTAGCATGTGGCAGGATTTCTTTATTTCTTATGGCTGAATCCTGTTCCATTGTATACATGCACCACTCCTGGTGCCTGCTGTGACTACCCCTGGAGTGCGTCACTTGTGGAGCTGGTCGGGTGGTACTTCCACATGGTCTGAAGCTGCCCACCAGGTGAACTGGCTCTGGGGCCTCCTGAAAGTTTCAGGCCAAGGTCAGCTTCCACCTGTGCCCTGCCCAGTGCTACCTACCTGGCATGAGCTACAAAGGGATCTGCAGATGGCTGCTACTTTTGTTGGGCTTGTGTGTGCCCAGAAGAGGTCAAGCTATGAACCAAGGCTGGCTGCCACTAGTGGTGGGACTCAGGCCACTTAGCAAAGGTATGCAGCATACTGAGGCCAGGTACTTCCTGTTTGAGAGATTTCAGGAGTCTGAAGCATGACCCAAGGTAAGCCATTTGTATGGAAAAGCCACTGGAAACAGCTTGAGTAGGCCTGAAAGTTGGGTGGGGTGGGGTCTCAGGGAATCACCTGGGTGAACTGAATTAGCCAGGTTGATGGAGACTCAGATATGGCACCCACCCACTGGCACTTGTGGGAGGAAGTTTAGAAAAGGCATGAGGGCTTTTGCTAGCATTTCTGCCCGAGAAGAAGCTGTTCTTCTATCTCTCACCCTGATGCCAGACACTTCAGTTCCTCCTCATGTGTTTCTGGTGATTTTCAAGCTGCTGCCCCAGCACTGGAGCTCAGAGGACATGAATCCCCATAAGTCTGTGCATGGGCCCTTTAAGTGAAGCCCTTCTTTTCACTCAGTAAAAATCCCCACTGGTTTTTACAACCAGAAGTTATGGGGACTTCTCTTTTTGGCATTGGAACCCTGGGCTAGGGTACATGGTGTGGGACTGGGACACCTTGCTCCTCAGGGCTGACCTCTGCAGCCAAAATATCTCTCCTGGCTCATCCACCACACATGGGTGTGGGACCAGCTTGTTCCACGTCTTGGCCTCTCTTACCAGTCTCAATGTGTCTTCTTTATATTCTTAGTTGTAGAACTTCTGTTCAGCTAGATTTCAGGTGGTACTGAATGATGGTTGTTCTGCAGTTTGGTTGTAATTTTGCTGTAGTTGTGGGAGGATGCGAGTACTGCATTTACCTACAGGTTCATTTTGACTGGGACCTCCCCCCTTAAAAAAAATTGCCCTGGCTCATGTGGCTCAATGGATTGAGTGCTGGCCTGCAAACCAAAGGGTTGCAGGTTCAATTCCCAGTCAGAGCACATGCTTGGGTTGTGGGCCAGGTCCTCAGTTGGGGGCATATGAAAGGCAACTGCACATTGATGTTTCTCTCCTTCTCTTTCTCCCTCCCTTCCCTTCTCTCTAACAATAAATAAGTAAAAATTTAAAAAATGAAAATAAAAAAATTTCTTCTGATGCTCAAGCTAGTAACGTGATACCTGAATATATTATGTTTTCACTCTTTCAAGTCTGGCTTATAACCAATAAACTGATTTTTATAGTAAATCTCCCATGATTCACAGGGTATTTTACAAGTTGCAATTACATATTACAAGTATAGGAATGACTTCTTTTTGTTTAAATAGTTCATCAATAACTTTTTTTTCACAGCAGGGTGAGATGTAAACTGTGATTTTCATTTCACATGTACCTGCAGTCGGTTGGATGAATTATGAATGAATTATGCAGATCCAGACATCAGGAGGACCAACACTCTTACTTTGCTTCCTCCGTTTGCTGGTACTTATGGATCCCATAAGTGACTTTTTGACATAAGAACAATCCATGCCTAAAATCCAAGTTTGTGCTAGATACCAGCAGGGTTTATTGTTATATGTAGTGACTAAGGGACTATCTTAGGGTGCTAGAGGAATGGATGACCCAGTAGAGTTTGCTCCCTTTCAAAAGTGGTAATGGCTTCTGTCGGGTCCATCCAACACATTCTCTCATTTCCCTTGTGGCCACTGTCCTGAATTTTTCATGTAAATGGCTTGATGTAGTTTGTAAATGTAGAACCAGATTTTTCTCTGTGCAAACCTCACCAGCCCACAAATGAATAGATTTCTTGGCTTCTGAGTTTCAAAAAAATGCTTTATATTGGGTTGGCAAAAACTTTCATTTAGTTTTTTCCATAGAATGGCTCTAGTAGTGCTCAGTTTTCTTTAACTTCATTCAAAACAATTTTGTTAGATTGTATTGTGACAAATGTCATATAAGTATGCATTTAAAAGAACTTATTAAAATTGGTGAATTTTTGTGTAGCCATTTTAATATTGAAGATAGAAGAAAATATGCAACATTTTTGGCATATTATGCTTTATTATTTCAAGAAAGGTAAAAACAAAATTGAAATGCAAAAAAAAGAAAAAGATTTATGCAACGTGTGGAGAAGGTGCTATGATTGATTGAACGTGTCAAAAGTGCTTCCCAAAGTTTCTTGGTACTATTGACATTTTGGCCAAATAATTCTTTGCTGTGGGGCTGTCTTATGCATTGAAAGATATTTAGCAGCACCCCTGGCTTCTACCCACTAGTAGCCAATAGCGGGAGGTGGCCAACATACTCAAAATATTCAAATCAATAAAGTTGTGGGTGAAAATGACAAATGTGTCTTTTACTTTATGGAAAAACCTAAACGAACTTTTTGTCCAAATCAATAATAAAAATTTTTAATAATATCTAATTTTCAATTTAAATAATTTTTAAAAATATTTTATCTATTTATTTTTAGAGAGAAGGAAAAGGAAGGAGAAATGGAGGGAGAGAAACATCAATGTGTGGTTGCCTCTTGAGCACCCCTTACTGGGCACCTAGCCCACCACCCAGGCATGTGTCCTGACTGGGAATCGAACCTGAGATTCTTTGGTTCACAAGCCAATACTCAATCCACTGAGCCACACCAGCCAGGAAATTAAAATAATTTTAAATAATGTATAAAAAGAGCTCAATCTCTCAAGTTCCACTAAAATTATATGATTTAAAAATTAAATTATAATTTAAAAATATTGGTATTTTACCAAAACATTATTGGTATAAAAAGTGTCATTTTCAAATCTTGGCATTTTGGGGAAAACATGTTCTAAAACATACATTTCAAGTTCTCACCCCAAAACTGTTCTCTCACAGGACTTCTGATTTCTTTTGTTTGTTCTGTTGTTATATACATATGGTTATATATTATTTTTTATATAAGCATATATATACACACATACATATATATAATTGCAAATGACTTTGCACATATAGTAGTAACTCCAATATTTTCTGCCACTGATTGTGACATGAGCAGAATATGAATAATATATGACTATATAATTAGCTTTAATTGTTGTAGTAAAAAAAAAAGACAGCTTGCAATTGCTCTAGACAAAATAAATAGCAGTAACCAAAGCCACTTTGCTAATATACTGGCCTGAAATTTGACTGAGACTTTAAGGGGAAAACAGGTTCATTCCACATTAATCTTTCTTACTTGACTCTAAATCTACAGCAGCCTATAACATTCACTTGATCCTACTTTGAGATTTGACCACTGAAGAAGAGGGAATCTTAGAGAAACTGGAAGCTGATGACCATAGGTGCTGTTCAGTAGGAAAGACGAAATATCCACGGAGGTTCTGCAGTCTGTAGGATGGTGGATGGAATGGGGTGGGTCCTTGGGAGGTGGGATAAAAGGGTGGGGAGTCCTCATTTGTCTTTGTTTATGAAATCATGACAACATCAATATCTACTTTATAGAGCAGTTGTGAAGATTAAGTGGGTTAATTTACAGAGCACTAAGTGGAGTGGAGTGCCAGGCACACAGCAAATATTGATTATGTATTTGTTGAATGAATGAATAAATGAGGTGACATATAAACTTAGTCTTAAAAGATGAGGGTTTTTTTCCTAAAGGTGGAAAGGTGGATAGTCCTCTAAATAGTTGGAGCAGAAAAGTATTCAAGGACTGACAGCCAAATTTTGGGCAGAAGGGTCTGACGTAAAGGGGTGGGGGGTTAAAAACAAAGCTATTCCAGGTTTGAAAAACTTTTTACGCACTGCACTGAACATTTTAAACATTGCACATGAGGGAGCCACTGGTAGTTTCTAGGTGATGTGATAATCTATTGAATCAAAATTCTATAAAAAGAGATAAAATAAAAATTTAACATGTGATAAGATTTTCATAAAATATCGTTATTTTAGATGAAGATTAAGGAAAATATTTAAAAATTGTTCCTTCCGAAACTTATTTGACTATGTCATAAAACTGACATTTTGGAGTGTAATCCAAATACAGATAAATAAAATTGAACTGATATCAACAAATATGTGCCAGTGTTGGATTGATTGGAGCTTTCAGGCTTAGAATTAATTTTCATGAACTGCCAACATCTTTCCTTGAGTTTACCCACAAAAATAATCTCAATGAAGAAAAAAATTGTATCTGAATATTAAATTTTCCATTAAATTTTGAGGTCTCACAAACACAAAAATTTCTATTTTTGATATTATATCATGGAACTCAATCTAGTAGTTTTGCTTTAAATTGCTAAAATATAAAACCTCTGATGCATACCGAAAGTCCTTGCCTGTCCTTCCACATTTTAGTGGGGAGAATGGGGTATGGACTCACATGAATGGCATTTCTAAATAGATCAAGAACTTACAGAGCCAAGAGAGACTGAAGGGTAAATGTGCCTCAACTGGTTATTCTTGAAAATCTGGGACGCATGGAAATGGTAAGCTTTACAAATCTACTTATGGAACGCTCACTGGGTGGTGACATCATGTTGCTGTCATAAGCTAAAAGTTAAGAAAATTAAATTGCCTAGATTTTATATTAATAGAGACTTTTGAACCTGGATAGAAGCAAAAACTGGGGATGGTATAATTTTTATTGAGATAAAAATAAGAGTAACAAAATATTTATGGTTTGTAAAAATTATATTACAAACTGTAGGATTTTTTTTTTGTCCTGATAGAAACATGGACTATTTGGATTAAAAAGAAGTTGGGAAAATTATTCTCACAGTTGAATTTCTATATCTGAAAGAATTTCAGGAGGCAAAAGATATTTAGTATAGTTATTTGCAATATAATACTTCTCTAGTGGCAAAACTTCCTTTCTTTGTGCCTCCTCATTCCCTGTTAGTAATCTTTAGGTGGTGCTGAGTCTTTCAGTGCCAAAAGTTTGGTTTTGATCCCTTCCAAAATTTGTTACCTTGAAGACTCCACCCTGTTCTCCAGTAACACGGATGTACAGGCTGCATTGTTGTTATGCTAGCCATGCTGGGCTACTTAAACTTAAATTAATTAAATAAAACTAAAAATTTAGTTTCTCAGTGACACAACCACATTCTGATGCTGACCATGTTACTGTATTGTGTAGTACAGATATTCTAGGTGGAACCAAAACACCCAGAATTTATTTGTTAAAAATTGTGTACTTATTCTTACATGTTTAAACCTCAGTCACCTTCAAAGTACTCTCCATGTGATGCAATACACTTGTCGAGACATTGTTTCCACTGCTCAGAAGAGTTTTCAAACTCATCGATGTTGATGTCATTTAGTGCTTCTGCCTTTTTGTTTTACCTGTTCCACATCAGCAAAGTGTTTCCCTTTAGGACTACTTTCATCCAAGGAAACAAACAAAAAAAGGCATTCAGGCTGAATGGGGTGAATAGGGAGGGTAGGGCACAGGGGTCATGCCATTTTTGGTCAAAAACTGCTGAACACTCAGCACAGTGTGGACAGGTGCACTCATAAATCACCCATCATGAAATAGACAAATGCATTGAAAGAGTCATCAAAAAAAAATTCATTGAAGCCTAATATAGCCTCTCATGACAATGCCAGCTGGTACACTGATACAGATGGGTTCCTAGAACACTCACCTAGTAGGGGAAGCCTGTACTACAAGGGGCCTGTCCTCCAGAAGATAATTCTGGGTTTTTTTGTGTCCCCTCACAGAACATTTGTTCTAATCACAGAAAGACATTTCATAGTACTGGAGAGAGGATGAGATTTGCTTTCAATAAGAAGTGATATAATTCTCATTAAACAAAGAATACAATTCTCTATGTTTTCTCTAATGAATAACACTGAGGTAACAAAAAGTTTTGTTACAATGCTGTTTTGATTTTCCTTTCTTTCTGAGATAGGCATATCACTTGAGCATTGTGGGGCTCTTAATTTTTCAGCCAGAGGATCATTAAGTGGAGGTCTTAGTGAATTACCTGTGTCATAAAGGCCTCCTTGGTCCCCTAATTATGTTATTTTGCATTCATCTTAAAATTATGGCATAACCATACATTTGAAACCTTCACTTCTTTAGATTCAACGGTGCTATTTGATCACTCTCAAAGTGAGCTGCATGGTTTCATGTAAAGAAAGATGTGCCTGGCTTGTTTTCATCCTCTCGTGTTCTTAGCAGCCCAGCTATGAGGAATGAAAATGTAACCACCAAAGTTTCATTTAAAGGAGCTCATTGTAAAAAGTATCCTCCCATGTCTCTAAGCAGATATCAAAAATTTCTAACACTGGATTAATTTAGAAGAATGACAATGAAGTGGTATTTGCAGCTTTTGTGGTGTCTGGTAATAAGTATTATCAATCATGTTTTAAAATAAAAACTAGAATTTATATACTACACTACACACAGACACACACACACACACACACACACACCCCTTTCCTATTTATTCAGTGATGTCAGTGATATGTACCAGTCTACAATAACAAATAAACTCTATATATCTCGGCATCTATGCCCCACAAAGAGCCCTTTCTCCCTTACTCTTGATCATGCTCATTGAAGGTCAGCTTAAGGCACTGATCTGTATTCCCTTCAACCTCATGACCTAGGTTTTGGTGGCTCCTGTTTATTTTGGTAGTGGAGGGGAGGAGAAAATGGCAAAATGGTCTCTGGCTATTAAAGCCCCTCCCCAGAAGTGACAAGCACCTTCCACTGACATTTCATCAGCCAAAAAATGCCCCACAGCTGAATCTAATTTCAAGTCAGCAGGGAGGTGCAGTCCTGTCATGTGCTGAGGAGAGAGTGAATATTTATGAACATTCAGGGTGACAACCACAGGTGGGAAGAATGCAGCATTTTAGAAAATATTTGTCCATACAACTTTTGATTCTAAAAAGTGAGAGAAAAGAAATAAGGTAAGAAACTAAAGACATTTCAAGAAAGGAAAAGTTAATAAAATAACATTGCAGGAGGTAACACAAATATTACTATCTCTCCTGCAAGGGAACTAATAAATAATAGGAGGTTGGGGATGTTACACTCTCTTTAACTATGAATGAAACTTTTCATTCTGAGGGCTGCTTCAGGGACAAACATATCTCTTTGCCACGTCTCTGGATCCCCAGGATAACTTGGTTCACTGGTCCTTTCATCCTTTCTGTCCTGTCTTTTTGAGATGTTGCCTCATCAGTCTATTTCATTCAGTTTCTCTGTCCTTGTATTTTGTCACTTTCCAAAGTGAATTGCTAACTGAATAATTTAACTAAAACTGTATCTACAGTGTAACAAAAGTCGGTTGAGTGAAAAAAGATTGTTCTAAACTTTCCACTTTCCACCCCCCAAATATCTGCCCTTGGGTGTCATTTATAACCAGCCTTGCTATTGACGGGTCTCACGTTTAAATCTAATGTGTTTCTCTCTTCTTCCGTGCACCTATAGAGCCGCGGTCTGTTACAAATTTACTTTGGCTTCACATTTTTCACAATGACACTTCAGGAAGTGCTATAGTCTAGTGAAGAATATGGCTTGAAATCCTCTTTTTAATTCAGTACTCAGTGGGCTGCTGCACTTGCAGGAGCATATGCTGAAATGTTAAAAGATAATGAAAATGGCATCGTTGAAGTTACCAGAGAATAAGCATTTTCAAATAAAACTTCCCAGACTGAAGCCACATCCATCCCACATCTCACTATCACTCTGGTAAATGGCTCCCCTGACCCCGTGGCTTCTATCAATTCTGACTCTGCCGGTGCAGTCGGGGTGATCAGATTTGACTCTGGATGTTTAATTAAATCCAGAGCCCTTCAAGGTACTATTTATAAACAAATGTAAGTCTTTTTCTCACACTGTAAAAAATTAGTCTCTACAATGGATTGCAAATTAGATTGAGTACTTCGTTATACATTACATAGCTTACAAATAGATTGTTCTATGTTTTTCTTTCTCTAATGCATTTTATAGTATCTAGTGAGAAAAGTTAATCTTGGTTCATGTTCTCATTATAAAGTGGACTACATATTGCTTTTTAATAATTTAGAAAATAAAGTTTGTATCAGAAAAATAACAACCCTATGTTACTAAAAATATTAATTTGCATAGGAATCCTTATAATTGCATTCAAAATGCTACATTTATTTTCAGAGGTATTTTTTGGTAAAGAGTTGAAATAATACATATATTTAATTATTCATTGGAACTTTATGATAGAAATATGTGTCTATCCCATTTAACCTTTCCTTTTCATTCTCCCTTCCAGCTGCCTTGCCCATCAGGTAGCTGATTATTGCATCAGCTTCCTCCCTCCAGGCTCTTCAATTCTGTTTATCCATATGTGGCTGGCTGGTGATGTCTTCATAAACCGATTGTATAGTGTGTTTTATGTATTCTTTTGCTACATAGCACTAGTCCTCGATTTCCATCCAAGCTCAATTATATTTGTGAGAAAAAGCTGAAAATCTTATAATCTCCCTATTCTCTGTAAAGTTAAATGCAGTCCTCCACCTTGCCTTCAGGGATTCCCTTAGTGTGATCTCAACTTCTTTTTCTAATCTTTCCATGTCCTTACTTGTGCACAAATCTTGCACCCTAGTCAAGCCAATCTGCTACGAGTGCCCTTTACTAACTTTTACTTCGGTTTTCTTTTGTTTGTTTTGTTTTGTTTTTACAAGGAAAGGCTCCTCCTCACTATTGTATGTTTAGGTAACTCCTACTCAGCTTTCTGGATTTCACCCAAAGCAAAGTTTGCTTTCTATAAACTATGTAATATTACTTTTTTTGAAATAGCTTGTTATTAAACACACAAATGTATATGTACATATGTTTTATGTTAATATATATGTGTGTATATTTATATATAAATAATCTAGTAGTATATATATATGTCACTAAACTGTTAAAAGGTCTTTTAAAATGAAAGCTTTCCTTTACAAGTGCTATAGTTTTATACATAAGTTTTTCATAAAGACTTATTAATTGGTGAATTTATGGTAATAGGAAAGTAAAGGAGTACAATGATCAACTAATGATAGAATTATACTTCAACAAATTATATAATAAAGTGTTTTTCCCCTTCATTTTAGTTAAACTTCTATTCAGTTCTCAAAACCGGTTTTCAATATGGTTCTCAGATATTTGATTCTATTTTACTTTGACACTAATTTTAGCAACCACCAAAATGTTTAGAAAAAAAGGATAAAACTATTGTTGCAGCATCTGGAAACAAGCCTTCTATTCTATAAGCCAGTACACTCTGGGATTTGGTGGAATTGGCATAATTAGTACATTTTAATATTGGTTATACCATGAAATTTTTTCATTAAGTCTATTGACCCCATGCTAAGAAAGAAAATTATTTTTAATAAATAAAAATTTATCTACCAGTTGTCAGAATCTCTTGTATTTTACACGAGGGGCCTTTATTTTCCTCAAAATCTGCAGGATACCTGGCATGAAAGAAATAAAACCCTAATTTACTGACAAGTGTGTAAGTGAGACAGGAGTGAAGGGAAAGTGGTCTTGGGGATACTTTTATTAGTTTGTGTTTATTATTGGTCTACTTTATTAATGTCTAAGCTATGTTCAGAAAATAGCAAATCTAAGTTCACTTTCCAAACCTTCTAAATATGGGCGAATTTATTTAGTTTTTGAACATTTAGACTTATCAGGCATGAATGTATAGGATGGTAGTTAGTTTGTCCTCCAACTGCCAAGAATATTAAATTGCTTTCAGAGGTGATAGACTCCAGAGGTGGTTGGACAACTCCCTTGAAAGTGAGATGTTATGCAAATGTTTTCAGGTGCCTCTGACAATAGGAGGTTATTTGATTTCACATTGTCTGGGTGTGGACAGCATGTTATAGAAATACCTGTCACTTTATGATGTTCTCTGTTATAGAGAAAGAGACTATTTCAAATTTAGAAACTGCACGGCAAAGAAAATCTTCAACAAAATGAAAAGGCAATCTACCAAATGTGAGAAGCTATTTTCAAGTCTTATATCTGCTAAGGTGTTAATACCCAAAATATGTAAAGAATGCATACAACCCAGCAACAAAAATAATACAATTTAAAAAAATGGGCAAAGGACTGAATAGACTTTTTTTTTACACCAAAGAGGACATACCTGTAAGGGGCCAACAGACACAAGAAAGGATGCTCAATATTACTAACCATCAGAGAGAAGCAAATCAAAGCCACAGCTGATAGCATCTCACACCTGTTAGAATGGATATTACCAAACAGATAAGAAATAATAAGTGTTGATGAGGATGTGGAGAAAAGAGAACTGTTTTGCACTGTTAGTGGGAATGTAAATTGGTGTAGCCACTGTGAATAATAATATGGAGGTTCCTCAAAAAAATTAAAAAAAGAACTACCATATAATCCAGCAATTCCATTGCTGGGTATTTATCTGCAGAAAAGGAAAACATTAATTCAAAAAGATATATGCAACCCCATCCATGTTCATTGCAACATTGCTTATAATAGCCATAACATGGAAACAATCTAAGGATCTATCAATGAATGAATAGATAAAGAAAATGTGGGCCTTCGGGGCATTATGCCAAGAGAAGCCCCAAAGAAAATAAGGACACCATGTGATCTCACTCATATGTCAGATCTTAAAGAAACACACAAGAAAACAATCTCCTAGATACAGGGAACTGATTGGTGGTTGCCAGAGGCAATGAGTGGGGCTGGGCTGAATGAGAATGTAATTTAGAGCGTGGTGACTATAGTTAATAATACTGTAGTGCACATTTGAAAGCTTCTAACAGAGTTCTTAAAAGTTCTTATCACAGGAAAACACATTTTTGTATGTATGATGACAGTTGTTAATCATACTTACTCTGTGATCACTTTACAATGTGTAATGTTATATGCCAATTATACCTCAATAAAAACCTTCCACTCCCCCGAAAAAAGGAAGATGAGGAAGGAGGATGAAGACCAGGTTGAGAATAAACTCCAGAATACTCATAAAAGGCAGACTCATAATAATAGGCTATTCAGTGGGGAAAGTATGTTTGTGGTAATTTTATAGTGTAATCTTTTCCTTCTGTTAAAGTTGTACCTGTAAACTCTTTAAACTTTATGGGCATATTTGAGGAGAAGCATATACTGTGATACTTTGAACTCTGTTGCTATGTGATATGCAAGTTGTTCCAGAAGACAAGTGTCCAAAGGATTCTTTGATTTGCTGTAAATCTCACAGAGCTCAGTATTTGCCTCTTGTAAAAGAAATGTCTCTGGCCCCACAGGTGCCGTGTGTTCTTTGCTTATAATCGCAGCTCATGCATCTCTCCTAGAAGCACCTACTAAAACCTGGAATCTTCCTCATGACACAGTGATATGATAGAAGTAGCAGAAGTCAAAAGTCAAATAACCTCTGAGCACCGATCCTCTCTCTCCCCCTTAGTGTAGAGTAATTCTGGGCAAGCTTATGAAGCTCTTTTTGCTTAAGTAAGCCCTGTGGATAAGTTAACCTATGAATGTTAGTTTCTTCAGTTTCAAAACAGGTATTATAAAACCTGCCTTTCTGGTTGTGGTGTGATGTCTGCCTAAGCTAATGCAAGATACAAAGAACATGTTACATCATGGCTATTTCTTCACTACCCTGCCTTTGTTACTGGGGTATTGCAACATGTTTCCTTCTCTTCTTCCTACTTCCTATTGTCTCTGTCACATAACATCTCTCCTTCTAGTTCATGTGAAACTATTACCTGAAGGTTGAATATAAAAAGGGAGGGATCGACCTATCCAGAAAGATACTTTCACCTTCCCATTCTCAAAGAAAGCACCTGAGGTATGTTTGTATGTATGTACCTATCTATCTAAAATAATCTAAAATCAACAGTATCTTCACGTAAGGATTCCTCTTCTTAATACTTTGTTATATGTTCCTTAATATGAAGTTATATTTTATTTTGCTTCATTCATATAACCTTATAAGAAATTCCTATGATGCCAGGGGAGTACTGTGGAAACATAAAGTAAACTACCAGGTATAATTGTGTTTCAGACAATAGGGATTGGGAAAGTTTTTGACAAACTGGGAGTTCATGACTTATTGAAAGAAAAAGCCACTACTCAGATCTGACAATTGTGGCCAGGCTGGATTTGTAATTATTTAAGAGAAACAGTGAAAGTCAAATTTTATGCAAATATTTTTGTGTTTTAAATGTTCTGAAAACAATGTGAAGACTAAACACAAATGTCTGAGAGTTAAATAGATATTTCACATTGCCACATTTAACAGTCTCTGCTTTAAATGTACTGCAAATACATGAATATAATAGGTGAATAATCAATAATGTTATCATCTCCCTATTCTTGGACATAATAAATAATGCTTCAATAAACATTATTGAAATAAACCCTGGTGTGTCCACTCAGAGGTAAAGCCCTGGAAGTAAAATTGTTGGGAAACATATCAGTATATATTAGCAATTGCAGCCATGTTCAACAATGTGATTCCCCACTCACAGGATAAGCGGGGCCTACCTCACCAGCAACTAAGCACTAACATTTCAAAAATTCTTTGCTAATTTGATAAAATTGGTATCTACTTTTTTGCAAAATAATGAGGATGAGAATTGTTTTTAAGTTTATTTGTAATTTTTAGTTTCTTTTTTAATTGCTTGATTATATGCTCAACTTGCTTTACTTCCAGAATAATTTCTTTTTTCAATTTGTATAACTTTTCTATGTATTGAGGGTACATATTTTTCAGGGTTTTACCTTAACCATCATAATAAAGACCAAATACCTGAGCATGACACATTCAAGCATCTTTAAACTAGGTTCCACCCATCCCTCAGTTTCAGACCGCCACACCCAAACTTGGCCCATCACAACCTACTCTCCAACCTCCGCCAATTCTGTCCTTGGCAACTACTGTTTCGGTCTTTGACTGAAATGCATTCTCTTTCATCTCTCTTGTGAATTCCTATCCCTGTACAGACAAAGCTATATAATGTTCTCAAAAGTGTACAGGCTTTTCAGGCAACCAAGCACTGCATTTTTTGTCACTGACTAGTCTCAGTTCCAGTTATTCAACCTCATCTGAGTTGTGATACCTGAAAAATGAGTATGACTATGCCTAATTATCCTCAGTGAGGTAAAATTAGATGATATATGCAAAGTGTCTAGGACAGTACTTGGTTTCTAGCAAGTACTCATCAAAAGATAGTATGTGTGACTATTTTTTCTGGAACTTCCTCGTCCTGTAACTGACTATACTATAATGCGTGAAAAGTTCTCTTTCAAACGTGACATTTTCTACTTTGTCATGATTTCCTATTTGTTTTTGTTTTGTTTTAATGTGTGAGAAGCAGATATTTTGACCATTGCCAGTTCTATTTGAAAAAACACAATATAAAATAAATTCTGTGATTTCATAAAGAGTTTTACATGTTTTATTTACTTTATATGATTTCACTGTGTTATCTGCTATAATTAAAAGTCCCTATAACTTCCTCCAGGTATATTGGAGAAAAATCAACATTAGCCTATCAGAGCTGCCAAGTGTGAGTCAAAGGTTCCTCATGACACAAACAACATTCGAGTAGAAATTTCCCCTCAGATGAAGAGGGTAATCTAATACCAGCTTCCAGGTGCCTTTGTAGCATCTGCAAGCACTGCTAGATGGAATATAAGTAATTAAAATAAACTCCTCTTCAGCCCCTCACTGACTGGAGTTAACGGGAATTTACAAGATTATGGCTACTCCTTCCAAAGGCGAGTGAGTGCACAGAGGAAACATGGAACACCCAGTGTGGAACGGTGCTATTAAAAATGAGATTTCGAAGTAAAAGGAGTAGCTACGTCAAACTTCTACTCATGGAGACAAGGTTAGAGAGCTGTAAATACTTGAAATACTTCTTTTCTGGTTTCAACAAGAAAAATGTAATAAGTGTTCAGATTCCCATTACGAGGTTGTCAGAGCAAAATTAGTACACGATACACTGCAAGACACAGATTGTTCAGAACTTACTGACGCGTGAAATCAGAATTAGGCCAAATGCTAGAATCAGGAAGAAAGCTGACAAGCATTCATTTGCAACTATTGAAGAGTCAATAAAAATATTAATATCTTTTGCCAAAATTTTACATAAGTTCAAGTAAAGTCTAAAGGGAATGTACTAAGGCTAATTATGCTTTACTTATTGATTTCAAAGAGTTTATTAACATTACAAAACTCTTTCACTTTAAAAACAATATATTGATTCAAGTATTGCACAGTGTACATGTTGAATGAGTTGAAGGGATCTCACTAAGTGACTGTATGTTCTAATTCATTTAATCAGAAGTTAGGGCTGGAAGTTCAAGTGTATTATTTTAGAGACAAGGGGACCAGCATTTAGAAAGGTGAAGCAAATTAATTGTTAAGGAGGTTGGAGGGAGAATTCTTTATTGGGTGAGAGTAAAATGACCTTTAAACTTAATGATTTGATTATTCCGTCTTGTAGGAAATCACACAGCTAGTTAGAGACAGAATCTATGTCTCTCAATTAATTGCATTATGTCTGGTGCTGATGTCGAGAATGCTGGTAACACAGAAGGAAGAAAAGTCATATGCTATGACCCAGTATCACTGCTACTAATTAAAAATATCTCTGGAGTAAACTATTTTATCCCTTAAGATATGTAAAATGTGTAATAAAACATACATTTTAGTAATATCTGTTTTTTCAAATATTTTTTCTCTCGGTTCTCAAATTCTTGATAAATCCTACTACTCTTTTCTTCAGCTTTTAACCTATTTTTTTTACTACATTTGTCACTGTTTTGCTTCTTTTCTTCCTTAAATTTTCTTTTTGTGAACTCTGGAAAACTACATTTTCAGGATTTTCTCTCACTTCTCTTATTCCATAGTTCCTATTTTCTTTCTGTTTCTTCATCTTCCCTCCTTCCTAAATATGGTAGCATGTCTCCACACTTCACTGCACTTTGAGGTCTGTGAGCACCACAGCCAAAATACACTGTTTGAAGCTGAGAGATCCCAATGTTTTTTTCTGTTGCTAGTGTTTTCCACTAACCTTTCCTAAATGTTACTTATCATGTTCTTCTTTACTCATATATACTAATATGCTGAACTGACCCATCTCAGCTTCAGTCATCATCAGGGCCAATCACACTTATTTGCTCGTACCCCACATTCTATTCATGTGAAAGTCCTATTGTTACAGGAACACACTGCCATTTCCGTGTCATGCATTAGATTGTGTTATTTCCCTTATCTGAAGTGTCTTCTTTTCTTCTGCCAAACCAAGTCCTACCACTTATTTCAGCAGTAGTTAAAATCCTGTACCTTCCACAGCATCTTTCTCTTTTTATTTGTTGTTATTCAAGCATAGTTGTCTCCATCCCCCACCCCAGACTGCTAACCTCTACCCCAGCCATCCCCACTTCCCACCCCTGATCCCACCTCCCTTTGGTTTTGTCCATGGGTCCTTTATAGTTGTTCCTGAAAACCCTTCCACCCTTTTCCTCCAATATCCCCTCCCACCTCCCCTGTGGTTACTGTTTATTTCTAATTTCAATGTCACTTCCATAGCATCTTTCTGATGACTTGCAGATACTGAGCCGTGTTGCCATAAGCAAAGCAGTGAATCCATCTTATTCATAAATTAAACTCTAAATATAATTTGCAAGTTCATGTCAAGCAAATTAAACAGATTACTGAGCCGGTAGCTGGACTCAGTTACCTCCTCACTTACCAAGTCCTGTAATTATACATACTGTCAAGTTCCTGGGAAGACACAGGTTGTTTCGGAGATACACAAGCTATCACACACATAACACAAACCAAGAGGAAGTCTAAACTATTATTTTCTTTTATATAATAGCTTCCTATGAAACTGTATATTTGGTTAGACTCATTAATTTAATTAACTAGTCATGAAATAAACTAAGATTGGTTGAGTACTTACCGTGTGCCAGGTAGAACAATAGCAAATAGTCTACAGATACCATCCTAAAGGCATTTACCGAGTAGTAGAGGAAAAAAGATAAATAATTAGGCATCTAATGATAATTGTGTTGCAGCCTATCAAGGCCAGGCAGATCCACTCTCACTTCTTGGAGACGGAAGAAAATTAGTGGAACTGAGTGGGTGCTTGACATACCTTTATTCACGGGTGGGCAAGCCACATACGCTGCAAGCTGTGTGTCTTACTAGTGAGCAGCCCCTCCTATTTAAGTACTAAAGGGGAACAAAGCTGGACAAATGCCAGAACATAACAACATAATAACATAACATAACATAACATAACATAACATAACATAACATAACATGCAAATGTAATTCTGTGCATGCGAGCCCACTTCGTGTTATGAGAACAGTTTATGGGACCTGGTCTCAAGGCTATGAGAACACTGCTTCCCTTAAATACCCAGAAACCTGGGTGAGGAAGCCAGACTGCCTCCACTTACACTGCAATAATTAAAAAATAGGTGATATGGTATGGGCATCAACTGAAAAGGGGAGCGGGTTGGCCACAGAAAGCCTTCCAGAGGGGTCAGGTCCAAGAAGAGTCTATGTTCTCAGTATTTCCCTGAATACTGGAGACCAGACGAAGTACTGAGAAATGCACATGCATAACATAAAACTTCAAACAAAACCACTTCATATCCCAGCACAAAATTTATATAGTACTTGGTTAGAAACAATATTATTGGAACTAGTTTCCTGGCTTTAGAACACACAGCCAATCAAAAATCAAGCAAATCAGAAATGGACACTGTGTTGTTTGAGGCAGCAGTTACACTGAGATAAAATATAAAAATGTACAAAATAAATAACTGGAGCTAAAGGGGTGAGGGTTTTTTAGTAATGGAAAATAAAATCCTCACATTGCAGTAGGCCACAGGAAAATACTTTGTTCAAGATAAAGAGCAAACAAAACAGAAACAAACTCATAAATACAAAAGACAACTTGATAGTTTCCAGATAGCAGGAGGTTTGGGGTGGGGGGTGAAAAGGTGAAGGGATTAAGAAGTACAAATTGCCGGTTATAAAAAGTCCAAGGGATGTAAATTACAGCATAGTAAATAATATTCCAATAACTATGTAGAGTGACAGGTGGATACTAGACTTATTGGGGTGATCATTTCATAATTTATATAAATGTTTAATCACTATATTGCACACCTAAAACAAATATAATACTGTATGCTAACTATAATTGAAAAATTAAAAAATAATTTAAAGAGAAAATAAAACAAAAACAATAAATACACAAAATAGTTTGTTCATTAACTGATTCAGGAAAACAAAAATTACTGATTGCATGCTAGATGTGGAGGATTGTGTTAAATAAAGGAGATAAAAGGTGAAAACCACTGAAGTCAGATAATCAGATAACTTGGTGGAACCAATGTGGTAAGTGCTGTGAATAAAATATAGGCCAAGTATCCTGGGAACACAGAGGAAGTAGTGATTAATTCTGTAGGTGGGGATATATCACAAAGAAGGTAATTGGAAACTGTAAATTGAATGATTTTAGCAGAGGGAAAAAAAAGTAAAGGCCATTATAGACAGAGAGAGAGAGAGAGAGAGAGAGAGAGAGAAAGCAGAAACCAGAAAGAATAAGCATTCAGAAACATTTAAGTACATGGAATATTTGAAGAACAGCCATGTAGGCTTAAGTAGTTATCACCTCATGATGTACAGTGCTTTATAAGATACCTTAAATCCCTTGAAACAAAGCAGGGTATAACCAACAAAACAACTAGTTAAATATAAGCAAGCATACTGGTGGAGGATGCAGACTGTTGGGCAGGCTGATCTGATGCTAAGAGCTACTTAGTCACTTAGATTAAGTATCAAGGATGATTTTAGTGTCCTGAAGAGAACAATACATTAAATGTCAGGAAATCCTGATACTTGCCTGGGTAACCAATCATCCCAGTTAGCTTGGAATATGGGATTTCAGTTCTATAACTGGCGCAGGCCTGGGCGAACTAGGATGATTGGTCACTGTAGCTCTGCCATCAACTTAGTCACTTGACTCTCTAGGTCTCAGTATTGTTTTTTTTTTAACTATAATCAAAGTAATTAAAATAAATTCTCTGTAGAAATTTCTCCAGGTCTATGATAAATTATTGACAAAACTGGCATCAAATATTCCCCACTTTTAAATGAAATTTATTTTTATTGTATTTTTTTCCATTACCATTTATCCCTTTTACACCCTCTTCCATTTATCCCACATCCCTGCAATCAATCACCACACTGTTGGTCCGTGCCCATGAGTTCTCTCTCTCTCTCTTTTTTGCCTGATCCCTCCATCATTCCCTTTTGCAATGTGACTCTGTAGTTCCTCCACTTATCTATTCCCCACTCTGAATCTAGGCTGCTTCTTTGACATACTTTGACCAGTAGAATGCAACAGAAGTGATGGGGCCTATTCCGAGGCCAGACGTTAAGAAACTTTGCAAGATTTTTATTCATTCTCTTAAAACCCTGCCTATAGGCCAGTTGATAAGCCTAGTTAATCTGCTAGAAAATGACAGAATATGCAGGCCAGAGTTAAGTCAGCCCAGTTGTTCTGGACAGGTGAGATACATGTGATGAGAGATATGTAAAAAATACCCACTAAGATCAGAAAAATTTCTGACCCTACCTGCTACCTACTGTAGGCACATGTCACAACTCAGCAGAATAACTACAATGCTGTCCCCCAAACTGCTGAGTGATACTAAATAATTATCACTTGAAATCATTGAGTTTAGGGGTCATTTGTTGTGCAGAAACAGATCTAAAAAGTAATTTCTAAATTCAAGGTAAAAGGTCTGCTGACACTAATCTAATCTGAAATGGATGATATTCCAGTAAGGAGAATCACAGGGACAAGGGTTGTGAATAGGTTTCTTAAAAAAGTAAACCTAAAACACCAAGGAAGAGATAAGCACAACACAGCACAGGGCAGCAAGCTGTTGTGAATATGGGTACCCGGGTCAGAAGGGAGCTCCCTTACCCAAAAAAGTCATATTCATAGAATCCTAATATTATTCATATTTCTAAAGTATTCTGCAAGTCAGGGTGATGATCAATACAGATATTTATATATTACAAATGATCACTACTTCTTATGTCATCTTTGTATATTAAAAAAAGGAGAATATTCACTTTATGACCTCTCTGCTTGTAATAGCTATAGTTCACACTGAGATGTCCCTGGCTAGTCAGACACAAGCTTTGAAATCCCACAGTAGTGCGTCCAGGTTTAACTAATAATGCAAACAGACCAGAAAGAGAATATGGAGTCTATTTAAAGAAGACGACTTTTAGCTCATGGAGCTAACCTGTGAGCTAGCTCATCTTCATAGAATGTTAGTAATTGTGACAATGGGACAAATGAAAGATTTTTTTAAACGATCCCCAATTAAATTTCTTTTACAATCCTCAAGTCTGTCCTTTGACATGCACTCACAGTTGCAATTGACCTGCTATTGAAGAAAAATATATAAGAATAACAGAGAGAGTAATTTTACCTTTAATACGAATATGCATTCTGTCTCACTACATGAAAAATGAATAGCTGTTTTTAATAATCTATCTTGTGACAATACATGAATCTTTCAATCCCTAAAAATTTAAGTAATACTCCATTTATTATTTCTAAAGAACTTTTTTGTTCCAAGATTTCTAAATGATTTTCCAATGAATGTTAAATCTAGACATCATCTATCATTCCTATGTTCTACTCTTCATTTTGATCTCAGTAGTACCAAAATTTGATTTATCTTATCACATTATTCATTTGCCTGTCATTCAAGCTTTGTATGGTTTCTACTCCTTTCAGTCAATTGCCAGGAATAGCCTCTTTTATTCTGTTTTCTTTTCTTTTTTTTTTTAAACTAACATTCCTTTATAAAGGCATAATGACAATCTGCATCCAGAAAACCCCTCTTTTTTAATTCTAACCTCCCTTTATTCTCATGGAAAATAAACCTGATACTCATTATATAAGGTTAGTATGACATTCTAGGAAAAAAAACTGCTGGAATTTAGGAGAGGCAGGAGACAGAATTTGAACAAATCATTTTGCTTCTCTTCAGTTTTATTATCTGTAAAGTGAAGAAGCTGGAATGAATGATATCTAAGATTTCTTTCATCTTGAAGAGTATTTGCTTCCTTTATACATGGAAGGTGTAGAGGGGATTATGGTTTGTTAGAACTACACAAGTATTTCTTGCCCCAGAGTGGCTTTGGAAAAAGAATTTATATAGTATTTAATGGTTAAGAAAAATAATATACTGAGCTTTATTTTTTCCCAGTTAAAGTTTGTTGACTCCTATTCCCTTAAAGAATGTAGCTTGACATTGAAAGACAAATGAACAAGAGCAGAGACAGGGAAGGTTGGATTTCAGTGCCAAGGAAACTCAAGCAACAACTTACACCACACACAAAAATAAATTCAAGGTGGATAAAAGATTTAAATATAAGTCATGATGATAGAGGTTTAAGACTTGGGAAAATTTAACTTAAGGTAAATAGTCATAAATCTAGCAAGTAATGTGTATGTTAAGTTTTTATTTCAGTAACTACAGATAAGGCCCATCCTGGCACCTAAGATTCAGCAGTTAACCTCCTAGCTGGAGATTACCTCAGTCTGGAGACATCTGTACCAGGAAGAAGCAAGTGACCACCCTTCCCCCTTAGAGGCAACTGTTGAATTTCAAAGGCTTTCGCTGACACCTTGCTTGCCCTCCCCCAACCCCCTTATAAAAGATCTGGCTGGGAAAGAAAGAGCAAGATGGTTTGTTAGGGTATGAACCCGCCATCTTCTCGGATCATCGGCCATCTGAATAAAGCGCCTATAAAAGATTTAATCACTGTCATTGCTTATTGGATTTGGTAGTGACAGGCAGCCCGAATGCCGGTGTCTTTTCCAGTTACAATGACACCATTAAAGTCCTAGAGGAGAACATAGGCAGGAAAATCTCAGATATTTCATGCAGCAATACTTTCATTGATATGTTCCCTAAAGCAAGGGGCATAAAGGAAAGGATAAACAAATGGGACCTCATCAAAATTAAAAGCTTCTGCACAGTTAAAGAAAACAGCATTAAAATTAAAAGAGAACCAATGGTATGGGAAAACATATTTGCCAATGATACCTCAGACAAGGGTTTAATCTCCAAAATATATAAAGAACTCACATGACTCCACTCTAAGAAGACCAAGCAACCCAATTAAAAAATGGACAAAGGACTTGAATAGACACTTCTCCAAGGAGGACATACAGAGGATCCAGAGACATGAAAAGGTGCTCAATATTGCTAGCTATCAGAGAGATGCAAATTAAAACCACAATGAGATACCACTTCACACTGGTCATAATGGCCATCATAAACAAAGCAATAAACAAAGCAACAAGCAAGTGCTGGAGAAGTTGTGGAGAAAAGGGAACCCTAGTACACTGTTGGTGGGACTGCAGTCTGGTATGACCACTATGGAAAACATTATGGAATTTTCTCAGAAAACTAAAAATGGATCTGCCTTTTGACCCAGCAATTCCACTGCTAGGATCCTAGGAACACTGAAACACCAGTCTATAAGAACCTATGCACCCCAATGTTCATAGCAGCACAATTTATAATAGCCAAGTGGTGGAAGCAACCTAGGTGCCCATCAGTTAATTAATGGATCAAAAAACTATGGTACATTTACACAATGGGATTCTATGCAGCAGAAAGAAAAAAGGAGCTTCTACCCTTTGCAACATGTATGGAACTGGAGAGCATTATGCTAAGCGAAATAAGCCAGGTGGTGAAAGACAAATACCATATGATCTCACCTTTAACAGGAACCTAATCAACAAAACAAACAAACAAGCAAAATATAATCAAAGACAATGAAGTAGAGGACAGGCTGACAGTGACCAGAGGGGAGAAGGGAGGGAATTTCAGGGGAAAGGGGGAAGGGTTTGAAGGAAAAAGTATAAAGGACACATGGACAAAAACAAGGGGGGTGGTAGAAATGGGTGGGATATGGGGAAGACTGGGGGGTGGGCTGGGATGGAGGTAAAAGGCAGAAAACTATACTTGAACAACAATTAAAAAAAGAAAGAAAGAAACAGCCTCGTAGACACTGTGCTTCTCTGGTCACTATGTTTACTTTAGTGGCTTGAAGAAGCTTTCCTATCAACTGTGGGGGTTTCTTTATTTACTTTTAAGTAAGTATGGAACTTAAATGTACTTTCTTTCTTCTCTTTCCCTGTGGTTACATGACAAGAAGTAGTTACATGGAAAGTGATGTGTAGTTATTGCTCTGGGATACCAGTAAAAATTTTAGAGTAGACCAAGATGTTGATAGAAAATGACTTTCTAGGTAGATTAATATTACATGGTAAGATATACAGCTTACATTTTAGTATAGGTGAACTTGGAAGGTGGATTTAAGTCAACAGGCTAAAATAGTCCAAGAATGATGTATTAGTCAGCATTTATAGGTTTTTGTGACCAACAAGGGTTAGAAGAGAAAAATCAGTCAAGGAAGAATATTATTTCAAGCCTATGGATGTTAGAAAAATGGTGGGCATAGTGACAGACCTCCAGGTAGGAAGGAGATCAGGTTTCAAAGGATGTGTGAGACATGTCTACACATAGGCAATGTGAAGGGCCCCAAGTGAAAGGGTCCCTGCATGGAGGCATATAGCCATCGATGTGTAAATAAATGGGTGTTGAACATGAGCTGCACATTGTGCTGCACTAAACATCCTGAACCCATCATCTCTTCTAATTCTTGAAAATCTGTGAAATGGATGTGACTACCCTCTCCTTCTTGTAAATGCAGAAAACGGGGCTTGTTAAGATTAAACTTGCCTGGGGCCACACTGCAAGCAAATAGCCTAGTGACTGGACTGGCCGAAAAGTATGTGGGGCCCAGAGCAAAACAAAATCATGTGGATCTTATTGTTAAAAAAGTCATTAAAAATTTCAATTTGGTGACAATAAAGCAATTAACCAAACATGAAGTCCTTTCCAGTGTGGTGCACTGTGTACCTGCACAGGTGGATGCCCGTGGAGCCGGTTATGTCTGCCCGTGATTTACCCCACACCTACAGAGCTCACAGCTGGCACCCTGGCCTCTACGTAGTATTTTAGTTCCTGTCGAGTGGGGAGTGAAATCATTTTAACAATTATTATGACTAGACATACAGATATTGACAACAGCCCTTTGCTAAAATGTGTTTGAAACATATAACCTAAAGAAATGTTTAAATATAACACCAAAGGCAAACGTGTGGATAAAAGCTGATTGAAGTATTTTCTGTGATTTTTTTCTTCCAGGGGCTTGAGATGACATCAGAAATACAGCCTGGAAGTTTAAAATATGAAGCTTTATATATAAACCTGGTCTTAGCCTAAATTTGAGACTAAATTATTATTTTGGGGCATGGTGCTGAAAGAAATAGTATCTCATTTGTCAATCCACTTCAAACACCATTTTACACTTTAATATTCAAACAGAACCTCTTGCTTAAGACCAGCTATTTAAAATAAGACAAATTTGAAATCAACTGTCTAGAGTGAACCCATGCATGTTACAGGTATATCTGCATATGTAGCATGAGGATCAACTGTGATGTGTAAGAAGTTGCCTTTCATTATGCACATCTAGACACCAGAAAACTAAATGTGGGTTTGCACTAGATTGTTCCAAGACATTAAGAATTCTTAGTAAATAAAGAATAATTATAGTAAGAATTCTAGACACTTCCATCTAAAAGTACATTCTGGGTTATTGTCAGAGGTTCAATATAAATTAAGACACTTTGTAATTTCAGAAAGAAACACCTGATAGTATATATTTATTCTCTAAGTTGGAATTTTGCTTTTTACCTCATATCCTCTTAGTATATGAATTCTTTATGGAATACCCTTTTTCTAATAAGCAAAGTGGAGAAAGCATGCTACAATACAGATGCTTTGCTATGATGTTTAGATCACTGAAATGAAATGTTTTATATTTGTTTACATTCACTAATTTTTAAATATATTTGTTAAAAGGGATGATGAAGAGTCATCCTTCCCTCCCTCCTTCCATCCCTCCCTCTCTCTCTGATGTGGGTGTGGGGGAAGTGAATGAAATTGATACCATGTAGAAGAGAGGTGCATCGGCTCCCAAAACACATCACCTCTCCTGCCTAACACACAGGTCTTTACTGTGTGTTAAAATTTTATAAACAAAATTAAAGCCTGAAACTGAGTAAAATATTTACTCTTTAAAAGTCAAGGATAGTGAAAAAATTAACATTTAAAAATGGCACTTTAAGCCCCTGGCTAGGTAACTCAGTTGGTTAGAGCATTGTCCCAATATGCCAAAGTTGGGGTTTGGTCCCCGGTAGAGCATAGGTCAACTGATTATTCATGCGGCACATGTGAGAGGGGCAGACAGATTGGATTAAAGTCACATGCTCAGTAAGATTCCGAGGGGAGAGTGAGTAGTGATCCAGTTACGGTCAGGGGGAGAAGCAAGAGGACACACAGTGAGATGCAGAGGTGGAGAGAAAGGAAGGGTTCTGGTCAAGGCAGGAGCACTCAGGGGGTTGCCTCATGGGCACAGCTAATGAGTATTAGCTAATAGTCATAGCTAGTAAAGTTTCTGGATCTGCCTGATCCTTAACTATTCAGTTCAGTCTCTTGGAGATCTAGCTCCCCTACCTGTCTTTCATCTTTTTACCTGAGAACTTCCTGACTCTCTCATCACCAGATGTAGCCATATGATTAATTCTTTTTTTAAAGATTTATTTATTTATTTATTTATTTATTTATTTATTTATTTTAGAGAGGGAAGGGAGGGAGAAAGAGGGAGAGAGAGAAGCATCAATGTGCAGTTGCTGGGGGTCATGGACTGCAACCCAGGCATGTAACCTGACTGGGAATCGAACCTGTGACACTTTGGTTCGCAGCCCGTGCTCAATCCACTGAGCTATGCCAGCCAGGGCACCATATGATTAATTGTTATTACTTGAGAAAGCCTAAGCATGCCTGGTTTCATGTAAACAAAGGTCCTGACACGCATTATAAATAAACTGCATAATTGGAGTTAACTGGAACAAATCAGGAGTGTGAAACTGTTCAGTTCACTCTTTTGGAGGGGAAGTGCTAATCCTGAACTGCTGTTTCTTTTTTTTAAGCTTGTAATGACTTTTTAAAAAATATATATTTTATTGATTATGCTATTACAGTTGTCCCATTTTTCCCCCTTCACTCCCCTCCACCCTGCACACCCTCTCCCACCCACATTCCCCTCTTTAGTTCATATCTATGTGTCATACTTATAAGTTCTTTACCTTCTACATTTCCCATACTATTCTTACCCTCCACCTGTCTATTTTCTACCCTCCATTTATGCTACTTATTCTTTGTACCTTTTTCCCCTCTCTCCTCCTCCCACTTCCCTGTTGCTAACCCTCTACTTGATCTCCATTTCTGTGGTTCTGTTCCTGTTCTAGTTGTTTGCTTAGCTTGCTTTTGGTTTTTTTTTTAGGTGTAGTTGTTAATAATTGTGAGTTTGCTGTCATTTTACTGTACATGTTTTTTATCTTCTTTTTCTTAGATAAGTCCCTTTAACATTTCATAAAATAAAAGCTTGGTGATGATGAACTCCTTTAACTTGACCTTATCTGAGAAGCACTTTATCTGCCCTTCCATTCTAAATGAAAGCTTTGCTGGATAGAGCAATCTGGGATGTAGGTCCTTGCCTTTCATGACTTGGAACACTTCTTTGCAGCCCCTCCTCGCCTGCAAGGTCTCTTTTGAGAAATCAGCTGACAGTCTGATGGGAACTCCTTTGTAGGTAACTGTCTCCTTATCTCTTGCTGCTTCTAGGATTCTCTCCTTCATTTTTATCTTGGCTAATGTAATTATGATGTGCCTTGGAGTGTGTTTACTTGGATCCAACTTCTTTGGGACTCTTTGAGCTTCCTGGACTTCCTGGAAGTCCATTTCCTTTGCCAGATTGGAGAAGTTCTCCTTTATTATTTGTTCAAATAACTTTTCTACTTGTTGCTCTTCCTTTTCTCCTTCTGGTACCCCTATTATTCAGATGTTGGAACATTTCAAGATGTGCTGGAGGTTCCTAAGCCTCTCCTCATGTGTTTTTTGAATTCTTATTTCTTCATTCTTTTCTGTTCAGTTGTTTCTTTCTTCCTGCTGGTCCACTCCATTGATTTGAATCCCATTTTCCTTCCCATTACTATTGGTCCCCTGTATATTTTCCTTTATTTCGCTTAGCATAGCCTTCATTTTTTCATTTAATTTGTGACCAAATTCAAGCAATTCTGTTAGCGTCCTGATCACCAGTGCTTTGAACTGTGCATCTGATAGGTTGGCTATCTCTTCGTCACTTAGTTATATTTTTTCTGGAGCTTTGATCTGTTCTTTCATTTGGGCATTTTTTTTGTCTTGACCCACCTGCTATTAGTGACGGGTGGAGCCTTAGGTGTTCACCAGGGCGGGGCAATCCAGTCACTGGGTTGTGATGCTGTTTGTGGGGGAGGGGTCCAAGAGAGAACAATGGCACTTGCCCCAGCCTCTGCTGGATTTCAGTCACCTCTGCCACTTCCCCCTACTTCCCCCAAGCAAACTGGGCCTTTCTGGTGCTGATTCCCATGTGGGTAGGTTTGTGCACATTCTAGGACCCTGTGAGCCTCTCCAATGAACTCTCCTGTGAGACTGGGAGTCTCTCCTGACAACTCAACCCCACAGGTGTTTTCAATCGGTTTTTTGAGGCTTTATTTCTCTGTGCTGGGACCCTGGGTTGCGAGGCCTGTCTCAGCCCCCAGTTTCATCTGGTTTATCTGTGAGTGAATGTGGGACTATCTGGTTCTGCAAGCCACCTTGTGCATCAAGCCCCTCCACAATCTGCTGCCTCATTGGGTCCACCCGCTGCCGCCTTGCACCATTGCTTGCGTGCCGGGGGTCCACCCACCACTTTTTTTTTTGCTGTGACCTCTCTCTGCCCAGCTGCCTGACTCTGCCCCTCCTACCAGTCTGGATGAAGATGTCTACTTTAACTCCTTGGTTGTTGGACTTCCATACAGTTCAATTTCCTGTCAGTACTGGTTGTTATTTTGTTTCTAAATTTTTGTTGTCCTTATTTTGGTTGTGTGAGGAGGCACAGTCTGTGTACCTATGCCTCCATCTTGGCCAGAAGTTGTAAAGACCTTTTTTAAAAGTAATTGAACAGCTGTTTCTTAAACCTGCCTAAGTATCTCCTGTGTACTAATAAAAATTTCAAATCATGGGGACCCACTTTAGTTGTGCTGTATCAGAATTTCCAGAGAAAATCAACTGTTTATCTGTATTCCCAATTAGATCCATGTATAATTGTTATAGCCACACCAGTTTTGAAAAAATTGTTGAGCCATGATCAAGGAGTTCATGAGTGTGCCCCAACTCAAGTTATAGGTGTAGAGACATAGAAAGGGTTAAAAAACCTAGACTTGTTTTATTATCTCTACTTTCATAAAAGGCATCAATTAAAGAAAGATGTGCTCTTAAAAACCTGCATCTTCCAGAGGTGATCAACAACCCAAGCTACCACCCGGGAAGCACCTGGGGGAAAGGCAGGGCTGACAGCAGCTCTGCCGGGTCTATGAGGATTAAGCCAGGGGAGGAATGAGCCATCTCTGTTGTCCTGTGAATCACCATGGGCTCCAGGTAAACCCTGCCATTCTGTAAAACGTGTGGCTGATAAAAGACTCAACTCAAAGATGGTCACTGGGGGAGAATGAGTCAGATACTGCCTGTCACTGCTGTAGAGGCCCGTATGCATATAAATGACCTGTAAAATGATGCAGGAGGCTGGAACTTTGCTTTTCCTTCAAATATAATTGTGTACCCTAAAAATTCTGCATAATATAAGAAGCCAAGGTTAGTAGGGGTCCTGAGAAACCCAGCAATGATGACATTTACAGCCTATCCATTAAGGAACACCTTTCCTTTGTCTCATTTTAAGTAACAGATCCCTTAACCAACTCAAAAGAAAGGGGGTCAGAAATCACTGCATTAAAACCTGATGCACAGGTGAATGCATACATACTAGCTCCTAGGTCTGCTCTTCCCAGCCTATACATGCACACACACAGAGAAGGATCCCATCAAATTTTAAGCACTGAACTCGGTATGGGGGAAGAACACAGTTCTATTCCACACACATGATTTATATAGATATAACAACGCTAATGTGGTATGCCACCTTCTAAATTTTTAAAACTATTTTATAATAGTGTTTAAAACTAGATAGGGACAGTTTGGAGAGCAAAGCTATATCAAAGGGTTTAGTTAAAATGATTTACTTGTGGGTTTTAAATAGCATTAAGTGGTTTGTGAAAAGTGTTCTGATTTGCGCTTAATATGGATGGTGCTTAAAAGTCTGGGCACCGGAAAGGTACACCACTAGAGACACATTCAGCAGGAAAATGCAGGCCTTAAATACAGCTGGGTGTTTGCTTCCAAGACTGCTTTTTGAATATTAGCATTTAAACCACCCACAGAGGCTTTGCAGATGCTTCACTGGGTAAATGAGGTAGAGATGAGAAAGCTCACACCTCACAGCTGCAACTTTTAATTTAGCGATAGTCCTGAAAACTAGGTTGACCAGAGAATCAGATTTTAAACTCACATAAAAGAAAGTATCTTGGAAATCCAACACTACTTGCTTAATTTTCTTAATAGACAAAGGGACCTGACCCTACTTCTGCTTACAGGTTTCTGATTCCATTCCATGCTGTTTTAATTTAACCATATAGGAGAGAAGCCTCAGATCTTTACGTGAATAATATGAGACTAGTCATAACACTATCCCTTTCTTTATTAGAACATCTTTCTTTAAAGAAATTCAGAGTGGTATGTGATGCTCTTTTCTCTAATCCTCACAATATCCTTAATAATTTAGCTTGAACTGTTATCTTCACTCACATTTAGGAGGCTGTCATGGAGACATAAAAGGTAGGAGTTGCAGAGGATTTGGGCACCTGTGTAGTTCCAACAGCTTTATTTAAAAGTATTTATTAGTTTCTACTATGTACAGAGCAACATCCAGACTCCAGGGTCACTGAATAAGGGACAAACAAGGCTCCTGCCTCCCAGAGATTCTATTCCAGGGAAAGAAACAGATAACAAATGAGTGAATAAAAATAAACACTCAAGAGTGTGCTAAGTGACTGAAATACTGGTTTTATTACAAATAGTAAAGAGTGCCTTTGAGAAGGTGTCATTCAAGACTGAGATACCTACTGACAGGAGACAATAGTGCTATGTCTAGGGCAACAGGGGTTCAAGCTGAGGAGCTGGGAGGGGCCTGGCCCTGAGGCAGGAATCAGCCTAGTAAGGTCACAGAACAGGAAGAAAGATTGAAGGCAGAGCTGAACCTTTATGAAGCAGGGGAGTGATGAGACAAGGGAAAAAACGAAGTAGCAGGCAGTTCATACAGGATCTTGGGTGTGATGTGGAGTTCACCTCTAAATAGAGGAGGAAGCCATTGGAAAGTTTCCATAAGTAAACTGAAGTAATTCGAGTTATGTTTTAAATGAAAACTCTGGTTGCTGAATAGAGAATACTACACAGGGATAAGGGTAGATAAAAGAAACCAATTCAGAGGCTCTGAGAAAGGATAGGCTAAACAATGTAGTATGGATTATGTGGGTAGCTGGGGAAATAACACTACTTTCAGTAGTTCAAAAGATTTTATTTCTGTGGAAAAGAGTAGATTGTGCACATAATAGATGAATATAAATAAACGAAGGACAAACTAAATGAATCAGATTTTACCTCTCTTTTTAAAGATGAGATTCAAAGATAAAATGTGACGATCCACACTCTTGCAGAGGTTGATAACACACCTGGCCTGCTTAATGCTCTCTGATGGTACCAATAAGTGAGGTGGATGACTGCTAATTACCGAGCATCTGCCACGTGCTACACACTGACACTGCTTAAGGCAATACACAAAGTTTTAGCCTCTTACAAAAATCTTTAAAGTTAGTTATCACTGGCCTCACCTTACAAATGGAAAAAACATGGTGTAGAAAGATAGTTAGGCAAGCTCAGTGTGTCAGAGACACCATTTCTTTATTAAGTGTTTAAGAGCCTTAACTGGGGCTGGATTTAGTAGGCGTGAAGCTTGCCATAACCCCTTACTAACTGTGTGACTGTGGTCAAATTATTTCACACTTCCACATTCGATTTCTTTGTCTGTAAAATGTGCATGACTGAAAACCAATTTTGTGGGATTGAATGAGCTGGTATGTGTAATGCTTTAAGACATTCTTGGTCTGATGTAAACCCATAATAAATGGTATTGATTATTATTATTGTTCAAATACACAGCTAGTAAATGATGATATTCACTTCTACTTAGTGTTTTTAATTGTCAATGATTACATTAAGTAATACCTATAATATAAAATACCTATAACCAAATATCTTACAAATAAAGAAGTAATCTTTCAAGTTTATTTACTTACTGATAACTATGTGAAATGGGGGGCCAAATAGTTCCAAATACTATATCAACTCTTTCTTAGTTTTCTTAGAAGTGAACTTTAAAGTTCATGTCAACCAGTATTTTATAATAGATGTTAAAAGCTTCAAAATATGCAAAAGTCAAATAATTTATTCCATTGGAGGGATCAGTAGTATAGAAACAGATAAGCCATAAATATTCTACATATTTTTCTAGAAAAGCACAAACAGTCCCATAATCAGATCTATACTCATATTCTCACACTCTCTACTCATATTTCATATCTAGTCCTCTGTGCACACACATGCACACCTCACAACACTTTGAAAACACCTTTCAAAGAAGTAACATCCTTGAAATATAAAGTAATACAGCTTGGCACACAATGGTTTTTATTAAATAGTATTCATCATTGTTATTCATCATCTCAGTCTGGTGACTCTGCCAGTGCACACAGTGAGTTAGTACAAAGAAGTTTTTGTGTTGCTATGAAAAATTCCAAAGCCCAAGCCCCTTGACTCTGTAATTCCTTTGCATGGAATTTTAAAAAGTTTCCTTCAAAAGCCCTCAAGAACATGACATTTAAATGCTTCTCTGGCATCAGAAAAGGGAATTGAACGAGCAGCTTGTAGGATACTGGGCCGTAGGTACAATATAAAGGGGTGGGCACAAGTAGGTTTATAGTTGTGAGTACACAAAGCAGTTTACTCTTGTATTATTGTTATTAGTTATTGTCTTATTTGTATTACAACTGTAAACCTACCTCTGTCACCTCTGTAGTCTGGGAGACTTTATTCATGGATAAATTGAACTGTATGTTTTAACTAAATATAGATTTTATTTATCACTTTTTATTGTTATTTTACTATAGGTGTCCCAATTCTTCCCCCTTTGCCTTCTTCTGCCCATCCCATCCCTCTCTCCCACAGTCAATTCCCACACTGTTGTCCATGTCTGTGGGTCATTCATATATGTTCTTGGACTAGTCACTTCCTCTTCTTTCCACCATTATCCCTTGCCCCCTTTCCTCTGGCTGCTGTCTCTCTGTTCCACGATTTTAGAACATTACTAATCACAGAAGCATGCAATTTGTCCCTCCCTGAACAATCCCAAGGCCTCCCATTTGAGAGAGAGTATGCGGCAACATAGTTGCAACTGATAAAAGCTACAGGAACTGTCAGTGCCGAAGACCCTGCCAAATTTATGGCTTAAAAAGACAGAGACCAGCTCCATCCAACAGGGTGACTAATTTCACTTAATGGTAACCCCTAGCCTCATTATATGCTCATTGTAATATATTAACATTCTAAACAACACACCCCATCCAACATAATTAGAAATAGGAAGCCCATATAAGGACACAATATGCAGGGTATGCAGCATCTTTTTTTAAGATTGTTTTCTATTTACAAATAGTTTGTTTAAAATTTTAATATTAAAAATAGAGTGATTGATTTGTATTTTTACTTTTCATACTATTCTTGTTAGTTAGTAAAGCTATTTCCTTTCTTTTTGATACTATGAAATATGTTTATAAGCCCTGGCTTGTATGGCTCAGTGAATTGAGTGCCGGCCTGTGAACCAAAGGGTTGCTGGTTTGGTTCCCAGTCAAGGCACATGCCTGGGTTGTGGGCCAGGTCAGATCCCCAGTAGGGGGTATTTGAGAGGCAACCATACAGTGATATAGCTCTTCCTCTGTTTTTTTTTCCCTTCCCCTCTCTCTAAATATAAATAAATAAAACATTTTTTTTTAAAAAAGAAGTAGCTTTGTAAGATTAAAATGGGAACTTCATTTTTCTTCATTTGTTTGGTAGAACTTTCCAGTTTTTTTTCTTCATTTGTTTGGTAGAACTTTCCAGTAAAATAATCTAGGCTTGGAGTTTTATGTGTGTATATGTGAAGGTTTTTAACTATTAATGTAATAGTGGACTATTTGAAATTTCCAATTCTTCCTGAGTTACTTTAGAAAATTATGGTTTTATTTATCTATTTTATATTAGTATTCAACTTTGAATTAGTATTCAAAGTTGACATTCAGTTATTCTCCATTTGCTGTTATTACTTTCAATTTGTCTGTAGAATCTGTGCTTGTATTTCCATTTTTCCTCTTAATATTTTTGATGTTTTCTTGCATGTTCTTGATCATTAGAGATGTGCCATTTTTCTTAGCTTTTTGAAAGGAGAGTTAGAAATCGGATTTATCAACCCTCCAACTATGTTTAATATTTGTTTCTAATTTAATTGTTTTGCTTTTGCTGTGTTCTTGGTTCCTTTATTTGTTTGGTTTCATATCTTTTTCCTGACTTAAAATAGATGTTCAGCTTTTATTTTCTGCTTTCTTCTTTTCTAATATAAATATTTAAAGCTATAATTTTTTTTTCTCTAAGTCCTGAAATACAAGGGAAATGTGTTACATTCTCCTAATGTGATAGTATATTTACTTATCTTTTTCTTACAGAAGTGTTATTGTTCCTTTGCATATTTTAAGACAATGCTTGCTGATCAATTTAAGCTTTTATGATATAGTGACCATCTTTTTTATAGACTTTTTTCTGATATTGCTAGTTATCATTGGGAGGTGTTAATATTTAATTGATAAACCCTTTCTTACTCTTTAATTTGTAATTTTCCTATTTCCTTATGTTATAAACATCTCTCTTGTAAACACGTAATTGCTAGGCTTTTATTTTGGTTCATTATTTATAGCAATTTCTAATGTTTGGGGTTTATTTTTATTAAATTATTTCATACTTTCTATTTGTACCTCATTTGATATATAACATGTACAATTTTTTCTCTATTTTTTAATCTGTTATTTTTTCATTACTTATACTCCCTTAACTAGTTTGGAAACAGCACACTTAATTAGTACTAGATATTTAAACAGACTTAAGTTTAGCAAATTCTAACATTAATATACTCACTTATTTCCAAATAATTCAAACATCTTAAAACAGCTGTCCCCAGCCTTTTTGGCACCAGGGACAGGTTTCATGGAAGACGATTTTTCCACAGACTGCGGTGGGGGCACTGCTCTATATAGCCTGCCACCAGCTAAAGCTTAATTGTCACTTGCCATTCACTGATAGGGTTTTGATAAGACTCTGCAAGCAATAGATTTATTATCTCTGTACAGTCAAACCTCTCTACTAGCACTCCCCAGCACTAGCATCAGCCTCAGCAGCACTTGAGATAATCAGGCATTAGCGTCTCATAAAGAGCTGCAATCGAGATCACTGACATGCATAATTCATAGTAGGGTATGTGCTCCTATGAGCATCTAATGCTACCGCCGATCCGACAGAATGCAGAGCTCACTTGGTAGTGCCAGTGATGGCGAGTGGCTGTACACACAGATGAAGCTTCCCTTGCTCACCAGGCTGCTGACCTCCTGCTGTGTGGCCCAGGTTCCTAATAGGCATGGGCCTGTGGGTTTGGTACCCCTGTCTTAGAACACTTTAAATACCCTTCCCATTGTTTCAAGTTTTTAGATTTTTTTCCAGTTTTGTAAGACAAAGGAGCTTTATTGTTTTATATGACAACTTTAATTTACTTGTACATACATATTGATACTTTAATTGCTTTTCAATCTTTGTGGTACCTCAAGGGCCTGGGTTCGCTTCCTGTTAAGAACTACCTTAACTAAATTCTTACATTCAACTATTCAGACCACCCAGGTAGTATCAATTAAGGTTGCTGCCCTATAGTTAACAATATCTAAGTAAAAGATTTCTCCTCTCCGTTCAGAACAAAGACATGAGACAAGTAAGTTTCCTCATGGTTTCTTAGTGGATTGATTTATAGCTAGTTCACTTTTATATTTCATAGGTAGCCATTCTTGGGCTAGGTCTTATAGGAGCCAGGTTCTGCGTTTTGTTTGCCTCCTAAGCCCAACAACATAGAAAAGCTAACACTGTCAGTAAATGCCCTTGAGGTGAAAGCCAGCCTCCATGCACAGACTTTCACTGACAGAGTAAGCTCAGAGGCTGCCTATAGTATAGCATTTCCTCCTGACTTTCTTGCCAGCTCATTGATAAAACAAGGGCATTTAAATAATATTTATTTATATGTTTTATATTTAAATCATCAGTTGAATTTTTTCTCTTTGGAAAATTGGAGCAATATTTAGTGTGTGTTTTTCTGTAAAAGAATTATAAAATAAAAGTAGATACCCTCTAAATAGATGTGAATTGATCCTTTGAAGACTACCGTTTGGCTACTAAATTAAACATAAAATCAATTTGTCTTTCTAAGTCCTCCTCAATTTGTCCTCAGATATTCAGTCTCTCCAGCTTATTTTCATTTCTATACCCAATATATACCATAGCCAAATAATAGTATTTACTTTTTACAAAAGTGTCCTGGATTCATGAGTATGCTTTTAGGAATTCTGAATTCACCTTGTAAAATACATTCTATCTCTAGGTGTCAAAATCTTATTCAAGAACCATTTCAAATTGCTGTTCATACAAGGAGTTTTCCCCTTTCTTTCATCTGTTTTTTTTTCATTTACTTAACTCTCAAAATTTTTATACAGTGTAATAAACCAAGAAATCTTTGAGATGCAAAGAGAACTGAACTCTCTGTCTGGCTCTAACTTGCTATGTGTGTGAGCTTAGGCATTCTCTCTGTGACCCAATTATTTTATTTAAAAAGAGGATGATTATATATTCCTTATCATACTACATTATTTTGAGGAGTAAAATATTCATTATAAAATAGCTAGTGTTGAATAAAGGGTAGTTATTATTACTGCTACCTTAAATATCCTGTTAATAATAGCTCCATAATATCTATTAACTTTCCTGTGTGAATAATCCTATTTTATTATTACCTTAAAAATCCTGTGTTGTAGCTATGTGTGTATTAGTCATATTGCCCATTAGACAGTACCTCCTTGGGGGATGGAATTCTTATTTTTTTATCTTGTTATAAACTGATAAAGTGTCTTACCCACATTATATATGGAATAAAGTTTTGATTTTGCTGAGATTACTTTAAGTGAAAAGAACACTAGGGAAAGAAAGAGTGGAACTACTATTTACAATTAGAAAGAGAGAAAATAAAAAATAAATTGGAACCCTGAAACCTCCAGATACAGCTAACTAAAATAGTGGTCAACTTAAAATGTACTTATCTATCATTTATTAATCTGTCTATCTAGTGTTTCATAAAGAACTCTGTTATTCGAGCAAAGAGAAACAAACATGCTGATGATAAAGTCTGTTAGGTTATCTTTAGGGGAAATGATTTGCAGGTTGTTCTTCATTGTTGTCAAAGTTATCATTCTGTCTATGCCCTAATTTGTAACCAGCCATCTAATTCCCATTATGAAGAAACTACAGTTAAGTTAGGTTGTGATTTATGCAAAAACTAAAAAGGGGCATCTATGCAACTTTCCATTGTAAAATACTTTTTTCTAAACATCCTCAGAATCTTCCTTTTCACTATTTTACATTCACTGAAGAGTCACTTGGGGAGGTAGTAGGATCAGTCAGTAGCATGTACTTAGATGCTTGAATTCCTCAGTATTTTGGATGTTGTTTGTATTAAGGACAAACTAAGCTGAAAGTTGTAGTCTGGGGGGCTTTTGGAAAAGAAAAGCCTTTAAGGGCTTAATGGCTTGTTCAAGTCGTGCTATGTGAAGAGTAAAACCAGGCAACTTGTGCAGCAATTTATAGTAACTGGGGTAAATGAACCGTAGTTAGAAGTAGAATTTATGAACTGTTTGCTAAGCTGATAATTAGCTAGAGATGTAAAGCTGCAAACTGGAAGTGTTCATAGCACAACAGAGCCAGAATTATTTTGCTGTCATTTACAGCTTAAAGTAACGGACTTCTTTGGTGTTATCTCCCCTGGGAGTTGAGACCTGTTTTGTTAAATTTACCAATTAAGTAAAAAAGCAGAAACAAGAGACAAACTGGTGGTGAGATCAGGACAAAAAAACATTTGAAGAACTTTGAAGAGGAAACTTTAGATATTTCTCTGACCTTATATTTGGAAAATAATAGAAACAAATAATTTGATTATTTACATGAATATCTTCTGTGTTTAAATGGATGTTATTAATTTGAAAATTTGTCATTGCTGTTATATTACCTAAACATTCCATTGGAAATAAATCACTGGAAATTGTGAAAATTAAAGTTTTTTTCATTCCCATATAACTATTTGGCACGGTACGAGCATGTTGTTACTCAATAAATTTGAATTATTTTGCATTATTCATGATCTGAGAGAGACCAAGTTTAAAAATCATCGAATACTCCTCAAAGTGTATAGACCTATAATAGGAAACTATGAAAGCACAGGCCAGAAGCATCACAATAATACTTCTTTGGAATTATTTTGTCTGTAACATCTGTTGATCAATGTGTCACTGAAAACAATTAAGTATTTCTTATATTTGGATGTCATCAATACTGACATGGTCTTTGTCACCATAGAGTAAGATGAAGAAATACAAAAATAAGGGCAAGATTAAATTTTGGCCACTGTGTCACTTAGTTTTCAGTTTGGACCTAGGATTTTTTGTTGAAAGGAAAATTAGATTCAAATTAAATTCTTTATTTCTGATCATATTTGAGGGGTATGTATGTGTGTGCACATGCATGTGTGTGTGTGAGAGAGAAAACCGCCTGTGAAGCTGATCATGCAGCTTTAGTGTGTAGACTGGGAAGCTGAATCACTTTCAGAAAGATCATAGGCCCTAAGGAGGAATTCCATCACCATTCTCCATGTAGACTGAAATGCAGCATCATTGGTAAACACTTTTGAGTGTTGAGATTAACATAGAATCATTGACTACCACCAGACTTGGTTTTTTAAAGCTCAGCTTTGTGATGGATGACCTTGAACAAGTCACTTAATCCCTTGGAGTTTACATTTTAAAATTTGTAAATCAGAGATGACAGTATCTAAATCAAAAAGTTGAGTTGGCACATACTGTGAACTAAATTGAAACTGATAAGTTGACTTAAATCATTCAAGTGACTTCTTACTAAATAGAGCTTCTTGATAATTGTATATGCTTGACCATTTCCAGTGGTGAGAAAGCATGATGAGAGAATCCATTCATTTGAGTTAGTATTTCAGATGTCACCGAGGTCAAGCAGCATGCTACAGGAAGTGGAGGAGAGAAAGAGGGATGCAGAAAAAATGAACATATTTGGGGAAATTGTGACTGTCCAGTGTAGTTTGAAGTTAGCATACTCATACTTTGGTAGGTTTTACAAGTGGGGGAGGGCAAGATATTTGTTGATTCCTATCCTCTAGTCATTATAAGTAGGTAGAGGTAAATTGATTCCTGGAAAATTTGAAGTGACTTGTATTTTTTTTTTTGCTAGAAGCAAATTATATAATTTATAGAAACTGTGGATTTCACTATTCTCCTCTATATTACTATTTATTGACATTATAAATCTTGAGATTGATGTCTTTTCTCATCTCATTGCTGGGTTAAAAATCTGAAAACTTATTTTGGATTAAGGGTGAAGGAGGGAGAGTAATCTTGTTACCCTAAAGAGTGGCTTCCACGTCATACAGAAATTCAAGCCAACCTTTATAATAAGGCTCTATTTCTGACTTTGGTAGGTGTGGCCATAAAGTAGAGGTTAGTGGAAGATTCCTCCTACTGGCTTCTTCAGTTAGATGTACTTTACAGGTCTAGGCTTAAACAAACCATTGACAATTTCTTAATTGAGCCTATTTTTACTTGAAGGGGCGATTTCTCCTAAAGGCCAAGTATTTGTTTAGCTATGTTCATTAATGTATGCTGCTGCTATGACTTTGCTTTTTCTTCCTGTTGTGTTTTTAGAAGCATTTTTATAGGGAAGTTGGTGAAGGTTAATCAGGCAGAGCCTTGTACAGTTAATTTTCACTGAAACCAGCAAGTCGGCATCCTAACGCCACCATGACAAATGTAAGCACTTCCTCATGTCTTTAAGCAGGGGGACCTGTGGAGCAGCAAACCACCACCCCACAGTGATAACATGTCCGATATTGTAAGCAGTTCATAAGTATTAAATCTTTTGTAGTCAGCTATCATAATAACTAATGTCATTTTGATCACTTTACTTCGTTTGAAAGCAAGGATTTTAATTTACAAAGGAAGTCAACAGATATATGAATGCTCATTTTCCCTCATTATACAATTTTATAGATACTGAAAAAAACAAGATACCTAGGGTCTGCATTGTTTTATGTTCTTAATATGTAAAAGACATTGTCACAGAGGAAGCAACAAAACAGCTTGTTCATTAGCAAGCACAGCATGTAGGTGGAAACAAAGGGACAGAAACAAGACCCTAATTATACCCATGAATTCCTCCTCTTCCTTGGAAAAAGAAAGAAGACCTGGTTTTCCTCTCAGTAACAGTGTCCTTTAGGGCTTACACTAAGAATATATATTTTTCCATACGTCTGTGAGTCAGTATGTGAGCCTGATCATTGTTGCCTAATGAACACAACATGAATTCCCACTAGCAGTCAACTAATGGGTACTTGAAGTGCAATTTTCTACGCGTGTTAAATGAGTAAGTAGAAAACTTTGCTGTTCTGAAGCTCCTTTGGTGAGCAGGGAACTATTGCAAGGGATTCTGGACAAGTCTTTGCTTAGATTACAGTCCCATAAAGGGAAAATTATGCTATAATACTGTGCTCCCCCATAGGATAATTTTTTTTGGATGCAGGATTTCTTTAGCACCCATTTGATTATAGACTGTTATCTCTGTAACTGGTCTCCTCCTCTGCCTAGAAATGAAAATTGGCACTTTAGCTAGTTTGACACTTCAATAATTGTGAATAATTTTTAAACATACCTGTCATATTCTATGGGGCTCAATAACAGTATATATATGTACAGATGGAAAAAAAATAAACTCAGCCTTTACCAAAAACTATGTGCTTTTCATTTTAGCCAAGATTGTCTTTGTCCACTTTGTCTTTGTACAGGAAATTGTACATGAAATAATGAAGGCTTAATATTTGTGCACTGCTGGAGTGCTTCTGGGTGATTATATTTTAACAAAAGTTAATGGCCAAGTAATGGAAATAATGAGCTGAAGTGAAAATCCAATATGAGTTTGATGAGCAGAACAGTCTCAATGAAAGTATACTAGAGAAGAAATTCCCCATAGAACATTTCACGTCTTAGTACTCTTGGAGCATATTAGTTTTAGTATTAAAATGGGCATGATTGATAAAGGAACCTAAATGGATATGTGCTGGTGATCTTTAAAAGTGATGGGGCAAAACCTGGAGATTCCTTAAAAGAAAAAGAGTTAAAAAAGTCTTTAAAAGGCTTTTTCTCTATTTCTATTAACTCCTTCAGTATATTTACCTATTTGTGCATTGCTTACAATGCTAATCTAGAACAAATAAATATTCAGCCTGCTAGTACAGACACTGTCTCAAAGACACTGAACTAGGGGTAGGTAAGGCTGGTGAGAATGGCCATGCCAGCAATAGGAGTGGTAAAAATTTCCAGAACTATTGGTAAAAATTGATGACAATATTCAACGATTCGAATGTCCAAAGGGTACCATCATCGCCACGACCACCACTCTCAGCAGCAGCAACAGCAGCAGCAGCAGCAGCAGCAGCATTATCACACAAGTAACATCACTGGATGCTTATTAAATGCCACACACTTGCCAATGTATTTTATATACAAAGTTTCATTCAATTCTGACACCCTGTGAGGTTCCTCTTTTGGAAACCAATTTTACAAATAAGGAAATAAATAAAGTATCATATTTTACCATGTATAATGCACACTCACGTTTTTGTCTGTAGGATAAACAGGACAGCCAGTCCTGGTATACACTGGATTATACTGTTACCCACAGTAAAAGTGCTTTTCAAATTATAAATGCCATACATTTTAATCAGTCATCATCATTAATATGATGTACTATTGGAACACCAGTTCATATTGAAAATTCTGTTGTATAAACAACTCATTCTATGGTATAAATAGCAAGCAACTACAAATAATTCACAAGCTCTAATATAATGTACTTCTTACATACTTTAATGTATCATTTATCATTGAAATAAATGAAATATTTTATACTATATAAGCAGGCAACTTATTTGCTAATCAATTTTTTTCTGAAGTCATATTATGCTCTAGTTATTACCAAATTTTAAACTTTAGGATAATGATTTATTTCTTTAGTGAAACAGATATACATACACAAAAAGCTGAGTATTGAAAATCACCCCCAAACAAACAAAAAAACTTTGAAAGATTAAACCAAAATTTGGCAGAAAAAGATAAGCCATGAGTTACTTGGCATTCTGTTGATAAAACAAATGATTTAATATTAACCTTCAATTGTTACAACTTTGCATTTACAGTTTAGAGTTAAATTGTAATTAACTCTAGATTCAAATTCATTTTTTGAGTTTCTAGTATATTTTCAGGCGATTAGATAATATTTTCTTGCAATTAAAACATTTCATTATGTTTTATGCCATTGTTCCTAATATGACTTTGCTTTGAAATGCTGCATTTCTCACATTTAAATGTTTTCCTTATAATACATTGTTACTTTTAACTTCTTTCCAAATATAATACTAATTTTTACTTGCCCATATAGGAAACTGCCATTTTCTGTTTTAATCTTTAATTTTGGAATGAACTCCCAAAAAACTATGAAAATTGTGAAAGATGGACAAGGCTAATTCATGTAAGTTTTTTTCTAGTTTCTTTAGATTGGATGAATGAGGAACTTATTTACTGTAGCTCACATAAATGGTAAATATACTTATCTTACAATAAATCATGATTTAAATCTGTAGCCTTAATGTGAAAAATATATGCAAACCTTTTTCTTTTTCTTATTGATGTTCAAGTACAGTTGTCACCATTTCCCCCCCACCACTGCCCCCACCACAATCCCCACCTCCCATCCCCCATCCCCCTTTGGCTTTGTCCATGTACATGCAAAGTTTTCAAAACTTTAATAGTTTTCTAACATTTCCATTTCTACTTAAATTACATTTACAACTTTTATGAAATGGTTGGTGGGCTATATATTAGAGAGAAGTGAGCTAAAATTTCTATAAGAATACAAGTTGCCACACTTGTTGAGATCCTACTATAAAGAATTCATGATATATACATTTGAACTTTTAATTTTCAGGTTTCCATTCATAGTTTTAGAATGTGCAGTTTTTCAAACATCCATGTACATCTTCAAACTGTGTGTTATGAAAACCATTCTATTGTTATTTATATCTTAGCCCCTTAACACTTGACTATTGATGTTTTTTTATATCCAATTAAATTGTATTCTTCCTAAAACCTGGGATTCTCCATTATGATAATAAATCATACAGTAGTAAAAACTGTATTTTGCTACTGTTACTGTTGATTTTAAGTATAAAAATGCACTTTACCTCTGGACTTATTAAATTAAACCCCTTCACAAACCTCAACATGTAGAAGTGGACAAATTCTATGCAAATGTGGCCACATCATGATTTTACTTACATAAATAAAAACACAAATATGTCACATTTCAGATTCCTCACTGATTAGCACTTTGACCAGAAGTATTGACATCTGGAAAAACTGAGTGACCAGAGTTTGAGGCAAGCGTATTTGTCTCACTAACCCAAGGGGTCACCAGTGAGGAGAAAATGGAACAAGAAAACTGGAAAATTCACAGCTTTGTTTTCGACTTCTGGAAAATAAAAAAAAATGTTTATTATGCTCATATTTGCTGTAATAGAAAAGTTTTGTCCCCTTTCAATACATTTGCTTTGACAAAAGAGATACCACCTAATTCTTTAAACTCACAATGAGATGTCTATGAAGAATTGATGAGGACCTTTCTATGATGAGCTGAGATAAATAGGATAAGGCTCATGTGACATCCACGAACAAACATCTCAAATGGAATAGCTTGCACTGATATGGCCTGTGTGTCAGAGTGTGTGCGTATGTATATAAATTTCAATACATTCAGAAAAAATGATAACCAAGCAACATAAATTGTTTCTACAACACACAATGTTTTTCTGCCTTTTTAATAAGGTTTGTGCTAATTTTTTGGTTTTCTTATGAGCAGCAATCCAAAAAAATTTAATTCATTCATATGCAATTCAACCATATGCAACACTGATCTTGCACACTGTGATTTTGTCCACTGCCAAGCCCTTTGCCCGAAACAAAAAGATAAATTCTCTTTCAAAATAAGATGCCAAATATGACCCATGTCAGTCCCTGGTGATAAGCAGCATAGATCCTTGGGCCTGAATTAAATCCAATTATTCCTCAAATTATCTCACACAACTTAAATCAGTGTTTCTTCAACTTGAATGACAAACAAAAATATTTAAAGAAATCTTTCAAATATTTTAAACTATTCCAAAATTGCTTCAATGATTATTCAAATAAACCCCTAATAGTGAATTACATTATTTAATTATATGATTACTTAGATACCAACAAACATAAAACCAAATATAAACTCCATATTTATAGATCAAAGGAAAAAATGAAACTCTAAAACAACACATGCAATGTTATTTTAGTATATAGGAGGATATTTTGTCCAAGCTGAATTATCATTTGCAACACCAATGTGGTAACTACTGGCAGATAACTGGACTTTTGAACTTGGCACACATAAACTGCAATGGGGTGTTCTGATTCTCTGATCTGTTTTTCCCATTTGTACTTCCATGATGCCCTTTGAGTTTACTAACCAAAGAGAAATCTTCACACAGTATATATTCCTCTGCACGTTTCTCACTTGCCTGTGATGACTGAAATAATCCTATACTATTTTGTATCCACATGATTAAAAACAAAAAGGAAGGCAAATAAGCATAGATTTTACTCGGAAGTGATTATTAAAAAGATCCAGAATCTACCTATCTATATTGATATAGAAATAGATATATATTGCAATGAGAACACAGTCTCTAAAATTGTTCATAGATATCTTGGGCAACCCCAAATCTGCAGACCCAAAATAAAAACCAAAGGTAACTCACTTAAGTGTTTGCTCTCCTCATAATCTGGTGAAATTCCCAGTTGGTGCTGAAACACCACAGAGGTAAGGAAGTCTCACTATATTGAAGTAGAACTTTGGGTTCTTTTTAATCACTATATAGACAAAACCATATTTCAATCAGTTCATGAAACGTGTTTCACAATTACTGCAAGACTCTTTTTTTTGTATGCTTTGGTGTATTATCTGCTACTTCAAAACAATTTGACATTAAGAGTTTGAATTACAAAACAAGCTTCTAACCTTTTATTCTCTCTAATTGTTTTGTCTCCCTTCTTCCAAGAGATGGTTGGTTTTGGGGAGCCTTGTGGTTTGCACTCCATGACGACTTCTCGACCATTGGTAACAATTATTGTTTTCTTCAGCTGATTAAGTGCAAACGTGGGAGCTGAAGCTATTAAAAAGAAAATGTTAGTTCTACCAGAAGAATGAAAATAATCTTTAATATATGGTACATCAATAATTTGCAACTTTTCCTTATGGGACACATTTCTAATAAAATCATACAATATATACATAGGTAAAAGGCAATAACTTCAAATTTAACTTGTAATAGCTATCTAATTGGTTGTTCTTTTCATTAGCAGGTGATAGTTTCACACAATGTGGAGTCCACAGGCAAAAGCTGTTTTAAAAAATGATAAGCTTTAATTATGGTTATAAAGTATAATTGCAGAAGACTAATAAGCACCTTGGGCAAAAGGTGAAGGGTCCAGCAAAGAAAGTCTATTTTGGGCTTCCTGTGGGAAAATGAAGGTTACCAGTGGAGAAGAGAATTCTGTCATCCATTTCCTATCTGTGAGTCTTAACTAATGCATATTTTACAATAATGTTATACACAATGGAATGCAGTTTTTAAGAAATGGGATCACTTAAATTTCAGTCAAAAGTTCTATTTCATTGTTTGTAATTATTCATATAGATCTGATCTTTATATTAATTTTACTGTATTTTTATCAAGATACTTTTGATAGCAGTTCCCCAGGTAAATCCATTGTGCAGCTGTATTGAAGACACTGGACTAGAAGAACACATGACACAGATATCAAAGCAAATTTAAAGAAGAAACACTTGAATCTAAAAGAGAAATTAAAATATATACCTACAAGTATATTGTATCTGAGACATATATTATACCATTGTGACAATTTGGTGATTATTTCATAAGCATTTTATGTCCACCAGATAGTGATATAATGCATGTCACAATAACATTAAAATATGTATGCAGCATAAAAAATATATATGCAATTGAGATGGGTTAAGGAACTGAAAGAAAAGTGAAGAAACTTATTGGGAAATTGCAGGTAACATTTTTGGTTGCCTACTTGGAATAGAATTTACAAAAGTTAATTTTGAAAATATGCCTTGTGAATGAGTGTTTCTTAATAAATGATTAACTGGGCAAAGGCTGAATCAACTTTTTAACTCTGAAATGTTGAAGTGTGGGCTGCTAAGAAAGCATATTAATATTTTATTGATTAGGTTTAAGACACTGAAACATGAACTCCTGTATGTATTTTGGATGAATTAGTTACAATACAGAGAAAGTTTAAGTTCAAACATAATTCAATAGGTTGACTTATGGTATATTACATTTAGGTGATATGCCTATAGTAAGTCCCGAGATTTCTAATAGCCTGGGTGTTTCTGTTAATGTCATGCTTTGGAAATTTAAGAGGAAAATAGAAAGTACACTTGAGCTCCTGACCACTTTTGGGAGACAGTGAATTACAATCTCTTAAGTATCTCTCTTTGTATTATAAACATCCTGGACCAAAAGTTCAGGAAATCATGAGTGGGAATAGTAAAATCCATTCCAGCTGCACAAATATGCTCAACCTGGGTAGCTATTCACTGGATTTTGTTTTTCCTGTATTAAATAGTGAAGCAGTGCTACTGTCCCGGTTACATTCTTATCAAGGGTGTGAGTCTATGAGATGCCTGTGCCTCGCTCAGGAGGCCTTTCCCTTTTGTGTAAGGGTGGTAATGGCAATGACCCATGATGAGAGTGTGCTTTACTGTGGAGTCCTGCCTTCCAGATCACATGCCCACTGGCAGGTAGCAGCAGCTCAGAAAAATATTAAGCATTGTTAAGGGAGCATGGACAGGATGCTTGAAGTCTGCATTTTGATTCCCTGCCCTCAAGACATTCTTCCTTGAAAGTTAACACATATTTCTTATATGATGTTTTTAATGCCATAGAAAAAACATACTGTGTAAACCTCTTAAGCTTAAGACTAAAGTTAGAAAAACCTTATAAAAAAGTTCTAGTACAAACTGTACCCAATATAAACTTGTCCCCTAAAGCTTAATATATATATATATATATCAGCAAGACAGTATTGTTCTTCAAGTCATAAAATAGGGTTTTTTACAATCACCTCATAAAACCAGTGTAGTAAGAATTAGAACATGGAAAGAAGCAACACTTTTTTCTGATTTATTTATTTAGAAATTGCATACCTAGAATTTTCAGCTCAGCACTTGCATAAATGGCTCCATATTTATTTTCAGCCAAACACTGATACATTCCAGCATCTGACTGATTCACGTTGTGGATCATCAATACTCCACTAACCATCTCCATCTTACTCTGCATGGAATAAAAAAGTTAGATATAGAATCCACAGTTATTGTCTGCTAGACCAAAAAGAAAAAAAAGAAAGACAGAGAGAAAAGCTCATAATTCATGTGGCTGAATATTATTTATTATTTGACAACTTAGAACTCAATTTACTGTTCATTATTGTATTGCAACATTTCATGTAAATTATAACTATTTCTTAGAAAAGATTGTATTTTTTATAGTAATTCTTCTGAATTTTACTTGTAGTTTTGTTTTTAAATAGAGAAGCTTTTGTTTGGTATACTAGTTGAGCTTGTGAAGTTTAATCAGCAGACGAAGTTTCTATTTGACTCATTTTGTAAAGTACAAGCAGGGCTTCACATGGCAGGAAGGACTGAGGCTACAACTCCAGGGAATCAAGGTTAAATAGAGCTAAGGTCACAATGAGGACCCTTTTCTTATATTGGCCTGGTCAGAATTTGTTTTTTCTTTCACTTCCCAACAAAATAACACAGAAAAACTGCCCTGTAGCTAGATTCTGTATAAAATTATTGGTCCAAAATTGTCAACTTTATTATCAGAAGAAACAATATAGAAGACAGAAAACTGAGCATGTGTAAATTGAAGTAAACTGAGGTCAAGAGCACATTTCAAAATGAATTTTAAATATAAAATGTTGTTGAACAACCAAGTGTCTTGTCTATTTAATGCCAAGCAAAGCATTTTTTTTAAATGTTAGTGAGCAGTGCTTTGATTATCTGTCAATAGAGATGCCAATTAATTTGGCATCATTTTAAAAAATAAACCTATTCACTTTGCAAATGTATTATCTGCCAGTGGAATTTATAGAATTTACTGTACTTGGATGCTGACAGTAGATTATATGACCAGCATAGTCCCTTCTCCAGGTTTTTCTGGTATCGCTGGGAGAATGAGAGAGGAAGAGGCAATCCTGCCCCAGGACTCCCACCCCACCACTCTGTTTGGCTTTCTTAGACAACTTTATGTGTCTGTCTTTTTGTGGAATTGTATTTGTTTTGGCCTAATTGGTTTTAGAATAAGGGAATGTTGGAGCTAGATGGGACCATAAGGATGATCTTGTCTAACATCTTCATTCTACAAAGGAGCAACTGAGTCCCAAAGAGATAAATGGTAGACAAGAGGCCACTGGGCAGAACCTGTGTTCAGAATGTCAACTTATACATCTCCTTCCTGCCATCTGTCTAGCAAAGGCCACAAATAAAGGAAGGAGTTAGCTAAAATTATTACCATTATTCTGAAGTTAAATATAATTGATTTATTTTCAAATCTAGTACATATTAAGATGTTTTATAAACATGCAGAAGCTTTACCAAAAAGATATTTAAGTCTATGGGTAGCAGGATGCCACAGGGAGAACCTGCCCAGGACACAGAAGACTAGGATTCTATTTCACATTAGTCCTTTACTAGATATATGATCTTGGGCAAGTCGCTTCACTGTATGAGGTTATCTCCATCATGAGAAAAATGACAGCAACAAGGCAGATAACATCTGAAAGTCAGTTACAAATTGCAATGAGTCTATGATAACCACTGGCATTTTCTTATGAATTTATGGGAGTTAATAAAATGTAAAGAAATGACATATTAATAAAAAGGAAAGTAATTAAAAATTATTTATATATTTGTTGTTTCTCACTCCAAATACATTATAAAGCATAAGTGAAAAGTGGATTTCAGTAAAAATAAACAAGTATAGTTTGTCTTAGGGAAAAGACAGCTAAAACTACACTTAGACCAGTCAATAGCTACCAACAGTACCTGAGTTAAGAGGGGCACTCCATTCTTCAGCCAGCGGTATGTGGGTCTGGGTTTCCCAGTAGCCTTACATTCCCAGCGGAGAGGGCTTCCACTGTCTAGCTGAGTATCATTCAGTTTTTCAACCCAGTGTGGGTAAGCTGTAAGAGTATAAGCATTACAAAGAGGTGAATTCACTTCTCAAACACTTAACCAAAGTCACAGTTCATATGGACATATTAATTGAATTAACAATTCTTATCAATTCATGTAACTGTAGGTGTTTGGGAGAGGCACACCATTCTATTACCACAGAACTCTCATTTTCTGTGTATGTGTATAAATTATACATGAATATAAAATTGGTGATGATATTTTGATCATTACAAACACTTTCATAAGCTAAGCATATCCTGTTGTTTCATTTTATGAATTAGGAATTTTTGGCTTAGAAAAGTTAAAGAAATTTACCTGAGGTCACATAGTAAGGGACAGAAACCACTTTCAAAGTCAGATATCTATTTCTAACTTCAGGGAGCATATTTCTCCCATCCATTTTTAAATGTTCAAAAAAAAAATGAATTGAAAGCAACTACTGAACACCTAGGGTGCTTTACCTTCAAACTTGTCTCAAATCAGGAATTTTGTTTTTAGTAGATTATTGATCTTCTGGCCAATATGTAACTTGGTCTTCAAGGAGACTTACCTTGGCATAGTTAGGATTTGTAGGCCTTTGAGAATACACTCTATGTTTCCACTTCAAGGCTAAAAGCTTTCACTCAACAATCTACCATGGTGAACTTCAAATACTGATCCTGATTTTTTGTGCCTGGCTTCCAAAATCAGTCTCTTTGTAGTCATATACAAAAAAAAAATGCTCATAGAAATAGTCAGATGCAAAAGAAACCTTAAACTCTGCTTTCTCATTTGGACTTTCTGTAACCTTTCTGACTGACTTTGCCAAACAACTTCATAACTATACATGATCCCTGTAATCCAAGTGGACAGATTAGAGGTCTGCCATGCATACCATGAATCTTCTTCAGACTGTTCAATACACATGGAATATTCTACTTCTCTCCTCTGTCTCTTTGAATTCTCATAATTCAAGATTTTGTCTCAGTAATATAAGGATGATTAATCCTAACCTTAAAGAGGAGTCATCTGCATCTTCTCTGGACATCTATCATTCTTATTAATTTGGAAAATAATCACATAGTAACTTATTACCCCTTTTCTGTTGCTGACAAATTGTTAACTGAAATTTTTAGCTATTGTTTGACACCCCAGCTAGAAAGCAAGATCACCAAGAGCACAGTGGTCATGATATGCATATTTACTTTAGACATAGCATGACTCCATACAGGGTGGGGTGAAAGGAGGTTTACAGTTGTGAGTACATGAAACACAGTTTATTCTTACATTATTAATTACAAATTATTGCATTATTTTAAATTATTTTTAGATTTTTATTTATTTATTTTTAGAGAGAAAGGAAACAAAGGAGAAAGAGAGGAAAAGATACATCAATGTGTGGTTGCCTCTCATGTGCCACCCACCGGGGAGCTGGCCTGTAACCCAGGCATGTGACCTGACTGGGAATTGAACTGGCAACCCTTTGGTTTGCAGGCCAGAACTCAATCTACTGAGCTACTCCAGCTGGGGCATTATATTTATATGAGTAAACCTATTTTGCCCCAGCCTGTCTGATAGTTGATTACAGGAGATTAGTTATATTTATTATGTGTAAATGGTAAATGTGTACACTATGACCAGTGCCAGGATATAGAGCTTGTAGATGTGAAAAGAAACTGGGACAAGATCTTTATATGTTACTAAAATGAAAAATTAGGAAAGAAAAAGCAATTAAATTAGAAACTAGTCATCTAGAACAGAAAAAACCTAGAAATCAAAGCAATGTTTTGCCCAGTTTAGAGTCCTGATTCCAAAATGAATTTGTCTTAGAAATCAACAAGTGATCAATTAATTGAAAAAGAAATAACTCCTGCTTTCCCTTCTTCAAATATTTATTGGACATTACTATTGCTGGAGCGATTAGCACTGAGAATGCAAAGATAAATATGCCACGATGTGTGTTTGCTGTCAGCTCAAAATTTAGTGGATGATACAGAAGTGCAATTAAATATTATTTGAATTCATGCTACCAACAGTTTTACAAGTAAAAATCACCTATTATACTGCTTCCCCAATTTAAAAAATAAAAAAGCTAGTAACTTGTTTTATGTAGCTTTTGTCAAGCCACCCATTTTAGGGTGTGAACAGTTTAAGAGACATATAGCACCTTAAACCCAGAGGCTGTTCCACTCTCACCAGATGCACTGTGCATTGGCAACCCTGCTGGCCTGAAATGGACATCTAATTGTGGATGACAAGGAGTGCTCAGAGTTATTTCTTAGTAGCATACCTTCTCACCAGAAGATACTTTGGCAATATTGAGTGAAAGCAATTTTTTATAATTTTTTGCAGTATTTGCTAATGCTTATGAATGGAATATCTGGAATGGAGAGGGGGACAAGATTAGTGTCTTATAAGTGCCTCTGTCCCAGATTATAAATCTAATTCTTATTTAGGTGTGGACCATTCTTCACAATACAGATCTGGGACTTTTCCCAAATAGTCTTAAGAGTAACAGACACTCAGTGCATTTTTTGTGGGGGGTGTGGGTCAAGTAGCAAAATACTAGTTGAACACTTATCTTTAGTTATCAGATTTTTACCAGTAAAAATTTCATTCAAATATAATATCTGTGGTCTAAATATAACCAAATTAGTGCTGGCAGTTCAATCTCAAAAACTTCTAAATTACTCATGTATCCTTTTTTTTAGGATGCTTTCCTCTGTTTAGCCTTTAAGGTACAAATCCTGTGGAAGCTTTCCCTAAATCATGCCAGTAAAACGGAGTAGACTATGCTCTCCCAATCCTTTGCACGTGCCTTTGTCACAGCAAAGAGTATGCTCCATTCTAATGTGGGGTTTGCTTTTCATCTAATCCAATGGACCATGAGTTTCTTCAGAGCTCTGTTGCTAGCAGATAGAGCAGTCAGTAATAAGCCCTTAGTAAACATTAATCGAATAAGTAAATGAATGAATAAAATGCATATAGTCAATTTGGTTGGAGTACTGGATTCCTAAAAGTAGCCCATTGGTAGAGATAAAGAAAGAAAAACAGATTGAATTCAGATATTAATATTTTAAAATGCTCTTTAAGCATCCCTGGGAAGAATATTAAGGTTGTTAGGATGACTGATCTTGAGATACAGTGGCAGTTGTAGTTGGGTGGCAGATTCAGCTGAATATACAATTTGGATAATTCATATTGGAAGCATCTGTATATGCTTATATCAATGTTCTAGATTATTATTCCTCTATTTTTCAATCTCCTCACCTGGGACAAGTATGTCCCAGTGAAAATAATATCACTTACCCATTATGTATAATGCATATTATAAAAGCAAATATGAAAACAGATTCAATTTGTGATCCCCAGAGATGAAGAGGAGATTGTAGATATTTTTAAGTAGGTTTTCTAAATTCTTACACACACCCTGGTTGGCTCTTTGGCATTTTGGACAATACAAACACTGCAGGCTGTAAAGACTATTTATTTTATAAAAGTAAGAATTTAAGCCAGGGGTCAGCATTTTTTTTCAAAGGACCAGATAGAAAATTTAGGCTTTGCATTATCTGGTCTCCTTCTCAACTATTCAGTTCTGTCATAGGAGTGCAAAAACTGCCATAGATAATATGTAAGCAAAGGAATGCAGCTGTGTTCCAGTAAAATTTTATTTACAAAAAATAAAGCTGAATAGGATTTGATTTATGGACAACAGATTGTGACTCCTGTTCAAGCCTAGGGCAAGATTAAGATAATAAGGATTCTTAACTTATCCAAAAAGAAAATCTCATTTTTACAAATATCAACTCTCTATGCTGTACAAAGCACTTGATAATCCCCCGTACATTTTTAATTTTAAGCATTTCTCTGGGTATGGTAATTTTACATGATTCTTTATCATATCAAAGAAAGTATTACTATAAATTATTACTTGGTTTTTATGTGCCTAAGAACCAATATTTAGTTCAAAGTAATTTGCATTTTCAGTTTGGCTCTTGGAACTAGGACATAACGCTTTGCTGACACCACTTACTGTATACTTGTAATTGTCCACGAAAGGAATTTTTCCCACGTGAGTTTTCAGCTTTGCACTCATACACTCCTGAGTCGTCCAGCTGCACGTTGGGTATCTCCAGCACTGCTTGTGATTTCCGCAGGCGTGCCTTACTAGGAATATAGCCATTGACCTTCATCCATGTGATTGTTGGAACCGGGCTACAATGAGGAACAAAAATATTGTTAATACACTTTCCACTATTAGGAACATAGATTCTGTTATCTGGTAATTTAAGCACTTAATAGGCTGAGTGCAATAAAGTGTAATCACAATTAAGGACCATGGGCTGGTTGATATACTTTACTTCCCATGCAGATTCTTTAAAACTTTGTGAAATTGTTTAAATGGTAAAAGTAATTTGGTGAAATTACAAAGTAATATGTACTTATTGCCAGGAACTGAACAAGATTCATACACTAAGTGGATTAAGAACTCTTTTATTCCCACTCCTGCAAATAACTTCTTTCTGCAACAAGTGCAGTTTGTATGTGATCTCTCACTTTGTCTCTATGATACATATATATACATAGAAGTTGTTTATGTTTTCTTTAAAAATGTAACTAATATGGTTAATATTTATTATTATGAAAAGACCAAATCTAAGATCAACCCATGGCTTATTCTGGTTAATAGCTGCATATTAATCCACGATAGATATATCAGAATTTATTCAAGCATTCCCTATAGTTAAACATTTAGCATACTCCAAGTTTTGTTTTGTTTTGCTTTCTTATTTTGCCACTAAGAAACAATATTACTACAAACAACAGTGCACATGTATCATGTACTATGACTTTTGTTTTTTTTTTATTTTCAGCAGGCATTCACAAAAGTGGAATTGATGGATCAAAGGGCATGTGTATTTTTCATTTTAATAAGTACTGCCAGATTGTATTTCAATAATATAGTGGCAGTTTCCACTCCTATCAGTAATGTGTGAGACTGTTTCCACATATCCTTGCCATCATTTTATGTGATTAATATGTTTAATTTTTGTCAGGATTGAAAAGTAAGAAATGGCATTTGCTATTTTAATTAATATTTCTCTGAATACTAAGAAGGTTGAACATCTTTTCATAATTTATTGGCCATTTGCACCTGTTTTTCTGAAAGATTTGCTTGTGTTACTTTTCTGATTTTTCTATTTGCCTGTTTGCATTGTTTAAATTAATTTCTCAGAGTGCTGTGTGTGTTAGAACCAAGACTTTGTTTCCAAGAAAAATTCTGTGATAAAATTTTACAAACATTTTTGGGAGAAAAAATATATCTGTGGTTTTCTTCATGACTTTGAATTTTTATTTGTTTATAAACTTATCTGTAAACCCAAATTTATGTCTATATTTTCTGCTGTATTTCTAGTAATATTTTTAAAGTTATTAGAAGGTTGGATCTTTAATCCATCTGGACTATATTCATGTTTTTGGTGTGAGATAGGGAATGCAACTAATTATTTCAGCATCATTAAAACTCCCTTTCCCACAATCTGTAATGTTGCATTTGTCATATAATTGGTTTTCACATGCTTGAATCTGTTTCAGGCTTCTCAGTTCTATTCTGTTGATTATTAATTACTCTCTATATTTAATGTACTTTATGGGCTGGACCTACTCTGCTTTTTCAGTTTGATTTCTCACTGTTTCATTCCCATAGTTCCTGACACAGAAAGACATCTCTGTGTGTTTCCAATCATGTCTGTTAAAATCTCACTGTCCTTTGAGACCTGTCCTAAATGCCTCCTCCCCTTCAGCAGTCTTTCCTTACTTGTGTAGTCTGTTGGGATTTTTTTCTCTTTTAAGTAACAAAGTGCTTTGTGTATACTGCTCACATCTCTTGTAACAGATTATGATTACTAAGGATAGGATATTTTCCCACTAATTTTTCTTATAGAAATGATAGCAATGTTCACTATTATTAACAATGTTATGATAATGTCCACATGTATTTTTTAACACCTTTCAGATGTATTCCTTAGGAATGAAACATAAAGTGAAATTGCTGGGTATGAGTTGACAGTTTTCGCTTGTTTATTTAGGTAATATATACAACATCCACGAAGATTGAACCTTGCATTTTGGAATAACCCTTAAGTTCAGAACGGTTTGTGTGGCATTGGTGTAACCTAGCAGCCAAGGCAAGAGGACTGGAATGTGCAAGCAGGGACAATAACAGCTTCACTGTACTAACCGGTGGGGGTGGTTGGGTGAACACATCTGCTGTGTGACCATCACATGCAAAATGATTGAATGAGTAGAGGAACAAAGCTGCATCAAATTTTGCATTAAGCTTGGACCTATTCAGGTCCATAGGAATTATTCAGATGATTCAGAGGCTGCAGCCATGAGCAACTGGTGATTGGCAGCATCATCATGACAACACACCTGATCATGCATCAAGTCTAGTGCAGAGTTTTTTTTATGAAACATCAAATCACCCAGGTGACTCAGCCCCCCTACAGCCCAGGTTTGGTGCCCTGAGACTTCTGGCTTTTCCCAAAACTAAAATCACCTTTGAAAGGAAAGAGATTTCAGACTGTTGATGAAATTCAGTAAAGTACAACAGGGAAGCTGATGGCAATTGGAAGAATCATGTGAGGTCCCAAGGTGCCTACTTTGAAGGGGACTGAGGTGTCATGTTCCTATGTATAATGTTTCTTGTACCTTCTTCAGTAAATGTCTCTATTTGTCACATTACCAGGCTGGATACTTTCTGCACAGACCTTGTTGCATGTGAGAAATGATTTGTGATTTTTTTAAATTTAGGATTTTTGCATCAATATTCAAAGGTGAGATTGTCTATTGTTTATTGGGTTTGTTGGTGTGTGAGTACATGCTAACATGTTAGTGAGTGGGTTAGTTTACAAGCTAGCTTTGATAAATTATGTATCATAGTGATGGATGATAGCTTGGTAAACATGACAGAGTACTTCGATCTCCCATTCTGATAGCTTAAATAGTAGGGAAATTATATATTCTTTAGAATATTAATACGACTCCTACAAAAAGTCACCTGGGTTTACTACCATAATAAAGTTATTTTTTACAGTGTTTTCAATTTCTCCCGTTTTCTTTAATTGTGTTATGTTCAAATATCTGCTGTGTCAATTTTGACAATTTATGTTTCCCTAGAAAATCAACCATTTTATCCATAATTCTGTTTCAGCAATGAGTTATATAAATTGTAACTATTTAAATCTATTATTATTATTATTATTATTATTATTATTATTATTAGCATTGCATGTTTGCTTAATAGCATGGGCCTTGAAGAAATACAGTTTAGGAGCAAACACAATTTGGACACAAAAATGCAATGTGACCTTAGAAGAATTTTCTAAGTTGTAAATTTTGTTTAATGCAGATATTTACTTGTTCCTTCAGAATGCAAATATCTTGAGGACAGTGACATCGTTTCTCTTGTTCAGCAGTATGTCAATAGTATCTCATAGAGTGCTGGGTTTATAGTGACTACTTAATAAATGCTTAGGAAATAAATGAATGAATGATTTATTCAATATTGTTTTGAAGATTAAGTGAGTTAAGTTCTTGTAAGTTACTTGCCAAAATACATGGTGAATAGTGAGTATTTGATAAATGTTAGCTGTAATGGTTTTTAATGATTAGCCTTGTCAGAGGTTTGTCTTTTTTATTGGTCTTCGAAATAAGCATTTTGAGTTTTACTTTTTTTGTTTTAATTAATTACCTTGTTTTTAATTTAGTCATCTTTCTTGATTGGCAAATTTATATCATTTTGACTTATGGAGCTTAAAATCGAAATAGTTATTATTTATGGTAAATAATACAAACACATATTACTCTCTTTTTCTTTTTTTTAGTCCTTACTTGAGGACATTTTTTCATTTCTTGTAAGTAGTATGTGCTAACTTATTGTACCAGTGGAACTCCATTTTTTCATTTTTTTTAGAGAGAGATGTAGGGAGAAAGGGAGGGAGGGAGAGAAAAGTTGATGTGAGAAACAGTAATATGTTGCTTTCAGAAGGTGCCCAGACCAGGCATCATACTCACCAGGACCTGGGATGGAACCTTAACCTAGGTATGTATTCTCACCAGGAACTGAACCAACAACTTTTTGGTTACTGGATAGTGTTCCAAACAACTGTCTTGTTCTTTTTAATAAGAGCTTCTTCTTTTTTACTGATGAAGCCATTTTTGATAATGTAGAAATAGTGACTTGTATAATTTCTCATTTTTGGAACTTGAATCAATCTTGGTAACTAAAGGAATCAGTTTTCGTGAGTTATGTGTCTATTGAGAAAAAAAGAGCCTAAGGGTTAAAAATTAGATTTTAGACAGTTTTTGTTAATATTTAATTCTAATACTATTTTATTATCTTTCATAATTTTTAAGTAAAATTATGAAACAATTAAGACAATTTCAAATTGTCAAATCAAATATCTTACAAAAAATTTATACGTAAAAAATAGTCAAAAGCAAAGTTAGTCTTATTAAAGTAGGAATGAGGGTCCAGAGTTTATCTCCTTTCCCTCAACTTCCCAGAGCACAGTGGAAAACTCCTGCTTTGTATCCTTTTTAATTTTTGTCCTAGTGGATCTGTTGGACTGAGAGGTATGTTAAATTTTCCACTATTATTACCACTAGTATTGTCTTGTATTTTTTAATTTGTATTTTGATTAACTCTAAAAATAAAAGTTTATACAGGTTAATATATTTTTAGAATTTTAATTTTACTAAAATAAAATGATCTTCCATCTAATTTAGTGATATTTTTGCTTTAAATAATCTTTTATACTATTTGTCCCTTATTTTTTCCTTTTTCTGTGATGCATGATATTGTTTTGATCTAATTATCATAAATGGTAAATAGATGTAGATTTTGATTCAATCTGAAAATTTTTGTCTTTTACTGGTGGAATTTGAATTTTTGATTTAGCTGTTCCAATTGATAATTATAATTCTTATCCAGCCATTTTGGAATTATATAATACATAAAAAACCATAACTCTATATTAAATGTTAATAGCAATAAACTTTGGAATAAAAATGATCATGGATTAAAAAAATTACAAAAAGTATGTAACTATTAAAGTAACTATGCAGATTAAAATTAAAAGAAATTTATAATTAAAAATAAAAAAGCTTAAATACAAGACTTAATGGATGAGTTAAACATTAAATTAAACATTGTTGAACAATATATTTTCTAAAAGTGGTGGATAGAGTTCTTTATTCAAAATGAAGCACCACCGAGGCAGAAAAAGAAAGAAAGATACAGAGAGAGAGAAAAAGTCAGAGACTAAGACTATGTCACATCTAATGAGAATTGACATACAATTTTCCTGAGATGATGGACATTAATCCATAAATGTCCATCCAAAAATCCAAAAATCCAAAATACAAGAAACAATGCCGATGGTCTCTGGCTTACTATGGTTCTACTTAAAATGATTTTCTGACTTCACAATGGTGAAAAAGGAATATACATTTAGTAGAAACTCTACTTCAAATTTAGTATTTTTATAATTTCCCAGGCTGGCGCTATGCAGTACCATATTCTGTCATGAGCTGGACATCAGCCGGGAACTGCAGCTCTCAGTCAGGCACACAATCATGAGGATAAATGACCACTACTCTACAGTGTACTATGTTGCAAGCACTTTTTGGATATTGTGTTGCGATCAGGTTTAAAGGAGTTTAGGCTATGATGTTTGGTAGATCAGGTGTGCTAAATATATTTTGCATTTAATGATATTTTCACCTTAGAATGGGTTATTGGGAGCATTTGTATGTAGTAAGCGTGACTAAGATGGCAGAACATGAAGGCAATGTACTAGTAGCCAGAGGGGGAAGACAGATCATTTATAAAAGTACAATGATGTGAACATTCATTGGCTTTCTAACAGCAACAATGAAAGCATAAGAAGATGTTGAATAGTTATGTCCAATGGTCTCAGAGGGGAAAAAGCTTATAAAAATTAGATTTTTGTATATAGTAAATTATCTTTTAGAAGTGAAAAGGAAATAAAGACATTATCATATCTACAAACAACTATATAAACCATCGTAACAACAATAACAGAGTGAATATATAAAAAGAGAAGAAACTAAATTACCAATCAAGAAGACCAGGTAATTAAATAGGAATGAATAAAGTTTAAAATATCCTAAAGTTCTTTTATTTTGAGGAAGGATGTTTAAGATATAGATGAACTTTAGAATTTAAAAATGTATGAGAAAATCAATAGGGTAGCCATTAAAAGACTAGGTAAGGAGAGTATAATTTTCCAGACAAATGGAAGATATAGCAAAGACTGGAAAGCTAAGCTCTTACCAAACTTCATTTATTTTTTCTCCTGGGCACACATTTACTTTATTTATATTAAAGTAGGCATGACCATGATGTTGATTTCTGGCCATGATATATAATGAAAGTGACCCAGAAACCTGTGATTCCTCCACTGCATCTTTCTCTGTTTGCTAGGTTCCTATCAATGCCTAGGGCAACCTGGAAGTCAGGGATTGGAGATTACAGATAATAGGCCTTTCAATGACTGCTTTGTGGAAAGTATGAATGACTATCTCATCAATGACAATAAATAACAATTTTTGGATACTGCATGAATAATATATAAATATTTATCTGGCTAAGATGTTAATATTTGAAGTTTTATTTATTATGCCTGCTAGCATGTTCTTACTAACATAGATATTGGTACTTGTAAATGGATCACTGCCCTAACAAGACATACAATATTTGAAATGGTTGGGAATAAAAGGGTGAGGGTCTGATACTGCAAAGATGAGAATATGAGGACCCAGTTATTCAATGGTAAAACATTTGGTAAAACTTTCATCTTTGATACCCTGGAAAGGTAATCCAAATATAGAGCCTTATGACAAAATTAGAAAATAGAGTGTTAAGTGTGTGAATTTTCATTAGCTTCACTATCAGAGTATTAGAAAAAAAAGTAAATGCATTCGGAAAAATATTGGCTGGATTGTCAGCAGGATTAATGAGAATAGAAAGAATGGAAAATGTGGGATCTTGGTTGGTAGAGCAGATTAATTGCCATAATGCCTTCAATTCTCCATCACTGTCTATAGGTATATCCTTGATGTGTCATCTTTGCAGGATATTATCATTGGAAGATGGTCTTTTAACTAGTACTTGAAATCTGGGTTGCCTTATGACTTGCTTTGGTCATGTAGCTTTAGGAGGATTTGTATACTTCTGCTTTTTCTTGGACCCTTGCCTTTAAACTTGGATCTTACAGCAAATTTGTTAGCCTGCTAGAATATGAGAGATCATATGGAGCAGAGCCATATCATCTAGGCAGAGGACACATCAGACCCACCAGCCTCCAGTGGACCCCCCACAGTTGACATATTTGTGGTCAAGTTAAGCTGAAATCAGTCCAGTTGGAGCCAAATCAGAAACCCACAACCAATTACTGTTGTGATAAATAATAAATGTTTGTTGATTTAAGCTCTTAAATTTTGGGGTGTTTTGTTATGCAACATTGTTGTGGCAATACATATTTGATACAGTTGGAAAATCTAAATTTTTCTAAATCCCAAACAGTAGGAAATAAGAAAAGAAGACATAGAGTAAGAGGAGTAATCTTGTGGTTAAGCTAAGAGTTTTGGTCTTCCCAGCCAAACTTGATGATTTCAAGGTAGCTGCCACTACATTGTACAAAGAGGCATGAGGACTTATCAGTCATTTCTAAGGAATAACTTTGAACAAAGTTACTAGTACATGGAATTGAGTGGAAGCAAACAGATTAGAAGTCCAGTAGAGTTTTGAGATGACTATAATGCTGAGGAATCCAAGAGTCTGAATTTATGATAACAAAACTTTTAGTATTTACACCTTAAAAGAAATTTTAGGTTTCCAAATGTATACCAACAGGAATTTGAACTACAGCCCCAATGGAAGGAATGCTTCTCAAAACATGTTTTAATTGTGGATAATGACTCCTGTTCCATCTTTGTGTGAGACCACATAATTACCTTTTAAGTTTGTATGTTCCTGACTGGTGTAGCTCAGTGGATTGAGCTCAGGCTGTGAACCAGTGTCACAGGTTCGATTTCCAGTCAGGGTTCATAACTGGGTTGCAGGCCATGACCCCCAGCAACATTGATGTTTTTTTCTCTCTCTTTCTCACTCCCTTCCTTCTCTAAAAATAAATAAAATCTTAAAAAAAAGTTTGTATGTTACAGAATGAAGATGGTCTATACCTGAGTCTAATGGGGATATGGAAATATTGTACTTAAGAACAGATGGGATCTGATTTGTCTTTCTTGGGGAAGGGGTGAGTGCATTCAATATGTGTTAGAATGGAAATGTTCATCAGAAGAACAACTAGCTAAGTTTTCAAAAATTACATTTTCCTTTCTTCCTGGACACATAATTAGACCCCATTTTCTAGCATCCCTTAGGTAGAAGCATATGACTGAGTTCTGGCCAATAGAATAGGGAAAGAAGGATGTACCAAACATCATCCACATACCCCACCTTTCCCATAATCCTCCATTTTCACTTTTCCTTGGTCTGATAATTAGATGCTGATGCCAATGGACACTTTTGTAGAAATATATATAGGAAAATGTTTTTATGTCCTTGTAGGGAGTAATTAATTTTTAAAACAAGATATAAAAATTCCTATTCATGAGAGATTATTAATACATTTGACTGCATTAATATTAACAATTTCCTTTCAATAAAGGATAAATAAGATAAGGTCAAGCCAAATCTGGGAGAAGTTATGTGTCACACAAATAACTGACAAGACAAATGGATTAGGTAAAGAACTCCTAAAAATCTATAAGAAAAGTAATCATAATGATAAACAAAAAAGAGGAAACATAAGTAATCAAAAAACATATGAGAATGCATTCATCATTATAATCAAGGTCAGTGCAAATTCAGACCATTATGAAATTCCATTTCATGGCTAAAAAATTGGCAAGATACAATGTTTTGAGAAACCTAGAAATACAAATTAAAGGTATGGATGTCAGTCAGTAAGAACCCTTAAACTAATGGTGGAGTTTTATGTGGGTATAACTAGTTCTGAAAACTACTGGAATCAACTCACAAATGAGAATAATTACATATTGTACAACCTGAAGATCACTAATGTGATGGACTAGAATCACAATTATGTTCCTGAGAGAAATTTTTGCACATGTCTACAAGAAATAATGTTGAAGATTTTTACAGTGGTACTTTAAAATAAGCATTTTTGAGATTATGTTTTACCATTTTTGGACATATAAATGTAATCATACATTTTGTACTCTTTTTGAATCTGGATTCTTTCTCTCAGCATAATATATGTGAGATCTATCATTGTTGTGAGTTATTAACTGTTCATATATTTTAATTGTTAAGTAGTACTTTAATACATGAATAAGCCAAAACTTGTTTATTCAGTCATTAGTTAACTGTTGGACATTTGGTTTGTTTTCCATTCTAAGTTACTATGAAAAAAACTGCTTTGTACATTCATAGACAAGTTTTTTACAGACATATTTTTATTTCCTCCTGAGTAAGTAACCAGAAGTAGAATAACCCATGTAGGTGAGGTAATGTTTAACTGAGTGAAAAACTGGCAGACTATTTTCGATTATAATTATATAGTTTTATATCTCCACCAGCAATGTATAAAATTTTCAGCTGTTTTACATCCCTGACAATACTTAGTATTGTCAATCCTTTCAATTGTAGTAAATATGGATATTCACATATAACAACACTATTGGTCCAAATATTACTTTACCCAGTGAATTACTTGGCATTTTCATGACAGACTAATTGACTTTATATATGCAAGTCTATTTCTGGACTCACTTCTGTTTCATTAATTTGTAATTAAGTTTTATGTCAATTCCTCCCTTTCTTATTACTTTTTGAGAACATCTTAAAATCAAGTGTGTATATTTTTAAAATTTGTTCTAACAAATTGTTTTGGATATTCTGTGTTCTTTGAACTTTAAAGTAAATTTTAGAGGTAGCTTGCTGATTCCTATAAAAGTAAAAGACTCCTGGAATTTTGCCTGGATTACATAAATTCCTTTTATCGATTTGGGGAGAATTGATATATGAACACCATTGAGTCTTATTGTGGTATATCTCTTCACTTATGTAGATATTTCACTTCTCTCAGCCATGTCAAGTGATTTATCAGTGTATAGATCTTGTGCATATTTTGTTTAGTTTATTGCCAAATATTAGTTTATAGTAATTGTGGTTTCTTCAAGATAGTTTATATATACACCTATGGCATATGCAGAGACAGTTATACTCATTCCTTTTCTATCCCTAAGTAATTTTGTTTTTTTTATGCTTTATTTTACTGTCTTGGAGCATATTAAATGTTGAACAAAAGTGATGAGAGGAAAATAAGGATAACATTTCAATCTTTTACCATTTATTATGATGCTGAATATTATTTTTTGTAGATGCCCTTTTCCTGGCTGAGAAAATTTCCCTCTAATTCTACATTCTGAAGAGTTTGAATTTTGTCATATACCACTTTTACTAAGATGAATATAAGATTTTTCTCTTTTATTCTTTTTACATGACAAACTATGTCAAATTGATTTTTTAAAAGTTAAACCAAACTCTCATTCCTGAGTTAAACCCCACTTGGTCATGGTATGTAATTTCTTCCTTAAGTGTTTAATAAAATTCACTAGTGAGCTAAAGTTTCTGTAGTGGGATGGCTTTTAATTACAAATCCAATTTTATTAATAGATATAGGATGATTAACATTTTCTATTTCTTCTTGTGCCATTTATTGAAATAATGACTTTCGGTGGTGGGCACACAGTGCATTATACAAATTTAGCATCATAGAAATGTGCACTTTAAACATCTACAATCCTATAAACAAATGTCATTTCAATAAATTTTTTTATTTTTTTAAACTGTTGTTCAATTATAGTTGTCCAACTTTTTCCCCATTGTTCTCCTTTGCTCGGCCCTCCCACCCTAACCCCCCTAGTCAATTCCCATTCTGTTGTCATGCCCATAGGTCCTCTATACATGTTTTTTGACTTGTCCCTTCCCTTTCTTTCCCCTGTTACCCCCTACCTACTCCCCTCTGATCACTGTCAGTTTGTTCTTTATTTTTGCTTGATTGTTCATTTTGGTGATTAGGTTCCATTTATAGGTGAGATTGTATGGTATTTGTCTCTCATCATCTGGCTTATTTCACTTAGCATAGTACTCTTCAGTTCCATCCATGCTGTCAGGAAGGGTAGGAACTCCTTTCTTTCTGCTATGTAGTACTACATTATGTAAATAAACCACAGTTTTTTGATCCACTCATTTACTGATGGGCAATTAGGCTGTTTCTAGCACTTGGCTACTATAAATAATGCTGCTATGGACATTGGGGTGTATAGGTTCTTTTGAGTTGAACATAGGGGCACCCAAATATATAAGGAAAACCTTGGAGGACTTCAAGAAAGATATGCACAGCAACAAACTTATTGTAGGGGATTTTAAAACCTCACTGTCAACAATGGACAAATCGTCCAAACAAAGAATCAAAAAGGATGTTGTGGCATTGAACTACACTATATTGAGGTGTCCAACCTGTAGTCTGTGGGACACAGGGCCTAGGATGGCTATGAATGCAGCCAAACAAAAAAATCATAAATTTACTTAAAGCTTTTTATTTACTCATCAATTTTCATTAGTGTTTGTATTTTTAATTTGTGGCCCAGAACAACTCTTATTCTTCCAGGGTGGCTGAGAGACACCCCTCTGTCTAGATCAAATGGACTTAACTGATATATACAGAACCTTTCACCCCAAAGAAGCAAAATATACATTCTTTTCAAATGCACATGGAACATTTTCAAAGATAGACCACATGATAGGACACAAAACCAGCCTCAACAAAGGCAAGAAAATTGAAATCATATCAAGCATTTTCTTGGATCACAATGGCTGGAAATTAGAAACCAACCTACAAGGAAGAAACTCAAAAACATTCAAATTCCTTGAGACTGAATAACATATTTTTAAACAATTAATGGGTAAACAACGAGATCAAGGAAGAAATAAAAAAGTTTCTAGAAACAAATGAAAATGATCACAACAGCCCAGAACCTATGGGACACAGAGAGGGCAGTCCTGAGAGGAAGTTCATAGCAATACCTAAAAAAGATAGAAATATTTCAAATAAACAAGCTAACCCAATAGCTACAAAAACTGGAGGAATAACAATGAGCCCAAAATGAGTAGAAGAAAGGAAATAACCAAGATCAGAGAAGAATTAAATGACATAGAGACTAAAAGTGCAATTAGAAGGATCAATAAATCCAGGAGATGGTTTTTTGAAAAGATAAATAAAATCAACAAGCCTTTAACCAGACTCATCAAGAAAAAGAGAGGACCCGAATAAATAAAATCAGAAATGAAATAGGAGAAATTACAACTGATACCACAGAAATGCTAAAGATTCTAAGAAATTACGACAAACAACTATATGCCCAGAAATTTGAAAATCTGGGCAAAATGGACAAATTTTTAGAAACATATAATTCTCCAAAACTGAGTCAACAAGGAGCAGAAAGCCTGAATAGACTGATAACAGCTAACAAAATTGAAGCAATAGTAAACTCTTGGCACATAAAGACCACTTCCTAGGAGAACTTTACCAAACATTTAAGAAAGAGCTAACTTCTATTCTTCTCAAACTATTCCAAAAAATCCAAGAGGGAAGAGTCCCAAACTCTTTTAAGAGCCCAATATCATCCAATCCCAAAACCAGATAAAGACACAAAGAAACAAAGCTCCAGGCCAATATCATTGATGAGCACAGATGCTAAAATACACAAAATATTGGCAATCCAGATTTTGCTTCAAAAATTACAAAGTCCTTTTGTTATGTGCCTACATGCTTTGGATTTGTATGTCTTTTTGAGACACTGACCTTTTTATTACTATGACATGCCCATCTTTATCTCAGGTAACATTCCTTCTGTGTGAATGTGTGCACTTTATATTTAAAGTGGGATTCTTGCAGACAATTTATAATAGTGCCTTGTCATGTCATCCAGTCTGGCAGTGTCTGCCTTTGGTGTATTTTAATGACTTAACACAATATAATTATCTGCATTATGGTTTAAGTCTAGAATTATAATATTAATTTTCTATCTCATCAGTTCTTTGTTACATTTTTGCCTTCTTTCCTTGTCTATTTTCTATTAGTGTATTATTTTAAATACTTTATTAACAACTATTGATTTATTAGCTATAGCCTTTTGTTCTTTTTATGTGTCTATGGTTGCTTCAAGATTTGCAATGTATATCTATCTTATAATGTTATAATTACAAGTCTCCCTTCCTATTCTTTGTGCTATTCTTATAACACACATTATTCTATATATTTTATAATCATTTTATTATGATTTTTATTTTGGAGAAAAATGAAAATTAGAAATTTTAGAAATTAAGAAGAGTGAATATAATTTATATTTCACACATTTATTAAAATGTCTTGCTCTTTATTCCTTTATGAAAATTGGAGTTTCCAAATAGTATATCTTCTTTCAGCATAAATAAGTTTTTAAGAAAAATTTGTGTTTCTTTCTATTAAAGTATAATTGGTATATGATATTATAATAGTTTCAGGAGTACAAGAGTGTGACTCAACATTTGTATATTTAACAATGTGCTCACCACTCTAAGTCTAGTAACCATCCATCACTGTGCAAAGTTGTCACACTGTAATTGATCCATCCTTGCACCACCCTCCCCTCTGACAGCCATCAGTTTGTTGTTTCTATGAGTCTGTTTTTGTTTCATTTGTTTATTTGTGTTGATTTTTTAAAATTCAATGTATAAAGGAAATCATGGTATTTGTCTTTCTCTATCTGTCTTATTTAACGTAATACCTTCCAGGTTCATCCATGTTGTCACAAATGGCAGGAGTTTGTTCTTTGTTATTGGTGGAACTTCACATAGCTTGTTATGCTACATGTATGATGTGTAGGAACGAACTGGCAAGGTCATGGAGAGTGCATATTTCTCTTAAAATCAAAGATATTTTCATACTATAAAAGTTTGAATGCTGTTTACTTCCTTTTTTCTTTCTTCTATCCTCAAGATTAGTATCTTAAAATTGTTGTAACTAAGTTGGTAGAAGCTTTAGAATGTGAAAATTTTGAGAAGAAGCTTTGATGGAGTGGTTGAAAACTTATTTGGAAAGATTTCTGTGTGTAATGATATACTCAATCCATTATTAATTAAAAAGTGATCCTGAGCCTACTGGCAGTGCTTATTTTTTACAGGCATTTTGGATACCCTATTTTCATTGATGTTGTCCATGACAACTTAGGGAAAATAATAATTTTTGCTGTTTTCAAATGACTTATTTGTAGCCAAGGGTGAATAATTTATTTTTTGTATGTAAGTGGATTTAATATCTGAGATTATAATCAGATTTTAATTTGCTTAATACCATTCAAAGCTAATTTCTTTTCAGTAATAGCCTGAAAGTGGTATTATTGTTTAAAAAGAGGACTGATTTTTACTACACTAAAAGGATGAGTAGAAATGTCAGCTTTGACAGTAAGGCAGAGCAGAGTTATATTTTTCCTTATTCTAGTCTGTTGAAATTATAGCTGTACAACTACACATTTGATTTTCATGTAGAATAAGCAACACAACTTACAGAAGATATGTTATACTGAGAATGGTACTATCCATTTGGCTCAAAAATACCTCTGTTAATGACAGTAAATGACTGCATGAAACCACCTTGAAATTCTGCCACAAGCTTTTTGTTATGCACTATTGAAGTGTCATGATAAAAAGTGCCTCCAAATGTAGTTCTAGAAAGTAAGAAAAGTGTTGGGTGAACTTTGGCCATTGTTGAATTCATTAAATGTATTTTTTAAAGATCATTTTTATATACATAATAAGGTAATATGTAGAATCTGTCAAGGCAGAAGGAATACTTAGCTGTAAAGATTTAATGATTTCACAGGAAAGTACTTCCAAACTGAAAATCACCATTCATACACAAATTGTAGGTCTGTCTAATAGAGCTTCCTATTTTCCTTGCATAAGTCACAAGTGAGATACAAATTTTATATCTGATGTAAAAATGTATATGGTTATGGCTCTTTTGTGACTTGCACACAAAAAAGAAGGTAACATTGCATATGTTTGATAAAAACAGAAAGAACTAAGTTTTATAACTTTTCTGAGAAAGCACATAAAAAGCCATTATAAAAAAGCTATTGAGATCAAAGTATTTTCCTTTTATGATTCTGTATCAATCAATCGATCAATCAATACTCAACCACTAATGTGAATGATCATTGCTAACTACATAATATACAAAATTTTGAACATGAAAGTTTTATTTGCAAAAGTTTGGAGACTTTCATGTCAGGGAGCATAAGCCTGGATCTTTCTTGACATAGTCTTAGCCTTGAGGCAAGAAACTGCTCTTTCAGCCATCAAATAATTTCATTAATTGGCATTTAGGGAGAAAAAATGAACTGCATCTAATTTAAGTATGTTTTAAATTTCCTTGCTTTCTGATTATTTTAAAGTATATTTTATTGATTATGCTATTATAGTTGTCCCAATTTTTCTCTTTGCCCCCATCTTCCTGACACCCCTTTCCCTCCAGCAATCTAGCCCACCTTAGTTCATGTCCACGGGTAGTGCATGTAAGTTCTTTGGCTTCCCTCTTTGGTATACTATCCTTAACCTCGCCCTGTCTATTTTGTTCTCACCAAATTTGCTTCTTGATCCTTGCACCACTTCCCCTTCTCTCTTTCTTCCCCCTCCCAGCTGATAACTTTTCAAGTGATGCCCATTCCCATGAATCTGTTCCTGTTCTTGTTGTTTGCTTAGTTTGGTTTTGCTTTTATTTTTTAGATTCACTTGTTCATAGTTGTGAGTTTGTTGCCATTTTAATGTTCATAGTTTTGATCTTTCTCTTTTTCTTAAATAAGTTCCTTTAACATTTCATGTAATAATGCCTTGGTGATGATGAACTCCTTTAACTTTACCTTATCTGGGAAGCACTTTATCTACCCTTCTATTCTAAATGATAGCTTTGCTGAATAAAGTAATGTTGGTTGTAGGTCCTTGCTTTTCATCACTTTGAATAATTCTTGCCATTCCCTTCTTGCCTGCAGTTTCTTTTGAGAAATCAGCTAATAGTCTTACAGGAACTCTTTTGTAGGTAACTCTCTGCTTTTCTCTTGCTGCTTACAAGATTCTCACTTGATATTTAATCCTTGGGATTTTAATTACAATACATCTTGATGTGGTGCTCTTTGGGTCCAACTTGATTGGGTTCTCTGTACTTCCTGGACTTGCATGTCTATGTCCTTTGCCAAATTTGGGGGGTTTTCTCTTATTAGTTTTTAAAATATATTTCCTATTTCTTGCTTTTTCTCTTCTCCTTTTTGGCACCCCTATGATGTGAATGTTGGACCTCTTAAAATTGTCCCAGAGGCTGATTATACTACCCTCAATCTTTGAATTTTTTTCTTCTTGTTGTTGTTCTGATGGGTTATTTATTTGCCTCCTTATGTTCCAAATCATTGATTTGATCCTTGGCTTCATCCACTGTACTCTTGTTTCCCTGTATATTGTTTTTTATTTCAATTAGTGAATCCTTCATTTCTGTTTGGATCTTTCTTATGCAGACGAGTTCATCACTAAGTTTCTTGAGCATCCTTAAAACTAATGTTTTGAACTCTGAATCTAATATATTGCTTATCTTCACTTTGTTTATCTCTTTTTCTGGAGTTTTGATCTTTTTTTTTTTTTTCATTTGGGCCATATTTCTTTGTCTCCTCATTTTGGCAGCCTCCCTGTGTTTGTTTCTATGTACTAGGTGGAGCTGCTTTGACTCCATGTCTTGTTAGTGTTCCCTAATGTAGTAGGTGTCCTATAGGATTCTGTCATCCAACCTCCCCTATTACCCAAGTTGGATATCTGAGGTGTGCCCTCTGCGTGGGCTCAGTATACACTCCTCTTGTAGTTGGGTCTTAGTTGCTATTGGCAGATCAATGGAAGGGATTTACCCAGGCCAGTCTGTTGCAAGGATTGGCTGTGACCACTGACTACCAGCTTTCTCCCTCCTTTCATGGAGGGATCAGTTGTGCAGGGGCAGGTCAAGGTCAGCCCTCACCTGTATTTTGCCCAGGGCCACCCATCCTGAGCTATAAAGCAACCTGAGAAGGCTGCTACCTGTTCTGGATTTAGAGATTCCCAGGTGAGGCTAAACAGTTAAACTAATCTGGCTGCTGCTAGTACCCAGCCTGGAACTCACCAGCTGTTGCGTGTTTGATAGGATTTAGGAAGTTGTGAAGCATGAGTCAAGACCACCCATTCATAGGAAAAACAGCTTGGGTGGGGTGGTAGGTTGGGTGGGATGGGGTCTCTCGGGATCTCCAAGGCTTGTGAAATGGTTTTAGCCAGGTTAATGGAGTCTCAAATATGGCACCAGCCTGCTGGCTCTGTGACTCTCCTTGGGAGTGGCAGGAGGCTCAGAAAAGGAACAATGGCCTCTGCTTGCCCTGATGCCAGACACTTCAGCCTCTCCCAGTATGCCATTGGTGACCTTCAAGCAGCCATCCCAGCACTGAAACTCAGAGTGAGTGAGTCTGAGTAGGTGAGTGAGTCTGAACTGGTGTAGGTTCTTTAAGAGGAATTGCTTGAGGCTCTAGAAGTTTCTTCCACCAACTCAATCCCCACTGTTTTTTGTAGTCAAAAGTTGTTGGGACTTGTCTTCCTGGCACTAGAACCCTGGGCTGTAGAGCCTGGTGTGGGCTGGGGGGATGCCTCACTCCTGTGATATCCCTCCTGAATTGTTATCACCACACATAGGTGAGGGTAGAACCTGTTCTGTGTCTCTACCCCTCCTACCAGTTTGAATGGATGTGGTTTCTTCAATTCCATAATTGTCAGGCTTCCATTCAATTCAATTTCTTATGGTTCTGAGTGATGGTTGTTCTATAGTTTATTTGTAATTTTGATGTGGTTGTGTGAAAAGGCGACCCATGTCTGTCTATGCCTCCACCTTGACCAGAAGCTCTGATTCTTAACTAATGTATCAAACTCACCACCTTTCTATGGTATCATTTTGACTTAGGACCTAAGAGTCACAGTTAAGAATATGAGTCACAGTTAAGAATATGTCACCCCATCACTTTTAATTATCTTACTCACAAGCCAAATTTAGGTAAAGAATCCTGGTAATTTCTGTAAGATTGTGGCCTATTATGATTATTATATTTTTACAATTATTTTATAAATTTACTAATTTTCCTTACATTTAGAAAAAAGTAATGTAACAGTAAAAGCAGTCCTCTCTGAGGCCAGCCCATGTTCTAAATGAAGGCAGTTGGATGCCTTCCCCTTCCATGTGTAGTTCTGCCCATGTCCTTATTATGTTCCAACACAGATAGTTTGGCCAAACATAGAGGACTCAGAAGAATTACATGCCAAGCTACCTCTGCCAGGGCATGGAAAGGCTGGGTTTACAGATAGGTGAAGGAAGTTTCTGGAATGATGCTATATTTATTTTTTCATTCATTAAACAATCATATATGATACATATTATGATATACCTATTATGTGGTAGGTTTTGTACTAGAATTGGGGGTTATTATGGTGGCTATGATAAATATGAAAATTTTATATAATCAGTTGTGCGATGACTTAAAAAATAGGCACGATTTACAGGAAGTACAAAGATAGGACTTCCCACTGTAGTATGGTGGTGAGCAGATAATGTTTTCTTAAGAAGGAAAAATTAAGTTTAGACTTGAATGATTAGGTGTTATCCAGGCAGACAAAAATCTCAGGAGAGGAACTAATGGTGTGAGCTGCTTACATGGAGGTAAGAGAGAAAATGATGTATTTAAGGAACTGAAATAAATTTAATATGCTTGGTTGGCAGTGGCTAGTGACAAAGCTGAAGAGGTAGTTGGGATAAGTATGAAGTGCCATAAAAGCAATTTTAAAGAGTTTGCCCAACGATTACTGAAAATGATGGAAGTATTTTAAGCAGGAGTTTGATTTTCTTCTTTGAGAGTAGGACAGATTCCATAAACATTTCTTCAGAGAGATAGTGACTATTTTAGGTTTTCAGGCCAGGTGGTCTTTACCACAAGCACAAGACTGTGCCATTGTAGTGGGAAACCAGATGGGTGATACCCAAATGAGTGGGGATGGATGTGCTCCAATAAAACTTAGATTGTGAAGAAAGGCAACCAGGCTTGTTTAGGATATTATGCATACAGCAAGTAGAATGCACTGAAATAAGCAAATTGGGGGTTGGAAAAAATAGGAGGCTGATTAAGAGATCTACATAAAAGAGATTCTACTATAGACAAAGGTAATAGAGTCAGAATAAGAAGTGAATGTTTAAGACATTTAAGAGGTCAATCTAACAGAACTCAATGCTAGGTAGAGTGTGAATAAGAAAAAAAGATGGCCATGTTAATTTCAGAGTTTGTAGTTTCTGTTAATTTCAGAGTTTGTAGTTTCTGTAACTGGATGGAAATAGGAGAGAATATTAATTGGGCTCTTACTATTTGCCTGACACTATTCTAAACTTTTTGTATGTGTTAACTCACTGAATTTATTCCTTCCTGCCTTCCTTCCTTTACATTGTGATAAGAACACTTAGCATGAAATATCCTCTTTTAAAAAAAATTAAGTGTCCAATTCAGTTAACTATCAGCACAATGTTTTACAGCAGAACTTAATCATCTTGTATAATTGAAACTTTATGCATAATAAATAATACCTCCCTATTTTCCTTTCTTCTAGCTTTGGCAACTACCACTCTATTCTCTGCTTCTATGTATTTAACTATGATTGACTGTTTTATGTACCGCATATAAGTGGTATCATTCAATATTTGTTCTTTTAGATTGGCCTTTTCACTTAATATAATGTTCTCAAGGATTATCCCTATAGTTGGATTTCATTATTTTTTAAGGCTAAATAGTATTCTATTGTATACATATACCACATTTTCCTTATTCATTCATTTATCAATGAGCATATAAATTTTTTCCAAATCTTATCTATTATAAATAATGCTGCAATGAACATAGAGTGCAAAAGTCACTTTGAGACCCTTATTTTTGTTTCTTTTGGAAAAATACCAGGGGTGAAATTACTGCATCTATTTTAAATTTTTGAGTAAACTCCATATTATTTCCCATAGTGGCTGCACCATTTCACCCTAGCAATGTATAAGGGTTCCAATTTCTCCATATCCTTACCAACACTTCTTATCTTTTTTTTAATGGTAGCCATTCTAACAGGTGTAGGGTAAATTATGTGTTTTTGATTTGTATTTCCTTAACAATTAGTAATGCTGAGCATCTTTTCATATACCTGTTGGCCATTTTTGTGTCTTCTTTGGCAAAATGTCTATTCAAGTCCTTTGCCTGACTTTTGATCATATTATTATTTATTTATTGGTTTGTTTTTGGTATTGAAAAGTATCATAAGCCTTACATATTTTGATATTAACCCTTTATCTGGTATGGGGTTGGCAAATATTTTCTTCTATTCTATAGATTGCATTTCACTCTTGTTTCCCTTACTGTGCAGAAGCTTTTTAGATTGATACAATCCCACTTGTTGATTTTCGCTTTTGTTGCCTGCTTTTGGTGTCATATCCAATAACCCATTGTCAGGTCAATGTCATGAGATTTTCTCCTGTTTTATCTATAGGAGTTTCATAGTTTCATGCCCTACATTTAAAACTTTGATCCATTTTGCATTGATTTTTGTGTGTGGTATAAGATAAGGGCTCACTTTTATTCTTTTGCATGTTGATATCCAGGTTTCCCAGCACCATTTGTTGAAGATATCCTTTCCAAGTTATGTAGTTTTGATACTCTTGTCTAAATCAATTGATCATATATATGAGGGTTTACTTTCTGGGCTCTCTATTCTGTTCCTTTGGCTTATATGTCTGTCTTTCTGTTGGAACTATATTATTTTAATTACTGTAACTTTGTTATATAATTTGAAATCAACAAATGTGATGCCTCTATATTTGTTGCTCTATCTCAGGACTGTTTTTGTTATTTGAGTGCTTTGGTGGTTCCACATGTACTTTAAAATTATTTTTTCTATTTCTGTAGAAAATGCCATTGTTATGATAAAAATTGCATTGAATCTCTAAATTGCTTGAGAAATATGGGCAATTTAACAATATTAAGTCTTCTAAGACACAGGGTGTCTTCTGTTTATTTGTGTCTTTAATTTCCTTCACCAATATTTTATTGTTTTCAGCCCTGGCTGGCATGGCTGAGTGAATTGAATGTTGGTCTGTGAAGGGTCTCTGGTTCAATTCCCAGTCAGGGCACATGCCTGGGTTGTAGGCCAGGTCCCCAGCAGGGGGCTCTCAAGAGGCAACCACACATTCATGTTTCTTTCCCTTTCTTTCTGCCTCCCTACCCTTCTCTAATTTTAATTCTTTCTCTCTGATTTAGAGGACTTTTGCAAATAGTCAATCTTGCTTGACTAATTGCTCTCTGAATTACAGTACAATATTGAATGAAAATGTCAAGAGTGGCCATTCTTGCTTTGTTCCTGATTTTAAAGAAAAATCATTCAGTTTTTCACCATTGAGTATGATATAATACCAGGTGATATTATCACCAGAATTTTATGTAAAACTACTGTCTATGTACTACCCAGTGGGAAATGTAATAGATAAATGGTAATGAGATATGGATACTAGGCCTGGCTTTGCGATTTTATGGGACACTCTTGGTAGTTATTTAACTTCTATCTAGGTCTTAATTTGTGAAAAGATTGTGTTTGTGTAGTTTTCCCGGCCCCTGATGAATTTATTATTCCTGAACTATAAAAACTATATGGCTATTATTAAATGAACTTTTATTTTGTTCTCAGATTTTATTTGGTATAACATTTAGTCTGCACAGAAACTTAAGAAGCATGTTTTATTTTCTCTGTTTTTACAGGTAAGTAGACTGATGGAGAAACAGTAATCCTCCAGCTAGAAAGAAAAGATAACTCTGAGGCTATTATTTTTATACACGTTAAAGATACATATTCACGTATATTACCTCTTTGGCCATTGAGGATATATATCAAGAAAAGATGGAGAAAAGTAGGCAAACAAGGAGGCATACAGAATACATGGCACACTGGTAATACTTGTACACAGTAGATTATATAAATCTGTGGCACAGCTTAATTTCTCACATGGTTCAGATGCCATGCTATTGAGAGGCTTTGGCTTTTATCTTCTTTTAGGATAGTAAATTCTGTTCTCTACTATAACCACAGGCTTTACCATTAGGTAGACAGTGCAAAAGTCCATGAAGTATTACAATTTGACTATATTAGTACAAATGAATTCTATTTCTCTGTACCTATACCTACACTATGAGTTAAAAATCTAGCATACTAAATTCAGAGAACAGCCCAGAACAGTTTGTTGGAGTTTACACTTATTCAGTTTGTATTTATATAGTAAAATGCTTTAAATGAATTTCCATTCAAATAAAGCTCAGATGCTCTATTATTTTAATAGGGGATGCACTGTTATTTTAATGCTCTATTATTTTAATAGGGGATGCACACAACTACTGAATAATTTGTTAATATACAAGAGTAACTATTATTTTGTTTTAAGATGGAAAGGGCTGTTAAGATTTATTCTCAATCTTTACATATAAAACTTTTTCATTATTTTTAGAACATTTTTTAGCTGAAAAAAAAAGCCCACAGAAGCCAAGAGGCTCAGCAGCCTATTAATCATTTCATATAAGGAGTAGATATCTTCATGGTCTATCTCAGGTATGGGGTTTTGGGTTAAGACTTGATTTTCTTGAGTTGTATTAATATCTGGATTTCACTTGCATGTCTAACCCACACAATAAATAAAACCAGAATATGGCTCAAACATTTTGTTTAATCATTGCTTTTGTCTTTACATCCAGATCTGAAGGATCTTATAGCAATAGTTATTAAACAATTACAACTGATGATGGAGCAATATTTGCATATTTTACATATGTTTTTTCCATAAATAATTTCTTCTTAGTATTTACAGTTTATGAGTTTTGTGGCCTCTTGGCATTCTCTAAGATTAGCATGTCAAATCTGATGGCAAAACAATCATGTCAAAGATTTTAAATAATAACAGCCATAGTAAAATGTCACCTTTTGCTTAATATTTAAAATCAGCTCTAAAAACTTAAACTAATGAACAAAGTAGAAAGAAAGTCATGATTACATGAAACAAACTGACAGCTGTTAGGGGAGAGGTTGGAGGCATAAGTGGATGAAAGAAGGTGAAGGGATCAGCCAAAGAACACATACGGATGATCCTGGGACACAGATCACAGTGTGGTGATGGCCAGAGGGAAGGGCAGGCTGGGTGGAGACAATCAAACTGAGGGGGGAAATGGGAACATTTGTAATAGTGTCAATAATAAAAATAAACAAAACAACACAAAAGATTTTTTTTAAGTCATGGAGATCAAAGAAAGTTTTTATATTGAAGTGATGTTTGGGAAAGATAAAATTGATAAAAATTGCTAATATTTAATACACACAGAAAATTTTTATAGGTTTAGTGGGTTTTTTTTTATTACTGAGGCACTTGGCAATATGTATTGTTAGCAAAAAAGCCGGAGAACAAATTTTCTGTGGTCTATTTTCAGTTGAAACCATGAAAAGCTGAATGGTAGCAGAGAAAGTGAAGTTTGTAAAAGGCTAGCATTCTTTGTTTAGGAAAAGGTTGAGAAATGAACTGTATCTTGGGTGGCATTTCAGAAAAAGCAAAACATTGGAGCATAGGCAAGTATTTCTGAAAAAACAGTGCTTCACAAATATCCCAGAGAAGGAGGGTGAAAGAGGGAATTGATGTGTAATTGACAGCCCTTTACATATTGAATCTTAGTTAAATCTAAGAATAATTTTATGAGATAGGCATTGCCAATTTTGAAAATGAGATTCAAAGAGGTTCTCATCTGATGAATACAGCAGGTAAATGATTGAGTTGCTATTTGAAATTAGGTATCAAACTACTGAGCCTTTGTTTGTATACTGCTGCTTGAAAGTACACCTTATTTAACCATACAAGAATTATAGGCTCCTGTGAATTTAATCTGGAAGATTTTTTTGGAATATTTTAGGTTAAATTGGAAAATTATTTTTGCTTTTTACTTTCCTTGTTTTAAATTTTTCTGAGGAAAGATTTGATCAAACAACCATCTTATGACCTTTCTATTGCCAGATTTTGTGCATAATTTCTTCTAATGAAGACGTGGAGATTGATTTATTTCTACCTTCTTGATTAGATAAATATACTTAGGGTACCTTTACTTTTTGCCTTTCATTTACTTTTTTCCAGAGCAACTAAAAATGATGGAGGATGAAACAGCTAAATGCTAGACAAAATGTATGAAAGAAATGAACCTCAAAATATTGGACATCAGGCTATAAAAGACAATGATCCCTGAAATAAGCTAAATAAGTACATTGAGCCTTCCAACTGCCTCAGATTACTCTCTGGGCAAAGTTACCTAGCTACAGCATAGGAAGGGGAGACTAGGCAAACCTCAGCTGTCTTTTTGACATGAGGAGACAGATCTGGGAGTCTGGGTAAGCTAAAGCAGCAGCTATAGTTCATAACACTTGAAAGAGAACTGCATTAAGAGAGAACATTAGAAATCTATAAAAATGTATCTCCCTTGAGTATCAGGTTAGTAGTCATCAGCATATGCATATGAGAAAACAACTTGAAGATGAGAAAGGACATCCTGAAAGGACTGGAAGTAATAGTTCTCAGAATAGAGAACTCAGTAATAGTTCATCCAGGCCAGAAATATTTCCTATTCCAATAGTCAGAGTGGGGAATCTCATAGTTCAGAAGCCATTGGCTAGAATATTAAAACAAGTCTTGCCTCAGTGATGGGGAGAAAATTAAACCTAAAATAAATGCTACTCAGGTCTTGTCTAACAAACAAACAAACAAACAAACACCCAAAAGACCTGACCAGGTAAAATTGTTTGCAATAACTTAACTGCATCTCAGAAAAAAAGGTCAAGAATATAAAAATACCCAATATCCAGCAATGTAAAATTAAAATATTTGGCATCAATAAAAACAATCACCAGGCATGCAAAGAATGAGGAAAATACAGCTTATAATGAGGAGAAAAGGCATAAATCAACTAAAACTGACAAAAAGATACATATAGTAGAAATAGTAGAGAAGAACATTAGAACGGGGTTATTGAAACTATGTTAGATATTTTCAAGGACCTAGAAGAAATATTTAGCATGTCACTTAGGGAAAATGAAAACTTATGTTTATGCAAAGTCTTATAAATAAAAGTTTATAGAAGTTTTATTTGTAATAGATGAAACTTGGAAGCAACCTAAGTGTCCATCAATAGGTAATACATAAATATATTATAACTAGTCATAGAATGGAATACTATTCAGCAATATAAAGGAAAGAACTAGTTACACACCCAACAGCTTGTATGAATCAAGATAATTATTGAGTGAAAAAGCCTGATTAAAAGAAGAGTGCATGTTGTATAATTCAAATTATTTATAACTCTAGAAAAATGCAAACTAATGTGTAGCGACAGAACAGAGATCAGAATAGTGGTTTCCTGGGTTTGGGAATGTATAATGGAAAAAAGGGGAAGATTAAAAAATGTACATATAGAAATGTTTATGGGTATTGGATATATTCATTATGTGGCTATGTGATGATTTCATGAATGTATACATATGTTAAAATGTTCCACATTGCATACTTTAAACATTTTATTGCATGCTCACTATACCTCAGTAAAGGTTTTAAGAAGCAGCCTGAACAAATATTTAGCAGTACAGCTAATTTACCTATTTGGACTTCTAACTTAACATATAGGGTCCAGCAGAAGTAACACCTGCTTGAGTGTGGTTGGTAGGATATGTGAATGTCTCACATGAGATGGACAGAAATTTAAACATTTCACCTAAAGTGTCATATGGTGCTTGAATGTGATATTGTTGCGTTACAGAATCATGTGCTTATGACTTTATAATAAAAGATTTTGTAATAAAAAGAGGTATTATTTGTGTTAGACCCTATATATATGTTCTCCATACATTTAAGTCACTGAAAATATGCTACAATATTTATTCTTTTCCCTTTACTCCTTTAATTCCAAAAAAATCAAAACAAGAACCTAATGGGGTAAATATCTTCTGCATAACCTCTGTAGATATCAGTCCTTATTTGTCTTCTATTTTCTGTCATGTGACACACAGTCAGTAAAATTCAGAGACTCAAGAAATGATGAAAGCAATGAGCGGAAGAATCCTTTTGGACTGGCTTTCTTTATATTTTAATCTGCTCCATAAGATAAAAAGGTAGTCAACAACCATTTTCTAATGGCTTTCCAATGCTATAGGGGACATAAGTGTTTATTAACTCAGATTTAAAAAATTAAACTTTATGTAAGTGAAGGAAGAACATGTCATCACTCAGATTCTGATGGACTCCTTCGATAAATTAGAGTTAGGTATCCAGGCCACTTTAGCCTTAATTACTGCCATTCATCTCATCCAAAATACCTCTGGTTGTAAGACACACATTATTGTAAAAATCAATAAGAAAAAAAAAAAACATTGCTACTTAAATGACAACACATCATCATTGTAACGTACAGCTGGATTTCATAGATGTTAAAATTTTTAAATATGTGCTTGGGGGTGTATTATATCTATGCCTTTTCTCAACAGAATGTGGCTAAATGTTTAATGGAATCACATGCAAGTGGAGGCAGGAAGATGTTCTTCCCCTTTGTGCCTGTGCAGGAAACACTGCTGTGTGTTCTTTTTTCAGGAATGTTGAGACGGCTACATTTCTCTGTGGGGATATAAAACAAGTGACCTGATTTTATAATGTACATTCCCTTGAGAAAATGGACATAAATAGGACATTCTAAAAGTTGTAACCAGGTTGATTTGGTCCCCGAAGAAAGAGAAAAGTAGGGAATAGAAGTGACCTCAAGTACTTATTTATCATTTGCCTTTTAGACTATAAAACAGCTATGTCCTCATTGAATATCATTTTTATATCTGTTGGCTATCAGCTAAAATTATTCTTCAGACTAAATAATACTATAAAAATTTAAAGTAAAAATTATTCTGCATCATTCAGTTACCAATGAAAACAGTGATGGGAAGAGTAGGTAGGTGCTGTTATTTTATATTGCAAATAAAAAAGAATATAGAAAAATAGGATGACAGATGTTTAGTTTATGTCTTAACATCTCCTTTCTTAAGATATTCTTTCTGAGGACTTAACCATTAATTCACATACATATACACATGTAAACACACATACTTCACTTGTGTAGGCAATAAGACCCTGCATCTAACTGAAGCAAATGCTACCATGAACAGGCGATTCTACCACTGAAAATTGAGCACACAGCTAGGGACAATGAATACAAAAGGTACTGAGTCAGAAATCAATGAAACCTACTTCACTGCCATATGAAATAGAAAATACTTGGATGGAATGAAGAATTATAAAATGATTTATTTTAGGCAGCACTGCATGAGGTATAAGACAATTTAGAACCACTTTGATGTTTATGTATTGTGCATACAGATCCATTTTATTTGATTGTGTATTTAAAAAGTACTATAAGATTCAAAACACAACTGAAGAATATGAAATTGCAATGTTTTAACTTCACAGTAATTTTTAACAACAAAAATTTTTCAAGTATGAATAAAAGCTAGCTAATATTACCAGTAAGTTAAAGGCAGAGAAATAGTTTTGAGAAGTACGATTTAATTAGCAGGGTTTTCCTGTGATTTCATCCTTGTTCAACCTCATCTCATTGGCACCTGTTTTCAAGTTTCATGATGCCCTGAGAGACATTCCAAAGACAAATGTGAAATTATGTCTCTGGGTGCTCCTTTGATAAGAACATGAGAGTGTACAAATAAACTTTATATGTGGTCTTCCAAGTCCTGGGCATCATAGCCATCAGAGATATATTGGAAAGTTTTTTCTTGTATCAAATGTTTTGGAAAAATACTTAAAGACGTGTAGATATGAGGCATTCTTATTTTCAGGATAAATTCTGAATTGGAAAGAATAAGTCTTACACTAGACTTGATGGGATTAAGTATTCATAGAAATATTTTTGGCCCAGACCACAGAATATGATTTTAAAATATATGACTACTGAGGCTAAAGTGCCTCCCTAAAGACCCAAAGGACACCACCAACTTAAATGTGTAATTAATAAAAGAAAAACTGTGATTCATTGGAGCAACTTTGGTAGGGCAAGCCAATCATGCTAGAGTGCATACATCAACTATAAAAAACGCTTCTGAAACCTGAACATATAGGAACAGACACTATCAAAATGAAGCCATCTGAGGTACAGCCTAATAGACCCATTCAGCTTTTAACTTTACAATCTAAATGCTGATGCATATGTGGTCTCAGACTTAAAATACTCTAGTATGGCCCTGGCTGGTGTGGCTCAGTGGATTGACAGGTGGCCTACAAATGGAAAAGTCACTGGCTCGATTCCTTATCAGGGCACATATCTGGGTTGCGTGAGAGGCAACAGATTGATGTTTCTCTCCCTCTTTTTCTCTCTCCCTTTCCCTATCTCTGAAAGTAAATAAATAAAATCTTTTTAAATTTTTTTTAGTATATTAGTTCATATCTACTTCTTGAGCATATATACAGGCCTGCTGTGTTGATGAATGATTTAATTCAGTCAGTAAAAATTCATTTTGTACCAACTAAGTGGGAACAAATTTAAGAGACAGTTATGGTGATCAAACAGATAAAAATGAAAAGAAAGAAAGAGTGAAAGTTAATGTGGGTGTTTATACTTTGAGAGACTGTCTCAGAGGTCACCTCCAGTGGGAGTAGAAACTTACTATGTAGGTGGATGAAGATGGGTGTGGGGTTGTATTTGAGTTGAAGTTCTAGGAATCAGTATAGATCCATGGCTGTGGGACAAAGTTTGAAGAATCTCAAGTAGATGAAATTCAGAGGTGGAGCTGGAATCAACAACCAACTTAAAAGTCCAAAAGTCTGAGTGGGAGTGGGAGTGATATGAAAATCAGGAGTAAAGTTCTAGGGACTGTGGAAAACAGAACCAATAAAGTGCATGTAGCAGAACTTGACAGAAAGCAGCACTTGGAGAAATTCCCAGAGCTGGTGGGCCATCAGTGTGGTGACAATTTAAAAGGATATCTCTAGTCTTATTTGAAGAAAAATGAGAGAAACTAGTTAAATAATAATAGGCTTTATCTATGGCTGTGGCAAATAGAATAGAAATAAAGAGGTATACTTGAGGGATTTTTTAAATGGCTGACAGATTGGGGCAGAAGGATGGAGGGAGGTCAATGATGATGCCCTGGGTTGGAGGTGGGGTACAGGGCTACTAAAGTTAGGGAGAATGAGGTGTCAAGGAAGACATACCACATTTTTGTCATACATGATCATGACATCCACAATTCCAGTTATTGAAATGAAAAATACAAAATTTTAAAATATATTAATTAATGGTAATGCCATGCACATTGCAATGCTTCTTACCTAAATATCCAACTTCATGTCAAATCATTCTAAAAATTGTATCTGAAAATGTCTTTATATTCTAAACTCATCTTTTTTTTTACTGGACAAGATTTGATGCTGCCCTAGCTCAAACAATACCAATATAACAAGAATAAAACATATTATAAGAAGGAGTAATTCACAGTACAATAAATCAGTAAGATGCATACCACTTTCAAGAATCTATGAACTATGATAGCTTTCAAAATTCAGTGTTGTCATTAAACATATTAGCCAGAATTAGGCCTCAAATAAACAGGTTTCAACATGTTTGATGTAACATAAATAGACTTTAAAAGTTGTAATATCATTATTTAATCACCTTTAGAAGAGACTGTCATTTGCATGAAATTTAAACTGTTAGTAGAATAATCAGTGAGAATTTGTGGGAGATTGATTACATAAAAAATAGAAACCCAAGACTAGAAGAGTTCAAATTAAAGAAACAGTCCAGAAGGATAAAAAAATTGCCTAAATGTATTCCTGTTTTTTTTTTAATGTTTTTAATCCATTGACAAATCATGTCAGAGATGTGGTTATAATTTAAGTGACATCTAGGTCCTGGCTGGTGGAACTCAGTGGATTGAGTGTGGGCTGCAAACCAAAGTGTCACTAGTTCAATTCCCAGCCAGGGCACATGCCTGGGTTGCAGGCCAGGTACCCATTGGGGGCCACATAAGAGGCAACCACACATTGATGTTTTTCTCCCTCTCTTTCTCCCTCTGTTTCTCCCTCCCTTCCCCTCTTTCTAAAAATAAATAAATAAAATCTTTAAAAAATAAATGAATAAAATAAAAACATAAAAAAATAGAATTTAAGTGACATCTAGAAACCATCCAGTCCTAGGTAGAAGTTCAGCTTTAACTATACTGAGATATTTGACAGTTTTGGGGTTTAAACTTTTTCTACTTTTGCTCCATTAAAGGCTCACTCAGGTATCAAGATTATGTATTTGGCCCTGGACAGTGTGGCTTAGTTGGTTGGAACATCATCCCATAATCCAAAATGTCACAAATTTGATTCATAGTCAGGGCACATTCTTAGGCTGTGGGTTTGATTCCCAGTAGGAACTGATTGATGTTTCTCATATTGATGTTTCTCTCCCTCTTGTTCTCTGTCCCTTCCCCTCTTTCTAAAATCAATAAGCATGTCCTCTGGTGAAGATTACAAAAGCATTATGTACCTGGTGTATTTTTGGGTGGTGGGATATAAGTTAGAAACTCCTGATGGATGTGCTGTTTCAATTATATACTCTTTATGAATGTTAGCAGCCAGCCAGTTTCTGATCCACAATTAAAATCCAATGGAAGAGGTTGTTCTATGAAAACTCCAAGAAGATTCATCCAAAATAAATGTCTTGGGTGAATATAAAATGATCCAAGTGAAAAAAATCTCAGTCTTTTGTTATTGTCTCTTGCTTTCTGCCCTTGGTGGCTTATCCTATATATTAATATTTTTGATTCTCAATCATTGAGTTACTTACGTGTATTAAAAAAAATTCTTGCTTCCCTGGCTGGTGTGGCTCTGTGGATTCAGTGCTGGCCTGAGAAGCAAGGGGTTGCTGGTGCTATTCCCAGTCAGGACACATGCCTGGGTTATGGGCCAGGTCCCTAGTAGGGGGGTGTTGTGAGAGGCAACCACACACTGATGTTTCCTTCTCTTTCTCCCTCCCTTTCCTTCTAAAAATAAATAAATAAAATCTTTTAAAAAATGCCTGGTTTTGATAACGTGGGAATTACTCTTAGCAACTAAAAAGTAGCATGATAAATCAAGAGGAGTATTAATTTAAAATCAGGAGACCTGGTTCTACTTCTACAGCAGGGGTGTCAAACTCATTTTCAGTAGGGGCCGCATCAGCCTCATGGTTACCTTCAAAGTGCCAAATGTAATTTTAGCACTGTATAAATGTAACTGCTCCTTAACTAGGGGCAAGGAGCTCAGTGCTGCCACAGGGTAAAAACAAGATTCCAGGCCAGATAAAACAAGGTGGAGGCCCAGTTAGGCCTGTGGGCCTTGTGTTTGCCACCTGTGATCTATAGTTTAGTAGCCTATGAGGTCTTTCATGTGTATGCCATTTTCCTGATAAAGCAGATTAATTGGTCCTTAGACAGCCATTGAAAAGTTAGACATATCATGTCAGTTAACTGTGACTCTGGATGTAAAAAAAATTGTGAATTATTGGTTGTGTTTCTGTAGAACTAGACAACACTTCTGAATACAAAAGTAAACAATTGGCCCTATGGAAGAATGCTAAAAATATGTGGAACAGCAAATGAAGAAGCATCAAACCATTATCCTGGCCAGCAAGCCCACATGTCTTTGTCTAGCTTTTTCCTGAAGAGCCTCAGTTCCCCATCTATGAGTTGATAGTGGGCTATGTGATCTTTATGGTTCCATCTGCACCCATCTCCTTTGGGTACCACCTGAAATGAGGATGCATCCTTGGTTTCAATAATACTCAAGCACCCAATAGGTCACAAGGGTGGTTTTCTTGACTCCATAATGTACTTCTTCCTTGTGATATCTAAACATTTATTATTGATTCCTAGACCCAGTGACTAACACATCTTCTTTCAATCTAACACTTAAGTAATTTGATTTTAGTTTGATGGATAAATATCACATGGCTCTCTTTTTAATTCCTGTAGTCCTTAGTGACCAGCAGTACACAATAGTATTAATAAATCATCAATCTGTAACTAAAGAGCAGGTTCTTTCAGGAACGTTTGCCAGTTGCAGACTGTGGGAAATCTCAGAGGAACACTTGCCATTCTCACAGTTACAATGGGACATGAGAGCAGCCATTTGAGACAGCTTGGCTAAGGACTGAGGCAAAGAAAACAAACTATGGCAAAAATAACTTTATGAAGTGATAACTGATACTTTCTTGGAATAAGCCTATAAAAATAATCAATGTCTCTATTCCCTAATAGGCATTTGCTGGAGTGCAACTAAAGATAATTTGTAACTGCTATCTGAGAGATAAGAAGAAACTAAAACGGGCAGGAAATCGAATGATCTCTTCCCTCCCACCTCACCACCAGGTTTCAGATGAGTCTTGAAAGGTCATTCACATAATTATTACAGTAACTAGTTCAAGGCCTTTTGAGCACAGCTGATCTGATTGTGTGTTAATGGCTGCAAAAGCAAGATAAGGAATGTGTAAAGTTAAAAAAATGGTCCTGTAACACTATTAGCTTGCAGGATTGCCACAGTAGATAAAACAACGTTGCTTTATAGCTTACTGCTCTTTTTATTACAGAATAACCCCAGGTTTGCCCTTGTACATAGGGTCATTTAAGCATCAGTGACTAAGTTTTACTTCTTTGTTTGTTGGTGGCTATGTGACATATCTAGTGATCTTCTTGGGAGTCTGCAAAAGGTCTCATGATGAAACCTGCCAGAAATCTGTAGTTAATGTAATGCAGTCAGAATTTTCAGGGCCAATGTATGTAAAAGGCATCTAGGGGCCTTTGTCTGACCAATCCAAGGCAATAACATACCTGCTGTTATGAAAGTTTGGCCACACTTAGACTCAAATCCAATTCAGTAGATATATTCAGCACAGAATATATTTACTGTACAGAAAAATACTCCAGGGATTCAAATATTTATCACAATAAAGAAAGATATACACAATAGCCCTATGGGACAAGCTAAACTGTAAAATATGGCTGGCCATTAGGTCTAAAGGTAAGAGAGCTGATCTTAAGCAAAACTGGGAAGATTTAACAGAGGAGTGGCATTTGACCTAAGCCTGGAAGACTGAGTAGGGTTGTGAGGTCAGGGTAGAGTAAATCCTTACTTAACATTGTTGATAGGTTCTTGGAAATGGCATCCTTAATTGAAACAACTGTAAAGAAACCAATTTTACCACAGGTTAATTGATACAAAGAATAGTTAAGTTTCTATCACATACTTCTGATCACAAAAACATCACCAAACTTCTAAATGAAGACTGCAAACTCTTCTAATATCAAACATTGAAATGAATGTGAGTTATACATACATTTAAGAAAGATTAATAGAAATAAGTAAGATAATTATTTTCTAACACACTTATTCCTGTTTAGGGTTGAAGGAGGCCAGAGCCCAACGCAGCAGCTCAGGGCGTCAGGTGGGAACCCACCCTGGACAAAAGGCCCTTCTATCACAGAGCCTGTCACACACCCATACTCACTCAGACTGGGACAATGGAGAGAGTGAATTCACCTCACTTGTACAACTTTGGGTGTGGGAGGAAACCTCAGTCCCTGGAGAAACCCACACAGACGGGGGAGAATGTCCAAACTCTACAGATAGTGGCCCGAGCTGGGAATTGATTTTTTCAATAAACATTGTGACAAGATGATGTTAAATGAAAAGAAACATTATTTGAGGACCTGCTGTACTTTAAACTGAGGAACAGTTACTGGCCCACAGAAGCACTGTCAATACGGGGCGCTAGAGGGAGATGCAAGGCTAGAGGAAAGGGACGAGCTCTGCTCCCTGTCTGCTTCTTGCCTGCAAGAGATTCAAGTGAACTGCACCTTAGCAACACATCCTTCCTGAAGCAGCAAAGGAATCTAGTTTGTTTTTCCAAGGTTTGTAGGATGTGCTTCATTTTGTCCCCCTCAGAAATCCAGCTGTCTGGTGCCTGCTGTTCAGGCATCTGGGTCTAAGTTTTAATAATTACAACTCCTCCTGCTTTTCATCTCAGCCCTGGACACAGTAACTTCATCCCACAGTTACTAACTGTCCATACTTGAAAATTCTCATCTTATTCCCATTACCTAGTTAATGACTTATATAGACTAGACTTACAAGCTTAGCACAGCCAGTTGAAGATATCACCAACTTTCAACTGCATAGAATATATTGAGAGAGCCATTAAACTGAAATATTTATTAGGGGCCTAAGAGATTTTGTACTTGTATTGCGTTTTGACCTCTTTTTTCTCATTTCCTTTCAAGAGTGCAGTGTCTGGTATTTAAATGTAGACCTGGAAAATATCTAAGACACACCTTCTTCCCTAACCAAAGTCTCTGAACAAGAAAAGGCATTTCTACTCCTTGCACAGGCCACCAACCGTTTAAAAATGTTATGTAACAATGTAGTTGCCAAAAGGCAGCTAATTAAGTAGGCTTGACTCTAGACTTCTACTCAACTTTCAGCTCGAGTGAGTAGATGAGTGAGCAGTCAGCAAAAAAGACTTTTTAGATATTTACTTCCAACCCTGATCCAGACCATCTCTCTCCTTTCAGGAGATATTACATCTAAATTGTTGGAAGATAAATTCGTATTATATTCTTACAGTAGTGTGGGGAAAGGGATTCTATTGCCTCTGCTAACAATCAATTTTCCCTGTAACAACTTTTTTTTGGTCAAGAAATTCTACTTTTTGCCAACATAATTCTACTAGCTTAATCCCCATACTGTTGGAACTTCACCCCCTCCCCATCATGTTGAAACTGGAGAACAGCTTGTGAGCAATCTCTTGATAATAACCCTCCATATGTCTAAAACAGCCTTTTCTTTCCAAAATAATTAATCCTCCTCCTTTTTTTTTACACTTTGATGTATTTCTCAAGCCTTTACACACCTTTGTTTCCCTTTGGGTCCTCTTTGAGCACTTGCCATTTTTCTGGGGAAGTTATTCCTTTGCAGAGTTGACCAATACGAAACGTCGCATGTCACAGTCACCTCATGCATACATTCTGTCCTCTGTATTGTGTAATTCTATTTGCAGAGAGATTTCTGGAACTATAACTAGTCCACTTCTGTTGTATTCTGCTGCAGCAACTTGTAGAGAAAGCATTTGGTTTTTACTAAACTGAAACTTAAGTAGAGGTTTCTTTAGAAGAAAATGTGTAATTTACAGCTTTCCTGTTGACTTTTTTTTACTTAACTTCAGATTAGGCAGGTTGGTGAGACTGTGTGTATTAAGCAATAGTAAAATTCAATAACCTAAAATCATTTGTCTTCTGCTATTTCCCTTAAGAATACAGGAAATGTATCAGCATGTCTATTTTTAAAATTATGTGTGCAACTATGGCTGTATCAGTTTACATTCTCTCAATTATAAGAACAGAACACCTTTGGGACAGATTTCACAGAAGTAAATGTACTTCTCTAGAAGGGTAAAAATGTTGTTTGTGAACAGTGGAACAGTATTCTGACAGCTTGAAAGGGTGACTGCTACAATGCAAAGAAATTTCCCGGTTTGCCCTGGGTCAGGAACTTCAAGAGGAAGAATATCTGCCTTTGTCTGTTTATAGCTGGAAGAAGAAAGATGGGCAGTCAGTCTCTCTAGAGATAAAAGTTAACTGAGGAGGACACCTTAGTCAGGGTGTGTGCTGCTGCTTTTGAAATGACTAAGACTGGACTCCAGAGGCAGTGCTACATCCAGTAAATGTATAAAGATAGGATGGCATCTCTTTGAGGACAAGGGCTGTGGAAATCCATGGGAGCTAGGGCATTACTTGGCACATATTTGGTTTTCAGAACCTTGACTTTGAGACATATTTCAGCTTTTAGGTTCTCTGAAAATACTTCAGCTCATATACATTTATAAGATGAGCGATACAAAGCCAACCTCTTCCTTTTTGGCTTCTTTGCATTATAAACAAATTATTTTTTCCTTCAGAGAGAGGGTGTACCTAAGTAGGCATTTGATGCAATGAATGACTTTGATTAAAAATGGCAGTGAAAGACAAATACCATATGATCTCGCCTTTAACAGGAACCTAAACAACAAAACAAACAAACAAGCAAAATATAACCAAAGACACTGAAAGAGGGCAGGCTGACGGTGACCAGAAGGGAGAAGGGAGGGAATTTCAGGGGAAAGGGGGAAGGATTTGCAGGAACAAGTATAAAGGACACATGGACAAAAACTAGGGAGGGCGGTGGAAATGGGGAGGGTTGGTGGGGGGTTGGCTGGGATTGGAGTAAAAAACATAAAACTGTACTTGAACAACAATTAAATTAAAAAATATTTTAAAAAATTGTGTTTTCTAATAGGAAAGCTGGATTGTCCCCATAAGGCATGGAGGAGGCCATGGTGGAGACAGCAAGATTTCCTGTTATGATCCTTCTTTGTCCTTCTTTGTCCTTCAAGCCATTATTGCATTAAATATCACTCCCTGTGACATATATTTTTTACTCTGACCTTTATTCTATTATTTTAATGTGATAAATCTCTTTCATTTTTAACTTTATCTTAGCCTTCAAAGCAAACAAACCAAACAACCATCCCTAAGGGCCGATAGATAAAGAGGTTTCTTATTTGTTTTTGTTAAATATGAAGTATAAATAGAATGCAATAATAAGCTTTGTGAAGAAAATCAAAAGAGGAGGAAATTTAGGTCTAAAAAAGGGACATACTGCTGGAGTAAGGCGAGACTTCAGGAAAAGGTATGGATAAGAATACAAGTGTAAGTTTAGGCATAAATAGGAAAAGAGCAGACAAGAGATCGAGGTATGGAGTGGAAGGAGGCACATTTGTTTGAGAGAATGAGAGTTAGTCAAAATGCTTTATGCATAAAGAATCTGTTATTTATTATTTGTTAATTATAAAGAGTTGATTGGATTAATCAGACGTGGTATTTCTGAGTTCATTCTCACCTCCCACACTCTCTGCCCTCTGCTTTTTGTACTGCCAACTTCATTCTCTTGGCTTACAAGTTGGCTTCTGGTTGCCTTCAGCCCTAAGAGACGTCAGAGAAGATCAGAAGGCATGTGGAAAAAGAAGTCAGGATATGAATTTCCTGATTCTATGTTCTTTTAACGCGTCACTTCATGACTAAAGCAACTACAACTGCTTCCTGTTGTGTGGCTCCTGTCCTACTCCATATCCTTTGTCCCTAATTCTGATGACACTATCTCCTCCCCTTGCTCATTCTGGCTTAAGGATGAGAATGACTTCCTGCTATCACTACTAGTCTACTAATGCCTCAGTTTCTGTCCTTGGTCCTGCTCACAGGCAGATCTTTAACATGTGCCTTTACTAAAATATTTTGAACCACCTGAATTGGACCCAGTTTTCAAATGAATTCCTGACTGACACAGAGAAAAAAGGTTTTAAAGAGAAATACAAAAGTAAATAATTTAAAACTGGATTAAGAGTTATGAAGAAAAATGTAAGTATTTAGATAAAGAAAAATGAGTGTGGGTTAGATAAAGTAGTCATAGAAGATGGTCTCTTTAGAAGGTGATATTTAAGTTGAGGCTAGAGGATAAGTAGGAGCCAGCATGGAAAGAACTGGGAAGTGTGTCCTCAACAGAGGGAATAGCCAGTGCAGGAGCCATGAGACAAAAGAGCTTGATATGCTCTATGCCATAATTTAGTTGTAAAATTCTGTGAGGAACACTTTGTTAAAACACTTCACGTGGAAAGACTGACAGGGAAAATCAGCCTGATTGATATTTAGTGATAATTAACAGGGTTCTTGGGCAAAGATCCACCAGAGATTTGTGTACTTGTTAAAGTGGGAAGCAGCTCAGGTGAGTGGTGGGAACCAAGCAGATTCAGGTATTAATTTGAAATTGCTGTGATAATATTGGGATACAGTGGCAATCTACTCCACATGACAATATGCTATAGAGAGTTGCCATATGTAAAGATGTTATTTTCTTGACTCTGTTTACTTTAATCAGAATGGTAGGTTGGTCTTTAGGTAGAGGCATATCTCTTCATAAACTTTAAAAAAATCATAGTTGTGACACTTCGCAAAAAGATATGAAATGAGCAATGGAGACCTTGACAAATCTGTGTGTCTTCTTTATCCTCCCTTATATTTGATCATTCGGTACAGTGCAGGGAGAGGGAATAGCAGAGAAGGAGTGGAGAAATTGAAGAAAACACGGTATTAAAATCACATAACTGTTGAATCCTACCTAGCACAAAAAGGACTTCAACCATCAATTTACTAAGCATATTTCAAAACTTCCAAAAGCAAGAACATCTAGCTTATTAAATAAACCTGCCTGGGGAAATATCCCACATTGTTCTTTTCTCTATAAATTTAGTTCTCTAATTTGTTTTACAACATGATTCCCCCCTTTATTTGTAGCTTTTGTGCAAATATTAGCATTTAAGAATTATTTAACTGCAGGATATTCTTAACCTTTGTCATCAAACTAAAATACATTATTTTTGTATTATTGGAATTAAGCTGCTTATTTTGGACATTTCCAGGCATACTTGACATGACAACATGGACAAATGGTAAAAAACAAAAACAACAAAAAATTTCCACTTTTAAGGTCTTATTTAACCATGTGCATTTAACTGATATCTTTGTGTTTGGAAGACTTCCTCAGATATCTGCCCAAACACCTCCTCGATGGATTTTAGGTTCTTGAAATATTTTTCTATTTATAGGCATCTTTTACTTAAAAGAATGAACACACAACAATTTATTTTGTTTTTAGTTTAATATGATCCTGCTTCTATTTGGGTTTAAATAGAACTTTACATATATGTTATTTTAATGTCTTGATATTAGAAAACATGGTGTTCCCTATAGCCATGCCCTACATCTCCTTTCACTAGCTAAATTCCTCATATTTGCTAATATTTTTCTCACTCATAAGCTAAACCTACTTTAAGCATATTTATGTCACACATTTTACCTCCAAGTACTTGATAGTTATGCTGTGAGAGTAGCTCACCACAACTAAAGTTAAATGATTAGGCACTCTGATAGAGATGCAGTTATGCAAATTATAATTATAGAGTTAGAAAGCACCCTGAGGTCTTATCGCCCTAAAAAACCAAACAACAACACTCTGTTTAAAATAAATCATAATACTCTAATCAAATATAATCAAAATTCCACTCCTGTCTCTATACCCAATACTCATACTGTAAACATCATTGAAAATTAATTATATACCATGGGATTTAAACTCTCCAAAATAGAATCATTTAGTATAGCAGGCATAGAGCGTGGTATAAATCATCTTTCTGATTTGGAAAATGATTACATGTTGTGCATATTGACAGCTGGTGCTATCATGTTACTGTTATTTCAGGAAATACCGAAGTAAGCAATTGGCTCACTGTAATTATTATCTTTTTGATTTTATACCATTGTCTTGTTGTAGCTTATCAGAATCTATATGCTATAGGTGAGTAGCAGATATCACCTTAATTTTTTATCCTCTTTTTATTTATATCATTGCTGGGTAAAATTTAAGAATAATACCAAAATTTAAGACCCATTGGCAAAGACGTAAATCTCTTTTTTATTTAAAAGAGCTTTCTCTGTGTTAAAATAGCAAATATATATATATATATATATATATATATATACATTCTTGTTCCTAGAAATGACTAGAAAGATAATCATAAGTGGTTACTTTGTCCAAACAAGGAGCTTCTGGGAAAATGAAACCTAGCAAAATAAGTGATTCAAAAATAAGATATGTCACATTTTAATAAACAATTGTGTGTAATTATGGAAGAATATGTACTTACTTGCCGAGTGCAAAGCACTCCATCTTAACGGTTGTTCCCTTAGCAGCTGTAACTGTGAAAGGAAAATGGACCTCAATTTTCGGCTCGTATTCTCCCATCACACCTGGGAAATAAAGAGCAGTCTTTAAGCATAAAATAAATGTCACAATTTCTTTTCAATACTGGGGATGGTTACATTGAAAGAGCACAGTGGTTTGGTTTTTAACGTCTGTTTGAGGACTGCTAAATTTTTGATGCACTGAAAAAAAAATACACTTAAATTCAGTCATTATGGTGACTGTCTTACCTTAATAATTGAATTGCATGTTATGTTCAGTACTTTGTAAAATAATTATTTAAGTGTTAATTAACACTGGTAGTTTAGGTACAGATTATATCCCAAATGAAATAAATAACTACAAATATTTCTCATAGTAAATAATTGTTGATTTTAAAAAAGTAGGTAAAGGTACCAGAACTTTATCATTGTCAAATAAGTGAGCACTTATTTATTAAGTTAATATGCTTATTGAATATCTGTAATTTGCAAGCATTTTGCTAATTATTGTGGGCATTACGGAGATACATTATCCATGGACTGTGCTCTCAGGCACTTGACAAGTGTGTTCTTAAGGAAAGAAACAATATACACTACACTTAAGTTTGGGAAAAAGAGTTATTTATCAAAATAATTTCAATATAAGATTGAAAGTGATGAGTGCTGTGAAAGAGGTATTCCTAAAGTATTAAGTGCATCTGAGGGGATTATGAAAATAGGATTTGTAAAAGTGGGGAAAAGATAGAAAGGAAAGTAAATGGAATGGTATAAATAAAGAGAGATGGAAAATCACCAGCAATAGGAAAATCAATTTTTCTGGCATATTGGTATGTGAAAGTAAATGATACTAGGCAAATTTGGAAATAAAAATGGAGTAAAAAAATAGATGGTCTTAATCATCAGTGTAAGTCATTCAAACTTTAATCTGTAAGTAATCTGGAGGACTGGGGTTTTGAATAAGGGACTGACATTTTTCTAAGATATACATACTAGAATTACAGCAGAAACTGGCAAGTTAGTTACATTATTTCAATAATGCCAGGTAATAGTAATACAGGCCTGAACTTAAATTATGGTGAAAAACACTAATTGGGTAAAACCATTGAAGAATTGAACTTGGCATATAATAGGGGTGCTGAGAATAAAGGTATGGGCCTCTCCAATAATAACACGAAGGTTTCTAGCTTGGGCGAGGGGGTGGAGGTGGGTGGGGAGGAGTTGGGTGATGCTAATTAAAGAAAAAAGAACACAGCTATAGTAGGAAAGTTAATGACTTTTATTTTAGGAATACTTACTTTGATATCTATAAAATATTCAGAAAAAAGGATCTGACCAGATCATGAACAAGAGAAGGAAGTTTGACATGAGTTCTAGACAGGTGATATATATGAAGTGTCATCATTTAGAGATGCATTTGAAGCTATGAACTTGGATAAGGCTTTCAGTGCGCTAGCTGAAGCCTGGTGAATTCCCATGCTAGTGCCCTCAGGCAGCTCTCGAGCTCATTTCCTCTCCAAAATAATTTCTAGGAAATCCCTTGTGTAAAGCACTACAGGTAATACAGTTATGATTTAGCACAGAAGCTTCTCTGAGGAGCTTGTGTGGGTGCTTGGGGGTGTCTGTGTTCATGGGTATATTTGCATATGTAGGTCTGTGAGCATGTACAGCACCATATGTAATTCTTTTGTGTATGCCTGTGAGAACAGAGAGCTGAGGAGAGAAAGAAACCCTGACAGAATGAAATGAATGCTATAAGATATTCAGGCAAGATGCATTGGGTGTGTGAAGGGAGAAAAAGTTACAAAGACAACATTTATGTGCTAATTATTTTAATTTATTTTTGGTTTGATATAGGTCTTAAAGGAAGATGGGGAAGAACTTTGGATCAAAAGTGTCTAAGTTCATGGAGGACAAGAAGATTATCTTTGCTTTTTTTCCTTCTAGTTATATGTAAAGCAATCATAAAAAATCACTGATATTTTTATTAGAGAGATTGGGCTTCTGGACCTGGCTGTGCTAGATTACCATCTCTGACACATCAGTGACCTTTGTGTTTTATTTTTCTAAACTATAAACTGAGGGAACAGAGGAGAATTACCATTAATGTAATGTCCTCTTCTAAAGGGCTAACTCACTCATTTTCTTCCCAGTCTTATGTTCACTGCATGTCAAAAGCCTGATATATAACAAGTGAATTGATGATTAGTACTATTACATCACTCAGAAAAATAGTGAAGTACCTCCTCTCTATCTCTTTTTCAGTAATGTTTTTCTCTTCTACTGCTTGTATTATACCTTCCACCCGTTCTCCCCTGACTTTATTCAGATTTCTTTCTGTCATTTCCACATGTCTTCTTTTTTTCCTGTGTTTGTCCTGAATAGTAGGATTTGGCTTGCTAGTGATACCTCGCTGAGTGTATCCAACATTGAGAAGTTTATCTTCAATGCCTTCTTACTTATAAGACTTCATCTAAAGATTCCTAGGCATTACATGTAGTGGCTCCCTAAAGAAGTCCCTAACATCACCTTCTGCTCTCTCTGTTTGGTCCCAACATTGATTTTGTAATATTCTTGTTCCTTGTCTGCCTGTTAAGTGGATGATTCAATAATACATGATTTCTCATGATACTTATAAACTTAAGCTTATTAAACTAATACCCTTACTTACACAAGTCCCTGTGAGTGCTGGCATTTGATGAGCACTTTAGAATATTGTAGAAGGGCAGTGAAAGTCAGGTTGAATTAAAAATATATTTTTGTATAATTATTTCTAGTAAATTGTTTAAAGGGGTCTCATAGGAAAGAGACTTGAATCTCTAAAACTCCAGTAATTTGGTTTGATTTCTTTTTCTATGGTAAATAAAAAATTCCTTTTGGAATCAACTTTTATATTAATACTTCTTTTCTTTTTTTACTAAAGTAGGTCCCAGAATTAGACAACATTTTAGGCCCTTCAAAATCTCGATCTAACTCTGAATCATACCATGATATTATTGATACTTTTTGGTTAATAGGAGCCAGGCTCAAATATTCTCTGTGTTCTCTTCTCAATAATGTCTGTGATTGCAAAGAGGACATTCTCTTATAGCTTTAATCTTTAAGAATGATTAAAGGATGGGTACTCCTGGCAATATCTGGAAAGTAATTTTATCCAGGTTGGGCTTTCTGGTGTTCCTCAAATGATTCCCATGTGGTCAAAGATAAGGTAACCTCACTACAGGGAACAAGAGGTTTGCTCATATCTATACTTGATGTTAAAGATAAAATTCAAAAGCTTAAATAAAATCCTTCAAATTATATTAGCTAATTTGAGCTGCACTGTAAGAAATAAGCCTGTGAACTGGAAGGTCATAGGTTTGATTCCAGTCTTAGGGCACATGCCTAGGTGTGGGAGAGGCAACTGATTGATGTTTCTCTCTCTTTCTCCCTCCCTTTCCCTCTTTGTAAAAATAAATAAATAAAATCTTTTTAAAAAGAAATAACTGGTTGTTTTAAATTTTACTCTGATAGTGATAACATAAAGACAGACTAGAAATCTCTTTAGATGTGTCTTGCTCTTGAACAATTGATTACATTCAGGAATTAAGTTTTGCTTTATGTTTCATAAGATAATTATGTTACAGTTTTCTTCAATTTACTTTGCCCTCTTTCTTTTAGAGATGAGAGAGAAGTACCAAAGGGGTCAGGTAAGTGGCCCAAGGTTCTATAGATAGCTGTTGAAAATAGAGCACAAATAGCAGGCTTCTGACCTTAACTTCACAACTATTTTTTTGACATCACTCCCTTGGGGAATTTCAATCACAGAGTGTAACAATCCTGGCATTGCACAGGCACTAACTACATCAACCATTGATTGCCTGCCTTCACTGCTTGCTTTATTTCAGCCACCGTTTTTAATATCTCAAGTCCTATGCAACTTAGTTGTAATTTTTTTGTTAGGTAGCGTTTGATAATGATAGATGAGTGAAACAATCCTATAAGATACATAGTCAAAGTTAAAATTATTAAGCTTATCTCTCTAGCCAGTGCATCTCTTTAATTGTGATAGCCCCTTGTTTTAAGATAAATATGCTCAAGAAACACTGCACTGTCTTCATCCTTTTCCCCACTCCTGATTCTCTTGGCTTTGCTGGCTTGCCTACTTTGGAATTACATGTTATTAGAAGATCACCCCAAATTACCCTCATTCCTCATAAGCAGAAGTCTTCCAGCAAAGTTCATTACTATCCTTCTATGTCTTTGTGGTTCTGATTTTCTTATTTATTCCGATTACTTACAAAGAGCTAGGGTGCTTTCCATAAGTGGAATGCAATTTAGAACAGTGTTTTTTGAGTGTGTTGCAGAACAGAGAGCCAATGACCTCAGAATAAATCAGGAAACCTTACCAAAATTTTAAGTTATCAGGTTCAATTTTGAGCTTAGTGATAAATAATCTTTGAAGATATGGCTATAAGCTCTATATTTTCACAGTTTCTGTAGGTGATTTTATGTACGTTAAAGAAATCCAGTGTTGGATGGACATTGACTCTTATTTTTATCACACTACCTGTCATTTTTAGGGTTTGAGTGTAGCAAACTAAAATGGCTGAAACAAAGTGGCATGCAGAAGGCCTATAATCATATTGCACTTATTGTGACTGCCCTAACAGGCAAATTATCTTCACTTGTATGTATGATACTTGCAGCAGAGCTGGTATTTTGTTTTATCTGATTGTCGGGAGATCAATTGTTAGTGATTTCAGTGTTCACTTGTTAGCACCTACGTATTTCAAGTGATATTTCTGTCTGATACTCATAGTAATATTCACTTTGGGGGCCAAGTTTTATATCCAATAAAACTTAAAAATTTGGCTTAGCTCATGAATTAGAAAGATTGAGCCAATTTTATGTCCAAATAATGGATATTTACATTTTAGTCTTCAATATCTTTGCTAATTTTACTCAAATCTATTTCTTGTCTTCTAAGAATAGCACCTGTATTCTCAGTGTTTCCTTCAGAAAATGTTTCTTCTATCTTTTCTAACTATGTGGGTCGAATAGTAGTCACTGTCTTCCTATCAGTTCTGCCTTCCTGGCTGCAGTTATTAACTTGTTATGTGCGTCAGACACACACTTGGCTAGCTAGATCATCCCATTGCCCTGAACATAATGTTTGATTCATGGATGGGCAGTTAGGGTGGGACTTTTGATTTACAGACCAGGGAGTCCAAGTCTCAGTTCCACCTTGGCAGCAAAAAAGGGCATCTGCATGTCTGAGAGCCATTGAACCTCCACTAGTGGAAGGTGTTAATCTGCCATTGAAGAGAATTAAGCCACTTCGATAAAATGAAACCAATGCAGATAGAGGAGGGATGGAAAGAGAGAGTACTGGTAGCATGTCAGTTCTACCTCAGATTTAATTTCTTGCCCTTCTCTCAGAAAAATAAAGTGAATTTCATATTTTGCTTGAATTATGTACTTCAGGTTTGGTTTCTCAGTTGCAGACTGAAGTTTTGACTAATAACCTCATGGGGCTCAGCATAAACAGTGGTGACCCAATGTCGGATCATAGCCTATCTGAATTCTCTGGCTGTCATAGTCTACAGGCTGTTATAGTCTGTTATAGTCCACATTAGAGGATTCTCAGGCTGTCATAGTCTACATTAGACAAATAGAGAGTTGGGGTGGTGGTGGAATAGGGGCCAGGGCACATCAATGCACAGGATTTGTCTTATTTTTAAGCATTGTAACATTTGGTAGAAAATGTAAATTCTAATAGAGGATATAACACATTATGTATCTCCTAATAAAAGATTATGAATGATATTAGAAAACACAGATAAGGTATTACTGGAGTTGACAGGAAGAAGAGATTATTGATTAGGAAAAGGGAGGAGCTGGTTTAAATCAGTTATGACAGTGGCACTGGTGGGGGCTCCCAGGTAGAAGGGATGGGACGGTGGTAGTGAAGACGTGCAAGTGAGATTCTATCTAGAATTTTATCAACCATTTAATTTTATTGCATAGGGCAAGAGAGAAATTTCAAGTATAACTAAGAGCTAGATGATACATAATATCTAGAAATATTTTATCTTCTTATTCATTTATTAAGATGCCTCAGCAGTGGCTTGGTACATCTGCATAAGCACTCATCTGGAAATTAATTTCTACAATCAACAGGCATCTGATTTCTTCAGGTTGATTGCTCTGTATTTTATTTTATTTTTTCTTTTTAATTGAATTTACTGGGATGATATTGGTCAATAAAATCATATAGGTTTCAGGTGTGCAAGCCTATGATATATTATCTCTGTATTGTATTTGTATTCACCACCCCAAGTCACGTTTCCTTTCTTCACCATTTATCCCTTCTTTACCTACTTCTACTGCCTACAACACTCTGGCCTCTGGTAATCACCATGCTGTTGTCTGTGACAATGTGAGCTTTTTTCCCCCCATCAATTCCTATACCTTTTTCACCCAGCCCTGCAACTCCCTCCCCTCTGACAGCTGTTAGCCTGTTTTCTGTATTTAAGAGTCTGTTTAATTGTTTGTTAGTTTATTTTATTTATTAGGTTCCACATTTGAGTGAAATCCTATTGTACTTGGCTTTGTGTGACTGGCTTATTTCACTTAGCATAATGCTCTCCAGTTCTATCCCTAGTGTCACAAAGGGTAAGATTTCCTTCTTTTTTATTGCCAACTGGTATTCCATTGAGCAAATATACCACAGAGTTTTTAAAATCCATTCATCCACTGATAAACACGTGCGCTGCTTCCAAATCTTGGCAATTGTAAATAAGGCTGCAATCAATATAGGGGTGCATATATTCTTTTGAATTAGCTTTTTGGGTTCCTTTGGATACTTTCCTGGAATTGGGGTCACTGGGTCATAAGGCAACTCAATTTTTAATTTTTTGAGGCAACTCTGTACTGCTTTCCACAGTGGCTGCACCAACCTTCATTCCCAACAGTGCATGAGGATTCCCTTTTTTCCACATCATCGCCAAAAGGTGTTTGTTGATTTATTGACAAAAGCCATTCTAACAGGTGTGAGGTAATATGTCATTGTGGTTTTAATTTGTCTTTTTCTTATGATTATAGTGATGTTGAATATCTTTTCATATGTCTGTTGGCCATCTGTATGTCCTCTTTGGAGAAGTGTCTGTTTAGGTTCTTTGCCTATTTTTTAATTAGATTTATTGTTTTTTGGTGTTGAGTTTTAAAAGCTCTCTATACATTTTTGGTATTAAGCCCTTTTTGGATATATGTCAAATATGTTCTTTCATTCCGTGAATTGTCTTTTAATACTGTTGATGATTTCCTTTGCTGTGCAAAACTTTTTAGTCTGGTGTAGTTCCATTTGTTTACTTTTCTTTATTTTCCTTGCCCTAGGAGATATATCAGAAAAAATATTGCTTTGAGAAATGTCCAAGATTTTACTGCCTGTGTTTTCTTCTAGGATTATTATGGTTTTGAGTCTAACATTTAAGTCTTTCAACCATCTTGAGTTTATTCTCATGTGTGATATAAGAAGGTGGTCTAGTTTCATTTTTTTTGCACATGTCTGTACAATTTTCTCAACACTATTTATTGAATGAACTATTTTTAGCTTGTTGTATGTTTTTGCCTCCTTTGTCAAATATTAACTATAAAGGTGTGGACTTATTTCTGGGATCTCTATTCTGTTCTATTGATCTATATATCTGTTTTTATGCCAGTACCATGCTGTTTTGATTACTATGACTTTGTAGTATCATTTGATATCAAGTAGCATGATTCCTCCAACTTTGTTCTTTCTCAATATTGCTATCACTATTGAAGGTCTAAATTTTTAAAAATATTTGTTCTAATTCTGTGAAATATATCATTTGTATCTTGATAGGAATTGTGTTGAATCTATAAATTACTTTGGGTAGTATTTTAATTGTGTTAATTCTTCCTATCCATGAAGACAGCATATGCTTTGACTTAATTGTATTTTCTTCAGTTTCTTCTGTGTCTTATAATTTTCCAAGTACAAGTCTTTTACATCCTTGGTTAAATTTATTCCTAGGAGTTTTACTCTTTTTGAAGCAATTGCAAATGGTGTTGTCTTCTTGGTTTTCTTTTCTGATAGTTCATTATTAGTGTATAAAAATGTCACTGATTTCTGGGTATTTATTTTGTAGTCTGTTACTTTACTGAATTAACTTATCAGATCCAGTAGTTTTTTAGTCTTCTCTTCATACAGTATCATGTCATCTGAAGTTAATGACAATTTTATTTCTTCCTTTCAAATTTGGATTTGGAATTTCCAATTTCTTCTTGTCTGATTGCTGTGTCTAGGACTTTCATTACATTTTTAGGAAAACATTTGTAGTTTTTGCCCATTGAGTATAATGGTGGCTCTGGTTTTATCATATATGGCCTTCATTATATTGAGGTATGTTCCCTCCATTTCCAGTTTAATGAGTTTATGTAAAATGGGTGTGGGATTTTATTGAATGTTTTTTCTGTGTCTATTGATATGATCACATGGATTCTATCCTTCATTTTGTTTACATGGTGTATCATGTTTATTGATTTGCAAATATTGTACACATCTGATTTTATTAATGATGGCACCTGAAATTACTATCATTCATACACAATGTTATAAATGATTACATGTTGGTAAATTAAAGACAAATATAATAAAGATGTACCTAGGACAAGCATCAAAGTACAGGATCTATGAAATAAACTATAGTTTCTACATTAAATGATTTACACATTAAAATTATTTAACAAAATGTTTTGAGGATTTTCTTTTATTTTACCAGAAATATATGCAATATGAGAGCTTCTTACATGATTTTTACTTTATAGTACTTGTGTTTTAGTATATGTTTCATTTGTAATGTTTTTACTGTCTTTAAAAATTTGAATATAAATATATATTATTCTATGTAAAACTCCTGATAAGGAAATGAAAAATAAAGTAAATAATAACAAATATTGACAATAATAATAATAATTCATGAAAAAGGGGAAAATAATGACTAAGTAGTCCACATTATGCCTACAGATATTTTGCTATGTCTGAGACATGTCACTGTACTGATGCTTTTATGACAGATTAAATATTAACTTGTGATTTGTTGATAAATGATGGAAATCCTAATTCTAGTCCTGGCTCTGCTGAAAAATTAAGGTAATCATAGAACCTTTCTCTAATTGAGGGTTTATAAATCTAATGGCACATTAGAGAATATATATTATGCATTAATATATCCCTCCTTACTGTATTCAAATAAGTTAAAAGTTATAATCTTTAAAAATTTTAATCATTTAGAAAAGTGTTTAGATGCTTTTTAAAATTTCCTAATAAGCCCCTGAGTAACAATTTTACAAACCTAAATAGATATACAACATATTGTTTTCTTACTTCAAAAAGTATATATTAACCTAAATCAATGTTTCTTGAGGTGAATCATTCTTATGTCAATACAGGGATTAAAGGATCTTCTGACAAGAGGAAATACATGATTTGTGTTCCCTTTAAGTAAGTGCTCCTTTATGAGTATTATTTATCTAGAGAGATCGAGAAGAACTAGAGAGGTTTATTATTAGGAAATGTTTTTCATTACTATTATATATTTTCTGGAAATCAGAGAAATCAATAGGTATTTTTTCCATCCCCAAGCATCAAGAATAAACTGGTTAAGGGGTTTCTTCACACTATAATTTCTCTCCTCTGATTACCGAATTTTCTTCTCCTATTCTTGCCACTGTGATTTACAGAAATATAACCCTCTCCCATCACCCATGAGTTTATTCTATATGTATTAATAACTTCAAAAAATTTATAAAAGCAAATACTAAAGAAAGCAACTATATGCTTTCATGAACAAACATATAAGCTTTCTAGAATTAAAACAATAGTCTACATAGAATAAACTTAAAAATTGATAACAAAGTGTTGAATATTCTCTTCAAATATGTATATTGAAAAGTTTTTCTTTATTATAGAAGTAAATATGTTTGCCATTTTCATAAATATTCACAAATAAAACTACAGAAACTTCTCTATAAATATATGTACATAACAAAAGTCATATATAGTTTTATGGTAAGTCCATTACAGTTATGTGCTGCATAATGATGTTTTAGTCAATGATGAGCCCATATACAATGGTGGTCCCATAAGATTATAATGGGGCTGAAAAATTTCTATCATGTAGTGATGTCAGTCATTGTAATGTTGTAGAATAACACATTAGTCATGTGTTTGTAAAAGCCTACTGTGCTGCCAAGCCCATAAAAGTATTGCACATATAATTATATATAGTACATTATACTTAGTAATAAATGACTGTGTTTCTGGTTTATGTATTTACTATACAATATTTTTATTGTTATTTTAGCGTGTACACTTTCTACTTAAAAAAGGTTTCTATAAAACAATGTGTCATGTTACATTGGCAGTAGCCTCACAACTTCGTTATCTCCTCTCTTAATTACATCACTTTCTCTTGTGCTGGATTTAATCTCATGTTGTTTTGTGCAGCAATGTGCCATGCAAGCTTTTATCTAGGAGCAATAGGATATACCACATAGCCTCAGTGTATAATAAGCCATAACATCTAGGTTTGCTTAAGTACACTCTATGATGTTCACATGATGAGGAAATAACCAATGATGTATTTCAGAATGTATCTTTTTCAAGTGGCATATGACTGTATTTAAAAATCATTTAAGAATTCTACCTAACAATTTAAATAAGTGGAAATATTTCTTAAAAAGTAAATTAAAAATCATTTAAAATGAGTAATTTTTAAACTTAAAATTTTTTCTTTAACTTTATGCAATGTGTGTTTGTCTATCTGTTTCTCTATTTTTGTGAATTTAGAATATGGGGGAAAAAAAGAGAGGAAAATTTGGTACCTGTTAAAAATTTTGGTATTTTAGCTTATTAAAGTTGTCTCCAAAATCTATGTAAGCATAACATTAGAACAGTTATTGAATGAACTAGGGTCCTAATTTCTACAGACAAAGAGCCTCTTTTGAAAGCTAGTTTGACTGGGCTCAGTGATGGCAAAAAACTGTACTAACTCAAAGGGAATTTAAATAAAAATAAAAATATAATGGTTCTTAATGACATATTAATCCTCAATCCAATAATTAAATGCTTGGAAGTTCTCTAAATCATTCTAGGGAGTCTTCCACCCTAAAAAGAGTTAGTTCATTTCTTTTTTAAAAATATTTTATTTATTTATTTTCAGAGAAGGAAAGGAGGGAGAAAGAGAGAGAGAGAGAGAGAGAGAGAGAGAGAAAGAGAGAGAGAGAGAGAGAAACATCAATGTGCGATTGCTGGGGGTCATGGCCTGCAACCCAGGCATGTACTCTGACTGGGAATCGAACCTGTGACACTTTGGTTTGTAGCCTGCACTCAATCCACTGAGCTCCGCCAGCCAGGGCTGAGTTAGTTCATTTCAATTGTGAGTTAGACACTATGTTTCTATACAATTCATTCAAATATTTATTTCTACCAGAATATTTTTTCATTAAAAAGACAAAATAAGATGCCTCAGAATTATGGTGAGCTTTCCTCACTGCATTAAACACATTAATCACAATTGCTACATCCATAGTCTTTTCATTGAGAAACTAAAATGTGCAGTGAGATACAAAAGTCAGATAAAGGTGAGTCAAAATAAACCTAAGTAATGAGGAAGAAGTTTCTACACACACACTGTCTGGAAGGTAGGGAGAATATATTCAAATCAGAGCATAAGATTTAGCCAATTGGAGAGTGGATAAACTGTGTACAATAGTTCAGTCACCTTAATGGGGAAGGAATAGCCATATATTCTTGTTGCTAAGATTGCTAGAACTATTTGGATTCAGCTACCTTTCATTCTCTGTCCCCAAAAAGTCATGCTGTATTCCAGACCCTAATCCAGGAATTCTCTAATATCTACTTTCTCATATCATGCCATGTATTGTATTTCCTGAAAACAGAAGTCTCTTATTTAGGTTTATTTGAGTAAACTTCCATTCTTTGCAACTACCTAGAACACTTACCCACATTGCCTTTAATTTCTAGATGTTTAACATTCTTTGGAGAGATTGTCCCTTTCAAAAAAGTTTCTTACACATAACCATCTATCTATTCACACTGTAATCACCAAGAAGTCGAGGGACTCAAAGAGTCCTGGAGGAATTAGTTCTGCCAGCTCAGTTGATCAGCTGCCTGGTTTCATACTCTGAAAAACGTGACAAATGGGTTGTTTAAACTACTGTTAAAAGTGTATTTTTACACTGTGATCAGCACAGATTGTTTTCTCACTGCAGCTTTGTTATTGAGAATGCCAGCATTCTCGCTGTTAGCACTCACATTGGAGGTACTAAACATGCCAGGCTCTGCCCTGATTTGGTCTGTAAACAATTTGCATATTTTGTTTTAAAAACTCTTACTGATTTCAAAAGCTCTATCGTTTAAAAGATATATATGTGGAGGGGGAATGTCAATTATCACACCCTCATCACTGGGCTTTATGTACATTAAAGACTTTAGATATAGAGAAGGAAAATAAACATTGGCTCAACACCTGCTATAAACCTGGTGCTATTGTTCAGTGTACAGAACAAAATTGGCATTTGAAACCTAAAAACACAAAAAGATAGGTATGACTATTCCATCCTAAATAGTAGAGAACTGAGTATTGAAGACATTGAATCACTTCCTCAACATCACACTTTATTAAATTACAGTTAAGCTGTTCGAATCCAGAACTGTTATCAATTCTGAAGTCAACTTCCCCTCATTGTTCCATGTTGCTCCCCATGAAAAGTTCCCACAGTTTGCAAAGCAGAATTCATTTAGTCATTTCCAATTTTGTAGATAACTAAATTATACTTCAAATATTACTTTCTCTCCCTCTCTCTCTTATTCCATATGTGTGTATTACACTGTTTCTATAATATAAAGTACTCTGTTTCTATATATTACATATTATCTCTCTGTGTATATTATACTACTGTTTCTTTTTAAAAAAACTAATTATGGTTATAATTGATTGTTCAATCTGATTGCACTCGCTTTCCTTTGCTTAACATCTGTTTTCTCTTCTAATCTATAAGGTAAATTAGAAAAGAGATCATATTGTTTTGTTCTCTTATGTCTTCAAACAGTGCCTGATACAAAGTCAGTGCTCAAGATTATTTGATAACTAAATTAATTAATCTACTTATCAACTATGTAAAAGATGTGTGATAGGTTACACAGCTGAGAGTATTTTATTTTTATGTAGTCCAATGCTTATATTATGTACTTATTTTGAGGAAAATTGAAGGTAATTTTAACATAAAATCATGAAGTTCTATATTTTGTTTTAAGTTATTGTGATACAGTCATATGAGAATAAAATATGTTGTGAATGAATAAAGTGAAAAAACCCCTCCATTTATCTATAATCAATTGTCAAATTCAGTTAATTTGGTTTCCATAACATTTTTCCACCTTCTATTCTGATTGCCATTATTTTAATTTGGATTCCCTTTCATCCAGCTCATTAACTTTGGTCATGTGAAGATCACTAGTGGCATAAGTAGTGTTTGTTAAAGCCTCATAGGATTAGACAGGAAAAGAAATAAGAGATAAATTTGAAATAGATTTTAGACAAGTCTTGGAAGGAGTTTTGCCCTAAAGTAAAGAAAATAAAATGTATGTTGGAGGGGGATTTGGATCCAGAAAGGGTTACTTTTAAGATGGTAAATATTCTAATATGTTTACTGATGAGAGTCATTCAGTATGGAGGGAGTAAGTAATGGGGGGGAGAGAGGAAATAATTGCAGAGGGAAATTCTTCAAATCAGGTAAGAGGGCATGGGACTCAGTGCACAGAACTGCCAAGAACAGTTCATTAGTCTTGCTAAAAGCCAGGGGAGCATAAATATATGATAAATTGTAAGATGTTATATTTGTTGTTTGAAAGATAAATGAAATAATAAATTTAATGCAAAACATGTGTTCAAAATTATGTATTATTTTTACCTCATCAGCTGCCTAGACAACCATGAAGTGAATGGGACAAAGGCTGAGGTCGAGGCTAGAGATTTGGCAACTGAGTAGAATATGACAGATGGGTCAGGAGATGCAGAGTTAAGATTTTGTACAGAAAAAGGTTTACAGTGAGTTAATATAAAATTCAAGCTGGAAAATGAAGGCACTTGAGGGCATGAGGGTGTGATGGATAGTGAAATATTGGATTGCCCCAAGAATTGGATGGGAGAGTTTGAAAGGCTGAAGAATTGAGTGAAAAGTGCTAAACAAAATTATTTGGACAGAAAGGGGGATGTGGCAGAAAGCTGTTTACCTAACACTGAGATTTTGATAAAGGCAGAATAATTGGTAATGGCCAAATTCAGGCTATTACTTTTGTAATGGGTGGCTAAGGTGGCATAGAGTACAATATCACAGGAAGCAAGGTCAAGAACCTAGGAGGTCAGGACCTTGAATAGATCACTGATGTAAATAAACATGGATGCCACCAAGACAGAATAACATCTCTAAATGAGAAGCACAACTAGGAAATTGGGACATTATTTCAATAACAGTTGACTGCAACTGATGAAATTCATGTGACAGATCCCTTTATTTATTAATGTCTGCATCTCTCAGTTTTCAACTCAAAGATCTCAATGTTCTAGTCCTAAGTTATCTTTTAACTTTACTTCTCACTCTTCTTACTCATGCATCCAATATTCTATGTAACAGAATTGCTTGTTATTTTCAAAATATACTTTATCCTTAACTGATTATGTGCCTTTGCATATGCTGTTGATCCTTACCTAAAATTACATTAATATCATCCCATACACACCACACTAAAATTTAGTTTATCAATAAACTTCACTTCAAGTTATTTGAAGATGAAGGAGGAGGAGGTAGAGGAGAAACAAACAAAAAGAGTACCCCTTCTACTAAAAACAAAAATGAAAAAAGTTCTGTAATTCCCTCAGCAAGAAATCTTGTACCCTGCTTTGAATCACCATAGTGTATGACTTCTAGTGATACTAATTATGTCCTTCTTTGTATTACACATATTTATACATAGCTGTTCCAATGATCTGACTGGTCAAAACCATCATCATCAAACCTGAACTGTCTTATCTAGCCTAATCCTACACCTAATTCTCCTTTAGTCTGTCTATTTCTGATATCTTTGTAGCTTGTCTTTTGAAATCCCATGTAAGCAAACTCATCTTTCTGTACTGTTTCAGCTCTTTACTCTATCTGCTTGTGAAAAATAAACTGGATTTTCCTATATCATATTCATTGATCTTTTATCAGTTAACAGAACAATAGAGATATAGCATACTATCAATCCATTCCTTTTTTAAAAAAATCATTTAAGACACCAAGTCAACATTTCAATTTGCTGGTCTGTCCTCTATTAGTACTAGAGTTTTTGCCATGGAATCAAGCAAGCGAATAAATAACGACAACAAAATACCTCAACAAAACAAAAAAACAACAAAAACAGCTATGTATGGTGCCAGGTGGACACACTTGAAATATCAGGGGAATTACTTTGTAAAGCATATGATTGTCTAACCACTATGCTTATACACCTGAAACTAATGCAAAGTTATATTGAGTGTAAACTGTAATTGAAAAATAAATTTAAACAGAACAACAAATAACAATAACAAAAAAAGTTAACACTAATTCCTTGTTTAAAGAATTCTGTTTACTCAATAGTTTTAAAAATAAAATCTGAACCCCTTAGTGTAGCATTCAAAACCCTTCATAACTTGAAACTTACCATGTGATTAATTATATTTAGTGACTCTGCTCCTTACGAATCTCATACTATAGCCACATGATACTTTATTAACCACATGCTTTTGACTCTCTTTGTAATTCTTTAAATTCCTTTGTTTACAATCTATCATTCTGCTCTCAGAATCATACTCAAATTTCACCTCCTCATTTTTAGGTGAACTAATTTACTCTATTCTTTATTCTCAGAATTGAAATCATTATTTTAGTGCATATATTATTGAATTTTTATGATGTTTACTTTATATTCTTCATTGCATGTGGTTTCTAGCAATGTAGGAACGAAGTTTATTCTTCTTTGTACCTGCAGTGCCTGAACATAAATTGATTAACTACAATCTGGCTACTTGACACTCTTTGGGTCAGCCTGGAGTCCATGGTTCATAAATTTTTCTCATTGAATACTTGGTTTTATGTTCCTATTAAAATTTTGATCTACTATCTTGGATTGGTTTGGATAAACATTTTCTTTACTCCTGATTGGAAGTTTGAGAGTTTTTAGGAAAAAACTAAGAAATTTCATAATATATTTTGTGGTATTTCTTGTATGTATCTCTTCCTACTTCTTTGCGTAGGCATAATTTTAATTCATACCTCAACTACATTGACCTCAGGCACTTGTACACTTGGCCCCTGATTCTGCTGTCTTTCCTATCTAATCTATTATGTACAATGACTCCAGCTTAATCTTATAAAATAACATTATCATCATTTCTTTTTCATTTTTAAAATTACCAATTTCCTACTGCCTTAATGATAAAATTTAAACTCCTTATTTTAGCATAGAAACCTCTAAACATCTGCTCCAAAAGTAGCTTTTCAACTTGACTCTAATAAGCCCATTGCTTTGGTTAGACTGTCTCTGAAATGGCACAAAGTTACGGGTCTATATATTCACTCAAATATTCTTCATTAACAGGGCTGGATTAAGTCTCTTTACCTCAAGAATACCTTCTATAAACACAGTGGCCCTCAATGATAAACCCATACTATAAAAGATGAGAAATTTACATTTCTCATCCCTACTTAGTCAAGTTTTAGTATCTAATTGCATATGTTGTTCCTTTAATGAGATGGATAATTTATTAGTGGCTAGAGAGCTATGTGTTATACTTAGTTTTCACTTATACAGGCTTGGATCATAGTAGGTTCATGCATCTAGATAGTCAGAATCTATTACAAACTAAGAGATAAGGGCTATTTATTAAGCACAAATTCTACATACAGCATAGAATGATGGCTAATATTCACACTCACTCAAAAACTTATCATTACATAGCTCTGAGAAAACATCATAAATCTTTCAGAATTTTTCCCAAATCCTCATAAGTAATTTCAGGTTTTAATATCATTTGGAGGTAAAAATTGAATTTACCAGATTTTGGTTCTATCTAGATGTATACATAGTATATGAAAAAAAGATACAATATTTTAAAAGTGGATTAATCCATTAATATAATGTAATACTCTTCAGTCCTGGTTCACTAAAGAGATTTATCTTGTCTCTAACATTGATGAAATGGAGATTTTTATCTTAAGCTTTTTAATGATGAGAAATAAACCACAATATTTTTGAATTTTCACTTCTTTTCACAAAACCATCTGTAAGTCTTGGCAATGTATAATAGGAGGGCTACACTAATATGTTTGTTTATTATCATTATTCATTAAACATATTATCCGGTATGAAGCCAAATAAAGAACAAAAAGAGTTTGATTATCAAATACATAAAGACTAACCCCTTCAACAATGCAGGGGTTAGAAGCATTGACCCCCACAGAGTTGAAAATCTGCATATAATTTTTGACTCCCCAAAACCTTAACTACTAATAGTCTACTCTATTGACCAAAGTTGTACCAATAACATAAACAGTGAATTAACACATATTTTGTATCTGTTATATCCTGAATTCTTATAACTGAGTAAGTTGGAGAAAAAATGTTATTAAGAAAATTATAAGAAAGAGAAACTACATTTATAGTATTGTACGTATTTATTGAAAAAAAAATTGTGTATAAGTGGGCACCCACGCAGTATAAACCTGTATTGTTTAAAGGTCAACTGTAATGATTAAGTATAACTATTTATGTTAGAAAGCAACAGAAATTAGAAACTTGTATTTAAGACACACCTTCTGAAGGAAACCAAAACACTAATTCAAAAGAACATAAGCACCACTATGTTCATTGCAGCATTGTTTATAATCATCAAGATATGGAAGCAGCCCAAGGGTCCATCAGTAGATGAGTTTATAAAACAACTATGGGATATTTACACAATGGAATACTACTCAGCTGTAAAAAAAAAAAAAAGAAGAAGAAAATTTTACTCTTTGCGACAGCATGGATGGACCTGAAGAACATCATGCTAAGTGAAATAAGCTAGTCAGACAAAGATAAACACCATATTATTTCACTCATATGTGGAGTCTAATGAACAAACTGAACTAACAAGGAAAATGGGGATAGAATCATAGACGGAGAGCAGGATGACAGCTGGTGGGAGGTGGTGAAGGGGTGGAAGGATTGAGGAAAAAGGAAAAAGGACTCATGGACATGGACAAGAATGTGGTGATTGCTGGGGGGAGGAGTCTATAAGGGTGCTAAATGGTAATGGAAAAATAAAATAAAGATTTAAAAAATGAAAATATATATACTTTCTTTCCTTTGAAAAAGAAGGGAATGGATCTGAAGCAGATTTATAGCAGACAGGGAGCCCATATTTGCAAATTTTCCAACTTCATTTGGATGTAAGTAAAAATGTTTTCAAAAGAGAACTAGAAGCAGAACTATGCCTATAATGTTTACTGAAAACACACTGGCTACGCAACTGTTAAGTTTCTAACACTGAAAAGACTTTGGGAAAAAAATTTTAAGGTACACCCCAACTTATCCCAGCTAGATACACCTGCGTGTTCCACAAGCTTAAGTAGGTTTAATAAAATAAGATTTGTAAGCAAGCAAGCAAGTAAGCAAGTTAATTACAGAGGTAACATGATCTGTGAGGTCTTGTTTCTTTGGGTTTTATCATTACTTTTTATATTGCTGGTAATTGGACTTGTGAATCATTTTTGTAAGTTATAAACCATTCTTTCTTATTTTGTTAACTTTTTATAAGATTTCTAAAGCAGCAGAAATAAATTGAAACCTAAAATTACAATTAGAGGCATAGTATGACATTTCAGGTCATGCAATAATCACTGTTTCATGTAAAATGATAATACAGTAATAAAAATAATGCCCAGTCCTTACATAGGGTTTACTATATAATGGGTGCCTAACTCCTATAAATGTATCAACTCTAGTCCTCACAAGCCTTTGAATTGGTCTGGTAATCACCCCCATTTTACCTCTGAGGAAATCAGGCAACTTGAAAACTTGTTCAAAGTCATGGCTATTAAATGCTACTGACAGGATTTGAGTGCAGAGAGTCTGGCTCCAGAGTCCATGCCCCTCTCTGCAATGTTAAATAATGAATGAGTTGCATGCCATATGTTCTACAGTAATTCAGTGCTTCAGAGCCAAAGACATTTTTTTCCACAGAAAATTGAGTAATAGTTTGATTGCTATTTAACTAAAAAAAATGCTACCTAGTTCATAAGAAGAAATCTATAGTACAAACATAACTGTTTGGGATTTTGCATCCTAGAAATAAGAATCCTTATGGTTAAAAAGGGAGAAGAAAATAAATCACCTCTCCTCCCTCACGTGCTTTCTTCACAGAAGCAGAGTCAGCCTCAGACAAAAACTTGAAAGATAAAAGTTTTTTATTATTAATTCCACTTCTTTTTATTTGCCTTCTTCCTTAGTTCCTTTGCATATGTTTTTCCTTTGTCCATAATGCCAGTTCAGAATTAGGGCAACAGAAAATTTCCTTTTCTTTTTCAACACTGCACCCAAATGTCAACTTTGCTCTGCAAAAGCTCCTAGTGAATTTGTGGAGTTAGTTCTTGTACTCTTTGCACCCTGACATATTATGCCTCCTTATTTTACTCTTTGGATATGGCTTCTTTGAAAAGATCTGTCACCTTGTCTACCTTCCCTGTGACATTGTGAGTTCTTTGAGGACCAAAGAATGTGTGTGTTTTTTTCTTGAATCCCTAGCACCAAAAACAAACAATCAAACAGAAAGTGTGAATTGTGTCATATTCTTTATATGCATAATTATTCTAATCTTTACAACAATCTCAAGTAGTTTTAATATCTGTTACATGCATCAAGAAACCAAGGGTTAGAAAGGTAGGTCTCTTAGTTAAAAATGAGGCAGAACTATAATTTTGAAATAATTAAGTTTGGCTCAAAAGCTCTCTGCCTCATCCCCCTGATTATATATAAATATATATAAAATAAATTATATATATAAAAATTATATATATACTTATATATAAGTATTTTATAATTATATAAATTATATATATAATTATAGAAATTATATAATTTATATAATTCTATATGTAATTTTAAATATTTTTAACAAAATTATATATATATATACATACACACACATGCACACACATATAATATTTTACAAATGATGCCAAATTCCCTTCTATTATCCTTCACAGCCCTATCCAACTCTCTTTGGGAAGTTGTCTCAGTAAAATGTTAAAAGCAAAGAAAATATGATTTTAGCTAATATAATGCTAAAGTAAAAATTACTGATTCTAATTTTCTCTGTGCCATTTAAATTTTTAAAAACATAATGCTTCTTCACCTAAATGACTATTTAATTGATGGAGTTCTAGCCTGAGTAGTATGAGCCTTGTGACAGTATGGGGAGGAGAGGCTGTAGACAGTAGGTCTGCTGCCTTTGTCCAGATCTGTTGAGAGTCCATTTCTGAGGACAGAACCCCTAAGATGCCCTCACTGTTTTTTTCTTTAACTTGTTTTCTGCTTTCACATACCTCTGAATTTCAAATTCTCTAAAAGCCTCTTAAGGATACATCTTTTGTTTAAACAAATGCAAAGCTGAAATGGCCAGTGGCAGTGACCAGTCTATGGTAGGACAGCTCTTTACACACACAAATTTTTTGCAAGTGTCTCATCTATAAGATTTGTACTAAGTGTATTTGATCATCATGATGTCAGAATCACAGCAAAATCTTTATGTTGGCTTTCATTTATTTTTAAAACAGTGAATGATAGAATTATTCTTTAGTATTCTGGATTTAGCACATTCTTCATTTATTTTTTTCTTTATAATTAATTTTTTAACACTCTGACATTTTAAAAGAAAACCTGAATTTAAAGAAAAAAGCATGCTTAATATGAACTAGAATCTACTAATTATTAAGAAAATTAGGCTATGAATGCTCTTGACACATAATTAACACATTATATTGCAGGCGAACTTATATTCTCTATGGATAGAGTCTATCATTCCCAAAGATCAATGTAACCCCAATTCTACTTATATGGGTTACTCTTTACACTCTGATTTCATAAATTGGATGGATTCTCCCTTTTTAGACAAACTGAAAAGAAAAATCTTCACAACATTTAGTCCAAAGAAACTGTGAAGTAAATATTGTTTTCATAATAAGCCTTCTATTCATTCTGAGGGTCACATCTAATGACACCTTTTAAATTTTGTTTCAGGTGGTATTAATAAAGTAATACCAACCCAATTGGGCATTGATATCATCAGGAAAGCATAGTGATAGAGTGGGAAAAACACTCTGCAAGTGAGCCCATAGCCCCCATCAACTACGGCCATGGCGAATCCCTTAGCATACTGGTGAATGACCAATAAAGTATAACATTTAGCAGTGTACTCTTGAGCCATACAAACATATGTAAAAGAACTTGTTACTTGTCTTAATAGCAGATTCTTTAACTACAAAAGAAAATAAACTCAAAATGTAGTTTTTGGCATTGGCTGGTGTGGTGTGGTTTGGCATGTGAACCAAAGTATCACCAGTTCGATTCCCAGTCAGGGCACATGCCTGGGTTGTGGGCTAGGTCCCCAATAGGAGGGACACAAGAGGCAACCACACATTGATATTTCCATCTTTTTCTCCTTTGTTCCCTTCTCTCTAAAAGTAAATAGGTAAAATCTTTAAAAAATGTAGTTTTGTTGTGCAGACTAAGTGAGAAAATTATGAAATGCTTTCAACAGAGTGCCTAGTTTATAGGAAAAACATTAATTATTCATTATCAAGCTTCCCACCTATGCAGCTACTATCTCCCCTCCACAGCACTGAAAGACAAGGGTTATAAAACAGTAAGATTAATCACTGAGTTTTTAAATATTTTGAATAATGGCAAGATTATTTTTGGTATAAGTAAATTGCCTCTCAGTATCTCTACTTTGAAGAACACAACACTCATTTAAATATATGAGTTTCAGTGCATCTGTCTTAAAACTATCAGTCTTGTTATTTTATAATAAATTTTCAAACTATCTCATTGTGTTGAAGTATGGAAGAAACACTTCTGTAAATATTACAAATTACTTTCCAGAGAAATAGTTTTAGAGTTCTCAATATCCTGGATGTGTGATTTTTAGCACTGGATAATAAAAGTGATCACAAAATAAGAATAAAATCCAATAAAGAAGGATATAAATAAGAATATAAATTCAATATCCTTGCAAGGTAAAGGAAACCTTAAAATATTCACCATAGAGTTACTCAATTTTAGACAAATTAACTGAGATTAAATGTGAAAATTATCTCAGGAGAAAAAATAGAAAAAAGTCATTTTAAATGATTCATAGAGAGATATAAGGTTATTTTTAAATACTTATTGGAAACTCAGAGAAAATCAGGTAGATCATATTAGGAACAGCAGTGTAAGGCAAGATAAGGAAACTGGTAACCATAAGAAAATGGCAATCTTCATAACATAAAGATTGTCTAACTAAAAATGAAGAGACCTATGGCCCCTATGGCAACTCAATTACAAGTACACTCCTCCAGAAACAGCATATTAATCTAAATTTCAATAATTACCTTTTGGTGACCTAAAACTGTGAATTAAATACATTTTAAAATATTCCAGAGGCAATAGACCAATTCAAGAAATACCATGACTGTCTGACTGTCTGACAGTCATGGTATTGTAAAGTCAGAGTTGCTTATTGAAATAAAATACAATGTCAAGCATTCCCTAACTTAACTGAACATAAAAGTTTCCAGATGCATTAAAAAATAAACATCTATAATTTCCACTTTATGTCTGCTGAATCATAATATCTAAAAGAAACATGCAGGACTCTGAATTTCTAGCAAGATCGTCCCCAGCATGGTACTATATGGTTTTTCATTCAACTTTTGTTTGAAAATCCTGTCTTGTATAAGAAAGAACTTTAAAAATACAAATAGGTATATAACATTAAAAAAGAAAAAACCCACAACACTTGGAAAATAATCACTAGTGCAATGGTTCTCAGTTGCACTTAATGGATGAAATATCCAGGAAGTGCTATGGAAAATGCAGTTTCCTGGGCTTTATAGGGTGAGGTCAACTTGCTCACTGATCTTGAACTCCCTTTCTTTAGGAGTTGGTGAACATTCCTAGAGCCACTGCACAGTCTGCTGGCTTAATATGTTCTGAGAGGCCCTGATGACTCAGTGGCCCTGAGAGAAGAAGGGTTCTTTCCCCTTAGTGAGAGATCATTTAGATTTAATTATTTCTAGTAGTTTCAGTTGGAAGAGGACTACTGATATTCTTTGGTAATGGAGGGGAGCAGCAACACTCCTGTGTCTCAATAAAGAAATATTTATTGATAATTTGTACAACTTACAACATTTCAGGAGTTAAAAATGTTGATTTCTAGGATTAGTCCAGACATTCTGATTGGGAAGATATTAGGTATGGCTCAATATTTCAATTTTTTATAACACCCAGATTATTCTCATACAAGTGTTTGATGATCACACTATTAAATGCTGGTTTAGTAGATATTATTTCATAGACTTTTATAGATGTAATTTTAGAGAAAGAAAAAACAGTGATTTAAAGTAATGTGGAGCAATAATCTTTTGTCATGGCTAGTGAAATACCTTAGGTATGGGAAGCAACATGTTGGAAAAATAGGATAGTCTTCAGGATAGAAGATAGTCTTGAATTTTGGATAGCACTTATTGATTATTTAGGAAAGTATTTAATGTGGGAAGTATCTTAATACGGGAACAATAAAATTTCTAAGTGTTCAGGTGATGCTGAGCTCTACCGAGTAGAGAAATATCAAGCTGGAAAATATAATTTTTATAAAGATATCGTAACACTATATGGGTGAATATTATAAGAGTGGTGGATGAATTTCAAAATGGACATAGAAAATACTTTTATAATAAAATTAAAACTATACTTATTATATGGTAGATTTTATTCCTGTTCTTTGTAACTAGCTGTATGATCTTAGATATTATTCAACAACTTGCAGACAGAGGTAGGAGTTCAGAAGGCATTTCAAGAAGAGAGAAAAGGAACAAAGGAAATGGAGTCAGAAAATTATAGAGGGACTTCTGGCCAAGAGGGAGGTGTAGGTAGATATACTTTGCCTCCTCACACAACCAAAAGAAGGACAACAACAAATTTAAAACAAAAAATAATCAGAACTGCCAGAAAATTGAACTGTATGGAAGTCCAAGAACCAAGGAGTCAAAAAAGAAACATTCATTCAGACTGGTAGGAGGGCACGGACTGGGAGCTGGGATGGAGAGGACTCACAGAAAGGCAGCAGCTGGATGACTAAGTAAGGCAGTGGCTGACAGAGCAAGTGGTCCCACATTTGCAGGCAGATAAACCAGGAGGAACAACTGGGGAGCAGAACAGACTGTGCAACCCAGAGTTCCAGCATGGAGGTATAAAGCCTCAAACCTCTGACTGAAAACACCTGTGGGGTTGGGACAGCAGGAGAAACTCCAAACCTCACAGGAGAGTTTGTTGGAGACACCCACAGGGTCCTAGAATATACACAATCCATCCCACCTGGGAATCAGCATGGGAAGGGCCCAAGTTGCTTGTGGGTAGTGGTGGGAGTGACTGAAAGCCAGCTGAGACCTGAACAAGCAGCACTGTTCCCTCTCAGATGCTTCCCTCACATACAGCACCACAACACAGCAACAAGGGTTGCCTCACCCTGGCAAATACATAAGACTCCACCCCTTACTATGTAACAAGTGCACTGAGACAAAAAATATGTCCCAAATGAAAGAATAGATATTGAAGCTCCAGAAAAAAAATTCAACTAAGCAACGAAGAGATAGGTAACTTATCAGATGCACAGTTCAAAACACTGGTAATCAGGATGCTCACAGAAATGGTTGAGTATGGTCACAAAATACAGAAAAAAGTAAAGGCTATGAAAAGTGAAATAAAGGAAAATGTACAGAGAACCAACAGAGATGGAAAGGAAACAGAGACTTAAATCAATGGTTTAGAGCTGAAGGAAGAAATAAACAATCAACCAGAACAGAATGAAGAAATAAGAATTTAAAAAAATGAGGAGAGGCTCAGGAACCTCCAGGACAACTTTAAATGTTCCAACATCTGAATCACAGGGGTGCCAGAAGAGGGAGAGGAAGAGCAAGAAATTAAAAACTTATTTGAAAAAATAATGAACTTCCCCAATCTGGCATAGGAAATAGACTTCCAGGAAGTCCAGGAAGCTCAAGGTGTCCCAAAGAAGCTGGACCCAAGGAATCACGCACCAAGGCACATCATAATTACATTACCCAAGATTAATGATAAGGAGAGACAGAGTGGTGATGACCCTCCCTCGCTCAGTAACCCTCAATGGTTCCCTGTTACTCTCAGGATAAAGCCTACCAAGAGCCTAATAATGGAAATAAGGCCTTTGTCAGCCTCTTGGTTTCCTTTCTTGCCGTTTCCTATTATTCTCCCTACTTAACTAATTAATATTATATACCAGATGGTAACAGCAGATGAAAATCAGTGTGCCAAGTTTCTTACTGAAATCTTTTTCCTGTCAATAAAGTGGCTAATCTAAGTGGTTATAATATAAAAAAATAATAAAGATAAGGAGAGAATCTTAAAAGCAGCAGGAGAAAAGGAGACAGTTACCTACAAAGGAGTTCCCATAAGACTGTCAGCTGATTTCTCAACAGAAAACTTATAGGCAAGAAAGGGCTGGAAAGAAATATTTAAAGTCATGAAAGGCAAGGAAGTCTGTCCAGAAAAGCTATCATTTAGAATGGAAGGGGAGATAAAGTGCTTCCCACATAAGATCAAATTAAGGAATTCATTATCACTAAGACATTATATGAAATGTTAAAGGGACTTATCTAAGAAAAAGAGGAAGATCAAAACTACCAATGGTAAAATGACAAACTCAAAACTATCAGCAACCAAACTTAAAAAAAAAACAAAAACAAAAACAAAAATTAACTAAGCAAACAACTGGAATAGGAACAGATTCACAGAAATAAAGATCTCATGGAGGATTATCAGTGGGGAGAGGACGAAGGGAGAATGGGGGAAAAGGCACAGGGAATAAGAAGCATAAATGATAGGTAGAAAATAGACAGGGAGAGGTAAAGAATAGTATGGAAAATAGAGAAGCCAAAGATCTTATATGTATGACCCATGGAGATGAACTAAGGTTGTAGAATGTGGGTGCGGGAGGGGAGGGGTGTTACAGAGCAGAGGGGAATAAAGGGGAGAAAAAATGGGACAACTGTAATAGCATAATCAATAAAATATATTAAAATATATATAAAAAAGAAAACACCAGTTTTAAAAAAAGAAAATTCTGTAGTAGGTTTTGAATGAAGAATGATTAAATACATGTGATGGAAGATAAAACTACTTCCAATGTTATGACCTGCCCCCCAACCTCTATTAAATCCTCAATTGTAGACAGAGAAGTTTGAATTTATGCAGTAAACAACAGCAAACACAAACACCACAGTAATAGAAACAGTCTTGGAAAGTAGTTCTTAACTGTAATAACCTCACACACTAGTGAAAAGTGGGAACTGAATCATAAATACTGTGTTAATAGCTAATCATTACTAAAGCTTACTATGTAACAGGCCCTATGCTAATAGGTTGGCATGTTTAACACATTTAATCCTCACAGTAACCCTCTGGGGTAAGTATCCATGCTATCTTATGTCCAGGTGAGTAAATTGAATCACAGACAGATTGTCTCTTATCCAAGGATAATGTAGGTGTTAAAGCAAATGTAACATTGTGACTGATTTATTTTAAACAAAATTAATCAAAATATATTCTAGTTTAAATCCCTAGAATGTAGCCACTCTCATGAATTTACTTCTCTAAGCTGTCTTGATTAATGTTATAAAAGATGGTATAACATCTAGTTCATTAGAACCGAACCAGCAGCAGCTACCTTCTATCACCTAGAATGAGTCAATGTTGCACTGGTCAGGTAGCTCAGTTGATAAGAGCAGTATCCCAATACGCTAAGGTTGTGAGTTTGATCCCCAGTCAGGGCACATACAAGTATCAACCAGTGAATGCATAAATAAGTGGAACAACACACCAACATTTCTCTCTTTCTCTAAAATTTAATAAATAAAAATAAGTGGCAATGGTCTTAAAAGTGAGTGTAAAGAGTGAAATGCAGAAAAAGGCAGTTGGAAGCCACAGATTTAGGGAAGACGTAAAGAGTGTTGTAATTAGGAGCAGAAAGATGAGGATGGATGAGAATCACATTGCAGATGTATAATTCAAAGGCTTGCCAGTATGTGGTCATAAGATTAGGAGGATTTGAGTTTATCCAGAAATTTTTATGTTAGATGTTTTAGAAGAAAGGTGATCTTAGTAACAATTTAGATATTAGCTGGAGAAGTTTGTTTGTGGGAAGATTCTAAATTGGAAACAGAGATGGAAGTGCTCACTAAAGAAAAATATTTAGAAATATAGATGAGTTTCAGGAGTAGAATCCTGAAGAAACACATACATTTAGAAGGATAAGCCTCCTTCAGTCCTTTCTGGGACAATGCCAAGTATAAACAAGACAGACGGGGGTGAGCGGACACATCCAGATGGACAGCTGAAAGGAATGATTTATTTATGGAGTACATTGAGAAGAGACAGTGAAAGGTACAGATGAAACTGTTTGGGAAAGCCTACTGGAAGAGTCAAGAAAAGAAAATATTCTTATGTTTAAACAGATTGCAAAGAGATACAGAATGATGAAGGCTGAGAAAACGCTGCTATATTTGATTAACAGATAGTTGACTGGTTTTGAGTAGAGTGGTGAGGCTCAGTGCCAGCTCCAGATTGCCAAGTAAAGAAAGGAAGCATAGCAACAAAGATAGTTTATATTAGTCTGACAATAGGAAAGAAAGTCAGACTAAAATAATAGAACATACATTTTCTACCCTTACAAAAAACAAGTCAAAGCTCATGTTTCTTATATTTAGAATGATATATTCACTATTGCAATGATGCTTATCAAAAATTTACATCATTTATGATTTTGTTTTTTGAATAACAATAACAAACTTTTATGTTGGAAACCAGGAAAAAGCCTAAATTAGATACACATTTAGCAACTTTATCTTATTTATAAGCACTTATTAAATAATTTTACAAAGTTTCCAAGACATATTAAAGGAGTTGAAATATGTACATTGTTTTTCTTGATAATAATTCTTATTTCCATAGATAGAAGTGCAAATTCTTTGGATAAGTCTGTCTGAGTAGAAATTGAATTGTATGGGATGACTGACTGTCAAGGACATCTGAGCAAGCAAAGTATTCATTTTATTCAGAAAGCATCCAATGATTTTTGATGTTTTTATTTAATTTGTATCATGTCAAGATGATAAGCTTCTCAGAGAGACATGGAGCAAAATAAATAAAAGATTAATAAAAGCCAAATAAGTTTCTATATTCCTGCAAATTTTGACATAAAACCTTAATATTATTCAGCTTCTTTTACACAGTTAAATATACTCAAGTAGGACTGTTCTTAGCACCAGCTCTCCAAGTCTCCTTGAAGCTATTCATAAGCTGAAAATTCTAAACAAAGATTAAAAGAAAAAATGTCTTCTGAGGTTAGAGTAGGTGATTCAATACACGAGCAAAACTTAGGGGAGAAAAATGGTAAAATTAAGAATATCCAAGGCCATTCCAATTGTCATATTTCTTTGTGATAAACAGACTGGTCAGGAAATGAATGGCATTGCTGTATTTTACTGTTTGAATGCCCAGACAAATTTAAAGGATGAGAAACAGGATCTACTCTGTCTGTGCTTTCATCTGGTGCAAAGCAAACAAAGAATTGGAGTAGAACAAGGGTACATTTGAATGAATGCATATTCCATCAAATGTTACTTTTGAGTTCCAACACACTACTAGAATAATCATGAATATTCCACATGACAAGAAAAATTTGCTCCATATGTTTGTTTGGTCTTTGTATTAGTTTTTTTATAGTTATTGTAACAACATACAATACATTTGGTAGTTTTCAATGACATGCCTTTATTTTCTTATAATTCTGGGGTTCAGAAGTTCAAAATCAGTTTCCTTTGGCTGCAATCAAGGTAGCTTCTTTAGAAGGCAAGGCCTCCTTCCCTCTGGAAGCACTAAAGAAAATTCATTTCCTTACCTTTTCCATATTCTAGGGCTGCATTTCTTTCATTCTTTAGCTCATGGCCCCTTCTTGCATCACTCTAGTTTCTACTCACATCACTTTTGTAGTGAAATCTTGTTCTGCCTCCCTCTTATAAGGAAACTTGGTACTATATTAGGGCTGACTCTAATTAGCTATGGTAATCCAGGCTAATCCAGGGTAATGTCTCCATATCAAGATCTTTAATCACACCTGCAAGATCCCTTTACAATGTAAAGTAACATTCAAAGTTTCCAGGAACTGCAATATGGACATATTGGGGACCATTAGTAGCCTACCACATTCTTCAAGACTGCCATTTAAAAATATTCTTCCATTGCTCCCAAGTCCTGCATTATTCAGTAGAAAATTAGTGGGGTTAATTCATCAGTTATGCAAGTATACAATTCCCTTGTTAACACAATTCTTGTCTTAAAAATAAACCGGTTATCTACACATATATTCTCAGTTGATGACTTCCCTTACTGTTCATTTTTTTAAAAACCATTAGAGTTCTCACCACTAAATTGAAGGTTATCTTCCCACTGTGACAAATGATAAATTCTCTAACAAAGACAATCTTTCTTCATGCATTCTGAATCTATTTCCACTCACTTTCTTAAGTTGCTTCTTCAATTAATTCTCTCTACTTTGTTATTCAACTCCAGGAAAAGGACCCCAGGATAGCTGTTGTTGCTGTTGTTGTTATTATTATTACCTTTATTATTCTCCGTATCACTATAGAGCCCCTCTATCCTTAAAGTAGGGGGCTGAGAGAATGTGCCTTAGGAAGGGGAAGGATCTTATAATAGAAGATCCCATCTGGGTAGAAAAGGAGGGAAGAGCCTGGCCCTGTACATAGTGGATTGTGTGGGAAGATGCTCTGCCCTATTTTCTTGAAGAACTAAACCTATTGTCAGAACATGGTGATCCTTTCCATCTTTAGAAATGCATTTAATATATCTTGTATAATATTAATAGAACAACTTCAACTTCTTTTTTAAAGCTAATATCTGCTTATATATATATCTTCTATTCTTTCACTCTAATACTTCTAAAGTTTTTCAACCAATGCCACACATGTAGCAATAAAACATCAGTATAGATTAAATAAGAATAAAATAAGCAAAATAAATCTTCAGAATGGGGATGGGGACTCAAATGAAAGGAGAAACGAAACTATGAATTTGCCTAAGTGCTCATCAGTAAATGAGTGGATCAAAAAACTATGGTACATTTACACAATGGGATATTATACAGCAGAGAGAAAGAAGGAGCTCTACCCTTTGTGACAGCATGGACGGAAGTGGAGAGCACTATGCTAAGTAAAATAAGCCAGGCAGTGAGGGACAGATACCCTATGATCTCACCTTTAACAGGAACCTAATCAACAAAAGAAAAAAAACAAGTAAAATATAACCAGAAACATTAAAATTAAGAACAATCTGACAGTAACCAGGGGAGGTGGGAGGGGATAAGGGGGAAGGGTTTTCAGGAACTACTATAAAGGAAACATGGACAAAACCAAGGTGGGGGAGGGGGGTGGGAGCAAGGGAGGGAGGTTAAGGTTTGGCTGGGGTTGGGGGGGAGTGGTGGAGAGTAATTGCAGACAACTGTGATTGAACAACAATAAAGTAAATTTTTAAGAAAGTATGAATTTGCCATATATAAGACAGAGCTAGTGAGCCCCTGAAGGGAAAATAGAGGGAACAGAATTGTGGGGAAGTGGCAGAGAGGTCTGTAGAGACAGACATATAGCAGCTGTAGGAATGAGAGCATGGTTAAAGAGAGAGATGGTTAAAGTGGAGTGTTTATTGAATGTTGCTGTGCTGTCTGTAAAGCCAGCACCTCATTCATTATCCACCAAACTATTAGTAAAAATCTATTTTTACTAATAGTATTAGGAAATCTATTAATAGACTTAGTAGATTAATAGGTTTAGTAAACAGATTAGTAAATCTATTTTTACTAATATTATTAGTAAACTATTAGTATTCCATTCTTGTATTATTCATAAATGCTTTTGGAGCTAGACGTTTTGTTTTGTGTTTCATGGCAATGATACCTGAGATTGGCCTCCTGGGACACTGAATAAGGGCAGGCAGATTCTAGGCTGCTCAGGTACATTCAGTATTCAGGCTGACATCCTCCCTTATATTATATTGTGAATAAGGATGGTTATTGCATTTGTTTTCCCCTCTGTTTTATCTCCACTCCATAATAAATTATCTGACAGTAGGTATCCAATGCACATTTGTGAATTTGTGAGGCTAATTTTCCACAGTGACAGCAGAAGAAATTCTGATCACGTCACTCATACACTCCAAAGATTCCTCATCTATGTTTTAGACAGCTGTTGTGTGCCAGTTCAAAGAATCTTAGCCAAAATTTTCACACTCGCAATTGCCATGTGACTGGGTCCCAGCAGGTTTAATTAGTTTCACACAGTTGGAACTGCAGCGCCACCTGCAGGTGCACAGAAACTAACTGCCCGTGGAGCCAGTGTCAGGGAATGGGAAATGAAAGCCCATTAAATCCTCCAAAGAGATTATTTTGAGCGCATTTCATAAGCCGATGGCTCTGTGGGCTGAAGCTCCATCTGCCTATAGAAGTGCGCCTCTCCATAATGCAACCCACCTTTTCCCTATTTCATTCCTCAACCCCACTGCATTCCACAGTCCTGCTTTCTGGGATAAATTTCAAATAAACTACCTACAGGCAATTTTTCCCCCAGCTTTGCTTTAAAGAATCTAAGACATTTCATAATAGTTTTAAAGTTAAATTTTATTTGCACTTGTAAGGAAATAATTTGCCTATATATGTATATAGCCTTTATTATTTTTAGAAAGGTCTATTTTTTTTCCCAGATAGTATAAAAACACTATGCTCTTGCAATGATTTTTGTAGCTAACTCTATGGTCATAGCAGATTAAATGTAATTTTATATTCAAACTCTTGCAGAAGTTTTCCCCAAATCTGCAGAAATATCTACTATGATGTCTGTCCCTGCACTGTGAACTTTGTAAAACCCACCAGAAATTTCTGCTGACCGGGATGCAGTAAACGGATTCATCTGCAGTCATATTCAATTTTTGTTTTAGATTAAATGTTTAATATATGCCATTTACTTGGGGAAACATTTGGGACTATGTCCTTCTTATGAATATACTTTTTCAATTGCTTTGATGATAAATCAAGTAGTGATATGAAAGTTTTGATTTCAAAAAGGATTCCAGTCTAATTGATGCATTTCTTAGCATATTAAAAATTTCTTGTTCTTTTCACTTATTATCCTCATGTAAATTCTATAACCATTCAGTAAATTCAGTCATTTTTATAGAAACTGTTAACTTAGAATTGTATATAAATGTTAAGTCTGAGAAGATTGGAAATTGTTAGGGTTCCCCTGTCTGTAGAGTTGCTTCCTTTCCGAGTCAGGGGTGGGGAGTAGGCTGGGTAATGCGTGTTGATAGTCCTCTCAGCTTTGATATAAGAGCAAGGAACTGTCGTCAGTCCGTGGACACCACCTACCTGCCTGAATAAGTTTTTGCCCGTGTGCCACCATTCGCATCAAGAACTTCAGCTTTCCATGAAAAGTTCATTCATATTGTTAAGAGACAAGCTGTTCAGTCTTTTTGCATGTTGGAATAGGGAAGGGAAGGGATTCCTATATTTTACTGAAATATGTTCAACATACATACCTTGAATTCCCTTTTTATTCAGTCTCATTTTTTATGTCTACCTTCAGCTAACTTTGATTTCAGAGCTTCTTCAGGCTTCCACTGGGCACATGGTCTTTAGCCCTTTAAAATTCTTTAGATTCCTTAAACTTTATTCTGAGTTTTAGTTTCTCTTCTTGTTTAATCCTTTAACTCACAACCTTCCTTATATTTTTCCAGAAATAGTGCATCAGAATGTCTCATTTGTTAGTGAACTGCTTCCTCTCTTTCAGTATTCTCGTTGATGAATGGCATTTTCTTGTAAGGTCTCAGAGGGTGACAGGAAACAAATACATCCTCTCCTCGTTCAAACATTCATTTCCCGTGGCTTCCTTGGTGCTACACTGATGCTTTTTCCTATTATCTCTCTGACTTATTATTATCTTGTGTAGGATTTTCATTCTCTACCTTTCCAATACGATTTGTATTACTTAAGGGTTGTTCCTAAACTCATTTCTCTTCATCTCACCCTCTTTTCATGGGCTTTCTTAACTGCACTAATGATTTACTTAACTTGTTTAAACAATAAGTATAGATATTTTCTAGCATGATATGTGAACCTCATGAATAATAGAAGGAGAAGTTGAAAAGTTGGCTTTAAGGAGTGGGATTTGATGGATGGGAGAGAGATAGGTGCGTATGTATGTGTTTTCTTGTCTACACTTATAAACCATTAATTCAATGTGGATGTATTACTATGATAGAAAATACACATTAGTAGGCAAAGAGATTAGATAATGTATAGAAGAAAGTATGTAAATGTTGTAACTTCTATATCTTAAGACTGTCATTGAAAGATATAATTGAAATTTAGCAGATGTTTTCCACCTGTTTCTTATTAACTTAAATATAGTGGTTTCATTTTACTTATTTGTATTTATTTATTGAAGCTTTCATATAGTACTGGTCAAATAATGATTCTTTGAAAATACAGAGTTCATAAAAAATCAACGATTTCAACTGTTCAAGTAAATTCAATTAATATGGTGACTAAGAATAATTTATTAGTGGCCATAATAAATGGCATGGTATTTATTATATAAGAAATAATGACTAAGAGTATAATGTTCTGAAAAGGCCAGAGGGAACAAAACTCAACAAAGGTGAAGGGATCTTCCCAATAGGAGCGAAACTATGTATTACCAGTATTCAAATAGGACAAGGAAGGAACAGTATGAATGGAAATGTAGTTAGGTTTGAATTTTACTAATAAGAACATAAATTTGATACTTACATGGGTTTTTTTGTGTGTGTGCGTGCACATGTGTGAAGAGGCATTGGGTTATAGTCCAGTTTAAGGGAAGCAGAGGGACTTCTAAAAACTTTTGGGAGAATTACAGGTTAACAGCCCACAGAAATTTGGTAGGATTGAGTAGCAGTGTTGAACTCCCATCTGTAGTTGTGATCATGATCCGTGAATCATTGCCCAGTCAATGAACTGTGCCAAAGCTTCCTCCTACTCCACAGCCACACCCATGTTCAATTAGTCATCATATCCTGGTAATTCTGCCTCAGTAATATCCTAGGCATGTCTCCTGCCCTCCAGTGGTATTACCACTGCTTCCATTCTGTTCCTCATCACGTCTTGGCTGACTGGTTTCAATCGACTCTAAATTGGTCTCCAAATTTCTGGGTTTTTTTTTTTTCTGATCTACTCTTCCATGCCATTACCTAGCTGTGTGACCTTTTGTAGGTCATTTCATCTCTTGAATATTGTCCTTCTCATCTCTAAAATATAAACCACATTTATACATTCTACCTGATAGTATTATTACTATTATATGTACTTATATTTACTGTGAAGTCTAAATATACAAGATGAAAAACTAAATGGTAAGCACAAATCTTGTGATATAACTCTGGTCATATGTTCCAGCACTATATTTTCTAAAACTAAGTATATGAAAGAGTAGTGTTAAAATATGTTATTTTTAAAACTTACAATAAATGTTTTCAAGCTTACTTCTTAATATACATTTATAGATTTTTATTGCATGAGAGAGCAAGCCATCTATATCAACTGTAATATGGCACTTGACTCCTTTAATGCAATGCTTCATTGTAAATGTCTATAACTAGAAATGAGGTGTTTAAATTTGAAGATACTTTAGATAGATAGCAATACCTATAATTACAGAATCATCAAATCTTCCTGAATTGCACTTAAAAGTTAAAGTTCCAAGTGTTCCCATTATTGGAAAAGCAATAATAACAATTATAGCTATACCATGAAGTATTAAAAGCTGAACATTCAAATTGAAGGTAACTAAAGTAAAAATGTAATGAAAAGTGAACCTATAAAAAAGTGAACATATAAAATGCTTGCAATTCATGCACATGTACTATATAAAGGCACTAAAAAGCAAAGAAAAGAGCTGTGGAATCTTAATTACAGTTTCTTTTCCACATTCTCAACCCCATTTTGGCATTAGGGGACATTATGTTTATTATTTCTCATCCATAGATTGTCAATTTCCTATGTCAAAATTTTTATTCTAAGGTATGCATAATCTCTGACTGAAGAATGTCTAAACATGGCAAATATCTTTTGTGCTAGGTTTAAGGGCTTAGCAAAACACTAATGCATCTTTATTTTTCACATTTGAGATGACTGATTAGTTTAACAGAGGCCATGCAACTTACCATCATTACGTAGAGTGAGCGGTGTTGGAGGACTAAGTACTCTAGCATTCGTCACTGTGTTTTTCACCAGACAAATGTAGCTGCCAACGTCTGATGTTTGGACTTTAGAAATGTAAAGGTTGCCCGTCTCCTGAGAAATGAATCTCCGGCTGTCTTCCGCCACAAAGGAAGGGAACTCATTAAATACCCAACTATAGATGATCTCTGAAAATACACAAAATTTAATTGTTGAAAGGCAGGTTATTTAAATAACAGTTAAAGCTCAAATAACAAAGTCCTTACTAAGTGTTGGATGTATTTCAAGGCCATATATATTTGATCCATTTGACTCACTTATCTACTTAATTTAGCATTCCATGTTCAAAAGACTGTTGTTTTAATGATTACACAAAGGTCTGGAATGTTTCTTAAGGATGCTTAACCTTTATACCATTCATTCATTCATTCACTCATTCACTCATACATTCAATAGCAATGTTTGCTGAATGTGTATTAAATGATTGGCACTATGATAACACTGAAGTTAAAAAGATGAGAGTTTTTCATTCTTAATGATCAGTCTAATGGGAGACAGTTACCCAAACCTATAAAACAATGTGGAATAAAGAAATGGAAATACATATTCTATTCTAAAGAAAGCATGGGGAAAGACACTTAGGCAATCATCAATAATGAAAACTACCTAGGTTAAGAGACACATGAGCTACATTCATTTGCTCATTCATTAATAAATATTGGTGAGAAATAATTGGTTCTGGTACAAATGTGGTAGAAATCGTTGACAGGAATTGTTGATGGATTCTTATGAAATGTGAGAAGAAAAGAGTCAAGGAGTAAAATGTTGGACCGGAGTAACTGAGCAACTAGAATATATTTCTCTCTATTGAAATGAAAGACTATAGAAAGAGCAGTTCTTTGGAGATGTGGGTAGAGTAAAATTAGTTTAATTTTAACAGATTAAATTTGTCATACTATCTAGCATGAAATTGAGAAGGCAGTTGCATGGTTAAATATAGAAGCCAAGGGAGAAATTTGTGTTGGTATCAGTTTAAAATCTTAAAAGACTTATTGGAACCTGTCGCATGAAGAGGGTATGGAGTGTTGAGATTATTCCAGTAAGACGAGACAAATGAGGATGGTTATTCAGAAAAGGAGTTGAGTGGTAAGACTGGACATCTACAAACAGTTTTTTGTTATTGAAGTAAAAAAAAAACTCAAGGAAGTGAGTGGTCAGAGAAGAGGTTGTAGAGATTGGAGATAAATTCAAATTACTCAACGCAGATTAACACGGTGCATATGTTATGTTAAGGTGCCTGTGCTCTATCTGATATGCAGGGTGGCACTGCTGGACATTTTTCAGCAAAGGATTGTCATAGATAGCTATGTCCTTGTGTTGGTTATTCTGATGATTCTGCAAATGTTGAATTTAAGTAAGAGCAAGGCTGCAGAAAAAAAACAATAAGAAAATAGTACATATTAAAATAAGAGCTGAGAAATCTGAATTATAACTATGATTATAAGAATGAGAAGAAGGGCATTTGTCCAAGAAATATAGTGGAGATAAAACAAAAAAAGAGAGAAATTGTCCAGGAATATTCTCATATCTTCTTTGAGTGACTGAGTAGAGGATGGCAAAAGTTCAGGATGAAAATACAGGATGAATAGAACATTGATACGAAGCAAGTTTAGCCAATATTTATTATTCCTAAAGCAAACATAGTTCTACTGGATACCTGAGAATTTCGAAATGTTATGTTATATTAGCTTATAATTATAATATGCATTTGCAATGTCAAAAACTTTCACATATTTTAACAGATATTTTATAAAGCAAACTATTTTTCATAGCTATAGTTACCTACTTGGCAGTCTTCAGTGCACTTGGTATTTTATTAAGAATTTATTAATAGCATCCATGTAGCTTTATGCAAAGAAAGCCCATAGACTATAGTTGAAATACTTCATTCTGTTCTCACACTGCTCAACTGGACTTTAAATCCAAGGACTTCCCATGCTCAGTACTCTGAATTTCTCTAATTGTTGTAAAAAGAATTTCATTTGTCATTTAAACATCACTCACAGACATTTTGATATTTTTGAAGCTTACTTACAGTAGGTTTTACAGGGGTTATCTCAGTTTTGGTTTATATTATTTAAAATTTGGTGAGAAGAAAGCAATGAACAATTAAAGTCTACCATTCATTAAAATACTATTTCTGTTATACTGACAGTGTTTACTGAGTCAGTGTTTTGTAAAATATTGTTAAAATAGGGGAAAAAGTATTTACACAAAATTGGCATTTAAAAAATTTTACAGGTAAGTGAATATTTGGGGGGTTCAAAATCACTTATTTAGTTTTTAAAATAAGTTTTCAGTTTTACATAGGATAGCATTTCATAAGTTCAAGAAAGATACAAAGCAGAAATGGTACACAATAGAAAAGGCAACAGCCTCAATTTGGATTGCATTATGACTGTACCAGGAATAAAAATACCTTTTATGATTGCTGTTTAATTTATATTATAAAGCTTTTCATTTTCTATTATCATTTAAAATAACCTTTCCAGAATTTTCTTTGCTATCATAAAGAACTAACATTAATTTTATTTTTAGTATTACCCAGGATTTTAGAGTCCAAGGATGCTAAAATAATTCGGGGTGGGGGGTAGTAAAACACAGTGTTAGTGTCGTTAGTCTTTTGTTTTATATACAACTTTGTTTCATGCCAGTTGTGCTGGGCACCTAAAATTAATTTAGTACCAGTGGATTGCTATTAAAATTTGAATGTTATTAACCATTTCAGGAGAATATTGAGACTATTTGATCAATTGTGGGTTTTTTTTCCATTTTTCTAAGGTTCTTTTTGAAATAGTGTTGTTTAGTTAGGACAATTGAAAATGTTTTAGATGTTCTTGATATGATTCTTCAGTGAGAATTCCCTATTTTAATAGACAATGACTACTTTTTGAGATATTGTGTGCATTCTTGGTTGTGAGAGTCTCTCTCGAGGATATTGTGCATTAGCTCATATCAAGAGCCCCACTTGGGGTCAATTTTTTTTTATATTAAATCTCAGTGTGCATTTTTGATACTATAAGGTGATATACATTTGGCCTACAATCCCATGTGCTGCTGGCTTGAAGTTTTGGTTTCCCCTGGGAGCATTTTCTGTCTTTCTTCCTGAGTCAGTGAGAGTCATTCAGTTAACTGAGGTCACAGCCTACTGTGTGCCTGCCTTGGTGCATATGTTGTTGGTGTTCCAATCTTCCTTCTCAGGCAGAGCCAAAGGTGTGAACTTTATCCCAGCATGAGCATGAATTGTAAAGCTCCTGGGCATTAATGTCTATTTCCATGCCGTATAAACAATCTACCTTGCTGCCAAATCTCTTTAGGATTAACACTATTCCTAGATTTTAGTTAGGACTTTAGCCCTGGATTTTAGATATTGTTTATTTCTGACACCTGGGGATTTCTTTTTCTTTCTTGTGAGCTTAACTGTATATTGAACATTTCTTTATTTATTATTTCTAAATTTTGGTAGAAAGAAAGTTCCTACGTTGGTCCTATATATATTCTCTTAATCGAATGTCCAGGTTTTGTGGTTTTATGCATTGAAAACTTCATTGCAAACTTTCAACACAATTGTAATTGATTCAGTGTCACAAAACAGATGATCTCCTCTTTGCTCCCCTGACAAAAAGGTGATTACTTAAATAAAATATTTCCACAGTTACTAGCTATAGAAACAGGAGTGCCCATATAAACAATGATGCTCATTTCTCATAATTGAAGTGTTATTAATTTAAAAAGTGTGAGAAAGGGGAATGAAACCACATACTGGACTCTCTGAAGTCCTTGAAAACAATTTCAACAACTAATTATCTGTGATTCATTTCAACATTCTTTACTATAACTACATGTTAGAAAATAACTATTCTTCTTCCTAATAATGTGGGTACACATCAAAAGCTTTGGGTCAAAGGATTTGGAGAGAATATTATGGATATGGCATCTGAGCTGTTCACTGACACAATTTACAATGAACTCTCCCAGGGACCCTATTTTCTTTATCCTTGTTAGCTATAAAAAGGAACACTTAAAAACCAGAAGCTTCTCTATTTTTATGATATGCTCAGTTTTATGGTGTATAGTAAAAATTTCACTTAATGGGCTGCATTTGCCAAAATCCTTGATGTCATCTTTTTCTGGTTACTCTTATAATGTAAGATTCAATGTTATATCTGTCAAATAACAACAGTTATAGTTTTTCCTTATTATAAATATATATAGGGCTTGATTTCTTATAGTTTAAATTTTGTAATTATAATTTGATACACATTTGCATTAATTTTTAGTAGATGCTACTTAATAGAGTATACATCATAAACATTTTAATATTTACTAGTTGCCTTGTAATATTTGTTTTTATAATTCTATCTTCTGTTACAATTCCTATCTTTTTGATAAATTAATTAATGTAAAGATACTTGACTATGGGAATTTAGTAAATTCCTGGAAGATGCAATGTGGCTTTAGAAATTTGCACAATTATTTAGATCTAAGATGGCGTCGGAGTAGGAAGGAGCAGATTTGGCTTTCCTCTGCTCAGGGGAGAGAGTCCTGACCGATCTTTGGAGTGGAAAGGCAAGCAACCAACATATTTCAGCATTTTTGAGGACGGAGGACCAAGGATTGTGGCAGAACCGAAAGAACAAAGAACGGATCGCTGCATCAAGCTCTGAGCGCGCAGGCTGCGGACGGGCCGCGCCCGCCCACCCGCAGGGGCACCGGCGTGCGGCAGACGGCCGTGCAGGCAGCGGACGGGCCGCGCCTGCTCACGGGAGCGCGGGTCGCACTGGTCGCGCAGGGCGGCGGACGGGCCGCGGAGCCAGTGTGAACCCCACGGGCCTAGGAAGAAAAGCCAAACAAGGCATCCTTCAGACTGCCTCAGCCAGCAAGAGCAGAAAAACCGGTTTGGCCACTTTGAAATCAAGAAACTTTTTAATTTGATTCTATTTTTTTTAACAATTTTTAATTTTTTAAGTTTTATTGTTTTTATTCTCTTTTGATTTCTTTTTCCTCTCTTACCTGATTTCTTGTTTTATTCCTTCCTCCTTCCTGTCCTCCAATTTTATCTCTTCTTCCTGCCTTCGTCTGCCTTTTCTATTTTCTTTCTTTTTTAAATTTTTTCCTAAATACCTACAAGTGAGACAAAATCCTGGATCGGTGAAAAGACCAAAGTTGAACCCAAAGAAGGGGCATCACAACAGCTGGGACAGTGAGATAAATGTCACTCTGCTATTACAGAGAACCTGCAAGTTATTGCATATTTGTATTATTATTATTTTTCCAGTGTTCCTACATCTTTTTTCTGTTTTAACAATATTTTTATATCCCTCTTATTTTTGTATAGCCTGCTTTCCTAGGCTGGTTTTATTGTATGACCTGACAGCTTTCCCCTGATATCTCTTTCTATACCGTATTACTAATCTACTGTCCATTAACTCACCTGTGTCCTATCAGCATACTACTCAATGTTCTGTACTCCATATCCTTATTACCTAGATTTCATAGACTCTGCCATATGAATGTTGCCATAATATTATTGTAAATAACTGCTGTTCCATGCAATTGTAATTACTTCACAACACCCCCCCCCCCCCCGATCGTAGCCCATTTCAAAGTTTCCTGAACTCTATTACTGTAGTGGTTAACTCTATTCTCTCGCACACTACACCTATTTACTATCCTTTACTCTCACCTTACCCCAGAATCTGACTGCCCACAACCTCTCTGCTTTATAGATCCAACTCACAATCCTTCCTCCCCCAACAAGAGTATTATCTTCTTTCCATCCTTTCTAAAAATCAGCTAGCTGGGTGGAAGACCACGGTTAACACTATACATAGTGAAAGGATCTCCTATATCTTCCCTACTTGCTACTACTGTAAATAGCATAGAATTCTCGGTTGCTGTCTTAAACCATTTTGCCCTCCCCTCCATCTGATGACAAAAAAGAATAGGTGGAGGAGGTGAACACCAGGATACCCACTGGAAGAGGAAACCCAACAACTAAGGAACCACTAACAGATAACAGCAGAAGAAGGTGAAGGAGGGAGTAGTAACCACACAATCCTCAATCCAGGGCTTATCTGGAAATACAACTAAACAGTAGAGACAGTACCCAATACAAACAACTGAACAAGATTTCTTTAAACCTTGTACACACAGAAGAACCAGCCTCAAAACAACCTGCCCTCACCAGCACAACAAAATATAGAAGGTGGTGGACAGAGTGACCCACATTTAACCAGCTGGCGGGAAGGAACCACCAAAGAAAGACTCAACAACAATCAGAACCCAAAGGCAAACACAAAGCCAACTTAAACAACAGCCCAAGACCAGCGAGCTTGGGGGGTCAAGGAAACAGTACCACTGAAACTCACTGCTACTCTACTAAAGAAGTTCACATCATAAACCGAGGGAGCCAGAACAGATCAATATAAGAAGCTGAGGTGAAAAAGAAGAGTCTCACAAACATTGGGAAGACAAAGAAATACTCCCCAAATGAAAGGAAAGGAGGAAGCCTCAAAAAGAATGCTAAATGAAACAGAGGCAATTCAACTATCAGATATTGAATTCAAAGCAGTGATTGTCAGGAAGCTCAATGAGCTCACAATGAGCTACGAGAAACTACAGGGAAGCTACAATGAACTCAATGAAAACTACATCAGCATAAAAAAGGAAATAGAAACTCTCAACAAGGGCCAAGAGGAAATGAAGAATACAATCTCTGAAATGAAGAACACAGTAGAAGGAATGAAAAGCAGGATTAATGAAGTAGAAGATCGGATCAGCGAGCTAGAGGACAAAATAGAAGAAAACACCCAGAAAGAGCAAGAAAGGGAAAAGAGGCTCAGAAAGAATGAAGAGGGATTAAGAGAAATGCAAGACAATATGAAACGTAATAATATCTGTATAATAGGGATACCAGAAGGAGAAGAAGAAGAACAAGGGATCGAAAACCTAGTTGAACAAGTGATGATGGAAAACTTCCCTAATTTGATGAGACAAAAAGTCACACAAATCCAGGAAACACAGAGAGTCCCAATCAAGAGGAACCCAAGGAGGCCCACCTCAAGACACATCATAATTAAAATGGCAAAATTTCAAGACAAAGAGAGAATCTTAAAGGCAGCAAGGGAGAAGAAGGAAGTAACATACAAGGGGGCCCCAATAAGGCTAACAGCTGACTTCTCAATGGAAACACTCCAAGCCAGAAGAGAATGGCAAGAAATAATCCAAGTAATGAGAACCAGAGGCCTGCAACCACGACTACTTTACCCAGCAAGGCTCTCAATTAAGATAGAAGGCCAAATAAGAAGCTTCTCAGACAAAAGAAGTCTAAAAGAATACACCTCCACTAAACCAGCTCTGCAAGAGATACTGAAGGGACTGCTTTAAGGAAAGAAAGGAAAAGAGAGAGTGAGAGAGGATCACACGTACATAAAAGGCAATGAATAAGTACTTATCAATAATAACCTTAAACGTAAATGGACTAAACGATCCAATCAAAAGACATAGAATAGCTGATTGGATAAGAAAACATGACCCACACATATGCTGTCTACAAGAGACCCACCTCAGAATAAAAGATCTGCACAGGTTGAAAGTGAAGGGCTGGAAACAAATTTTCCAAGCAAATGGACAGGAGAAAAAAGCCGGGGTTGCAATACTCATATCTGACAAAATAGACTTCCAAAGAAGATCCATAAAGAGAGACCCAGAAGGTCATTTCATAATACTCAAGGGAAGAATTCACCAAGAAGACATAAACATAGTAAATATATATGCACCCAACATAGGAGCACCTAAATACATAAAGAAAATCTTAGAGGACTTCAAGAAAGATATGGACAGCAACACAATTATTGTGGGGGATTTTAACACCCCACTGTCAAAAATGGACAGATCTTTCAAACAAAACATCAACAAAGATATTGTGGCATTGAACAATACCCTAGACGAACTGGGCTTTACTGATATTTACAGAACCCTCCATCCCAAAGAAGCTAAATACACATTTTTTTCAAATGTACATGGAACATTTTCAAAGATTGACCACATGATAGGACACAAAACAAGCCTCAACAATTTCAAAAAAATTGAAATCATACCAAGCAATTTCTCGGATCACAAGGGACTGAAACTAGAAACCAACCCCAAGGAGAAAAAAAACCCAAAACACTCAAATTCATGGAGATTAAACAGCATGCTATTAAACAATGAATGGGTCAAGAATGATATTAGGGAAGAAATCAAACGGTTTTTGGAAACAAATGAAAACGAACTCAAAACAACCCAAAACGTATGGGACACAGCCAAGGCGGTCCTGAGAGGGAAGATCATAGCGATACAGGCCCACCTAAAAAAGTTAGAAACATTTCAAACAAACAACCTAACCCTACGTCTACAAGAACTCGAGGAACAACAACAAAGACAGCCCAGAGCAAGCAGAAGGAAGGAAATCACCAAGATCAGAGCAGAATTAAATGACATAGAGACTAAAAGCACAATTCTAAAGATCAATGAATCCAAGAGTTGGTTCTTTGAAAAGATAAACAAAATTGACAAGCCTTTAAGCAGACTCATCAAGAAAAAAAGAGAGAAAACCCAAATAAACACAATCAGAAATGAAAGAGGAGAGATTACAACAGATACCACAGAAATACAAAGGATTGTAACAAATTACTACAAAGAGCTGTATGCCAAGAAATTTGAAAACCTAGATGAAATGGACAAATTTCTAGAAAAATATAACCTTCCAAAACTCAATAAAATGGAAGCAGAAAGCCTGAACAAACCAATAACAGCAAAAGAAATCGAAGCAGTAATCCAAAAACTCCCAACACACGAAAGCCCTGGACCAGATGGTTTCACAGGAGAATTCTACAAAGCATTTAAGGAAGAACTAACACCTATCCTTCACAGACTATTTCAAAAAATCCAAAAAGATGGAAGACTACCAAACTCTTTTTATGAGGCCAACATCATCCTAATTCCAAAACCAGATAAAGACACAACAAAGAAAGAAAACTACAGGCCAATATCGCTGATGAACATTGACACTAAAATCCTCAACAAGATACTGGCAAACCGTATCCAACAGTACATTAAGAAGATCATACACCATGACCAAGTTGGATTCATTCCAGGTATGCAAGGATGGTACAATATATGCAAATCAGTAAATGTAATACATCACATAAACAAAAGCAAAGACAAAAACCACATGATCATATCAATAGATGCAGAAAAAGCATTTGATAAGGTACAGCACCCATTTATGATAAAAACACTCAGTAAAGTGGGAATAGAGGGAGCATTCCTCAACATAATAAAGGCCATATATGAGAAACCTACAGCCAACATTATACTCAATGGGCAAAAACTAAAATCTTTTCCACTAAGAACAGGGACAAGACAAGGATGTCCACTTTCACCACTTGTATTCAATATAGTACTGGAAGTTCTAGCCACAGCAATCAGACAAGAAAAAGAAATAAAAGGAATCCAAATCGGAAAGGAGGAAACAAAACTGTCACTGTTTGCAGATGACATGATAGTGTACATAGAAAATCCTATAGACTCCACCAAAAAACTGCTTGACCTAATAAATGAATTTGGTAAAACAGCGGGATACAGAGTCAATATCCAGAAATCAAAGGCATTTCTGTACACCAACAATGAAACAGCAGAAGCAGAAATCAAGAAAAAAATCCCATTTGAAATAGCAAAAAGGAAAATAAAATACCTAGGAATAAACCTAACCAAAGAGGTAGAAGACCTGTATTCAGAAAACTACATAACACTGAGGAGAAAAATCAAGGAAGACACAAACAAATGGAAACATATACCGTGTTCATGGATTGGAAGAATTAATATCATTAAAATGTCCATACTACCAAAAGCAATCTACACATTCAATGCAATACCTATTAAAGTACCAATGGCATATTTCACAGACATAGAACAAACACTTCAACAATTTATATGGAACCATAAACGACCCCGAATAGCTGCTGCAATTTTGAGAAAGAAGAGTAAAGTAGGAGGAATCACAATACCTGACACTAAACTATACTACAAGGCCACTGTAATCAAAACAGCCTGGTACTGGCATAAAAACAGGCACATGGACCAATGGAACAGAACAGAGAGCCCAGAAATAAACCCAAGCCTCTACGGTCAATTAATATTTGACAAAGGAAGCAGCAACATAAAATGGAATAAAAATAGCCTCTTCAACAAATGGTGTTGGGAGAACTGGACAGCTACGTGCAAAAAAATGAAACTCGAGCACCAACTTACACCTTATACAAAAATAGATTCAAGGTGGATAAAAGGCTTAAATATAAAGCGTGACACCATTAAAGTCCTAGAAGAGAACGTAGGTAGGAAAATCTCAGATATTTCACGCAGAAACTTTTTTACTGACTTGTCTCCTAGAGCAAGGGACATAAAGGAAAGAATAAACAAATGGGACCTCATCAAAATTAAAAGCTTTTGCACAGCTAAGGAAAACAGTATCAAAATAAAAAGAGAACCAACTGTATGGGAAAACATATTTGCTAATGATACCTCAGACAAGGGTTTAATCTCCAAAATATATAAAGAACTTACACGACTCCACTCTAAGAAGACAAGTAACCCAATTAAAAAATGGGCAAAGGACTTGAACAGACACTTCTCCAAGGAGGACATACAGAAAATCCAAAGACACATGAAGCGATGTTCAATATCGCTAGCCATCAGAGAGATGCAGATTAAAACCACAATGAAATACCACTTCACACCAGTCAGAATGGCCATCATAAACAAAGCAACAAACAACAAGTGTTGGAGAGGATGTGGAGAAACGGGGTCCCTAGTGCACTGTTGGTGGGACTGCAGACTGGTACAACCATTATGGAAAGCAGTTTGGAACTTCCTCAGAAAACTAAAAATGGATCTGCCTTTTGACCCAGCAATTCCATTGCTGGGACTCTATCCTAAGAACACTAAAACACCAATACAAAAGAACCTTTGCACCCCGATGTTCATAGCAGCACAATTTACAATAGCTAGGTGCTGGAAGCAACCTAGATGCCCATCAGTAAATGAATGGATCAAAAAACTATGGTACATTTACACAATGGAATTCTATGCTGCAGAAAGAAAGAAGGAGCTCATACCCTTTGCAACAGCATGGATGGAGCTGGAAAGCATTATGCTAAGTGAAACAAGCCAGGCAGTGAAAGACAAATACCACATGATATCACCTTTAACAGGAATCTAAACAACAAAACAAAACAAAACAAAAAACTAGCAAAATATAACCAAAGACACTGAAATAGGGGATAGTCTCACAGTGGCCAGAGGGGAGAGAAGAGGGAATTTCAGGGGGGGAATGGGTAGGGATTACAGGAACAAATTTGGAGGACACATGGACAAAAACTACGGGTGGGGGGTAATGGGGGGAAGGGGGGAGGGTTGGGTGGAGGGGCTGGAACAGGAGTAGGGGAGAGAAAACTGTACTTGAACAATGATTGAAATAAAAAAAAAAAAGAAATTTGCACAATTATTTTGTTTTCTAAAGCATTTGTAGCTGATACTACCTACCATTTTGGGTTTTGGAATTAATAATATCATGAAAAAATAGTATAAATTGTCCTATTAATTATCTATTACTACTAATCATAAGGGGATACAACCTGAAATAAGTAGGAAATATATTTTTACATTGCTGATTTACACCTTCATTATGTTAGAAAATGTCACTGTCAGCTACATCAAGTACTCTTGGCAGAACATTCACTAAATCTACTTCCTTTTTTATATTTTATTATTTATTTTTTAGAGAAAGGGGAAGGGAAGGAGAAAGAGAGGGAAACATCAATGTGTGGTTGCCTCTCACGTGGACCCTACTGGGGGCCTGACTTGGACTGTAACCCAGGTATGTTCCCCTGACTGGGAATCAAACCCTTTGTTCCACAGGCTGGCGCTAATACACTGAGCAACACCAGCCGAAGGTAAATCTACTTTCTTTACCACTATATGTCTTTAAAACCCAACAGGATGCCTGGCATGTAGTTGCTAAACACATATTTAATGAATAAGTGAATAATTAGCATTAAAAAATTTGTGTGTGTTTTAATAAACTTAAATTTCAACAATGAGTGTTTTTTATATTTAATCTTCATTGTAAATGTTCTAAGATGCACGTGAACTTGTTTTTACCTTGAGAATATGAGTGAAAGAGGATGTTTGAAGCTGGGCTAAATGTAGATTCTGAGAGATAGTGTAGGCAGTTTTAAGTATCTGTAATGTACTATCAAAGAACAAAGGAGGAAAGGCCATGTTTACAAAGTTACTGTGAACTATTTTCATACAAGGCAAACTGAGGAAAGGTTGAAGGGGCATAAAATTTTGAGGATGTCCAAACTCTCAGGTTAGCAGCCTTTATGTGTGGTCAGTCATGTGGCCCCTACTTGCATTTGTTCACTGACACTTTGTTGAGGAAGCTGATTGGGTGTTTCAAATTACATAGCTTTCAGATGTGGGATGAAGGCTGAAATCAAGACAACTGGGAATATCAATAAATAAGTAAGTAGTGATATATTATTATAAACAAAGTATTGTTCAAGATATTGTGGAGATATAAGTAGGTGGGGCTGGGAAAGGAACTAACATGAGTTTACTATGGGTCACAACTTTACACATTTCTCCACTTAGTTCTCTTCCCCTTCTCTGACACAAACAGATTAGAAGGCAGCATCTTGAGTGAATACGACTATGGACTTTGGAATCACAAAACCAGAGTTTCAGGAATGTCTGCATGATCTACCAACTACGCAGTTTTAGGCCTTAATCTTATCATTTTTAAAGTTCAGTTAATGTAAAAAAACTGTAGGTTAAATTATATATTATATGTAAACTTACTACAACAGAACTAGATGTAGTTATTATTATAATTATCCTTAACATCAAAGGTCTAAGGCTCAGAGAGATGAAGGAACCAGTGGAAAACTGTAGATAGTGTCAGAGGAAAAATTTGAATTTGTGGCAATCACTCTAAGCCTGTATTTTATCATTATATCATACAGCTTCAGTTATTGTATTCCAGTCTTGCTGAACCTCAGTTTCAGTATTCGTGTAATGGCATAGTGGTGTATATATTCTATGGTTGTGTTGATTGCAAAAGCCACCTAAATGAGACTCTTCAACATGAAGGAAGTGCTCAGTAGGGGTAGCCATGGGGTCAGGATAAATGACCTAATACAATGCCGTATTTGGTACAATGCAGATTCACCTTGAACCTTGCACAGTCGGATTAGTTGGATTTAATTTCTGCATGAGTCAAAAGTTTCAGCTCTAGGCATCCTTCCCCTGAGGCAAGGGTGCTGAGCAGTAGCAATATAACAGAACAAAGCTGTGTAACTGACACTTGGTTAGTGCCTGCATAATCAAGATGTTTTCAAAGATGTTGTGAAGAATGCAAGAGAGAACACTTGTCATGTGTTTTTAAAAATAAAATTACTTTAATACAAAGACAGGCCACATCCTTGCATTAAATTTAATTATCTTGGTTGGACAGAACAAGGTACTAATTCTCCTTTTTTACAGTTTTTCAGACATGGATTTTCATTATATTTGTTACCTAGGATCAGAAGCAGCAGAGTTCTGCTTCAACCTGTATGTCACCAAGACAAAATAAAATTTAATGTGCATATAATTCAAAACACCTTTAGAAAAACAAATATAAAGTATATTTACACAGAAACAGTAGTAAACTGGCATTCTTTCACAATCCACACTTCAAACGAATTCAAAGTTCCAGAGTTCAAGTGGTGACACAAACCGGGTAGCAGTGTATCTGTTACTTTACTGTGGAACGCTTCACACTGCAGAGGACTTTTTTATCCCAGGAGCCCCGTGTCTAGCTATAGAGGTCATCACTAACTCTTTCAAAATGCAACCTAAATATCTTGCTTTACTAAGGGGTTTTAAAATTGTATTTATTGAATTGTAAACTCTGTCAGGCCTGGGACCAGCATTTACTCAACAGTGTGACATAGTCAGTGGCACACATTCACTGTAGGCTTCAGCTTTTGCATTGAAAAGCATTCACTCTGGACTTCCCACAGTTCACTGTTACAGCTCACAGAGCCCAGCCCTGAATCAACAATGGAATACCTGTGTGCTAGGATTTTATCAGGGAATACACTCTTGCTGTGCTTATCAAAATTGAGAAGAGCTTAGTTTAAAGAAGAGATGCATGGAATTTCTGGAACACTGTGTAGTCCATCCATTGGACATGACCAAGGTAATCTAAGAGTTTATCCTCACTAAATCAGAATACTAGACAGCTTAATAACAATAGTTACTTCAATAATAGTGAACATCTATTGTCTGAGGTCAGTGTCCTAGCAACAGAGTCTGATAAGCAGACTTTTAAAAAATATTCTCAGCCAAAGATATGCTTATTGACTTTAGAGAGGAAGAGGAAAAGAGAGAGAGAGAGAGAGAGAGAGATCAATTGGTTGCCTACCGTATGCACCCTGACCTGAGATTGAACCTACAAGGTTTTGGTGCATGATGTGAATCTCCTACCAACTGAGTCACCCTCCCTGCAAGGGTGAAAAGCAGATTATTCTGAATGTGATTTATTGATAGTGTTCCCAGGATTAGAAATTAAAAAAACACAGGGTAAGGAAAGGAAAACATTAAAAAGCTAAGAAAGGACATGGTCCCCTACCAGAGACTAGTTTGGGAATAATTCCATTTGGGACTCTGGAACACAAATTCCACTTTAGATTTGATGAGTGAACACAAAATAAAGAGAATCAGTGGGAATCAGTCTTTCATTCTCTCCTCCCCCTCGTCAGTAAGTTATTAGCTGCTGGCCAGGGGAAGTGAGGTGCAGTAATGGCAGGGAATTTCCAGGCACTGAAAATTCTGTGGAGAAGGGACAGATGCTGGATGGGTGCATTTCCCAGGTGAGAGGGATCTGGGTGTAGCTCCAGTAGGATCTAGTAATAGAGTACTTAGTATGTCCCTGACATTGTGATCTATGTATGCTAATTTCTTTAATCATTACAGGGGTAGGTAATCCTACTTTATGGATGACAAAACCAAGATACAGATATCAATAACTTGACCAACAATTCTTACTGAGCATAGATCTTTATTTGAAAAAGAACCTGATTAACAGTGGTTTCAAGTATTTATTAGATTGTTATATGTGTTTTGGGGTCTACTTTTGCCAGTTGAAACTCTGATGCTTCATAAAGCAACTAATCAGGGCAGTATCTAAATCCTACTCACCAGACCAAAGCAGGTTGCTGGAAATTCTTATGACCATTGAGTCACAATCTAATTAAACTGTGGTCACAGAGCCACAGAAGTTTTAACTATGTGAAATGGTAAGGATGTGTCCTGTTAGCATAGAAACCTACTGCAAACTAGCAGCACAGCATATCTGATATGTGGATGTTCACAGGGGTAAAAACAACATTGATGCCCGATTACAAACATGGATACTTATTCCTGATTTCTTTAGGTTTTACAAAGTTTCAAAAATACTTAACCAAAAAAGTCCCACACATAAACAATCCAGTATTTTCTGGAATAAAAGGAGTCCCCAGACTGGCAGGGTTTGAAAAGTAAAAATAATTAATCTTGGGCAACACTCCAAAGGGAGGAAAGTGGAAATCTTCGTTAGCAAAATAGTTTCTTCATTTTCCTATTTTATTTAGTCAATTTTTTTATCCATGTTTGTCATTTGTATATAACGAAAATAATTAAAGTTGAATTTAGCTCTATGCACTCAGGGTCCAAAACACTCAACAGTTTTCACTGACAGTGAATTTTAAAAGATGTGTTGCTTCTTTTAATTTCATGTTATGAAAATTTGATGTTATACATTTAAAGATTTATAGCAGGGTAAATATTAACAGAAAACATATGTTTAATAAATTATCCCCTATTTAGGTGGGAGAGTCACAGAGGATAAAACCCTCTAAGATTGAGATTTGCCTAAATTCTGGATGAAAAAATATGAAACTTTGGCTGCATTTGGGTTACATTTATCGTATAGCTACAGTAGAAAATCTTCAGGTAAGATAAATTATTTTATTGAGATTCTCTGCCACTCAAACTCTTATACTAGTAATTCTTCATAAATGTTCTCTGTGCTTTTGTGGCTTAACTAATGCTCATTAATCCTTCATGCAAATCTTTAATGAAGGTAATTTATTTGTTATGTTGCCACGCACTGTATAGAAATAGCAGGCATTGTCTATTTATCAAAAGGTATTGAGATGGTTTGTTTTATGCTCTGGGGATTTTTCCCTTGGATCACCTACTTCATAAAAAAAATTCTTAATCATAAAATACATATTTGTTTCTGTTGATATGTAATCACTGTAATAAATCTTCAAATTTTTATTTATATTAATTCATAGAGCATGATATTTTGGTTAGGATTTTTTTAGTTGATTTCTTTGGAAAAAAATAGAAAAGTTGGTATGAATTACACTAATAATATAAATGGTACAAAAACTATTTAAAATTTACTCTCTAATTCTGTAAGATATTTTGTATAAAAATCATGTTTTTTGATTTTTATAATTATGTTTTTACCTTAACCTCCAAATGTTAATCTTTTCTAATAATATATTATTAAAGTACATTTGTAAACTAGACATCATAAAAAAGTTCACTACTGAATGATAAGAAAGTTTGAGAAATTAAAACACATATTGAAAAAAGGAATATGCCTTTAAAAATAGGCATAATATATAAATATATATATAGATATATTTACCATAGTTAAGATTGGCCATTATTTTCACCTTAATATTTATGTTAGTTTTTCAGACACGTGGCATGCATTAGTATGGAAATAAAAGTTTGAATGAAAAAAAATAAGTTGATTCTCCCTGAATCAATTGGTTTTCCATATCTCCTTTTTCCTTTTTATTTATTTATCCAAAAGGTTTCGAGACTTCAGTTCCCTGAAGTGGTATTTTTTGGTCAGTTCCTATGTTACTTTAATCTTTAACCTTTCCTTGATTTCTGGACACAGAAGGTATTTACTTCTTAAAAACCACTTATTCAGACTTCTTTGTTGAGTATCAATTACTTAGATTATTCTGTTTTCTCCACAAGTGTGGGTTGTGTGATATATTTTCCCCTAAGGAACTGTTTCTAGTTTGGTGGTTCATTAATAATTTCAGTAATTAACTCAGTAATATTTTCCCAAATCACAAGACTACTAGAGACTAGAATAGCTGTAATAAAAATACTACAATTTTCTTGGAACCCAGGAAGTTTAAACAATATTATAGCTATAAAAATAGGAAAACTAAATGTCTATAGGGGTTACTACAAATTTCAAAGATACAAACTAGTTGTTAGGATGATAAATTTACTCAGAAACCACTGATTTGGGGACTGACAGTTAATGGTGAAAATGAGGGATTCTGATACAGAGACATCACCCAATGAAACAAACTGCACACCAATTGCTTAAATGAAAACCATGAAATATCAGGCTATATTATATCAGAGAATAGGCAGAGCAGAAAGAGATTTTTAAAAGTGCTAGTACTTATCCCATATCCCATATGTTTGCTGGAAGGAAATGATTAAAACAATGGTAATACTAACACAATGTTATTTGAATGAAATGAGATGCATATTAAGTAACAGCCTCCTGTTTCAGTTGGGACCTCTGTACAAGAATTGAGCTACATGAGGTGCTCAACTCAATGAGCATAAGTTGTAGGTATAAGGTAATATGACACCATGGACAAGATTGTGGACTTTATAGCAATGCAAAAATGCCTTCTAATATTTGCACTATTATCTAGCAGCTATGCAGTCTTCAACTAATTACCTGACTTCTTCAGTTCTGTTTATTCATCTGTCAAATAATTGTGATAACATCTAGTTCATAGGATTTGGGGAGAAACTTTAGAAGAAATGTTAACATAATTTCAGGACTATAGTAAGTATTCACAAATGGTCATTATTATCTAAAATGTTGTATTAGCATATATATGTATGTATGTATAAATATATATATATATATATATATATATATAATTTTTGCCATGTTTATCTTCCTTGCAAAAATCAATCTAACAGTCAATCTAAAATCTTCATAAAACATTGCCTCATATGTAAATATACATGTAGGCATAAAAAAAGGATTTGACTTTAATATACACATATACTATTCTGCTCTAATTTATCATGCAACAACATATAGATTATGCAGAATTAAAACATCTGTATACTTTATACTATATGTAGCTATACAATATTCTTATCTGACAACATCAAAATGAAGTTTAGGAGTAGTTTTACTCTGTTTGTGTCACATACTTACCAATAGACATTTTTTTAAAAGATTTTATTTATTTTTAGAGAGGGAGGAAGGGGAGAGGAAGAGAGGGAGAGGAACATCAATGTGTGGTTGCCTGTCATGCGCCCCCTACTGGGGACCTGGCCCACAACCCATGCATGTGCCCTGACTGGGAATCAAACTGGTGACCCTTTGCTTCGCAGGTTGGCACTCAGTCCACTGAGCCACAGCAGCCGGGGCCCAATAGTTCATATATGACTCTCTTGTATGAGACTATTTTCCACAGAATTTGAACTCTACTACAGTCTTTTTGCTCTTATACTTCAACCTATTTCTTTCTTCACCATCCAGTATTATCTCCCACTTTTCACAATCATCAATGCTTCATTGCAGGGTAATTCTCAAATCAGAATGTCTCTTATAATGTTATTTCTCTGGACTAGATGCATTCCCACCTTCCTTCTGCCACGTCACATGCCTAGACACAAGCCAGGTGCAGGTGTCATTTTCTTGAAAGTCTTCAGGAGTCGCTCCAACTTACAATTAACTTCTCTTCTGAAATTCAATGGATCTATCATTACTTTTGTCCTGATTTGCTTAGAAGAGTGATAAGTTATACCACTTTCCCCAGAAACATTATTGATAATACTCTTTCACTCTAAAAATATTCCAGGTTAGATATTAAATAAATTATGTAGTCTCCCTACACTTTATTCATCACTCACACAACATACTCCTCTTATACTGGTCCTGACTACATTCTATAATGGGTTCCTGTTCCAGGTGGATGCATCAACTTTCCTACCAGATTGTATATTCACCTGCATCAGCGCTGTGTCATATGCTTACCATGAAATGTGGCAATCATTTAAATAATAGGATTATTAAATTTTATTTAGAAACTTTAAACAGAATATCATGTTTCCACAAAAGACAATTAAGGATATCTTGCATTGTACCAAAGTATAATTGCATATTATTTCTCTAGTTGTCTAAAATAATTTTCAATGCCTTATAGTGTCCAGTGAGCAGTTTATAAATCCCTTTCTGATGATAAATGCAGTGTTCTGTTGTTTATTATTAGTGAAATAATATATTTTCTTTCTTTTTTAAAAAGATTTTATTTATTTATTTATTTTTAGAGAGAGGGGAAGGGAAGGAGAAAGAGAGGGAGAGAAACATCAATGTGTGGTTGCCTCTCATATGGCCCCCACTAGGGAACTGGCCCGCAACCCAGGCATGTGCACTGACTGGGAATCAAACAGGTGACCTTTTGGTCCACAGCCCATGCTCAATCCACTGAGCTATACCAGCCAGCAATATTTTCTTATACTATTTTTCAAACCTTGGTAATAGAGTTTCATAATCTTATAAAGCTCTATGCAAGTTTACCTCTGACTGTCATTTTAAGCTTAATGCATCTTTCCTTTCTCTAACCAACCCTGGCCACACTGGTTTTCTTGTGTTAATTTTAAGCTTAAGACACATGCATTAATTTTAACCTTATCCTGAAACATTTTCCCCCCAGATATTTGTGTGGCTGGCTCACTACTTAATTTCTTTCAAGTCTCAGCTCAAATGACTCATTCTGAGAAGTCCTCCCTGAACAACTCAGCTAAACAAGCCTTATCAAAAATCTTTTTTATCTATTATCTATCTACCTATCCAACTATCTATCCATTTATCATCTATCTATCTATCTATCTATCTATCTATCTATCATTTATCTCTGTGTTGTCTATCTATACTTCTGGTTGTCTTCTGCAATACAATGTGAGTTTTCTTAGGGCAGGAGCCTTCTCTATTTCATTCACCACGATATCCCTAAGTATTCTGAAAAGTGGCTGGCACAGCCACTTTTTGAATTAATACAGAATGAATGTATTATCAAAAATATTTTCTATGTATCATAACACAAACTTTTTGATTAAGCTACTAGGTACAGCTTTTCCATTTACAAGGTGATGAATAAAATAATCAAAGTGAATTACGAGGAAGTTTTTTTCCCCAGAAACCCCAGGGAATACATGTCGCCTATTATATATGTAGACATGTATATATGTAGTAAGGACATGAGACTTGAATAAATACTAATATTCTAGACAATTTGCTGTGTTTTATAGTGCCAATTTGGTTGGCCTAAAGTAAAGAGAATTTATAGTAATAACATAATTATTAGTTGTTTTCACAAATGTTGGAAATGAAGGAGAAAGTAAATGAAATAGGAATTTTAAATGGTGAATTTATAGAATCTATAAGTAGATTTCTAAGATATATTTCTTTTGCTTTGTTTATTTCATTCAAGACTACTGATTCACAATTTGTGGTGAAATGTTAATAAAATCCTTTCATTCTTTTTTTTTAATTAGTCCTTTTGTTATCAAACCACCATTTTGAAATATTGCCTCTTTGTGCAGTTTTCGCATTATTACTCTTAACTTAACCTGAGCTCTTCCTTTAATTACAAAGACATGACATCCAAATGAATGCCTTAATTTATCTGGAGAAAAAAGCACATACCTCGGAGTGCTGGATCTTTGCTGTGGAACTGCAGCAACACAGCACTGATTTTATTAACTCTGTAATGAAGTCCTAAGGTAGAATTGTCACAATTTTAAAACACAGCATGTAGGCTGTACTTTACAAGTGGACAAGCACTCATCTACACCAATATTTCTATTAATGATTACATCGGGGAAAAAATTAAAATGCATATGTGGAAGTTGACAGAGGAGATCCTAATAATGTTGACATTGCTGTAATACTGTGCCTAAATGAATACTTCATGATTAGGTAATGTAGCAGTATCTTTATGAGAACACTAGGGTGCTGGCCTATATGGGGCCATTCCAATTTTAATAACTTTGAAATACCATACTCTTCTTTGCTCATCTCCTATGGCTTCCTTTTGCCATTTTACTTGTATCAAATAGTAGTTGATTAGTTTACTCAGTATTTTTATTTCTGAAAATAAGTACTCTCCACTAATACTACTGCTTTGAGGAACTAAAAAGAGTACAATTGTATAAATTTATTGCTGATATAAAAGATCTTAATTCATTAAACTTTCTATTATCTATATCCAGTTTTCTAAAAAGAACTACTGACAGATAATTATTTTGATAGACATTCCTGTGCATTGTAGGATGTTTATCTGGGTTCCTACCTCTACCCTCTGCCCTCTACCCATTAGATACCAATAGCATTTATCACCCCCATTCACCCACCTATTTAGGACAATCAGATATGTCTCTAGACATTGCCAAATGTCCCTTGAGGGTGATCATTTATGTTTGAGAACCACTGACTTAGATTAATCTACAAGTGATATACTCTAGTTAACCAACTAGAATTACTTGAGTTACTTGGTAATTATTATATTTCTATTTTAGTTTATAAGTAGGTAGATGGATAGGTAGATAAATAGATTTAAATAGATTGATACGAAAATTAAAGCAGTTAACTTTAAGGAACATTGTTTAGTTTGATTTAATGAATCAAAATGCATTTTAATATTTTGATAATCTTTCAGGCTTTTTTTCCTATTAATTGCCAAAATAATTTTTTTAAATGTCAACGTTTGTGTTGACTGTATATTGACACAGTGACACAACACAGACAGTGTGAGATTGTTATTTTACTCTTTATGTAAAAGTGTGTGGAGTGTGGAAGTTCAGTTACATGAGCTTTCCAGTTATTTTGATTCTGTATAAGTAATTTATCTTGCAAACATACAGAATGTAAGTTGCCTGTGAAACCTGAAACAATGCATTTAATTTACTTCTTTTTACTCAGTCATTTGTGATTCTGCATAAATAATGTACCTTGCACACATACAGAATTGTAAGTTATGTGTGAAACCTGAAACAATGCATTTAATTTACTTCTTTTTGCTCAATTATTTGTGCTTACTTTTATACCACATTTTAAAAATAATAAAATATGTATTTCCAGAACTCATTTGATTGTATTAAAAACGAAAGTCATATGAGTTAACTCAAGATACTGGAAACAAAATGCAAATTTATAGTAGATGTAATATAAAAGGAGAAAACAATTTACATGATTATTTACATTATTTGGGTCTAAGCTAAACAGAGAAGAAAGAATTTGTTTCTTATACTGTTAAAGAAGTTTCCAGATTTTTAAATCACTGTGTGAAGGCATTTTATTAATATAACTTATTAAATTCCATATTTTGTATATATGTTTTGCATGTAGAAATTACTGTAGAAGTACTGAATGGTTGGTAAGCCAGTTAATAAACTGTAGTAAAAGTTAGTCTACTCTGAGCAAAGTTACACAAAAGTCAGTGTTAACCAAGATTAATAAATTCTATGAATTTATAATCTGGAGTGAGTCAAATCTTGTACATACTAATTCAGATACAAGGTATATTATTTCTTTCAACTAGACTTCTAGTTTTTAATTTTTTAAACCTTGTCTTCATCTCATATCTTTATGTTACCTTGGGCAAATTATGAAATGTTCCTGTCTTTGTTGCCCTGATCTGAAAATGTAGAGATACTTTCTTTCATACTATTTTGAAAATATTAAGTAGAAATAATTTAAGTAAAGTATACAGCTTGATGTTCAGTGCTTAGAGTCTTTCACTAAAAATATTATGGACAGCTGGTCATGATGGCAGAGTACGTAAACACTGTACTTGCTTCTCATGACCTTGTCAAAATTACAACTAAATTGTAAAACAATTACCCTTGAGGGTCATCTGGAGACTAGCTGAACAGACTCCTATTACTGAGGATACAAAGAAACTTGATCAGGACTAGTAAGAGACACAGAGAGGAGGAAGGGGCTGGTCCCACACTGAGTTGTGGCAGTTAAGAACTGGGAAGACTGTCTTGGCTATAGAGGTCACCACTGTGGAGTAGGGGCTCCCAGACCCACAATAGTCTCCCCAGCCTGGGGCATCAGTGCCAGGAAGAGGAGTTCCCACAATAGTTGGTCCTGAAAATCAGGAGGGACTCAATCTGGGTGAGAGGGAGGGCTGTTGGAGACTCTGGTGTCCTCTTTTATTTTTAAATATTTTATTTATTTATTTCTAGAGGTGGGGGAAAGGAAGAAAAAAGAAAGGGAGAGAAGCATTGATATGAGAGAAAAATTACTTGGTTGCCTTCTGCATGTGCCCAGACTAGGGACTGAACCTACAACCCAGGTATATCCCCCAACCAGGAATCGAACCAGTGACCTTTCTCCCTACATAACAATGTTCAACCAACTGAGCCACATCATTCAGAGCTAGGTATCCTCTTGGAGGGCCTATATATGGATTTACTTGCTCACAAACACTTACCCTAAGCTCAGAAGAAAAGATAACAGCTCAGAAATTGCCGAGGACATATGGGGAGGAACTGAAATGTGTGGCTTCAGGACAAGGGATGGAGAGCCAGATCTCCCTGGAACAAAGTGCTGGCAGACACCATTGTTCATTTGATAAGCCTTCTCCCCACTGTGCCTGCAGGTGCATGTGGGCAGAAAGTGTTAGTCTTCATTAACCAGACTAACACTACCCTTGCCCCACCTGGGGGATTCTCTGAGACCCCACCTGACCCAAACCTTTTTCAGAGGCTAATTCATGCAAGCTGCCAGCCTGAGCCCAGGCTGTGGACTTTTCGAAAATTTCTCAAATATCTACAAACCCCAAACAAGCAGCAGCTAGCCTCAGCATACCCTGTACCTCTTGTTAAGTGGCCACAAATATGTCATGAATGGCAGTGGACTCAGTTCATGGCACAAACACTTCCAGGCACCACAAACCCAGCACAGGCAGCTGCCAACTAAAGATCACTTTATAGCTCCCAGCAGGTGGCCTGAGGCTGGACACAGGCAACAGTTGGCTTCAGCCTATACCAGAGCCCCTCTGAAGAGGCCTCAGGATGATTACACTAGGTGGCTGCCTTCAGACCACAACAGAGCTCCAGCCAATTATCACCATAAATGACATACCTAAAGGGTAGACTTGGCAAGCACCAGAACTCTGCCAAATTGCATCCCTCTCCCTGGGGTCAGCCCCCTCATGATAGCTTGTTTCCTGTAGTCATGACTAGTTCTCACAGCCAAGCAGCCTGAAGGTCAACACACCTATTAACAATGCTAAGGGCAACCAAGGCTTAACTACAGGAGGAGAGGATATATGACCCACACAAGGGACACTCCTAGAGCACCCAGCACAGATAAACAGGGAGACTGCTCCACTGGACCCCTCAGGACACTCACTACATAAGGCCACTCTGTTAAGACTGGGAGATGTAGTGGATCTATCTAATATATAGAAACAAGCACAAGGAGGCAGCCAAAATGAGGGATGAAGAAAAATGTTCCAAATGAAAGAACAGGACAAAAGTAACTAAATAAAAATGGAGGAAAGCAATCTACCAGATACAGAGTTTAAACCACTGGTTATAAAGATGCTCAATGAACTTTAGGAAGAATACATGGTCTCAGTGAGAAACTCAACAAAGTGATAGGAAGCATAAAAAGAGCTGGAAATCATAAAAAGCATCAGAAATGAATAGTACAACTGATGTTTTATGGCATCAATAGCAGATAAGATGAAACAAATCTAATTAACAATTTGAAAAGCAAAGTAGCAGAAAACACCCAGTCAGAGCAACAAAAAGAAAAAAAGAATAAAAATATGAGAATAGTTTAAGGAACATTTGGGAGAACATCAAGCATACCAACATTCACATCATGATGGTACCAGAGGAAGAAGAGAAAAAGCAAGGGATTGCAAACCATTTGAAGAAATAATGGCTGAAAACTTCCCTAACCTCATAAAGAAAAGAGACACACAATTCCATGAAGTGCAAACAGTCCCAAACAAAATCAACCCAAAGAAGTCCACATTAAGGTGCATCATAATTTTAAAAAGCAAAGGCTAAAGACAAAAAGAGAGAATCTTAAAAGCAGTAAGAGAAATGCAATTAGTTAGTTACCTACCAGAGAGTCTCATAAGACTGTCAGCTGATTTTTGCTGACAAAAGTTTTTGCAACAAAAACTTTGCAGGCCAGAAGGGATTGGCAAGAAATATTTAAAGTGATGAAAAGCAAGTACCTATAATCAAGATTACTCTACCCAGCAAGGCTATTATTTAAAATCAAAGGAGAAATAAAGAGCTTCCCCTCAAATAAAAGGCTGAAGGAGTTCATCACCATCAAACCACTATTATAAGAAAAGTTCTTTTTTATGCTTTCTATCACTTTTCTTATTAAAAGTTCAAGGACTTCTATATGAAGAAAAAGAAGGAAATAAAAATACATGAATAAGAAAATATCAGAAAGAAAAACAACCTCACTGACAAAGCAAACATTATAAAAGCAATGGATCAACCAACACTAACACTAGTACAAAGGTTAAAAGGCAAAAGTAGGAAGATGGTATGTAGTTACAACAATAAATTAAGGGATATACACAAACTCACACACAGGAAATAAAAAATAATGACAAAAACATAAATGTGGAGGGGAGTTAAATGATAGTGATAATAGAATGTGTTCACTCTTAAGTAAACTTAAAAATAGATTGCTATAAACATAACTTGGTATATATGAAGCACATAGTAATCACAAACCAAAATGTTACAAGAGATATATAAAAAATAAAGAAAAATACATCCAGATACAATACAGAAAGTCATCAACAAACAAGAGAGGAGAGCAAAAGAATAAGAAAAGAACAGATAAGATCTATGAAAACAATCAGAAAACAATTAATAAAATGTCAATAACTATGTACCTACCAATAATTACTTTAGATGTTAATGGATTAAATGCTTCAATCAAAAGACAAATGAATAAAAAAGATGTAATACTTATATACAATGGCATATTAGTTGTCCATAAAAAAAGAAGGAAATCTTACCAATTGTGACAACATGGATGGATCTAGAAGGTATTGAACTAAGTAAAACATAGGTTGGACAGAGAAGGACAAGTACTATATGATTTTAGTTTTATGTGGTATCTAAAACAAAAAATGAACAAGGAAAACAGAAATAAATCCATAGATACAAAGAACAAACTGATGGTTGCCAGATGGGAGGGTAGTTGGGAGGCCGAGTGAAAAAGGTAAAAAGTTTAAGAACGAATTGGTAGTTGCAAAAGAGTTGCAGCGGTAAAATACAGCTTAGGGGATGTGGTTAGTAATATTGTTATAACTATGCATGATGTCAGGTGGGTACTACACTTATCAGGGGGATCACATTGTAAATTATATAAATGCCTAACCACTGAAACTTATAATATTGAATGTCAACTGTAATTGAAAAATTAAATAAATAAATAAATATGTCATTACTTCAGAATATCTTTTAGCTAAAAAAGATTTTTGAAGCAGGGCAAATCTATACATAAGGACAAAATTCCAAGGTTATCTTAGCTCAGCTGGCATTGAGTTAGCAACCTATTTTTTTTCTCATCTGACTTAAAATAATTCAGGGATTTTAGTAGGTCCTTTCACTTCCCTTCATATGCCTTGATTGCTCAAGGACATACAATAGCTGATTGTTCCAAAAGATTGCATTTTCTCTAACATGTCACACAGTAAGTACCCGTAAATACATTTAGCACTTATATGGGTGAGGTGTTCTGCTAAGCATTCTTTATTATTCATACAAATATGATTGGTCATCTAAACTTTATAGAATTGAAATTCATGATTGATTAAATTAGGTAGTTTTTTTTTGACCCTGCAAGGTGGAGAAAGGGCATGCATCTAGTTGGAAGCGGAATTTTAGGAGTAATTCAAATTATGAGGCCTTCCATGATACAAGGAGTCACTTGACCTATGTTATTTCTTATTTGTAAATTCCAAGCATTATTATCACAGATACCATGTTAGTGCAAATTAAACCTCCTGATCAAAACAAAAAAAAGGTTCAAAATCCAAGTTCTTTTTTATTTCTTTGTTGGATCCCTTTCTTAAAAAAAAAAGACAATATATTTTTTAAAAGCATTAGAACTACTTGCATGTGATACAAACATTACCCCCAAACAGAAGACATTATTCTACATCTTTAAAAATAGGTTTTCAGTTTTTAAAATACACACAAGGAAAAATATAAAGTTCAATAATGTGTGTTTTCAGTGTAGGTTAAACTTTCCACAGTTTACTGTTGTCTGATTCAATTCTAGGCTTAAGACTCTCTATTAGTTAAACTTCAGACTGAAGCTTGTAACATTTAGGACTATCAGTTTCCACTGGAAAAGTAGCACTGCTATTACCGGTCCTTCCCAACTTCCTGACCTGTTTGTCAAACTTCAATCTGCTGCTGCATATGAGGCTCAGAAAGAGCTCATATCCTAAGGGAAAAACAACATTCTGAAGTATGTTTTAAAAATAGCACACAGTTTCCCCTTATCTTTCCCCTTTTTGTCTTTTTCTTGTGCCCAATATAGAGCCACTGAAATGGCTCCCAGAATGATCCTTGCAACAACCTAGACCTCAGGCTAGGAACACACATCCCAGAGGCACAGGCCGGCACTGCGGGCCATTCTGCCTGCATCAGTACTGTGCTAATTGGGCGGTTCTCTCCCTCCAGACTTTCCTTCTCCCTGAGGGGAAGCACCATTCCAATGAATGGCCCATCATGTCTAAGGGCACTCATTTTCAATGCTTGTTAGCTTAATGCCTCTTTGCAATATATAAGAACAGCGTCAGAGAAGCATTTATTGCTGACCCCCGGACCAGCTTTGCAGAGCGATCTTGGGACTGCAATTCTTAGCAGCTGATTTGCACTCTCCCTATCATACATGGACACATTCTGATTAGAGTCGTACTGCTTATCGTGTTTTTATGGCTTAAAACATTCTGTTTAACAAGATGCTAAAAAATTGAAAAAGCTATTTTAAATACACAAATACATTTAGAAAGATCATAGAACTAACTAAAGAATCCTCTTTCCCCTCAGTGCTTTCAGCTGCAAAATAAAATAATCATACAAAGACTTATTTGACACATATTGTATTAACTTGATTAATCCAAGCATAAGCTTAGTTCTTTGCCTTCCATGTGGTAAGAATTTTAGAATATTGTTTTCTTTTGTCTGTTTGTTAATGAAAGAATAAGTTTCTATAACATTTCCCTGCCTCACCTGTGCTTAATGTTTAAGAAGAACCACACAGGTTCGACAATGGACTTCCATCGGCTAAGGCAGTTTTGATTATTTACATGATGAAACCAAGATGAGAGTGGTGCTTCATATTTTAGTTTCTTCACTTTCTTTGTCACATGTGGCTGCTTGATCCCAGAGACTATTATTTTCCATATGCCTTGACCCTCTGGGAGGCAGACCAGGGCGCTAGAGAGAGCGCCTTATCATAGATAAGGCTATGATATTTGATATTGTTTGGACTTTTTAATAAGGTTCACATATAATGCTTTCACTATTGTGGGAGAGTCTGAATTTCTTCTCATCTAACCCCAAAATGCTGTACTCCTATGCAGCTAAGCACTTCACAGCAGGCAGTGTCCTTTTGAAGAGGGAAAAAGGAAAAGGTGAAGCCATTGGGGGGAGGGGATTAATTGGATAAAGCTCTCCTAGTTCCTGTTCCTCTCTGAAGAAAAAAAAAAAGCAAATTATGTATCATACTGAAAGAAAATAAACGGGATGTTCACTAAGGCAACATGCTAATTGTATTTTAAGTGAATAAGCCAATGGGCAGGCAGATGTTTATTCCTGCACCCCTGCTATTTATCATCGTTAGTAAAGTTTTTTTTAACCTCTGCAAATGTCTTCAGCAGGAGGTAAAAATAATGACTTCGTCTTCTGAACATTGAAGAGGGGCTGGAGCTGTGAAGTTGGAGCCCTTCTCCTTTGCCAAGTATCTTTCTTGAAATACGGTTGACAGAAAAATAGGAATCTTTATTCTTCATGGAAAGGCAAAATGAAACTCAAAAAGGGCAGTCAGAGTCCATGTAAGGGAAAGGCAACGAATGCCCTTTATTAAACTAAAAGGGAACAATGAAAAAGGGACCAAAAAATACACCTGCTCTCCCTGCTCCACACACCGCCTCCCCTACAAAGGACTAACAAGGTCCAACAATTTGAAGTTCAGAGGTTTGGCAAAGGGTAAAGCAAAATAGGACCAAAGTAGACTAAGAAGAGAGCTTCATAACTAGAGCACAGATGACTAGACGAGGTTGAATTACCTGCTTCCACTCTTTCCACAGGGCATTTTGACAACACTTAGCAATGTTGTTAAGTGTTTGACAACACTTAGTAACTTAGCAATGAAGTTACTGCTGATTCTTTTACAAGGAAATTCCACTTCTAGGGACTTAGTATACAGATATCTATAATGTTTATTATAAGGTTATTTATAATAACAATCATTAAAAAAACTAAAATATTAAAAATCAGGTTAAATAAATTATATTATTTTTCTAGAATACACCACAGTCATTACGATGAAATTGAAGTTTAAATACTTTTTGACATTTGATGATGTTTCTAATATATTACTTATTGAAAACTTGTAATCCATAATGCCCTAAAGCATTTATTGAATACAATAAATTAAGCTCTATTCTTTTAGAATGGTGCTAACCATGTAAAATCCTTGGAGGAACTGAGAAAACAGCCACTCAAATCATATTCTGTAGGGATTAATTTCCTTGTGGAAACCTGATTGAAAAAGGCTAGCTTCAACGTACTACATTTGGTCATATTTTTATAGAAACTGGAGAATATCATGTCATTATTGAATTATTAATGTAACAGGGTGCAGCCAGGAGTGGGGGCCCCAATTGAGATTTGGAATTGGGCCCAGAACTCAGGGTGTTCAGGAAATATTAGGATGTCCTCACTGCTCCCCCCCACAGGTGTGGGTTGGGGAAGGGACAAATGGAGCAGGGCCATTGAGAGCTGTTTTGCATAGCGACAGCTTTGCAGCTAACATCTAGTGTGGTCATTTAACATGTTAAATAGCTGTGGCCTGTGCTTTGAGCCAGGGGGATGGAAATAACTTCCTCACCAAGATGTAACTGGGGGCAGGTCCCCCAAGTTACAGCACCTGTGTGAGAGCTCAGAGATGATTGGCTCCATGACACGGGGCCACACCTACCCAGACTCACGATGGCAGCCCAGTAAAGCTGGAAGGATATAAGAATGCTGGCAAGTGTAGCCAACTGTGGGAGGAATTGGAAATGGGGCTTCAGAGGAAGATTGGCATGGAGATTTAAACTGAGACTTGGCAGCCATTGAGGGGAGAGGACCACTCGGTTTTTAGCAGAGTGGGGACTTCTATTTCTTTCCCTGAGATATGGTACCTCAGACTGGGCAAAGGGTGGAAGGAAGGACTGTGTGTGTGTGTGTGGGTATTTGTTTTAAGGGAGTTTGGGATTTTGATGAAGACATTAGGTCACTATTTTAAGTCTGTATAGCATTAAATAAACATTTCCTTTCCTTTTTACAAATCTCTGGCATTGAGAGATGTCTTTCCTATAAGGGGCGGACATAACAAACCTGGGGGGTTCCTTTCAGGTAGTAGCATATTGCTCTTGCTCCCCCCCATTGTTCCGTAACATTAATCCTTTTACAACTTATAAAATAAATGTAAGTATATGTATATATTTGTATCCCCCTTAACAATAGGGATGCATTCTGAGAAATCTGTGGTTAAGCAATTTCCTCCTTGTGCAAACAACATAGAATACAATTAACACAAGCCTAAATGATACAGCCTACTGTATATCTGGACTCTATGGTATGACCTATTCTTCTGTAGAGGAGCAATAATAGTTTTCCCCCACCCTTCCAAGTTTTTGGCTGAGACATTCCTGTAACAAAAGACAGACTAACAGGAGAAAAACAAACAAAAGTTTAATAACATGTATACCTCTTGTATACATGGGAGAGACCCAGGGAACTCAGGGAGAGACCTGGGTAACTTGCCCAAAATGGCTAAAGCCACCACCATAAATACTGTCAGAAGAAGGTGATGGGCATGGGGGAGATCAGTTGTGAGAAGTTACTAGGAAAAAGGAAAAGTACAGTAAACAAGGGTGAGGTTGTTATGCAGATTTAAGTCATTGACTTATTCATAGATGAGAGTTTCTAGAGATAAGGCCATCCTCTTCTTCTAAGGAAGACACCTTTACAAATGGAGGTACCCCTTACACATGGAAATGTGTTTTAGGAAGGGTACCTTCCACCTAATTTTCAGAGCTTCTCCAGGGTCTACTACTGTATCTGAAAATTACCCAACCTAAATAATCCTTATGCCAAAAGACCATATTTGAGTTTACAAATTCTGTTCCCTAGCAGCTCCTAGGCCATACACATGTATGCATTTTATTTTATTGAGTATTGTAGGCAATTGCAACACAATGGCAAGTATTTGTGTATTGCATTGTACTACAACATTGTGAAGACTAGGATGTTAGGGACAGGCATTTCCATATAATTTCCTTATAATCTCATAAGTGATCCATAGTTGACCAAAATATTGTTATGTGTCCCATGACTTCATATATATATCTATATCTGTATATTATATATAGTTTTAGTTTATTTTTCAATTTCATCATAAATTACTATTAATTCTGCTTAAACCATTGTATATATAGTATACATAATAATTATTTCTTCTACTTCTTTAATCAAAATGAAAGTAGGGAAGAAAGTTGAAACAATAATTTAGATAATGTTAATATGGGACAAATATAACAATTATATCCTGATGGCTAATATCAGGAGTGCATGGTCCTCTAATACAAATGGATATTTACTAGTTGTCAGTTGGTATTTAAACCTAAAGACTGCCAATTAATATGTGCAGTGGATGAAAATTTCAAATCTCTCTATCTAGAGACTGTATAGATAAAGCTAAACTCTCTGGGTTAAGAAAAAGATTCTTTAAATAAAAGAAAGAAAAAGAAAAGAAATACAATCACTATTATTTGTATGATCACTTCAACAGCAAAAGCACTAGTCATCGTCTATTTGTTTTTTTTTAAATAGAAATTGATGGAATCTTAACTCTGAAATGGAGAAAATGTGTGTGCCATAAAAATTCCATATTTACAGAAACAAAAAAATGTATGTCATTCCAAAGAAAAGCAAACAATAGATGCCTTAAAATCATGTATAAATTTTCAGGCATAGAATGAGGACAACATAACAAGAATGGGAACAAGATTTTAATACACTTGCACATTGTAAGAAATAAAGGCAAATCATATTCATGAAGAAATTGAGGGTTATCTGTGTATCTGTAATATGAAAAGTAAAGATCACACAAAGATACTAAATCTGTCCAGAAACCACATAATATCAAAATAGAGACTTTTTCGAAGAAGATACAAGATACAAGAAACATTGTGCATAAGGCAATGACACCTCAGTCCCCTTGAAAGTAGTCACCTTGGGACTTCACACAGTTCTCCCAATCACTTTCAGTTGCCCCTAGTATATGCCTGAATCTCATCAATGGTCTGAAATCTCTTTCCTTTCAAAGGTGATTTTAGTTTTGGGAAAAGCCAGAAGCTGCAGGGTGCCAAATCTGGGCTGTTGTGGGGCTGAGTCTCCAGTATGATTTGATGTTTCATCAAAAACCTTGCATGAGATGTGATGCATGAGTGGGCACATAGTCATGGAGAAGTTGCCAGTCACCAGTTGTCTATAACTGGAGCCTTTTGAATTATCAGAATAGTTTCCATGGAGGAATGTTCTAGCTTAACACAAAATTTCATGCAGATTCATTGCTCTACTGACCCAGTCATTTTGAATGCAATGGCCACACAGTACACACCGTCACTCAAAGGCATCTACCACCCCACTGACTAAAACAGTAATGTTGTCATTGTTTACACATGTGCATTCCAGTCCACTTTCCCTGGATTCCAGGTTACATCAATATCGCACTACCATTCTTATTATATTAATAATGGCTGGACTTTTTCCAGACAGACCTCATATGTTATTCACTCAAAGATTTCTGCTCCAAAACTCATCACAGATTTATTCGTAATAGCCTGAATTTTAAAACAGCCCATTATTATCAAATGGTGAATGAATAAACAAACTAGTGCACTGAGACAGTAGAATACTTCAGCAATGAAAAAGGACTATCTACTGACTCAATAACATAAACAAACATAAAGAACATTACTCCAAATAGAAAAAAGCCAATTTCAAGAGATATATAAATTCCTTTAAGAGAACTCCTGGAGAAGGCAAAGTTTAAGGACAGAAAGCAGAGTAGTGGATGCCAGGGTGGAAGTTGGGGGAAAAGGTGGTTGGAAAGAAGCATTAGGGAACTTTTTGAGGTGATGGAAATATTCTATATCATAATTATGGTTGTTGTTACATGATTCTATTCTTTACTTTCAAAGCTCACTGAATTGTATACAAAATTGCTGACATTCATTATTTGTTAATTATACCTTTAATAAAGTTAATTTAAAATAATCCATATTTAAGTAGTGATATAAATGGAGATAAATGTATTAATGTCTCAAATATTAATTTTCCAACTGAGAGCATTAATTAAAATTCCTAAATGAAGACTTTTTAATTTCTATTTTTCTACAGTAAGATTTATATTAATGCTAAATAACTATATTATTACATTTATTTTCTTGAAAATAATGAAGATAATATTATCTTCTGAAAAGTATAAAAGTGAGCTATTTAAGTTCTGTTTGTTGGGCCAGCCTTATAAACTGGTTTAAGAAGATTAATCAGCAGTATCTATTGAGTATGTAATACATTAAGACTGTGTTAGCTGACATATAAAATATACAAAGATGCAAAAACTACCTCACCAGCCTGTAAAATAAGCACTATGATAGGCATTTTACATATATTATCTTATTGAATCTTTTCAACTATTACAGACATGTAAAATTTAAAAATAAGGAATCATACAAGAGCAGGTTATATTATTTCTCCTGCTGTAAAGTGACAGTTGAATCTTTCTAAGCCCAAAGCTCAAGAGTTAAATACTTATATTATTCTTCCTTTAATACAGGTAAATCAGTCAAGAGCCAATTCATTCCTTGTTTGAATTAGGCCTCAGGTACTGCATTTTGCTTTGTATAATGCGCACCCATGTTTTTGGCCCAAACTTTCAGGAAAAAGAATCTTTTGTTTTACTTTTTTAATTCAATTTTTATTTATTTATATTTAGATACTTGTTTTATGTATCATAAAGGAGTTTTAGCATTTATTTTTGAATATGTTATGGTACAAGAAATTTTATGTAACAAATTATTACAAAACACAAGAACAGGTACAAGGTACTTCTGGTCCTACCCATGTATAATGCACATCCTTATTTTTCCCTCAAAACTTTGGGCAAAAATGTGTGCATTATACATGGTAAAATTTGATATTTTCAGTTAAGTTTCTGCCATGTACAACCAAAGGGTGCTAAATAAGGTACATTGAGTCCCTACTCCCATCCTAAGAGAGATGCTATAAAAGGAGGGAAGGATCATGAAGAATTAAGAAGAAAGTAACCTTATCAAGAAAGCTTCTTAAAAAATTGGTCTGGAAAGAGAATTTGGTTTGCTGCCTGCTTTTTATGTACTGTCAGGTATAAATGGATTTTACATATTTGAATAGTTGAGAAAATTCAAAAATAAATAAAAGTACATAGAATTCAAATGTTACTGTCCATAAATAATGCCTTACTACAACATGGGCAGCCTCATTCATTTTTGTATTGTCTACGGCTACTTTTACACTGCAGAAGCAGAGCTGAGTGCTGTGGCAGAGTCCATATGGCCCACAAAACAAAACGTATTTATTACATCACCATTTACAGAATAAGCTTGATGACCCCCTGACTGAGAAGAATATAACTTTGATGAGATTGTGCCTAGTTCAATGAATTAAATACAGTATGGACATTTCTTAAAAATAAAAGCAAAGAACTGCACTCTGGCATTGTTGATTCTGTTATTTTCCCTGCTAATCAATCTTCATTGAAAGCCAGAACCTGCTATTATCTTTGCTTGGCTTTTCTTTCTTGAATCAATATGATTGCTGTCCATTTCTCTCAAAGATCAATTCTACTATTTAATTAACTGAGAAGTTTTGGGGAAAGTAATAACAATATATCATTTTACAGTATTGTATAAGTTTAAGGCTCTTATTAATCTCACTTTTTCAAGGATAGAAACTGAGGCTAGGGTGTCGGGGGTGGTGGGAGAGTAAAGGAGCCAAATATTTGGTGACAGAAAATAATATGGCTCTGGGCAATATACACATCAAATGTCATAGAGCTGTACACTTTAGACCTGCATGATCCTATGAACCAGTGTCACCCCAATGCATTTAATACAAATTTAAAAAATTGAGGCTAAGATAAGTTTTATTCCTTTTTATCTGAACCAACAGTTGAGCAAATGGTATAATTGGGATTTACACTTAAGTATTGATTCCATTAGGCATGTGTTTCTTTTGCCATCTCCCATTATTGCGTCAGAGTCAATAAAAATATGATTTTCTTGGTGTACCACAACATATGAAAAGAAGAGGGTATTAAATTTTTCAGAATATGTGAAACCTTTTAATTTATAAGTTCATCAATTCAACCTACCTTGGCTTCATTTTGCTGTATTAGCTTAACTGGTTGTTCAACTGGTTTACCCAAAGCAAATGAAACTAGGGATTCATATCAACATAACATGAAATCACTAGTTATTCCAGGTAATGTGAGCCAATAACCAAAGGGTGAGCAGCTTGCTTTCCTGGCCCACTATTTCCACATTCTTCTGTGTAGAATATCTCATAGTAAAAGGAAAAAATAGATTATTTTAAAAGAGTTGAAAATGTGTGGTCAAATACAATTAAACAACCAATGATAAATAAACCTGATCATAAATGCAGAAATCTACATAGAAATCCCAAACAAATACAAAAAATAAAAAGCAATTTATTGCAATGGTCTAAATCTTTCCATATTTACTCTGTCTAAATATTCTAAAACAAATTTCAGTGTTAAGTGTTTGTTTTGTGACATTTGGCTTTCCATGTATGAATTTTGTCAGATGTTTTTAAAAAAACAAATATTCCAAAATGCATATAGTTTTCCTTTCCACTGACATATAGAAAACAATCACAACAAGGAGCAGCTCAAAGATTGAAGGCATATATTTTAAAACTGATTTGTGGAGATTTTAAAAGACTGTCAAAATGTATCTGTTGATAAAGCTCTTATTACAAATGTTGTACCACATAGCCCAGTTTGGGTTAAAGCAGCCATTTTTCTTTGCAGTTTAAGGATGTAAATGTTGTATTTGTATTTATACTTTTCTTACTCAGAAAAGCATACATAATAAAAATAAATAATTCCTTTATTTCTTTATCATTTCATTTATTATGCTTGTATTTTCACCTAGCCTGTCTGGCTTCTAAATTATTGTTAAGATAGACACATGAATACTGCATTATTCTACTTGGTAAAAATAATAAAATTTCTACATACACATTATTTATTTTCATATATTGTTTATATACTTCACTTTTATAGTGATGAATGTTTAATTTAGTTAACAATTTGGTAAAGTCAATGAAAATAATTGATGAATTACTTATTTATTTGAATTGATACAATGAATATATTGGCCAATGGCCTATGTATACACAAATTAAAAGTTGTCAATAAAATTTCAAAATAATGATGTAGAAACACCATATGAGATTTTCAAAATGGCACTGGAATTGTAATTACATAGGCCTGAGTCTTTGTCATTTTATTTATTCGGTGTGGGACTTTAGGCAAGCTTCTCTGAGCTTTGATACCCTCATTTATAAAATGTAGGTAACAATAATAAACTTCTAAGGCAGAAATAAAGATGAAATAAGTTATTATATAGAAAATGAAAATACTAGTTTCTTTCCTTCTCTAATCTAATGAGATGGCTGACCCTAGTCAGAGCTTAATTATGGAGTCTCTGTGTCCTAGTAAGTTAACTGAAGCCCACTTGATTGAAACATTTTTTAGGGAAGAAAAATTATAGTCGTATGATCACAACGACACATTAATTGATCACTTTTAAAATTGCAAAGTGAACATGCAAATATTGGAAGAGTTGTGGATTTCATGAATTTAATAAAGGCAAATTTTGAAATGGCTGCAATCATTAGAGCATAGGTACTAACCAAGACCAAATCAAGTGTCCAGTAGCTACAAGAATGTGGACCATACATGCTTCCACATATAAGGGTTTGAAAGCAAATAATTGAGAAAGACCTAGGGAAAACTGCCAAACATCTCAAACAGTTTTAAGACAATTGCTTTTTGTGATCATGGTACAAAAGTTGAAGCATGGGAGTGTAATGTTATCTTACTATGTTGTAGGAAAAGCAGTCCAAAAAGTGGTCTTTAGTTGTTTTTCTTCTTCATAGTTGTGGTTATTACAGAATTTTTAAGTTACCAGGTTTATATTTTGTGATGTTAATTTTCACTTTTTAAGAAAAAATATTAACCAAATGCTTTATTTTCATCTTTGTAAAAAGTTGGTCCCCATTTTGTATAGATCTGCTTTAAGAGACTAATTTCTGGTACCAACTATGCTAAGATGAAGAAGCCCCCTGTAGATAGCAGTGATACCTGGTGCCCTTTCCCTTCACTGTCAGGCTCTGTTTTCCTTTCACTGATCCCTGTCCCATGGCAAGTGCTCAGATTCACATTTCCAAGTGCCACTCATCTTCTAATTGCCTTGTCACTTTGATGGCAACTAATCCCTGCCAACTGGTAATTAATGTTAGCAGGTAATAATTTAAGGAGTCACCTCTCTCACAAGCATTTGCATTTTAAAGAAGATTCTTAAAGACAGATCTTCAAGAAAAATTGAATTTAATACTTACTATCCTCTAAGCATTGGGCTAATTGCTTTATATAAACTCTCTCTTAATTCGTACAATCCTGTGAGGTAGTTTTTATTATTCCCTCTTTACAGAAAAGATAAGGCTTAATTTAACAAACAAAACCAAGGGTAATCATCCCACTAAGGCCAGAAGTCCCTGGTTCTCTGAGTCCAAATTTCAGATAAAATATAGTATATTCTAGATATTCAGATAAAATATAGTATATAGTATAATAGTATATAGACTATAATAATATAGTCTAATATACAGTTTGGAAGCAGACGTTACCTAGTATCCTTCATCACATTGTCTAGGAGGCCACCAAATTTTACACTCTGGATTTGTTTACTTATACAGAACCTGGTTCTACAATGGATTTGAGGCTGGTGGAGCCGTCTACCTGTTTTAAATTAGATTAAGGTAAAAATATTTTCAGTCTAAAAAACCCCCAAATTTTCTTAGTATAAAATATCTCCACTGAAGTGTAATAGCTTATATGTGAAAACTGAAGTCCTCCTTAGCTCTAATCTACACCAATGTGTATTGGTGCTACCAATACACACACTTCACAGAAGGGGAGTCTTGGGGCTATGGGGGCTGAGGGGCTGCTAAGGTGTAGTAGCACCTGGTATATGACGAGGGTTCTTAGTCCTCCAGTGCCCATTGATATTTGAGGGGTTTTAATTGAATAAATTATGTATTAGATATTTTTGATGAGTAATTATTAAAAAGACAACCAAGTACAGTATACTCCTGTGTTTGCTGCTTGTTTAAGCATAGAAGCTTTGCTATACAGATCATAACTTTATAAATTCTGCTTTATTCCATGATGGCTTAAAACACATATGCAGACATAAAATACTTCATCTGTACATTTTTACAATATTCCCTTAACCCAGTTTTCATGGTTATTTCCATATAACCAATAACTATGGTTTTATTTTCCTTGACTTTGAGACACAGTATACATTTAGTACTAACTAGTATTCCCCATGAGTGACAAGGGTGTCACCATGATTCTATGAGTGAAGAAGTAATGGTAAAAGGACTGGTTGGCTTGAAGAGCATGTTTCAGAGAGCAGGACCTGGGTCTCTGGTTTTCAGTTGGTAGGGAACCAGATATATAAAAAACTGGGGATTTATTTTATTTGTGACTCAATCCCACACAACCTCACAAGATCACTAAGGCAAAATGACACCTGGCTGATAGAGTTGAGAATAGCTTATGTAAATCTAGGTGTCTGGTCAGTAGAATTTTAAAATGATAAAATATTTTTGAAATGTTTCTTGTATTTTATGTTATTTTTCTGGCTATAAGTGACTTCATGTTTCTCCTATTGAATGTCGGGGCAGGGCTTGAATCTTTTATGTTCTTTTTATACCTTGTTCTCTGCCAATAACAGAGATAGGAAATAATAATTCTGGCTAGTTTCTCTTGAGGATACAAGCTTCTCTCTTTCACAGCCACAGAGTGCCTGATATTCTTGAGCATCTGGAAACCTTTCAGGCTTCTAGACTTTGTATGTTTGAGAATTACAATGACACAGTCCTTAGTGGATGAATCATTCACCTTTAAGCAATTAACTTAATCCTTACAACCATTTGGAGGTGTAAAAAATGTAAGCTATTGATATTAGTAATTTCAATGTAGATTTGAAATATCCCTAAACTATGCCACACAAATGCACAACTTCTGCTAGTAACTGGCAGCTGTTTAAACTGGTTTGTGTCACAGAAACAAAACAACTAATTTTTTCCCACACTATTTGTTATAAAAAGAGAAATACATGAGATTCATACTGTAAACAGGCTGCCTGAGAGATCCCAACCAACCTTATGTTGATTATGCCTAAAATAATAATCTTCTGCTTAGATCTCTTTTATAGACTTCAGAGTTATGTATATAGTTCTCTGTGATAACAATAGGTATATAATATTTCATATATCCATAATTCAATTACTCTTATTTTGTCCTAAATGAACTTTATTTCTTAGTTAAAAGAAACAGTCCCAGAGCCATAAATTTGAATTTCTTTTTTTTCAAATTCTACTTGACAAATGAATAAATGGATCAATTAATTGCCTAAACTGAGAGCAATTGTATCTAAAGTGATCAAAATTATTTTAAGTAAGCACATTATTTTATGTATACTTTCTAAAATAACACAAATAAAATACATAAGTTTGAAATGAGTAGAAAGAAAATTGTAATGAAAAACCTTCCATTAATTAAAAAAAGACAAAATAAAAAGAGGGCAAATGAATTACTAAAAAAAGTAAGGTAACTAAAAATAAGACAGAAATCAATATAAATAGGCTAAACTAATTTAAAAGAGAGTAGGCACTCAGTAAATATTTGTTGAATGAAAAGCTAAGTAAAACATTTGATAATAAAATAAATATTACTTTTTAGAGGTCAATAATTCCATTGTTAGAAAAGTCTTTGTATTCATGCTATAAAAGTCTTAGAAAGGCTTTAACCAAGATGCACATTACATGGTATAAAATATATCAAAGTGTTGGGAACTGCCCTGACTGGTATCAGAAGCTGAAACCCCCGCCTAGGCTAAGGCTAAGGGAACGCCCTTGGAACCGTAAGCCAACAAGGAGACAAAAGCTTATCTCCCTGGCAGGAATGCTGCTTCTGCTGCTGAACCCCAAAAAGCTTGGTTGGTTAGCCAAAGACGGGTAAGATTCCCCACAGGGGGGATGACCTAAGGCAGGCACGATCACTTTGGGAGGCCTCCCAAAAGAAGGACTTGGGGGCTGCAGCAAAAGGGGGTGACGGACCCTTGCTCCTCGGCTTTGACATAGCCTGAGTTCTCATCCTCTGGGAGAAAATCTCCTTATTGCCTTAGTTCCCGTCCTAAGCCTGAAACAATGACAGGGTGGTGCAGCTCTGTGCTGAAAAGGAGCGGATTCCCTGGGTGATCAGGCCTAAGAAAGAACATGTAAATTACTGTGAAACCTTCTTTGTTTAGAATGCTCTCAGTTGAATGAGAGGGGTCCAAGGAGGAAGTTGGTTCCTCAAAGTTTTACAGCTCTTTTACCCCGACTCAAAATAGACCAGCAGAGTTCCTTGTTTTCTATGGTTCCTTACTTCCCCCTAATGAGTACTGTACTTTGCCTGAATTATTATGCAAAATGAGCCCAATAAAAGCAGGTATGGATGGTAAATCGGGGCGCCCCCCACTAGGGGGGGTGGCCATTCTGTCCCTACTTCCCCACAGAAACTAGTCTTGTCTTTGTGCATGTTTGTCTGTTTCTCGCGTGTTTTTCGGCAAGCCATCCACAGTGTTCCATGGTCACTGCTGACCAGTGACCCACGCGCAACATCAAAGTTTGAAATCCTGGTCCCATAATTTAATGAGACTTTAAGTGTTTCACTTAGTTTTTCTAAAGCTTAGATTCCTCCTCAGCACAACAGGCATCACAATAATCTCTAGCTCTCAGATATTTTGCAAGGTTTACTTGATATACTAATTGTGAAAATATGATAGACATGTTGTAAAGTGATATAGGAGGTCTGTCCAGAAAAATTCCAGCCATTACTAATGTAACAAGAACAGTTTGCATGACAACAATGTAACCTGGCAGCCAAGGAGAGTGGGCTGGAATGTGTATGTGTGAACAATGATGACTTCACTGTACTAGTCAGTGGGGTCAGTAGCTGCCATTGAGTGAGCATGTGCTTTGTGTGGCTGTCACTTTCAAAATGACTGAGCACGTGTACTATGTGGCTGCACAGTAGACATGCAATGAATCTGCATCAAAGTTTTTGGCAAAGCATCAAATCAGCCAGGTGATTCAGCCCCACTACAACCCAGATTTGGCTCCCTGCAACATTTGGCTTTTTCCAAAACTAAAATCACCTTTGAAAGGGAAGGGATTTCAGACCATCGGTGAGATTCAGGAAAACACGATGGGGCAGCTGATGACCATTCCAACAAAGGATGTTACAGAGTGTTTTGAACAGTAGAAGAGACACTGGGAGAACTGTGTGAGGTCCCAAGGGGCCTACTTAGAAGGGGACTGAAGTGTCATTGTCCTATGTACAGTGTTTCTTGTAGCTTGTATCTTTTTTTGATAAGTGTCTCTATCTTTCATATTACAGTGCTGGATACTTACTGGGCAGACCTTGTAGTCACATATATTTTTAACTAGAGCCTACAAAAATTTTGAATCCACTTCAATGTAAGCTTTTGAGATTAATAAATATTTCTGCACATTATAAGACCAAAATATGTTTAAAGTAAAATAGTAATTACTGACTTCTTTATTTAAAAGTATCTGTGGTGATAATCTCTAAATCATTAAATAATTCTTTATATAGTTATAAGTTTTATGAGGATTATTTGTACATTTCCACACAGATTTTTCTTTACAATATAACCCAGAATTTCAAAGTCACTAAATGACAGAGGTGTTTTTTGGCAACCAAAATCATTTTGAGCAGATGTGATTAACACTTTAGAAAAATATATTTATTTTCTGGTAGATGAATAACTACCTCAGTAGCTAATCAAGATGTCTTCATTCACAGATGTTACTGACAGGACTTAATAAGATCTCTTGGGAAGTAAAGAAAATTTAGCAAACCAGTCTATCCTGGCTATTGTCTTTTATTCACAGAAAAAAAAAATGTGCATTGTATGTCCATTTGGGATAATGAGAAAATTGTTTTTTGGGCTTTTTCTAAATATTATTTAACATTCTCTGACATATAAACCACTTATAATTTCATATAATTATCACTGGTTCATAGTAACTGCTATATTTTGAAATTGTAGTATTTGAAAGTGATATTAGGTGACCCAAATATCTGTCCTAAATATGGGTTGCAATAAACTAGTTAATAGCAGGAGGTGATAGGAACTGTCTAAAATCCCATAAAACTTAACTGCTAGAATCAGCACATTCAATCAATTATTTACTATGCAGTAAATGAATACCTACTAAGTGTCAGGTACTGTGCTAAGCATTGGAGATATAAATAAGATATGACAAGGGTTGTACCCTTAAAGAACATATAATCTATTAGGGGAGATAAAAATATTACTAAAATTTTACTTTCAACACTTTACTTCACATAATAAAATTCTGATAAGATAAACTATAACTTGAAAGGAGGAAATAAAACAAGAGTAAAAAACAAAATAAAATCATGTGTCAGTTAAATAGGTATGCAATGATGAGATGATGATCTATCTTCTAGTTAGATGAGAAATTTGGGGCTGTGATTTCTAGTATGTATCATGTTATTTACTCATTTCATAATATACAGTCTCACCTCACCCAAAGGCTATTGTTGAAGCCATAGCTAATGCGTGCTGGAGCAGATATCAAAACCAATGCTTCTTTCACCACATAGTTCGGGATTATCCTTTCTACACTTACTCTGCCTCTTCAGCCTGAATTATTTAAGACATTTTTAAAGTTCTCCTTCTAACTGATCAAGCAAAACACCAGGATTAAATCACTATGTCTCAAGATGATTTTGATCTCAACTAGTAAATCCAGCCCTTCAAGTTTCAACTTGTTTCTTTGGCAAAAATATAAAATGTTACATTTTAGTCTTCCATGTTGATAATGTGGATCACATTTAATTTATCTATTCTACATTTTACAACATCTTTATGAGAAAAGGTAAATGGTAAGAAAGTTTTCTTACTATAAAGCTGACCTATTTTCTCCTGTTCCTGTTCATTATTTCTCTTTCAAAGTTTCTGATACTTACGTATGAAGTGAAAACCTTGAGGAAAGCCAATAAAATTGCTGACGGTTTATATGTGGGGTGTGAGAGAAAGCGAAAAGTGAAGAATAACTCTAAAATCTGGTGAATTATAAGGAATTAAATTGTCATCAACTGAGGTGGAAAAGACTGCAGGTAGGGCAGGTTTGGGGAAAGTAGAATCAAGAGATCGGTTTTAGACATGGTTAACCTTGAGGTGCCTACTAGTCATCTAAATGGAAATGTTGAGTAGGCATCTGGATACAGAAGCCAGGGTCCTGGTTGGAGACACACATTTGGGATATGTTGGTATTTAAAGCCTAATTGCCCCGTGAAATCCAAGAGAGTGAGGACATATTAAGGAAAGAAGTTCAAAGACTGACAATTGCAGGACCATGACATTTAGGGGCTTGAGGAGATGAGGCAAAAGCAGCACAAGAGATTAAAAAGTAAGGTGGGGGGAAACAAGAGACTATGGAGTCCTCCAAAGAAGTATTTTGTGGAGGAAGGAGTGACACACTTAAGACTGACAATAAACCAAACATCCATTTCCTGAGGAAAAGATAAACAGAATGAGGTATTTCTATACAAAGGAATTCTATTCATCAATATGAAGTAACTACTGATATATGCCACAATTTGTTTGAACCTGAGAAACAGTAGGCTAAGTAAAAGAAGCCCAACACACACCCATACACAGAGACGGCACATTATATAATCCCATTAGAATAAAATTTCCAGAAAAGGCAAAGGTGCAGAGGCAGAAAGTAGAACAGTAATTGAGTGAGGATAGGTGGGAGAATGCCTTTGTTCCACGATGGAAATATTCTAAGACTAGATTGTGGCATGACTATAAATTTACTAAAATACATTGAGCTATACCTTTGAAATGGGTTAATTTTCTGGGATATAAATTTCACCTCCCCACCTGTTAAAAAGAGAGAGCAATAGACAGGGAATGGGATCAAAGAGATATAAGAAAGAGGAGTGGAACTGGATAGCATATTCACAGACTAATCTTTTGAAGAGTTTTGATATGAAGAGGAGCAGGGAAAAAAATGAGGTAACAGCTGAAAGGAGACATGAGATGGCTTTGCTTTTTTTTGTTTTGATTTAGAGGAAGGGACAGTAAGGTTGCATGCTGTTGAGAATGACTCAGAAGGAAGTAAATCATCTCTAGTAAAGATGCAGAAGGAAAAATTACTAAAGTAATTTCTTTAAACAGAGAAAAACAGAAAAACAAACAAAAACAACAAAAATACTGAAGCTCACAGATTTAGGAATTGCTCTTAGAAGCACAATAATGCATCTATACTAAAAAAGGGAAGTTATAGTGTGTCAGTACAGAAGGTAATATGTGTGTGATTTGGTGATGAAGGCTGTGGA